>NC_138183.1:106858096-108058096 GCF_964194105.1 Spermophilus citellus
TAGGTTTCACTCTGTTTTCTCCTATATTGATAGATGTACTTGGAACTCTAAATCCAACACAGTTTGTGCTAGCTTCTTGAAACTTGACACAACAAAGTAGTTTCACGTTCTATCTCTACGTTTTGTTTCCTCTTGATGTAGCCCTAAGAAGTGACTTGCGAGAAACACTTAAATGGGAAGGGGATGCCAAGCTTCCAAAAATTACGAATCTCCAGAAATCTCAGCAAATATTTTTTCACCCAAACTGGATGATCCTTTAAGGTAATGATCAGTACACTAAGGCGACTTGGTTCCCCAAATTTCGTTCTTCTATGTTGAAGCGTTCATTTCCAGTAACAGTTTGAATTTTTAGGTTTCACTCTGTTTTCTCCTATATTGATAGATGTATTTGGAACTCTAAATCCAACACGGTTTGTGCTAGCTTCTTGAAACTTGACACAACAAATTAGTTTCACGTTCTATCTCTAAGTTTTGTTTCCTCTTGATGTAGCCCTAAGCAGTGACTGGCGAGAAACCCTTTCATGGAACGGGGTTGCCAAGCATCCAAAAATTACGAATCTCCAGAAATCTCAGCAAATATTTTTTCACCCAAACTGGATGATACTTTCAGGTAATGATCAGTACACTAAGGCGACTTGGTTCCCCAAATTTCGTTCTTCTATGTTGAAGCGTTCTTTTCCAGTAACAGTTTGAATTTTTAGGTTTCACTCTCTTTTCTCCTATATTGATAGATGTATTTGGAACACTAAATCCAATACGGTTTGTGCTAGCTTCTTGAAACTTGACACAACAAAGTAGTTTCACGTTCTATCTCTACGTTTTGCTTCCTCTTGATGTAGCCCTAAGCAGTGACTGGCGAGAAACACTTTCATGGGAAGGGGTAGCCAAGTCTCCAAAAATTACGAATCTCCAGAAATCTCAGCAAATATTTTTTCACCCAAACTGGATGATACTTTCAGGTAATGATCAGTACACTAATGTGACTTGGTTCCCCAAATTTCATTCTTCTATGTTGAAGCGTTCATTTCCAGTAACAGTTTGAATTTTTAGGTTTCACTCTGTTTTCTCCTATATTGATAGATGTTTTTGGAACTCTAAATCCAACACAGTTTGTGCTAGCTTCTTGAAACTTGACACAACAAAGTAGTTTCCCGTTCTATCTCTACGTTTTGTTTCCTCTTGATGTAGCCCTAAGCAGTGACTGGCAAGAAACACTTTCATGGGAAGGGGTTGCCAAGCTTCCAAAAATTACGAATCTCCAGAAATCTCAGCAAATATATTTTCACCCAAACTGGATGATACTTAAAGGTAATTATCAGTACACTAAGGTGACTTGGTTCCCCAAATTTCGTTCTTCTATGTTGAAGCGTTCTTTTCCAGTAACAGTTTGAATTTTTAGGTTTCACTCTGTTTTCTCCTATATTGATAGATGTATTTGGAACTCTAAATCCAACACAGTTTGTGCTAGCTTCTTGAAACTTGACACAACAAAGTAGTTTCACGTTCTATCTCTACGTTTTGTTTCCTCTTGATGTAGCCCTAAGCAGTGACTGGCGAGAAACACTTTCATGGGAAGGGGTTGCCAAGCTTCCAAAAATTACGAATCTCCAGAAATCTCAGCAAATATTTTTTCACCCAAACTGGATGATCCTTTAAGGTAATGATCAGTACACTAAGGCGACTTGGTTCCCCAAATTTCGTTCTTCTATGTTGAAGCGTTCATTTCCAGTAACAGTTTGAATTTTTAGGTTTCACTCTGTTTTCTCCAATATTGATAGATGTATTTGGAACTCTAAATCCAACACGGTTTGTGCTAGCTTCTTGAAACTTGACACAACAAATTAGTTTCACGTTCTATCTCTACATTTTGTTTCCTCTTGATGTAGCCCTAAGCAGTGACTGGCGAGAAACCCTTTCATGGAACGGGGTTGCCAAGCTTCCAAAAATTACGAATCTCCAGAAATCTCAGCAAATATTTTTTCACCCAAACTGGATGATACTTTCAGGTAATGATCAGTACACTAAGGCGACTTGATTCCCCAAATTTCGTTCTTCTATGGTGAAGCGTTCTTTTCCAGTAACAGTTTGAATTTTTAGGTTTCACTCCCTTTTCTCCTATATTGAGAGATGTATTTGGAACACTAAATCCAATACGGTTTGTGCTAGCTTCTTGAAACTTGACACAACAAAGTAGTTTCACGTTCTATCTCTACGTTTTGTTTCCTCTTGATGTAGCCCTAAGCAGTGACTGGCGAGAAACACTTTCATGGGAAGGGGTAGCCAAGTCTCCAAAAATTACGAATCTCCAGAAATCTCAGCAAATATTTTTTCACCCAAACTGGATGATCCTTTAAGGTAATGATCAGTACACTAAGGCGACTTGGTTCCCCAAATTTCGTTCTTCTATGTTGAAGCGTTCATTTCCAGTAACAGTTTGAATTTTTAGGTTTCACTCTGTTTTCTCCTATATTGATAGATGTATTTGGAACGCTAAATCCAACACGGTTTGTGCTAGCTTCTTGAAACTTGACACAACAAATTAGTTTCATGTTCTATCTCTACGTTTTGTTTCCTCTTGATGTAGCCCTAAGCAGTGACTGGCGAGAAACCCTTTCATGGAACGGGGTTGCCAAGCTTCCAAAAATTACGAATCTCCAGAAATCTCAGCAAATATTTTTTCACCCAAACTGGATGATACTTTCAGGTAATGATCAGTACACTAAGGCGACTTGGTTCCCCAAATTTCCTTCTTCTATGTTGAAGCGTTCATTTCCAGTAACAGTTTGAATTTTTAGGTTTCACTCTGTTTTCTCCTATATTGATAGATGTATTTGGAACACTAAATCCAATACGGTTTGTGCTAGCTTCTTGAAACTTGACACAACAAAGTAGTTTCACGTTCTATCTCTACGTTTTGTTTCCTCTTGATGTAGCCCTAAGCAGTGACTGGCGAGAAACCCTTTCATGGAACGGGGTTGCCAAGCTTCCAAAAATTACGAATCTCCAGAAATCTCAGCAAATATTTTTTCACCCAAACTGGATGATACTTTCAGGTAATGATCAGTACACTAAGGCGACTTGGTTCCCCAAATTTCATTCTTCTATGTTGAATCGTTCATTTCCAGTAACAGTTTGAATTTTTAGGTTTCACTCTGTTTTCTCCTATATTGATAGATGTATTTGGTACTCTAAATCCAACACGGTTTGTGCTAGCTTCTTGAAACTTGACACAACAAATTAGTTTTACGTTCTATCTCTACGTTTTGTTTCCTCTTGATGTAGCCCTAAGCAGTGACTGGCGAGAAACACTTTCATTGGAAGGGGTTGCCAAGTCTCCAAAAATTACGAATCTCCAGAAATCTCAGGAAATATTTTATCACCCAAACTGGATGATACTTTCAGATAATGATCAGTACACTAAGGCGACTTGGTTCCCCAAATTTCTTTCTTCTATGTTGAAGCGTTCATTTCCAGTAACAGTTTGAATTTTTAGGTTTCACTCTGTTTTCTCCTATATTGATAGATGTATTTGGAACTCTAAATCCAACACGGTTTGTGCTAGCTTCGTGAAACTTGACACAACAAATTAGTTTCACGTTCTATCTCTACGTTTTGTTTCCTCTTGATGTAGCCCTAAGCAGTGACTGGCGAGAAACCCTTTCATGGAACGGGGTTGCCAAGCTTCCAAAAATTACGAATCTCCAGAAATCTCAGCAAATATTTTTTCACCCAAACTGGATGATACTTTCAGGTAATGATCAGTACACTAAGGCGACTTGGTTCCCCAAATTTCGTTCTTCTATGTTGAAGCGTTCATTTCCAGTAACAGTTTGAATTTTTAGGTTTCACTCCCTTTTCTCCTATATTGATAGATGTATTTGGAACACTAAATCCAATATGGTTTGAGCTAGCTTCTTGAAACTTGACACAACAAAGTAGTTTCATGTTCTATCTCTACGTTTTGTTTCCTCTTGATGTAGCCCTAAGCAGTGACTGGCGAGAAACACTTTCATGGGAAGGGGTTGCCAAGTCTCCAAAAATTACGAATCTCCAGAAATCTCATCAAATATTTTTTCACCCAAACTGGATGATACTTTCAGGTAATGATCAGTACACTAAGGCGACTTGGTTCCCCAAATTTCATTCTTCTATGTTGAAGCGTTCATTTCCAGTAACAGTTTGAATTTTTAGGTTTCACTCTGTTTTCTCCTATATTGATAGATGTTTTTGGAACTCTAAGTCCAACACGGTTTGTGCTAGCTTCTTGAAACTTGACACAACAAAGTAGTTTCACGTTCTATCTCTACGTTTTGTTTCCTCTTGATGTAGCCCTAAGCAGTGACTGGCGAGAAACACTTTCATGGGAAGGGGTTGCCAAGTCTCCAAAAATTACGAATCTCCAGAAATCTCAGCAAATATTTTTTCACCCTAACTGGATGATACTTTCAGGTAATGATCAGTACACCAAGGCGACTTGGTTCCGAAAATTTCATTCTTCTATGTTGAAGCGTTCATTTCCAGTAACAGTTTGAATTTTTAGGTTTCACTCTGTTTTCTCCTATATTGATAGATGTACTTGGAACTCTAAATCCAACACAGTTTGTGCGAGCTTCTTGAAACTTGACACAACAAAGTAGATTCACGTTCTATGTCTACGTTTTGTTTCCTCTTGATGTAGCCCTAAGCAGTGACTGGCGAGAAACACTTTCATGGGAAGGTGTTGCCAAGCTTCCAAAAATTACGAATCTCCAGAAATCTCAGCAAATATTTTTTCACCCAAACTGGATGATACTTTCAGGTAATGATCAGTACACGAAGGCGACTTGGTTCCCCAAATTTCATTCTTCTATATTGAAGCGTTCATTTCCAGTAACAGTTTGAATTTTTAGGTTTCACTCTGTTTTCTCCTATATTGATAGATGTACTTGGAACTCTAAATCCAACACAGTTTGTGCTAGCTTCTTGAAACTTGACACAACAAAGTAGTTTCACGTTCTATCTCTACGTTTTGTTTCCTCTTGATGTAGCCCTAAGCAGTGACTGGCGAGAAACCCTTTCATGGAAAGGGGTTGCCAATCTTCCAAAAATTATGAATCTCCAGAAATCTCAGCAAATATTTTTTCACCCAAACTGGATGATACTTTCAGGTAATGATCAGTACACTAAGGCGACTTGGTTCCCCAAATTTCATTCTTCTATGTTGAAGCGTTCATTTCCAGTAACAGTTTGAATTTTTAGGTTTCACTCTCTTTTCTCCTATATTGATAGATGTATTTGGAACACTAAATCCTATACGGTTTGTGCTAGCTTCTTGAAACTTGACACAACAAAGTAGTTTCACGTTCTATCTCTACGGTTTGTTTCCTCTTGATGTAGCCCTAAGCAGTGACTGGCGAGAAACACTTTCATGGGAAGGGGTTGCCAAGCTTCCAAAAATTACGAATCTCCAGAAATCTCAGCAAATATATTTTCACCCAAACTGGATGATACTTAAAGGTAATTATCTGTACACTAAGGCGACTTGGTTCCCCAAATTTCGTTTTTCTATGTTGAAGCGTTCTTTTCCAGTAACAGTTTGAATTTTTATGTTTCACTCTGTTTTCTCCTATATTGATAGATGTTTTTGGAACTCTAAATCCAACACAGTTTGTGCTAGCTTCTTGAAACTTGACACAACAAAGTAGTTTCACGTTCTATCTCTACGTTTTGTTTCCTCTTGATGTAGCCCTAAGCAGTGACTGGCGAGAAACACTTTCATGGGAAGGGGTTGCCAAGCTTCCAAAAATTACGAATCTCCAGAAATCTCAGCAAATATTATTTCACCCAAACTGGATGATCCTTTAAGGTAATGATCAGTACACTAAGGCGACTTGGTTCCCCAAATTTCGTTCTTCTATCTTGAAGCGTTCATTTCCAGTAACAGTTTGAATTTTTAGGTTTCACTCTGTTTTCTCCAATATTGATAGATGTATTTGGAACTCTAAATCCAACACGGTTTGTGCTAGCTTCTTGAAACTTGACACAACAAATTAGTTTCACGTTCTATCTCTACATTTTGATTCCTCTTGATGTAGCCCTAAGCAGTGACTGGCGAGAAACCCTTTCATGGAACGGGGTTGCCAAGCTTCCAAAAATTACGAATCTCCAGAAATCTCAGCAAATATTTTTTCACCCAAACTGGATGATACTTTCAGGTAATGATCAGTACACTAAGGCGACTTGGTTCCCCAAATTTTGTTCTTCTATGTTGAAGCGTTCTTTTCCAGTAACAGTTTGAATTTTTAGGTTTCACTCCCTTTTCTCCTATATTGATAGATGTTTTTGGAACACTAAATCCAATACGGTTTGTGCTAGCTTCTTGAAACTTGACACAACAAAGTAGTTTCACCTTCTATCTCTACGTTTTGTTTCCTCTTGATGTAGCCCTAAGCAGTGACTGGAGAGAAACCCTTTCATGGAACGGGGTTGCCAAGCTTTCAAAAATTACGAATCTCCAGAAATCTCAGCAAATATTTTTTCACCCAAACTGGATGATACTTTCAGGTAATGATCAGTACACTAAGGCGACTTGATCCCCAAATTTCGTTCTTCTATGTTGAAGCGTTCATTTCCAGTAACAGTTTGAATTTTTAGGTTTCACTCTGTTTTCTCCTATATTAATAGATGTATTTGGAACTCTAAATCCAACACGGTTTGTGCTAGCTTCTTAAAACTTGTCACAAGAAAGTAGTTTCAAGTTCTATCTCTACGTTTTGTTTCCTCTTGATGTAGCCCTAAGCAGTTATGGCGAGAAACACTTTCATGGGAAGGGGTTGCCAAGCTTCCAAAAATTACGAATCTCCAGAAATCTCAGCAAATATTTTTTCACCCAAACTGGATGATACTTTCAGGTAATGATCAGTACACTAAGGCGACTTGGTTCCCCAAATTTCGTTCTTCTATGTTGAAGCGTTCATTTCCAGTAACAGTTTGAATTTTTAGGTTTCACTCTGTTTTCTCCTATATTGATAGATGTATTTGGAACTCTAAATCCAACACGGTTTGTGCTAGCTTCTTGAAACTTGACACAACAAATTAGTTTCATGTTCTATCTCTACGTTTTGTTTCCTCTTGATGTAGCCCTAAGCAGTGACTGGCGAGAAACACTTTCATGGGAAGGGGTTGCCAAGCTTCCAAAAATTACGAATCTCCAGAAATCTCAGCAAATATTTTTTCACCCAAACTGGATGATACTTTCAGGTAATGATCAGTACACTAAGGCGACTTGGTTCCCCAAATTTCATTCTTCTATGATAAAGCGTTCATTTCCAGTAACAGTTTGAATTTTTAGGTTTCACTCTGTTTTCTCCTATATTGATAGATGTATTTGGAATGCTAAATCCAACACGGTTTGTGCTAGCTTCTTGAAACTTGACACAACAAATTAGTTTCATGTTCTATCTCTACGTTTTGTTTCCTCTTGATGTAGCCCTAAGCAGTGACTGGCGAGAAACACTTTCATGGGAAGGGGTTGCCAAGTCTCCAAAAATTACGAATCTCCAGAAATCTCAGCAAATATTTTTTCACCCAAACTGGATGATACTTTCAGGTAATGATCAGTACACCAAGGCGACTTGGTTCCCCAAATTTCATTCTTCTATGTTGAAGCGTTCATTTCCAGTAACAGTTTGAATTTTTAGTTTTCACTCTCTTTTCTCCTATATTGATCGATGTACTTGGAACTCTAAATCCAACACAGTTTGTGCTAGCTTCTTGAAACTTGACACAACAAAGTAGTTTCACGTTCTATCTCTACGTTTTGTTTCCTCTTGATGTAGCCCTAAGCAGTGACTGGCGAGAAACACTTTCATGGGAAGGGGTTGCCAAGCTTCCAAAAATTACGAATCTCCAGAAATCTCAGCAAATATTTTTTCATCCAAACTGGATGATACTTTCAGGTAATGATCAGTACACTAAGGCGACTCGGTTCACCAAATTTCATTCTTCTATGTTGAAGCGTTCATTTCCAGTAACAGTTTAAATTTTTAAGTTTCACTCTGTTTTCTCCTATATTGATAGATGTATTTGGAACTCTAAATCCAACACGGTTTGTGCTAGCTTCTTGAAACTTGACACAACAAAGTAGTTTCACGTTCTATCTCTACGTTTTGTTTCCTCTTGATGTAGCCCTAAGCAGTGACTGGCGAGAAACACTTTCATGGGAAGGGGTTGCCAAGCTTCCAAAAATTACGAATCTCCAGAAATCTCAGCAAATATTTTTTCACCCAAACTTGATGATACTTTCAGGTAATGATCAGTACACTAAGGCGACGTGGTTCCCCAAATTTCGTTCTTCTATGTTGAAGAGTTCATTTCCAGTAACTGTTGGAATTTTTAGGTTTCACTCTGTTTTCTCCTATATTGATAGATGTATTTGGAACTCTAAATCCAACACGGTTTGTGCTAGCTTCTTGAAAATTGACACAACAAAGTAGTTCCACGTTCTATCTCTATGTTTTGTTTCCTCTTGTTGTAGCCCTAAGCAGTGACTGGCGAGAAACACTTTCATGGAAAGGGGTTGCCAAGCTTCCCAAAATTACGAATCTCCAGAAATCTCAGCAAATATTTTTTCACCCAAACTGGATGATACTTTCAGTTAATGGTCAGTACACTAAGGCGAAGTGGTTCCCCAAATTTCGTTCTTCTATGTTGAAGCGTTCATTTCCAGTAACAGTTTGAATTTTTAGGTTTCACTCTGTTTTCTCCTATATTGATAGATGTATTTGGTACTCTAAATCCAACACGGTTTGTGCTAGCTTCTTGAAACTTGACACAACAAAGTAGTTTCACGTTCTATCTCTATGTTTTGTTTCCTCTTGATGTAGCTCTAAGAAGTGACTGGCGAGAAACACTTTCATGGAAAGGGGTTGCCAAGCTTCCAAAAATTACGAATCTCCAGAAATCTCAGCAAATATTTTTTCACCCAAACTGGATGATACTTTCAGGTAATGATTAGTACACTAATTAGACTTGGTTACGCAAATTTCATTCTTCTATGTTGAAGCGTTCATTTCCAGTAACAGTTTGAATTTTTAGGTTTCACTCTGTTTTCTCCTATATTGATAGATGTACTTGGAACTCTAAATCCAACACAGTTTGTGCTAGCTTCTTGAAACTTGACACAACAAATTAGTTTCACGTTCTATCTCTAAGTTTTGTTTCCTCTTGATGTAGCCCTAAGCAGTGACTGGCGAGAAACCCTTTCATGGAACGGGGTTGCCAAGCTTCCAAAAATTACGAATCTCCAGAAATCTCAGCAAATATTTTTTCACCCAAACTGGATGATACTTTCAGGTAATGATCAGTACACTAAGGCGACTTGGTTCCCCAAATTTCGTTCTTCTATGTTGAAGCGTTCTTTTCCAGTAACAGTTTGAATTTTTAGGTTTCACTCTCTTTTCTCCTATATTGATAGATGTATTTGGAACACTAAATCCAATACGGTTTGTGCTAGCTTCTTGAAACTTGACACAACAAAGTAGTTTCACGTTCTATCTCTACGTTTTGCTTCCTCTTGATGTAGCCCTAAGCAGTGACTGGCGAGAAACACTTTCATGGGAAGGGGTAGCCAAGTCTCCAAAAATTACGAATCTCCAGAAATCTCAGCAAATATTTTTTCACCCAAACTGGATGATACTTTCAGGTAATGATCAGTACACTAATGTGACTTGGTTCCCCAAATTTCATTCTTCTATGTTGAAGCGTTCATTTCCAGTAACAGTTTGAATTTTTAGGTTTCACTCTGTTTTCTCCTATATTGATAGATGTTTTTGGAACTCTAAATCCAACACAGTTTGTGCTAGCTTCTTGAAACTTGACACAACAAAGTAGTTTCCCGTTCTATCTCTACGTTTTGTTTCCTCTTGATGTAGCCCTAAGCAGTGACTGGCAAGAAACACTTTCATGGGAAGGGGTTGCCAAGCTTCCAAAAATTACGAATCTCCAGAAATCTCAGCAAATATATTTTCACCCAAACTGGATGATACTTAAAGGTAATTATCAGTACACTAAGGTGACTTGGTTCCCCAAATTTCGTTCTTCTATGTTGAAGCGTTCTTTTCCAGTAACAGTTTGAATTTTTAGGTTTCACTCTGTTTTCTCCTATATTGATAGATGTATTTGGAACTCTAAATCCAACACAGTTTGTGCTAGCTTCTTGAAACTTGACACAACAAAGTAGATTCACGTTCTATCTCTACGTTTTGTTTCCTCTTGATGTAGCCCTAAGCAGTGACTGGCGAGAAACACTTTCATGGGAAGGGGTTGCCAAGCTTCCAAAAATTACGAATCTCCAGAAATCTCAGCAAATATTTTTTCACCCAAACTGGATGATCCTTTAAGGTAATGATCAGTACACTAAGGCGACTTGGTTCCCCAAATTTCGTTCTTCTATGTTGAAGCGTTCATTTCCAGTAACAGTTTGAATTTTTAGGTTTCACTCTGTTTTCTCCAATATTGATAGATGTATTTGGAACTCTAAATCCAACACGGTTTGTGCTAGCTTCTTGAAACTTGACACAACAAATTAGTTTCACGTTCTATCTCTACATTTTGTTTCCTCTTGATGTAGCCCTAAGCAGTGACTGGCGAGAAACCCTTTCATGGAACGGGGTTGCCAAGCTTCCAAAAATTACGAATCTCCAGAAATCTCAGCAAATATTTTTTCACCCAAACTGGATGATACTTTCAGGTAATGATCAGTACACTAAGGCGACTTGATTCCCCAAATTTCGTTCTTCTATGGTGAAGCGTTCTTTTCCAGTAACAGTTTGAATTTTTAGGTTTCACTCCCTTTTCTCCTATATTGATAGATGTATTTGGAACACTAAATCCAATACGGTTTGTGCTAGCTTCTTGAAACTTGACACAACAAAGTAGTTTCACGTTCTATCTCTACGTTTTGTTTCCTCTTGATGTAGCCCTAAGCAGTGACTGGCGAGAAACCCTTTCATGGAACGGGGTTGCCAAGCTTCCAAAAATTACGAATCTCCAGAAATCTCAGCAAATATTTTTTCACCCAAACTGGATGATACTTTCAGGTAATGATCAGTACACTAAGGCGACTTGGTTCCCCAAATTTTGTTCTTCTATGTTGAAGAGTTCATTTCCAGTAACAGTTTGAATTTTTAGGTTTCACTCTGTTTTCTCCTATATTGATAGATGTATTTGGTACTCTAAATCCAACACGGTTTGTGCTAGCTTCTTGAAACTTGACACAACAAATTAGTTTTATGTTCTATCTCTACGTTTTGTTTCCTCTTGATGTAGCCCTAAGCAGTGACTGGCGAGAAACACTTTCATTGGAAGGGGTTGCCAAGTCTCCAAAAATTACGAATCTCCAGAAATCTCAGCAAATATTTTATCACCCAAACTGGATGATACTTTCAGATAATGATCAGTACACTAAGGCGACTTGGTTCCCCAAATTTCTTTCTTCTATGTTGAAGCGTTCATTTCCAGTAACAGTTTGAATTTTTAGGTTTCACTCTGTTTTCTCCTATATTGATAGATGTATTTGGAACTCTAAATCCAACACGGTTTGTGCTAGCTTCGTGAAACTTGACACAACAAATTAGTTTCACGTTCTATCTCTACGTTTTGTTTCCTCTTGATGTAGCCCTAAGCAGTGACTGGCGAGAAACCCTTTCATGGAACGGGGTTGCCAAGCTTCCAAAAATTACGAATCTCCAGAAATCTCAGCAAATATTTTTTCACCCAAACTGGATGATACTTTCAGGTAATGATCAGTACACTAAGGCGACTTGGTTCCCCAAATTTCGTTCTTCTATGTTGAAGCGTTCATTTCCAGTAACAGTTTGAATTTTTAGGTTTCACTCCCTTTTCTCCTATATTGATAGATGTATTTGGAACACTAAATCCAATATGGTTTGAGCTAGCTTCTTGAAACTTGACACAACAAAGTAGATTCACGTTCTATCTCTACGTTTTGTTTCCTCTTGATGTAGCCCTAAGCAGTGACTGGCGAGAAACACTTTCATGGGAAGGGGTTGCCAAGTCTCCAAAAATTACGAATCTCCAGAAATCTCAGCAAATATTTTTTCACCCAAACTGGATGATACTTTCAGGTAATGATCAGTACACCAAGGCGACTTGGTTCCCCAAATTTCATTCTTCTATGTTGAATCGTTCATTTCCAGTAACAGTTTGAATTTTTAGGTTTCACTCTGTTTTCTCCTATATTGATAGATGTATTTGGAACTCTAAATCCAACACGGTTTGTGCTAGCTTCTTGAAACTTGACACAACAAATTAGTTTCACGTTCTATCTCTACGTTTTGTTTCCTCTTGATGTAGCCCTAAGCAGTGACTGGCGAGAAACACTTTCATGGGAAGGGGTAGCCAAGTCTCCAAAAATTACGAATCTCCAGAAATCTCAGCAAATATTTTTTCACCCAAACTGGATGATACTTTCAGGTAATGATCAGTACACTAAGGCGACTTGGTTCCCCAAATTTCGTTCTTCTATGTTGAAGCGTTCATTTCCAGTAGCAGTTTGAATTTTTAGGTTTCACTCTCTTTTCTCCTATATTGATAGATGTGTTTGGAACACTAAATCCAATACGGTTTGTGCTAGCTTCTTGAAACTTGACACAACAAAGTAGTTTCACGTTCTATCTCTACGTTTTGTTTCCTCTTGATGTAGCCCTAAGCAGTGACTGGTGAGAAACACTTTCATGGGAAGGGGTTGCCAAGTCTCCAAAAATTACGAATCTCCAGAAATCTCATCAAATATTTTTTCACCCAAACTGGATGATACTTTCAGGTAATGATCAGTACACTAAGGCGACTTGGTTCCCCAAATTTCATTCTTCTATGTTGAAGCGTTCATTTCCAGTAACAGTTTGAAATTTTAGGTTTCACTCTGTTTTCTCCTATATTGATAGATGTTTTTGGAACTCTAAGTCCAACACGGTTTGTGCTAGCTTCTTGAAACTTGACACAACAAAGTAGTTTCACGTTCTATCTCTACATTTTGTTTCCTCTTGATGTAGCCCTAAGCAGTGACTGGCGAGAAACACTTTCATGGGAAGGGGTTGCCAAGTCTCCAAAAATTACGAATCTCCAGAAATCTCAGCAAATATTTTTTCACCCTAACTGGATGATACTTTCAGGTAATGATCAGTACACCAAGGCGACTTGGTTCCCCAAATTTCATTCTTCTATGTTGAAGCGTTCATTTCCAGTAACAGTTTGAATTTTTAGGTTTCACTCTGTTTTCTCCTATATTGATAGATGTACTTGGAACTCTAAATCCAACACAGTTTGTGCTAGCTTCTTGAAACTTGACACAACAAAGTAGTTTCACGTTCTATCTCTACGTTTTGTTTCCTCTTGATGTAGCCCTAAGCAGTGACTGGCGAGAAACCCTTTCATGGAACGGGGTTGCCAATCTTCCAAAAATTACGAATCTCCAGAAATCTCAGCAAATATTTTTTCACCCAAACTGGATGTTAATTTCAGGTAATGATCAGTACACCAAGGCGACTTGGTTCCCCAAATTTCATTCTTCTATGTTGAAGCGTTCATTTCCAGTAACAGTTTGAATTTTTAGGTTTCACTCTGTTTTCTCCTATATTGATAGATGTACTTGGAACTCTAAATCCAACACAGTTTGTGCTAGCTTCTTGAAACTTGACAGAACAAAGTAGTTTCACGTTCTATCTCTATGTTTTGTTTCCTCTTGATGTAGCCCTAAGCAGTGACTGGCGAGAAACACTTTCATGGGAAGGGGTTGCCAAGCTTCCAAAAATTACGAAACTCCAGAAATCTCAGCAAATATTTTTTCACCCAAACTGGATGATACTTTCAGGTAATGATCAGTACACCAAGGCGACTTGGTTCCCCAAATTTCATTCTTCTATGTTGAAGCGTTCATTTCCAGTAACAGTTTGAATTTTTAGGTTTCACTCTGTTTTCTCCTATATTGATAGATGTACTTGGAACTCTAAATCCAACACAGTTTGTGCTAGCTTCTTGAAACTTGACACAACAAAGTAGTTTCACGTTCTATCTCTACGTTTTGTTTCCTCTTGATGTAGCCCTAAGCAGTGACTGGCGAGAAACACTTTCATGTGAAGGGGTTGCCAAGCTTCCAAAAATTACGAATCTCCAGAAATCTCAGCAAATATTTTTTCACCCAAACTGGATGATCCTTTAAGGTAATGATCAGTACACTAAGGCGACTTGGTTCCCCAAATTTCGTTCTTCTATGTTGAAGCGTTCATTTCCAGTAACAGTTTGAATTTTTAGGTTTCACTCTGTTTTCTCCTATATTGATAGATGTATTTGGAACTCTAAATCCAACACGGTTTGTGCTAGCTTCTTGAAACTTGACACAACAAATTAGTTTCACGTTCTATCTCTAAGTTTTGTTTCCTCTTGATGTAGCCCTAAGCAGTGACTGGCGAGAAACCCTTTCATGGAACGGGGTTGCCAAGCTTCCAAAAATTACGAATCTCCAGAAATCTCAGCAAATATTTTTTCACCCAAACTGGATGATACTTTCAGGTAATGATCAGTACACTAAGGCGACTTGGTTCCCCAAATTTCGTTCTTCTATGTTGAAGCGTTCTTTTCCAGTAACAGTTTGAATTTTTAGGTTTCACTCTCTTTTCTCCTATATTGATAGATGTATTTGGAACACTAAATCCAATACGGTTTGTGCTAGCTTCTTGAAACTTGACACAACAAAGTAGTTTCACGTTCTATCTCTACGTTTTGCTTCCTCTTGATGTAGCCCTAAGCAGTGACTGGCGAGAAACACTTTCATGGGAAGGGGTAGCCAAGTCTCCAAAAATTACGAATCTCCAGAAATCTCAGCAAATATTTTTTCACCCAAACTGGATGATACTTTCAGGTAATGATCAGTACACTAATGTGACTTGGTTCCCCAAATTTCATTCTTCTATGTTGAAGCGTTCATTTCCAGTAACAGTTTGAATTTTTAGGTTTCACTCTGTTTTCTCCTATATTGATAGATGTTTTTGGAACTCTAAATCCAACACGGTTTGTGCTAGCTTCTTGAAACTTGACACAACAAAGTAGTTTCCCGTTCTATCTCTACGTTTTGTTTCCTCTTGATGTAGCCCTAAGCAGTGACTGGCAAGAAACACTTTCATGGGAAGGGGTTGCCAAGCTTCCAAAAATTACGAATCTCCAGAAATCTCAGCAAATATTTTTTCACCCAAACTGGATGATACTTAAAGGTAATTATCAGTACACTAAGGTGACTTGGTTCCCCAAATTTCGTTCTTCTATGTTGAAGCGTTCATTTCCAGTAACAGTTTGAATTTTTAGGTTTCACTCTGTTTTCTCCTATATTGATAGATGTATTTGGAACTCTAAATCCAACACAGTTTGTGCTAGCTTCTTGAAACTTGACACAACAAAGTAGTTTCACGTTCTATCTCTACGTTTTGTTTCCTCTTGATGTAGCCCTAAGCAGTGACTGGCGAGAAACACTTTCATGGGAAGGGGTTGCCAAGCTTCCAAAAATTACGAATCTCCAGAAATCTCAGCAAATATTTTTTCACCCAAACTGGATGATCCTTTAAGGTAATGATCAGTACACTAAGGCGACTTGGTTCCCCAAATTTCGTTCTTCTATGTTGAAGCGTTCATTTCCAGTAACAGTTTGAATTTTTAGGTTTCACTCTGTTTTCTCCAATATTGATAGATGTATTTGGAACTCTAAATCCAACACGGTTTGTGCTAGCTTCTTGAAACTTGACAAAACAAATTAGTTTCACGTTCTATCTCTACATTTTGTTTCCTCTTGATGTAGCCCTAAGCAGTGACTGGCGAGAAACCCTTTCATGGAACGGGGTTGCCAAGCTTCCAAAAATTACGAATCTCCAGAAATCTCAGCAAATATTTTTTCACCCAAACTGGATGATACTTTCAGGTAATGATCAGTACACTAAGGCGACTTGATTCCCCAAATTTCGTTCTTCTATGTTGAAGCGTTCATTTCCAGTAACAGTTTGAATTTTTAGGTTTCACTGTTTTCTCCTATATTGATAGATGTATTTGGAACTCTAAATCCAACACGGTTTGTGCTAGCTTCTTGAAACTCGACACAACAAAGTAGTTTCCCGTTCTATCTCTACGTTTTGTTTCCTCTTGATGTAGCCCTAAGCAGTGACTGGCGAGAAACACTTTCATGGGAAGGGGTTGCCAAGCTTCCAAAAATTACGAATCTCCAGAAATCTCAGCAAATATTTTTTCACCCACACTGGATGATCCTTTAAGGTAATGATGAGTACACTAAGGCGACTCGGTTCTCCAAATTTCGTTCTTCTATGTTGAAGCGTTCATTTCCAGTAACAGTTTGAATTTTTAGGTTTCACTCTGTTTTCTCCTATATTGATAGATGTATTTGGAACTCTAAATCCAACACGGTTTGTGCTAGCTTCTTGAAACTTGACACAACAAATTAGTTTCACGTTCTATCTCTACGTTTTGTTTCCTCTTGATGTAGCCCTAAGCAGTGACTGACGAGAAACCATTTCATGGAACGGGGTTCCCAAGCTTCCAAAAATTACGAATCTCCAGCAATCTCAGCAAATATTTTTTCACCCAAACTGGATGATACTTTCAGGTAATGATCAGTACACTAAGGCGACTTGGTTCCCCAAATTTCGTTCTTCTATGTTGAAGCGTTCATTTCCAGTAACAGTTTGAATTTTTAGGTTTCACTCTGTTTTCTCCTATATTGATAGATGTATTTGGTACTCTAAATCCAACACGGTTTGTGCTAGCTTCTTGAAACTTGACACAACAAATTAGTTTTACGTTCTATCTCTACGTTTTGTTTCCTCTTGATGTAGCCCTAAGCAGTGACTGGCGAGAAACACTTTCATTGGAAGGGGTTGCCAAGTCTCCAAAAATTACGAATCTCCAGAAATCTCAGCAAATATTTTTTCACCCAAACTGGATGATACTTTCAGGTAATGATCAGTACACTAAGGCGACTTGGTTCCCCAAATTTCGTTCTTCTATGTTGAAGCGTTCATTTCCAGTAACAGTTTGAATTTTTAGGTTTCACTCTGTTTTCTCCTATATTGATAGATGTATTTGGAACTCTAAATCCAACACGGTTTGTGCTAGCTTCTTGAAACTTGACACAACAAAGTAGTTTCACATTCTATCTCTACGTTTTGTTTCCTCTTGATGTAGCCCTAAGCAGTGACTGGCGAGAAACAATTTCATGGAAAGGGGTTGCCAAGCTTCCTAAAATTACGAATCTCCAGAAATCTCAGCAAATATTTTTTCACCCAAACTGGATGATACTTTCAGGTAATGATCAGTACACTAAGGCGACTTGGTTCCCCAAATTTCGTTCTTCTATGTTGAAGCGTTCATTTCCAGTAACAGTTTGAATTTTTAGGTTTCACTCTGTTTTCTCCTATATTGATAGATGTATTTGGAACTCTAAATCCAACACGGTTTGTGCTAGCTTCGTGAAACTTGACACAACAAATTAGTTTCACGTTCTATCTCTACGTTTTGTTTCCTCTTGATGTAGCCCTAAGCAGTGACTGGCGAGAAACCCTTTCATGGAACGGGGTTGCCAAGCTTCCAAAAATTACGAATCTCCAGAAATCTCAGCAAATATTTTTTCACCCAAACTGGATGATACTTTCAGGTAATGATCAGTACGCTAAGGCGACTTGGTTCCCCAAATTTCGTTCTTCTATGTTGAAGCGTTCTTTTCCAGTAACAGTTTGAATTTTTAGGTTTCACTCCCTTTTCTCCTATATTGATAGATTTATTTGGAACACTAAATCCAATATGGTTTGAGCTAGCTTCTTGAAACTTGACACAACAAAGTAGATTCACGTTCTATCTCTACGTTTTGCTTCCTCTTGATGTAGCCCTAAGCAGTGACTGGCGAGAAACACTTTCATGGGAAGGGGTAGCCAAGTCTCCAAAAATTACGAATCTCCAGAAATCTCAGCAAATATTTTTTCACCCAAACTGGATGATACTTTCAGGTAATGATCAGTACACCAAGGCGACTTGGTTCCCCAAATTTCATTCTTCTATGTTGAATCGTTCATTTCCAGTAACAGTTTGAATTTTTAGGTTTCACTCTGTTTTCTCCTATATTGATAGATGTATTTGGAACTCTAAATCCAACATGGTTTGTGCTAGCTTCTTGAAACTTGACAGAACAAATTAGTTTCACGTTCTATCTCTACGTTTTGTTTCCTCTTGATGTAGCCCTAAGCAGTGACTGGCGAGAAACACTTTCATGGGAAGGGGTAGCCAAGTCTCCAAAAATTACGAATCTCCAGAAATCTCAGCAAATATTTTTTCACCCAAACTGGATGATACTTTCAGGTAATGATCAGTACACTAAGGCGACTTGGTTCCCCAAATTTCGTTCTTCTATGTTGAAGCGTTCATTTCCAGTAGCAGTTTGAATTTTTAGGTTTCACTCTCTTTTCTCCTATATTGATAGATGTGTTTGGAACACTAAATCCAATACGGTTTGTGCTAGCTTCTTGAAACTTGACACAACAAAGTAGTTTCACGTTCTATCTCTACGTTTTGTTTCCTCTTGATGTAGCCCTAAGCAGTGACTGGCGAGAAACACTTTCATGGGAAGGGGTTGCCAAGTCTCCAAAAATTACGAATCTCCAGAAATCTCATCAAATATTTTTTCACCCAAACTGGATGATACTTTCAGGTAATGATCAGTACACTAAGGCGACTTGATTCCCCAAATTTCATTCTTCTATGTTGAAGCGTTCATTTCCAGTAACAGTTTGAATTTTTAGGTTTCACTCTGTTTTCTCCTATATTGATAGTTGTTTTTGGAACTCTAAGTCCAACACGGTTTGTGCTAGCTTCTTGAAACTTGACACAACAAAGTAGTTTCACGTTCTATCTCTACGTTTTGTTTCCTCTTGATGTAGCCCTAAGCAGTGACTGGCCAGAAACACTTTCATGGGAAGGGGTTGCCAAGTCTCCAAAAATTACGAATCTCCAGAAATCTCAGCAAATATTTTTTCACCCTAACTGGATGATACTTTCAGGTAATGATCAGTACACCAAGGCGACTTGGTTCCCCAAATTTCATTCTTCTATGTTGAAGCGTTCATTTCCAGTAACAGTTTGAATTTTTAGGTTTCACACTGTTTTCTCCTATATTGATAGATGTACTTGGAACTCTAAATCCAACACAGTTTTTGCAAGCTTCTTGAAACTTGACACAACAAAGTAGATTCACGTTCTATGTCTACGTTTTGTTTCCTCTTGATGTAGCCCTAAGCAGTGACTGGCGAGAAACACTTTCATGGGAAGGTGTTGCCAAGCTTCCAAAAATTACGAATCTCCAGAAATCTCAGCAAATATTTTTTCACCCAAACTGGATGATACTTTCAGGTAATGATCAGTACACCAAGGCGACTTGGTTCCCCAAATTTCATTCTTCTATGTTGAAGCGTTCATTTCCAGTAACAGTTTGAATTTTTAGGTTTCACTCTGTTTTCTCCTATATTGATAGATGTACTTGGAACTCTAAATCCAACACAGTTTGTGCTAGCTTCTTGAAACTTGACACAACAAAGTAGTTTCACGTTCTATCTCTACGTTTTGTTTCCTCTTGATGTAGCCCTAAGCAGTGACTGGCGAGAAACCCTTTCATGAAACGGGGTTGCCAATCTTCCAAAAATTATGAATCTCCAGAAATCTCAGCAAATATTTTTTCACCCAAACTGGATGATACTTTCAGGTAATGATCAGTACACCAAGGCGACTTGGTTCCCCAAATTTCATTCTTCTATGTTGAAGCGTTCATTTCCAGTAACAGTTTGAATTTTTAGGTTTCACTCTGTTTTCTCCTATATTGATAGATGTACTTGGAACTCTAAATCCAACACGGTTTGTGCTAGCTTCTTGAAACTTGACACAACAAAGTAGTTTCACGTTCTATCTCTATGTTTTGTTTCCTCTTGATGTAGCCCTAAGCAGTGACTGGCGAGAAACACTTTCATGGGAAGGGGTTGCCAAGCTTCCAAAATTTACGAATCTCCAGAAATCTCAGCAAATATTTTTTCACCCAAACTGGATGATACTTTCAGGTAATGATCAGTACACCAAGGCGACTTGGTTCCCCAAATTTCATTCTTCTATGTTGAAGCGTTCATTTCCAGTAACAGTTTGAATTTTTAGGTTTCACTCTGTTTTCTCCTATATTGATAGATGTATTTGGAACTCTAAATCCAACACGGTTTGTGCTAGCTTCTTGAAACTTGACACAACAAATTAGTTTCACGTTCTATCTCTACGTTTTGTTTCCTCTTGATGTAGCCCTAAGCAGTGACTGGCGAGAAACCCTTTCATGGAACGGGGTTGCCAAGCTTCCAAAAATTACGAATCTCCAGAAATCTCAGCAAATATTTTTTCACCCAAACTGGATGATACTTTCAGGTAATGATCAGTACACTAAGGCGACTTGGTTCCCCAAATTTCCTTCTTCTATGTTGAAGCGTTCATTTCCAGTAACAGTTTGAATTTTTAGGTTTCACTCTGTTTTCTCCTATATTGATAGATGTATTTGGAACACTAAATCCAATACGGTTTGTGCTAGCTTCTTGAAACTTGACACAACAAAGTAGTTTCACGTTCTATCTCTACTTTTTGTTTCCTCTTGATGTAGCCCTAAGCAGTGACTGGCGAGAAACCCTTTCATGGAACGGGGTTGCCAAGCTTCCAAAAATTACGAATGTCCAGAAATCTCAGCAAATATTTTTTCACCCAAACTGGATGATACTTTCAGGTAATGATCAGTACACTAAGGCGACTTGATTCCCCAAATTTCGTTCTTCTATGTTGAAGCGTTCATTTCCAGTAACAGTTTGAATTTTTAGGTTTCACTCTGTTTTCTCCTATATTAATAGATGTATTTGGAACTCTAAATCCAACACGGTTTGTGCTAGCTTCTTGAAACTTGTCACAAGAAAGTAGTTTCAAGTTCTATCTCTACGTTTTGTTTCCTCTTGATGTAGCCCTAATCAGTGACTGGCGAGAAACACTTTCATGGGAAGGGGTTGCCAAGCTTCCAAAAATTACGAATCTCCAGAAATCTCAGCAACTATTTTTTCACCCAAACTGGATGATACTTTCAGGTAATGATCAGTACACTAAGGCGACTTGGTTCCCCAAATTTCGTTCTTCTATGTTGAAGCGTTCATTTCCAGTAACAGTTTGAATTTTTAGGTTTCACTCTGTTTTCTCCTATATTGAGAGATGTATTTGGAACTCTAAATCCAACACGGTTTGTGCTAGCTTCTTGAAACTTGACACAACAAAGTAGTTTCAGGTTCTATCTCTACGTTTTGTTTCGTCTTGATGTAGCCCTAAGCAGTGACTGGCGAGAAACACTTTCATGGGAAGAGGTTGCCCAGGCTCCAAAAATTACGAATCTCCAGAAATCTCAGCAAATATTTTTTCACCCAAACTGGATGATACTTTCAGGTAATTATCAGTACACTAAGGCGACTTGGTTCCCCGAATTTCATTCTTCTATGTTGAAGCGTTCATTTCCAGTAACAGTTTGAATTTTTAGGTTTCACTCTGTTTTCTCCTATATTGATAGATGTATTTGGAACTGTAAATCCAACACGGTTTGTGCTAGCTTCTTGAAACTTGACACAACAAAGTAGTTTCACGTTCTATCTCTACATTGTGTTTCCTCTTGATGTAGCCCTAAGCAGTGACTGGCGAGAAACACGTTCATGGGAAGGGGTTGCCAAGCTTCCAAAAATTACGAATCTCCAGAAATCTCAGCAAATATTTTTTCACCCAAACTCGATGATACTTTCAGGTAATGATCAGTACACTAAGGCGACTTGGTTCCCCAAATTTCGTTCTTCTATGTTTTCGCGTTCATTTCCAGTAACAGTTTGAATTTTTAGGTTTCACTCTGTTTTCTCCTATATTGATAGATGTATTTGGAACTCTAAATCCAACACGGTTTGTGCTAGCTTCTTGAAACTTGACACAACAAAGTAGTTTCACGTTCTATCTCTACGTTTTGTTTCCTCTTGATGTAGCCCTAAGCAGTGACTGGCGAGAAACACTTTCATGGGAAGGGGTTGCCAAGCTTCCAAAAATTACGAATCTCCAGAAATCTCAGCAAATATTTTTTCACCCAAACTGGATGATACTTTCAGGTAATGATCAGTACACTAAGGCGACTTGGTTCCCCAAATTTCGTTCTTCTATGTTGAAGCGTTCATTTCCAGTAACAGTTTGAATTTTTAGGTTTCACTCTGTTTTCTCCTATATTAATAGATGTATTTGGAACTCTAAATCCAACACGGTTTGTGCTAGCTTCTTGAAACTTGACACAACAAAGTAGTTTCACGTTCTATCTCTACGTTTTGTTTCCTCTTGATGTAGCCCTAAGCAGTGACTGGCAAGAAACACTTTCATGGGAAGGCGTTGCCAAGCTTCCAAAAATTACGAATCTCCAGAAATCGCAGCAAATATTTTTTCACCCAAACTTGATGATACTTTCAGGTAATGATCAGTACACTAAGGCGACTTGGTTCCCCAAATTTCGTTCTTCTATGTTGAAGCGTTCATTTCCAGTAACAGTTTGAATTTTTAGGTTTCACTCTGTTTTCTCCTATATTAATAGATGTATTTGGAACTCTAAATCCAACACGGTTTGTGCTAGCTTCTTGAAACGTGACACAACAAAGTAGTTTCACGTTCTATCTCTACGTTTTGTTTCCTCTTGATGTAGCCCTAAGCAGTGACTGGCGAGAAACACTTTCATGGGAAGGCGTTGCCAAGCTTCCAAAAATTACGAATCTCCAGAAATCGCAGCAAATATTTTTTCACCCAAACTTGATGATACTTTCAGGTAATGATCAGTACACTAAGGCGACTTGGTTCCCCAAATTTCATTCTTCTATGTTGAAGCGTTCATTTCCAGTAACAGTTTGAATTTTTAGGTTTCACTCTGTTTTCTCCTATATTGATAGATGTATTTGGAACTCTAAATCCAACACGGTTTGTGCTAGCTTCTTGAAACTTGACACAACAAAGTAGTTTCACATTCTATCTCTACATTTTGTTTCCTCTTGATGTAGCCCTAAGCAGTGACTGGCGAGAAACACTTTCATGGGAAGAGGTTGCCCAGTCTCCAAAAATTACGAATCTCCAGAAATCTCAGCAAATATATTTCACCCAAACTGGATGATACTTTCAGGTAATGATCAGTACACTAAGGCGACTTGGTTCCCCAAATTTCGTTCTTCTATGTTGAAGCGTTCATTTCCAGTAACAGTTTGAATTTTTAGGTTTCACTCTGTTTTCTCCTATATTAATAGATGTATTTGGAACTCTAAATCCAACACGGTTTGTGCTAGCTTCTTGAAACTTGACACAACAAAGTAGTTTCACGTTCTATCTCTACGTTTTGTTTCCTCTTGATGTAGCCCTAAGCAGTGACTGGCGAGAAACACTTTCATGGGAAGGGGTTGCCAAGCTTCCAAAAATTACGAATCTCCAGAAATCGCAGCAAATATTTTTTCACCCAAACTTGATGATACTTTCAGGTAATGATCAGTACACCAAGGCGACTTGGTTCCCCAAATTTCGTTCTTCTATGTTGAAGCGTTCATTTCCAGTAACAGTTTGAATTTTTAGGTTTCACTCTGTTTTCTCCTATATTGATAGATGTATTTGGAACTCTAAATCCAACACGGTTTGTGCTAGCTTCTTGAAACTTGACACAACAAAGTAGTTTCACATTCTATCTCTACATTTTGTTTCCTCTTGATGTAGCCCTAAGCAGTGACTGGCGAGAAACACTTTCATGGGAAGAGGTTGCCCAGTCTCCAAAAATTACGAATCTCCAGAAATCTCAGCAAATATATTTCACCCAAACTGGATGATACTTTCAGGTAATTATCAGTACACTAAGGCGACTTGGTTCCCCAAATTTCATTCTTCTATGTTGAAGCGTTCATTTCCAGTAACAGTTTGAATTTTTAGGTTTCACTCTGTTTTCTCCTATATTAATAGATGTATTTGGAACTCTAAATCCAACACGGTTTGTGCTAGCTTCTTGAAACTTGACACAACAAAGTAGTTTCACGTTCTATCTCTACGTTTTGTTTCCTCTTGATGTAGCCCTAAGTAGTGACTGGCGAGAAACACTTTCATGGGAAGGCGTTGCCAAGCTTCCAAAAATTACGAATCTCCAGAAATCGCAGCAAATATTTTTTCACCCAAACTTGATGATACTTTCAGGTAATGATCAGTACACTAAGGCGACTTGGTTCCCCAAATTTCGTTCTTCTATGTTGAAGCGTTCATTTCCAGTAACAGTTTGAATTTTTAGGTTTCACTCTGTTTTCTCCTATATTGATAGATGTATTTGGAACTCTAAATCCAACACGGTTTGTGCTAGCTTCTTGAAACTTGACACAACAAAGTAGTTTCACATTCTATCTCTACATTTTGTTTCCTCTTGATGTAGCCCTAAGCAGTGACTGGCGAGAAACACTTTCATGGGAAGAGGTTGCCCAGTCTCCAAAAATTACGAATCTCCAGAAATCTCAGCAAATATATTTCACCCAAACTGGATGATACTTTCAGGTAATTATCAGTACACTAAGGCGACTTGGTTCCCCGAATTTCATTCTTCTATGTTGAAGCGTTCATTTCCAGTAACAGTTTGAATTTTTAGGTTTCACTCTGTTTTCTCCTATATTGATAGATGTATT
Source organism: Spermophilus citellus (assembly GCF_964194105.1). NCBI lineage: Eukaryota > Metazoa > Chordata > Mammalia > Rodentia > Sciuridae > Spermophilus > Spermophilus citellus. Next base: position 106,882,909 of record NC_138183.1, read on the forward strand.
TGGAACTGTAAATCCAACACGGTTTGTGCTAGCTTCTTGAAACTTGACACAACAAAGTAGTTTCACGTTCTATCTCTACATTGTGTTTCCTCTTGATGTAGCCCTAAGCAGTGACTGGCGAGAAACACGTTCATGGGAAGGGGTTGCCAAGCTTCCAAAAATTACGAATCTCCAGAAATCTCAGCAAATATTTTTTCACCCAAACTCGATGATACTTTCAGGTAATGATCAGTACACTAAGGCGACTTGGTTCCCCAAATTTCGTTCTTCTATGTTTTCGCGTTCATTTCCAGTAACAGTTTGAATTTTTAGGTTTCACTCTGTTTTCTCCTATATTGATAGATGTATTTGGAACTCTAAATCCAACACGGTTTGTGCTAGCTTCTTGAAACTTGACACAACAAAGTAGTTTCACGTTCTATCTCTACGTTTTGTTTCCTCTTGATGTAGCCCTAAGCAGTGACTGGCGAGAAACACTTTCATGGGAAGGGGTTGCCAAGCTTCCAAAAATTACGAATCTCCAGAAATCTCAGCAAATATTTTTTCACCCAAACTGGATGATACTTTCAGGTAATGATCAGTACACTAAGGCGACTTGGTTCCCCAAATTTCGTTCTTCTATGTTGAAGCGTTCATTTCCAGTAACAGTTTGAATTTTTAGGTTTCACTCTGTTTTCTCCTATATTAATAGATGTATTTGGAACTCTAAATCCAACACGGTTTGTGCTAGCTTCTTGAAACTTGACACAACAAAGTAGTTTCACGTTCTATCTCTACGTTTTGTTTCCTCTTGATGTAGCCCTAAGCAGTGACTGGCGAGAAACACTTTCATGGGAAGGCGTTGCCAAGCTTCCAAAAATTACGAATCTCCAGAAATCGCAGCAAATATTTTTTCACCCAAACTTGATGATACTTTCAGGTAATGATCAGTACACTAAGGCGACTTGGTTCCCCAAATTTCGTTCTTCTATGTTGAAGCGTTCATTTCCAGTAACAGTTTGAATTTTTAGGTTTCACTCTGTTTTCTCCTATATTGATAGATGTATTTGGAACTCTAAATCCAACACGGTTTGTGCTAGCTTCTTGAAACTTGACACAACAAAGTAGTTTCACATTCTATCTCTACATTTTGTTTCCTCTTGATGTAGACCTAAGCAGTGACTGGCGAGAAACACTTTCATGGGAAGAGGTTGCCCAGTCTCCAAAAATTACGAATCTCCAGAAATCTCAGCAAATATATTTCACCCAAACTGGATGATACTTTCAGGTAATTATCAGTACACTAAGGTGACTTGGTTCCCCAAATTTCATTCTTCTATGTTGAAGCGTTCATTTCCAGTAACAGTTTGAATTTTTAGGTTTCACTCTGTTTTCTCCTATATTAATAGATGTATTTGGAACTCTAAATCCAACACGGTTTGTGCTAGCTTCTTGAAACGTGACACAACAAAGTAGTTTCACGTTCTATCTCTACGTTTTGTTTCCTCTTGATGTAGCCCTAAGCAGTGACTGGCGAGAAACACTTTCATGGGAAGGCGTTGCCAAGCTTCCAAAAATTACGAATCTCCAGAAATCGCAGCAAATATTTTTTCACCCAAACTTGATGATACTTTCAGGTAATGATCAGTACACTAAGGCGACTTGGTTCCCCAAATTTCATTCTTCTATGTTGAAGCGTTCATTTCCAGTAACAGTTTGAATTTTTAGGTTTCACTCTGTTTTCTCCTATATTGATAGATGTATTTGGAACTCTAAATCCAACACGGTTTGTGCTAGCTTCTTGAAACTTGACACAACAAAGTAGTTTCACATTCTATCTCTACATTTTGTTTCCTCTTGATGTAGCCCTAAGCAGTGACTGGCGAGAAACACTTTCATGGGAAGAGGTTGCCCAGTCTCCAAAAATTACGAATCTCCAGAAATCTCAGCAAATATATTTCACCCAAACTGGATGATACTTTCAGGTAATTATCAGTACACTAAGGCGACTTGGTTCCCCAAATTTCATTCTTCTATGTTGAAGCGTTCATTTCCAGTAACAGTTTGAATTTTTAGGTTTCACTCTGTTTTCTCCTGTATTGATAGATGTATTTGGAACTCTAAATCCAACACGGTTTGTGCTAGCTTCTTGAAACTTGACACAACAAAGTAGTTTCACGTTCTATCTCTACATTGTGTTTCCTCTTGATGTAGCCCTAAGCAGTGACTGGCGAGAAACACGTTCATGGGAAGGGGTTGCCAAGCTTCCAAAAATTACGAATCTCCAGAAATCTCAGCAAATATTTTTTCACCCAAACTCGATGATACTTTCAGGTAATGATCAGTACACTAAGGCAACTTGGTTCCCCAAATTTCGTTCTTCTATGTTGAAGCGTTCATTTCCAGTAACAGTTTGAATTTTTAGGTTTCACTCTGTTTTCTCCTATATTGATAGATGTATTTGGAACTCTAAATCCAACACGGTTTGTGCTAGCTTCTTGAAACTTGACACAACAAAGTAGTTTCACATTCTATCTCTACGTTTTGTTTCCTCTTGATGTAGCCCTAAGCAGTGACTGGCGAGAAACACTTTCATGGGAAGAGGTTGCCCAGTCTCCAAAAATTACGAATCTCCAGAAATCTCAGCAAATATTTTTTCACCCAAACTGGATGATACTTTCAGGTAATGATCAGTACACTAAGGCGACTTGGTTCCCCAAAATTCGTTCTTCTCTGTTGAAGCGTTCATTTCCAGTAACAGTTTGAATTTTTAGGTTTCACTCTGTTTTCTCCTATATAAATAGATGTATTTGGAACTCTAAATCCAACACGGTTTGTGCTAGCTTCTTGAAACTTGACACAACAAAGTAGTTTCACGTTCTATCTCTAGTTTGTTTCCTCTTGATGTAGCCCTAAGCAGTGACTGGCGAGAAACACTTTCACGGGAAGGGGTTGCCAAGCTTCCAAAAATTACGAATCTCCAGAAATCTCAGCAAATATTTTTTCACCCAAACTGGATGATACTTTCAGGTAATGATCAGTACACTAAGGCGACTTGGTTCCCCAAATTTCGTTCTTCTATGTTGAAGCGTTCATTTCCAGTAACAGTTTGAATTTGTAGGTTTCACTCTGTTTTCTCCTATATTGATAGATGTATTTGGAACTCTAAATCCAACACGGTTTGTGCTAGCTTCTTGAAACTTGACACAACAAAGTAGTTTCACGTTCTATCTCTACGTATTGTTTCCTCTTGATGTAGCCCTAAGCAGTGACTGGCGAGAAACACTTTCATGGGAAGAGGTTGCCCAGTCTCCAAAAATTACGAATCTCCAGAAATCTCAGCAAATATTTTTTCACCCAAACTGGATGATACTTTCAGGTAATGATCAGTACACTAAGGCGACTTGGTTCCCCAAATTTCGTTCTTCTATGTTGAAGCGTTCATTTACAGTAACAGTTTGAATTTTTAGGTTTCACTCTGTTTTCTCCTATATTGATAGATGTATTTGGAACTCTAAATCCAACACGGTTTGTGCTAGCTTCTTGAAACTTGACACAACAAAGTAGTTTCACGTTCTATCTCTACGTTTTGTTTCCTCTTGATGTAACCCTAAGCAGTGACTGGCGAGACACACTTTCATGGGAAGGGGTTGCCAAGCTTCCAAAAATTACGAATCTCCAGAAATCTCAGCAAATATTTTTTCACCCAAACTCGATGATACGTTCAGGTAATGATCAGTACACTAAGGCGACTTGGTTCCCCAAATTTCGTTCTTCTATGTTGAAGCGTTCATTTCCAGTAACAGTTTGAATTTTATGTTTCACTCTGTTTTCTCTTATATTGATAGATGTATTTGGAACTCTAAATCCAACACGGTTTGTTCTAGCTTCTTGAAACTTGACACAACAAAGTAGTTTCACGTTCTATCTCTATGTTTTGTTTCCTCTTAATGTAGCCCTAAGCACTGACTGGCGAGAAACCCTTTCATGGAATGGGGTTGCCAAGCTTCCAAAAATTACGAATCTCCAGAAATCTCAGCAACTATATTTCACCCAAACTGGATGATACTTTCAGGTAATGATCAGTACACTAAGGCGACTTGGTTCCCCAAATTTCGTTCTTCTATGTTGAAGCGTTCATTTCCAGTAACAGTTTGAATTTTTAGGTTTCACTCTGTTTTCTCCTATATTAATAGATGTATTTGGAACTCTAAATCCAACACGGTTTGTGCTAGCTTCTTGAAACTTGACACAACAAAGTAGTTTCACGTTCTATCTCTACGTTTTGTTTCCTCTTGATGTAGCCCTAAGCAGTGACTGGCGAGAAACACTTTCATGGGAAGGGGTTGCCAAGCTTCCAAAAATTACGAATCTCCAGAAATCGCAGCAAATATTTTTTCACCCAAACTTGATGATACTTTCAGGTAATGATCAGTACACTAAGGCGACTTGGTTCCCCAAATTTCGTTCTTCTATGTTGAAGCGTTCATTTCCAGTAACAGTTTTAATTTTTAGGTTTCACTCTGTTTTCTCCTATATTGATAGATGTATTTGGAACTCTAAATCCAACACGGTTTGTGCTAGCTTCTTGAAACTTGACACAACAAAGTAGTTTCACATTCTATCTCTACATTTTGTTTCCTCTTGATGTAGCCCTAAGCAGTGACTGGCGAGAAACACTTTCATGGGAAGAGGTTGCCCAGTCTCCAAAAATTACGAATCTCCAGAAATCTCAGCAAATATATTTCACCCAAACTGGATGATACTTTCAGGTAATTATCAGTACACTAAGGCGACTTGGTTCCCCAATTTTCATTCTTCTATGTTGAAGCGTTCATTTCCAGTAACAGTTTGAATTTTTAGGTTTCACTCTGTTTTCTCCTATATTAATAGATGTATTTGGAACTCTAAATCCAACACGGTTTGTGCTAGCTTCTTGAAACTTGACACAACAAAGTAGTTTCACGTTCTATCTCTACGTTTTGTTTCCTCTTGATGTAGCCCTAAGCAGTGACTGGCGAGAAATACTTTCATGGGAAGGCGTTGCCAAGCTTCCAAAAATTACGAATCTCCAGAAATCGCAGCAAATATTTTTTCACCCAAACTTGATGATACTTTCAGGTAATGATCAGTACACTAAGGCGACTTGGTTCCCCAAATTTCGTTCTTCTATGTTGAAGCGTTCATTTCCAGTAACAGTTTGAATTTTTAGGTTTCACTCTGTTTTCTCCTATATTGATAGATGTATTTGGAACTCTAAATCCAACACGGTTTGTGCTAGCTTCTTGAAACTTGACACAACAAAGTAGTTTCACATTCTATCTCTACATTTTGTTTCCTCTTGATGTAGCCCTAAGCAGTGACTGGCGAGAAACACTTTCATGGGAAGAGGTTGCCCAGTCTCCAAAAATTACGAATCTCCAGAAATCTCAGCAAATATATTTCACCCAAACTGGATGATACTTTCAGGTAATTATCAGTACACTAAGGCGACTTGGTTCCCCAAATTTCATTCTTCTATGTTGAAGCGTTCATTTCCAGTAACAGTTTGAATTTTTAGGTTTCACTCTGTTTTCTCCTGTATTGATAGATGTATTTGGAACTCTAAATCCAACACGGTTTGTGCTAGCTTCTTGAAACTTGACACAACAAAGTAGTTTCATGTTCTATCTCTACATTGTGTTTCCTCTTGATGTAGCCCTAAGCAGTGACTGGCGAGAAACACGTTCATGGGAAGGGGTTGCCAAGCTTCCAAAAATTACGTATCTCCAGAAATCTCAGCAAATATTTTTTCACCCAAACTCGATGATACTTTCAGGTAATGATCAGGACACTAAGGCGACTTGGTTCCCCAAATTTCGTTCTTCTATGTTGAAGCGTTCATTTCCAGTAACAGTTTGAATTTTTAGGTTTCACTCTGTTTTCTCCTATATTGATAGATGTATTTGGAACTCTAAATCCAACACGGTTTGTGCTAGCTTCTTGAAACTTGACACAACAAAGTAGTTTCACGTTCTATCTCTACGTTTTGTTTCCTCTTGATGTAGCCCTAAGCAGTGACTGGCGAGAAACACTTTCATGGAACGGGGTTGCCAAGCTTCCAAAAATTACGAATCTCCAGAAATCTCAGCAAATATTTTTTCACCCAAACTGGATGATACTTTCAGGTAATGATCAGTACACTAAGGCGACTTGGTTCCCCAAAATTCGTTCTTCTCTGTTGAAGCGTTCATTTCCAGTAATAGTTTGAATTTTTAGGTTTCACTCTGTTTTCTCCTATATTAATAGATGTATTTGGAACTCTAAATCCAACACGGTTTGTGCTAGCTTCTTGAAACTTGACACAACAAAGTAGTTTCACGTTCTATCTCTAGTTTGTTTCCTCTTGATGTAGCCCTAAGCAGTGACTGGCGAGAAACACTTTCACGGGAAGGGGTTGCCAAGCTTCCAAAAATTACGAATCTCCAGAAATCTCAGCAAATATTTTTTCACCCAAACTGGATGATACTTTCAGGTAATGATCAGTACACTAAGGCGACTTGGTTCCCCAAATTTCGTTCTTCTATGTTGAAGCGTTCATTTCCAGTAACAGTTTGAATTTTTAGGTTTCACTCTGTTTTCTCCTATATTGATAGATGTATTTGGAACTCTAAATCCAACACGGTTTGTGCTAGCTTCTTGAAACTTGACACAACAAAGTAGTTTCACGTTCTATCTCTACGTTTTGTTTCCTCTTGATGTAGCCCTAAGCAGTGACTGGCGAGAAACACTTTCATGGGAAGAGGTTGCCCAGTCTCCAAAAATTACGAATCTCCAGAAATCTCAGCAAATATTTTTTCACCCAAACTGGATGATACTTTCAGGTAATGATCAGTACACTAAGGCGACTTGGTTCCCCAAATTTCGTTCTTCTATGTTGAAGCGTTCATTTACAGTAACAGTTTGAATTTTTAGGTTTCACTCTGTTTTCTCCTATATTGATAGATGTATTTGGAACTCTAAATCCAACACGGTTTGTGCTAGCTTCTTGAAACTTGACACAACAAAGTAGTTTCACGTTCTATCTCTACGTTTTGTTTCCTCTTGATGTAACCCTAAGCAGTGACTGGCGAGACACACTTTCATGGGAAGGGGTTGCCAAGCTTCCAAAAATTACGAATCTCCAGAAATCTCAGCAAATATTTTTTCACCCAAACTCGATGATACGTTCAGGTAATGATCAGTACACTAAGGCGACTTGGTTCCCCAAATTTCGTTCTTCTATGTTGAAGCGTTCATTTCCAGTAACAGTTTGAATTTTTAGGTTTCACTCTGTTTTCTCTTATATTGATAGATGTATTTGGAACTCTAAATCCAACACGGTTTGTTCTAGCTTCTTGAAACTTGACACAACAAAGTAGTTTCACGTTCTATCTCTATGTTTTGTTTCCTCTTAATGTAGCCCTAAGCACTGACTGGCGAGAAACCCTTTCATGGAATGGGGTTGCCAAGCTTCCAAAAATTACGAATCTCCAGAAATCTCAGCAACTATATTTCACCCAAACTGGATGATACTTTCAGGTAATGATCAGTACACTAAGGCGACTTGGTTCCCCAAATTTCGTTCTTCTATGTTGAAGCGTTCATTTCCAGTAACAGTTTGAATTTTTAGGTTTCACTCTGTTTTCTCCTATATTAATAGATGTATTTGGAACTCTAAATCCAACACGGTTTGTGCTAGCTTCTTGAAACTTGACACAACAAAGTAGTTTCACGTTCTATCTCTACGTTTTGTTTCCTCTTGATGTAGCCCTAAGCAGTGACTGGCGAGAAACACTTTCATGGGAAGGGGTTGCCAAGCTTCCAAAAATTACGAATCTCCAGAAATCGCAGCAAATATTTTTTCACCCAAACTTGATGATACTTTCAGGTAATGATCAGTACACTAAGGCGACTTGGTTCCCCAAATTTCGTTCTTCTATGTTGAAGCGTTCATTTCCAGTAACAGTTTGAATTTTTAGGTTTCACTCTGTTTTCTCCTATATTGATAGATGTATTTGGAACTCTAAATCCAACACGGTTTGTGCTAGCTTCTTGAAACTTGACACAACAAAGTAGTTTCACATTCTATCTCTACGTTTTGTTTCCTCTTGATGTAGCCCTAAGCAGTGACTGGCGAGAAACACTTTCATGGGAAGAGGTTGCCCAGTCTCCAAAAATTACGAATCTCCAGAAATCTCAGCAAATATTTTTTCACCCAAACTGGATGATACTTTCAGGTAATTATCAGTACACTAAGGCGACTTGGTTCCCCAAATTTCATTCTTCTATGTTGAAGCGTTCATTTCCAGTAACAGTTTGAATTTTTAGGTTTCACTCTGTTTTCTCCTATATTGATAGATGTTTTTGGAACTCTAAATCCAACACGGTTTGTGCTAGCTTCTTGAAACTTGACACAACAAAGTAGTTTCACGTTCTATCTCTAAGTTTTGTTTCCTCTTGATGTAGCCCTAAGCAGTGACTGGCGAGAAAGCCTTTCATGGAACGGGGTTGCCAAGCTTCCAAAAATTACGAATCTCCAGAAATCTCAGCAAATATTTTTTCACCCAAACTGGATGATACTTTCAGGTAATGATCAGTACACTAAGGCGACTTGGTTCCCCAAATTTCGTTCTTCTATGTTGAAGCGTTCATTTCCAGTAACAGTTTGAATTTTTAGGTTTCACTCTGTTTTCTCCTATATTGATAGATGTTTTTGGAACTCTAAATCCAACACGGTTTGTGCTAGCTTCTTGAAACTTGACACAACAAAGTAGTTTCACGTTCTATCTCTAAGTTTTGTTTCCTCTTGATGTAGCCCTAAGCAGTGACTGGCGAGAAACACTTTCATGGGAAGGGGTTGCCAAGCTTCCAAAAACTACGAATCTCCAGAAATATCAGCAAATATTTTTTCACCCAAACTGGATGACACTTTCAGGTAATGATCAGTACACTAAGGCGACTTGGTTCCCCAAATTTCGTTCTTCTATGTTTTCGCGTTCATTTCCAGTAACAGTTTGAATTTTTAGGTTTCACTCTGTTTTCTCCTATATTGATAGATGTATTTGGAACTCTAAATCCAACACGGTTTGTGCTAGCTTCTTGAAACTTGACACAACAAAGTAGTTTCACGTTCTATCTCTACGTTTTGTTTCCTCTTGATGTAGCCCTAAGCAGTGACTGGCGAGAAACACTTTCATGGGAAGGGGTTGCCAAGCTTCCAAAAATTACGAATCTCCAGAAATCTCAGCAAATATTTTTTCACCCAAACTTGATGATACTTTCAGGTAATGATCAGTACACTAAGGCGACTTGGTTCCCCAAATTTCGTTCTTCTATGTTGAAGCGTTCATTTCCAGTAACAGTTTGAATTTTTAGGTTTCACTCTGTTTTCTCCTATATTGATAGATGTATTTGGAACTCTAAATCCAACACGGTTTGTGCTAGCTTCTTGAAACTTGACACAACAAAGTAGTTTCACATTCTATCTCTACATTTTGTTTCCTCTTGATGTAGCCCTAAGCAGTGACTGGCGAGAAACACTTTCATGGGAAGAGGTTGCCCAGTCTCCAAAAATTACGAATCTCCAGAAATCTCAGCAAATATATTTCACCCAAACTGGATGATACTTTCAGGTAATTATCAGTACACTAAGGCGACTTGGTTCCCCAAATTTCATTCTTCTATGTTGAAGCGTTCATTTCCAGTAACAGTTTGAATTTTTAGGTTTCACTCTGTTTTCTCCTGTATTGATAGATGTATTTGGAACTCTAAATCCAACACGGTTTGTGCTAGCTTCTTGAAACTTGACACAACAAAGTAGTTTCACGTTCTCTCTCTACATTGTGTTTCCTCTTGATGTAGCCCTAAGCAGTGACTGGCGAGAAACACGTTCATGGGAAGGGGTTGCCAAGCTTCCAAAAATTACGTATCTCCAGAAATCTCAGCAAATATTTTTTCACCCAAACTCGATGATACTTTCAGGTAATGATCAGTACACTAAGGCGACTTGGTTCCCCAAATTTCGTTCTTCTATGTTGAAGCGTTCATTTCCAGTAACAGTTTGAATTTTTAGGTTTCACTCTGTTTTCTCCTATATTGATAGATGTATTTGGAACTCTAAATCCAACACGGTTTGTGCTAGCTTCTTGAAACTTGACACAACAAAGTAGTTTCACGTTCTATCTCTACGTTTTGTTTCCTCTTGATGTAACCCTAAGCAGTGACTGGCGAGACACACTTTCATGGGAAGGGGTTGCCAAGCTTCCAAAAATTACGAATCTCCAGAAATCTCAGCAAATATTTTTTCACCCAAACTCGATGATACGTTCAGGTAATGATCAGTACACTAAGGCGACTTGGTTCCCCAAATTTCGTTCTTCTATGTTGAAGCGTTCATTTCCAGTAACAGTTTGAATTTTTAGGTTTCACTCTGTTTTCTCTTATATTGATAGATGTATTTGGAACTCTAAATCCAACACGGTTTGTTCTAGCTTCTTGAAACTTGACACAACAAAGTAGTTTCACGTTCTATCTCTATGTTTTGTTTCCTCTTAATGTAGCCCTAAGCACTGACTGGCGAGAAACCCTTTCATGGAATGGGGTTGCCAAGCTTCCAAAAATTACGAATCTCCAGAAATCTCAGCAACTATATTTCACCCAAACTGGATGATACTTTCAGGTAATGATCAGTACACTAAGGCGACTTGGTTCCCCAAATTTCGTTCTTCTATGTTGAAGCGTTCATTTCCAGTAACAGTTTGAATTTTTAGGTTTCACTCTGTTTTCTCCTATATTAATAGATGTATTTGGAACTCTAAATCCAACACGGTTTGTGCTAGCTTCTTGAAACTTGACACAACAAAGTAGTTTCACGTTCTATCTCTACGTTTTGTTTCCTCTTGATGTAGCCCTAAGCAGTGACTGGCGAGAAACACTTTCATGGGAAGGGGTTGCCAAGCTTCCAAAAATTACGAATCTCCAGAAATCGCAGCAAATATTTTTTCACCCAAACTTGATGATACTTTCAGGTAATGATCAGTACACTAAGGCGACTTGGTTCCCCAAATTTCGTTCTTCTATGTTGAAGCGTTCATTTCCAGTAACAGTTTGAATTTTTAGGTTTCACTCTGTTTTCTCCTATATTGATAGATGTATTTGGAACTCTAAATCCAACACGGTTTGTGCTAGCTTCTTGAAACTTGACACAACAAAGTAGTTTCACATTCTATCTCTACGTTTTGTTTCCTCTTGATGTAGCCCTAAGCAGTGACTGGCGAGAAACACTTTCATGGGAAGAGGTTGCCCAGTCTCCAAAAATTACGAATCTCCAGAAATCTCAGCAAATATTTTTTCACCCAAACTGGATGATACTTTCAGGTAATTATCAGTACACTAAGGCGACTTGGTTCCCCAAATTTCATTCTTCTATGTTGAAGCGTTCATTTCCAGTAACAGTTTGAATTTTTAGGTTTCACTCTGTTTTCTCCTATATTGATAGATGTATATGGAACTCTAAATCCAACACGGTTTGTGCTAGCTTCTTGAAACTTGACACAACAAAGTAGTTTCACGTTCTATCTCTACATTGTGTTTCCTCTTGATGTAGCCCTAAGCAGTGACTGGCGAGAAACACGTTCATGGGAAGGGGTTGCCAAGCTTCCAAAAATTACGAATCTCCAGAAATCTCAGCAAATATTTTTTCACCCAAACTCGATGATACTTTCATGTAATGATCAGTACACTAAGGCGACTTGGTTCCCCAAATTTCGTTCTTCTATGTTTTCGCGTTCATTTCCAGTAACAGTTTGAATTTTTAGGTTTCACTCTGTTTTCTCCTATATTGATAGATGTATTTGGAACTCTAAATCCAACACGGTTTGTGCTAGCTTCTTGAAACTTGACACAACAAAGTAGTTTCACGTTCTATCTCTACGTTTTGTTTCCTCTTGATGTAGCCCTAAGCAGTGACTGGCGAGAAACACTTTCATGGGAAGGGGTTGCCAAGCTTCCAAAAACTACGAATCTCCGGGAATCTCAGCAAATATTTTTTCACCCAAACTGGATGATACTTTCAGGTAATGATCAGTACACTAAGGTGACTTGGTTCCCCAAATTTCGTTCTTCTATGTTGAAGCGTTCATTTCCAGTAACAGTTTGAATTTTTAGGTTTCACTCTGTTTTCTCCTATATTGATAGATGTTTTTGGAACTCTAAATCCAACACGGTTTGTGCTAGCTTCTTGAAACTTGACACAACAAAGTAGTTTCACGTTCTATCTCTACGTTTTGTTTTCTCTTGATGTAGCCCTAAGCAGTGACTGGCGAGAAACACTTTCATGGGAAGGGGTTGCCAAGCTTCCAAAAATTACGAATCTCCAGGAATCTCAGCAAATATTTTTTCACCCAAACTGGATGATACTTTCAGGTAATGATCAGTACACTAAGGCGACTTGGTTCCCCAAATTTCGTTCTTCTATGTTGAAGCGTTCATTTCCAGTAACAGTTTGAATTTTTAGGTTTCACTCTGTTTTCTCCTATATTGATAGATGTATTTGGAACTCTAAATCCAACACGGTTTGTGCTAGCTTCTTGAAACTTGACACAACAAAGTAGTTTCACGTTCTATCTCTAAGTTTTGTTTCCTCTTGATGTAGCCCTAAGCAGTGACTGGCGAGAAAGCCTTTCATGGAACGGGGTTGCCAAGCTTCCAAAAATTACGAATCTCCAGAAATCTCAGCAAATATTTTTTCACCCAAACTGGATGATACTTTCAGGTAATGATCAGTACACTAAGGCGACTTGGTTCCCCAAATTTCGTTCTTCTATGTTGAAGCGTTCATTTCCAGTAACAGTTTGAATTTTTAGGTTTCACTCTGTTTTCTCCTATATTGATAGATGTTTTTGGAACTCTAAATCCAACACGGTTTGTGCTAGCTTCTTGAAACTTGACACAACAAAGTAGTTTCACGTTCTATCTCTAAGTTTTGTTTCCTCTTGATGTAGCCCTAAGCAGTGACTGGCGAGAAACACTTTCATGGGAAGGGGTTGCCAAGCTTCCAAAAACTACGAATCTCCAGAAATATCAGCAAATATTTTTTCACCCAAACTGGATGACACTTTCAGGTAATGATCAGTACACTAAGGCGACTTGGTTCCCCAAATTTCGTTCTTCTATGTTTTCGCGTTCATTTCCAGTAACAGTTTGAATTTTTAGGTTTCACTCTGTTTTCTCCTATATTGATAGATGTATTTGGAACTCTAAATCCAACACGGTTTGTGCTAGCTTCTTGAAACTTGACACAACAAAGTAGTTTCACGTTCTATCTCTACGTTTTGTTTCCTCTTGATGTAGCCCTAAGCAGTGACTGGCGAGAAACACTTTCATGGGAAGGGGTTGCCAAGCTTCCAAAAATTACGAATCTCCAGAAATCTCAGCAAATATTTTTTCACCCAAACTTGATGATACTTTCAGGTAATGATCAGTACACTAAGGCGACTTGGTTCCCCAAATTTCGTTCTTCTATGTTGAAGCATTCATTTCCAGTAACAGTTTGAATTTTTAGGTTTCACTCTGTTTTCTCCTATATTGATAGATGTATTTGGAACTCTAAATCCAACACGGTTTGTGCTAGCTTCTTGAAACTTGACACAACAAAGTAGTTTCACGTTCTATCTCTACGTTTTGTTTCCTCTTGATGTAGCCCTAAGCAGTGACTGGCGAGAAACACTTTCATGGGAAGAGGTTGCCCAGGCTCCAAAAATTACGAATCTCCAGAAATCTCAGCAAATATTTTTTCACCCAAACTGGATGATACTTTCAGGTAATTATCAGTACACTACGGCGACTTGGTTCCCCAAATTTCATTCTTCTATGTTGAAGCGTTCATTTCCAGTAACAGTTTGAATTTTTAGGTTTCACTCTGTTTTCTCCTATATTGATAGATGTATTTGGAACTCTAAATCCATCACGGTTTGTGCTAGCTTCTTGAAACTTGACACAACAAAGTAGTTTCACGTTCTATCTCTACATTGTGTTTCCTCTTGATGTAGCCCTAAGCAGTGACTGGCGAGAAACACGTTCATGGGAAGGGGTTGCCAAGCTTCCAAAAATTACGAATCTCCAGAAATCTCAGCAAATATTTTTTCACCCAAACTCGATGATAGTTTCAGGTAATGATCAGTACACTAAGGCGACTTGGTTCCCCAAATTTCGTTCTTCTATGTTGAAGCGTTCATTTCCAGTAACAGTTTGAATTTTTAGGTTTCACTCTGTTTTCTCCTATATTGATAGATGTATTTGGAACTCTAAATCCAACACGGTTTGTGCTAGCTTCTTGAAACTTGACACAACAAAGTAGTTTCACGTTCTATCTCTACGTTTTGTTTCCTCTTGATGTAGCCCTAAGCAGTGACTGGCGAGAAACACTTTCATGGGAAGAGGTTGCCCAGGCTCCAAAAATTACGAATCTCCAGAAATCTCAGCAAATATTTTTTCACCCAAACTGGATGATACTTTCAGGTAATTATCAGTACACTAAGGCGACTTGGTTCCCCAAATTTCATTCTTCTATGTTGAAGCGTTCATTTCCAGTAACAGTTTGAATTTTTAGGTTTCACTCTGTTTTCTCCTATATTGATAGATGTATTTGGAACTCTAAATCCAACACGGTTTGTGCTAGCTTCTTGAAACTTGAGACAACAAAGTAGTTTCACGTTCTATCTCTACATTGTGTTTCCTCTTGATGTAGCCCTAAGCAGTGACTGGCGAGAAACACGTTCATGGGAAGGGGTTGCCAAGCTTCCAAAAATTACGAATCTCCAGAAATCTCAGCAAATATTTTTTCACCCAAACTCGATGATACTTTCAGGTAATGATCAGTACACTAAGGCGACTTGGTTCCCCAAATTTCGTTCTTCTATGTTGAAGCGTTCATTTCCAGTAACAGTTTGAATTTTTAGGTTTCACTCTGTTTTCTCCTATATTGATAGATGTATTTGGAACTCTAAATCCAACACGGTTTGTGCTAGCTTCTTGAAACTTGACACAACAAAGTAGTTTCACGTTCTATCTCTACGTTTTGTTTCCTCTTGATGTAACACTAAGCAGTGACTGGCGAGACACACTTTCATGGGAAGGGGTTGCCAAGCTTCCAAAAATTACGAATCTCCAGAAATCTCAGCAAATATTTTTTCACCCAAACTCGATGATACTTTCAGGTAATGATCAGTACACTAAGGCGACTTGGTTCCGCAAATTTCGTTCTTCTATGTTGAAGCGTTCATTTCCAGTAACAGTTTGAATTTTTAGGTTTCACTCTGATTTCTCTTATATTGATAGATGTATTTGGAACTCTAAATCCAACACGGTTTGTTCTAGCTTCTTGAAACTTGACACAACAAAGTAGTTTCACGTTCTATCTCTACGTTTTGTTTCCTCTTAATGTAGCCCTAAGCACTGACTGGCGAGAAACCCTTTCATGGAATGCGGTTGCCAAGCTTCCAAAAATTACGAATCTCCAGAAATCTCAGCAACTATTTTTTCACCCAAACTGGATGATACTTTCAGGTAATGATCAGTACACTAAGGCGACTTGGTTCCCCAAATTTCGTTCTTCTATGTTGAAGCGTTCATTTCCAGTAACAGTTTGAATTTTTAGGTTTCACTCTGTTTTCTCCTATATTAATAGATGTATTTGGAACTCTAAATCCAACACGGTTTGTGCTAGCTTCTTGAAACTTGACACAACAAAGTAGTTTCACATTCGATCTCTACATTTTGTTTCCTCTTGATGTAGCCCTAAGCAGTGACTGGCGAGAAACACTTTCATGGGAAGAGGTTGCCCAGTCTCCAAAAATTACGAATCTCCAGAAATCTCAGCAAATATTTTTTCACCCAAACTGGATGATACTTTCAGGTAATTATCAGTACACTAAGGCGACTTGGTTCCCCAAATTTCATTCTTCTATGTTGAAGCGTTCATTTCCAGTAACAGTTTGAATTTTTAGGTTTCACTCTGTTTTCTCTGATATTGATAGATGTATTTGGAACTCTAAATCCAACACGGTTTGTGCTAGCTTCTTGAAACTTGACACAACAAAGTAGTTTCACCTTCTATCTCTACATTGTGTTTCCTCTTGATGTAGCCCTAAGCAGTGACTGGCGAGAAACACTTTCATGGGAAGGGGTTGCCAAGCTTCCAAAAATTACGAATCTCCAGAAATCTCAGCAAATATTTTTTCACCCAAACTCGATGATACTTTCAGGTAATGATCAGTACACTAAGGCGACTTGGTTCCCCAAATTTCGTTCTTCTCTGTTGAAGCATTCATTTCCAGTAACAGTTTGAATTTTTAGGTTTCACTCTCTTTTCTCCTATATTAATAGATGTATTTGGAACTCTAAATCCAACACGGTTTGTGCTAGCTTCTTGAAACTTGACACAACAAAGTAGTTTCACGTTCTATCTCTAGTTTGTTTCCTCTTGATGTAGCCCTAAGCAGTGACTGGCGAGAAACACTTTCACGGGAAGGGGTTGCCAAGCTCCCAAAAATTACGAATCTCCAGAAATCTCAGCAAATATTTTTTCACCCAAACTGGATGATACATTCAGGTAATGATCAGTACACTAAGGCGACTTGGTTCCCCAAATTTCGTTCTTCTATGTTGAAGCGTTCATTTACAGTAACAGTTTGAATTTTTAGGTTTCACTCTGTTTTCTCCTATATTGATAGATGTATTTGGAACTCTAAATCCAACACGGTTCGTGCTAGCTTCTTGAAACTTGACACAACAAAGTAGTTTCACGTTCTATCTCTACGTTTTGTTTCCTCTTGATGTAGCCCTAAGCAGTGACTGGCAAGAAACACTTTCATGGGAAGGGGTTGCCAAGCTTCCAAAAATTACGAATCTCCAGAAATCTCAGCAAATATTTTTTCACCCAAACTCGATGATACTTTCAGGTAATGATCAGTACACTAAGGCGACTTGGTTCCCCAAATTTCGTTCTTCTATGTTGAAGCGTTCATTTCCAGTAACAGTTTGAATTTTTAGGTTTCACTCTGTTTTCTCTTATATTGATAGATGTATTTGGAACTCTAAATCCAACACGGTTTGTTCTAGTTTCTTGAAACTTGACACAACAAAGTAGTTTCACGTTCTCTCTCTACGTTTTGTTTCCTCTTAATGTAGCCCTAAGCAGTGACTGGCGAGAAACCCTTTCATGGAATGGGGTTGCCAAGCTTCCAAAAATTACGAATCTCCAGAAATCTCAGCAACTATTTTTTCACCCAAACTGGATGATACTTTCAGGTAATGATCAGTACACTAAGGCGACTTGGTTCCCCAAATTTCGTTCTTCTATGTTGAAGCGTTCATTTCCAGTAACAGTTTGAATTTTTAGGTTTCACTCTGTTTTCTCCTATATTAATAGATGTATTTGGAACTCTAAATTCAACACGGTTTGTGCTAGCTTCTTGAAACTTGACACAACAAAGTAGTTTCACGTTCTATCTCTACGTTTTGTTTCCTCTTGATGTAGCCCTAAGCAGTGACTGGCGAGAAACACTTTCATGGGAAGGGGTTGCCAAGCTTCCAAAAACTATGAATCTCCAGAAATATCAGCAAATATTTTTTCACCCAAACTGGATGACACTTTCAGGTAAGGATCAGTACACTAAGGCACTTGGTTCCCCAAATTTCGTTCTTCTATGATTTCACGTTCATTTCCAGTAACAGTTTGAATTTTTAGGTTTCACTCTGTTTTCTCCTATATTGATAGATGTATTTGGAACTCTAAATCCAACACGGTTCGTGCTAGCTTCTTGAAACTTGACACAACAATGTAGTTTCACGTTCTATCTCTACGTTTTGTTTCCTCTTGATGTAGCCCTAAGCAGTGACTGGCAAGAAACACTTTCATGGGAAGGGGTTGCCAAGCTTCCAAAAATTAGGAATCTCCAGAAATCTCAGCAAATATTTTTTCACCCAAACTCGATGATACTTTCAGGTAATGATCAGTACACTAAGGCGACTTGGTTCCCCAAATTTCGTTCTTCTATGTTGAAGCGTTCATTTCCAGTAACAGTTTGAATTTTTAGGTTTCACTCTGTTTTCTCTTATATTGATAGATGTATTTGGAACTCTAAATCCAACACGGTTTGTTCTAGCTTCTAGAAACTTGACACAACAAAGTAGTTTCACATTCTATCTCTACGTTTTGTTTCCTCTTAATGTAGCCCTAAGCAGTGACTGGCGAGAAACCCTTTCATGGAATGGGGTTGCCAAGCTTCCAAAAATTACGAATCTCCAGAAATCTCAGCAACTATTTTTTCACCCAAACTGGATGATACTTTCAGGTAATGATCAGTACACTAAGGCGACTTGGTTCCCCAAATTTCGTTCTTCTATGTTGAAGCGTTCATTTCCAGTAACAGTTTGAATTTTTAGGTTTCACTCTGTTTTCTCCTATATTAATAGATGTATTTGGAACTCTAAATCAAACACGGTTTGTGCTACCTTCTTGAAACTTGACACAACAAAGTAGTTTCACGTTCTATCTCTACGTTTTGTTTCCTCTTGATGTAGCCCTAAGCAGTGACTGGCGAGAAACACTTTCATGGGAAGGGGTTGCCAAGCTTCCAAAAATTACGAATCTCCAGAAATCGCAGCAAATATTTTTTCACCCAAACTTGATGATACTTTCAGGTAATGATCAGTACACTAAGGCGACTTGGTTCCCCAAATTTCGTTCTTCTATGTTGAAGCGTTCATTTCCAGTAACAGTTTGAATTTTTAGGTTTCACTCTGTTTTCTCTTATATTGATAGATGTATTTGGAACTCTAAATCCAACACGGTTTGTTCTAGCTTCTTGAAACTTGACACAACAAAGTAGTTTCACGTTCTCTCTCTACGTTTTGTTTCCTCTTAATGTAGCCCTAAGCAGTGACTGGCGAGAAACCCTTTCATGGAATGGGGTTGCCAAGCTTCCAAAAATTACGAATCTCCAGAAATCTCAGCAACTATTTTTTCACCCAAACTGGATGATACTTTCAGGTAATGATCAGTACACTAAGGCGACTTGGTTCCCCAAATTTCGTTCTTCTATGTTGAAGCGTTCATTTCCAGTAACAGTTTGAATTTTTAGGTTTCACTCTGTTTTCTCCTATATTAATAGATGTATTTGGAACTCTAAATCAAACACGGTTTGTGCTACCTTCTTGAAACTTGACACAACAAAGTAGTTTCACGTTCTATCTCTACGTTTTGTTACCTCTTGATGTAGCCCTAAGCAGTGACTGGCGAGAAACACTTTCATGGGAAGGGGTTGCCAAGCTTCCAAAAATTACGAATCTCCAGAAATCGCAGCAAATATTTTTTCACCCAAACTTGATGATACTTTCAGGTAATGATCAGTACACTAAGGCGACTTGGTTCCCCAAATTTCGTTCTTCTATGTTGAAGCGTTCATTTCCAGTAACAGTTTGAATTTTTAGGTTTCACTCTGTTTTCTCCTATATTGATAGATGTATTTGGAACTCTAAATCCAACACGGTTTGTGCTAGCTTCTTGAAACTTGACACAACAAAGTAGTTTCACATTCTATCTCTACGTTTTGTTTCCTCTTGATGTAGCCCTAAGCAGTGACTGGCGAGAAACACTTTCATGGGAAGAGGTTGCCCAGTCTCCAAAAATTACGAATCTCCAGAAATCTCAGCAAATATTTTTTCACCCAAACTGGATGATACTTTCAGGTAATTATCAGTACACTAAGGCGACTTGGTTCCCCAAATTTCATTCTTCTATGTTGAAGCGTTCATTTCCAGTAACAGTTTGAATTTTTAGGTTTCACTCTGTTTTCTACTGTATTGATAGATGTATTTGGAACTCTAAATCCAACACGGTTTGTGCTAGCTTCTTGAAACTTGACACAACAAAGTAGTTTCACGTTCTATCTCTAGTTTGTTTCCTCTTGATGTAGCCCTAAGCAGTGACTGGCGAGAAACACTTTCACGGGAAGGGGTTGCCAAGCTTCCAAAAATTACGAATCTCCAGAAATCTCAGCAAATATTTTTTCACCCAAACTGGATGATACTTTCAGGTAATGATCAGTACACTAAGGCGACTTGGTTCCCCAAATTTCGTTCTTCTATGTTGAAGCGTTCATTTCCAGTAACAGTTTGAATTTTTAGGTTTCACTCTGTTTTCTCCTATATTGATAGATGTATTTGGAACTCTAAATCCAACACGGTTTGTGCTAGCTTCTTGAAACTTGACACAACAAAGTAGTTTCACGTTCTATCTCTACGTTTTGTTTCCTCTTGATGTAGCCCTAAGCAGAGACTGGCGAGAAACACTTTCATGGGAAGAGGTTGCCCAGTCTCCAAAAATTAAGAATCTCCAGAAATCTCAGCAAATATTTTTTCACCCAAACTGGATGATACTTTCAGGTAATGATCAGTACACTAAGGCGACTTGGTTCCCCAAATTTCGTTCTTCTATGTTCAAGCGTTCATTTCCAGTAACAGTTTGAATTTTTAGGTTTCACTCTGTTTTCTCCTATATTGATAGATGTATTTGGAACTCTAAATCCAACACGGTTTGTGCTAGCTTCTTGAAACTTGACACAACAAAGTAGTTTCACGTTCTATCTCTACGTTTTGTTTCCTCTTGATGTAGCCCTAAGCAGTGACTGGCGAGAAACACTTTCATGGGAAGGGGTTGCCAAGCTTCCAAAAACTATGAATCTCCAGAAATATCAGCAAATATTTTTTCACCCAAACTGGATGACACTTTCAGGTAATGATCAGTACACTAAGGCACTTGGTTCCCCAAATTTCGTTCTTCTATGATTTTGCGTTCATTTCCAGTAACAGTTTGAATTTTTAGGTTTCACTCTGTTTTCTCTTATATTGATAGATGTATTTGTAACTCTAAATCCAACACGGTTTGTTCTAGCTTCTTGAAACTTGACACAACAAAGTAGTTTCACCTTCTATCTCTACGTTTTGTTTCCTCTTAATGTAGCCCTAAGCAGTGACTGGCGAGAAACCCTTTCATGGAATGGGGTTGCCAAGCTTCCAAAAATTACGAATCTCCAGAAATCTCAGCAAATATTTTTTCACACAAACTGGATGATACTTTCAGGTAATGATCAGTACACTAAGGCGACTTGGTTCCCCAAATTTCGTTCTTCTATGTTGAAGCGTTCTTTTCCAGTAACAGTTTGAATTTTTAGGTTTCACTCTCTTTTCTCCTATATTGATAGATGTATTAGGAACACTAAATCCTATACGGTTTGTGCTAGCTTCTTGAATCTTGACACAACAAAGTAGTTTCACGTTCTATCTCTACGTTTTGTTTCCTCTTGATGTAGCCCTAAGCAGTGACTGGCGAGAAACACTTTCATGGGAAGGGGTAGCCAAGTCTCCAAAAATTACGAATCTCCAGAAATCTCAGCAAATATTTTTTTCACCCAAACTGGATGATACTTTCAGGTAATGATCAGTACACTAAGGCGACTTGGTTCCCCAAATTTCATTCTTCTATGATGAAGCGTTCATTTCCAGTAACAGTTTGAATTTTTAGGTTTCACTCTGTTTTCTCCTATATTGATAGATGTATTTGGAACGCTAAATCCAACACGGTTTGTGCTAGCTTCTTGAAACTTGACACATCAAATTAGTTTCATGTTCTATCTCTACGTTTTGTTTCCTCTTGATGTAGCCCAAAGCAGTGACTGGCGAGAAACACTTTCATGGGAAGGGGTTGCCAAGTCTCCAAAAATTACGAATCTCCAGAAATCTCAGCAAATATTTTTTCACCCAAACTGGATGATACTTTCAGGTAATGATCAGTGCACTAAGGCGACTCGGTTCTCCAAATTTCATTCTTCTATGTTGAAGCATTCATTTCCAGTAACAGTTTAAATTTTTAAGTTTCACTCTGTTTTCTCCTATATTGATAGATGTATTTGGAACTCTAAATCCAACACGGTTTGTGCTAGCTTCTTGAAACTTGACACAACAAAGTAGTTTCACATTCTATCTCTACGTTTTGTTTCCTCTTGATGTAGCCCTAAGCAGTGACTGGCGAGAAACACTTTCATGGGAAGGGGTTACCAAACTTCCAAAAATTACGAATCTCCAGAAATCTCAGCAAATATATTTTCACCCAAACTGGATGATACTTAAAGGTAATTATCTGTACACTAAGGCGACTTGGTTCCCCAAATTTCGTTTTTCTATGTTGAAGCGTTCTTTTCCAGTAACAGTTTGAATTTTTATGTTTCACTCTGTTTTCTCCTATATTGATAGATGTTTTTGGAACTCTAAATCCAACACAGTTTGTGCTAGCTTCTTGAAACTTGACACAACAAAGTAGTTTCACGTTCTATCTCTACGTTTTGTTTCCTCTTCGATGTAGCCCTAAGCAGTGACTGGCGAGAAACACTTTCATGGGAAGGGGTTGCCAAGCTTCCAAAAATTACGAATCTCCAGAAATCTCAAAAATATTTTTTCACCCAAACTGGATGATACTTTCAGGTAATGATCAGTACACTAAGGCGACTTGGTTCCCCAAATTTCGTTCTTCTATGTTGAAGCGTTCATTTCCAGTAACAGTTTGAATTTTTAGGTTTCACTCTGTTTTCTCCTATATTGTTAGATGTATTTGGAACTCTAAATCCAACACGGTTTGTGCTAGCTTCTTGAAACTTGACACAACAAAGTAGTTTCACGTTCTATCTCTACATTGTGTTTCCTCTTGATGTAGCCCTAAGCAGTGACTGGCGAGAAACACGTTCATGGGAAGGGGTTGCCAAGCTTCCAAAAATTACGAATCTCCAGAAATCTCAGCAAATATTTTTTCACCCAAACTGGATGATACTTTCAGGTAATGATCAGTGCACTAAGGCGACTCGGTTCTCCAAATTTCATTCTTCTATGTTGAAGCATTCATTTCCAGTAACAGTTTAAATTTTTAAGTTTCACTCTGTTTTCTCCTATATTGATAGATGTATTTGGAACTCTAAATCCAACACGGTTTGTGCTAGCTTCTTGAAACTTGACACAACAAAGTAGTTTCACATTCTATCTCTACGTTTTGTTTCCTCTTGATGTAGCCCTAAGCAGTGACTGGCGAGAAACACTTTCATGGGAAGGGGTTACCAAACTTCCAAAAATTACGAATCTCCAGAAATCTCAGCAAATATATTTTCACCCAAACTGGATGATACTTAAAGGTAATTATCTGTACACTAAGGCGACTTGGTTCCCCAAATTTCGTTTTTCTATGTTGAAGCGTTCTTTTCCAGTAACAGTTTGAATTTTTATGTTTCACTCTGTTTTCTCCTATATTGATAGATGTTTTTGGAACTCTAAATCCAACACAGTTTGTGCTAGCTTCTTGAAACTTGACACAACAAAGTAGTTTCACGTTCTATCTCTAAGTTTTGTTTCCTCTTCGATGTAGCCCTAAGCAGTGACTGGCGAGAAACACTTTCATGGGAAGGGGTTGCCAAGCTTCCAAAAATTACGAATCTCCAGAAATCTCAAAAATATTTTTTCACCCAAACTGGATGATACTTTCAGGTAATGATCAGTACACTAAGGCGACTTGGTTCCCCAAATTTCGTTCTTCTATGTTGAAGCGTTCATTTCCAGTAACAGTTTGAATTTTTAGGTTTCACTCTGTTTTCTCCTATATTGTTAGATGTATTTGGAACTCTAAATCCAACACGGTTTGTGCTAGCTTCTTGAAACTTGACACAACAAAGTAGTTTCACGTTCTATCTCTACATTGTGTTTCCTCTTGATGTAGCCCTAAGCAGTGACTGGCGAGAAACACGTTCATGGGAAGGGGTTGCCAAGCTTCCAAAAATTACGAATCTCCAGAAATCTCAGCAAATATTTTTTCACCCAAACTCGATGATACTTTCATGTAATGATCAGTACACTAAGGCGACTTGGTTCCCCAAATTTCGTTCTTCTATGTTTTCGCGTTCATTTCCAGTAACAGTTTGAATTTTTAGGTTTCACTCTGTTTTCTCCTATATTGATAGATGTATTTGGAACTCTAAATCCAACACGGTTTGTGCTAGCTTCTTGAAACTTGACACAACAAAGTAGTTTCACGTTCTATCTCTACGTTTTGTTTCCTCTTGATGTAGCCCTAAGCAGTGACTGGCGAGAAACACTTTCATGGGAAGGGGTTGCCAAGCTTCCAAAAACTACGAATCTCCGGGAATCTCAGCAAATATTTTTTCACCCAAACTGGATGATACTTTCAGGTAATGATCAGTACACTAAGGTGACTTGGTTCCCCAAATTTCGTTCTTCTATGTTGAAGCGTTCATTTCCAGTAACAGTTTGAATTTTTAGGTTTCACTCTGTTTTCTCCTATATTGATAGATGTTTTTGGAACTCTAAATCCAACACGGTTTGTGCTAGCTTCTTGAAACTTGACACAACAAAGTAGTTTCACGTTCTATCTCTACGTTTTGTTTTCTCTTGATGTAGCCCTAAGCAGTGACTGGCGAGAAACACTTTCATGAGAAGGGGTTGCCAAGCTTCCAAAAATTACGAATCTCCAGGAATCTCAGCAAATATTTTTTCACCCAAACTGGATGATACTTTCAGGTAATGATCAGTACACTAAGGCGACTTGGTTCCCCAAATTTCGTTCTTCTATGTTGAAGCGTTCATTTCCAGTAACAGTTTGAATTTTTAGGTTTCACTCTGTTTTCTCCTATATTGATAGATGTATTTGGAACTCTAAATCCAACACGGTTTGTGCTAGCTTCTTGAAACTTGACACAACAAAGTAGTTTCACGTTCTATCTCTAAGTTTTGTTTCCTCTTGATGTAGCCCTAAGCAGTGACTGGCGAGAAAGCCTTTCATGGAACGGGGTTGCCAAGCTTCCAAAAATTACGAATCTCCAGAAATCTCAGCAAATATTTTTTCACCCAAACTGGATGATACTTTCAGGTAATGATCAGTACACTAAGGCGACTTGGTTCCCCAAATTTCGTTCTTCTATGTTGAAGCGTTCATTTCCAGTAACAGTTTGAATTTTTAGGTTTCACTCTGTTTTCTCCTATATTGATAGATGTTTTTGGAACTCTAAATCCAACACGGTTTGTGCTAGCTTCTTGAAACTTGACACAACAAAGTAGTTTCACGTTCTATCTCTAAGTTTTGTTTCCTCTTGATGTAGCCCTAAGCAGTGACTGGCGAGAAACACTTTCATGGGAAGGGGTTGCCAAGCTTCCAAAAACTACGAATCTCCAGAAATATCAGCAAATATTTTTTCACCCAAACTGGATGACACTTTCAGGTAATGATCAGTACACTAAGGCGACTTGGTTCCCCAAATTTCGTTCTTCTATGTTTTCGCGTTCATTTCCAGTAACAGTTTGAATTTTTAGGTTTCACTCTGTTTTCTCCTATATTGATAGATGTATTTGGAACTCTAAATCCAACACGGTTTGTGCTAGCTTCTTGAAACTTGACACAACAAAGTAGTTTCACGTTCTATCTCTACGTTTTGTTTCCTCTTGATGTAGCCCTAAGCAGTGACTGGCGAGAAACACTTTCATGGGAAGGGGTTGCCAAGCTTCCAAAAATTACGAATCTCCAGAAATCTCAGCAAATATTTTTTCACCCAAACTTGATGATACTTTCAGGTAATGATCAGTACACTAAGGCGACTTGGTTCCCCAAATTTCGTTCTTCTATGTTGAAGCGTTCTTTTCCAGTAACAGTTTGAATTTTTAGGTTTCACTCTCTTTTCTCCTATAATGATAGATGTATTAGGAACACTAAATCCTATACGGTTTGTGCTAGCTTCTTGAAACTTGACACAACAAAGTAGTTTCACGTTCTATCTCTACGTTTTGTTTCCTCTTGATGTAGCCCTAAGCAGTGACTGGCGAGAAACACATTCATGGGAAGGGGTAGCCAAGTCTCCAAAAATTACGAATCTCCAGAAATCTCAGCAAATATTTTTTTCACCCAAACTGGATGATACTTTCAGGTAATGATCAGTACACTAAGGCGACTTGGTTCCCCAAATTTCATTCTTCTATGATGAAGCGTTCATTTCCAGTAACAGTTTGAATTTTTAGGTTTCACTCTGTTTTCTCCTATATTGATAGATGTATTTGGAACGCTAAATCCAACACGGTTTGTGCTAGCTTCTTGAAACTTGACACATCAAATTAGTTTCATGTTCTATCTCTACGTTTTGTTTCCTCTTGATGTAGCCCAAAGCAGTGACTGGCGAGAAACACTTTCATGGGAAGGGGTTGCCAAGTCTCCAAAAATTACGAATCTCCAGAAATCTCAGCAAATATTTTTTCACCCAAACTGGATGATACTTTCAGGTAATGATCAGTGCACTAAGGCGACTCGGTTCTCCAAATTTCATTCTTCTATGTTGAAGCATTCATTTCCAGTAACAGTTTAAATTTTTAAGTTTCACTCTGTTTTCTCCTATATTGATAGATGTATTTGGAACTCTAAATCCAACACGGTTTGTGCTAGCTTCTTGAAACTTGACACAACAAAGTAGTTTCACATTCTATCTCTACGTTTTGTTTCCTCTTGATGTAGCCCTAAGCAGTGACTGGCGAGAAACACTTTCATGGGAAGGGGTTACCAAACTTCCAAAAATTACGAATCTCCAGAAATCTCAGCAAATATATTTTCACCCAAACTGGATGATACTTAAAGGTAATTATCTGTACACTAAGGCGACTTGGTTCCCCAAATTTCGTTTTTCTATGTTGAAGCGTTTTTTTCCAGTAACAGTTTGAATTTTTATGTTTCACTCTGTTTTCTCCTATATTGATAGATGTTTTTGGAACTCTAAATCCAACACAGTTCGTGCTAGCTTCTTGAAACTTGACACAACAAAGTAGTTTCACGTTCTATCTCTACGTTTTGTTTCCTCTTCGATGTAGCCCTAAGCAGTGACTGGCGAGAAACACTTTCATGGGAAGGGGTTGCCAAGCTTCCAAAAATTACGAATCTCCAGAAATCTCAAAAATATTTTTTCACCCAAACTGGATGATACTTTCAGGTAATGATCAGTACACTAAGGCGACTTGGTTCCCCAAATTTCGTTCTTCTATGTTGAAGCGTTCATTTCCAGTAACAGTTTGAATTTTTAGGTTTCACTCTGTTTTCTCCTATATTGTTAGATGTATTTGGAACTCTAAATCCAACACGGTTTGTGCTAGCTTCTTGAAACTTGACACAACAAAGTAGTTTCACGTTCTATCTCTACATTGTGTTTCCTCTTGATGTAGCCCTAAGCAGTGACTGGCGAGAAACACGTTCATGGGAAGGGGTTGCCAAGCTTCCAAAAATTACGAATCTCCAGAAATCTCAGCAAATATTTTTTCACCCAAACTCGATGATACTTTCATGTAATGATCAGTACACTAAGGCGACTTGGTTCCCCAAATTTCGTTCTTCTATGTTTTCGCGTTCATTTCCAGTAACAGTTTGAATTTTTAGGTTTCACTCTGTTTTCTCCTATATTGATAGATGTATTTGGAACTCTAAATCCAACACGGTTTGTGCTAGCTTCTTGAAACTTGACACAACAAAGTAGTTTCACGTTCTATCTCTACGTTTTGTTTCCTCTTGATGTAGCCCTAAGCAGTGACTGGCGAGAAACACTTTCATGGGAAGGGGTTGCCAAGCTTCCAAAAACTACGAATCTCCGGGAATCTCAGCAAATATTTTTTCACCCAAACTGGATGATACTTTCAGGTAATGATCAGTACACTAAGGTGACTTGGTTCCCCAAATTTCGTTCTTCTATGTTGAAGCGTTCATTTCCAGTAACAGTTTGAATTTTTAGGTTTCACTCTGTTTTCTCCTATATTGATAGATGTTTTTGGAACTCTAAATCCAACACGGTTTGTGCTAGCTTCTTGAAACTTGACACAACAAAGTAGTTTCACGTTCTATCTCTACGTTTTGTTTTCTCTTGATGTAGCCCTAAGCAGTGACTGGCGAGAAACACTTTCATGGGAAGGGGTTGCCAAGCTTCCAAAAATTACGAATCTCCAGGAATCTCAGCAAATATTTTTTCACCCAAACTGGATGATACTTTCAGGTAATGATCAGTACACTAAGGCGACTTGGTTCCCCAAATTTCGTTCTTCTATGTTGAAGCGTTCATTTCCAGTAACAGTTTGAATTTTTAGGTTTCACTCTGTTTTCTCCTATATTGATAGATGTATTTGGAACTCTAAATCCAACACGGTTTGTGCTAGCTTCTTGAAACTTGACACAACAAAGTAGTTTCACGTTCTATCTCTAAGTTTTGTTTCCTCTTGATGTAGCCCTAAGCAGTGACTGGCGAGAAAGCCTTTCATGGAACGGGGTTGCCAAGCTTCCCAAAATTACGAATCTCCAGAAATCTCAGCAAATATTTTTTCACCCAAACTGGATGATACTTTCAGGTAATGATCAGTACACTAAGGCGACTTGGTTCCCCAAATTTCGTTCTTCTATGTTGAAGCGTTCATTTCCAGTAACAGTTTGAATTTTTAGGTTTCACTCTGTTTTCTCCTATATTGATAGATGTTTTTGGAACTCTAAATCCAACACGGTTTGTGCTAGCTTCTTGAAACTTGACACAACAAAGTAGTTTCACGTTCTATCTCTAAGTTTTGTTTCCTCTTGATGTAGCCCTAAGCAGTGACTGGCGAGAAACACTTTCATGGGAAGGGGTTGCCAAGCTTCCAAAAACTACGAATCTCCAGAAATATCAGCAAATATTTTTTCACCCAAACTGGATGACACTTTCAGGTAATGATCAGTACACTAAGGCGACTTGGTTCCCCAAATTTCGTTCTTCTATGTTTTCGCGTTCATTTCCAGTAACAGTTTGAATTTTTAGGTTTCACTCTGTTTTCTCCTATATTGATAGATGTATTTGGAACTCTAAATCCAACACGGTTTGTGCTAGCTTCTTGAAACTTGACACAACAAAGTAGTTTCACGTTCTATCTCTACGTTTTGTTTCCTCTTGATGTAGCCCTAAGCAGTGACTGGCGAGAAACACTTTCATGGGAAGGGGTTGCCAAGCTTCCAAAAATTACGAATCTCCAGAAATCTCAGCAAATATTTTTTCACCCAAACTTGATGATACTTTCAGGTAATGATCAGTACACTAAGGCGACTTGGTTCCCCAAATTTCGTTCTTCTATGTTGAAGCATTCATTTCCAGTAACAGTTTGAATTTTTAGGTTTCACTCTGTTTTCTCCTATATTGATAGATGTATTTGGAACTCTAAATCCAACACGGTTTGTGCTAGCTTCTTGAAACTTGACACAACAAAGTAGTTTCACGTTCTATCTGTACGTTTTGTTTCCTCTTGATGTAGCCCTAAGCAGTGACTGGCGAGAAACACTTTCATGGGAAGAGGTTGCCCAGGCTCCAAAAATTACGAATCTCCAGAAATCTCAGCAAATATTTTTTCACCCAAACTGGATGATACTTTCAGGTAATTATCAGTACACTACGGCGACTTGGTTCCCCAAATTTCATTCTTCTATGTTGAAGCGTTCATTTCCAGTAACAGTTTGAATTTTTAGGTTTCACTCTGTTTTCTCCTATATTGATAGATGTATTTGGAACTCTAAATCCATCACGGTTTGTGCTAGCTTCTTGAAACTTGACACAACAAAGTAGTTTCACGTTCTATCTCTACATTGTGTTTCCTCTTGATGTAGCCCTAAGCAGTGACTGGCGAGAAACACGTTCATGGGAAGGGGTTGCCAAGCTTCCAAAAATTACGAATCTCCAGAAATCTCAGCAAATATTTTTTCACCCAAACTCGATGATACTTTCAGGTAATGATCAGTACACTAAGGCGACTTGGTTCCCCAAATTTCGTTCTTCTATGTTGAAGCGTTCATTTCCAGTAACAGTTTGAATTTTTAGGTTTCACTCTGTTTTCTCCTATATTGATAGATGTATTTGGAACTCTAAATCCAACACGGTTTGTGCTAGCTTCTTGAAACTTGACACAACAAAGTAGTTTCACGTTCTATCTCTACGTTTTGTTTCCTCTTGATGTAGCCCTAAGCAGTGACTGGCGAGAAACACTTTCATGGGAAGAGGTTGCCCAGGCTCCAAAAATTACGAATCTCCAGAAATCTCAGCAAATATTTTTTCACCCAAACTGGATGATACTTTCAGGTAATTATCAGTACACTAAGGCGACTTGGTTCCCCAAATTTCATTCTTCTATGTTGAAGCGTTCATTTCCAGTAACAGTTTGAATTTTTAGGTTTCACTCTGTTTTCTCCTATATTGATAGATGTATTTGGAACTCTAAATCCAACACGGTTTGTGCTAGCTTCTTGAAACTTGAGACAACAAAGTAGTTTCACGTTCTATCTCTACATTGTGTTTCCTCTTGATGTAGCCCTAAGCAGTGACTGGCGAGAAACACGTTCATGGGAAGGGGTTGCCAAGCTTCCAAAAATTACGAATCTCCAGAAATCTCAGCAAATATTTTTTCACCCAAACTCGATGATACTTTCAGGTAATGATCAGTACACTAAGGCGACTTGGTTCCCCAAATTTCGTTCTTCTATATTGAAGCGTTCATTTCCAGTAACAGTTTGAATTTTTAGGTTTCACTCTGTTTTCTCCTATATTGATAGATGTATTTGGAACTCTAAATCCAACACGGTTTGTGCTAGCTTCTTGAAACTTGACACAACAAAGTAGTTTCACGTTCTATCTCTACGTTTTGTTTCCTCTTGATGTAACACTAAGCAGTGACTGGCGAGACACACTTTCATGGGAAGGGGTTGCCAAGCTTCCAAAAATTACGAATCTCCAGAAATCTCAGCAAATATTTTTTCACCCAAACTCGATGATACTTTCAGGTAATGATCAGTACACTAAGGCGACTTGGTTCCGCAAATTTCGTTCTTCTATGTTGAAGCGTTCATTTCCAGTAACAGTTTGAATTTTTAGGTTTCACTCTGATTTCTCTTATATTGATAGATGTATTTGGAACTCTAAATCCAACACGGTTTGTTCTAGCTTCTTGAAACTTGACACAACAAAGTAGTTTCACGTTCTATCTCTACGTTTTGTTTCCTCTTAATGTAGCCCTAAGCACTGACTGGCGAGAAACCCTTTCATGGAATGCGGTTGCCAAGCTTCCAAAAATTACGAATCTCCAGAAATCTCAGCAACTATTTTTTCACCCAAACTGGATGATACTTTCAGGTAATGATCAGTACACTAAGGCGACTTGGTTCCCCAAATTTCGTTCTTCTATGTTGAAGCGTTCATTTCCAGTAACAGTTTGAATTTTTAGGTTTCACTCTGTTTTCTCCTATATTAATAGATGTATTTGGAACTCTAAATCCAACACGGTTTGTGCTAGCTTCTTGAAACTTGACACAACAAAGTAGTTTCACATTCGATCTCTACATTTTGTTTCCTCTTGATGTAGCCCTAAGCAGTGACTGGCGAGAAACACTTTCATGGGAAGAGGTTGCCCAGTCTCCAAAAATTACGAATCTCCAGAAATCTCAGCAACTATTTTTTCACCCAAACTGGATGATACTTTCAGGTAATTATCAGTACACTAAGGCGACTTGGTTCCCCAAATTTCGTTCTTCTATGTTGAAGCGTTCATTTCCAGTAACAGTTTGAATTTTTAGGTTTCACTCTGTTTTCTCTGATATTGATAGATGTATTTGGAACTCTAAATCCAACACGGTTTGTGCTAGCTTCTTGAAACTTGACACAACAAAGTAGTTTCACCTTCTATCTCTACATTGTGTTTCCTCTTGATGTAGCCCTAAGCAGTGACTGGCGAGAAACACTTTCATGGGAAGGGGTTGCCAAGCTTCCAAAAATTACGAATCTCCAGAAATCTCAGCAAATATTTTTTCACCCAAACTCGATGATACTTTCAGGTAATGATCAGTACACTAAGGCGACTTGGTTCCCCAAATTTCGTTCTTCTCTGTTGAAGCATTCATTTCCAGTAACAGTTTGAATTTTTAGGTTTCACTCTGTTTTCTCCTATATTAATAGATGTATTTGGAACTCTAAATCCAACACGGTTTGTGCTAGCTTCTTGAAACTTGACACAACAAAGTAGTTTCACGTTCTATCTCTAGTTTGTTTCCTCTTGATGTAGCCCTAAGCAGTGACTGGCGAGAAACACTTTCACGGGAAGGGGTTGCCAAGCTCCCAAAAATTACGAATCTCCAGAAATCTCAGCAAATATTTTTTCACCCAAACTGGATGATACATTCAGGTAATGATCAGTACACTAAGGCGACTTGGTTCCCCAAATTTCGTTCTTCTATGTTGAAGCGTTCATTTACAGTAACAGTTTGAATTTTTAGGTTTCACTCTGTTTTCTCCTATATTGATAGATGTATTTGGAACTCTAAATCCAACACGGTTCGTGCTAGCTTCTTGAAACTTGACACAACAAAGTAGTTTCACGTTCTATCTCTACGTTTTGTTTCCTCTTGATGTAGCCCTAAGCAGTGACTGGCAAGAAACACTTTCATGGGAAGGGGTTGCCAAGCTTCCAAAAATTACGAATCTCCAGAAATCTCAGCAAATATTTTTTCACCCAAACTCGATGATACTTTCAGGTAATGATCAGTACACTAAGGCGACTTGGTTCCCCAAATTTCGTTCTTCTATGTTGAAGCGTTCATTTCCAGTAACAGTTTGAATTTTTAGGTTTCACTCTGTTTTCTCTTATATTGATAGATGTATTTGGAACTCTAAATCCAACACGGTTTGTTCTAGTTTCTTGAAACTTGACACAACAAAGTAGTTTCACGTTCTCTCTCTACGTTTTGTTTCCTCTTAATGTAGCCCTAAGCAGTGACTGGCGAGAAACCCTTTCATGGAATGGGGTTGCCAAGCTTCCAAAAATTACGAATCTCCAGAAATCTCAGCAACTATTTTTTCACCCAAACTGGATGATACTTTCAGGTAATGATCAGTACACTAAGGCGACTTGGTTCCCCAAATTTCGTTCTTCTATGTTGAAGCGTTCATTTCCAGTAACAGTTTGAATTTTTAGGTTTCACTCTGTTTTCTCCTATATTAATAGATGTATTTGGAACTCTAAATCCAACACGGTTTGTGCTAGCTTCTTGAAACTTGACACAACAAAGTAGTTTCACGTTCTTTCTCTACGTTTTGTTTCCTCTTGATGTAGCCCTAAGCAGTGACTGGCGAGAAACACTTTCATGGGAAGGGGTTGCCAAGCTTCCAAAAACTATGAATCTCCAGAAATATCAGCAAATATTTTTTCACCCAAACTGGATGACACTTTCAGGTAAGGATCAGTACACTAAGGCACTTGGTTCCCCAAATTTCGTTCTTCTATGATTTCACGTTCATTTCCAGTAACAGTTTGAATTTTTAGGTTTCACTCTGTTTTCTCCTATATTGATAGATGTATTTGGAACTCTAAATCCAACACGGTTCGTGCTAGCTTCTTGAAACTTGACACAACAATGTAGTTTCACGTTCTATCTCTACGTTTTGTTTCCTCTTGATGTAGCCCTAAGCAGTGACTGGCAAGAAACACTTTCATGGGAAGGGGTTGCCAAGCTTCCAAAAATTAGGAATCTCCAGAAATCTCAGCAAATATTTTTTCACCCAAACTCGATGATACTTTCAGGTAATGATCAGTACACTAAGGCGACTTGGTTCCCCAAATTTCGTTCTTCTATGTTGAAGCGTTCATTTCCAGTAACAGTTTGAATTTTTAGGTTTCACTCTGTTTTCTCTTATATTGATAGATGTATTTGGAACTCTAAATCCAACACGGTTTGTTCTAGCTTCTAGAAACTTGACACAACAAAGTAGTTTCACATTCTATCTCTACGTTTTGTTTCCTCTTAATGTAGCCCTAAGCAGTGACTGGCGAGAAACCCTTTCATGGAATGGGGTTGCCAAGCTTCCAAAAATTACGAATCTCCAGAAATCTCAGCAACTATTTTTTCACCCAAACTGGATGATACTTTCAGGTAATGATCAGTACACTAAGGCGACTTGGTTCCCCAAATTTCGTTCTTCTATGTTGAAGCGTTCATTTCCAGTAACAGTTTGAATTTTTAGGTTTCACTCTGTTTTCTCCTATATTAATAGATGTATTTGGAACTCTAAATCAAACACGGTTTGTGCTACCTTCTTGAAACTTGACACAACAAAGTAGTTTCACGTTCTATCTCTACGTTTTGTTTCCTCTTGATGTAGCCCTAAGCAGTGACTGGCGAGAAACACTTTCATGGGAAGGGGTTGCCAAGCTTCCAAAAATTACGAATCTCCAGAAATCGCAGCAAATATTTTTTCACCCAAACTTGATGATACTTTCAGGTAATGATCAGTACACTAAGGCGACTTGGTTCCCCAAATTTCGTTCTTCTATGTTGAAGCGTTCATTTCCAGTAACAGTTTGAATTTTTAGGTTTCACTCTGTTTTCTCTTATATTGATAGATGTATTTGGAACTCTAAATCCAACACGGTTTGTTCTAGCTTCTTGAAACTTGACACAACAAAGTAGTTTCACGTTCTCTCTCTACGTTTTGTTTCCTCTTAATGTAGCCCTAAGCAGTGACTGGCGAGAAACCCTTTCATGGAATGGGGTTGCCAAGCTTCCAAAAATTACGAATCTCCAGAAATCTCAGCAACTATTTTTTCACCCAAACTGGATGATACTTTCAGGTAATGATCAGTACACTAAGGCGACTTGGTTCCCCAAATTTCGTTCTTCTATGTTGAAGCGTTCATTTCCAGTAACAGTTTGAATTTTTAGGTTTCACTCTGTTTTCTCCTATATTAATAGATGTATTTGGAACTCTAAATTCAACACGGTTTGTGCTAGCTTCTTGAAACTTGACACAACAAAGTAGTTTCACGTTCTATCTCTACGTTTTGTTTCCTCTTGATGTAGCCCTAAGCAGTGACTGGCGAGAAACACTTTCATGGGAAGGGGTTGCCAAGCTTCCAAAAACTATGAATCTCCAGAAATATCAGCAAATATTTTTTCACCCAAACTGGATGACACTTTCAGGTAAGGATCAGTACACTAAGGCACTTGGTTCCCCAAATTTCGTTCTTCTATGATTTCACGTTCATTTCCAGTAACAGTTTGAATTTTTAGGTTTCACTCTGTTTTCTCCTATATTGATAGATGTATTTGGAACTCTAAATCCAACACGGTTCGTGCTAGCTTCTTGAAACTTGACACAACAATGTAGTTTCACGTTCTATCTCTACGTTTTGTTTCCTCTTGATGTAGCCCTAAGCAGTGACTGGCAAGAAACACTTTCATGGGAAGGGGTTGCCAAGCTTCCAAAAATTAGGAATCTCCAGAAATCTCAGCAAATATTTTTTCACCCAAACTCGATGATACTTTCAGGTAATGATCAGTACACTAAGGCGACTTGGTTCCCCAAATTTCGTTCTTCTTTGTTGAAGCGTTCATTTCCAGTAACAGTTTGAATTTTTAGGTTTCACTCTGTTTTCTCTTATATTGATAGATGTATTTGGAACTCTAAATCCAACACGGTTTGTTCTAGCTTCTAGAAACTTGACACAACAAAGTAGTTTCACATTCTATCTCTACGTTTTGTTTCCTCTTAATGTAGCCCTAAGCAGTGACTGGCGAGAAACCCTTTCATGGAATGGGGTTGCCAAGCTTCCAAAAATTACGAATCTCCAGAAATCTCAGCAACTATTTTTTCACCCAAACTGGATGATACTTTCAGGTAATGATCAGTACACTAAGGCGACTTGGTTCCCCAAATTTCGTTCTTCTATGTTGAAGCGTTCATTTCCAGTAACAGTTTGAATTTTTAGGTTTCACTCTGTTTTCTCCTATATTAATAGATGTATTTGGAACTCTAAATCAAACACGGTTTGTGCTACCTTCTTGAAACTTGACACAACAAAGTAGTTTCACGTTCTATCTCTACGTTTTGTTTCCTCTTGATGTAGCCCTAAGCAGTGACTGGCGAGAAACACTTTCATGGGAAGGGGTTGCCAAGCTTCCAAAAATTACGAATCTCCAGAAATCGCAGCAAATATTTTTTCACCCAAACTTGATGATACTTTCAGGTAATGATCAGTACACTAAGGCGACTTGGTTCCCCAAATTTCGTTCTTCTATGTTGAAGCGTTCATTTCCAGTAACAGTTTGAATTTTTAGGTTTCACTCTGTTTTCTCCTATATTGATAGATGTATTTGGAACTCTAAATCCAACACGGTTTGTGCTAGCTTCTTGAAACTTGACACAACAAAGTAGTTTCACATTCTATCTCTACGTTTTGTTTCCTCTTGATGTAGCCCTAAGCAGTGACTGGCGAGAAACACTTTCATGGGAAGAGGTTGCCCAGTCTCCAAAAATTACGAATCTCCAGAAATCTCAGCAAATATTTTTTCACCCAAACTGGATGATACTTTCAGGTAATTATCAGTACACTAAGGCGACTTGGTTCCCCAAATTTCATTCTTCTATGTTGAAGCGTTCATTTCCAGTAACAGTTTGAATTTTTAGGTTTCACTCTGTTTTCTACTGTATTGATAGATGTATTTGGAACTCTAAATCCAACACGGTTTGTGCTAGCTTCTTGAAACTTGACACAACAAAGTAGTTTCACGTTCTATCTCTAGTTTGTTTCCTCTTGATGTAGCCCTAAGCAGTGACTGGCGAGAAACACTTTCACGGGAAGGGGTTGCCAAGCTTCCAAAAATTACGAATCTCCAGAAATCTCAGCAAATATTTTTTCACCCAAACTGGATGATACTTTCAGGTAATGATCAGTACACTAAGGCGACTTGGTTCCCCAAATTTCGTTCTTCTATGTTGAAGCGTTCATTTCCAGTAACAGTTTGAATTTTTAGGTTTCACTCTGTTTTCTCCTATATTGATAGATGTATTTGGAACTCTAAAACCAACACGGTTTGTGCTAGCTTCTTGAAACTTGACACAACAAAGTAGTTTCACGTTCTATCTCTACGTTTTGTTTCCTCTTGATGTAGCCCTAAGCAGAGACTGGCGAGAAACACTTTCATGGGAAGAGGTTGCCCAGTCTCCAAAAATTAAGAATCTCCAGAAATCTCAGCAAATATTTTTTCACCCAAACTGGATGATACTTTCAGGTAATGATCAGTACACTAAGGCGACTTGGTTCCCCAAATTTCGTTCTTCTATGTTCAAGCGTTCATTTCCAGTAACAGTTTGAATTTTTAGGTTTCACTCTGTTTTCTCCTATATTGATAGATGTATTTGGAACTCTAAATCCAACACGGTTTGTGCTAGCTTCTTGAAACTTGACACAACAAAGTAGTTTCACGTTCTATCTCTACGTTTTGTTTCCTCTTGATGTAGCCCTAAGCAGTGACTGGCGAGAAACACTTTCATGGGAAGGGGTTGCCAAGCTTCCAAAAACTATGAATCTCCAGAAATATCAGCAAATATTTTTTCACCCAAACTGGATGACACTTTCAGGTAATGATCAGTACACTAAGGCACTTGGTTCCCCAAATTTCGTTCTTCTATGATTTTGCGTTCATTTCCAGTAACAGTTTGAATTTTTAGGTTTCACTCTGTTTTCTCTTATATTGATAGATGTATTTGTAACTCTAAATCCAACACGGTTTGTTCTAGCTTCTTGAAACTTGACACAACAAAGTAGTTTCACCTTCTATCTCTACGTTTTGTTTCCTCTTAATGTAGCCCTAAGCAGTGACTGGCGAGAAACCCTTTCATGGAATGGGGTTGCCAAGCTTCCAAAAATTACGAATCT
The DNA here is from genome assembly GCF_964194105.1 of Spermophilus citellus. NCBI lineage: Eukaryota > Metazoa > Chordata > Mammalia > Rodentia > Sciuridae > Spermophilus > Spermophilus citellus. Next base: position 106,920,748 of record NC_138183.1, read on the forward strand.
CCAGAAATCTCAGCAAATATTTTTTCACACAAACTGGATGATACTTTCAGGTAATGATCAGTACACTAAGGCGACTTGGTTCCCCAAATTTCGTTCTTCTATGTTGAAGCGTTCTTTTCCAGTAACAGTTTGAATTTTTAGGTTTCACTCTCTTTTCTCCTATATTGATAGATGTATTAGGAACACTAAATCCTATACGGTTTGTGCTAGCTTCTTGAAACTTGACACAACAAAGTAGTTTCACGTTCTATCTCTACGTTTTGTTTCCTCTTGATGTAGCCCTAAGCAGTGACTGGCGAGAAACACTTTCATGGGAAGGGGTAGCCAAGTCTCCAAAAATTACGAATCTCCAGAAATCTCAGCAAATATTTTTTTCACCCAAACTGGATGATACTTTCAGGTAATGATCAGTACACTAAGGCGACTTGGTTCCCCAAATTTCATTCTTCTATGATGAAGCGTTCATTTCCAGTAACAGTTTGAATTTTTAGGTTTCACTCTGTTTTCTCCTATATTGATAGATGTATTTGGAACGCTAAATCCAACACGGTTTGTGCTAGCTTCTTGAAACTTGACACATCAAATTAGTTTCATGTTCTATCTCTACGTTTTGTTTCCTCTTGATGTAGCCCAAAGCAGTGACTGGCGAGAAACACTTTCATGGGAAGGGGTTGCCAAGTCTCCAAAAATTACGAATCTCCAGAAATCTCAGCAAATATTTTTTCACCCAAACTGGATGATACTTTCAGGTAATGATCAGTGCACTAAGGCGACTCGGTTCTCCAAATTTCATTCTTCTATGTTGAAGCATTCATTTCCAGTAACAGTTTAAATTTTTAAGTTTCACTCTGTTTTCTCCTATATTGATAGATGTATTTGGAACTCTAAATCCAACACGGTTTGTGCTAGCTTCTTGAAACTTGACACAACAAAATAGTTTCACATTCTATCTCTACGTTTTGTTTCCTCTTGATGTAGCCCTAAGCAGTGACTGGCGAGAAACACTTTAATGGGAAGGGGTTACCAAACTTCCAAAAATTACGAATCTCCAGAAATCTCAGCAAATATATTTTCACCCAAACTGGATGATACTTAAAGGTAATTATCTGTACACTAAGGCGACTTGGTTCCCCAAATTTCGTTTTTCTATGTTGAAGCGTTCTTTTCCAGTAACAGTTTGAATTTTTATGTTTCACTCTGTTTTCTCCTATATTGATAGATGTTTTTGGAACTCTAAATCCAACACAGTTTGTGCTAGCTTCTTGAAACTTGACACAACAAAGTAGTTTCACGTTCTATCTCTACGTTTTGTTTCCTCTTCGATGTAGCCCTAAGCAGTGACTGGCGAGAAACACTTTCATGGGAAGGGGTTGCCAAGCTTCCAAAAATTACGAATCTCCAGAAATCTCAAAAATATTTTTTCACCCAAACTGGATGATACTTTCAGGTAATGATCAGTACACTAAGGCGACTTGGTTCCCCAAATTTCGTTCTTCTATGTTGAAGCGTTCATTTCCAGTAACAGTTTGAATTTTTAGGTTTCACTCTGTTTTCTCCAATATTGATAGATGTATTTGGAACTCTAAATCCAACACGGTTTGTGCTAGCTTCTTGAAACTTGACACAACAAAGTAGTTTCACGTTCTATCTCTACATTTTGTTTCCTCTGGATGTAGCCCTAAGCAGTGACCTGCGAGAAACCCTTTCATGGAACAGGGTTGCCAAGCTTCCAAAAATTACGAATCTCCAGAAATCTCAGCAAATATTTTTTCACCCAAACTGGATGATACTTTCAGGTAATGATCAGTACACTAAGGTGACTTGGTTCCCCAAATTTTGTTCTTCTATGTTGAAGCGTTCTTTTCCAGTAACAGTTTGAATTTTTAGGTTTCACTCCCTTTTCTCCTATATTGATAGATGTTTTTGGAACACTAAATCCAATACGGTTTGTGCTAGCTTCTTGAAACTTGACACAACAAAGTAGTTTCACGTTCTATCTCTACGTTTTGTTTCCTCTTGATGTAGCCCTAAGCAGTGACTGGAGAGAAACCCTTTCATGGAACGGGGTTGCCAAGCTTCCAAAAATTACGAATCTCCAGAAATCTCAGCAAATATTTTTTCACCCAAACCGGATGATACTTTCAGGTAATGATCAGTACACTAAGGCGACTTGGTTCCCCAAATTTCGTTCTTCTATGTTGAAGCGTTCATTTCCAGTAACAGTTTGAATTTTTAGGTTTCACTCTGTTTTCTCCTATATTGATAGATGTATTTGGAACTTTAAATCCAACACGGTTTGTGCTAGCTTCTTGAAACTCGACACAACAAAGTAGTTTCCCGTTCTATCTCTACGTTTTGTTTCCTCTTGATGTAGCCCTAAGCAGTGACTGGCGAGAAACACTTTCAGGGGAAGGGGTTGCCAAGCTTCCAAAAATTACGAATCTCCAGAAATCTCAGCAAATATTTTTTCACCCACACTGGATGATCCTTTAAGGTAATGATCAGTACACTAAGGCGACTTGGTTCCCCAAATTTCGTTCTTCTATGTTGAAGCGTTCATTTCCAGTAACAGTTTGAATTTTTAGGTTTCACTCTCTTTTCTCCTATATTGATAGATGTATTTGGAACACTAAATCCTATACGGTTTGTGCTAGCTTCTTGAAACTTGACACAACAAAGTAGTTTCACGTTCTATCTCTACGGTTTGTTTCCTCTTGATGTAGCCCTAAGCAGTGACTGGCGAGAAACACTTTCATGGGAAGGGGTTGCCAAGCTTCCAAAAATTACGAATCTCCAGAAATCTCAGCAAATATATTTTCACCCAAACTGGATGATACTTTCAGGTAATTATCTGTACACTAAGGCGACTTGTTTCCCCAAATTTCGTTTTTCTATGTTGAAGCGTTCTTTTCCAGTAACAGTTTGAATTTTTATGTTTCACTCTGTTTTCTCCTATATTGATAGATGTTTTTGGAACTCTAAATCCAACACAGTTTGTGCTAGCTTCTTGAAACTTGACACAACAAAGTAGTTTCACGTTCTATCTCTACGTTTTGTTTCCTCTTGATGTAGCCCTAAGCAGTGACTGGCGAGAAACACTTTCATGGGAAGGGGTTGCCAAGCTTCCAAAAATTACGAATCTCCAGAAATCTCAGCAAATATTATTTCACCCAAACTGGATGATCCTTTAAGGTAATGATCAGTACACTAAGGCGACTTGGTTCCCCAAATTTCGTTCTTCTATCTTGAAGCGTTCATTTCCAGTAACAGTTTGAATTTTTAGGTTTCACTCTGTTTTCTCCAATATTGATAGATGCATTTGGAACTCTAAATCCAACACGGTTTGTGCTAGCTTCTTGAAACTTGACACAACAAATTAGTTTCACGTTCTATCTCTACATTTTGTTTCCTCTTGATGTAGCCCTAAGCAGTGACTGGCGAGAAACCCTTTCATGGAACGGGGTTGCCAAGCTTCCAAAAATTACGAATCTCCAGAAATCTCAGCAAATATTTTTTCACCCAAACTGGATGATACTTTCAGGTAATGATCAGTACACTAAGGCGACTTGGTTCCCCAAATTTTGTTCTTCTATGTTGAAGCGTTCTTTTCCAGTAACAGTTTGAATTTTTAGGTTTCACTCCCTTTTCTCCTATATTGATAGATGTTTTTGGAACACTAAATCCAATACGGTTTGTGCTAGCTTCTTGAAACTTGACACAACAAAGTAGTTTCACCTTCTATCTCTACGTTTTGTTTCCTCTTGATGTAGCCCTAAGCAGTGACTGGAGAGAAACCCTTTCATGGAACGGGGTTGCCAAGCTTCCAAAAATTACGAATCTCCAGAAATCTCAGCAAATATTTTTTCACCCAAACTGGATGATACTTTCAGGTAATGATCAGTACACTAAGGCGACTTGATCCCCAAATTTCGTTCTTCTATGTTGAAGCGTTCATTTCCAGTAACAGTTTGAATTTTTAGGTTTCACTCTGTTTTCTCCTATATTAATAGATGTATTTGGAACTCTAAATCCAACACGGTTTGTGTTAGCTTCTTAAAACTTGTCACAAGAAAGTAGTTTCAAGTTCTATCTCTACGTTTTGTTTCCTCTTGATGTAGCCCTAAGCAGTGACTGGCGAGAAACACTTTCATGGGAAGGGGTTGCCAAGTCTCCAAAAATTACGAATCTCCAGAAATCTCAGCAAATATTTTTTCACCCAAACTGGATGATACTTTCAGGTAATGATCAGTACACCAAGGCGACTTGGTTCCCCAAATTTCATTCTTCTATGTTGAAGCGTTCATTTCCAGTAACAGTTTGAATTTTTAGGTTTCACTCTCTTTTCTCCTATATTGATCGATGTACTTGGAACTCTAAATCCAACACAGTTTGTGCTAGCTTCTTGAAACTTGACACAACAAAGTAGTTTCACGTTCTATCTCTACGTTTTGTTTCCTCTTGATGTAGCCCTAAGCAGTGACTGGCGAGAAACACTTTCATGGGAAGGGGTTGCCAAGCTTCCAAAAATTACGAATCTCCAGAAATCTCAGCAAATATTTTTTCACCCAAACTGGATGATACTTTCAGGTAATGATCAGTACACTAAGGCGACTCGGTTCACCAAATTTCATTCTTCTATGTTGAAGCGTTCATTTCCAGTAACAGTTTAAATTTTTAAGTTTCACTCTGTTTTCTCCTATATTGATAGATGTATTTGGAACTCTAAATCCAACACGGTTTGTGCTAGCTTCTTGAAACTTGACACAACAAAGTAGTTTCACGTTCTATCTCTACGTTTTGTTTCCTCTTGATGTAGCCCTAAGCAGTGACTGGCGAGAAACACTTTCATGGGAAGGGGTTGCCAAGCTTCCAAAAATTACGAATCTCCAGAAATCTCAGCAAATATTTTTTCACCCAAACTTGATGATACTTTCAGGTAATGATCAGTACACTAAGGCGACGTGGTTCCCCAAATTTCGTTCTTCTATGTTGAAGAGTTCATTTCCAGTAACTGTTGGAATTTTTAGGTTTCACTCTGTTTTCTCCTATATTGATAGATGTATTTGGAACTCTAAATCCAACACGGTTTGTGCTAGCTTCTTGAAAATTGACACAACAAAGTAGTTCCACGTTCTATCTCTATGTTTTGTTTCCTCTTGTTGTAGCCCTAAGCAGTGACTGGCGAGAAACACTTTCATGGAAAGGGGTTGCCAAGCTTCCCAAAATTACGAATCTCCAGAAATCTCAGCAAATATTTTTTCACCCAAACTGGATGATACTTTCAGTTAATGGTCAGTACACTAAGGCGAAGTGGTTAACCAAATTTCGTTCTTCTATGTTGAAGCGTTCATTTCCAGTAACAGTTTGAATTTTTAGGTTTCACTCTGTTTTCTCCTATATTGATAGATGTATTTGGTACTCTAAATCCAACACGGTTTGTGCTAGCTTCTTGAAACTTGACACAACAAAGTAGTTTCACGTTCTATCTCTATGTTTTGTTTCCTCTTGATGTAGCTCTAAGAAGTGACTGGTGAGAAACACTTTCATGGAAAGGGGTTGCCAAGCTTCCAAAAATTACGAATCTCCAGAAATCTCAGCAAATATTTTTTCACCCAAACTGGATGATACTTTCAGGTAATGATTAGTACACTAATTAGACTTGGTTACGCAAATTTCATTCTTCTATGTTGAAGCGTTCATTTCCAGTAACAGTTTGAATTTTTAGGTTTCACTCTGTTTTCTCCTATATTGATAGATGTACTTGGAACTCTAAATCCAACACAGTTTGTGCTAGCTTCTTGAAACTTGACACAACAAAGTAGTTTCACGTTCTATCTCTATGTTTTGTTTCCTCTTGATGTAGCCCTAAGAAGTGACTTGCGAGAAACACTTAAATGGGAAGGGGATGCCAAGCTTCCAAAAATTACGAATCTCCAGAAATCTCAGCAAATATTTTTTCACCCAAACTGGATGATCCTTTAAGGTAATGATCAGTACACTAAGGCGACTTGGTTCCCCAAATTTCGTTCTTCTATGTTGAAGCGTTCATTTCCAGTAACAGTTTGAATTTTTAGGTTTCACTCTGTTTTCTCCTATATTGATAGATGTATTTGGAACTCTAAATCCAACACGGTTTGTGCTAGCTTCTTGAAACTTGACACAACAAATTAGTTTCACGTTCTATCTCTAAGTTTTGTTTCCTCTTGATGTAGCCCTAAGCAGTGACTGGCGAGAAACCCTTTCATGGAACGGGGTTGCCAAGCTTCCAAAAATTACGAATCTCCAGAAATCTCAGCAAATATTTTTTCACCCAAACTGGATGATACTTTCAGGTAATGATCAGTACACTAAGGCGACTTGGTTCCCCAAATTTCGTTCTTCTATGTTGAAGCGTTCTTTTCCAGTAACAGTTTGAATTTTTAGGTTTCACTCTCTTTTCTCCTATATTGATAGATGTATTTGGAACACTAAATCCAATACGGTTTGTGCTAGCTTCTTGAAACTTGACACAACAAAGTAGTTTCACGTTCTATCTCTACGTTTTGCTTCCTCTTGATGTAGCCCTAAGCAGTGACTGGCGAGAAACACTTTCATGGGAAGGGGTAGCCAAGTCTCCAAAAATTACGAATCTCCAGAAATCTCAGCAAATATTTTTTCACCCAAACTGGATGATACTTTCAGGTAATGATCAGTACACTAATGTGACTTGGTTCCCCAAATTTCATTCTTCTATGTTGAAGCGTTGATTTCCAGTAACAGTTTGAATTTTTAGGTTTCACTCTGTTTTCTCCTATATTGATAGATGTTTTTGGAACTCTAAATCCAACACAGTTTGTGCTAGCTTCTTGAAACTTGACACAACAAAGTAGTTTCCCGTTCTATCTCTACGTTTTGTTTCCTGTTGATGTAGCCCTAAGCAGTGACTGGCAAGAAACACTTTCATGGGAAGGGGTTGCCAAGCTTCCAAAAATTACGAATCTCCAGAAATCTCAGCAAATATATTTTCACCCAAACTGGATGATACTTAAAGGTAATTATCAGTACACTAAGGTGACTTGGTTCCCCAAATTTCGTTCTTCTATGTTGAAGCGTTCTTTTCCAGTAACAGTTTGAATTTTTAGGTTTCACTCTTTTTTCTCCTATATTGATAGATATATTTGGAACTCTAAATCCAACACAGTTTGTGCTAGCTTCTTGAAACTTGACACAACAAAGTAGTTTCACGTTCTATCTCTACGTTTTGTTTCCTCTTGATGTAGCCCTAAGCAGTGACTGGCGAGAAACACTTTCATGGGAAGGGGTTGCCAAGCTTCCAAAAATTACGAATCTCCAGAAATCTCAGCAAATATTTTTTCACCCAAACTGGATGATCCTTTAAGGTAATGATCAGTACACTAAGGCGACTTGGTTCCCCAAATTTCGTTCTTCTATGTTGAAGCGTTCATTTCCAGTAACAGTTTGAATTTTTAGGTTTCACTCTGTTTTCTCCAATATTGATAGATATATTTGGAACTCTAAATCCAACACGGTTTGTGCTAGCTTCTTGAAACTTGACACAACAAATTAGTTTCACGTTCTATCTCTACATTTTGTTTCCTCTTGATGTAGCCCTAAGCAGTGACTGGCGAGAAACCCTTTCATGGAACGGGGTTGCCAAGCTTCCAAAAATTACGAATCTCCAGAAATCTCAGCAAATATTTTTTCACCCAAACTGGATGATACTTTCAGGTAATGATCAGTACACTAAGGCGACTTGATTCCCCAAATTTCGTTCTTCTATGGTGAAGCGTTCTTTTCCAGTAACAGTTTGAATTTTTAGGTTTCACTCCCTTTTCTCCTATATTGATAGATGTATTTGGAACACTAAATCCAATACGGTTTGTGCTAGCTTCTTGAAACTTGACACAACAAAGTAGTTTCACGTTCTATCTCTACGTTTTGTTTCCTCTTGATGTAGCCCTAAGCAGTGACTGGCGAGAAACACTTTCATGGGAAGGGGTAGCCAAGTCTCCAAAAATTACGAATCTCCAGAAATCTCAGCAAATATTTTTTCACCCAAACTGGATGATCCTTTAAGGTAATGATCAGTACACTAAGGCGACTTGGTTCCCCAAATTTCGTTCTTCTATGTTGAAGCGTTCATTTCCAGTAACAGTTTGAATTTTTAGGTTTCACTCTGTTTTCTCCTATATTGATAGATGTATTTGGAACTCTAAATCCAACACGGTTTGTGCTAGCTTCTTGAAACTTGACACAACAAATTAGTTTCATGTTCTATCTCTACGTTTTGTTTCCTCTTGATGTAGCCCTAAGCAGTGACTGGCGAGAAACCCTTTCATGGAACGGGGTTGCCAAGCTTCCAAAAATTACGAATCTCCAGAAATCTCAGCAAATATTTTTTCACCCAAACTGGATGATACTTTCAGGTAATGATCAGTACACTAAGGCGACTTGGTTCCCCAAACTTCCTTCTTCTATGTTGAAGCGTTCATTTCCAGTAACAGTTTGAATTTTTAGGTTTCACTCTGTTTTCTCCTATATTGATAGATGTATTTGGAACACTAAATCCAATACGGTTTGTGCTAGCTTCTTGAAACTTGACACAACAAAGTAGTTTCACGTTCTATCTCTACGTTTTGTTTCCTCTTGATGTAGCCCTAAGCAGTGACTGGCGAGAAACCCTTTCATGGAACGGGGTTGCCAAGCTTCCAAAAATTACGAATCTCCAGAAATCTCAGCAAATATTTTTTCACCCAAACTGGATGATACTTTCAGGTAATGATCAGTACACTAAGGCGACTTGGTTCCCCAAATTTTGTTCTTCTATGTTGAAGCGTTCATTTCCAGTAACAGTTTGAATTTTTAGGTTTCACTCTGTTTTCTCCTATATTGATAGATGTATTTGGTACTCTAAATCCAACACGGTTTGTGCTAGCTTCTTGAAACTTGACACAACAAATTAGTTTTACGTTCTATCTCTACGTTTTGTTTCCTCTTGATGTAGCCCTAAGCAGTGACTGGCGAGAAACACTTTCATTGGAAGGGGTTGCCAAGTCTCCAAAAATTACGAATCTCCAGAAATCTCAGCAAATATTTTTTCACCCAAACTGGATGATACTTTCAGGTAATGATCAGTACACTAAGGCGACTTGGTTCCCCAAATCTCTTTCTTCTATGTTGAAGCGTTCATTTCCAGTAACAGTTTGAATTTTTAGGTTTCACTCTGTTTTCTCCTATATTGATAGATGTATTTGGAACTCTAAATCCAACACGGTTTGTGCTAGCTTCTTGAAACTTGACACAACAAAGTAGTTTCACATTCTATCTCTACGTTTTGTTTCCTCTTGATGTAGCCCTATTCAGTGACTGGCGAGAAACACTTTCATGGAAAGGGGTTGCCAAGCTTCCTAAAATTACGAATCTCCAGAAATCTCAGCAAATATTTTTTCACCCAAACTGGATGATACTTTCAGGTAATGATCAGTACACTAAGGCGACTTGGTTCCCCAAATTTCGTTCTTCTATGTTGAAGCGTTCATTTCCAGTAACAGTTTGAATTTTTAGGTTTCACTCTGTTTTCTCCTATATTGATAGATGTATTTGGAACTCTAAATCCAACACGGTTTGTGCTAGCTTCGTGAAACTTGACACAACAAATTAGTTTCACGTTCTATCTCTACGTTTTGTTTCCTCTTGATGTAGCCCTAAGCAGTGACTGGCGAGAAACCCTTTCATGGAACGGGGTTGCCAAGCTTCCAAAAATTACGAATCTCCAGAAATCTCAGCAAATATTTTTTCACCCAAACTGGATGATACTTTCAGGTAATGATCAGTACACTAAGGCGACTTGGTTCCCCAAATTTCATTCTTCTATGTTGAAGCGTTCATTTCCAGTAACAGTTTGAATTTTTAGGTTTCACTCCCTTTTCTCCTATATTGATAGATGTATTTGGAACACTAAATCCAATATGGTTTGAGCTAGCTTCTTGAAACTTGACACAACAAAGTAGATTCACGTTCTATCTCTACGTTTTGTTTCCTCTTGATGTAGCCCTAAGCAGTGACTGGCGAGAAACACTTTCATGGGAAGGGGTTGCCAAGTCTCCAAAAATTACGAATCTCCAGAAATCTCAGCAAATATTTTTTCACCCAAACTGGATGATACTTTCAGGTAATGATCAGTACACCAAGGCGACTTGGTTCCCCAAATTTCATTCTTCTATGTTGAATCGTTCATTTCCAGTAACAGTTTGAATTTTTAGGTTTCACTCTGTTTTCTCCTATATTGATAGATGTATTTGGAACTCTAAATCCAACACGGTTTGTGCTAGCTTCTTGAAACTTGACACAACAAAGTAGTTTCACGTTCTATCTCTACGTTTTGTTTCCTCTTGATGTAGCCCTAAGCAGTGACTGGTGAGAAACACTTTCATGGGAAGGGGTTGCCAAGTCTCCAAAAATTACGAATCTCCAGAAATCTCATCAAATATTTTTTCACCCAAACTGGATGATACTTTCAGGTAATGATCAGTACACTAAGGCGACTTGGTTCCCCAAATTTCATTCTTCTATGTTGAAGCGTTCATTTCCAGTAACAGTTTGAATTTTTAGGTTTCACTCTGTTTTCTCCTATATTGATAGATGTTTTTGGAACTCTAAGTCCAACACGGTTTGTGCTAGCTTCTTGAAACTTGACACAACAAAGTAGTTTCACGTTCTATCTCTACGTTTTGTTTCCTCTTGATGTAGCCCTAAGCAGTGACTGGCGAGAAACACTTTCATGGGAAGGGGTTGCCAAGTCTCCAAAAATTACGAATCTCCAGAAATCTCAGCAAATATTTTTTCACCCTAACTGGATGATACTTTCAGGTAATGATCAGTACACCAAGGCGACTTGGTTCCGAAAATTTCATTCTTCTATGTTGAAGCGTTCATTTCCAGTAACAGTTTGAATTTTTAGGTTTCACTCTGTTTTCTCCTATATTGATAGATGTACTTGGAACTCTAAATCCAACACAGTTTGTGCGAGCTTCTTGAAACTTGACACAACAAAGTAGATTCACGTTCTATGTCTACGTTTTGTTTCCTCTTGATGTAGCCCTAAGCAGTGACTGGCGAGAAACACTTTCATGGGAAGGTGTTGCCAAGCTTCCAAAAATTACGAATCTCCAGAAATCTCAGCAAATATTTTTTCACCCAAACTGGATGATACTTTCAGGTAATGATCAGTACACCAAGGCGACTTGGTTCCCCAAATTTCATTCTTCTATGTTGAAGCGTTCATTTCCAGTAACAGTTTGAATTTTTAGGTTTCACTCTGTTTTCTCCTATATTGATAGATGTACTTGGAACTCTAAATCCAACACAGTTTGTGCTAGCTTCTTGAAACTTGACACAACAAAGTAGTTTCACGTTCTATCTCTACGTTTTGTTTCCTCTTGATGTAGCCCTAAGCAGTGACTGGCGAGAAACACTTTCATGTGAAGGGGTTGCCAAGCTTCCAAAAATTACGAATCTCCAGAAATCTCAGCAAATATATTTTCACCCAAACTGGATGATACTTAAAGGTAATGATCAGTACACTAAGGCGACTTGGTTCCCCAAATTTCGTTCTTCTATGTTGAAGCGTTCTTTTCCAGTAACAGTTTGAATTTTTAGGTTTCACTCTGTTTTCTCCTATATTGATAGATGTTTTTGGAACTCTAAATCCAACACAGTTTGTGCTAGCTTCTTGAAGCTTGACACAACAAAGTAGTTTCACGTTCTATCTCTACGTTTTGTTTCCTGTTGATGTAGCCCTAAGCAGTGACTGGCGAGAAACACTTTCATGGGAAGGGGTTGCCAAGCTTCCAAAAATTACGAATCTCCAGAAATCTCAGCAAATATTTTTTCACCCAAACTGGATGATACTTTCAGGTAATGATTAGTACACTAAGGCGACTTGGTTCCACAAATTTCGTTCTTCTATGTTGAAGCATTCATTTCCAGTAACAGTTTGAATTTTTAGGTTTCACTCTGTTTTCTCCTATATTGATAGATGTACTTGGAACTCTAAATCCAACACAGTTTGTGCTAGCTTCTTGAAACTTGACACAACAAAGTAGTTTCACGTTCTATCTCTACGTTTTGTTTCCTCTTGATGTAGCCCTAAGCAGTGACTGGCGAGAAACCCTTTCATGGAACGGGGTTGCCAAGCTTCCAAAAATTACGAATCTCCAGAAATCTCAGCAAATATTTTTTCACCCAAACTAGATGATACTTTCAGGTAATGATCAGTACACCAAGGCGACTTGGTTCCCCAAATTTCATTCTTCTTTGTTGAAGCGTTCATTTCCAGTAACAGTTTGAATTTTTAGGTTTCACTCTGTTTTCTCCTATATTGATAGATGTACTTGGAACTCTAAATCCAACACAGTTTGTGCTAGCTTCTTGAAACTTGACACAACAAAGTAGTTTCTCGTTCTATCTCTATGTTTTGTTTCCTCTTGATGTAGCCCTAAGCAGTGACTGGCGAGAAACACTTTCATGGGAAGGGGTTGCCAAGCTTCCAAAAATTACGAAACTCCAGAAATCTCAGCAAATATTTTTTCACCCAAACTGGATGATACTTTCAGGTAATGATCAGTACACCAAGGCGACTTGGTTCCCCAAATTTCATTCTTCTATGTTGAAGCGTTCATTTCCAGTAACAGTTTGAATTTTTAGGTTTCACTCTGTTTTCTCCTATATTGATAGATGTACTTGGAACTCTAAATCCAACACAGTTTGTGCTAGCTTCTTGAAACTTGACACAACAAAGTAGTTTCACGTTCTATCTCTACGTTTTGTTTCCTCTTGATGTAGCACTAAGCAGTGACTGGCGAGAAACACTTTCATGTGAAGGGGTTGCCAAGCTTCCAAAAATTACGAATCTCCAGAAATCTCAGCAAATATTTTTTCACCCAAACTGGATGATCCTTTAAGGTAATGATCAGTACACTAAGGCGACTTGGTTCCCCAAATTTCGTTCTTCTATGTTGAAGCGTTCATTTCCAGTAACAGTTTGAATTTTTAGGTTTCACTCTGTTTTCTCCTATATTGATAGATGTATTTGGAACTCTAAATCCAACACGGTTTGTGCTAGCTTCTTGAAACTTGACACAACAAATTAGTTTCACGTTCTATCTCTAAGTTTTGTTTCCTCTTGATGTAGCCCTAAGCAGTGACTGGCGAGAAACCCTTTCATGGAACGGGGTTGCCAAGCTTCCAAAAATTACGAATCTCCAGAAATCTCAGCAAATATTTTTTCACCCAAACTGGATGATACTTTCAGGTAATGATCAGTACACTAAGGCGACTTGGTTCCCCAAATTTCGTTCTTCTATGTTGAAGCGTTCATTTCCAGTAACAGTTTGAATTTTTAGGTTTCACTCTCTTTTCTCCTATATTGATAGATGTTTTTGGAACTCTAAATCCAACACGGTTTGTGCTAGCTTCTTGAAACTTGACACAACAAAGTAGTTTCCCGTTCTATCTCTACGTTTTGTTTCCTCTTGATGTAGCCCTAAGCAGTGACTGGCAAGAAACACTTTCATGGGAAGGGGTTGCCAAGCTTCCAAAAATTACGAATCTCCAGAAATCTCAGCAAATATTTTTTCACCCAAACTGGATGATACTTAAAGGTAATGATCAGTACACTAAGGCGACTTGGTTCCCCAAATTTCGTTCTTCTATGTTGAAGCGTTCATTTCCAGTAACAGTTTGAATTTTTAGGTTTCACTCTGTTTTCTCCAATATTGATAGATGTATTTGGAACTCTAAATCCAACACGGTTTGTGCTAGCTTCTTGAAACTTGACAAAACAAATTAGTTTCACGTTCTATCTCTACATTTTGTTTCCTCTTGATGTAGCCCTAAGCAGTGACTGGCGAGAAACCCTTTCATGGAACGGGGTTGCCAAGCTTCCAAAAATTACGAATCTCCAGAAATCTCAGCAAATATTTTTTCACCCAAACTGGATGATACTTTCAGGTAATGATTAGTACACTAAGGCGACTTGGTTCCCCAAATTTCGTTCTTCTATGTTGAAGCGTTCATTTCCAGTAACAGTTTGAATTTTTAGGTTTCACTCCCTTTTCTCCTATATTGATAGATGTATTTGGAACACTAAATCCAATATGGTTTGAGCTAGCTTCTTGAAACTTGACACAACAAAGTAGATTCACGTTCTATCTCTACGTTTTGTTTCCTCTTGATGTAGCCCTAAGCAGTGACTGGCGAGAAACACTTTCATGGGAAGGGGTTGCCAAGTCTCCAAAAATTACGAATCTCCAGAAATCTCAGCAAATATTTTTTCACCCAAACTGGATGATACTTTCAGGTAATGATCAGTACACCAAGGCGACTTGGTTCCCCAAATTTCATTCTTCTATGTTGAATCGTTCATTTCCAGTAACAGTTTGAATTTTTAGGTTTCACTCTGTTTTCTCCTATATTGATAGATGTATTTGGAACTCTAAATCCAACACGGTTTGTGCTAGCTTCTTGAAACTTGACACAACAAATTAGTTTCACGTTCTATCTCTACGTTTTGTTTCCTCTTGATGTAGCCCTAAGCAGTGACTGGCGAGAAACACTTTCATGGGAAGGGGTAGCCAAGTCTCCAAAAATTACGAATCTCCAGAAATCTCAGCAAATATTTTTTCACCCAAACTGGATGATACTTTCAGGTAATGATCAGTACACTAAGGCGACTTGGTTCCCCAAATTTCGTTCTTCTATGTTGAAGCGTTCATTTCCAGTAGCAGTTTGAATTTTTAGGTTTCACTCTCTTTTCTCCTATATTGATAGATGTGTTTGGAACACTAAATCCAATACGGTTTGTGCTAGCTTCTTGAAACTTGACACAACAAAGTAGTTTCACGTTCTATCTCTACGTTTTGTTTCCTCTTGATGTAGCCCTAAGCAGTGACTGGTGAGAAACACTTTCATGGGAAGGGGTTGCCAAGTCTCCAAAAATTACGAATCTCCAGAAATCTCATCAAATATTTTTTCACCCAAACTGGATGATACTTTCAGGTAATGATCAGTACACTAAGGCGACTTGGTTCCCGAAATTTCATTCTTCTATGTTGAAGCGTTCATTTCCAGTAACAGTTTGAATTTTTAGGTTTCACTCTGTTTTCTCCTATATTGATAGATGTTTTTGGAACTCTAAGTCCAACACGGTTTGTGCTAGCTTCTTGAAACTTGACACAACAAAGTAGTTTCACGTTCTATCTCTACGTTTTGTTTCCTCTTGATGTAGCCCTAAGCAGTGACTGGCGAGAAACACTTTCATGGGAAGGGGTTGCCAAGTCTCCAAAAATTACGAATCTCCAGAAATCTCAGCAAATATTTTTTCACCCTAACTGGATGATACTTTCAGGTAATGATCAGTACACCAAGGCGACTTGGTTCCGAAAATTTCATTCTTCTATGTTGAAGCGTTCATTTCCAGTAACAGTTTGAATTTTTAGGTTTCACTCTGTTTTCTCCTATATTGATAGATGTACTTGGAACTCTAAATCCAACACAGTTTGTGCGAGCTTCTTGAAACTTGACACAACAAAGTAGATTCACGTTCTATGTCTACGTTTTGTTTCCTCTTGATGTAGCCCTAAGCAGTGACTGGCGAGAAACACTTTCATGGGAAGGTGTTGCCAAGCTTCCAAAATTACGAATCTCCAGAAATCTCAGCAAATATTTTTTTCACCCAAACTGGATGATACTTTCAGGTAATGATCAGTACACGAAGGCGACTTGGTTCTCCAAATTTCATTCTTCTATATTGAAGCGTTCATTTCCAGTAACAGTTTGAATTTTTAGGTTTCACTCTGTTTTCTCCTATATTGATAGATGTACTTGGAACTCTAAATCCAACACAGTTTGTGCTAGCTTCTTGAAACTTGACACAACAAAGTAGATTCACGTTCTATCTCTACGTTTTGTTTCCTCTTGATGTAGCCCTAAGCAGTGACTGGCGAGAAACCCTTTCATGGAAAGGGGTTGCCAATCTTCCAAAAATTATGAATCTCCAGAAATCTCAGCAAATATTTTTTCACCCAAACTGGATGATACTTTCAGGTAATGATCAGTACACCAAGGCGACTTGGTTCCCCAAATTTCATTCTTCTATGTTGAAGCGTTCATTTCCAGTAACAGTTTGAATTTTTAGGTTTCACTCTGTTTTCTCCTATATTGATAGATGTACTTGGAACTCTAAATCCAACACAGTTTGTGCTAGCTTCTTGAAACTTGACACAACAAAGTAGTTTCACGTTCTATCTCTATGTTTTGTTTCCTCTTGATGTAGCCCTAAGCAGTGACTGGCGAGAAACACTTTCATGGGAAGGGGTTGCCAAGCTTCCAAAAATTACGAATCTCCAGAAATCTCAGCAAATATTTTTTCACCCAAACTGGATGATACTTTCAGGTAATGATCAGTACACCAAGGCGACTTGGTTCCCCAAATTTCATTCTTCTATGTTGAAGCGTTCATTTCCAGTAACAGTTTGAATTTTTAGGTTTCACTCTGTTTTCTCCTATATTGATAGATGTACTTGGAACTCTAAATCCAACACAGTTTGTGCTAGCTTCTTGAAACTTGACACAACAAAGTAGTTTCAAGTTCTATCTCTACGTTTTGTTTCCTCTTGATGTAGCCCTAAGCAGTGACTGGCGAGAAACACTTCATGTGAAGGGGTTGCCAAGCTTCCAAAAATTACGAATCTCCAGAAATCTCAGCAAATATATTTTCACCCAAACTGGATGATACTTAAAGGTAATGATCAGTACACTAAGGCGACTTGGTTCCCCAAATTTCGTTCTTCTATGTTGAAGCGTTCTTTTCCAGTAACAGTTTGAATTTTTAGGTTTCACTCTGTTTTCTCCTATATTGATAGATGTTTTTGGAACTCTAAATCCAACACAGTTTGTGCTAGCTTCTTGAAGCTTGACACAACAAAGTAGTTTCACGTTCTATCTCTACGTTTTGTTTCCTCTTGATGTAGCCCTAAGCAGTGACTGGCGAGAAACACTTTCATGGGAAGGGGTTGCCAAGCTTCCAAAAATTACGAATCTCCAGAAATCTCAGCAAATATTTTTTCACCCAAACTGGATGATACTTTCAGGTAATGATTAGTACACTAAGGCGACTTGGTTCCCCAAATTTCGTTCTTCTATGTTGAAGCATTCATTTCCAGTAACAGTTTGAATTTTTAGGTTTCACTCTGTTTTCTCCTATATTGATAGATGTACTTGGAACTCTAAATCCAACACAGTTTGTGCGAGCTTCTTGAAACTTGACACAACAAAGTAGATTCACGTTCTATGTCTACGTTTTGTTTCCTCTTGATGTAGCCCTAAGCAGTGACTGGCGAGAAACACTTTCATGGGAAGGGGTTGCCAAGCTTCCAAGAATTACGAATCTCCAGAAATCTCAGCAAATATTTTTTCACCCAAACTGGATGATACTTTCAGGTAATGATCAGTACACCAAGGCGACTTGGTTCCCCAAATTTCATTCTTCTATGTTGAAGAGTTCATTTCCAGTAACAGTTTGAATTTTTAGGTTTCACTCTGTTTTCTCCTATATTGATAGATGTACTTGGAACTCTAAATCCAACACAGTTTGTGCTAGCTTCTTGAAACTTGACACAACAAAGTAGTTTCACGTTCTATCTCTATGTTTTGTTTCCTCTTGATGTAGCCCTAAGCAGTGACTGGCGAGAAACACTTTCATGGGAAGGGGTTGCCAAGCATCCAAAAATTACGAAACTCCAGAAATCTCAGCAAATATTTTTTCACCCAAACTGGATGATACTTTCAGGTAATGATCAGTACACCAAGGCGACTTGGTTCCCCAAATTTCATTCTTCTATGTTGAAGCGTTCATTTCCAGTAACAGTTTGAATTTTTAGGTTTCACTCTGTTTTCTCCTATATTGATAGATGTACTTGGAACTCTAAATCCAACACAGTTTGTGCTAGCTTCTTGAAACTTGACACAACAAAGTAGTTTCACGTTCTATCTCTACGTTTTGTTTCCTCTTGATGTAGCCCTAAGCAGTGACTGGCGAGAAACACTTTCATGTGAAGGGGTTGCCAAGCTTCCAAAAATTACGAATCTCCAGAAATCTCAGCAAATATTTTTTCACCCAAACTGGATGATCCTTTAAGGTAATGATCAGTACACTAAGGCGACTTGGTTCCCCAAATTTCGTTCTTCTATGTTGAAGCGTTCATTTCCAGTAACAGTTTGAATTTTTAGGTTTCACTCTGTTTTCTCCTATATTGATAGATGTATTTGGAACTCTAAATCCAACACAGTTTGTGCTAGCTTCTTGAAACTTGACACAACAAAGTAGTTTCACGTTCTATCTCTACGTTTTGTTTCCTCTTGATGTAGCCCTAAGCAGTGACTGGCGAGAAACACTTTCATGGGAAGGGGTTGCCAAGCTTCCAAAAATTACGAATCTCCAGAAATCTCAGCAAATATTTTTTCACCCAAACTGGATGATCCTTTAAGGTAATGATGAGTACACTAAGGCGACTTGGTTCCCCAAATTTCGTTCTTCTATGTTGAAGCGTTCATTTCCAGTAACAGTTTGAATTTTTAGGTTTCACTCCCTTTTCTCCTATATTGATAGATGTATTTGGAACACTAAATCCAATATGGTTTGAGCTAGCTTCTTGAAACTTGACACAACAAAGTAGTTTCCCGTTCTATCTCTACGTTTTGCTTCCTCTTGATGTAGCCCTAAGCAGTGACTGGCGAGAAACACTTTCATGGGAAGGGGTAGCCAAGTCTCCAAAAATTACGAATCTCCAGAAATCTCAGCAAATATTTTTTCACCCAAACTGGATGATACTTTCAGGTAATGATCAGTACACCAAGGCGACTTGGTTCCCCAAATTTCATTCTTCTATGTTGAAGCGTTCATTTCCAGTAACAGTTTGAATTTTTAGGTTTCACTCTGTTTTCTCCTATATTGATAGATGTATTTGGAACTCTAAATCCAACATGGTTTGTGCTAGCTTCTTGAAACATGACAGAAAAAATTAGTTTCACGTTCTATCTCTACGTTTTGTTTCCTCTTGATGTAGCCCTAAGCAGTGACTGGCGAGAAACAAATTCATGGGAAGGGGTAGCCAAGTCTCCAAAAATTACGAATCTCCAGAAATCTCAGCAAATATTTTTTCACCCAAACTGGATGATACTTTCAGGTAATGATCAGTACACTAAGGCGACTTGGTTCCCCAAATTTCGTTCTTCTATGTTGAAGCGTTCATTTCCAGTAGCAGTTTGAATTTTTAGGTTTCACTCTCTTTTCTCCTATATTGATAGATGTGTTTGGAAAACTAAATCCAATACGGTTTGTGCTAGCTTCTTGAAACTTGACACAACAAAGTAGTTTCACGTTCTATCTCTACGTTTTGTTTCCTCTTGATGTAGCCCTAAGCAGTGACTGGCGAGAAACACTTTCATGGGAAGGGGTTGCCAAGTCTCCAAAAATTACGAATC
The DNA here is from genome assembly GCF_964194105.1 of Spermophilus citellus. Classification (NCBI taxonomy): domain Eukaryota; kingdom Metazoa; phylum Chordata; class Mammalia; order Rodentia; family Sciuridae; genus Spermophilus; species Spermophilus citellus. Next base: position 106,940,290 of record NC_138183.1, read on the forward strand.
TCCAGAAATCTCATCAAATATTTTTTCACCCAAACTGGATGATACTTTCAGGTAATGATCAGTACACTAAGGCGACTTGATTCCCCAAATTTCATTCTTCTATGTTGAAGCGTTCATTTCCAGTAACAGTTTGAATTTTTAGGTTTCACTCTGTTTTCTCCTATATTGATAGATGTTTTTGGAACTCTAAGTCCAACACGGTTTGTGCTAGCTTCTTGAAACTTGACACAACAAAGTAGTTTCACGTTCTATCTCTACGTTTTGTTTCCTCTTGATGTAGCCCTAAGCAGTGACTGGCGAGAAACACTTTCATGGGAAGGGGTTGCCAAGTCTCCAAAAATTACGAATCTCCAGAAATCTCAGCAAATATTTTTTCACCCTAACTGGATGATACTTTCAGGTAATGATCAGTACACCAAGGCGACTTGGTTCCCCAAATTTCATTCTTCTATGTTGAAGCGTTCATTTCCAGTAACAGTTTGAATTTTTAGGTTTCACACTGTTTTCTCCTATATTGATAGATGTACATGGAACTCTAAATCCAACACAGTTTGTGCAAGCTTCTTGAAACTTGACACAACAAAGTAGATTCACGTTCTCTGTCTACGTTTTGTTTCCTCTTGATGTAGCCCTAAGCAGTGACTGGCGAGAAACACTTTCATGGGAAGGTGTTGCCAAGCTTCCAAAAATTACGAATCTCCAGAAATCTCAGCAAATATTTTTTCACCCAAACTGGATGATACTTTCAGGTAATGATCAGTACACCAAGGCGACTTGGTTCCCCAAATTTCATTCTTCTATGTTGAAGCGTTCATTTCCAGTAACAGTTTGAATTTTTAGGTTTCACTCTGTTTTCTCCTATATTGATAGATGTACTTGGAACTCTAAATCCAACACAGTTTGTGCTAGCTTCTTGAAACTTGACACAACAAAGTAGTTTCACGTTCTATCTCTACGTTTTGTTTCCTCTTGATGTAGCCCTAAGCAGTGACTGGCGAGAAACCCTTTCATGGAACGGGGTTGCCAATCTTCCAAAAATTATGAATCTCCAGAAATCTCAGCAAATATTTTTTCACCCAAACTGGATGATACTTTCAGGTAATGATCAGTACACCAAGGCGACATGGTTCCCCAAATTTCATTCTTCTATGTTGAAGCGTTCATTTCCAGTAACAGTTTGAATTTTTAGGTTTCACTCTGTTTTCTCCTATATTGATAGATGTACTTGGAACTCTAAATCCAACACGGTTTGTGCTAGCTTCTTGAAACTTGACACAACAAAGTAGTTTCACGTTCTATCTCTACGTTTTGTTTCCTCTTGATGTAGCCCTAAGCAGTGACTGGCGAGAAACACTTTCATGGGAAGGGGTTGCCAAGCTTCCAAAAATTACGAATCTCCAGAAATCTCAGCAAATATTTTTTCACCCAAACTGGATGATACTTTCAGGTAATGATCAGTACACCAAGGCGACTTGGTTCCCCAAATTTCATTCTTCTATGTTGAAGCGTTCATTTCCAGTAACAGTTTGAATTTTTAGGTTTCACTCTGTTTTCTCCTATATTGATAGATGTATTTGGAACTCTAAATCCAACACGGTTTGTGCTAGCTTCTTGAAACTTGACACAACAAATTAGTTTCACGTTCTATCTCTACGTTTTGTTTCCTCTTGATGTAGCCCTAAGCAGTGACTGGCGAGAAACCCTTTCATGGAACGGGGTTGCCAAGCTTCCAAAAATTACGAATCTCCAGAAATCTCAGCAAATATTTTTTCACCCAAACTGGATGATACTTTCAGGTAATGATCAGTACACTAAGGCGACTTGGTTCCCCAAATTTCCTTCTTCTATGTTGAAGCGTTCATTTCCAGTAACAGTTTGAATTTTTAGGTTTCACTCTGTTTTCTCCTATATTGATAGATGTATTTGGAACACTAAATCCAATACGGTTTGTGCTAGCTTCTTGAAACTTGACACAACAAAGTAGTTTCACGTTCTATCTCTACGTTTTGTTTCCTCTTGATGTAGCCCTAAGCAGTGACTGGCGAGAAACCCTTTCATGGAACGGGGTTGCCAAGCTTCCAAAAATTACGAATCTCCAGAAATCTCAGCAAATATTTTTTCACCCAAACTGGATGATACTTTCAGGTAATGATCAGTACACTAAGGCGACTTGATTCCCCAAATTTCGTTCTTCTATGTTGAAGCGTTCATTTCCAGTAACAGTTTGAATTTTTAGGTTTCACTCTGTTTTCTCCTATATTAATAGATGTATTTGGAACTCTAAATCCAACACGGTTTGTGCTAGCTTCTTGAAACTTGTCACAAGAAAGTAGTTTCAAGTTCTATCTCTACGTTTTGTTTCCTCTTGATGTAGCCCTAATCAGTGACTGGCGAGAAACACTTTCATGGGAAGGGGTTGCCAAGCTTCCAAAAATTACGAATCTCCAGAAATCTCAGCAACTATTTTTTCACCCAAACTGGATGATACTTTCAGGTAATGATCAGTACACTAAGGCGACTTGGTTCCCCAAATTTCGTTCTTCTATGTTGAAGCGTTCATTTCCAGTAACAGTTTGAATTTTTAGGTTTCACTCTGTTTTCTCCTATATTGATAGATGTATTTGGAACTCTAAATCCAACACGGTTTGTGCTAGCTTCTTGAAACTTGGCACAACAAAGTAGTTTCAGGTTCTATCTCTACGTTTTGTTTCCTCTTGATGTAGCCCTAAGCAGTGACTGGCGAGAAACACTTTCATGGGAAGAGGTTGCCCAGACTCCAAAAATTACGAATCTCCAGAAATCTCAGCAAATATTTTTTCACCCAAACTGGATGATACTTTCAGGTAATTATCAGTACACTAAGGCGACTTGGTTCCCCGAATTTCATTCTTCTATGTTGAAGCGTTCATTTCCAGTAACAGTTTGAATTTTTAGGTTTCACTCTGTTTTCTCCTATATTGATAGATGTATTTGGAACTGTAAATCCAACACGGTTTGTGCTAGCTTCTTGAAACTTGACACAACAAAGTAGTTTCACGTTCTATCTCTACATTGTGTTTCCTCTTGATGTAGCCCTAAGAAGTGACTGGCGAGAAACACGTTCATGGGAAGGGGTTGCCAAGCTTCCAAAAACTACGAATCTCCAGAAATCTCAGCAAATATTTTTTCACCCAAACTCGATGATACTTTCAGGTAATGATCAGTACACTAAGGCGACTTGGTTCCCCAAATTTCGTTCTTCTATGTTTTCGCGTTCATTTCCAGTAACAGTTTGAATTTTTAGGTTTCACTCTGTTTTCTCCTATATTGATAGATGTATTTGGAACTCTAAATCCAACACGGTTTGTGCTAGCTTCTTGAAACTTGACACAACAAAGTAGTTTCACGTCCTATCTCTACGTTTTGTTTCCTCTTGATGTAGCCCTAAGCAGTGACTGGCGAGAAACACTTTCATGGGAAGGGGTTGCCAAGCTTCCAAAAATTACGAATCTCCAGAAATCTCAGCAAATATTTTTTCACCCAAACTGGATGATACTTTCAGGTAATGATTAGTACACTAAGGCGACTTGGTTCCCCAAATTTCGTTCTTCTATGTTGAAGCATTCATTTCCAGTAACAGTTTGAATTTTTAGGTTTCACTCTGTTTTCTCCTATATTGATAGATGTACTTGGAACTCTAAATCCAACACAGTTTGTGCGAGCTTCTTGAAACTTGACACAACAAAGTAGATTCACGTTCTATGTCTACGTTTTGTTTCCTCTTGATGTAGCCCTAAGCAGTGACTGGCGAGAAACACTTTCATGGGAAGGGGTTGCCAAGCTTCCAAGAATTACGAATCTCCAGAAATCTCAGCAAATATTTTTTCACCCAAACTGGATGATACTTTCAGGTAATGATCAGTACACCAAGGCGACTTGGTTCCCCAAATTTCATTCTTCTATGTTGAAGAGTTCATTTCCAGTAACAGTTTGAATTTTTAGGTTTCACTCTGTTTTCTCCTATATTGATAGATGTACTTGGAACTCTAAATCCAACACAGTTTGTGCTAGCTTCTTGAAACTTGACACAACAAAGTAGTTTCACGTTCTATCTCTATGTTTTGTTTCCTCTTGATGTAGCCCTAAGCAGTGACTGGCGAGAAACACTTTCATGGGAAGGGGTTGCCAAGCATCCAAAAATTACGAAACTCCAGAAATCTCAGCAAATATTTTTTCACCCAAACTGGATGATACTTTCAGGTAATGATCAGTACACCAAGGCGACTTGGTTCCCCAAATTTCATTCTTCTATGTTGAAGCGTTCATTTCCAGTAACAGTTTGAATTTTTAGGTTTCACTCTGTTTTCTCCTATATTGATAGATGTACTTGGAACTCTAAATCCAACACAGTTTGTGCTAGCTTCTTGAAACTTGACACAACAAAGTAGTTTCACGTTCTATCTCTACGTTTTGTTTCCTCTTGATGTAGCCCTAAGCAGTGACTGGCGAGAAACACTTTCATGTGAAGGGGTTGCCAAGCTTCCAAAAATTACGAATCTCCAGAAATCTCAGCAAATATTTTTTCACCCAAACTGGATGATCCTTTAAGGTAATGATCAGTACACTAAGGCGACTTGGTTCCCCAAATTTCGTTCTTCTATGTTGAAGCGTTCATTTCCAGTAACAGTTTGAATTTTTAGGTTTCACTCTGTTTTCTCCTATATTGATAGATGTATTTGGAACTCTAAATCCAACACAGTTTGTGCTAGCTTCTTGAAACTTGACACAACAAAGTAGTTTCACGTTCTATCTCTACGTTTTGTTTCCTCTTGATGTAGCCCTAAGCAGTGACTGGCGAGAAACACTTTCATGGGAAGGGGTTGCCAAGCTTCCAAAAATTACGAATCTCCAGAAATCTCAGCAAATATTTTTTCACCCAAACTGGATGATCCTTTAAGGTAATGATGAGTACACTAAGGCGACTTGGTTCCCCAAATTTCGTTCTTCTATGTTGAAGCGTTCATTTCCAGTAACAGTTTGAATTTTTAGGTTTCACTCCCTTTTCTCCTATATTGATAGATGTATTTGGAACACTAAATCCAATATGGTTTGAGCTAGCTTCTTGAAACTTGACACAACAAAGTAGTTTCCCGTTCTATCTCTACGTTTTGCTTCCTCTTGATGTAGCCCTAAGCAGTGACTGGCGAGAAACACTTTCATGGGAAGGGGTAGCCAAGTCTCCAAAAATTACGAATCTCCAGAAATCTCAGCAAATATTTTTTCACCCAAACTGGATGATACTTTCAGGTAATGATCAGTACACCAAGGCGACTTGGTTCCCCAAATTTCATTCTTCTATGTTGAATCGTTCATTTCCAGTAACAGTTTGAATTTTTAGGTTTCACTCTGTTTTCTCCTATATTGATAGATGTATTTGGAACTCTAAATCCAACATGGTTTGTGCTAGCTTCTTGAAACATGACAGAAAAAATTAGTTTCACGTTCTATCTCTACGTTTTGTTTCCTCTTGATGTAGCCCTAAGCAGTGACTGGCGAGAAACAAATTCATGGGAAGGGGTAGCCAAGTCTCCAAAAATTACGAATCTCCAGAAATCTCAGCAAATATTTTTTCACCCAAACTGGATGATACTTTCAGGTAATGATCAGTACACTAAGGCGACTTGGTTCCCCAAATTTCGTTCTTCTATGTTGAAGCGTTCATTTCCAGTAGCAGTTTGAATTTTTAGGTTTCACTCTCTTTTCTCCTATATTGATAGATGTGTTTGGAAAACTAAATCCAATACGGTTTGTGCTAGCTTCTTGAAACTTGACACAACAAAGTAGTTTCACGTTCTATCTCTACGTTTTGTTTCCTCTTGATGTAGCCCTAAGCAGTGACTGGCGAGAAACACTTTCATGGGAAGGGGTTGCCAAGTCTCCAAAAATTACGAATCTCCAGAAATCTCATCAAATATTTTTTCACCCAAACTGGATGATACTTTCAGGTAATGATCAGTACACTAAGGCGACTTGATTCCCCAAATTTCATTCTTCTATGTTGAAGCGTTCATTTCCAGTAACAGTTTGAATTTTTAGGTTTCACTCTGTTTTCTCCTATATTGATAGATGTTTTTGGAACTCTAAGTCCAACACGGTTTGTGCTAGCTTCTTGAAACTTGACACAACAAAGTAGTTTCACGTTCTATCTCTACGTTTTGTTTCCTCTTGATGTAGCCCTAAGCAGTGACTGGCGAGAAACACTTTCATGGGAAGGGGTTGCCAAGTCTCCAAAAATTACGAATCTCCAGAAATCTCAGCAAATATTTTTTCACCCTAACTGGATGATACTTTCAGGTAATGATCAGTACACCAAGGCGACTTGGTTCCCCAAATTTCATTCTTCTATGTTGAAGCGTTCATTTCCAGTAACAGTTTGAATTTTTAGGTTTCACACTGTTTTCTCCTATATTGATAGATGTACATGGAACTCTAAATCCAACACAGTTTGTGCAAGCTTCTTGAAACTTGACACAACAAAGTAGATTCACGTTCTCTGTCTACGTTTTGTTTCCTCTTGATGTAGCCCTAAGCAGTGACTGGCGAGAAACACTTTCATGGGAAGGTGTTGCCAAGCTTCCAAAAATTACGAATCTCCAGAAATCTCAGCAAATATTTTTTCACCCAAACTGGATGATACTTTCAGGTAATGATCAGTACACCAAGGCGACTTGGTTCCCCAAATTTCATTCTTCTATGTTGAAGCGTTCATTTCCAGTAACAGTTTGAATTTTTAGGTTTCACTCTGTTTTCTCCTATATTGATAGATGTACTTGGAACTCTAAATCCAACACAGTTTGTGCTAGCTTCTTGAAACTTGACACAACAAAGTAGTTTCACGTTCTATCTCTACGTTTTGTTTCCTCTTGATGTAGCCCTAAGCAGTGACTGGCGAGAAACCCTTTCATGGAACGGGGTTGCCAATCTTCCAAAAATTATGAATCTCCAGAAATCTCAGCAAATATTTTTTCACCCAAACTGGATGATACTTTCAGGTAATGATCAGTACACCAAGGCGACATGGTTCCCCAAATTTCATTCTTCTATGTTGAAGCGTTCATTTCCAGTAACAGTTTGAATTTTTAGGTTTCACTCTGTTTTCTCCTATATTGATAGATGTACTTGGAACTCTAAATCCAACACGGTTTGTGCTAGCTTCTTGAAACTTGACACAACAAAGTAGTTTCACGTTCTATCTCTACGTTTTGTTTCCTCTTGATGTAGCCCTAAGCAGTGACTGGCGAGAAACACTTTCATGGGAAGGGGTTGCCAAGCTTCCAAAAATTACGAATCTCCAGAAATCTCAGCAAATATTTTTTCACCCAAACTGGATGATACTTTCAGGTAATGATCAGTACACCAAGGCGACTTGGTTCCCCAAATTTCATTCTTCTATGTTGAAGCGTTCATTTCCAGTAACAGTTTGAATTTTTAGGTTTCACTCTGTTTTCTCCTATATTGATAGATGTATTTGGAACTCTAAATCCAACACGGTTTGTGCTAGCTTCTTGAAACTTGACACAACAAATTAGTTTCACGTTCTATCTCTACGTTTTGTTTCCTCTTGATGTAGCCCTAAGCAGTGACTGGCGAGAAACCCTTTCATGGAACGGGGTTGCCAAGCTTCCAAAAATTACGAATCTCCAGAAATCTCAGCAAATATTTTTTCACCCAAACTGGATGATACTTTCAGGTAATGATCAGTACACTAAGGCGACTTGGTTCCCCAAATTTCCTTCTTCTATGTTGAAGCGTTCATTTCCAGTAACAGTTTGAATTTTTAGGTTTCACTCTGTTTTCTCCTATATTGATAGATGTATTTGGAACACTAAATCCAATACGGTTTGTGCTAGCTTCTTGAAACTTGACACAACAAAGTAGTTTCACGTTCTATCTCTACGTTTTGTTTCCTCTTGATGTAGCCCTAAGCAGTGACTGGCGAGAAACCCTTTCATGGAACGGGGTTGCCAAGCTTCCAAAAATTACGAATCTCCAGAAATCTCAGCAAATATTTTTTCACCCAAACTGGATGATACTTTCAGGTAATGATCAGTACACTAAGGCGACTTGATTCCCCAAATTTCGTTCTTCTATGTTGAAGCGTTCATTTCCAGTAACAGTTTGAATTTTTAGGTTTCACTCTGTTTTCTCCTATATTAATAGATGTATTTGGAACTCTAAATCCAACACGGTTTGTGCTAGCTTCTTGAAACTTGTCACAAGAAAGTAGTTTCAAGTTCTATCTCTACGTTTTGTTTCCTCTTGATGTAGCCCTAATCAGTGACTGGCGAGAAACACTTTCATGGGAAGGGGTTGCCAAGCTTCCAAAAATTACGAATCTCCAGAAATCTCAGCAACTATTTTTTCACCCAAACTGGATGATACTTTCAGGTAATGATCAGTACACTAAGGCGACTTGGTTCCCCAAATTTCGTTCTTCTATGTTGAAGCGTTCATTTCCAGTAACAGTTTGAATTTTTAGGTTTCACTCTGTTTTCTCCTATATTGATAGATGTATTTGGAACTCTAAATCCAACACGGTTTGTGCTAGCTTCTTGAAACTTGGCACAACAAAGTAGTTTCAGGTTCTATCTCTACGTTTTGTTTCCTCTTGATGTAGCCCTAAGCAGTGACTGGCGAGAAACACTTTCATGGGAAGAGGTTGCCCAGACTCCAAAAATTACGAATCTCCAGAAATCTCAGCAAATATTTTTTCACCCAAACTGGATGATACTTTCAGGTAATTATCAGTACACTAAGGCGACTTGGTTCCCCGAATTTCATTCTTCTATGTTGAAGCGTTCATTTCCAGTAACAGTTTGAATTTTTAGGTTTCACTCTGTTTTCTCCTATATTGATAGATGTATTTGGAACTGTAAATCCAACACGGTTTGTGCTAGCTTCTTGAAACTTGACACAACAAAGTAGTTTCACGTTCTATCTCTACATTGTGTTTCCTCTTGATGTAGCCCTAAGAAGTGACTGGCGAGAAACACGTTCATGGGAAGGGGTTGCCAAGCTTCCAAAAACTACGAATCTCCAGAAATCTCAGCAAATATTTTTTCACCCAAACTCGATGATACTTTCAGGTAATGATCAGTACACTAAGGCGACTTGGTTCCCCAAATTTCGTTCTTCTATGTTTTCGCGTTCATTTCCAGTAACAGTTTGAATTTTTAGGTTTCACTCTGTTTTCTCCTATATTGATAGATGTATTTGGAACTCTAAATCCAACACGGTTTGTGCTAGCTTCTTGAAACTTGACACAACAAAGTAGTTTCACGTCCTATCTCTACGTTTTGTTTCCTCTTGATGTAGCCCTAAGCAGTGACTGGCGAGAAACACTTTCATGGGAAGGGGTTGCCAAGCTTCCAAAAATTACGAATCTCCAGAAATCTCAGCTAATATTTTTTCACCCAAACTCGATGATACTTTCAGGTAATGATCAGTACACTAAGGCGACTTGGTTCCCCAAATTTCGTTCTTCTATGTTGAAGCGTTCATTTCCAGTAACAGTTTGAATTTTTAGGTTTCACTCTGTTTTCTCCTATATTAATAGATGTATTTGGAACTCTAAATCCAACACGGTTTGTGCTAGCTTCTTGAAACTTGACACAACAAAGTAGTTTCACGTTCTATCTCTACATTTTGTTTCCTCTTGATGTAGCCCTAAGCAGTGACTGGCGAGAAACACTTTCATGGGAAGGCGTTGCCAAGCTTCCAAAAATTACGAATCTCCAGAAATCGCAGCAAATATTTTTTCACCCAAACTTGATGATACTTTCAGGTAATGATCAGTACACTAAGGCGACTTGGTTCCCCAAATTTCGTTCTTCTATGTTGAAGCGTTCATTTCCAGTAACAGTTTGAATTTTTAGGTTTCACTCTGTTTTCTCCTATATTGATAGATGTATTTGGAACTCTAAATTCAACACGGTTTGTGCTAGCTTCTTGAAACTTGACACAACAAAGTAGTTTCACATTCTATCTCTACATTTTGTTTCCTCTTGATGTAGACCTAAGCAGTGACTGGCGAGAAACACTTTCATGGGAAGAGGTTGCCCAGTCTCCAAAAATTACGAATCTCCAGAAATCTCAGCAAATATATTTCACCCAAACTGGATGATACTTTCAGGTAATTATCAGTACACTAAGGTGACTTGGTTCCCCAAATTTCATTCTTCTATGTTGAAGCGTTCATTTCCAGTAACAGTTTGAATTTTTAGGTTTCACTCTGTTTTCTCCTATATTAATAGATGTATTTGGAACTCTAAATCCAACACGGTTTGTGCTAGCTTCTTGAAACGTGACACAACAAAGTAGTTTCACGTTCTATCTCTACGTTTTGTTTCCTCTTGATGTAGCCCTAAGCAGTGACTGGCGAGAAACACTTTCATGGGAAGGCGTTGCCAAGCTTCCAAAAATTACGAATCTCCAGAAATCGCAGCAAATATTTTTTCACCCAAACTTGATGATACTTTCAGGTAATGATCAGTACACTAAGGCGACTTGGTTCCCCAAATTTCGTTCTTCTATGTTGAAGCGTTCATTTCCAGTAACAGTTTGAATTTTTAGGTTTCACTCTGTTTTCTCCTATATTGATAGATGTATTTGGAACTCTAAATCCAACACGGTTTGTGCTAGCTTCTTGAAACTTGACACAACAAAGTAGTTTCACATTCTATCTCTACATTTTGTTTCCTCTTGATGTAGCCCTAAGCAGTGACTGGCGAGAAACACTTTCATGGGAAGAGGTTGCCCAGTCTCCAAAAATTACGAATCTCCAGAAATCTCAGCAAATATATTTCACCCAAACTGGATGATACTTTCAGGTAATTATCAGTACACTAAGGCGACTTGGTTCCCCAAATTTCATTCTTCTATGTTGAAGCGTTCATTTCCAGTAACAGTTTGAATTTTTAGGTTTCACTCTGTTTTCTCGTATATTAATAGATGTATTTGGAACTCTAAATCCAACACGGTTTGTGCTAGCTTCTTGAAACTTGACACAACAAAGTAGTTTCACGTTCTATCTCTACGTTTTGTTTCCTCTTGATGTAGCCCTAAGCAGTGACTGGCGAGAAACACTTTCATGGGAAGGCGTTGCCAAGCTTCCAAAAATTACGAATCTCCAGAAATCGCAGCAAATATTTTTTCACCCAAACTTGATGATACTTTCAGGTAATGATCAGTACACTAAGGCGACTTGGTTCCCCAAATTTCGTTCTTCTATGTTGAAGCGTTCATTTCCAGTAACAGTTTGAATTTTTAGGTTTCACTCTGTTTTCTCCTATATTGATAGATGTATTTGGAACTCTAAATCCAACACGGTTTGTGCTAGCTTCTTGAAACTTGACACAACAAAGTAGTTTCACATTCTATCTCTACATTTTGTTTCCTCTTGATGTAGCCCTAAGCAGTGACTGGCGAGAAACACTTTCATGGGAAGAGGTTGCCCAGTCTCCAAAAATTACGAATCTCCAGAAATCTCAGCAAATATATTTCACCCAAACTGGATGATACTTTCAGGTAATTATCAGTACACTAAGGCGACTTGGTTCCCCAAATTTCATTCTTCTATGTTGAAGCGTTCATTTCCAGTAACAGTTTGAATTTTTAGGTTTCACTCTGTTTTCTCCTGTATTGATAGATGTATTTGGAACTCTAAATCCAACACGGTTTGTGCTAGCTTCTTGAAACTTGACACAACAAAGTAGTTTCACGTTCTATCTCTACATTGTGTTTCCTCTTGATGTAGCCCTAAGCAGTGACTGGCGAGAAACACGTTCATGGGAAGGGGTTGCCAAGCTTCCAAAAATTACGTATCTCCAGAAATCTCAGCAAATATTTTTTCACCCAAACTCGATGATACTTTCAGGTAATGATCAGTACACTAAGGCGACTTGGTTCCCCAAATTTCGTTCTTCTATGTTGAAGCGTTCATTTCCAGTAACAGTTTGAATTTTTAGGTTTCACTCTGTTTTCTCCTATATTGATAGATGTATTTGGAACTCTAAATCCAACACGGTTTGTGCTAGCTTCTTGAAACTTGACACAACAAAGTAGTTTCACGTTCTATCTCTACGTTTTGTTTCCTCTTGATGTAGCCCTAAGCAGTGACTGGCGAGAAACACTTTCATGGAACGGGGTTGCCAAGCTTCCAAAAATTACGAATCTCCAGAAATCTCAGCAAATATTTTTTCACCCAAACTGGATGATACTTTCAGGTAATGATCAGTACACTAAGGCGACTTGGTTCCCCAAAATTCGTTCTTCTCTGTTGAAGCGTTCATTTCCAGTAACAGTTTGAATTTTTAGGTTTCACTCTGTTTTCTCCTATATTAATAGATGTATTTGGAACTCTAAATCCAACACGGTTTGTGCTAGCTTCTTGAAACTTGACACAACAAAGTAGTTTCACGTTCTATCTCTAGTTTGTTTCCTCTTGATGTAGCCCTAAGCAGTGACTGGCGAGAAACACTTTCACGGGAAGGGGTTGCCAAGCTTCCAAAAATTACGAATCTCCAGAAATCTCAGCAAATATTTTTTCACCCAAACTGGATGATACTTTCAGGTAATGATCAGTACACTAAGGCGACTTGGTTCCCCAAATTTCGTTCTTCTATGTTGAAGCGTTCATTTCCAGTAACAGTTTGAATTTGTAGGTTTCACTCTGTTTTCTCCTATATTGATAGATGTATTTGGAACTCTAAATCCAACACGGTTTGTGCTAGCTTCTTGAAACTTGACACAACAAAGTAGTTTCACGTTCTATCTCTACGTTTTGTTTCCTCTTGATGTAGCCCTAAGCAGTGACTGGCGAGAAACACTTTCATGGGAAGAGGTTGCCCAGTCTCCAAAAATTACGAATCTCCAGAAATCTCAGCAAATATTTTTTCACCCAAACTGGATGATACTTTCAGGTAATGATCAGTACACTAAGGCGACTTGGTTCCCCAAATTTCGTTCTTCTATGTTGAAGCGTTCATTTACAGTAACAGTTTGAATTTTTAGGTTTCACTCTGTTTTCTCCTATATTGATAGATGTATTTGGAACTCTAAATCCAACACGGTTTGTGCTAGCTTCTTGAAACTTGACACAACAAAGTAGTTTCATGTTCTATCTCTACGTTTTGTTTCCTCTTGATGTAACCCTAAGCAGTGACTGGCGAGACACACTTTCATGGGAAGGGGTTGCCAAGCTTCCAAAAATTACGAATCTCCAGAAATCTCAGCAACTATTTTTTCACCCAAACTGGATGATACTTTCAGGTAATGATCAGTACACTAAGGCGACTTGGTTCCCCAAATTTCGTTCTTCTATGTTGAAGCGTTCATTTCCAGTAACAGTTTGAATTTTTAGGTTTCACTCTGTTTTCTCCTATATTAATAGATGTATTTGGAACTCTAAATCCAACACGGTTTGTGCTAGCTTCTTGAAACTTGACACAACAAAGTAGTTTCACGTTCTATCTCTACGTTTTGTTTCCTCTTGATGTAGCCCTAAGCAGTGACTGGCGAGAAACACTTTCATGGGAAGGGGTTGCCAAGCTTCCAAAAACTATGAATCTCCAGAAATATCAGCAAATATTTTTTCACCCAAACTGGATGACACTTTCAGGTAAGGATCAGTACACTAAGGCACTTGGTTCCCCAAATTTCGTTCTTCTATGATTTCACGTTCATTTCCAGTAACAGTTTGAATTTTTAGGTTTCACTCTGTTTTCTCCTATATTGATAGATGTATTTGGAACTCTAAATCCAACACGGTTTGTGCTAGCTTCTTGAAACTTGACACAACAAAGTAGTTTCACATTCTCTCTCTACGTTTTGTTTCCTCTTGATGTAGCCCTAAGCAGTGACTGGCGAGAAACACTTTCATGGGAAGAGGTTGCCCAGTCTCCAAAAATTACGAATCTCCAGAAATCTCAGCAAATATTTTTTCACCCAAACTGGATGATACTTTCAGGTAATTATCAGTACACTAAGGCGACTTGGTTCCCCAAATTTCATTCTTCTATGTTGAAGCGTTCATTTCCAGTAACAGTTTGAATTTTTAGGTTTCACTCTGTTTTCTCCTGTATTGATAGATGTATTTGGAACTCTAAATCCAACACGGTTTGTGCTAGCTTCTTGAAACTTGACACAACAAAGTAGTTTCACGTTCTATCTCTACATTGTGTTTCATCTTGATGTAGCCCTAAGCAGTGACTGGCGAGAAACACGTTCATGGGAAGGGGTTGCCAAGCTTCCAAAAATTACGAATCTCCAGAAATCTCAGCAAATATTTTTTCACCCAAACTCGATGATACTTTCAGGTAATGATCAGTACACTAAGGCGACTTGGTTCCCCAAATTTCGTTCTTCTATGTTGAAGCGTTCATTTCCAGTAACAGTTTGAATTTTTAGGTTTCACTCTGTTTTCTCCTATATAGATAGATGTATTTGGAACTCTAAATCCAACACGGTTTGTGCTAGCTTCTTGAAACTTGACACAACAAAGTAGTTTCACGTTCTATCTCTACGTTTTGTTTCCTCTTGATGTAGCCCTAAGCAGTGACTGGCGAGAAACACTTTCATGGAACGGGGTTGCCAAGCTTCCAAAAATTACGAATCTCCAGAAATCTCAGCAAATATTTTTTCACACAAACTGGATGATACTTTCAGGTAATGATCAGTACACTAAGGCGATTTGGTTCCCCAAATTTCGTTCTTCTCTGTTGAAGCGTTCATTTCCAGTAACAGTTTGAATTTTTAGGTTTCACTCTGTTTTCTCCTATATTAATAGATGTATTTGGAACTCTAAATCCAACACGGTTTGTGCTAGCTTCTTGAAACTTGACACAACAAAGTAGTTTCACGTTCTATCTCTAGTTTGTTTCCTCTTGATGTAGCCCTAAGCAGTGACTGGCGAGAAACACTTTCACGGGAAGGGGTTGCCAAGCTTCCAAAAATTACGAATCTCCAGAAATCTCAGCAAATATTTTTTCACCCAAACTGGATGATACTTTCAGGTAATGATCAGTACACTAAGGCGACTTGGTTCCCCAAATTTCGTTCTTCTATGTTGAAGCGTTCATTTCCAGTAACAGTTTGAATTTTTAGGATTCACTCTGTTTTCTCCTATATTGATAGATGTATTTGGAACTCTAAATCCAACACGGTTTGTGCTAGCTTCTTGAAACTTGACACAACAAAGTAGTTTCACGTTCTATCTCTACGTTTTGTTTCCTCTTGATGTAGCCCTAAGCAGTGACTGGCGAGAAACACTTTCATGGGAAGAGGTTGCCCAGTCTCCAAAAATTAAGAATCTCCAGAAATCTCAGCAAATATTTTTTCACCCAAACTGGATGATACTTTCAGGTAATGATCAGTACACTAAGGCGACTTGGTTCCCCAAATTTCGTTCTTCTATGTTCAAGCGTTCATTTCCAGTAACAGTTTGAATTTTTAGGTTTCACTCTGTTTTCTCCTATATTGATAGATGTATTTGGAACTCTAAATCCAACACGGTTTGTGCTAGCTTCTTGAAACTTGACACAACAAAGTAGTTTCACGTTCTATCTCTACGTTTTGTTTCCTCTTGATGTAGCCCTAAGCAGTGACTGGCGAGAAACACTTTCATGGAACGGGGTTGCCAAGCTTCCAAAAATTACGAATCTCCAGAAATCTCAGCAAATATTTTTTCACACAAACTGGATGATACTTTCAGGTAATGATCAGTACACTAAGGCGACTTGGTTCCCCAAATTTCGTTCTTCTCTGTTGAAGCGTTCATTTCCAGTAACAGTTTGAATTTTTAGGTTTCACTCTGTTTTCTCCTATATTAATAGATGTATTTGGAACTCTAAATCCAACACGGTTTGTGCTAGCTTCTTGAAACTTGACACAACAAAGTAGTTTCACGTTCTATCTCTAGTTTGTTTCCTCTTGATGTAGCCCTAAGCAGTGACTGGCGAGAAACACTTTCACGGGAAGGGGTTGCCAAGCTTCCAAAAATTACGAATCTCCAGAAATCTCAGCAAATATTTTTTCACCCAAACTGGATGATACTTTCAGGTAATGATCAGTACACTAAGGCGACTTGGTTCCCCAAATTTCGTTCTTCTATGTTGAAGCGTTCATTTCCAGTAACAGTTTGAATTTTTAGGATTCACTCTGTTTTCTCCTATATTGATAGATGTATTTGGAACTCTAAATCCAACACGGTTTGTGCTAGCTTCTTGAAACTTGACACAACAAAGTAGTTTCACGTTCTATCTCTACGTTTTGTTTCCTCTTGATGTAGCCCTAAGCAGTGACTGGCGAGAAACACTTTCATGGGAAGGGGTTGCCAAGCTTCCAAAAACTATGAATCTCCAGAAATATCAGCAAATATTTTTTCACCCAAACTGGATGACACTTTCAGGTAATGATCAGTACACTAAGGCACTTGGTTCCCCAAATTTCGTTCTTCTATGATTTTGCGTTCATTTCCAGTAACAGTTTGAATTTTTAGGTTTCACTCTGTTTTCTCTTATATTGATAGATGTATTTGTAACTCTAAATCCAACACGGTTTGTTCTAGCTTCTTGAAACTTGACACAACAAAGTAGTTTCACCTTCTATCTCTACGTTTTGTTTCCTCTTAATGTAGCCCTAAGCAGTGACTGGCGAGAAACCCTTTCATGGAATGGGGTTGCCAAGCTTCCAAAAATTACGAATCTCCAGAAATCTCAGCAAATATTTTTTCACACAAACTGGATGATACTTTCAGGTAATGATCAGTACACTAAGGCGACTTGGTTCCCCAAATTTCGTTCTTCTATGTTGAAGCGTTCATTTCCAGTAACAGTTTGAATTTTTAGGTTTCACTCTGTTTTCTCCTATATTAATAGATGTATTTGGAAATCTAAATCCAACACGGATTGTGCTAGCTTCTTGAAACTTGACACAACAAAGTAGTTTCACGTTCTATCTCTACGGTTTGTTTCCTCTTGATGTAACCCTAAGCAGTGACTGGCGAGAAACACTTTCATGGGAAGGGGTTGCCAAGCTTCCAAAACTTACGAATCTCCAGAAATCTCATCAAATATTTTTTCACCCAAACTGGATGATACTTTCAGGTAATGATCAGTACACTAAGGCGACTTGGTTCCCCAAATTTCGTTCTTCTATGTTGAAGCGTTCATTTCCAGTAAGAGTTTGAATTTTTAGGTTTCACTCTGTTTTCTCCTATATTGATAGATGTATTTGGAACTCTAAATCCAACATGGTTTGTGCTAGCTTCTTGAAACTTGACACAACAAAGTAGTTTCACGTTCTATCTCTACGGTTTGTTTCCTCTTGATGTAGCCCTAAGCAGTGACTGGCGAGAAACACTTTCATGGGAAGAGGTTGCCCAGTCTCCAAAAATTACGAATCTCCAGAAATCTCAGCAAATATTTTTTCACCCAAACTGGATGATACTTTCAGGTAATGATCAGTACACTAAGGCGACTTGGTTCCCCAAATTTCGTTCTTCTATGTTGAAGCGTTCATTTCCAGTAACAGTTTGAATTTTTAGGTTTCACTCTGTTTTCTCCTATATTGATAGATGTATTTGGAACTCTAAATCCAACACGGTTTGTGCTAGCTTCTTGAAACTTGACACAACAAAGTAGTTTCACGTTCTATCTCTATGTTTTGTTTCCTCTTGATGTAGCCCTAAGCAGTGACTGGCGAGAAACACTTTCATGGGAAGGGGTTGCCAAGCTTCAAAAAATTACGAATCTCCAGAAATCTCAGCAAATATTTTTTCACCCAAACTGGATGATACTTTCAGGTAATGATCAGTACACTAAGGCGACTTGGTTCCCCAAATTTCGTTCTTCTATGTTGAAGCGTTCATTTCCAGTAACAGTTTGAATTTTTAGGTTTCACTCTGTTTTCTCCTATATTGATAGATGTATTTGGAACTCTAAATCCAACACGGTTTGTGCTAGCTTCTTGAAACTTGACACAACAAAGTAGTTTCACGTTCTATCTCTAAGTTTTGTTTCCTCTTGATGTAGCCCTAAGCAGTGACTGGCGAGAAACCCTTTCATGGAACGGGGTTGCCAAGCTTCCAAAAATTACGAATCTCCAGAAATCTCAGCAAATATTTTTTCACCCAAACTGGATGATACTTTCAGGTAACGATCAGTACACTAAGGCGACTTGGTTCCCCAAATTTCGTTCTTCTATGTTGAAGCGTTCATTTCCAGTAACAGTTTGAATTTTTAGGTTTCACTCTGTTTTCTCCTATATTAAGAGATGTATTTGGAACTCTAAATCCAACACGGTTTGCGCTTGCTTCTTGAAACTTGACACAACAAAGTAGTTTCACGTTCTATATCTATGTTTTGTTTCCTCTTCATGTAGCCCTAAGCAGTGACTGGCGAGAAACACTTTCATGGGAAGGGGTTGCCAAGCTTCAAAAAATTACGAATCTCCAGAAATCTCAGCAAATATTTTTTCACCCAAACTGGATGATACTTTCAGGTAATGATCAGTACACTAAGGCGACTTGGTTCCCCAAATTTCATTCTTCTATGTTGAAGCGTTCATTTCCAGTAACAGTTTGAATTTTTAGGTTTCACTCTGTTTTCTCCTATATTGATAGATGTATTTGGAACTCTAAATCCAACACGGTTTGTGCTAGCTTCTTGAAACTTGACACAACAAAGTAGTTTCACGTTCTATCTCTACGGTTTGTTTATCTTGATGTAGCCGTAAGCAGTGACTGGCGAGAAACACTTTCATGGGAAGGGGTTGCCAAGCTTCCAAAAATTACGAATCTCCAGAAATCTCAGCAAATATTTTTTCACCCAAACTGGATGATACTTTCAGGTAACGATCAGTACACTAAGGCGACTTGGTTCCCCAAATTTCGTTCTTCTATGTTGAAGCATTCATTTCCAGTAACAGTTTGAATTTTTAGGTTTCACTCTGTTTTCTCCTATATTGATAGATGTATTTGGAACTCTAAATCCAACACGGTTTGTGCTAGCTTCTTGAAACTTGACACAACAAAGTAGTTTCACGTTCTATCTCTACGTTTTGTTTCCTCTTGATGTAGCCCTAAGCAGTGACTGGCGAGAAACACATTCATGGGAAGGGGTTGCCAAGCTTCCAAAAACTACGAATCTCCAGGAATCTCAGCAAATATTTTTTGACCCAAACTGGATGATACTTTCAGGTAATGATCAGTACACTAAGGCGACTTGGTTCCCCAAATTTCGTTCTTCTATGTTGAAGCATTCATTTCCAGTAACAGTTTGAATTTTTAGGTTTCACTCTGTTTTCTCCTATATTGATAGATGTATTTGGAACTCTAAATCCAACTCGGTTTGTCCTAGCTTCTTGAAACTTGACACAACAAAGTAGTTTCACGTTCTATCTCTACGTTTTGTTTCCTCTTGATGTAGCCCTAAGCAGTGACTGGTGAGAAACACTTTCATGGGAAGGGGTTGCCAAGCTTCCAAAAATTACGAATCTCCAGGAATCTCAGCAAATATTTTTTCACCCAAACTGGATGATACTTTCAGGTAATGATCAGTACACTAAGGCGACTTGGTTCCCCAAATTTCGTTCTTCTATGTTGAAGCGTTCATTTCCAGTAACAGTTTGAATTTTTAGGTTTCACTCTGTTTTCTCCTATATTGATAGATGTATTTGGAACTCTAAATCCAACACGGTTTGCGCTAGCTTCTTGAAACTTGACACAACAATGTAGTTTCACGTTCTATCTCTACGGTTTGTTTCCTCTTGATGTAACCCTAAGCAGTGACTGGCGAGAAACACTTTCATGGGAAGGGGTTGCCAAGCTTCCAAAAATTACGAATCTCCAGAAATCTCATCAAATATTTTTTCACCCAAACTGGATGATACTTTCAGGTAATGATCAGTACACTAAGGCGACTTGGTTCCCCAAATTTCGTTCTTCTATGTTGAAGCGTTCATTTCCAGTAACAGTTTGAATTTTTAGGTTTCACTCTGTTTTCTCCTATATTGATAGATGTATTTGGAACTCTAAATCCAACACGGTTTGTGCTAGCTTCTTGAAACTTGACACAACAAAGTAGTTTCACGTTCTATCTCTACGTTTTGTTTCCTCTTGATGTAGCCCTAAGCAGTGACTGGCGAGAAACACTTTCATGGGAAGAGGTTGCCCAGTCTCCAAAAATTACGAATCTCCAGAAATCTCAGCAAATATTTTTTCACCCAAACTGGATGATACTTTCAGGTAATTATCAGTACACTAAGGCGACTTGGTTCCCCAAATTTCATTCTTCTATGTTGAAGCGTTCATTTCCAGTAACAGTTTGAATTTTTAGGTTTCACTCTGTTTTCTCCTATATTGATAGATGTATTTGGAACTCTAAATCCAACTCGGTTTGTGCTAGCTTCTTGAAACTTGACACAACAAAGTAGTTTCTCGTTCTATCTCTACATTGTGTTTCCTCTTGTAGTAGCCCTAAGTACTGACTGGCGAGAAACACTTTCATGGGAAGGGGTTGCCAAGCTTCCAAAAATTACGAATCTCCAGAAATCTCAGCAAATATTTTTTCACCCAAACTGGATGATACTTTCAGGTAATGATCAGTACACTAAGGCGACTTGGTTCCCCAAATTTCGTTCTTCTATGTTGAAGCGTTCATTTCCAGTAACAGTTTGAATTTTTAGGTTTCACTCTGTTTTCTCCTATATTAATAGATGTATTTGGAACTCTAAATCCAACACGGTTTGCGCTAGCTTCTTGAAACTTGACACAACAAAGTAGTTTCACGTTCTATATCTATGTTTTGTTTCCTCTTGATGTAGCCCTAAGCAGTGACTGGCGAGAAACACTTTCATGGGAAGGGGTTGCCAAGCTTCAAAAAATTACGAATCTCCAGAAATCTCAGCAAATATTTTTTCACCAAAACTGGATGATACTTTCAGGTAATGATCAGTACACTAAGGCGACTTGGTTCCCCAAATTTCATTCTTCTATGTTGAAGCGTTCATTTCCAGTAACAGTTTGAATTTTTAGGTTTCACTCTGTTTTCTCCTATATTGATAGATGTATTTGGAACTCTAAATCCAACACGGTTTGTGCTAGCTTCTTGAAACTTGACACAACAAAGTAGTTTCACGTTCTATCTCTACGGTTTGTTTCCTCTTGATGTAGCCGTAAGCAGTGACTGGCGAGAAACACTTTCATGGGAAGGGGTTGCCAAGCTTCCAAAAATTACGAATCTCCAGAAATCTCAGCAAATATTTTTTCACCCAAACTGGATGATACTTTCAGGTAACGATCAGTACACTAAGGCGACTTGGTTCCCCAAATTTCGTTCTTCTATGTTGAAGCATTCATTTCCAGTAACAGTTTGAATTTTTAGGTTTCACTCTGTTTTCTCCTATATTGATAGATGTATTTGGAACTCTAAATCCAACACGGTTTGTGCTAGCTTCTTGAAACTTGACACAACAAAGTAGTTTCACGTTCTATCTCTACGTTTTGTTTCCTCTTGATTTAGCCCTAAGCAGTGACTGGCGAGAAACACATTCATGGGAAGGGGTTGCCAAGCTTCCAAAAACTACGAATCTCCAGGAATCTCAGCAAATATTTTTTGACCCAAACTGGATGATACTTTCAGGTAATGATCAGTACACTAAGGCGACTTGGTTCCCCAAATTTCGTTCTTCTATGTTGAAGCATTCATTTCCAGTAACAGTTTGAATTTTTAGGTTTCACTCTGTTTTCTCCTATATTGATAGATGTATTTGGAACTCTAAATCCAACTCGGTTTGTGCTAGCTTCTTGAAACTTGACACAACAAAGTAGTTTCACGTTCTATCTCTACGTTTTGTTTCCTCTTGATGTAGCCCTAAGCAGTGACTGGTGAGAAACACTTTCATGGGAAGGGGTTGCCAAGCTTCCAAAAATTACGAATCTCCAGGAATCTCAGCAAATACTTTTTCACCCAAACTGGATGATACTTTCAGGTAATGATCAGTACACTAAGGCGACTTGGTTCCCCAAATTTCGTTCTTCTATGTTGAAGCGTTCATTTCCAGTAACAGTTTGAATTTTTAGGTTTCACTCTGTTTTCTCCTATATTGATAGATGTATTTGGAACTCTAAATCCAACACGGTTTGCGCTAGCTTCTTGAAACTTGACACAACAATGTAGTTTCACTTTCTATCTCTACGGTTTGTTTCCTCTTGATGTAACCCTAAGCAGTGACTGGCGAGAAACACTTTCATGGGAAGGGGTTGCCAAGCTTCCAAAAATTACGAATCTCCAGAAATCTCATCAAATATTTTTTCACCCAAACTGGATGATACTTTCAGGTAATGATCAGTACACTAAGGCGACTTGGTTCCCCAAATTTCGTTCTTCTATGTTGAAGCGTTCATTTCCAGTAACAGTTTGAATTTTTAGGTTTCACTCTGTTTTCTCCTATATTGATAGATGTATTTGGAACTCTAAATCCAACACGGTTTGTGCTAGCTTCTTGAAACTTGACACAACAAAGTAGTTTCACGTTCTATCTCTACGTTTTGTTTCCTCTTGATGTAGCCCTAAGCAGTGACTGGCGAGAAACACTTTCATGGGAAGAGGTTGCCCAGTCTCCAAAAATTACGAATCTCCAGAAATCTCAGCAAATATTTTTTCAACCAAACTGGATGATACTTTCAGGTAATTATCAGTACACTAAGGCGACTTGGTTCCCCAAATTTCATTCTTCTATGTTGAAGCGTTCATTTCCAGTAACAGTTTGAATTTTTAGGTTTCACTCTGTTTTCTCCTATATTGATAGATGTATTTGGAACTCTAAATCCAACTCGGTTTGTGCTAGCTTCTTGAAACTTGACACAACAAAGTAGTTTCACGTTCTATATCTATGTTTTGTTTCCTCTTGATGTAGCCCTAAGCAGTGACTGGCGAGAAACACTTTCATGGGAAGGGGTTGCCAAGCTTCAAAAAATTACGAATCTCCAGAAATCTCAGCAAATATTTTTTCACCAAAACTGGATGATACTTTCAGGTAATGATCAGTACACTAAGGAGACTTGGTTCCCCAAATTTCATTCTTCTATGTTGAAGCGTTCATTTCCAGTAACAGTTTGAATTTTTAGGTTTCACTCTGTTTTCTCCTATATTGATAGATGTATTTGGAACTCTAAATCCAACACGGTTTGTGCTAGCTTCTTGAAACTTGACACAACAAAGTAGTTTCACGTTCTATCTCTACGGTTTGTTTCCTCTTGATGTAGCCCTAAGCAGTGACTGGCGAGAAACACTTTCATGGGAAGGGGTTGCCAAGCTTCCAAAAATTACGAATCTCCAGAAATCTCAGCAAATATTTTTTCACCCAAACTGGATGATACTTTCAGGTAACGATCAGTACACTAAGGCGACTTGGTTCCCCAAATTTCGTTCTTCTATGTTGAAGCGTTCATTTCCAGTAACAGTTTGAATTTTTAGGTTTCACTCTGTTTTCTCCTATATTGATAGATGTATTTGGAACTCTAAATCCAACACGGTTTGTGCTAGCTTCTTGAAACTTGACACAACAAAGTAGTTTCACGTTCTATCTCTACGTTTTGTTTCCTCTTGATGTAGCCCTAAGCAGTGACTGGCGAGAAACACTTTCATGGGAAGGGGTTGCCAAGCTTCCAAAAACTACGAATCTCCAGGAATCTCAGCAAATATTTTTTCTCCCAAACTGGATGATACTTTCAGGTAATGATCAGTACACTAAGGCGACTTGGTTCCCCAAATTTCGTTCTTCTATGTTGAAGCGTTCATTTCCAGTAACAGTTTGAATTTTTAGGTTTCACTCTGTTTTCTCCTATATTGATAGATGTTTTTGGAACTCTAAATCCAACACGGTTTGTGCTAGCTTCTTGAAACTTGACACAACAAAGTAGTTTCACGTTCTATCTCTACGTTTTGTTTCCTCTTGATGTAGCCCTAAGCAGTGACTGGCGAGAAACACTTTCTTGGGAAGGGGTTGCCAAGCTTCCAAAAATTACGAATCTCCAGGAATCTCAGCAAATATTTTTTCACCCAAACTGGATGATACTTTCAGGTAATGATCAGTACACTAAGGCGACTTGGTTCCCCAAATTTCGTTCTTCTATGTTGAAGCGTTCATTTCCAGTAACAGTTTGAATTTTTAGGTTTCACTCTGTTTTCTCCTATATTGATAGATGTATTTGGAACTCTAAATCCAACACGGTTTGCGCTAGCTTCTTGAAACTTGACACAACAAAGTAGTTTCACGTTCTATCTCTACGTTTTGTTTCCTCTTGATGTAGCCCTAAGCAGTGACTGGCGAGAAACACTTTCATGGGAAGGGGTTGCCAAGCTTCCAAAAACTACGAATCTCCAGGAATCTCAGCAAATATTTTTTGACCCAAACTGGATGATACTTTCAGGTAATGATCAGTACACTAAGGCGACTTGGTTCCCCCAATTTCGTTCTTCTATGTTGAAGCGTTCATTTCCAGTAACAGTTTGAATTTTTAGGTTTCACTCTGTTTTCTCCTATATTGATAGATGTTTTTGGAACTCTAAATCCAACACGGTTTGTGCTAGCTTCTTGAAACTTGACACAACAAAGTAGTTTCACGTTCTATCTCTACGTTTTGTTTCCTCTTGATGTAGCCCTAAGCAGTGACTGGCGAGAAACACTTTCATGGGAAGGGGTTGCCAAGCTTCCAAAAATTACGAATCTCCAGGAATCTCAGCAAATATTTTTTCACCCAAACTGGATGATACTTTCAGGTAATGATCAGTACACTAAGGCGACTTGGTTCCCCAAATTTCGTTCTTCTATGTTGAAGCGTTCATTTCCAGTAACAGTTTGAATTTTTAGGTTTCACTCTGTTTTCTCCTATATTGATAGATGTATTTGGAACTCTAAATCCAACACGGTTTGTGCTAGCTTCTTGAAACTTGACACAACAAAGTAGTTTCACGTTCTATCTCTACGGTTTGTTTCCTCTTGATGTAGCCCTAAGCAGTGACTGGCGAGAAACACTTTCATGGGAAGGGGTTGCCAAGTCTCCAAAAATTACGAATCTCCAGAAATCTCAGCAAATATTTTTTCACCCAAACTGGATGATACTTTCAGGTAATGATCAGTACACTTAGGCGACTTGGTTCCCCAAATTTCGTTCTTCTATGTTGAAGCGTTCATTTCCAGTAACAGTTTGAATTTTTAGGTTTCACTCTGTTTTCTCCTATATTGATAGATGTATTTGGAACTCTAAATCCAACACGGTTTGTGCTAGCTTCTTGAAACTTGACACAACAAAGTAGTTTCACGTTCTATCTCTACGGTTTGTTTCCTCTTGATGTAGCCCTAAGCAGTGACTGGCGAGAAACACTTTCATGGGAAGAGGTTGCCCAGTCTCCAAAAATTACGAATCTCCAGAAATCTCAGCAAATATTTTTTCACCCAAACTGGATGATACTTTCAGGTAATGATCAGTACACTAAGGCGACTTGGTTCCCCAAATTTCGTTCTTCTATGTTGAAGCGTTCATTTCCAGTAACAGTTTGAATTTTTAGGTTTCACTCTGTTTTCTCCTATATTGATAGATGTATTTGGAACTCGAAGTCCAACACGGTTTGTGCTAGCTTCTTGAAACTTGACACAACAAAGTAGTTTCACGTTCTATCTCTATGTTTTGTTTCCTCTTGATGTAGCCCTAAGCAGTGACTGGCGAGAAACACTTTCATGGGAAGCGGTTGCCAAGCTTCCAAAAACTACGAATCTCCAGAAATATCAGCAAATATTTTTTCAACCAAACTGGATGACACTTTCAGGTAATGATCAGTACACTAAGGCGACTTGGTTCCCCAAATTTCGTTCTTCTATGTTTTCGCGTTCATTTCCAGTAACAGTTTGAATTTTTAGGTTTCACTCTGTTTTCTCCTATATTGATAGATGTATTTGGAACTCTAAATCCAACACGGTTTGTGCTAGCTTCTTGAAACTTGACACAACAAAGTAGTTTCACGTTCTATCTCTACGTTTTGTTTCCTCTTGATGTAGCCCTAAGCAGTGACTGGCGAGAAACACTTTCATGGGAAGAGGTTGCCCAGTCTCCAAAAATTACGAATCTCCAGAAATCTCAGCAAATATTTTTTCACCCAAACTGGATGATACTTTCAGGTAAGTATCAGTACACTAAGGCGACTTGGTTCCCCAAATTTCATTCTTCTATGTTGAAGCGTTCATTTCCAGTAACAGTTTGAATTTTTAGGTTTCACTCTGTTTTCTCCTATATTGATAGATGTATTTGGAACTCTAAATCCAACTCGGTTTGTGCTAGCTTCTTGAAACTTGACACAACAAAGTAGTTTCACGTTCTATCTCTACATTGTGTTTCCTCTTGATGTAGCCCTAAGTACTGACTGGCGAGAAACACTTTCATGGGAAGGGGTTGCCAAGCTTCCAAAAATTACGAATCTCCAGAAATCTCAGCAAATATTTTTTCACCCAAACTGGATGATACTTTCAGGTAATGATCAGTACACTAAGGCGACTTGGTTCCCCAAATTTCGTTCTTCTATGTTGAAGCGTTCATTTCCAGTAACAGTTTGAATTTTTAGGTTTCACTCTGTTTTCTCCTATATTAATAGATGTATTTGGAACTCTAAATCCAACACGGTTTGCGCTAGCTTCTTGAAACTTGACACAACAAAGTAGTTTCACGTTCTATATCTATGTTTTGTTTCCTCTTGATGTAGCCCTAAGCAGTGACTGGCGAGAAACACTTTCATGGGAAGGGGTTGCCAAGCTTCAAAAAATTACGAATCTCCAGAAATCTCAGCAAATATTTTTTCACCCAAACTGGATGATACTTTCAGGTAATGATCAGTACACTAAGGCGACTTGGTTCCCCAAATTTCATTCTTCTATGTTGAAGCGTTCATTTCCAGTAACAGTTTGAATTTTTAGGTTTCACTCTGTTTTCTCCTATATTGATAGATGTATTTGGAACTCTAAATCCAACACGGTTTGCGCTAGCTTCTTGAAACTTGACACAACAAAGTAGTTTCACGTTCTATCTCTACGTTTTGTTTCCTCTTGATGTAGCCCTAAGCAGTGACTGGCGAGAAACACTTTCATGGGAAGGGGTTGCCAAGCTTCCAAAAACTACGAATCTCCAGGAATCTCAGCAAATATTTTTTGACCCAAACTGGATGATACTTTCAGGTAATGATCAGTACACTAAGGCGACTTGGTTCCCCAAATTTCGTTCTTCTATGTTGAAGCGTTCATTTCCAGTAACAGTTTGAATTTTTAGGTTTCACTCTGTTTTCTCCTATATTGATAGATGTTTTTGGAACTCTAAATCCAACACGGTTTTTGCTAGCTTCTTGAAACTTGACACAACAAAGTAGTTTCACGTTCTATCTCTACGTTTTGTTTCCTCTTGATGTAGCCCTAAGCAGTGACTGGCGAGAAACACTTTCATGGGAAGGGGTTGCCAAGCTTCCAAAAATTACGAATCTCCAGGAATCTCAGCAAATATTTTTTCACCCAAACTGGATGCTACTTTCAGGTAATGATCAGTACACTAAGGCGACTTGGTTCCCCAAATTTCGTTCTTCTATGTTGAAGCGTTCATTTCCAGTAACAGTTTGAATTTTTAGGTTTCACTCTGTTTTCTCCTATATTGATAGATGTATTTGGAACTCTAAATCCAACACGGTTTGTGCTAGCTTCTTGAAACTTGACACAACAAAGTAGTTTCACGTTCTATCTCTACGGTTTCTTTCCTCTTGATGTAGCCCTAAGCAGTGACTGGCGAGAAACACTTTCATGGGAAGGGGTTGCCAAGTCTCCAAAAATTACGAATCTCCAGAAATCTCAGCAAATATTTTTTCACCCAAACTGGATGATACTTTCAGGTAATGATCAGTACACTTAGGCGACTTGGTTCCCCAAATTTCGTTCTTCTATGTTGAAGCGTTCATTTCCAGTAACAGTTTGAATTTTTAGGTTTCACTCTGTTTTCTCCTATATTGATAGATGTATTTGGAACTCGAAGTCCAACACGGTTTGTGCTAGCTTCTTGAAACTTGACACAACAAAGTAGTTTCACGTTATATCTCTACGTTTTGTTTCCTCTTGATGTAGCCCTAAGCAGTGACTGGCGAGAAACACTTTCATGGGAAGCGGTTGCCAAGCTTCCAAAAACTACGAATCTCCAGAAATATCAGCAAATATTTTTTCAACCAAACTGGATGACACTTTCAGGTAATGATCAGTACACTAAGGCGACTTTTTTTCCCAAATTTCGTTCTTCTATGTTTTCGCGTTCATTTCCAGTAACAGTTTGAATTTTTAGGTTTCACTCTGTTTTCTCCTATATTGATAGATGTATTTGGAACTCTAAATCCAACACGGTTTGTGCTAGCTTCTTGAAACTTGACACAACAAAGTAGTTTCACGTTCTATCTCTAAGTTTTGTTTCCTCTTGATGTAGCCCTAAGCAGTGACTGGCGAGAAACCCTTCCATGGAAAGGGGTTGCCAAGCTTCCAAAAATTACGAATCTCCAGAAATCTCAGCAAATATTTTTTCACCCAAACTGGATGATACTTTCAGGAAATGATCAGTACACTAAGGCGACTTGGTTCCCCAAATTTCGTTCTTCTATGTTGAAGCGTTCATTTCCAGTAACAGTTTGAATTTTTAGGTTTCACTCTGTTTTCTCCTATATTGATAGATGTATTTGGAACTCTAAATCCAACACGGTTTGCGCTAGCTTCTTGAAACTTGACACAACAAAGTAGTTTCACGTTCTATATCTATGTTTTGTTTCCTCTTGATGTAGCCCTAAGCAGTGACTGGCGAGAAACACTTTCATGGGAAGGGGTTGCCAAGCTTCAAAAAATTACGAATCTCCAGAAATCTCAGCAAATATTTTTTCACCCAAACTGGATGATACTTTCAGGTAATGATCAGTACACTAAGGCGACTTGGTTCCCCAAATTTCATTCTTCTATGTTGAAGCGTTCATTTCCAGTAACAGTTTGAATTTTTAGGTTTCACTCTGTTTTCTCCTATATTGATAGATGTATTTGGAACTCTAAATCCAACACGGTTTGTGCTAGCTTCTTGAAACTTGACACAACAAAGTAGTTTCACGTTCTATCTCTACGGTTTGTTTCCTCTTGATGTAGCCCTAAGCAGTGACTGGCGAGAAACACTTTCATGGGAAGGGGTTGCCAAGCTTCCAAAAATTACGAATCTCCAGAAATCCCAGCAAATATTTTTTCACCCAAACTGGATGATAATTTCAGGTAACGATCAGTACACTAAGGCGACTTGGTTCCCCAAATTTCGTTCTTCTATGTTGAAGCGTTCATTTCCAGTAACAGTTTGAATTTTTAGGTTTCACTCTGTTTTCTCCTATATGGATAGATGTATTTGGAACTCTAAATCCAACACGGTTTGTGCTAGCTTCTTGAAACTTGACACAACAAAGTAGTTTCACGTTCTATCTCTACGTTTTGTTTCCTCTTGATGTAGCCCTAAGCAGTGACTGGCGAGAAACACTTTCATGGGAAGGGGTTGCCAAGCTTCCAAAAACTACGAATCTCCAGGAATCGCAGCAAATATTTTATGACCCAAACTGGATGATACTTTCACGTAATGATCAGTACACTAAGGCGACTTGGTTCCCCAAATTTCGTTCTTCTATGTTGAAGCGTTCATTTCCAGTAACAGTTTGAATTTTTAGGTTTCACTCTGTTTTCTCCTATATTGATAGATGTATTTGGAACTCTAAATCCAACACGGTTTGCGCTAGCTTCTTGAAACTTGACACAACAAAGTAGTTTCACGTTCTATCTCTACGTTTTGTTTCCTCTTGATGTAGCCCTAAGCAGTGACTGGCGAGAAACACTTTCATGGGAAGGGGTTGCCAAGTCTCCAAAAATTACGAATCTCCAGAAATCTCAGCAAATATTTTTTCACCCAAACTGGATGATACTTTCAGGTAATGATCAGTACACTAAGGCGACTTGGTTCCCCAAATTTCATTCTTCTATGTTGAAGCGTTCATTTCCAGTAACAGTTTGAATTTTTAGGTTTCACTCTGTTTTCTCCTATATTGATAGATGTATTTGGAACTCTAAATCCAACACGGTTTGTGCTAGCTTCTTGAAACTTGACACAACAAAGTAGTTTCACGTTCTATCTCTACGGTTTGTTTCCTCTTGATGTAGCCCTAAGCAGTGACTGGCGAGAAACACTTTCATGGGAAGGGGTTGCCAAGCTTCCAAAAATTACGAATCTCAAGAAATCTCAGCAAATATTTTTTCACCCAAACTGGATGATACTTTCAGGTAATGATCAGTACACTAAGGCGACTTGGTTCCCCAAATTTCGTTCTTCTATGTTGAAGCGTTCATTTCCAGTAACAGTTTGAATTTTTAGGTTTCACTCTGTTTTCTCCTATATTAATAGATGTATTTGGTACTCTAAATCCAACACGGTTTGTGGTAGCTTCTTGAAACTTGACACAACAAAGTAGTTTCACGTTCTATCTCTACGTTTTGTTTCCTCTTGATGTAGCCCTAAGCAGTGACTGGCGAGAAACACTTTCATCGGAAGAGGTTTCCCAGTATCCAAAAATTACAAATCTCCAGAAATCTCAGCAAATATTTTTTCACCCAAACTGGATGATACTTTCAGGTAATGATCAGTACACTAAGGTGACTTGGTTCTCCAAATTTCGATCTTCTATGTTGAAGCGTTCATTTCCAGTAACAGTTTGAATTTTTAGGTTTCACTCTGTTTTCTCCTATATTGATAGATGTATTTGGAACTGTAAATCCAACACGGTTTGTGCTAGCTTCTTGAAACTTGACACAACAAAGTAGTTTCACGTTCTATCTCTACGTTTTGTTTCCTCTTGATGTAGCCCTAAGCAGTGACTGGCGAGAAACACTTTCATGGGAAGGGGTTGCCAAGCTTCCAAAAACTACGAATCTCCAGAAATATCAGCAAATATTTTTTCACCCAAACTGGATGACACTTTCAGGTAATGATCAGTACACTAAGGCGACTTGGTTCCCCAAATTTCGTTCTTCTATGTTGAAGCGTTCATTTCCAGTAACAGTTTGAATTTTTAGGTTTCACTCTGTTTTCTCCTATATTGATAGATGTTTTTGGAACTCTAAATTCAACACGGTTTGTGCTAGCTTCTTGAAACTTGACACAACAAAGTAGTTTCACGTTCTATCTCTACGTTTTGTTTCCTCTTGATGTAGCCCTAAGCAGTGACTGGCGAGAAACACTTTCTTGGGAAGGGGTTGCCAAGCTTCCAAAAATTACGAATCTCCAGGAATCTCAGCAAATATTTTTTCACCCAAACTGGATGATACTTTCAGGTAATGATCAGTACACTAAGGCGACTTGGTTCCCCAAATTTCGTTCTTCTATGTTGAAGCGTTCATTTCCAGTAACAGTTTGAATTTTTAGGTTTCACTCTGTTTTCTCCTATATTGATAGATGTATTTGGAACTCTAAATCCAACACGGTTTGCGCTAGCTTCTTGAAACTTGACACAACAAAGTAGTTTCACGTTCTATCTCTACGTTTTGTTTCCTCTTGATGTAGCCCTAAGCAGTGACTGGCGAGAAACACTTTCATGGGAAGGGGTTGCCAAGCTTCCAAAAACTACGAATCTCCAGGAATCTCAGCAAATATTTTTTGACCCAAACTGGATGATACTTTCAGGTAATGATCAGTACACTAAGGCGACTTGGTTCCCCAAATTTCGTTCTTCTATGTTGAAGCGTTCATTTCCAGTAACAGTTTGAATTTTTAGGTTTCACTCTGTTTTCTCCTATATTGATAGATGTTTTTGGAACTCTAAATCCAACACGGTTTGTGCTAGCTTCTTGAAACTTGACACAACAAAGTAGTTTCACGTTCTATCTCTACGTTTTGTTTCCTCTTGATGTAGCCCTAAGCAGTGACTGGCGAGAAACACTTTCATGGGAAGGGGTTGCCAAGCTTCCAAAAATTACGAATCTCCAGGAATCTCAGCAAATATTTTTTCACCCAAACTGGATGATACTTTCAGGTAATGATCAGTACACTAAGGCGACTTGGTTCCCCAAATTTCGTTCTTCTATGTTGAAGCGTTCATTTCCAGTAACATTTTGAATTTTTAGGTTTCACTCTGTTTTCTCCTATATTGATAGATGTATTTGGAACTCTAAATCCAACACGGTTTGTGCTAGCTTCTTGAAACTTGACACAACAAAGTAGTTTCACGTTCTATCTCTACGGTTTGTTTCCTCTTGATGTAGCCCTAAGCAGTGACTGGCGAGAAACACTTTCATGGGAAGGGGTTGCCAAGTCTCCAAAAATTACGAATCTCCAGAAATCTCAGCAAATATTTTTTCACCCAAACTGGATGATACTTTCAGGTAATGATCAGTACACTTAGGCGACTTGGTTCCCCAAATTTCGTTCTTCTATGTTGAAGCGTTCATTTCCAGTAACAGTTTGAATTTTTAGGTTTCACTCTGTTTTCTCCTATATTGATAGATGTATTTGGAACTCTAAATCCAACACGGTTTGTGCTAGCTTCTTGAAACTTGACACAACAAAGTAGTTTCACGCTCTATCTCTACGTTTTGTTTCCTCTTGATGTAGCCCTAAGCAGTGACTGGCGAGAAACACTTTCATGGGAAGAGGTTGCCCAGTCTCCAAAAATTACGAATCTCCAGAAATCTCAGCAAATATTTTTTCACCCAAACTGGATGATACTTTCAGGTAATGATCAGTACACTAAGGCGACTTGGTTCCCCAAATTTCGTTCTTCTATGTTGAAGCGTTCATTTCCAGTAACAGTTTGAATTTTTAGGTTTCACTCTGTTTTCTCCTATATTGATAGATGTATTTGGAACTCGAAGTCCAACACGGTTTGTGCTAGCTTCTTGAAACTTGACACAACAAAGTAGTTTCACGTTCTATCTCTACGTTTTGTTTCCCCTTGATGTAGCCCTAAGCAGTGACTGGCGAGAAACCCTTTCATGGGAAGCGGTTGCCATGCTTCCAAAAACTACGAATCTCCAGAAATATCAGCAAATATTTTTTCAACCAAACTGGATGACACTTTCAGGTAATGATCAGTACACTAAGGCGACTTGGTTCCCCAAATTTCGTTCTTCTATGTTTTCGCGTTCATTTCCAGTAACAGTTTGAATTTTTAGGTTTCACTCTGTTTTCTCCTATATTGATAGATGTATTTGGAACTCTAAATCCAACACGGTTTGTGCTAGCTTCTTGAAACTTGACACAACAAAGTAGTTTCACGTTCTATCTCTAAGTTTTGTTTCCTCTTGATGTAGCCCTAAGCAGTGACTGGCGAGAAACCCTTTCATGGAAAGGGGTTGCCAAGCTTCCAAAAATTACGAATCTAAAGAAATCTCAGCAAATATTTTTTCACCCAAACTGGATGATACTTTCAGGAAATGATCAGTACACTAAGGCGACTTGGTTCCCCAAATTTCGTTCTTCTATGTTGAAGCGTTCATTTCCAGTAACAGTTTGAATTTTTAGGTTTCACTCTGTTTTCTCCTATATTGATAGATGTATTTGGAACTCTAAATCCAACACGGTTTGCGCTAGCTTCTTGAAACTTGACACAACAAAGTAGTTTCACGTTCTATATCTATGTTTTGTTTCCTCTTGATGTATCCCTAAGCAGTGACTGGCGAGAAACACTTTCATGGGAAGGGGTTGCCAAGCTTCAAAAAATTACGAATCTCCAGAAATCTCAGCAAATATTTTTTCACCCAAACTGGATGATACTTTCAGGTAATGATCAGTACACTAAGGCGACTTGGTTCCCCAAATTTCATTCTTCTATGTTGAAGCGTTCATTTCCAGTAACAGTTTGAATTTTTAGGTTTCACTCTGTTTTCTCCTATATTGATAGATGTATTTGGAACTCTAAATCCAACACGGTTTGTGCTAGCTTCTTGAAACTTGACACAACAAAGTAGTTTCACGTTCTATCTCTACGGTTTGTTTCCTCTTGATGTAGCCCTAAGCAGTGACTGGCGAGAAACACTTTCATGGGAAGGGGTTGCCAAGCTTCCAAAAATTACGAATCTCCAGAAATCTCAGCAAATATTTTTTCACCCAAACTGGATGATACTTTCAGGTAACGATCAGTACACTAAGGCGACTTGGTTCCCCAAATTTCGTTCTTCTATGTTGAAGCGTTCATTTCCAGTAACAGTTTGAATTTTTAGGTTTCACTCTGTTTTCTCCTATATTGATAGATGTATTTGGAACTCTAAATCCAACACGGTTTGTGCTAGCTTCTTGAAACTTGACACAACAAAGTAGTTTCACGTTCTATCTCTACGTTTTGTTTCCTCTTGATGTAGCCCTAAGCAGTGACTGGCGAGAAACACTTTCATGGGAAGGGGTTGCCAAGCTTCCAAAAACTACGAATCTCCAGGAATCGCAGCAAATATTTTATGACCCAAACTGGATGATACTTTCAGGTAATGATCAGTACACTAAGGCGACTTGGTTCCCCAAATTTCGTTCTTCTCTGTTGAAGCGTTCATTTCCAGTAACAGTTTGAATTTTTAGGTTTCACTCTGTTTTCTCCTATATTGATAGATGTTTTTGGAACTCTAAATCCAACACGGTTTGTGCTAGCTTCTTGAAACTTGACACAACAAAGTAGTTTCACGTTCTATCTCTACGTTTTGTTTCCTCTTGATGTAGCCCTAAGCAGTGACTGGCGAGAAACACTTTCATGGGAAGGGGTTGCCAAGCTTCCAAAAATTACGAATCTCCAGGAATCTCAGCAAATATGTTTTGACCCAAACTGGATGATACTTTCAGGTAATGATCAGTACACTAAGGCGACTTGGTTCCCCAAATTTCGTTCTTCTATGTTGAAGCGTTCATTTCCAGTAACAGTTTGAATTTTTAGGTTTCACTCTGTTTTCTCCTATATTGATAGATGTATTTGGAACTCTAAATCCAACACGGTTTGCGCTAGCTTCTTGAAACTTGACACAACAAAGTAGTTTCACGTTCTATCTCTACGTTTTGTTTCCTCTTGATGTAGCCCTAAGCAGTGACTGGCGAGAAACACTTTCATGGGAAGGGGTTGCCAAGTCTCCAAAAATTACGAATCTCCAGAAATCTCAGCAAATATTTTTTCACCCAAACTGGATGATACTTTCAGGTAATGATCAGTACACTAAGGCGACTTGGTTCCCCAAATTTCATTCTTCTATGTTGAAGCGTTCATTTCCAGTAACAGTTTGAATTTTTAGGTTTCACTCTGTTTTCTCCTATATTGATAGATGTATTTGGAACTCTAAATCCAACACGGTTTGTGCTAGCTTCTTGAAACTTGACACAACAAAGTAGTTTCACGTTCTATCTCTACGGTTTGTTTCCTCTTGATGTAGCCCTAAGCAGTGACTGGCGAGAAACACTTTCATGGGAAGGGGTTGCCAAGCTTCCAAAAATTACGAATCTCAAGAAATCTCAGCAAATATTTTTTCACCCAAACTGGATGATACTTTCAGGTAATGATCAGTACACTAAGGCGACTTGGTTCCCCAAATTTCTTTCTTCTATGTTGAAGCGTTCATTTCCAGTAACAGTTTGAATTTTTAGGTTTCACTCTGTTTTCTCCTATATTAATAGATGTATTTGGTACTCTAAATCCAACACGGTTTGCGGTAGCTTCTTGAAACTTGACACAACAAAGTAGTTTCACGTTCTATCTCTACGTTTTGTTTTCTCTTGATGTAGCCCTAAGCAGTGACTGGCGAGAAACACTTTCATGGGAAGGGGTTGCCAAGCTTCCAAAAATTACGAATCCCCAGGAATCTCAGCAAATATTTTTTCACCCAAACTGGATGATACTTTCAGGTAATGATCAGTACACTAAGGCGACTTGGTTCCCCAAATTTCGTTCTTCTATGTTGAAGCGTTCATTTCCAGTAACAGTTTGAATTTTTAGGTTTCACTCTGTTTTCTCCTATATTGATAGATGTATTTGGAACTCTAAATCCAACACGGTTTGTGCTAGCTTCTTGAAACTTGACACAACAAAGTAGTTTCACGTTCTATCTCTAAGTTTTGTTTCCTCTTGATGTAGCCCTAAGCAGTGACTGGCGAGAAACCCTTTCATGGAACGGGGTTGCCAAGCTTCCAAAAATTACGAATATCCAGAAATATCAGCAAATATTTTTTCACCCAAAGTGGATGATACTTTCAGGTAATGATCAGTACACTAAGGCGACTTGGTTCCCCAAATTTTGTTCTTCTATGTTGAAGCGTTCATAACCAGTAACAGTTTGAATTTTTAGGTTTCACTCTGTTTTCTCCTATATTAATAGATATATTTGGAACTCTAAATCCAACACGGATTGTGCTAGCTTCTTGAAACTTGACACAACAAAGTAGTTTCACGTTCTATCTCTACGGTTTGTTTCCTCTTGATGTAGCCCTAAGCAGTGACTGGCGAGAAACACTTTCATGGGAAGGGGTTGCCAAGCTTCAAAAAATTACGAATCTCCAGAAATCTCAGCAAATATTTTTTCACCCAAACTGGATGATACTTTCAGGTAATGATCAGTACACTAAGGCGACTTGGTTCCCCAAATTTCGTTCTTCTATGTTGAAGCATTCATTTCCAGTAACAGTTTGAATTTTTAGGTTTCACTCTGTTTTCTCCTATATTGATAGATGTATTTGGAACTCTAAATCCAACACGGTTTGTGCTAGCTTCTTGAAACTTGACACAACAAAGTAGTTTCACGTTCTATCTCTACGTTTTGTTTCCTCTTGATGTAGCCCTAAGCAGTGACTGGCGAGAAACCCTTTCATGGGAAGGGGTTGCCAAGCTTCCAAAAATTACGAATCTCCAGAAATCTCAGCAAATATTTTTTCACCCAAACTGGATGATACTTTCAGGTAATGATCAGTACACTAAGGCGACTTGGTTCCCCAAATTTCGTTCTTCTATGTTGAAGCGTTCATTTCCAGTAACAGTTTGAATTTTTAGGTTTCACTCTGTTTTCTCCTATATTGATAGATGTATTTGGAACTCTAAATCCAACACGGTTTGTGCTAGCTTCTTGAAACTTGACACAACAAAGTAGTTTCACGTTCTATCTCTACGTTTTGTTTCCTCTTGATGTAGACCTAAGCAGTGACTGGTGAGAAACACTTTCATGGGAAGAGGTTGCCCAGGCTCCAAAAATTACGAATCTCCAGAAATCTCAGCAAATATTTTTTCACCCAAACTGGATGATACTTTCAGGTAATTATCAGTACACTAAGGCGACTTGGTTCCCCAAATTTCATTCTTCTATGTTGAAGCGTTCATTTCCAGTAACAGTTTGAATTTTTAGGTTTCACTCTGTTTTCTCCTATATTGATAGATGTATTTGGAACTCTAAATCCAACACGGTTTGTGCTAGCTTCTTGAAACTTGACACAACAAAGTAGTTTCACGTTCTATCTCTACATTGTGTTTCCTCTTGATGTAGCCCTAAGCAGTGACTAGCGAGAAACACGTTCATGGGAAGGGGTTGCCAAGCTTCCAAAAATTACGAATCTCCAGAAATCTCAGCAAATATTTTTTCACCCAAACTCGATGATACTTTCAGGTAATGATCAGTACACTAAGGCGACTTGGTTCCCCAAATTTCGTTCTTCTATGTTGAAGCGTTCATTTCCAGTAACAGTTTGAATTTTTAGGTTTCACTCTGTTTTCTCCTATATTGATAGATGTATTTGGAACTCTAAATCCAACACGGTTTGTGCTAGCTTCTTGAAACTTGACACAACAAAGTAGTTTCACGTTCTATCTCTACGTTTTGTTTCCTCTTGATGTAGCCCTAAGCAGTGACTGGCGAGAAACACTTTCATGGAACGGGGTTGCCAAGCTTCCAAAAATTACGAATCTCCAGAAATCTCAGCAAATATTTTTTCACCCAAACTGGATGATACTTTCAGGTAATGATCAGTACACTAAGGCGACTTGGTTCCCCAAATTTCGTTCTTCTCTGTTGAAGCGTTCATTTCCAGTAACAGTTTGAATTTTTAGGTTTCACTATGTTTTCTCCTATATTAATAGATGTATTTGGAACTCTAAATCCAACACGGTTTGTGCTAGCTTCTTGAAACTTGACACAACAAAGTAGTTTCACGTTCTATCTCTAGTTTGTTTCCTCTTGATGTAGCCCTAAGCAGTGACTGGCGAGAAACACTTTCACGGGAAGGGGTTGCCAAGCTTCCAAAAATTACGAATCTCCAGAAATCTCAGCAAATATTTTTTCACCCAAACTGGATGATACTTTCAGGTAATGATCAGTACACTAAGGCGACTTGGTTACCCAAATTTCGTTCTTCTATGTTGAAGCGTTCATTTCCAGTAACAGTTTGAATTTTTAGGTTTCACTCTGTTTTCTCCTATATTGATAGATGTATTTGGAACTCTAAATCCAACACGGTTTGTGCTAGCTTCTTGAAACTTGACACAACAAAGTAGTTTCACGTTCTATCTCTACGTTTTGTTTCCTCTTGATGTAGCCCTAAGCAGTGACTGGCGAGAAACACTTTCATGGGAAGAGGTTGCCCAGTCTCCAAAAATTACGAATCTCCAGAAATCTCAGCAAATATTTTTTCACCCAAACTGGATGATACTTTCAGGTAATGATCAGTACACTAAGGCGACTTGGTTCCCCAAAATTTCGTTCTTCTATGTTCAAGCATTCATTTCCAGTAACAGTTTGAATTTTTAGGTTTCACTCTGTTTTCTCCTATATTGATAGATGTATTTGGAACTCTAAATCCAACACGGTTTGTGCTAGCTTCTTGAAACTTGACACAACAAAGTAGTTTCACGTTCTATCTCTACGTTTTGTTTCCTCTTGATGTAGCCCTAAGCAGTGACTGGCGAGAAACACTTTCATGGGAAGGGGTTGCCAAGCTTCCAAAAACTACAAATCTCCAGAAATATCAGCAAATATTTTTTCACCCAAACTGGATGACACTTTCAGGTAATGATCAGTACACTAAGGCACTTGGTTCCCCAAATTTCGTTCTTCTATGATTTCGCGTTCATTTCCAGTAACAGTTTGAATTTTTAGGTTTCACTCTGTTTTCTCCTATATTGATAGATGTATTTGGAACTCTAAATCCAACACGGTTTGTGCTAGCTTCTTGAAACTTGACACAACAAAGTAGTTTCACGTTCTATCTCTACGTTTTGTTTCCTCTTGATGTAGCCCTAAGCAGTGACTGGCAAGAAACACTTTCAT
Source organism: Spermophilus citellus (assembly GCF_964194105.1). Lineage (NCBI taxonomy): Eukaryota > Metazoa > Chordata > Mammalia > Rodentia > Sciuridae > Spermophilus > Spermophilus citellus. The sequence continues at coordinate 106,979,677 of NC_138183.1, forward strand.
GGGAAGGGGTTGCCAAGCCTCCAAAAACTACGAATCTCCAGAAATCTCAGCAAATATTTTTTGACCCAAACTGGATGATACTTTCAGGTAATGATCAGTACACTAAGGCGACTTGGTTCCCCAAATTTCGTTCTTCTATGTTGAAGCGTTCATTTCCAGTAACAGTTTGAATTTTTAGGTTTCACTCTGTTTTCTCCTATATTGATAGATGTTTTTGGAACTCTAAATCCAACACGGTTTGTGCTAGCTTCTTGAAACTTGACACAACAAAGTAGTTTCACGTTCTATCTCTACGTTTTGTTTCCTCTTGATGTAGCCCTAAGCAGTGACTGGCGAGAAACACTTTCATGGGAAGGGGTTGCCAAGCTTCCAAAAATTACGAATCTCCAGGAATCTCAGCAAATATTTTTTCACCCAAACTGGATGATACTTTCAGGTAATGATCAGTACACTATGGCGACTTGGTTCCCCAAATTTCGTTCTTCTATGTTGAAGCGTTCATTTCCAGTAACAGTTTGAATTTTTAGGTTTCACTCTGTTTTCTCCTATATTGATAGATGTATTTGGACTCTAAATCCAACACGGTTTGCGCTAGCTTCTTGAAACTTGACACAACAAAGTAGTTTCACGTTCTATCTCTACGTTTTGTTTCCTCTTGATGTAGCCCTAAGCAGTGACTGGCGAGAAACACTTTCATGAGAAGGGGTTGCCAAGCTTCCAAAAACTACGAATCTCCAGGAATCTCAGCAAATATTTTTTGACCCAAACTGGATGATACTTTCAGGTAATGATCAGTACACTAAGGCGACTTGGTTCCCCAAATTTCGTTCTTCTCTGTTGAAGCGTTCATTTCCAGTAACAGTTTGAATTTTTAGGTTTCACTCTGTTTTCTCCTATATTGATAGATATATTTGGAACTCTATATCCAACACGGTTTGTACTAGCTTCTTGAAACTTGACACAACAAAGTAGTTTCACGTTCTATCTCTACGTTTTGTTTCCTCTTGATGTAACCGTAAGCAGTGACTGGCGAGAAACACTTTCATGGGAAGGGGTTGCCAAGCTTCCAAAAATTACGAATCTCCAGAAATCTCAGCAAATATTTTTTCACCCAAACTGGATGATACTTACAGGTAATGATCAGTACACTAAGGCGACTTGGTTCCCCAAATTTCGTTCTTCTATGTTGAAGCGTTCATTTCCAGTAACAGTTTGAATTTTTAGGTTTCACTCTGTTTTCTCCTATATTGATAGATGTTTTTGGAACTCTAAATCCAACACGGTTTGTGCTAGCTTCTTGAAACTTGACACAACAAAGTAGTTTCACGTTCTATCTCTACGTTTTGTTTCCTCTTGATGTAGCCCTAAGCAGTGACTGGCGAGAAACACTTTCATGGGAAGGGGTTGCCAAGCTTCCAAAAATTACGAATCTGCAGGAATCTCAGCAAATATGTTTTGACCCAAACTGGATGATACTTTCAGGTAATGATCAGTACACTAAGGCGACTTGGTTCCCCAAATTTCGTTCTTCTATGTTGAAGCGTTCATTTCCAGTAACAGTTTGAATTTTTAGGTTTCACTCTGTTTTCTCCTATATTGATAGATGTATTTGGAACTCTAAATCCAACACGGTTTGCGCTAGCTTCTTGAAACTTGACACAACAAAGTAGTTTCACGTTCTATCTCTACGTTTTGTTTCCTCTTGATGTAGCCCTAAGCAGTGACTGGCGAGAAACACTTTCATGGGAAGGGGTTGCCAAGTCTCCAAAAATTACGAATCTCCAGAAATCTCAGCAAATATTTTTTCACCCAAACTGGATGATACTTACAGGTAATGATCAGTACACTAAGGCGACTTGGTTCCCCAAATTTCGTTCTTCTATGTTGAAGCGTTCATTTCCAGTAACAGTTTGAATTTTTAGGTTTCACTCTGTTTTCTCCTATATTGATAGATGTTTTTGGAACTCTAAATCCAACACGGTTTGTGCTAGCTTCTTGAAACTTGACACAACAAAGTAGTTTCACGTTCTATCTCTACGTTTTGTTTCCTCTTGATGTAGCCCTAAGCAGTGACTGGCGAGAAACACTTTCATGGGAAGGGGTTGCCAAGCTTCCAAAAATTACGAATCTCCAGGAATCTCAGCAAATATGTTTTGACCCAAACTGGATGATACTTTCAGGTAATGATCAGTACACTAAGGCGACTTGGTTCCCCAAATTTCGTTCTTCTATGTTGAAGCGTTCATTTCCAGTAACAGTTTGAATTTTTAGGTTTCACTCTGTTTTCTCCTATATTGATAGATGTATTTGGAACTCTAAATCCAACACGGTTTGCGCTAGCTTCTTGAAACTTGACACAACAAAGTAGTTTCACGTTCTATCTCTACGTTTTGTTTCCTCTTGATGTAGCCCTAAGCAGTGACTGGCGAGAAACACTTTCATGGGAAGGGGTTGCCAAGTCTCCAAAAATTACGAATCTCCAGAAATCTCAGCAAATATTTTTTCACCCAAACTGGATGATACTTTCAGGTAATGATCAGTACACTAAGGCGACTTGGTTCCCCAAATTTCATTCTTCTATGTTGAAGCGTTCATTTCCAGTAACAGTTTGAATTTTTAGGTTTCACTCTGTTTTCTCCTATATTGATAGATGTATTTGGAACTCTAAATCCAACACGGTTTGTGCTAGCTTCTTGAAACTTGACACAACAAAGTAGTTTCACGTTCTATCTCTACGGTTTGTTTCCTCTTGATGTAGCCCTAAGCAGTGACTGGCGAGAAACACTTTCATGGGAAGGGGTTGCCAAGCTTCCAAAAATTACGAATCTCAAGAAATCTCAGCAAATATTTTTTCACCCAAACTGGATGATACTTTCAGGTAATGATCAGTACACTAAGGCGACTTGGTTCCCCAAATTTCTTTCTTCTATGTTGAAGCGTTCATTTCCAGTAACAGTTTGAATTTTTAGGTTTCACTCTGTTTTCTCCTATATTAATAGATGTATTTGGTAATCTAATTCCAACACGGTTTGCGGTAGCTTCTTGAAACTTGACACAACAAAGTAGTTTCACGTTCTATCTCTACGTTTTGTTTTCTCTTGATGTAGCCCTAAGCAGTGACTGGCGAGAAACACTTTCATGGGAAGGGGTTGCCAAGCTTCCAAAAATTACGAATCCCCAGGAATCTCAGCAAATATTTTTTCACCCAAACTGGATGATACTTTCAGGTAATGATCAGTACACTAAGGCGACTTGGTTCCCCAAATTTCGTTCTTCTATGTTGAAGCGTTCATTTCCAGTAACAGTTTGAATTTTTAGGTTTCACTCTGTTTTCTCCTATATTGATAGATGTATTTGGAACTCTAAATCCAACACGGTTTGTGCTAGCTTCTTGAAACTTGACACAACAAAGTAGTTTCACGTTCTATCTCTAAGTTTTGTTTCCTCTTGATGTAGCCCTAAGCAGTGACTGGCGAGAAACCCTTTCATGGAACGGGGTTGCCAAGCTTCCAAAAATTACGAATCTCCAGAAATCTCAGCAAATATTTTTTCACCCAAAGTGGATGATACTTTCAGGTAATGATCAGTACACTAAGGCGACTTGGTTCCCCAAATTTTGTTCTTCTATGTTGAAGCGTTCATAACCAGTAACAGTTTGAATTTTTAGGTTTCACTCTGTTTTCTCCTATATTAATAGATATATTTGGAACTCTAAATCCAACACGGATTGTGCTAGCTTCTTGAAACTTGACACAACAAAGTAGTTTCACGTTCTATCTCTACGGTATGTTTCCTCTTGATGTAGCCCTAAGCAGTGACTGGCGAGAAACACTTTCATGGGAAGGGGTTGCCAAGCTTCAAAAAATTACGAATCTCCAGAAATCTCAGCAAATATTTTTTCACCCAAACTGGATGATACTTTCAGGTAATGATCAGTACACTAAGGCGACTTGGTTCCCCAAATTTCGTTCTTCTATGTTGAAGCATTCATTTCCAGTAACAGTTTGAATTTTTAGGTTTCACTCTGTTTTCTCCTATATTGATAGATGTATTTGGAACTCTAAATCCAACACGGTTTGTGCTAGCTTCTTGAAACTTGACACAACAAAGTAGTTTCACGTTCTATCTCTACGTTTTGTTTCCTCTTGATGTAGCCCTAAGCAGTGACTGGCGAGAAACCCTTTCATGGGAAGGGGTTGCCAAGCTTCCAAAAATTACGAATCTCCAGAAATCTCAGCAAATATTTTTTCACCCAAACTGGATGATACTTTCAGGTAATGATCAGTACACTAAGGCGACTTGGTTCCCCAAATTTCATTCTTCTATGTTGAAGCGTTCATTTCCAGTAACAGTTTGAATTTTTAGGTTTCACTCTGTTTTCTCCTATATTGATAGATGTATTTGGAACTCTAAATCCAACACGGTTTGTGCTAGCTTCTTGAAACTTGACACAACAAAGTAGTTTCACGTTCTATCTCTACGTTTTGTTTCCTCTTGATGTAGCCCTAAGCAGTGACTGGCGAGAAACACGTTCATGGGAAGGGGTTGCCAAGCTTCCAAAAATTACGAATCTCCAGAAATCTCAGCAAATATTTTTTCACCCAAACTGGATGATACTTTCAGGTAATGATCAGTACACTAAGGCGACTTGGTTCCCCAAATTTCGTTCTTCTATGTTGAAGCGTTCATTTCCAGTAACAGTTTGAATTTTTAGGTTTCACTCTGTTTTCTCCTATATTGATAGATGTATTTGGAACTCTAAATCCAACACGGTTTGAGCTAGCTTCTTGAAACTTGACACAACAAAGTAGTTTCACGTTCTATCTCTACGTTTTGTTTCCTCTTGATGTAGCCCTAAGCAGTGACTGGCGAGAAACACTTTCATGGAACGGGGTTGCCAAGCTTCCAAAAATTACGAATCTCCAGAAATCTCAGCAAATATTTTTTCACCCAAACTGGATGATACTTTCAGGTAATGATCAGTACACTAAGGCGACTTGGTTCCCCAAATTTCGTTCTTCTCTGTTGAAGCGTTCATTTCCAGTAACAGTTTGAATTTTTAGGTTTCACTCTGTTTTCTCCTATATTGATAGATGTATTTGGAACTCTAAATCCAACACGGTTTGTGCTAGCTTCTTGAAACTTGACACAACAAAGTAGTTTCACGTTCTATCTCTAGTTTGTTTCCTCTTGATGTAGCCCTAAGCAGTGACTGGCGAGAAACACTTTCACAGGAAGGGGTTGCCAAGCTTCCAAAAATTACGAATCTCCAGAAATCTCAGCAAATATTTTTTCACCCAAACTGGATGATACTTTCAGGTAATGATCAGTACACTAAGGCGACTTGGTTCCCCAAATTTCGTTCTTCTATGTTGAAGCGTTCATTTCCAGTAACAGTTTGAATTTTTAGGTTTCACTCTGTTTTCTCCTATATTGATAGATGTATTTGGAACTCTAAATCCAACACGGTTTGTGCTAGCTTCTTGAAACTTGACACAACAAAGTAGTTTCACGTTCTATCTCTACGTTTTGTTTCCTCTTGATATAGCCCTAAGCAGTGACTGGTGAGAAACACTTTCATGGGAAGAGGTTGCCCAGTCTCCAAAAATTACGAATCTCCAGAAATCTCAGCAAATATTTTTTCACCCAAACTGGATGATACTTTCAGGTAATGATCAGTACACTAAGGCGACTTGGTTCCCCAAAATTTCGTTCTTCTATGTTGAAGCGTTCATTTCCAGTAACAGTTTGAATTTTTAGGTTTCACTCTGTTTTCTCCTATATTGATAGATGTATTTGGAACTCTAAATCCAACACGGTTTGTGCTAGCTTCTTGAAACTTGACACAACAAAGTAGTTTCACGTTCTATCTCTACGTTTTGTTTCCTCTTGATGTAGCCCTAAGCAGTGACTGGCGAGAAACACTTTCATGGGAAGGGGTTGCCAAGCTTCCAAAAACTACAAATCTCCAGAAATCTCAGCAAATATTTTTTCACCCAAACTGGATGACACTTTCAGGTAATGATCAGTACACTAAGGCACTTGGTTCCCCAAATTTCGTTCTTCTATGATTTCGCGTTCATTTCCAGTAACAGTTTGAATTTTTAGGTTTCACTCTGTTTTCTCCTATATTGATAGATGTATTTGGAACTCTAAATCCAACACGGTTTGTGCTAGCTTCTTGAAACTTGACACAACAAAGTAGTTTCACGTTCTATCTCTACGTTTTGTTTCCTCTTGATGTAGCCCTAAGCAGTGACTGGCGAGAAACACTTTCATGGAACGGGGTTGCCAAGCTTCCAAAAATTACGAATCTCCAGAAATCTCAGCAAATATTTTTTCACCCAAACTGGATGATACTTTCAGGTAATGATCAGTACACTAAGGCGACTTGGTTCCCCAAATTTCGTTCTTCTCTGTTGAAGCGTTCATTTCCAGTAACAGTTTGAATTTTTAGGTTTCACTCTGTTTTCTCCTATATTGATAGATGTATTTGGAACTCTAAATCCAACACGGTTTGTGCTAGCTTCTTGAAACTTGACACAACAAAGTAGTTTCACGTTCTATCTCTAGTTTGTTTCCTCTTGATGTAGCCCTAAGCAGTGACTGGCGAGAAACACTTTCACGGGAAGGGGTTGCCAAGCTTCCAAAAATTACGAATCTCCAGAAATCTCAGCAAATATTTTTTCACCCAAACTGGATGATACTTTCAGGTAATGATCAGTACACTAAGGCGACTTGGTTCCCCAAATTTCGTTCTTCTATGTTGAAGCGTTCATTTCCAGTAACAGTTTGAATTTTTAGGTTTCACTCTGTTTTCTCCTATATTGATAGATGTATTTGGAACTCTAAATCCAACACGGTTTGTGCTAGCTTCTTGAAACTTGACACAACAAAGTAGTTTCACGTTCTATCTCTACGTTTTGTTTCCTCTTGATATAGCCCTAAGCAGTGACTGGCGAGAAACACTTTCATGGGAAGAGGTTGCCCAGTCTCCAAAAATTACGAATCTCCAGAAATCTCAGCAAATATTTTTTCACCCAAACTGGATGATACTTTCAGGTAATGATCAGTACACTAAGGGGGCTTGGTTCCCCAAAATTTCGTTCTTCTATGTTGAAGCGTTCATTTCCAGTAACAGTTTGAATTTTTAGGTTTCACTCTGTTTTCTCCTATATTAATAGATGTATTTGGAACTCTAAATCCAACACGGTTTGTGCTAGCTTCTTGAAACTTGACACAACAAAGTAGTTTCACGTTCTATCTCTACGTTTTGTTTCCTCTTGATGTAGCCCTAAGCAGTGACTGGCGAGAAACACTTTCATGGGAAGGGGTTGCCAAGCTTCCAAAAACTACAAATCTCCAGAAATATCAGCAAATATTTTTTCACCCAAACTGGATGACACTTTCAGGTAATGATCAGTACACTAAGGCACTTGGTTCCCCAAATTTCGTTCTTCTATGATTTCGCGTTCATTTCCAGTAACAGTTTGAATTTTTAGGTTTCACTCTGTTTTCTCCTATATTGATAGATGTATTTGGAACTCTAAATCCAACACGGTTTGTGCTAGCTTCTTGAAACTTGACACAACAAAGTAGTTTCACGTTCTATCTCTAGTTTGTTTCCTCTTGATGTAGCCCTAAGCAGTGACTGGCGAGAAACACTTTCACGGGAAGGGGTTGCCAAGCTTCCAAAAATTACGAATCTCCAGAAATCTCAGCAAATATTTTTTCACCCAAACTGGATGATACTTTCAGGTAATGATCAGTACACTAAGGCGACTTGGTTCCCCAAATTTCGTTCTTCTATGTTGAAGCGTTCATTTCCAGTAACAGTTTGAATTTTTAGGTTTCACTCTGTTTTCTCCTATATTGATAGATGTATTTGGAACTCTAAATCCAACACGGTTTGTGCTAGCTTCTTGAAACTTGACACAACAAAGTAGTTTCACGTTCTATCTCTACGTTTTGTTTCCTCTTGATATAGCCCTAAGCAGTGACTGGCGAGAAACACTTTCATGGGAAGAGGTTGCCCAGTCTCCAAAAATTACGAATCTCCAGAAATCTCAGCAAATATTTTTTCACCCAAACTGGATGATACTTTCAGGTAATGATCAGTACACTAAGGGGGCTTGGTTCCCCAAAATTTCGTTCTTCTATGTTGAAGCGTTCATTTCCAGTAACAGTTTGAATTTTTAGGTTTCACTCTGTTTTCTCCTATATTAATAGATGTATTTGGAACTCTAAATCCAACACGGTTTGTGCTAGCTTCTTGAAACTTGACACAACAAAGTAGTTTCACGTTCTATCTCTACGTTTTGTTTCCTCTTGATGTAGCCCTAAGCAGTGACTGGCGAGAAACACTTTCATGGGAAGGGGTTGCCAAGCTTCCAAAAACTACAAATCTCCAGAAATATCAGCAAATATTTTTTCACCCAAACTGGATGACACTTTCAGGTAATGATCAGTACACTAAGGCACTTGGTTCCCCAAATTTCGTTCTTCTATGATTTCGCGTTCATTTCCAGTAACAGTTTGAATTTTTAGGTTTCACTCTGTTTTCTCCTATATTGATAGATGTATTTGGAACTCTAAATCCAACACGGTTTGTGCTAGCTTCTTGAAACTTGACACAACAAAGTAGTTTCACGTTCTATCTCTAGTTTGTTTCCTCTTGATGTAGCCCTAAGCAGTGACTGGCGAGAAACACTTTCACGGGAAGGGGTTGCCAAGCTTCCAAAAATTACGAATCTCCAGAAATCTCAGCAAATATTTTTTCACCCAAACTGGATGATACTTTCAGGTAATGATCAGTACACTAAGGCGACTTGGTTCCCCAAATTTCGTTCTTCTATGTTGAAGCGTTCATTTCCAGTAACAGTTTGAATTTTTAGGTTTCACTCTGTTTTCTCCTATATTGATAGATGTATTTGGAACTCTAAATCCAACACGGTTTGTGCTAGCTTCTTGAAACTTGACACAACAAAGTAGTTTCACGTTCTATCTCTACGTTTTGTTTCCTCTTGATATAGCCCTAAGCAGTGACTGGTGAGAAACACTTTCATGGGAAGAGGTTGCCCAGTCTCCAAAAATTACGAATCTCCAGAAATCTCAGCAAATATTTTTTCACCCAAACTGGATGATACTTTCAGGTAATGATCAGTACACTAAGGCGACTTGGTTCCCCAAAATTTCGTTCTTCTATGTTGAAGCGTTCATTTCCAGTAACAGTTTGAATTTTTAGGTTTCACTCTGTTTTCTCCTATATTGATAGATGTATTTGGAACTCTAAATCCAACACGGTTTGTGCTAGCTTCTTGAAACTTGACACAACAAAGTAGTTTCACGTTCTATCTCTACGTTTTGTTTCCTCTTGATGTAGCCCTAAGCAGTGACTGGCGAGAAACACTTTCATGGGAAGGGGTTGCCAAGCTTCCAAAAACTACAAATCTCCAGAAATCTCAGCAAATATTTTTTCACCCAAACTGGATGACACTTTCAGGTAATGATCAGTACACTAAGGCACTTGGTTCCCCAAATTTCGTTCTTCTATGATTTCGCGTTCATTTCCAGTAACAGTTTGAATTTTTAGGTTTCACTCTGTTTTCTCCTATATTGATAGATGTATTTGGAACTCTAAATCCAACACGGTTTGTGCTAGCTTCTTGAAACTTGACACAACAAAGTAGTTTCACGTTCTATCTCTACGTTTTGTTTCCTCTTGATGTAGCCCTAAGCAGTGACTGGCGAGAAACACTTTCATGGAACGGGGTTGCCAAGCTTCCAAAAATTACGAATCTCCAGAAATCTCAGCAAATATTTTTTCACCCAAACTGGATGATACTTTCAGGTAATGATCAGTACACTAAGGCGACTTGGTTCCCCAAATTTCGTTCTTCTCTGTTGAAGCGTTCATTTCCAGTAACAGTTTGAATTTTTAGGTTTCACTCTGTTTTCTCCTATATTGATAGATGTATTTGGAACTCTAAATCCAACACGGTTTGTGCTAGCTTCTTGAAACTTGACACAACAAAGTAGTTTCACGTTCTATCTCTAGTTTGTTTCCTCTTGATGTAGCCCTAAGCAGTGACTGGCGAGAAACACTTTCACGGGAAGGGGTTGCCAAGCTTCCAAAAATTACGAATCTCCAGAAATCTCAGCAAATATTTTTTCACCCAAACTGGATGATACTTTCAGGTAATGATCAGTACACTAAGGCGACTTGGTTCCCCAAATTTCGTTCTTCTATGTTGAAGCGTTCATTTCCAGTAACAGTTTGAATTTTTAGGTTTCACTCTGTTTTCTCCTATATTGATAGATGTATTTGGAACTCTAAATCCAACACGGTTTGTGCTAGCTTCTTGAAACTTGACACAACAAAGTAGTTTCACGTTCTATCTCTACGTTTTGTTTCCTCTTGATATAGCCCTAAGCAGTGACTGGCGAGAAACACTTTCATGGGAAGAGGTTGCCCAGTCTCCAAAAATTACGAATCTCCAGAAATCTCAGCAAATATTTTTTCACCCAAACTGGATGATACTTTCAGGTAATGATCAGTACACTAAGGGGGCTTGGTTCCCCAAAATTTCGTTCTTCTATGTTGAAGCGTTCATTTCCAGTAACAGTTTGAATTTTTAGGTTTCACTCTGTTTTCTCCTATATTGATAGATGTATTTGGAACTCTAAATCCAACACGGTTTGTGCTAGCTTCTTGAAACTTGACACAACAAAGTAGTTTCACGTTCTATCTCTACGTTTTGTTTCCTCTTGATGTAGCCCTAAGCAGTGACTGGCGAGAAACACTTTCATGGGAAGGGGTTGCCAAGCTTCCAAAAACTACAAATCTCCAGAAATATCAGCAAATATTTTTTCACCCAAACTGGATGACACTTTCAGGTAATGATCAGTACACTAAGGCACTTGGTTCCCCAAATTTCGTTCTTCTATGATTTCGCGTTCATTTCCAGTAACAGTTTGAATTTTTAGGTTTCACTCTGTTTTCTCCTATATTGATAGATGTATTTGGAACTCTAAATCCAACACGGTTTGTGCTAGCTTCTTGAAACTTGACACAACAAAGTAGTTTCACGTTCTATCTCTACATTTTGTTTCCTCTTGATGTAGCCCTAAGCAGTGACTGGCAAGAAACACTTTCATGGGAAGGGGTTGCCAAGCCTCCAAAAACTACGAATCTCCAGAAATATCAGCAAATATTTTTTCACCCAAACTGGATGACACTTTCAGGTAATGATCAGTACACTAAGGCGACTTGGTTCCCCAAATTTCGTTCTTCTATGTTTTCGCGTTCATTTCCAGTAACAGTTTGAATTTTTAGGTTTCACTCTGTTTTCTCCTATATTGATAGATGTATTTGGACTCTAAATCCAACACGGTTTGCGCTAGCTTCTTGAAACTTGACACAACAAAGTAGTTTCACGTTCTATCTCTACGTTTTGTTTCCTCTTGATGTAGCCCTAAGCAGTGACTGGCGAGAAACACTTTCATGAGAAGGGGTTGCCAAGCTTCCAAAAACTACGAATCTCCAGGAATCTCAGCAAATATTTTTTGACCCAAACTGGATGATACTTTCAGGTAATGATCAGTACACTAAGGCGACTTGGTTCCCCAAATTTCGTTCTTCTATGTTGAAGCGTTCATTTCCAGTAACAGTTTGAATTTTTAGGTTTCACTCTGTTTTCTCCTATATTGATAGATGTTTTTGGAACTCTAAATCCCACACGGTTTGTGCTAGCTTCTTGAAACTTGACACAACAAAGTAGTTTCACGTTCTATCTCTACGTTTTGTTTCCTCTTGATGTAGCCCTAAGCAGTGACTGGCGAGAAACACTTTCATGGAACGGGGTTGCCAAGCTTCCAAAAATTACGAATCTCCAGAAATCTCAGCAAATATTTTTTCACCCAAACTGGATGATACTTTCAGGTAATGATCAGTACACTAAGGCGACTTGGTTCCCCAAATTTCGTTCTTCTCTGTTGAAGCGTTCATTTCCAGTAACAGTTTGAATTTTTAGGTTTCACTCTGTTTTCTCCTATATTGATAGATGTATTTGGAACTCTAAATCCAACACGGTTTGTGCTAGCTTCTTGAAACTTGACACAACAAAGTAGTTTCACGTTCTATCTCTACGTTTTGTTTCCTCTTGATGTAGCCCTAAGCAGTGACTGGCGAGAAACACTTTCATGGAACGGGGTTGCCAAGCTTCCAAAAATTACGAATCTCCAGAAATCTCAGCAAATATTTTTTCACCCAAACTGGATGATACTTTCAGGTAATGATCAGTACACTAAGGCGACTTGGTTCCCCAAATTTCGTTCTTCTATGTTGAAGCGTTCATTTCCAGTAACAGTTTGAATTTTTAGGTTTCACTCTGTTTTCTCCTATATTGATAGATGTATTTGGAACTCTAAATCCAACACGGTTTGTGCTAGCTTCTTGAAACTTGACACAACAAAGTAGTTTCACGTTCTATCTCTACGTTTTGTTTCCTCTTGATATAGCCCTAAGCAGTGACTGGTGAGAAACACTTTCATGGGAAGAGGTTGCCCAGTCTCCAAAAATTACGAATCTCCAGAAATCTCAGCAAATATTTTTTCACCCAAACTGGATGATACTTTCAGGTAATGATCAGTACACTAAGGCGACTTGGTTCCCCAAAATTTCGTTCTTCTATGTTGAAGCGTTCATTTCCAGTAACAGTTTGAATTTTTAGGTTTCACTCTGTTTTCTCCTATATTGATAGATGTATTTGGAACTCTAAATCCAACACGGTTTGTGCTAGCTTCTTGAAACTTGACACAACAAAGTAGTTTCACGTTCTATCTCTACGTTTTGTTTCCTCTTGATGTAGCCCTAAGCAGTGACTGGCGAGAAACACTTTCATGGGAAGGGGTTGCCAAGCTTCCAAAAACTACAAATCTCCAGAAATCTCAGCAAATATTTTTTCACCCAAACTGGATGACACTTTCAGGTAATGATCAGTACACTAAGGCACTTGGTTCCCCAAATTTCGTTCTTCTATGATTTCGCGTTCATTTCCAGTAACAGTTTGAATTTTTAGGTTTCACTCTGTTTTCTCCTATATTGATAGATGTATTTGGAACTCTAAATCCAACACGGTTTGTGCTAGCTTCTTGAAACTTGACACAACAAAGTAGTTTCACGTTCTATCTCTACGTTTTGTTTCCTCTTGATGTAGCCCTAAGCAGTGACTGGCGAGAAACACTTTCATGGAACGGGGTTGCCAAGCTTCCAAAAATTACGAATCTCCAGAAATCTCAGCAAATATTTTTTCACCCAAACTGGATGATACTTTCAGGTAATGATCAGTACACTAAGGCGACTTGGTTCCCCAAATTTCGTTCTTCTCTGTTGAAGCGTTCATTTCCAGTAACAGTTTGAATTTTTAGGTTTCACTCTGTTTTCTCCTATATTGATAGATGTATTTGGAACTCTAAATCCAACACGGTTTGTGCTAGCTTCTTGAAACTTGACACAACAAAGTAGTTTCACGTTCTATCTCTAGTTTGTTTCCTCTTGATGTAGCCCTAAGCAGTGACTGGCGAGAAACACTTTCACGGGAAGGGGTTGCCAAGCTTCCAAAAATTACGAATCTCCAGAAATCTCAGCAAATATTTTTTCACCCAAACTGGATGATACTTTCAGGTAATGATCAGTACACTAAGGCGACTTGGTTCCCCAAATTTCGTTCTTCTATGTTGAAGCGTTCATTTCCAGTAACAGTTTGAATTTTTAGGTTTCACTCTGTTTTCTCCTATATTGATAGATGTATTTGGAACTCTAAATCCAACACGGTTTGTGCTAGCTTCTTGAAACTTGACACAACAAAGTAGTTTCACGTTCTATCTCTACGTTTTGTTTCCTCTTGATATAGCCCTAAGCAGTGACTGGCGAGAAACACTTTCATGGGAAGAGGTTGCCCAGTCTCCAAAAATTACGAATCTCCAGAAATCTCAGCAAATATTTTTTCACCCGAACTGGATGATACTTTCAGGAAATGATCAGTACACTAAGGGGGCTTGGTTCCCCAAAATTTCGTTCTTCTATGTTGAAGCGTTCATTTCCAGTAACAGTTTGAATTTTTAGGTTTCACTCTGTTTTCTCCTATATTGATAGATGTATTTGGAACTCTAAATCCAACACGGTTTGTGCTAGCTTCTTGAAACTTGACACAACAAAGTAGTTTCACGTTCTATCTCTACGTTTTGTTTCCTCTTGATGTAGCCCTAAGCAGTGACTGGCGAGAAACACTTTCATGGGAAGGGGTTGCCAAGCTTCCAAAAACTACAAATCTCCAGAAATATCAGCAAATATTTTTTCACCCAAACTGGATGACACTTTCAGGTAATGATCAGTACACTAAGGCACTTGGTTCCCCAAATTTCGTTCTTCTATGATTTCGCGTTCATTTCCAGTAACAGTTTGAATTTTTAGGTTTCACTCTGTTTTCTCCTATATTGATAGATGTATTTGGAACTCTATATCCAACACGGTTTGTGCTAGCTTCTTGAAACTTGACACAACAAAGTAGTTTCACGTTCTATCTCTACATTTTGTTTCCTCTTGATGTAGCCCTAAGCAGTGACTGGCAAGAAACACTTTCATGGGAAGGGGTTGCCAAGCCTCCAAAAACTACGAATCTCCAGAAATATCAGCAAATATTTTTTCACCCAAACTGGATGACACTTTCAGGTAATGATCAGTACACTAAGGCGACTTGGTTCCCCAAATTTCGTTCTTCTATGTTTTCGCGTTCATTTCCAGTAACAGTTTGAATTTTTAGGTTTCACTCTGTTTTCTCCTATATTGATAGATGTATTTGGACTCTAAATCCAACACGGTTTGCGCTAGCTTCTTGAAACTTGACACAACAAAGTAGTTTCACGTTCTATCTCTACGTTTTGTTTCCTCTTGATGTAGCCCTAAGCAGTGACTGGCGAGAAACACTTTCATGAGAAGGGGTTGCCAAGCTTCCAAAAACTACGAATCTCCAGGAATCTCAGCAAATATTTTTTGACCCAAACTGGATGATACTTTCAGGTAATGATCAGTACACTAAGGCGACTTGGTTCCCCAAATTTCGTTCTTCTATGTTGAAGCGTTCATTTCCAGTAACAGTTTGAATTTTTAGGTTTCACTCTGTTTTCTCCTATATTGATAGATGTTTTTGGAACTCTAAATCCCACACGGTTTGTGCTAGCTTCTTGAAACTTGACACAACAAAGTAGTTTCACGTTCTATCTCTACGTTTTGTTTCCTCTTGATGTAGCCCTAAGCAGTGACTGGCGAGAAACACTTTCATGGAACGGGGTTGCCAAGCTTCCAAAAATTACGAATCTCCAGAAATCTCAGCAAATATTTTTTCACCCAAACTGGATGATACTTTCAGGTAATGATCAGTACACTAAGGCGACTTGGTTCCCCAAATTTCGTTCTTCTCTGTTGAAGCGTTCATTTCCAGTAACAGTTTGAATTTTTAGGTTTCACTCTGTTTTCTCCTATATTGATAGATATATTTGGAACTCTATATCCAACACGGTTTGTACTAGCTTCTTGAAACTTGACACAACAAAGTAGTTTCACGTTCTATCTCTATGTTTTGTTTCCTCTTGATGTAACCGTAAGCAGTGACTGGCGAGAAACACTTTCATGGGAAGGGGTTGCCAAGCTTCCAAAAATTACGAATCTCCAGAAATCTCAGCAAATATTTTTTCACCCAAACTGGATGATACTTACAGGTAATGATCAGTACACTAAGGCGACTTGGTTCCCCAAATTTCGTTCTTCTATGTTGAAGCGTTCATTTCCAGTAACAGTTTGAATTTTTAGGTTTCACTCTGTTTTCTCTTATATTGATAGATGTATTTGGAACTCTAAATCCAACACGGTTTGTTCTAGCTTCTTGAAACTTGACACAACAAAGTAGTTTCACCTTCTATCTCTACGTTTTGTTTCCTCTTAATGTAGCCCTAAGCAGTGACTGGCGAGAAACCCTTTCATGGAATGGGGTTGCCAAGCTTCCAAAAATTACGAATCTCCAGAAATCTCAGCAACTATTTTTTCACCCAAACTGGATGATACTTTCAGGTAATGATCAGTACACTAAGGCGACTTGGTTCCCCAAATTTCGTTCTTCTATGTTGAAGCGTTCATTTCCAGTAACAGTTTGAATTTTTAGGTTTCACTCTGTTTTCTCCTATATTAATAGATGTATTTGGAAATCTAAATCCAACACGGTTTGTGCTAGCTTCTTGAAACATGACACAACAAAGTAGTATCACGTTCTATCTCTACGTTTTGTTTCCTCTTGATGTAGCCCTAAGCAGTGACTGGCGAGAAACCCTTTCATGGGAAGGGGTTGCCAAGCTTCCAAAAATTACGAATCTCCAGAAATCTCAGCAAATATTTTTTCACCCAAACTGGATGATACTTTCAGGTAATGATCAGTACACTAAGGCGACTTGGTTCCCCAAATTTCGTTCTTCTATGTTGAAGCGTTCATTTCCAGTAACAGTTTGAATTTTTAGGTTTCACTCTGTTTTCTCCTATATTGATAGATGTATTTGGAACTCTAAATCCAACACGGTTTGTGCTAGCTTCTTGAAACTTGACACAACAAAGTAGTTTCACGTTCTATCTCTACGTTTTGTTTCCTCTTGATGTAGCCCTAAGCAGTGACTGGCGAGAAACACTTTCATGGGAAGAGGTTGCCCAGGCTCCAAAAATTACGAATCTCCAGAAATCTCAGCAAATATTTTTTCACCCAAACTGGATGATACTTTCAGGTAATTATCAGTACACTAAGGCGACTTGGTTCCCCAAATTTCATTCTTCTATGTTGAAGCGTTCATTTCCAGTAACAGTTTGAATTTTTAGGTTTCACTCTGTTTTCTCCTATATTGATAGATGTATTTGGAACTCTAAATCCAACACGGTTTGTGCTAGCTTCTTGAAACTTGACACAACAAAGTAGTTTCATGTTCTATCTCTACATTGTGTTTCCTCTTGATGTAGCCCTAAGCAGTGACTGGCGAGAAACACGTTCATGGGAAGGGGTTGCCAAGCTTCCAAAAATTACGAATCTCCAGAAATCTCAGCAAATATTTTTTCACCCAAACTCGATGATACTTTCAGGTAATGATCAGTACACTAAGGCGACTTGGTTCCCCAAATTCCATTCTTCTATGTTGAAGCGTTCATTTCCAGTAACAGTTTGAATTTTTAGGTTTCACTCTGTTTTCTCCTATATTGATAGATGTATTTGGAACTCTAAATCCAACACGGTTTGTGCTAGCTTCTTGAAACTTGACACAACAAAGTAGTTTCACGTTCTATCTCTACGTTTTGTTTCCTCTTGATGTAGCCCTAAGCAGTGACTGGCGAGAAACACGTTCATGGGAAGGGGTTGCCAAGCTTCCAAAAATTACGAATCTCCAGAAATCTCAGCAAATATTTTTTCACCCAAACTGGATGATACTTTCAGGTAATGATCAGTACACTAAGGCGACTTGGTTCCCCAAATTTCGTTCTTCTATGTTGAAGCGTTCATTTCCAGTAACAGTTTGAATTTTTAGGTTTCACTCTGTTTTCTCCTATATTGATAGATGTATTTGGAATTCTAAATCCAACACGGTTTGTGCTAGCTTCTTGAAACTTGACACAACAAAGTAGTTTCACGTTCTATCTCTACGTTTTGTTTCCTCTTGATGTAGCCCTAAGCAGTGACTGGCGAGAAACACTTTCATGGAACGGGGTTGCCAAGCTTCCAAAAATTACGAATCTCCAGAAATCTCAGCAAATATTTTTTCACCCAAACTGGATGATACTTTCAGGTAATGATCAGTACACTAAGGCGACTTGGTTCCCCAAATTTCGTTCTTCTCTGTTGAAGCGTTCATTTCCAGTAACAGTTTGAATTTTTAGGTTTCACTCTGTTTTCTCCTATATTGATAGATATATTTGGAACTCTATATCCAACACGGTTTGTACTAGCTTCTTGAAACTTGACACAACAAAGTAGTTTCACGTTCTATCTCTACGTTTTGTTTCCTCTTGATGTAGCCCTAAGCAGTGACTGGCGAGAAACACTTTCATGGGAAGGGGTTGCCAAGTCTCCAAAAATTACGAATCTCCAGAAATCTCAGCAAATATTTTTTCACCCAAACTGGATGATACTTTCAGGTAATGATCAGTACACTTAGGCGACTTGGTTCCCCAAATTTCGTTCTTCTATGTTGAAGCGTTCATTTCCAGTAACAGTTTGAATTTTTAGGTTTCACTCTGTTTTCTCCTATATTGATAGATGTATTTGGAACTCTAAATCCAACACGGTTTGTGCTAGCTTCTTGAAACTTGACACAACAAAGTAGTTTCACGTTCTATCTCTACGTTTTGTTTCCTCTTGATGTAGCCCTAAGCAGTGACTGGCGAGAAACACTTTCATGGGAAGAGGTTGCCCAGTCTCCAAAAATTACGAATCTCCAGAAATCTCAGCAAATATTTTTTCACCCAAACTTGATGATACTTTCAGGTAATGATCAGTACACTAAGGCGACTTGGTTCCCCAAATTTCGTTCTTCTATGTTGAAGCGTTCATTTCCAGTAACAGTTTGAATTTTTAGGTTTCACTCTGTTTTCTCCTATATTGATAGATGTATTTGGAACTCGAAGTCCAACACGGTTTGTGCTAGCTTCTTGAAACTTGACACAACAAAGTAGTTTCACGTTCTATCTCTACGTTTTGTTTCCCCTTGATGTAGCCCTAAGCAGTGACTGGCGAGAAACACTTTCATGGGAAGCGGTTGCCATGCTTCCAAAAACTACGAATCTCCAGAAATATCAGCAAATATTTTTTCAACCAAACTGGATGACACTTTCAGGTAATGATCAGTACACTAAGGCGACTTGGTTCCCCAAATTTCGTTCTTCTATGTTTTCGCGTTCATTTCCAGTAACAGTTTGAATTTTTAGGTTTCACTCTGTTTTCTCCTATATTGATAGATGTATTTGGAACTCTAAATCCAACACGGTTTGTGCTAGCTTCTTGAAACTTGACACAACAAAGTAGTTTCACGTTCTATCTCTAAGTTTTGTTTCCTCTTGATGTAGCCCTAAGCAGTGACTGGCGAGAAACCCTTTCATGGAAAGGGGTTGCCAAGCTTCCAAAAATTACGAATCTAAAGAAATCTCAGCAAATATTTTTTCACCCAAACTGGATGATACTTTCAGGAAATGATCAGTACACTAAGGCGACTTGGTTCCCCAAATTTCGTTCTTCTATGTTGAAGCGTTCATTTCCAGTAACAGTTTGAATTTTTAGGTTTCACTCTGTTTTCTCCTATATTGATAGATGTATTTGGAACTCTAAATCCAACACGGTTTGCGCTAGCTTCTTGAAACTTGACACAACAAAGTAGTTTCACGTTCTATATCTATGTTTTGTTTCCTCTTGATGTATCCCTAAGCAGTGACTGGCGAGAAACACTTTCATGGGAAGGGGTTGCTAAGCTTCAAAAAATTACGAATCTCCAGAAATCTCAGCAAATATTTTTTCACCCAAACTGGATGATACTTTCAGGTAATGATCAGTACACTAAGGCGACTTGGTTCCCCAAATTTCATTCTTCTATGTTGAAGCGTTCATTTCCAGTAACAGTTTGAATTTTTAGGTTTCACTCTGTTTTCTCCTATATTGATAGATGTATTTGGAACTCTAAATCCAACACGGTTTGTGCTAGCTTCTTGAAACTTGACACAACAAAGTAGTTTCACGTTCTATCTCTACGGTTTGTTTCCTCTTGATATAGCCCTAAGCAGTGACTGGCGAGAAACACTTTCATGGGAAGGGGTTGCCAAGCTTCCAAAAATTACGAATCTCCAGAAATCTCAGCAAATATTTTTTCACCCAAACTGGATGATACTTTCAGGTAACGATCAGTACACTAAGGCGACTTGGTTCCCCAAATTTCGTTCTTCTATGTTGAAGCGTTCATTTCCAGTAACAGTTTGAATTTTTAGGTTTCACTCTGTTTTCTCCTATATTGATAGATGTATTTGGAACTCTAAATCCAACACGGTTTGTGCTAGCTTCTTGAAACTTGACACAACAAAGTAGTTTCACGTTCTATCTCTACGTTTTGTTTCCTCTTGATGTAGCCCTAAGCAGTGACTGGCGAGAAACACTTTCATGGGAAGGGGTTGCCAAGCTTCCAAAAACTACGAATCTCCAGGAATCGCAGCAAATATTTTATGACCCAAACTGGATGATACTTTCAGGTAATGATCAGTACACTAAGGCGACTTGGTTCCCCAAATTTCGTTCTTCTCTGTTGAAGCGTTCATTTCCAGTAACAGTTTGAATTTTTAGGTTTCACTCTGTTTTCTCCTATATTGATAGATGTTTTTGGAACTCTAAATCCAACACGGTTTGTGCTAGCTTCTTGAAACTTGACACAACAAAGTAGTTTCACGTTCTATCTCTACGTTTTGTTTCCTCTTGATGTAGCCCTAAGCAGTGACTGGCGAGAAACACTTTCATGGGAAGGGGTTGCCAAGCTTCCAAAAATTACGAATCTCCAGGAATCTCAGCAAATATGTTTTGACCCAAACTGGATGATACTTTCAGGTAATGATCAGTACACTAAGGCGACTTGGTTCCCCAAATTTCGTTCTTCTATGTTGAAGCGTTCATTTCCAGTAACAGTTTGAATTTTTAGGTTTCACTCTGTTTTCTCCTATATTGATAGATGTATTTGGAACTCTAAATCCAACACGGTTTGCGCTAGCTTCTTGAAACTTGACACAACAAAGTAGTTTCACGTTCTATCTCTACGTTTTGTTTCCTCTTGATGTAGCCCTAAGCAGTGACTGGCCAGAAACACTTTCATGGGAAGGGGTTGCCAAGTCTCCAAAAATTACGAATCTCCAGAAATCTCAGCAAATATTTTTTCACCCAAACTGGATGATACTTTCAGGTAATGATCAGTACACTAAGGCGACTTGGTTCCCCAAATTTCATTCTTCTATGTTGAAGCGTTCATTTCCAGTAACAGTTTGAATTTTTAGGTTTCACTCTGTTTTCTCCTATATTGATAGATGTATTTGGAACTCTAAATCCAACACGGTTTGTGCTAGCTTCTTGAAACTTGACACAACAAAGTAGTTTCACGTTCTATCTCTACGGTTTGTTTCCTCTTGATGTAGCCCTAAGCAGTGACTGGCGAGAAACACTTTCATGGGAAGGGGTTGCCAAGCTTCCAAAAATTACGAATCTCAAGAAATCTCAGCAAATATTTTTTCACCCAAACTGGATGATACTTTCAGGTAATGATCAGTACACTAAGGCGACTTGGTTCCCCAAATTTCTTTCTTCTATGTTGAAGCGTTCATTTCCAGTAACAGTTTGAATTTTTAGGTTTCACTCTGTTTTCTCCTATATTAATAGATGTATTTGGTACTCTAAATCCAACACGGTTTGCGGTAGCTTCTTGAAACTTGACACAACAAAGTAGTTTCACGTTCTATCTCTACGTTTTGTTTTCTCTTGATGTAGCCCTAAGCAGTGACTGGCGAGAAACACTTTCATGGGAAGGGGTTGCCAAGCTTCCAAAAATTACGAATCCCCAGGAATCTCAGCAAATATTTTTTCACCCAAACTGGATGATACTTTCAGGTAATGATCAGTACACTAAGGCGACTTGGTTCCCCAAATTTCGTTCTTCTATGTTGAAGCGTTCATTTCCAGTAACAGTTTGAATTTTTAGGTTTCACTCTGTTTTCTCCTATATTGATAGATGTATTTGGAACTCTAAATCCAACACGGTTTGTGCTAGCTTCTTGAAACTTGACACAACAAAGTAGTTTCACGTTCTATCTCTAAGTTTTGTTTCCTCTTCATGTAGCCCTAAGCAGTGACTGGCGAGAAACCCTTTCATGGAACGGGGTTGCCAAGCTTCCAAAAATTACGAATCTCCAGAAATCTCAGCAAATATTTTTTCACCCAAACTGGAAGATACTTTCAGGTAATGATCAGTACACTAAGGCGACTTGGTTCCCCAAATTTTGTTCTTCTATGTTGAAGCGTTCATAACCAGTAACAGTTTGAATTTTTAGGTTTCACTCTGTTTTCTCCTATATTAATAGATATATTTGGAACTCTAAATCCAACACGGATTGTGCTAGCTTCTTGAAACTTGACACAACAAAGTAGTTTCACGTTCTATCTCTACGGTTTGTTTCCTCTTGATGTAGCCCTAAGCAGTGACTGGCGAGAAACACTTTCATGGGAAGGGGTTGCCAAGCTTCCAAAAATTACGAATCTCCAGAAATCTCAGCAAATATTTTTTCACCCAAACTGGATGATACTTTCAGGTAATGATCAGTACACTAAGGCGACTTGGTTCCCCAAATTTCGTTCTTCTATGTTGAAGCATTCATTTCCAGTAACAGTTTGAATTTTTAGGTTTCACTCTGTTTTCTCCTATATTGATAGATGTATTTGGAACTCTAAATCCAACACGGTTTGTGCTAGCTTCTTGAAACTTGACACAACAAAGTAGTTTCACGTTCTATCTCTACGTTTTGTTTCCTCTTGATGTAGCCCTAAGCAGTGACTGGCGAGAAACCCTTTCATGGGAAGGGGTTGCCAAGCTTCCAAAAATTACGAATCTCCAGAAATCTCAGCAAATATTTTTTCACCCAAACTGGATGATACTTTCAGGTAATGATCAGTACACTAAGGCGACTTGGTTCCCCAAATTTCGTTCTTCTATGTTGAAGCGTTCATTTCCAGTAACAGTTTGAATTTTTAGGTTTCACTCTGTTTTCTCCTATATTGATAGATGTATTTGGAACTCTAAATCCAACACGGTTTGTGCTAGCTTCTTGAAACTTGACACAACAAAGTAGTTTCACGTTCTATCTCTACGTTTTGTTTCCTCTTGATGTAGACCTAAGCAGTGACTGGTGAGAAACACTTTCATGGGAAGAGGTTGCCCAGGCTCCAAAAATTACGAATCTCCAGAAATCTCAGCAAATATTTTTTCACCCAAACTGGATGATACTTTCAGGTAATTATCAGTACACTAAGGCGACTTGGTTCCCCAAATTTCATTCTTCTATGTTGAAGCGTTCATTTCCAGTAACAGTTTGAATTTTTAGGTTTCACTCTGTTTCCTCCTATATTGATAGATGTATTTGGAACTCTAAATCCAACACGGTTTGTGCTAGCTTCTTGAAACTTGACACAACAAAGTAGTTTCACGTTCTATCTCTACATTGTGTTTCCTCTTGATGTAGCCCTAAGCAGTGACTAGCGAGAAACACGTTCATGGGAAGGGGTTGCCAAGCTTCCAAAAATTACGAATCTCCAGAAATCTCAGCAAATATTTTTTCACCCAAACTCGATGATACTTTCAGGTAATGATCAGTACACTAAGGCGACTTGGTTCCCCAAATTTCGTTCTTCTATGTTGAAGCGTTCATTTCCAGTAACAGTTTGAATTTTTAGGTTTCACTCTGTTTTCTCCTATATTGATAGATGTATTTGGAACTCTAAATCCAACACGGTTTGTGCTAGCTTCTTGAAACTTGACACAACAAAGTAGTTTCACGTTCTATCTCTACGTTTTGTTTCCTCTTGATGTAGCCCTAAGCAGTGACTGGCGAGAAACACTTTCATGGAACGGGGTTGCCAAGCTTCCAAAAATTACGAATCTCCAGAAATCTCAGCAAATATTTTTTCACCCAAACTGGATGATACTTTCAGGTAATGATCAGTACACTAAGGCGACTTGGTTCCCCAAATTTCGTTCTTCTCTGTTGAAGCGTTCATTTCCAGTAACAGTTTGAATTTTTAGGTTTCACTATGTTTTCTCCTATATTAATAGATGTATTTGGAACTCTAAATCCAACACGGTTTGTGCTAGCTTCTTGAAACTTGACACAACAAAGTAGTTTCACGTTCTATCTCTAGTTTGTTTCCTCTTGATGTAGCCCTAAGCAGTGACTGGCGAGAAACACTTTCACGGGAAGGGGTTGCCAAGCTTCCAAAAATTACGAATCTCCAGAAATCTCAGCAAATATTTTTTCACCCAAACTGGATGATACTTTCAGGTAATGATCAGTACACTAAGGCGACTTGGTTCCCCAAATTTCGTTCTTCTATGTTGAAGCGTTCATTTCCAGTAACAGTTTGAATTTTTAGGTTTCACTCTGTTTTCTCCTATATTGATAGATGTATTTGGAACTCTAAATCCAACACGGTTTGTGCTAGCTTCTTGAAACTTGACACAACAAAGTAGTTTCACGTTCTATCTCTACGTTTTGTTTCCTCTTGATGTAGCCCTAAGCAGTGACTGGCGAGAAACACTTTCATGGGAAGAGGTTGCCCAGTCTCCAAAAATTACGAATCTCCAGAAATCTCAGCAAATATTTTTTCACCCAAACTGGATGATACTTTCAGGTAATGATCAGTACACTAAGGCGACTTGGTTCCCCAAAATTTCGTTCTTCTATGTTCAAGCATTCATTTCCAGTAACAGTTTGAATTTTTAGGTTTCACTCTGTTTTCTCCTATATTGATAGATGTATTTGGAACTCTAAATCCAACACGGTTTGTGCTAGCTTCTTGAAACTTGACACAACAAAGTAGTTTCACGTTCTATCTCTACGTTTTGTTTCCTCTTGATGTAGCCCTAAGCAGTGACTGGCGAGAAACACTTTCATGGGAAGGGGTTGCCAAGCTTCCAAAAACTACAAATCTCCAGAAATATCAGCAAATATTTTTTCACCCAAACTGGATGACACTTTCAGGTAATGATCAGTACACTAAGGCACTTGGTTCCCCAAATTTCGTTCTTCTATGATTTCGCGTTCATTTCCAGTAACAGTTTGAATTTTTAGGTTTCACTCTGTTTTCTCCTATATTGATAGATGTATTTGGAACTCTAAATCCAACACGGTTTGTGCTAGCTTCTTGAAACTTGACACAACAAAGTAGTTTCACGTTCTATCTCTACGTTTTGTTTCCTCTTGATGTAGCCCTAAGCAGTGACTGGCAAGAAACACTTTCATGGGAAGGGGTTGCCAAGCCTCCAAAAACTACGAATCTCCAGAAATCTCAGCAAATATTTTTTGACCCAAACTGGATGATACTTTCAGGTAATGATCAGTACACTAAGGCGACTTGGTTCCCCAAATTTCGTTCTTCTATGTTGAAGCGTTCATTTCCAGTAACAGTTTGAATTTTTAGGTTTCACTCTGTTTTCTCCTATATTGATAGATGTTTTTGGAACTCTAAATCCAACACGGTTTGTGCTAGCTTCTTGAAACTTGACACAACAAAGTAGTTTCACGTTCTATCTCTACGTTTTGTTTCCTCTTGATGTAGCCCTAAGCAGTGACTGGCGAGAAACACTTTCATGGGAAGGGGTTGCCAAGCTTCCAAAAATTACGAATCTCCAGGAATCTCAGCAAATATTTTTTCACCCAAACTGGATGATACTTTCAGGTAATGATCAGTACACTAAGGCGACTTGGTTCCCCAAATTTCGTTCTTCTATGTTGAAGCGTTCATTTCCAGTAACAGTTTGAATTTTTAGGTTTCACTCTGTTTTCTCCTATATTGATAGATGTATTTGGACTCTAAATCCAACACGGTTTGCGCTAGCTTCTTGAAACTTGACACAACAAAGTAGTTTCACGTTCTATCTCTACGTTTTGTTTCCTCTTGATGTAGCCCTAAGCAGTGACTGGCGAGAAACACTTTCATGAGAAGGGGTTGCCAAGCTTCCAAAAACTACGAATCTCCAGGAATCTCAGCAAATATTTTTTGACCCAAACTGGATGATACTTTCAGGTAATGATCAGTACACTAAGGCGACTTGGTTCCCCAAATTTCGTTCTTCTATGTTGAAGCGTTCATTTCCAGTAACAGTTTGAATTTTTAGGTTTCACTCTGTTTTCTCCTATATTGATAGATGTTTTTGGAACTCTAAATCCCACACGGTTTGTGCTAGCTTCTTGAAACTTGACACAACAAAGTAGTTTCACGTTCTATCTCTACGTTTTGTTTCCTCTTGATGTAGCCCTAAGCAGTGACTGGCGAGAAACACTTTCATGGAACGGGGTTGCCAAGCTTCCAAAAATTACGAATCTCCAGAAATCTCAGCAAATATTTTTTCACCCAAACTGGATGATACTTTCAGGTAATGATCAGTACACTAAGGCGACTTGGTTCCCCAAATTTCGTTCTTCTCTGTTGAAGCGTTCATTTCCAGTAACAGTTTGAATTTTTAGGTTTCACTCTGTTTTCTCCTATATTGATAGATATATTTGGAACTCTATATCCAACACGGTTTGTACTAGCTTCTTGAAACTTGACACAACAAAGTAGTTTCACGTTCTATCTCTACGTTTTGTTTCCTCTTGATGTAACCGTAAGCAGTGACTGGCGAGAAACACTTTCATGGGAAGGGGTTGCCAAGCTTCCAAAAATTACGAATCTCCAGAAATCTCAGCAAATATTTTTTCACCCAAACTGGATGATACTTACAGGTAATGATCAGTACACTAAGGCGACTTGGTTCCCCAAATTTCGTTCTTCTATGTTGAAGCGTTCATTTCCAGTAACAGTTTGAATTTTTAGGTTTCACTCTGTTTTCTCCTATATTAATAGATGTATTTGGAAATCTAAATCCAACACGGTTTGTGCTAGCTTCTTGAAACATGACACAACAAAGTAGTATCACGTTCTATCTCTACGTTTTGTTTCCTCTTGATGTAGCCCTAAGCAGTGACTGGCGAGAAACCCTTTCATGGGAAGGGGTTGCCAAGCTTCCAAAAATTACGAATCTCCAGAAATCTCAGCAAATATTTTTTCACCCAAACTGGATGATACTTTCAGGTAATGATCAGTACACTAAGGCGACTTGGTTCCCCAAATTTCGTTCTTCTATGTTGAAGCGTTCATTTCCAGTAACAGTTTGAATTTTTAGGTTTCACTCTGTTTTCTCCTATATTGATAGATGTATTTGGAACTCTAAATCCAACACGGTTTGTGCTAGCTTCTTGAAACTTGACACAACAAAGTAGTTTCACGTTCTATCTCTACGTTTTGTTTCCTCTTGATGTAGCCCTAAGCAGTGACTGGCGAGAAACACTTTCATGAGAAGAGGTTGCCCAGGCTCCAAAAATTACGAATCTCCAGAAATCTCAGCAAATATTTTTTCACCCAAACTGGATGATACTTTCAGGTAATTATCAGTACACTAAGGCGACTTGGTTCCCCAAATTTCATTCTTCTATGTTGAAGCGTTCATTTCCAGTAACAGTTTGAATTTTTAGGTTTCACTCTGTTTTCTCCTATATTGATAGATGTATTTGGAACTCTAAATCCAACACGGTTTGTGCTAGCTTCTTGAAACTTGACACAACAAAGTAGTTTCATGTTCTATCTCTACATTGTGTTTCCTCTTGATGTAGCCCTAAGCAGTGACTGGCGAGAAACACGTTCATGGGAAGGGGTTGCCAAGCTTCCAAAAATTACGAATCTCCAGAAATCTCAGCAAATATTTTTTCACCCAAACTCGATGATACTTTCAGGTAATGATCAGTACACTAAGGCGACTTGGTTCCCCAAATTTCATTCTTCTATGTTGAAGCGTTCATTTCCAGTAACAGTTTGAATTTTTAGGTTTCACTCTGTTTTCTCCTATATTGATAGATGTATTTGGAACTCTAAATCCAACACGGTTTGTGCTAGCTTCTTGAAACTTGACACAACAAAGTAGTTTCACGTTCTATCTCTACGTTTTGTTTCCTCTTGATGTAGCCCTAAGCAGTGACTGGCGAGAAACACGTTCATGGGAAGGGGTTGCCAAGCTTCCAAAAATTACGAATCTCCAGAAATCTCAGCAAATATTTTTTCACCCAAACTGGATGATACTTTCAGGTAATGATCAGTACACTAAGGCGACTTGGTTCCCCAAATTTCGTTCTTCTATGTTGAAGCGTTCATTTCCAGTAACAGTTTGAATTTTTAGGTTTCACTCTGTTTTCTCCTATATTGATAGATGTATTTGGAACTCTAAATCCAACACGGTTTGTGCTAGCTTCTTGAAACTTGACACAACAAAGTAGTTTCACGTTCTATCTCTACGTTTTGTTTCCTCTTGATGTAGACCTAAGCAGTGACTGGTGAGAAACACTTTCATGGGAAGAGGTTGCCCAGGCTCCAAAAATTACGAATCTCCAGAAATCTCAGCAAATATTTTTTCACCCAAACTGGATGATACTTTCAGGTAACTATCAGTACACTAAGGCGACTTGGTTCCCCAAATTTCATTCTTCTATGTTGAAGCGTTCATTTCCAGTAACAGTTTGAATTTTTAGGTTTCACTCTGTTTCCTCCTATATTGACAGATGTATTTGGAACTCTAAATCCAACACGGTTTGTGCTAGCTTCTTGAAACTTGACACAACAAAGTAGTTTCACGTTCTATCTCTACATTGTGTTTCCTCTTGATGTAGCCCTAAGCAGTGACTAGCGAGAAACACGTTCATGGGAAGGGGTTGCCAAGCTTCCAAAAATTACGAATCTCCAGAAATCTCAGCAAATATTTTTTCACCCAAACTCGATGATACTTTCAGGTAATGATCAGTACACTAAGGCGACTTGGTTCCCCAAATTTCGTTCTTCTATGTTGAAGCGTTCATTTCCAGTAACAGTTTGAATTTTTAGGTTTCACTCTGTTTTCTCCTATATTGATAGATGTATTTGGAACTCTAAATCCAACACGGTTTGTGCTAGCTTCTTGAAACTTGACACAACAAAGTAGTTTCACGTTCTATCTCTACGTTTTGTTTCCTCTTGATGTAGCCCTAAGCAGTGACTGGCGAGAAACACTTTCATGGAACGGGGTTGCCAAGCTTCCAAAAATTACGAATCTCCAGAAATCTCAGCAAATATTTTTTCACCCAAACTGGATGATACTTTCAGGTAATGATCAGTACACTAAGGCGACTTGGTTCCCCAAATTTCGTTCTTCTCTGTTGAAGCGTTCATTTCCAGTAACAGTTTGAATTTTTAGGTTTCACTATGTTTTCTCCTATATTAATAGATGTATTTGGAACTCTAAATCCAACACGGTTTGTGCTAGCTTCTTGAAACTTGACACAACAAAGTAGTTTCACGTTCTATCTCTAGTTTGTTTCCTCTTGATGTAGCCCTAAGCAGTGACTGGCGAGAAACACTTTCACGGGAAGGGGTTGCCAAGCTTCCAAAAATTACGAATCTCCAGAAATCTCAGCAAATATTTTTTCACCCAAACTGGATGATACTTTCAGGTAATGATCAGTACACTAAGGCGACTTGGTTCCCCAAATTTCGTTCTTCTATGTTGAAGCGTTCATTTCCAGTAACAGTTTGAATTTTTAGGTTTCACTCTGTTTTCTCCTATATTGATAGATGTATTTGGAACTCTAAATCCAACACGGTTTGTGCTAGCTTCTTGAAACTTGACACAACAAAGTAGTTTCACGTTCTATCTCTACGTTTTGTTTCCTCTTGATGTAGCCCTAAGCAGTGACTGGCGAGAAACACTTTCATGGGAAGAGGTTGCCCAGTCTCCAAAAATTACGAATCTCCAGAAATCTCAGCAAATATTTTTTCACCCAAACTGGATGATACTTTCAGGTAATGATCAGTACACTAAGGCGACTTGGTTCCCCAAAATTTCGTTCTTCTATGTTCAAGCATTCATTTCCAGTAACAGTTTGAATTTTTAGGTTTCACTCTGTTTTCTCCTATATTGATAGATGTATTTGGAACTCTAAATCCAACACGGTTTGTGCTAGCTTCTTGAAACTTGACACAACAAAGTAGTTTCACGTTCTATCTCTACGTTTTGTTTCCTCTTGATGTAGCCCTAAGCAGTGACTGGCGAGAAACACTTTCATGGGAAGGGGTTGCCAAGCTTCCAAAAACTACAAATCTCCAGAAATATCAGCAAATATTTTTTCACCCAAACTGGATGACACTTTCAGGTAATGATCAGTACACTAAGGCACTTGGTTCCCCAAATTTCGTTCTTCTATGATTTCGCGTTCATTTCCAGTAACAGTTTGAATTTTTAGGTTTCACTCTGTTTTCTCCTATATTGATAGATGTATTTGGAACTCTAAATCCAACACGGTTTGTGCTAGCTTCTTGAAACTTGACACAACAAAGTAGTTTCACGTTCTATCTCTACGTTTTGTTTCCTCTTGATGTAGCCCTAAGCAGTGACTGGCAAGAAACACTTTCATGGGAAGGGGTTGCCAAGCCTCCAAAAACTACGAATCTCCAGAAATCTCAGCAAATATTTTTTGACCCAAACTGGATGATACTTTCAGGTAATGATCAGTACACTAAGGCGACTTGGTTCCCCAAATTTCGTTCTTCTATGTTGAAGCGTTCATTTCCAGTAACAGTTTGAATTTTTAGGTTTCACTCTGTTTTCTCCTATATTGATAGATGTTTTTGGAACTCTAAATCCAACACGGTTTGTGCTAGCTTCTTGAAACTTGACACAATAAAGTAGTTTCACGTTCTATCTCTACGTTTTGTTTCCTCTTGATGTAGCCCTAAGCAGTGACTGGCGAGAAACACTTTCATGGGAAGGGGTTGCCAAGCTTCCAAAAATTACGAATCTCCAGGAATCTCAGCAAATATTTTTTCACCCAAACTGGATGATACTTTCAGGTAATGATCAGTACACTAAGGCGACTTGGTTCCCCAAATTTCGTTCTTCTATGTTGAAGCGTTCATTTCCAGTAACAGTTTGAATTTTTAGGTTTCACTCTGTTTTCTCCTATATTGATAGATGTATTTGGACTCTAAATCCAACACGGTTTGCGCTAGCTTCTTGAAACTTGACACAACAAAGTAGTTTCACGTTCTATCTCTACGTTTTGTTTCCTCTTGATGTAGCCCTAAGCAGTGACTGGCGAGAAACACTTTCATGAGAAGGGGTTGCCAAGCTTCCAAAAACTACGAATCTCCAGGAATCTCAGCAAATATTTTTTGACCCAAACTGGATGATACTTTCAGGTAATGATCAGTACACTAAGGCGACTTGGTTCCCCAAATTTCGTTCTTCTATGTTGAAGCGTTCATTTCCAGTAACAGTTTGAATTTTTAGGTTTCACTCTGTTTTCTCCTATATTGATAGATGTTTTTGGAACTCTAAATCCCACACGGTTTGTGCTAGCTTCTTGAAACTTGACACAACAAAGTAGTTTCACGTTCTATCTCTACGTTTTGTTTCCTCTTGATGTAGCCCTAAGCAGTGACTGGCGAGAAACACTTTCATGGAACGGGGTTGCCAAGCTTCCAAAAATTACGAATCTCCAGAAATCTCAGCAAATATTTTTTCACCCAAACTGGATGATACTTTCAGGTAATGATCAGTACACTAAGGCGACTTGGTTCCCCAAATTTCGTTCTTCTCTGTTGAAGCGTTCATTTCCAGTAACAGTTTGAATTTTTAGGTTTCACTCTGTTTTCTCCTATATTGATAGATATATTTGGAACTCTATATCCAACACGGTTTGTACTAGCTTCTTGAAACTTGACACAACAAAGTAGTTTCACGTTCTATCTCTACGTTTTGTTTCCTCTTGATGTAACCGTAAGCAGTGACTGGCGAGAAACACTTTCATGGGAAGGGGTTGCCAAGCTTCCAAAAATTACGAATCTCCAGAAATCTCAGCAAATATTTTTTCACCCAAACTGGATGATACTTACAGGTAATGATCAGTACACTAAGGCGACTTGGTTCCCCAAATTTCGTTCTTCTATGTTGAAGCGTTCATTTCCAGTAACAGTTTGAATTTTTAGGTTTCACTCTGTTTTCTCCTATATTAATAGATGTATTTGGAAATCTAAATCCAACACGGTTTGTGCTAGCTTCTTGAAACATGACACAACAAAGTAGTATCACGTTCTATCTCTACGTTTTGTTTCCTCTTGATGTAGCCCTAAGCAGTGACTGGCGAGAAACCCTTTCATGGGAAGGGGTTGCCAAGCTTCCAAAAATTACGAATCTCCAGAAATCTCAGCAAATATTTTTTCACCCAAACTGGATGATACTTTCAGGTAATGATCAGTACACTAAGGCGACTTGGTTCCCCAAATTTCGTTCTTCTATGTTGAAGCGTTCATTTCCAGTAACAGTTTGAATTTTTAGGTTTCACTCTGTTTTCTCCTATATTGATAGATGTATTTGGAACTCTAAATCCAACACGGTTTGTGCTAGCTTCTTGAAACTTGACACAACAAAGTAGTTTCACGTTCTATCTCTACGTTTTGTTTCCTCTTGATGTAGCCCTAAGCAGTGACTGGCGAGAAACACTTTCATGAGAAGAGGTTGCCCAGGCTCCAAAAATTACGAATCTCCAGAAATCTCAGCAAATATTTTTTCACCCAAACTGGATGATACTTTCAGGTAATTATCAGTACACTAAGGCGACTTGGTTCCCCAAATTTCATTCTTCTATGTTGAAGCGTTCATTTCCAGTAACAGTTTGAATTTTTAGGTTTCACTCTGTTTTCTCCTATATTGATAGATGTATTTGGAACTCTAAATCCAACACGGTTTGTGCTAGCTTCTTGAAACTTGACACAACAAAGTAGTTTCATGTTCTATCTCTACATTGTGTTTCCTCTTGATGTAGCCCTAAGCAGTGACTGGCGAGAAACACGTTCATGGGAAGGGGTTGCCAAGCTTCCAAAAATTACGAATCTCCAGAAATCTCAGCAAATATTTTTTCACCCAAACTCGATGATACTTTCAGGTAATGATCAGTACACTAAGGCGACTTGGTTCCCCAAATTTCATTCTTCTATGTTGAAGCGTTCATTTCCAGTAACAGTTTGAATTTTTAGGTTTCACTCTGTTTTCTCCTATATTGATAGATGTATTTGGAACTCTAAATCCAACACGGTTTGTGCTAGCTTCTTGAAACTTGACACAACAAAGTAGTTTCACGTTCTATCTCTACGTTTTGTTTCCTCTTGATGTAGCCCTAAGCAGTGACTGGCGAGAAACACGTTCATGGGAAGGGGTTGCCAAGCTTCCAAAAATTACGAATCTCCAGAAATCTCAGCAAATATTTTTTCACCCAAACTGGATGATACTTTCAGGTAATGATCAGTACACTAAGGCGACTTGGTTCCCCAAATTTCGTTCTTCTATGTTGAAGCGTTCATTTCCAGTAACAGTTTGAATTTTTAGGTTTCACTCTGTTTTCTCCTATATTGATAGATGTATTTGGAACTCTAAATCCAACACGGTTTGTGCTAGCTTCTTGAAACTTGACACAACAAAGTAGTTTCACGTTCTATCTCTACGTTTTGTTTCCTCTTGATGTAGCCCTAAGCAGTGACTGGCGAGAAACACTTTCATGGAACGGGGTTGCCAAGCTTCCAAAAATTACGAATCTCCAGAAATCTCAGCAAATATTTTTTCACCCAAACTGGATGATACTTTCAGGTAATGATCAGTACACTAAGGCGACTTGGTTCCCCAAATTTCGTTCTTCTCTGTTGAAGCGTTCATTTCCAGTAACAGTTTGAATTTTTAGGTTTCACTCTGTTTTCTCCTATATTGATAGATATATTTGGAACTCTATATCCAACACGGTTTGTACTAGCTTCTTGAAACTTGACACAACAAAGTAGTTTCACGTTCTATCTCTACGTTTTGTTTCCTCTTGATGTAACCATAAGCAGTGACTGGCGAGAAACACTTTCATGGGAAGGGGTTGCCAAGCTTCCAAAAATTACGAATCTCCAGAAATCTCAGCAAATATTTTTTCACCCAAACTGGATGATACTTACAGGTAATGATCAGTACACTAAGGCGACTTGGTTCCCCAAATTTCATTCTTCTATGTTGAAGCGTTCATTTCCAGTAACAGTTTGAATTTTTAGGTTTCACTCTGTTTTCTCTTATATTGATAGATGTATTTGGAACTCTAAATCCAACACGGTTTGTTCTAGCTTCTTGAAACTTGACACAACAAAGTAGTTTCACCTTCTATCTCTACGTTTTGTTTCCTCTTAATGTAGCCCTAAGCAGTGACTGGCGAGAAACCCTTTCATGGAATGGGGTTGCCAAGCTTCCAAAAATTACGAATCTCCAGAAATCTCAGCAACTATTTTTTCACCCAAACTGCATGATACTTTCAGGTAATGATCAGTACACTAAGGCGACTTGGTTCCCCAAATTTCGTTCTTCTATGTTGAAGCGTTCATTTCCAGTAACAGTTTGAATTTTTAGGTTTCACTCTGTTTTCTCCTATATTAATAGATGTATTTGGAAATCTAAATCCAACACGGTTTGTGCTAGCTTCTTGAAACATGACACAACAAAGTAGTATCACGTTCTATCTCTACGTTTTGTTTCCTCTTGATGTAGCCCTAAGCAGTGACTGGCGAGAAACCCTTTCATGGGAAGGGGTTGCCAAGCTTCCAAAAATTACGAATCTCCAGAAATCTCAGCAAATATTTTTTCACCCAAACTGGATGATACTTTCAGGTAATGATCAGTACACTAAGGCAACTTGCTTCCCCAAATTTCGTTCTTCTATGTTGAAGCGTTCATTTCCAGTAACAGTTTGAATTTTTAGGTTTCACTCTGTTTTCTCCTATATTGATAGATGTATTTGGAACTCTAAATCCAACACGGTTTGTGCTAGCTTCTTGAAACTTGACACAACAAAGTAGTTTCACGTTCTATCTCTACGTTTTGTTTCCTCTTGATGTAGCCCTAAGCAGTGACTGGCGAGAAACACTTTCATGGGAAGAGGTTGCCCAGGCTCCAAAAATTACGAATCTCCAGAAATCTCAGCAAATATTTTTTCACCCAAACTGGATGATAATTTCAGGTAATTATCAGTACACTAAGGCGACTTGGTTCCCCAAATTTCATTCTTCTATGTTGAAGCGTTCATTTCCAGTAACAGTTTGAATTTTTAGGTTTCACTCTGTTTTCTCCTATATTGATAGATGTATTTGGAACTCTAAATCCAACACGGTTTGTGCTAGCTTCTTGAAACTTGACACAACAAAGTAGTTTCATGTTCTATCTCTACATTGTGTTTCCTCTTGATGTAGCCCTAAGCAGTGACTGGCGAGAAACACGTTCATGGGAAGGGGTTGCCAAGCTTCCAAAAATTACGAATCTCCAGAAATCTCAGCAAATATTTTTTCACCCAAACTCGATGATACTTTCAGGTAATGATCAGTACACTAAGGCGACTTGGTTCCCCAAATTCCATTCTTCTATGTTGAAGCGTTCATTTCCAGTAACAGTTTGAATTTTTAGGTTTCACTCTGTTTTCTCCTATATTGTTAGATGTATTTGGAACTCTAAATCCAACACGGTTTGTGCTAGCTTCTTGAAACTTGACACAACAAAGTAGTTTCACGTTCTATCTCTACGTTTTGTTTCCTCTTGATGTAGCCCTAAGCAGTGACTGGCGAGAAACACGTTCATGGGAAGGGGTTGCTAAGCTTCCAAAAATTACGAATCTCCAGAAATCTCAGCAAATATTTTTTCACCCAAACTGGATGATACTTTCAGGTAATGATCAGTACACTAAGGCGACTTGGTTCCCCAAATTTCGTTCTTCTATGTTGAAGCGTTCATTTCCAGTAACAGTTTGAATTTGTAGGTTTCACTCTGTTTTCTCCTATATTGATAGATGTATTTGGAACTCTAAATCCAACACGGTTTGTGCTAGCTTCTTGAAACTTGACACAACAAAGTAGTTTCACGTTCTATCTCTACGTTTTGTTTCCTCTTGATGTAGCCCTAAGCAGTGACTGGCGAGAAACACTTTCATGGAACGGGGTTGCCAAGCTTCCAAAAATTACGAATCTCCAGAAATCTCAG
Source organism: Spermophilus citellus (assembly GCF_964194105.1). Taxonomy (NCBI): domain Eukaryota; kingdom Metazoa; phylum Chordata; class Mammalia; order Rodentia; family Sciuridae; genus Spermophilus; species Spermophilus citellus. The sequence continues at coordinate 107,015,653 of NC_138183.1, forward strand.
CAACTATTTTTTCACCCAAACTGGATGATACTTTCAGGTAATGATCAGTACACTAAGGCGACTTGGTTCCCCAAATTTCGTTCTTCTCTGTTGAAGCGTTCATTTCCAGTAACAGTTTGAATTTTTAGGTTTCACTCTGTTTTCTCCTATATTGATAGATGTATTTGGAACTCTAAATCCAACACGGTTTGTGCTAGCTTCTTGAAACTTGACACAACAAAGTAGTTTCACGTTCTATCTCTAGTTTGTTTCCTCTTGATGTAGCCCTAAGCAGTGACTGGCGAGAAACACTTTCACTGGAAGGGGTTGCCAAGCTTCCAAAAATTACGAATCTCCAGAAATCTCAGCAAATATTTTTTCACCCAAACTGGATGATACTTTCAGGTAATGATCAGTACACTAAGCGACTTGGTTCCCCAAATTTCGTTCTTCTATGTTGAAGCGTTCATTTCCAGTAACAGTTTGAATTTTTAGGTTTCACTCTGTTTTCTCCTATATTGATAGATGTATTTGGAACTCTAAATCCAACACGGTTTGTGCTAGCTTCTTGAAACTTGACACAACAAAGTAGTTTCACGTTCTATCTCTACGTTTTGTTTCCTCTTGATATAGCCCTAAGCAGTGACTGGCGAGAAACACTTTCATGGGAAGAGGTTGCCCAGTCTCCAAAAATTACGAATCTCCAGAAATCTCAGCAAATATTTTTTCACCCAAACTGGATGATACTTTCAGGTAATGATCAGTACACTAAGGCGACTTGGTTCCCCAAAATTTCGTTCTTCTATGTTGAAGCGTTCATTTCCAGTAACAGTTTGAATTTTTAGGTTTCACTCTGTTTTCTCCTATATTGATAGATGTATTTGGAACTCTAAATCCAACACGGTTTGTGCTAGCTTCTTGAAACTTGACACAACAAAGTAGTTTCACGTTCTATCTCTACGTTTTGTTTCCTCTTGATGAAGCCCTAAGCAGTGCCTGGCGAGAAACACTTTCATGGGAAGGGGTTGCCAAGCTTCCAAAAACTACAAATCTCCAGAAATATCAGCAAATATTTTTTCACCCAAACTGGATGACACTTTCAGGTAATGATCAGTACACTAAGGCACTTGGTTCCCCAAATTTCGTTCTTCTATGATTTCGCGTTCATTTCCAGTAACAGTTTGAATTTTTAGGTTTCACTCTGTTTTCTCCTATATTGATAGATGTATTTGGAACTCTAAATCCAACACGGTTTGTGCTAGCTTCTTGAAACTTGACACAACAAAGTAGTTTCACGTTCTATCTCTACATTTTGTTTCCTCTTGATGTAGCCCTAAGCAGTGACTGGCAAGAAACACTTTCATGGGAAGGGGTTGCCAAGCCTCCAAAAACTATGAATCTCCAGAAATATCAGCAAATATTTTTTCACCCAAACTGGATGACACTTTCAGGTAATGATCAGTACACTAAGGCGACTTGGTTCCCCAAATTTCGTTCTTCTATGTTTTCGCGTTCATTTCCAGTAACAGTTTGAATTTTTAGGTTTCACTCTGTTTTCTCCTATATTGATAGATATATTTGGAACTCTATATCCAACACGGTTTGTACTAGCTTCTTGAAACTTGACACAACAAAGTAGTTTCACGTTCTATCTCTACGTTTTGTTTCCTCTTGATGTAACCGTAAGCAGTGACTGGCGAGAAACACTTTCATGGGAAGGGGTTGCCAAGCTTCCAAAATTTACGAATCTCCAGAAATCTCAGCAAATATTTTTTCACCCAAACTGGATGATACTTACAGGTAATGATCAGTACACTAAGGCGACTTGGTTCCCCAAATTTTGTTCTTCTATGTTGAAGCGTTCATTTCCAGTAACAGTTTGAATTTTTAGGTTTCACTCTGTTTTCTCTTATATTGATAGATGTATTTGGAACTCTAAATCCAACACGGTTTGTTCTAGCTTCTTGAAACTTGACACAACAAAGTAGTTTCACCTTCTATCTCTACGTTTTGTTTCCTCTTAATGTAGCCCTAAGCAGTGACTGGCGAGAAACCCTTTCATGGGAAGGGGTTGCCAAGCTTCAAAAAATTACGAATCTCCAGAAATCTCAGCAAATATTTTTTCACCCAAATTGGATGATACTTTCAGGTAATGATCAGTACACTAAGGCGACTTGGTTCCCCAAATTTCGTTCTTCTATGTTGAAGCGTTCATTTCCAGTAACAGTTTGAATTTTTAGGTTTCACTCTGTTTTCTCCTATATTGATAGATGTATTTGGAACTCTAAATCCAACACGGTTTGTGCTAGCTTCTTGAAACTTGACACAACAAAGTAGTTTCACGTTCTATCTCTACGTTTTGTTTCCTCTTGATGTAGCCCTAAGCAGTGACTGGCGAGAAACACTTTCATGGGAAGAGGTTGCCCAGGCTCCAAAAATTACGAATCTCCAGAAATCTCAGCAAATATTTTTTCACCCAAACTGGATGATACTTTCAGGTAATTATCAGTACACTAAGGCGACTTGGTTCCTCAAATTTCATTCTTCTATGTTGAAGCGTTCATTTCCAGTAACAGTTTGAATTTTTAGGTTTCACTCTGTTTTCTCCTATATTGATAGATGTATTTGGAACTCTAAATCCAACACGGTTTGTGCTAGCTTCTTGAAACTTGACACAACAAAGTAGTTTCACGTTCTATCTCTACCTTGTGTTTCCTCTTGATGTAGCCCTAAGCAGTGACTGGCGAGAAACACGTTCATGGGAAGGGGTTGCCAAGCTTCCAAAAATTACGAATCTCCAGAAATCTCAGCAAATATTTTTTCACCCAAACTCGATGATACTTTCAGGTAATGATCAGTACACTAAGGCGACTTGGTTCCCCAAATTTCGTTCTTCTATGTTGAAGTGTTCATTTCCAGTAACAGTTTGAATTTTTAGGTTTCACTCTGTTTTCTCCTATATTGATAGATGTATTTGGAACTCTAAATCCAACACGGTTTGTGCTAGCTTCTTGAAACTTGACACAACAAAGTACTTTCACGTTCTGTCTCTACGTTTTGTTTCCTCTTGATGTAGCCCTACGCAGTGACTGGCGAGAAACACTTTCATGGTACGGGGTTGATAAGCTTCCAAAAATTACGAATCTCCAGAAATCTCAGCAAATATTTTTTCACCCAAACTGGATGATACTTTCAGGTAATGATCAGTACACTAAGGCGACTTGGTTCCCCAAATTTTGTTCTTCTCTGTTGAAGCGTTCATTTCCAGTAACAGTTTGAATTTTTAGGTTTCACTCTGTTTTCTCCTATATTAATAGATGTATTTGGAAATCTAAATCCAACACGGTTTGTGCTAGCTTCTTGAAATTTGACACAACAAAGTAGTTTCACGTTCTATCTCTAGTTTGTTTCCTCTTGATGTAGCCCTAAGCAGTGACTGGCGAGAAACACTTTCATGGGAAGGGGTTGCCAAGCTTCCAAAAACTACAAATCTCCAGAAATATCAGCAAATATTTTTTCACCCAAACTGGATGACACTTTCAGGTAATGATCAGTACACTAAGGCACTTGGTTCCCCAAACTTCGTTCTTCTATGATTTCGCGATCATTTCCAGTAACAGTTTGAATTTTTAGGTTTCACTCTGTTTTCTCCTATATTGATAGATGTATTTGGAACTCTAAATCCAACACGGTTTGTGCTAGCTTCTTGAAACTTGACACAACAAAGTAGTTTCACGTTCTATCTCTACGTTTTGTTTCCTCTTGATGTAGCCCTAAGCAGTGACTGGCAAGAAACACTTTCATGGGAAGGGGTTGCCAAGCCTCCAAAAATTACGAATCTCCAGAAATATCAGCAAATATTTTTTCACCCAAACTGGATGACACTTTCAGGTAATGATCAGTACACTAAGGCGACTTGGTTCCCCAAATTTCGTTCTTCTATGTTGAAGCGTTCATTTCCAGTAACAGTTTGAATTTTTAGGTTTCACTCTGTTTTCTCCTATATTGACAGATGTATTTGGAACTCTAAATCCAACACGGTTTGTTCTAGCTTCTTGAAACTTGACACAACAAAGTAGTTTCACGTTCTATCTCTACGTTTTGTTTCCTCTTAATGTAGCCCTAAGCAGTGACTGGCGAGAAACCCTTTCATGGAATGGGGTTGCCAAGCTTCCAAAAATTACGAATCTCCAGAAATCTCAGCAACTATTTTTTCACCCAAACTGGATGATACTTTCAGGTAATGATCAGTACACTAAGGCGACTTGGTTCCCCAAATTTCGTTCTTCTATGTTGAAGCGTTCATTTCCAGTAACAGTTTGAATTTTTAGGTTTCACTCTGTTTTCTCCTATATTAATAGATGTATTTGGAAATCTAAATCCAACACGGATTGTGCTAGCTTCTTGAAACTTGACACAACAAAGTAGTTTCACGTTCTATCTCTACGGTTTGTTTCCTCTTGATGTAACCCTAAGCAGTGACTGGCGAGAAACACTTTCATGGGAAGGGGTTGCCAAGCTTCCAAAAATTACGAATCTCCAGAAATCTCATCAAATATTTTTTCACCCAAACTGGATGATACTTTCAGGTAATGATCAGTACACTAAGGCGACTTGGTTCCCCAAATTTCGCTCTTCTATGTTGAAGCGTTCATTTCCAGTAACAGTTTGAATTTTTAGGTTTCACTCTGTTTTCTCCTATATTGATAGATGTATTTGGAACTCTAAATCCAACACGGTTTGTGCTAGCTTCTTGAAACTTGACACAACAAAGTAGTTTCACGTTCTATCTCTACGTTTTGTTTCCTCTTGATGTAGCCCTAAGCAGTGACTGGCGAGAAACACTTTCATGGGAAGAGGTTGCCCAGCCTCCAAAAATTACGAATCTCCAGAAATCTCAGCAAATATTTTTTCACCCAAACTGGATGATACTTTCAGGTAATTATCAGTACACTAAGGCGACTTGGTTCCCCAAATTTCATTCTTCTATGTTGAAGCGTTCATTTCCATTAACAGTTTGAATTTTTAGGTTTCACTCTGTTTTGTCCTATATTGATAGATGTATTTGGAACTCTAAATCCAACACGGTTTGTGCTAGCTTCTTGAAACTTGACACAACAAAGTAGTTTCACGTTCTATCTCTACATTTTGTTTCCTCTTGATGTAGCCATAAGCAGTGACTGGCGAGAAACACTTTCATGGGAAGGGGTTGCCAAGCTTCCAAAAATTACGAATCTCCAGAAATCTCAGCAAATATTTTTTCACCCAAACTCGATGATACTTTCAGGTAATGATCAGTACACTAAGGCGACTTGGTTCCTCAAATTTCGTTCTTCTATGTTGAAGCGTTCATTTCCAGTAACAGTTTGAATTTTTAGGTTTCACTCTGTTTTCTCCTATATTGATAGATGTATTTGGAACTCTAAATCCAACACGGTGTGTACTAGCTTCTTGAAACTTGACACAACAAAGTAGTTTCACGTTCTATCTCTACGTTTTGTTTCCTCTTGATGTAGCCCTAAGCAGTGACTGGCGAGAAACACTTACATGGGCAGGGGTTGCCAAGCTTCCAAAAATTACGAATCTCCAGAAATCTCAGCAAATATTTTTTCACCCAAACTGGATGATACTTTCAGGTAATGATCAGTACACTAAGGCGACTTGGTTCCCCAAATTTCGTTCTTCTATGTTGAAGCATTCATTTCCAGTAACAGTTTGAATTTTTAGGTTTCACTCTGTTTTCTCCTATATTGATAGATGTATTTGGAACTCTAAATCCAACACGGTTTGTGCTAGCTTCTTGAAACTTGACACAACAAAGTAGTTTCACGTTCTATCTCTACATTTTGTTTCCTCTTGATGTAGCCCTAAGCAGTGACTGGCGAGAAACACTTTCATGGGAAGGGGTTGCCAAGCTTCCAAAAATTACGAATCTCCAGAAATCTCAGCAAATATTTTTTCACCCAAACTGGATGATACTTTCAGGTAATGATCAGTACACGAAGGCGACTTGGTTCCCCAAATTTCGTTCTTCTATGTTGAAGCGTTCATTTCCAGTAACAGTTTGAATTTTTAGGTTTCACTCTGTTTTCTCCTATATTGATAGATGTATTTGGAAATCTAAATCCAACACGGTTTGTGCTAGCTTCTTGAAACTTGACACGACAAAGTAGTTTCACGTTCTATCTCTACGTTTTGTTTCATCTTGATGTAGCCCTAAGCAGTGACTGGCGAGACACACTTTCATGGGAAGGGGTTGCCAAGCTTCCAAAAATTACGAATCTCCAGAAATCTCAGCAACTATTTTTTCACCCAAACTGGATGATACTTTCAGGTAATGATCAGTACCCTAAGGCGACTTGGTTCCCCAAATTTCGTTCTTCTATGTTGAAGCGTTCATTTCCAGTAACAGTTTGAATTTTTAGGTTTCACTCTGTTTTCTCCTATATTGATAGATGTATTTGGAACTCTAAATCCAACACGGTTTGTGCTAGCTTCTTGAAACTTGACACAACAAAGTAGTTTCACGTTCTATCTCTAGTTTGTTTCCTCTTGATGTAGCCCTAAGCAGTGACTGGCGAGAAACACTTTCACGGGAAGGGGTTGCCAAGCTTCCAAAAATTACGAATCTCCAGAAATCTCAGCAAATATTTTTTCACCCAAACTGGATGATACTTTCAGGTAATGATCAGTACACTAAGGCGACTTGGTTCCCCAAATTTCGTTCTTCTATGTTGAAGCGTTCATTTCCAGTAACAGTTTGAATTTTTAGGTTTCACTCTGTTTTCTCCTATATTGATAGATGTATTTGGAACTCTAAATCCAACACGGTTTGTGCTAGCTTCTTGAAACTTGACACAACAAAATAGTTTCACGTTCTATCTCTACGTTTTGTTTCCTCTTGATGTAGCCCTAAGCAGTGACTGGCGAGAAACACTTTCATGGGAAGAGGTTGCCCAGTCTCCAAAAATTACGAATCTCCAGAAATCTCAGCAAATATTTTTTCACCCAAACTGGATGATACTTTCAGGTAATGATCAGTACACTAAGGCGACTTGGTTCCCCAAAATTTCGTTCTTCTATGTTGAAGCGTTCATTTCCAGTAACAGTTTGAATTTTTAGGTTTCACTCTGTTTTCTCCTATATTGATAGATGTATTTGGAACTCTAAATCCAACACGGTTTCTGCTAGCTTCTTGAAACTTGACACAACAAAATAGTTTCACGTTCTATCTCTACGTTTTGTTTCCTCTTGATGTAGCCCTAAGCAGTGACTGGCGAGAAACCCTTTCATGGGAAGGGGTTGCCAAGCTTCCAAAAACTACAAATCTCCAGAAATATCAGCAAATATTTTTTCACCCAAACTGGATGACACTTTCAGGTAATGATCAGTACACTAAGGCACTTGGTTCCCCAAATTTCGTTCTTCTATGATTTCACGTTCATTTCCAGTAACAGTTTGAATTTTTAGGTTTCACTCTGTTTTCTCCTATATTGATAGATGTATTTGGAACTCTAAATCCAACACGGTTTGTGCTAGCTTCTTGAAACTTGACACAACAAAGTAGTTTCACGTTCTATCTCTACGTTTTGTTTCCTCTTGATGTAGCCCTAAGCAGTGACTGGCAAGAATCACTTTCATGGGAAGGGGTTGCCAAGCCTCCAAAAACTACGAATCTCCAGAAATCTCAGCAAATATTTTTTCACCCAAACTGGATGATACTTTCAGGTAATGATCAGTACACTTAGGCGACTTGGTTCCCCAAATTTCGTTCTTCTATGTTGAAGCGTTCATTTCCAGTAACAGTTTGAATTTTTAGGTTTCACTCTGTTTTCTCCTATATTGATAGATGTATTTGTAACTGTAAATCCAACACGGTTTGTGCTAGCTTCTTGAAACTTGACACAACAAAGTAGTTTCACGTTCTATCTCTACGGTTTGTTTCCTCTTGATGTAGCCCTAAGCAGTGACTGGCGAGAAACACTTTCATGGGAAGAGGTTGCCCAGTCTCCAAAAATTACGAATCTCCAGAAATCTCAGCAAATATTTTTTCACCCAAACTGGATGATACTTTCAGGTAATGATCAGTACACTAAGGCGACTTGGTTCCCCAAATTTCGTTCTTCTATGTTGAAGCGTTCATTTCCAGTAACAGTTTGAATTTTTAGGTTTCACTCTGTTTTCTCCTATATTGATAGATGTATTTGGAACTCGAAGTCCAACACGGTTTGTGCTAGCTTCTTGAAACTTGACACAACAAAGTAGTTTCACGTTCTATCTCTACGTTTTGTTTCCTCTTGATGTAGCCCTAAGCAGTGACTGGCGAGAAACACTTTCATGGGAAGGGGTTGCCAAGCTTCCAAAAACTACGAATCTCCAGAAATATCAGCAAATATTTTTTCAACCAAACTGGATGACACTTTCAGGTAATGATCAGTACACTAAGTTGACTTGGTTCCCCAAATTTCGTTCTTCTATGATTTCACGTTCATTTCCAGTAACAGTTTGAATTTTTAGGTTTCACTCTGTTTTCTCCTATATTGATAGATGTATTTGGAACTCTAAATCCAACACGGTTTGTGCTAGCTTCTTGAAACTTGACACAACAAAGTAGTTTCACGTTCTATATCTATGTTTTGTTTCCTCTTGATGTATCCCTAAGCAGTGACTGGCGAGAAACACTTTCATGGGAAGGGGTTGCCAAGCTTCCAAAAATTACGAATCTCCAGAAATCACAGCAAATATTTTTTCACCCAAACTGGATGATACTTTCAGGTAATGATCAGTACACGAAGGCGACTTGGTTCCCCAAATTTCGTTCTTCTATGTTGAAGCGTTCATTTCCAGTAACAGTTTGAATTTTTAGGTTTCACTCTGTTTTCTCCTATATTGATAGATGTATTTGGAAATCTAAATCCAACACGGTTTGTGCTAGCTTCTTGAAACTTGACACGACAAAGTAGTTTCACGTTCTATCTCTACGTTTTGTTTCCTCTTGATGTAGCCCTAAGCAGTGACTGGCGAGACACACTTTCATGGGAAGGGGTTGCCAAGCTTCCAAAAATTACGAATCTCCAGAAATCTCAGCAACTATTTTTTCACCCAAACTGGATGATACTTTCAGGTAATGATCAGTACCCTAAGGCGACTTGGTTCCCCAAATTTCGTTCTTCTATGTTGAAGCGTTCATTTCCAGTAACAGTTTGAATTTTTAGGTTTCACTCTGTTTTCTCCTATATTGATAGATGTATTTGGAACTCTAAATCCAACACGGTTTGTGCTAGCTTCTTGAAACTTGACACAACAAAGTAGTTTCACGTTCTATCTCTAGTTTGTTTCCTCTTGATGTAGCCCTAAGCAGTGACTGGCGAGAAACACTTTCACGGGAAGGGGTTGCCAAGCTTCCAAAAATTACGAATCTCCAGAAATCTCAGCAAATATTTTTTCACCCAAACTGGATGATACTTTCAGGTAATGATCAGTACACTAAGTCGACTTGGTTCCCCAAATTTCGTTCTTCTATGTTGAAGCGTTCATTTCCAGTAACAGTTTGAATTTTTAGGTTTCACTCTGTTTTCTCCTATATTGATAGATGTATTTGGAACTCTAAATCCAACACGGTTTGTGCTAGCTTCTTGAAACTTGACACAACAAAGTAGTTTCACGTTCTATCTCTACGTTTTGTTTCCTCTTGATGTAGCCCTAAGCAGTGACTGGCGAGAAACACTTTCATGGGAAGATTTTGCCCAGTCTCCAAAAATTACGAATCTCCAGAAATCTCAGCAAATATTTTTTCACCCAAACTGGATGATACTTTCAGGTAATGATCAGTACACTAAGGCGACTTGGTTCCCCAAAATTTCGTTCTTCTATGTTGAAGCGTTCATTTCCAGTAACAGTTTGAATTTTTAGGTTTCACTCTGTTTTCTCCTATATTGATAGATGTATTTGGAACTCTAAATCCAACACGGTTTGTGCTAGCTTCTTGAAACTTGACACAACAAAGTAGTTTCACGTTCTATCTCTACGTTTTGTTTCCTCTTGATGTAGCCCTAAGCAGTGACTGGCGAGAAACCCTTTCATGGGAAGGGGTTGCCAAGCTTCCAAAAACTACAAATCTCCAGAAATATCAGCAAATATTTTTTCACCCAAACTGGATGACACTTTCAGGTAATGATCAGTACACTAAGGCACTTGGTTCCCCAAATTTCGTTCTTCTATGATTTCACGTTCATTTCCAGTAACAGTTTGAATTTTTAGGTTTCACTCTGTTTTCTCCTATATTGATAGATGTATTTGGAACTCTAAATCCAACACGGTTTGTGCTAGCTTCTTAAAACTTGACACAACAAAGTAGTTTCACGTTCTATCTCTACGTTTTGTTTCCTCTTGATGTAGCCCTAAGCAGTGACTGGCAAGAATCACTTTCATGGGAAGGGGTTGCCAAGCCTCCAAAAACTACGAATCTCCAGAAATCTCAGCAAATATTTTTTCACCCAAACTGGATGATACTTTCAGGTAATGATCAGTACACTTAGGCGACTTGGTTCCCCAAATTTCGTTCTTCTATGTTGAAGCGTTCATTTCCAGTAACAGTTTGAATTTTTAGGTTTCACTCTGTTTTCTCCTATATTGATAGATGTATTTGTAACTGTAAATCCAACACGGTTTGTGCTAGCTTCTTGAAACTTGACACAACAAAGTAGTTTCACGTTCTATCTCTACGGTTTGTTTCCTCTTGATGTAGCCCTAAGCAGTGACTGGCGAGAAACACTTTCATGGGAAGGGGTTGCCAAGCTTCCATAAATTTCGAATCCCCAGAAATCTCAGCAAATATTTTTTCACCCAAACTGGATGATACTTTCAGGTAATGATCAGTACACTAAGGCGACTTGGTTCCCCAAATTTCGTTCTTCTATGTTGAAGCGTTCATTTCCAGTAACAGTTTGAATTTTTAGGTTTCACTCTGTTTTCTCCTATATTGATAGATGTATTTGGAACTCGAAGTCCAACACGGTTTGTGCTAGCTTCTTGAAACTTGACACAACAAAGTAGTTTCACGTTCTATCTCTACGTTTTGTTTCCTCTTGATGTAGCCCTAAGCAGTGACTGGCGAGAAACACTTTCATGGGAAGGGGTTGCCAAGCTTCCAAAAACTACGAATCTCCAGAAATATCAGCAAATATTTTTTCAACCAAACTGGATGACACTTTCAGGTAATGATCAGTACACTAAGTTGACTTGGTTCCCCAAATTTCGTTCTTCTATGTTTTCGCGTTCATTTCCAGTAACAGTTTGAATTTTTAGGTTTCACTCTGTTTTCTCCTATATTGATAGATGTATTTGGAACTCTAAATCCAACACGGTTTGTGCTAGCTTCTTGAAACTTGACACAACAAAGTAGTTTCACGTTCTATATCTATGTTTTGTTTCCTCTTGATGTATCCCTAAGCAGTGACTGGCGAGAAACACTTTCATGGGAAGGGGTTGCCAAGCTTCAAAAAATTACGAATCTCCAGAAATCTCAGCAAATATTTTTTCACCCAAACTGGATGATACTTTCAGGTAATGATCAGTACACTAAGGCGACTTGGTTCCCCAAATTTCGTTCTTCTATGTTGAAGCGTTCATTTCCAGTAACAGTTTGAATTTTTAGGTTTCACTCTGTTTTCTCCTATATTGATAGATGTATTTGGAACTCTAAATCCAACACGGTTTGTGCTAGCTTCTTGAAACTTGACACAACAAAGTAGTTTCACGTTCTATCTCTACGGTTTGTTTCCTCTTGATGTAGCCCTAAGCAGTGACTGGCGAGAAACACTTTCATGGGAAGGGGTTGCCAAGCTTCCAAAAATTACGAATCTCCAGAAATCTCAGCAAATATTTTTTCACCCAAACTGGATGATACTTTCAGGTAACGATCAGTACACTAAGGCGACTTGGTTCCCCAAATTTCGTTCTTCTATGTTGAAGCGTTCATTTCCAGTAACAGTTTGAATTTTTAGGTTTCACTCTGTTTTCTCCTATATTGATAGATGTATTTGGAACTCTAAATCCAACACGGTTTGTGCTAGCTTCTTTAAACTTGACACAACAAAGTAGTCTCACGTTCTATCTCTACGTTTTGTTTCCTCTTGATGTAGCCCTAAGCAGTGACTGGCGAGAAACACTTTCATGGGAAGGGGTTGCCAAGCTTCCAAAAACTACGAATCTCCAGGAATCGCAGCAAATATTTTATGACCCAAACTGGATGATACTTTCAGGTAATGATCAGTACACTAAGGCGACTTGGTTCCCCAAATTTCGTTCTTCTATGTTGAAGCGTTCATTTCCAGTAACAGTTTGAATTTTTAGGTTTCACTCTGTTTTCTCCTATATTGATAGATGTTTTTGGAACTCTAAATCCAACACGGTTTGTGCTAGCTTCTTGAAACTTGACACAACAAAGTAGTTTCACGTTCTATCTCTACGTTTTGTTTCCTCTTGATGTAGCCCTAAGCAGTGACTGGCGAGAAACACTTTCATGGGAAGGGGTTGCCAAGCTTCCAAAAATTACGAATCTCCAGGAATCTCAGCAAATATTTTTTCACCCAAACCGGATGATACTTTCAGGTAATGATCAGTACACTAAGGCGACTTGGTTCCCCAAATTTCGTTCTTCTATGTTGAAGCGTTCATTTCCAGTAACAGTTTGAATTTTTAGGTTTCACTCTGTTTTCTCCTATATTGATAGATGTATTTGGAACTCTAAATCCAACACGGTTTGCGCTAGCTTCTTGAAACTTGACACAACAAAGTAGTTTCACGTTCTATCTCTACGTTTTGTTTCCTCTTGATGTAGCCCTAAGCAGTGACTGGCGAGAAACACTTTCATGGTAAGGGGTTGCCAAGCTTCCACAAACTACGAATCTCCAGGAATCGCAGCAAATATTTTATGACCCAAACTGGATGATACTTTCAGGTAATGATCAGTACACTAAGGCGACTTGGTTCCCCAAATTTCGTTCTTCTATGTTGAAGCGTTCATTTCCAGTAACAGTTTGAATTTTTAGGTTTCACTCTGTTTTCTCCTATATTGATAGATGTATTTGGAACTCTAAATCCAACACGGTTTGTGCTAGCTTCTTGAAACTTGACACAACAAAGTAGTTTCACGTTCTATCTCTACGTTTTGTTTCCTCTTGATGTAGCCCTAAGCAGTGACTGGCGAGAAACACTTTCATGGGAAGAGGTTGCCAAGCTTCAAAAAATTACGAATCTCCAGGAATCTCAGCAAATATTTTTTCACCCAAACTGGATGATACTTTCAGGTAATGATCAGTACACTAAGGCGACTTGGTTCCCCAAATTTCGTTCTTCTGTGTTGAAGCGTTCATTTCCAGTAACAGTTTGAATTTTTAGGTTTCACTCTGTTTTCTCCTATATTGATAGATGTATTTGGAACTCTAAATCCAACACGGTTTGCGCTAGCTTCTTGAAACTTGACACAACAAAGTAGTTTCACGTTCTATCTCTACGTTTTGTTTCCTCTTGATGTAGCCCTAAGCAGTGACTGGCAAGAATCACTTTCATGGGAAGGGGTTGCCAAGCCTCCAAAAACTACGAATCTCCAGAAATCTCAGCAAATATTTTTTCACCCAAACTGGATGATACTTTCAGGTAATGATCAGTACACTTAGGCGACTTGGTTCCCCAAATTTCGTTCTTCTATGTTGAAGCGTTCATTTCCAGTAACAGTTTGAATTTTTAGGTTTCACTCTGTTTTCTCCTATATTGATAGATGTATTTGTAACTGTAAATCCAACACGGTTTGTGCTAGCTTCTTGAAACTTGACACAACAAAGTAGTTTCACGTTCTATCTCTACGGTTTGTTTCCTCTTGATGTAGCCCTAAGCAGTGACTGGCGAGAAACACTTTCATGGGAAGAGGTTGCCCAGTCTCCAAAAATTACGAATCTCCAGAAATCTCAGCAAATATTTTTTCACCCAAACTGGATGATACTTTCAGGTAATGATCAGTACACTAAGGCGACTTGGTTCCCCAAATTTCGTTCTTCTATGTTGAAGCGTTCATTTCCAGTAACAGTTTGAATTTTTAGGTTTCACTCTGTTTTCTCCTATATTGATAGATGTATTTGGAACTCGAAGTCCAACACGGTTTGTGCTAGCTTCTTGAAACTTGACACAACAAAGTAGTTTCACGTTCTATCTCTACGTTTTGTTTCCTCTTGATGTAGCCCTAAGCAGTGACTGGCGAGAAACACTTTCATGGGAAGGGGTTGCCAAGCTTCCAAAAACTACGAATCTCCAGAAATATCAGCAAATATTTTTTCAACCAAACTGGATGACACTTTCAGGTAATGATCAGTACACTAAGTTGACTTGGTTCCCCAAATTTCGTTCTTCTATGATTTCACGTTCATTTCCAGTAACAGTTTGAATTTTTAGGTTTCACTCTGTTTTCTCCTATATTGATAGATGTATTTGGAACTCTAAATCCAACACGGTTTGTGCTAGCTTCTTGAAACTTGACACAACAAAGTAGTTTCACGTTCTATATCTATGTTTTGTTTCCTCTTGATGTATCCCTAAGCAGTGACTGGCGAGAAACACTTTCATGGGAAGGGGTTGCCAAGCTTCCAAAAATTACGAATCTCCAGAAATCACAGCAAATATTTTTTCACCCAAACTGGATGATACTTTCAGGTAATGATCAGTACACGAAGGCGACTTGGTTCCCCAAATTTCGTTCTTCTATGTTGAAGCGTTCATTTCCAGTAACAGTTTGAATTTTTAGGTTTCACTCTGTTTTCTCCTATATTGATAGATGTATTTGGAAATCTAAATCCAACACGGTTTGTGCTAGCTTCTTGAAACTTGACACGACAAAGTAGTTTCACGTTCTATCTCTACGTTTTGTTTCCTCTTGATGTAGCCCTAAGCAGTGACTGGCGAGACACACTTTCATGGGAAGGGGTTGCCAAGCTTCCAAAAATTACGAATCTCCAGAAATCTCAGCAACTATTTTTTCACCCAAACTGGATGATACTTTCAGGTAATGATCAGTACCCTAAGGCGACTTGGTTCCCCAAATTTCGTTCTTCTATGTTGAAGCGTTCATTTCCAGTAACAGTTTGAATTTTTAGGTTTCACTCTGTTTTCTCCTATATTGATAGATGTATTTGGAACTCTAAATCCAACACGGTTTGTGCTAGCTTCTTGAAACTTGACACAACAAAGTAGTTTCACGTTCTATCTCTAGTTTGTTTCCTCTTGATGTAGCCCTAAGCAGTGACTGGCGAGAAACACTTTCACGGGAAGGGGTTGCCAAGCTTCCAAAAATTACGAATCTCCAGAAATCTCAGCAAATATTTTTTCACCCAAACTGGATGATACTTTCAGGTAATGATCAGTACACTAAGTCGACTTGGTTCCCCAAATTTCGTTCTTCTATGTTGAAGCGTTCATTTCCAGTAACAGTTTGAATTTTTAGGTTTCACTCTGTTTTCTCCTATATTGATAGATGTATTTGGAACTCTAAATCCAACACGGTTTGTGCTAGCTTCTTGAAACTTGACACAACAAAGTAGTTTCACGTTCTATCTCTACGTTTTGTTTCCTCTTGATGTAGCCCTAAGCAGTGACTGGCGAGAAACACTTTCATGGGAAGATTTTGCCCAGTCTCCAAAAATTACGAATCTCCAGAAATCTCAGCAAATATTTTTTCACCCAAACTGGATGATACTTTCAGGTAATGATCAGTACACTAAGGCGACTTGGTTCCCCAAAATTTCGTTCTTCTATGTTGAAGCGTTCATTTCCAGTAACAGTTTGAATTTTTAGGTTTCACTCTGTTTTCTCCTATATTGATAGATGTATTTGGAACTCTAAATCCAACACGGTTTGTGCTAGCTTCTTGAAACTTGACACAACAAAGTAGTTTCACGTTCTATCTCTACGTTTTGTTTCCTCTTGATGTAGCCCTAAGCAGTGACTGGCGAGAAACCCTTTCATGGGAAGGGGTTGCCAAGCTTCCAAAAACTACAAATCTCCAGAAATATCAGCAAATATTTTTTCACCCAAACTGGATGACACTTTCAGGTAATGATCAGTACACTAAGGCACTTGGTTCCCCAAATTTCGTTCTTCTATGATTTCACGTTCATTTCCAGTAACAGTTTGAATTTTTAGGTTTCACTCTGTTTTCTCCTATATTGATAGATGTATTTGGAACTCTAAATCCAACACGGTTTGTGCTAGCTTCTTAAAACTTGACACAACAAAGTAGTTTCACGTTCTATCTCTACGTTTTGTTTCCTCTTGATGTAGCCCTAAGCAGTGACTGGCAAGAATCACTTTCATGGGAAGGGGTTGCCAAGCCTCCAAAAACTACGAATCTCCAGAAATCTCAGCAAATATTTTTTCACCCAAACTGGATGATACTTTCAGGTAATGATCAGTACACTTAGGCGACTTGGTTCCCCAAATTTCGTTCTTCTATGTTGAAGCGTTCATTTCCAGTAACAGTTTGAATTTTTAGGTTTCACTCTGTTTTCTCCTATATTGATAGATGTATTTGTAACTGTAAATCCAACACGGTTTGTGCTAGCTTCTTGAAACTTGACACAACAAAGTAGTTTCACGTTCTATCTCTACGGTTTGTTTCCTCTTGATGTAGCCCTAAGCAGTGACTGGCGAGAAAACTTTCATGGGAAGGGGTTGCCAAGCTTCCATAAATTTCGAATCCCCAGAAATCTCAGCAAATATTTTTTCACCCAAACTGGATGATACTTTCAGGTAATGATCAGTACACTAAGGCGACTTGGTTCCCCAAATTTCGTTCTTCTATGTTCAAGCGTTCATTTCCAGTAACAGTTTGAATTTTTAGGTTTCACTCTGTTTTCTCCTATATTGATAGATGTATTTGGAACTCGAAGTCCAACACGGTTTGTGCTAGCTTCTTGAAACTTGACACAACAAAGTAGTTTCACGTTCTATCTCTACGTTTTGTTTCCTCTTGATGTAGCCCTAAGCAGTGACTGGCGAGAAACACTTTCATGGGAAGGGGTTGCCAAGCTTCCAAAAACTACGAATCTCCAGAAATATCAGCAAATATTTTTTCAACCAAACTGGATGACACTTTCAGGTAATGATCAGTACACTAAGTTGACTTGGTTCCCCAAATTTCGTTCTTCTATGTTTTCGCGTTCATTTCCAGTAACAGTTTGAATTTTTAGGTTTCACTCTGTTTTCTCCTATATTGATAGATGTATTTGGAACTCTAAATCCAACACGGTTTGTGCTAGCTTCTTGAAACTTGACACAACAAAGTAGTTTCACGTTCTATATCTATGTTTTGTTTCCTCTTGATGTATCCCTAAGCAGTGACTGGCGAGAAACACTTTCATGGGAAGGGGTTGCCAAGCTTCAAAAAATTACGAATCTCCAGAAATCTCAGCAAATATTTTTTCACCCAAACTGGATGATACTTTCAGGTAATGATCAGTACACTAAGGCGACTTGGTTCCCCAAATTTCGTTCTTCTATGTTGAAGCGTTCATTTCCAGTAACAGTTTGAATTTTTAGGTTTCACTCTGTTTTCTCCTATATTGATAGATGTATTTGGAACTCTAAATCCAACACGGTTTGTGCTAGCTTCTTGAAACTTGACACAACAAAGTAGTTTCACGTTCTATCTCTACGGTTTGTTTCCTCTTGATGTAGCCCTAAGCAGTGACTGGCGAGAAACACTTTCATGGGAAGGGGTTGCCAAGCTTCCAAAAATTACGAATCTCCAGAAATCTCAGCAAATATTTTTTCACCCAAACTGGATGATACTTTCAGGTAACGATCAGTACACTAAGGCGACTTGGTTCCCCAAATTTCGTTCTTCTATGTTGAAGCGTTCATTTCCAGTAACAGTTTGAATTTTTAGGTTTCACTCTGTTTTCTCCTATATTGATAGATGTATTTGGAACTCTAAATCCAACACGGTTTGTGCTAGCTTCTTTAAACTTGACACAACAAAGTAGTCTCACGTTCTATCTCTACGTTTTGTTTCCTCTTGATGTAGCCCTAAGCAGTGACTGGCGAGAAACACTTTCATGGGAAGGGGTTGCCAAGCTTCCAAAAACTACGAATCTCCAGGAATCGCAGCAAATATTTTATGACCCAAACTGGATGATACTTTCAGGTAATGATCAGTACACTAAGGCGACTTGGTTCCCCAAATTTCGTTCTTCTATGTTGAAGCGTTCATTTCCAGTAACAGTTTGAATTTTTAGGTTTCACTCTGTTTTCTCCTATATTGATAGATGTTTTTGGAACTCTAAATCCAACACGGTTTGTGCTAGCTTCTTGAAACTTGACACAACAAAGTAGTTTCACGTTCTATCTCTACGTTTTGTTTCCTCTTGATGTAGCCCTAAGCAGTGACTGGCGAGAAACACTTTCATGGGAAGGGGTTGCCAAGCTTCCAAAAATTACGAATCTCCAGGAATCTCAGCAAATATTTTTTCACCCAAACCGGATGATACTTTCAGGTAATGATCAGTACACTAAGGCGACTTGGTTCCCCAAATTTCGTTCTTCTATGTTGAAGCGTTCATTTCCAGTAACAGTTTGAATTTTTAGGTTTCACTCTGTTTTCTCCTATATTGATAGATGTATTTGGAACTCTAAATCCAACACGGTTTGCGCTAGCTTCTTGAAACTTGACACAACAAAGTAGTTTCACGTTCTATCTCTACGTTTTGTTTCCTCTTGATGTAGCCCTAAGCAGTGACTGGCGAGAAACACTTTCATGGTAAGGGGTTGCCAAGCTTCCAAAAACTACGAATCTCCAGGAATCGCAGCAAATATTTTATGACCCAAACTGGATGATACTTTCAGGTAATGATCAGTACACTAAGGCGACTTGGTTCCCCAAATTTCGTTCTTCTATGTTGAAGCGTTCATTTCCAGTAACAGTTTGAATTTTTAGGTTTCACTCTGTTTTCTCCTATATTGATAGATGTATTTGGAACTCTAAATCCAACACGGTTTGTGCTAGCTTCTTGAAACTTGACACAACAAAGTAGTTTCACGTTCTATCTCTACGTTTTGTTTCCTCTTGATGTAGCCCTAAGCAGTGACTGGCGAGAAACACTTTCATGGGAAGAGGTTGCCAAGCTTCAAAAAATTACGAATCTCCAGGAATCTCAGCAAATATTTTTTCACCCAAACTGGATGATACTTTCAGGTAATGATCAGTACACTAAGGCGACTTGGTTCCCCAAATTTCGTTCTTCTGTGTTGAAGCGTTCATTTCCAGTAACAGTTTGAATTTTTAGGTTTCACTCTGTTTTCTCCTATATTGATAGATGTATTTGGAACTCTAAATCCAACACGGTTTGCGCTAGCTTCTTGAAACTTGACACAACAAAGTAGTTTCACGTTCTATCTCTACGTTTTGTTTCCTCTTGATGTAGCCCTAAGCAGTGACTGGCGAGAAACACTTTCATGGGAAGGGGTTGCCAAGTCTCCAAAAATTACGAATCTCCAGATATCTCAGCAAATATTTTTTCACCCAAACTGGATGATACTTTCAGGTAATGATCAGTACACTAAGGCGACTTGGTTCCCCAAATTTCGTTCTTCTATGTTGAAGCGTTCATTTCCAGTAACAGTTTGAATTTTTAGGTTTCACTCTGTTTTCTCCTATATTGATAGATGTATTTGGAACTCTAAATCCAACACGGTTTGTGCTAGCTTCTTGGAACTTGACACAACAAAGTAGTTTCACGTTCTATCTCTACGTTTTGTTTCCTCTTGATGTAGACCTAAGCAGTGACTGGCGAGAAACACTTTCATGGGAAGAGGTTGCCCAGGCTCCAAAAATTACGAATCTCCAGAAATCTCAGCAAATATTTTTTCACCCTAACTGGATGATACTTTCAGGTAATTATCAGTACACTAAGGCGACTAGGTTCCCCAAATTTCATTCTTCTGTGTTGAAGCGTTCATTTCCAGTAACAGTTTGAATTTTTAGGTTTCACTCTGTTTTCTCCTATATTGATAGATGTATTTGGAACTCTAAACCCAACACGGTTTGTGCTAGCTTCTTGAAACTTGACACAACAAAGTAGTTTCACGTTCTATCTCTACATTGTGTTTCCTCTTGACGTAGCCCTAAGCAGTGACTGGCGAGAAACACGTTCATGGGAAGGGGTTGCCAAGCTTCCAAAAATTACGAATCTCCAGAAATCTCAGCAAATATTTTTTCACCCAAACTGGATGATACTTTCAGGTAATGATCAGTACACTAAGGCGACTTGGTTCCCCAAATTTCGTTCTTCTATGTTGAAGCGTTCATTTCCAGTAACAGTTTGAATTTTTAGGTTTCACTCTGTTTTCTCCTATATTGATAGATGTATTTGGAACTCTAAATCCAACACGGTTTGTGCTAGCTTCTTGAAACTTGACACAACAAAGTAGTTTCACGTTCTATCTCTACGTTTTGTTTCCTCTTGATGTAGCCCTAAGCAGTGAATGGCGAGAAACACTTTCATGGGAAGAAGTTGCCCAGTCTCCAAAAATTACGAATCTCCAGAAATCTCAGCAAATATTTTTTCACCCAAACTGGATGATACTTTCAGGTAATGATCAGTACACTAAGGCGACTTGGTTCCCCAAAATTTCGTTCTTCTATGTTGAAGCGTTCATTTCCAGTAACAGTTTGAATTTTTAGGTTTCACTCTGTTTTCTCCTATATTGATAGATGTATTTGGAACTCTAAATCCAACACGGTTTGTGCTAGCTTCTTGAAACTTGACACAACAAAGTAGTTTCACGTTCTATCTCTACGTTTTGTTTCCTCTTGATGTAGCCCTAAGCAGTGACTGGCGAGAAACACTTTCATGGGAAGGGGTTGCCAAGCTTCCAAAAACTACAAATCTCCAGAAATATCAGCAAATATTTTTTCACCCAAACTGGATGACACTTTCAGGTAATGATCAGTACACTAAGGCACTTGGTTCCCCAAATTTCGTTCTTCTCTGTTGAAGCGTTCATTTCCAGTAACAGTTTGAATTTTTAGGTTTCACTCTGTTTTCTCCTATATTGATAGATGTATTTGGAACTCTAAATCCAACACGGTTTGTGCTAGCTTCTTGAAACTTGACACAACAAAGTAGTTTCACGTTCTATCTCTACGTTTTGTTTCCTCTTGATGTAGCCCTAAGCAGTGACTGGCGAGAAACACTTTCATGGGAAGGGGTTGCCAAGCTTCCAAAAATTACGAATTTCCAGAAATCTCAGCAAATATTTTTTCACCCAAAGTGGATGATACTTTCAGGTAATGATCAGTACACTAAGGCGACTTGGTTCCCCAAATTTCGTTCTTCTATGTTGAAGCGTTCATTTCCAGTAACAGTTTGAATTTTTAGGTTTCACTCTGTTTTCTCCTATATTGATAGATGTATTTGGAACTCTAAATCCAACACGGTTTGTGCTAGCTTCTTGAAACTTGACACAACAAAGTAGTTTCATGTTCTATCTCTACATTGTGTTTCCTCTTGATGTAGCCCTAAGCAGTGACTGACGAGAAACACGTTCATGGGAAGGGGTTGCCAAGCTTCCAAAAATTACGAATCTCCAGAAATCTCAGCAAATATTTTTTCACCCAAACTCGATGACACTTTCAGGTAATGATCAGTACACTAAGGCGACTTGGTTCCCCAAATTTCGTTCTTCTATGTTGAAGCGTTCTTTTCCAGTAACAGTTTGAATTTTTAGGTTTCACTCTGTTTTCTCCTATATTGATAGATGTATTTGGAACTCTAAATCCAACACGGTTTGTGCTAGCTTCTTGAAACTTGACACAACAAAGTAGTTTCACGTTCTATCTCTACGTTTTGTTTCCTCTTGATGTAGCCCTAAGCAGTGACTGGCGAGAAACACTTTCATGGAACGGGGATGCCAAGCTTCCAAAAATTACGAATCTCCAGAAATCTCAGCAAATATTTTTTCACCCAAACTGGATGATACTTTCAGGTAATGATCAGTACACTAAGGCGACTTGGTTCCCCAAATTTCGTTCTTCTCTGTTGAAGCGTTCATTTCCAGTAACAGTTTGAATTTTTAGGTTTCACTCTGTTTTCTCCTATATTAATAGATGTATTTGGAACTCTAAATCCAACACGGTTTTTGCTAGCTTCTTGAAACTTGACACAACAAAGTAGTTTCACGTTCTATCTCTAGTTTGTTTCCTCTTGATGTAGCCCTAAGCAGTGACTGGCGAGA
Source organism: Spermophilus citellus (assembly GCF_964194105.1). NCBI lineage: Eukaryota > Metazoa > Chordata > Mammalia > Rodentia > Sciuridae > Spermophilus > Spermophilus citellus. The sequence goes on from NC_138183.1 coordinate 107,037,913, forward strand.
AACACTTTCACGGGAAGGGGTTGCCAAGCTTCCAAAAATTACGAATCTCCAGAAATCTCAGCAAATATTTTTTCACCCAAACTGGATGATACTTTCAGGTAATGATTAGTACACTAAGGCGACTTGGTTCCCCAAATTTCGTTCTTCTATGTTGAAGCGTTCATTTCCAGTAACAGTTTGAATTTTTAGGTTTCACTCTGTTTTCTCCTATATTGATAGATGTATTTGGAACTCTAAATCCAACACGGTTTGTGCTAGCTTCTTGAAACTTGACACAACAAAGTAGTTTCACGTTCTATCTCTACGTTTTGTTTCCTCTTGATGTAGCCCTAAGCAGTGACTGGCAAGAAACACTTTCATGGGAAGAGGTTGCCCAGTCTCTAAAAATTACGAATCTCCAGAAATCTCAGCAAATATTTTTTCACCCAAACTGGATGATACTTTCAGGTAATGATCAGTACACTAAGGCGACTTGGTTCCCCAAATTTCGTTCTTCTATGTTGAAGCGTTCATTTCCAGTAACAGTTTGAATTTTTAGGTTTCACTCTGTTTTCTCCTATATTGATAGATGCTTTTGGAACTCTAAATCCAACACGGTTTGTGCTAGCTTCTTGAAACTTGACACAACAAAGTAGTTTCACGTTCTTTCTCTACGTTTTGTTTCCTCTTGATGTAGCCCTAAGCAGTGACTGGCGAGAAACACTTTCATGGGAAGGGGTTGCCAAGCTTCCAAAAACTACGAATCTCCAGAAATATCAGCAAATATTTTTTCACCCAAACTGGATGACACTTTCAGGTAATGATCAGTACACTAAGGCGACTTGGTTCCCCAAATTTCGTTCTTCTATGTTTTCGCGTTCATTTCCAGTAACAGTTTGAATTTTTAGGTTTCACTCTGTTTTCTCCTATATTGATAGATGTATTTGGAACTCTAAATCCAACACGGTTTGTGCTAGCTTCTTGAAACTTGACACAACAAAGTAGTTTCACGTTCTATCTCTACGTTTTGTTTCCTCTTGATGTAGCCCTAAGCAGTGACTGGCGAGACACACTTTCATGGGAAGGGGTTGCCAAGCTTCCAAAAATTACGAATCTCCAGAAATCTCAGCAAATATTTTTTCTCCCAAACTCGATGATACTTTCAGGTAATGATCAGTACACTAAGGCGACTTGGTTCCCCAAATTTCGTTCTTCTATGTTGAAGCGTTCATTTCCAGTAACAGTTTGAATTTTTAGGTTTCACTCTGTTTTCTCTTATATTGATAGATGTATTTGGAACTCTAAATCCAACACGGTTTGTTCTAGCTTCTTGAAACTTGACACAACAAAGTAGTTTCACGTTCTATCTCTACGTTTTGTTTCCTCTTAATGTAGCCCTAAGCAGTGACTGGCGAGAAACCCTTTCATGGAATGGGGTTACCAAGCTTCCAAAAATTACGAATCTCCAGAAATCTCAGCAACTATTTTTTCACCCAAACTGGATGATACTTTCAGGTAATGATCAGTACACTAAGGCGACTTGGTTCCCCAAATTTCGTTCTTCTATGTTGAAGCGTTCATTTCCAGTAACAGTTTGAATTTTTAGGTTTCACTCTGTTTTCTCCTATATTAATAGATGTATTTGGAACTCTAAATCCAACACGGTTTGTGCTAGCTTCTTGAAACTTGACACAAAAAAGTAGTTTCACGTTCTATCTCTACGTTTTGTTTCCTCTTGATGTAGCCCTAAGCAGTGACTGGCGAGAAACCCTTTCATGGAATGGGGTTGCCAAGCTTCCAAAAATTACGAATCTCCAGAAATCTCAGGAACTATTTTTTCACCCAAACTGGATGATACTTTCAGGTAATGATCAGTACACTAAGGCGACTTGGTTCCCCAAATTTCGTTCTTCTATGTTGAAGCGTTCATTTCCAGTAACAGTTTGAATTTTTAGCTTTCACTCTGTTTTCTCCTATATTAATAGATGTATTTGGAACTCTAAATCCAACACGGTTTGTGCTAGCTTCTTGAAACTTGACACAACAAAGTAGTTTCACGTTCTATCTCTACGTTTTGTTTCCTCTTGATGTAGCCCTAAGCAGTGACTGGCGAGAAACACTTTCATGGGAAGGGGTTGCCAAGCTTCCAAAAATTACGAATCTCCAGAAATCTCAGCAAATATTTTTTCACCTAAACTTGATGATACTTTCAGGTAATGATCAGTACACTAAGGCGACTTGGTTCCCCAAATTTCGTTCTTCTATGTTGAAGCGTTCATTTCCAGTAACAGTTTGAATTTTTAGGTTTCACTCTGTTTTCTCCTATATTGATAGATGTATTTGGAACTCTAAATCCAACACGGTTTGTGCTAGCTTCTTGAAACTTGACACAACAAAGTAGTTTCACGTTCTATCTCTACGTTTTGTTTCCTCTTGATGTAGCCCTAAGCAGTGACTGGCGAGAAACACTTACATGGGAAGAGGTTGCCCAGTCTCCAAAAATTACGAATCTCCAGAAATCTCAGCAAATATTTTTTCACCCAAACTGGATGATACTTTCAAGTAATTATCAGTACACTAAGGCGACTTGGTTCCCCAAATTTCATTCTTCTATGTTGAAGCGTTCATTTCCAGTAACAGTTTGAATTTTTAGGTTTCACTCTGTTTTCTCCTATATTGATGGATGTATTTGGAACTCTAAATCCAACACGGTTTGTGCTAGCTTCTTGAAACTTGACACAACAAAGTAGTTTCACGTTCTATCTCTACATTGTGTTTCCTCTTGATGTAGCCCTAAGCAGTGACTGGCGAGACACACGTTCATGGGAAGGGGTTGCCAAGCTTCCAAAAATTACGAATCTCCAGAAATCTCAGCAAATATTTTTTCACCCAAACTCGATGATACTTTCAGGTAATGATCAGTACACTAAGGCGACTTGGTTCCCCAAATTTCGTTCTTCTATGTTGAAGCGTTCATTTCCAGTAACAGTTTGAATTTTTAGGTTTCACTCTGTTTTCTCCTATATTGATAGATGTATTTGGAACTCTAAATCCAACACGGTTTGTGCTAGCTTCTTGAAACTTGACACAACAAAGTAGTTTCACGTTCTATCTCTACGTTTTGTTTCCTCTTGATGTAGCCCTAAGCAGTGACTGGCGAGAAACACTTTCATGGGAAGAAGTTGCCCAGTCTCCAAAAATTACGAATCTCCAGAAATCTCAGCAAATATTTTTTCACCCAAACTGGATGATACTTTCAGGTAATGATCAGTACACTAAGGCGACTTGGTTCCCCAAATTTCGTTCTTCTATGTTGAAGCGTTCATTTCCAGTAACAGTTTGAATTTTTAGGTTTCACTCTGTTTTCTCCTATATTGATAGATGTATTTGGAACTCTAAATCCAACACGGTTTGTGCTAGCTTCTTGAAACTTGACACAACAAAGTAGTTTCATGTTCTATCTCTACATTGTGTTTCCTCTTGATGTAGCCCTAAGCAGTGACTGACGAGAAACACGTTCATGGGAAGGGGTTGCCAAGCTTCCAAAAATTACGAATCTCCAGAAATCTCAGCAAATATTTTTTCACCCAAACTCGATGACACTTTCAGGTAATGATCAGTACACTAAGGCGACTTGGTTCCCCAAATTTCGTTCTTCTATGTTGAAGCGTTCTTTTCCAGTAACAGTTTGAATTTTTAGGTTTCACTCTGTTTTCTCCTATATTGATAGATGTATTTGGAACTCTAAATCCAACACGGTTTGTGCTAGCTTCTTGAAACTTGACACAACAAAGTAGTTTCACGTTCTATCTCTACGTTTTGTTTCCTCTTGATGTAGCCCTAAGCAGTGACTGGCGAGAAACACTTTCATGGAACGGGGATGCCAAGCTTCCAAAAATTACGAATCTCCAGAAATCTCAGCAAATATTTTTTCACCCAAACTGGATGATACTTTCAGGTAATGATCAGTACACTAAGGCGACTTGGTTCCCCAAATTTCGTTCTTCTCTGTTGAAGCGTTCATTTCCAGTAACAGTTTGAATTTTTAGGTTTCACTCTGTTTTCTCCTATATTAATAGATGTATTTGGAACTCTAAATCCAACACGGTTTTTGCTAGCTTCTTGAAACTTGACACAACAAAGTAGTTTCACGTTCTATCTCTAGTTTGTTTCCTCTTGATGTAGCCCTAAGCAGTGACTGGCGAGAAACACTTTCACGGGAAGGGGTTGCCAAGCTTCCAAAAATTACGAATCTCCAGAAATCTCAGCAAATATTTTTTCACCCAAACTGGATGATACTTTCAGGTAATGATTAGTACACTAAGGCGACTTGGTTCCCCAAATTTCGTTCTTCTATGTTGAAGCGTTCATTTCCAGTAACAGTTTGAATTTTTAGGTTTCACTCTTTTTTCTCCTATATTGATAGATGTATTTGGAACTCTAAATCCAACACGGTTTGTGCTAGCTTCTTGAAACTTGACACAACAAAGTAGTTTCACGTTCTATCTCTACGTTTTGTTTCCTCTTGATGTAGCCCTAAGCAGTGACTGGCAAGAAACACTTTCATGGGAAGAGGTTGCCCAGTCTCTAAAAATTACGAATCTCCAGAAATCTCAGCAAATATTTTTTCACCCAAACTGGATGATACTTTCAGGTAATGATCAGTACACTAAGGCGACTTGGTTCCCCAAATTTCGTTCTTCTATGTTGAAGCGTTCATTTCCAGTAACAGTTTGAATTTTTAGGTTTCACTCTGTTTTCTCCTATATTGATAGATGCTTTTGGAACTCTAAATCCAACACGGTTTGTGCTAGCTTCTTGAAACTTGACACAACAAAGTAGTTTCACGTTCTTTCTCTACGTTTTGTTTCCTCTTGATGTAGCCCTAAGCAGTGACTGGCGAGAAACACTTTCATGGGAAGGGGTTGCCAAGCTTCCAAAAACTACGAATCTCCAGAAATATCAGCAAATATTTTTTCACCCAAACTGGATGACACTTTCAGGTAATGATCAGTACACTAAGGCGACTTGGTTCCCCAAATTTCGTTCTTCTATGTTTTCGCGTTCATTTCCAGTAACAGTTTGAATTTTTAGGTTTCACTCTGTTTTCTCCTATATTGATAGATGTATTTGGAACTCTAAATCCAACACGGTTTGTGCTAGCTTCTTGAAACTTGACACAACAAAGTAGTTTCACGTTCTATCTCTACGTTTTGTTTCCTCTTGATGTAGCCCTAAGCAGTGACTGGCGAGACACACTTTCATGGGAAGGGGTTGCCAAGCTTCCAAAAATTACGAATCTCCAGAAATCTCAGCAAATATTTTTTCTCCCAAACTCGATGATACTTTCAGGTAATGATCAGTACACTAAGGCGACTTGGTTCCCCAAATTTCGTTCTTCTATGTTGAAGCGTTCATTTCCAGTAACAGTTTGAATTTTTAGGTTTCACTCTGTTTTCTCTTATATTGATAGATGTATTTGGAACTCTAAATCCAACACGGTTTGTTCTAGCTTCTTGAAACTTGACACAACAAAGTAGTTTCACGTTCTATCTCTACGTTTTGTTTCCTCTTAATGTAGCCCTAAGCAGTGACTGGCGAGAAACCCTTTCATGGAATGGGGTTACCAAGCTTCCAAAAATTACGAATCTCCAGAAATCTCAGCAACTATTTTTTCACCCAAACTGGATGATACTTTCAGGTAATGATCAGTACACTAAGGCGACTTGGTTCCCCAAATTTCGTTCTTCTATGTTGAAGCGTTCATTTCCAGTAACAGTTTGAATTTTTAGGTTTCACTCTGTTTTCTCCTATATTAATAGATGTATTTGGAACTCTAAATCCAACACGGTTTGTGCTAGCTTCTTGAAACTTGACACAAAAAAGTAGTTTCACGTTCTATCTCTACGTTTTGTTTCCTCTTGATGTAGCCCTAAGCAGTGACTGGCGAGAAACCCTTTCATGGAATGGGTTTGCCAAGCTTCCAAAAATTACGAATCTCCAGAAATCTCAGGAACTATTTTTTCACCCAAACTGGATGATACTTTCAGGTAATGATCAGTACACTAAGGCGACTTGGTTCCCCAAATTTCGTTCTTCTATGTTGAAGCGTTCATTTCCAGTAACAGTTTGAATTTTTAGCTTTCACTCTGTTTTCTCCTATATTAATAGATGTATTTGGAACTCTAAATCCAACACGGTTTGTGCTAGCTTCTTGAAACTTGACACAACAAAGTAGTTTCACGTTCTATCTCTACGTTTTGTTTCCTCTTGATGTAGCCCTAAGCAGTGACTGGCGAGAAACACTTTCATGGGAAGGGGTTGCCAAGCTTCCAAAAATTACGAATCTCCAGAAATCTCAGCAAATATTTTTTCACCTAAACTTGATGATACTTTCAGGTAATGATCAGTACACTAAGGCGACTTGGTTCCCCAAATTTCGTTCTTCTATGTTGAAGCGTTCATTTCCAGTAACAGTTTGAATTTTTAGGTTTCACTCTGTTTTCTCCTATATTGATAGATGTATTTGGAACTCTAAATCCAACACGGTTTGTGCTAGCTTCTTGAAACTTGACACAACAAAGTAGTTTCACGTTCTATCTCTACGTTTTGTTTCCTCTTGATGTAGCCCTAAGCAGTGACTGGCGAGAAACACTTACATGGGAAGAGGTTGCCCAGTCTCCAAAAATTACGAATCTCCAGAAATCTCAGCAAATATTTTTTCACCCAAACTGGATGATACTTTCAAGTAATTATCAGTACACTAAGGCGACTTGGTTCCCCAAATTTCATTCTTCTATGTTGAAGCGTTCATTTCCAGTAACAGTTTGAATTTTTAGGTTTCACTCTGTTTTCTCCTATATTGATGGATGTATTTGGAACTCTAAATCCAACACGGTTTGTGCTAGCTTCTTGAAACTTGACACAACAAAGTAGTTTCACGTTCTATCTCTACATTGTGTTTCCTCTTGATGTAGCCCTAAGCAGTGACTGGCGAGACACACGTTCATGGGAAGGGGTTGCCAAGCTTCCAAAAATTACGAATCTCAAGAAATCTCAGCAAATATTTTTTCACCCAAACTCGATGATACTTTCAGGTAATGATCAGTACACTAAGGCGACTTGGTTCCCCAAATTTCGTTCTTCTATGTTGAAGCGTTCATTTCCAGTAACAGTTTGAATTTTTAGGTTTCACTCTGTTTTCTCCTATATTGATAGATGTATTTGGAACTCTAAATCCAACACGGTTTGTGCTAGCTTCTTGAAACTTGACACAACAAAGTAGTTTCACGTTCTATCTCTACGTTTTGTTTCCTCTTGATGTAGCCCTAAGCAGTGACTGGCGAGAAACACTTTCATGGAACGGGGTTGCCAAGCTTCCAAAAATTACGAATCTCCAGAAATCTCAGCAAATATTTTTTCACCCAAACTGGATGATACTTTCAGGTAATGATCAGTACACTAAGGCGACTTGGTTCCCCAAATTTCGTTCTTCTCTGTTGAAGCGTTCATTTCCAGTAACAGTTTGAATTTTTAAGTTTCACTCTGTTTTCTCCTATATTAATAGATGTATTTGGAACTCTAAATCCAACACGGTTTGTGCTAGCTTCTTGAAACTTGACACAACAAAGTAGTTTCACTTTCTATCTCTAGTTTGTTTCCTCTTGATGTAGCCCTAAGCAGTGACTGGCGAGAAACACTTTCACGGGAAGGGGTTGCCAAGCTTCCAAAAATTACGAATCTCCAGAAATCTCAGCAAATATTTTTTCACCCAAACTGGATGATACTTTCAGGTAATGATCAGTACACTAAGGCGACTTGGTTCCCCAAATTTCGTTCTTCTATGTTGAAGCGTTCATTTCCAGTAACAGTTTGAATTTTTAGGTTTCACTCTGTTTTCTCCTATATTGATAGATGTATTTGGAACTCTAAATCCAACATGGTTTGTGCTAGCTTCTTGAAACTTGACACAACAAAGTAGTTTCACGTTCTATCTCTACGTTTTTTTTCCTCTTGATGTAGCCCTAAGCATTGACTGGCAAGAAACACTTTCATGGGAAGAGGTTGCCCAGGCTCCAAAAATTACGAATCTCCAGAAATCTCAGCAAATATTTTTTCACCCAAACTGGATGATACTTTCAGGTAATGATCAGTACACTAAGGCGACTTGGTTCCCCAAATTTCGTTCTTCTATGTTGAAGCGTTCATTTCCAGTAACAGTTTGAATTTTTAGGTTTCACTCTGTTTTCTCCTATATTGATAGATGTATTTGGAACTCTAAATCCAACACGGTTTGTGCTAGCTTCTTGAAACTTGACACAACAAAGTAGTTTCACGTTCTATCTCTACGTTTTGTTTCCTCTTGATGTAGCCCTAAGCAGTGACTGGCAAGAAACACTTTCATGGGAAGAGGTTGCCCAGTCTCTAAAAATTACGAATCTCCAGAAATCTCAGCAAATATTTTTTCACCCAAACTGGATGATACTTTCAGGTAATGATCAGTACACTAAGGCGACTTGGTTCCCCAAATTTCGTTCTTCTATGTTGAAGCGTTCATTTCCAGTAACAGTTTGAATTTTTAGGTTTCACTCTGTTTTCTCCTATATTGATAGATGCTTTTGGAACTCTAAATCCAACACGGTTTGTGCTAGCTTCTTGAAACTTGACACAACAAAGTAGTTTCACGTTCTTTCTCTACGTTTTGTTTCCTCTTGATGTAGCCCTAAGCAGTGACTGGCGAGAAACACTTTCATGGGAAGGGGTTGCCAAGCTTCCAAAAACTACGAATCTCCAGAAATATCAGCAAATATTTTTTCACCCAAACTGGATGACACTTTCAGGTAATGATCAGTACACTAAGGCGACTTGGTTCCCCAAATTTCGTTCTTCTATGTTTTCGCGTTCATTTCCAGTAACAGTTTGAATTTTTAGGTTTCACTCTGTTTTCTCCTATATTGATAGATGTATTTGGAACTCTAAATCCAACACGGTTTGTGCTAGCTTCTTGAAACTTGACACAACAAAGTAGTTTCACGTTCTATCTCTACGTTTTGTTTCCTCTTGATGTAGCCCTAAGCAGTGACTGGCGAGACACACTTTCATGGGAAGGGGTTGCCAAGCTTCCAAAAATTACGAATCTCCAGAAATCTCAGCAAATATTTTTTCTCCCAAACTCGATGATACTTTCAGGTAATGATCAGTACACTAAGGCGACTTGGTTCCCCAAATTTCGTTCTTCTATGTTGAAGCGTTCATTTCCAGTAACAGTTTGAATTTTTAGGTTTCACTCTGTTTTCTCTTATATTGATAGATGTATTTGGAACTCTAAATCCAACACGGTTTGTTCTAGCTTCTTGAAACTTGACACAACAAAGTAGTTTCACGTTCTATCTCTACGTTTTGTTTCCTCTTAATGTAGCCCTAAGCAGTGACTGGCGAGAAACCCTTTCATGGAATGGGGTTACCAAGCTTCCAAAAATTACGAATCTCCAGAAATCTCAGCAACTATTTTTTCACCCAAACTGGATGATACTTTCAGGTAATGATCAGTACACTAAGGCGACTTGGTTCCCCAAATTTCGTTCTTCTATGTTGAAGCGTTCATTTCCAGTAACAGTTTGAATTTTTAGGTTTCACTCTGTTTTCTCCTATATTAATAGATGTATTTGGAACTCTAAATCCAACACGGTTTGTGCTAGCTTCTTGAAACTTGACACAAAAAAGTAGTTTCACGTTCTATCTCTACGTTTTGTTTCCTCTTGATGTAGCCCTAAGCAGTGACTGGCGAGAAACCCTTTCATGGAATGGGGTTGCCAAGCTTCCAAAAATTACGAATCTCCAGAAATCTCAGGAACTATTTTTTCACCCAAACTGGATGATACTTTCAGGTAATGATCAGTACACTAAGGCGACTTGGTTCCCCAAATTTCGTTCTTCTATGTTGAAGCGTTCATTTCCAGTAACAGTTTGAATTTTTAGCTTTCACTCTGTTTTCTCCTATATTAATAGATGTATTTGGAACTCTAAATCCAACACGGTTTGTGCTAGCTTCTTGAAACTTGACACAACAAAGTAGTTTCACGTTCTATCTCTACGTTTTGTTTCCTCTTGATGTAGCCCTAAGCAGTGACTGGCGAGAAACACTTTCATGGGAAGGGGTTGCCAAGCTTCCAAAAATTACGAATCTCCAGAAATCTCAGCAAATATTTTTTCACCTAAACTTGATGATACTTTCAGGTAATGATCAGTACACTAAGGCGACTTGGTTCCCCAAATTTCGTTCTTCTATGTTGAAGCGTTCATTTCCAGTAACAGTTTGAATTTTTAGGTTTCACTCTGTTTTCTCCTATATTGATAGATGTATTTGGAACTCTAAATCCAACACGGTTTGTGCTAGCTTCTTGAAACTTGACACAACAAAGTAGTTTCACGTTCTATCTCTACGTTTTGTTTCCTCTTGATGTAGCCCTAAGCAGTGACTGGCGAGAAACACTTACATGGGAAGAGGTTGCCCAGTCTCCAAAAATTACGAATCTCCAGAAATCTCAGCAAATATTTTTTCACCCAAACTGGATGATACTTTCAAGTAATTATCAGTACACTAAGGCGACTTGGTTCCCCAAATTTCATTCTTCTATGTTGAAGCGTTCATTTCCAGTAACAGTTTGAATTTTTAGGTTTCACTCTGTTTTCTCCTATATTGATGGATGTATTTGGAACTCTAAATCCAACACGGTTTGTGCTAGCTTCTTGAAACTTGACACAACAAAGTAGTTTCACGTTCTATCTCTACATTGTGTTTCCTCTTGATGTAGCCCTAAGCAGTGACTGGCGAGACACACGTTCATGGGAAGGGGTTGCCAAGCTTCCAAAAATTACGAATCTCCAGAAATCTCAGCAAATATTTTTTCACCCAAACTCGATGATACTTTCAGGTAATGATCAGTACACTAAGGCGACTTGGTTCCCCAAATTTCGTTCTTCTATGTTGAAGCGTTCATTTCCAGTAACAGTTTGAATTTTTAGGTTTCACTCTGTTTTCTCCTATATTGATAGATGTATTTGGAACTCTAAATCCAACACGGTTTGTGCTAGCTTCTTGAAACTTGACACAACAAAGTAGTTTCATGTTCTATCTCTACATTGTGTTTCCTCTTGATGTAGCCCTAAGCAGTGACTGACGAGAAACACGTTCATGGGAAGGGGTTGCCAAGCTTCCAAAAATTACGAATCTCCAGAAATCTCAGCAAATATTTTTTCACCCAAACTCGATGACACTTTCAGGTAATGATCAGTACACTAAGGCGACTTGGTTCCCCAAATTTCGTTCTTCTATGTTGAAGCGTTCTTTTCCAGTAACAGTTTGAATTTTTAGGTTTCACTCTGTTTTCTCCTATATTGATAGATGTATTTGGAACTCTAAATCCAACACGGTTTGTGCTAGCTTCTTGAAACTTGACACAACAAAGTAGTTTCACGTTCTATCTCTACGTTTTGTTTCCTCTTGATGTAGCCCTAAGCAGTGACTGGCGAGAAACACTTTCATGGAACGGGGATGCCAAGCTTCCAAAAATTACGAATCTCCAGAAATCTCAGCAAATATTTTTTCACCCAAACTGGATGATACTTTCAGGTAATGATCAGTACACTAAGGCGACTTGGTTCCCCAAATTTCGTTCTTCTCTGTTGAAGCGTTCATTTCCAGTAACAGTTTGAATTTTTAGGTTTCACTCTGTTTTCTCCTATATTAATAGATGTATTTGGAACTCTAAATCCAACACGGTTTTTGCTAGCTTCTTGAAACTTGACACAACAAAGTAGTTTCACGTTCTATCTCTAGTTTGTTTCCTCTTGATGTAGCCCTAAGCAGTGACTGGCGAGAAACACTTTCACGGGAAGGGGTTGCCAAGCTTCCAAAATTTACGAATCTCCAGAAATCTCAGCAAATATTTTTTCACCCAAACTGGATGATACTTTCAGGTAATGATTAGTACACTAAGGCGACTTGGTTCCCCAAATTTCGTTCTTCTATGTTGAAGCGTTCATTTCCAGTAACAGTTTGAATTTTTAGGTTTCACTCTGTTTTCTCCTATATTGATAGATGTATTTGGAACTCTAAATCCAACACGGTTTGTGCTAGCTTCTTGAAACTTGACACAACAAAGTAGCTTCACGTTCTATCTCTACGTTTTGTTTCCTCTTGATGTAGCCCTAAGCAGTGACTGGCAAGAAACACTTTCATGGGAAGAGGTTGCCCAGTCTCTAAAAATTACGAATCTCCAGAAATCTCAGCAAATATTTTTTCACCCAAACTGGATGATACTTTCAGGTAATGATCAGTACACTAAGGCGACTTGGTTCCCCAAATTTCGTTCTTCTATGTTGAAGCGTTCATTTCCAGTAACAGTTTGAATTTTTAGGTTTCACTCTGTTTTCTCCTATATTGATAGATGCTTTTGGAACTCTAAATCCAACACGGTTTGTGCTAGCTTCTTGAAACTTGACACAACAAAGTAGTTTCACGTTCTTTCTCTACGTTTTGTTTCCTCTTGATGTAGCCCTAAGCAGTGACTGGCGAGAAACACTTTCATGGGAAGGGGTTGCCAAGCTTCCAAAAACTACGAATCTCCAGAAATATCAGCAAATATTTTTTCACCCAAACTGGATGACACTTTCAGGTAATGATCAGTACACTAAGGCGACTTGGTTCCCCAAATTTCGTTCTTCTATGTTTTCGCGTTCATTTCCAGTAACAGTTTGAATTTTTAGGTTTCACTCTGTTTTCTCCTATATTGATAGATGTATTTGGAACTCTAAATCCAACACGGTTTGTGCTAGCTTCTTGAAACTTGACACAACAAAGTAGTTTCACGTTCTATCTCTACGTTTTGTTTCCTCTTGATGTAGCCCTAAGCAGTGACTGGCGAGACACACTTTCATGGGAAGGGGTTGCCAAGCTTCCAAAAATTACGAATCTCCAGAAATCTCAGCAAATATTTTTTCTCCCAAACTCGATGATACTTTCAGGTAATGATCAGTACACTAAGGCGACTTGGTTCCCCAAATTTCGTTCTTCTATGTTGAAGCGTTCATTTCCAGTAACAGTTTGAATTTTTAGGTTTCACTCTGTTTTCTCTTATATTGATAGATGTATTTGGAACTCTAAATCCAACACGGTTTGTTCTAGCTTCTTGAAACTTGACACAACAAAGTAGTTTCACGTTCTATCTCTACGTTTTGTTTCCTCTTAATGTAGCCCTAAGCAGTGACTGGCGAGAAACCCTTTCATGGAATGGGGTTACCAAGCTTCCAAAAATTACGAATCTCCAGAAATCTCAGCAACTATTTTTTCACCCAAACTGGATGATACTTTCAGGTAATGATCAGTACACTAAGGCGACTTGGTTCCCCAAATTTCGTTCTTCTATGTTGAAGCGTTCATTTCCAGTAACAGTTTGAATTTTTAGGTTTCACTCTGTTTTCTCCTATATTAATAGATGTATTTGGAACTCTAAATCCAACACGGTTTGTGCTAGCTTCTTGAAACTTGACACAAAAAAGTAGTTTCACGTTCTATCTCTACGTTTTGTTTCCTCTTGATGTAGCCCTAAGCAGTGACTGGCGAGAAACCCTTTCATGGAATGGGGTTGCCAAGCTTCCAAAAATTACGAATCTCCAGAAATCTCAGGAACTATTTTTTCACCCAAACTGGATGATACTTTCAGGTAATGATCAGTACACTAAGGCGACTTGGTTCCCCAAATTTCGTTCTTCTATGTTGAAGCGTTCATTTCCAGTAACAGTTTGAATTTTTAGCTTTCACTCTGTTTTCTCCTATATTAATAGATGTATTTGGAACTCTAAATCCAACACGGTTTGTGCTAGCTTCTTGAAACTTGACACAACAAAGTAGTTTCACGTTCTATCTCTACGTTTTGTTTCCTCTTGATGTAGCCCTAAGCAGTGACTGGCGAGAAACACTTTCATGGGAAGGGGTTGCCAAGCTTCCAAAAATTACGAATCTCCAGAAATCTCAGCAAATATTTTTTCACCTAAACTTGATGATACTTTCAGGTAATGATCAGTACACTAAGGCGACTTGGTTCCCCAAATTTCGTTCTTCTATGTTGAAGCGTTCATTTCCAGTAACAGTTTGAATTTTTAGGTTTCACTCTGTTTTCTCCTATATTGATAGATGTATTTGGAACTCTAAATCCAACACGGTTTGTGCTAGCTTCTTGAAACTTGACACAACAAAGTAGTTTCACGTTCTATCTCTACGTTTTGTTTCCTCTTGATGTAGCCCTAAGCAGTGACTGGCGAGAAACACTTACATGGGAAGAGGTTGCCCAGTCTCCAAAAATTACGAATCTCCAGAAATCTCAGCAAATATTTTTTCACCCAAACTGGATGATACTTTCAAGTAATTATCAGTACACTAAGGCGACTTGGTTCCCCAAATTTCATTCTTCTATGTTGAAGCGTTCATTTCCAGTAACAGTTTGAATTTTTAGGTTTCACTCTGTTTTCTCCTATATTGATGGATGTATTTGGAACTCTAAATCCAACACGGTTTGTGCTAGCTTCTTGAAACTTGACACAACAAAGTAGTTTCACGTTCTATCTCTACATTGTGTTTCCTCTTGATGTAGCCCTAAGCAGTGACTGGCGAGACACACGTTCATGGGAAGGGGTTGCCAAGCTTCCAAAAATTACGAATCTCCAGAAATCTCAGCAAATATTTTTTCACCCAAACTCGATGATACTTTCAGGTAATGATCAGTACACTAAGGCGACTTGGTTCCCCAAATTTCGTTCTTCTATGTTGAAGCGTTCATTTCCAGTAACAGTTTGAATTTTTAGGTTTCACTCTGTTTTCTCCTATATTGATAGATGTATTTGGAACTCTAAATCCAACACGGTTTGTGCTAGCTTCTTGAAACTTGACACAACAAAGTAGTTTCACGTTCTATCTCTACGTTTTGTTTCCTCTTGATGTAGCCCTAAGCAGTGACTGGCGAGAAACACTTTCATGGAACGGGGTTGCCAAGCTTCCAAAAATTACGAATCTCCAGAAATCTCAGCAAATATTTTTTCACCCAAACTGGATGATACTTTCAGGTAATGATCAGTACACTAAGGCGACTTGGTTCCCCAAATTTCGTTCTTCTCTGTTGAAGCGTTCATTTCCAGTAACAGTTTGAATTTTTAAGTTTCACTCTGTTTTCTCCTATATTAATAGATGTATTTGGAACTCTAAATCCAACACGGTTTGTGCTAGCTTCTTGAAACTTGACACAACAAAGTAGTTTCACTTTCTATCTCTAGTTTGTTTCCTCTTGATGTAGCCCTAAGCAGTGACTGGCGAGAAACACTTTCACGGGAAGGGGTTGCCAAGCTTCCAAAAATTACGAATCTCCAGAAATCTCAGCAAATATTTTTTCACCCAAACTGGATGATACTTTCAGGTAATGATCAGTACACTAAGGCGACTTGGTTCCCCAAATTTCGTTCTTCTATGTTGAAGCGTTCATTTCCAGTAACAGTTTGAATTTTTAGGTTTCACTCTGTTTTCTCCTATATTGATAGATGTATTTGGAACTCTAAATCCAACATGGTTTGTGCTAGCTTCTTGAAACTTGACACAACAAAGTAGTTTCACGTTCTATCTCTACGTTTTTTTTCCTCTTGATGTAGCCCTAAGCATTGACTGGCAAGAAACACTTTCATGGGAAGAGGTTGCCCAGGCTCCAAAAATTACGAATCTCCAGAAATCTCAGCAAATATTTTTTCACCCAAACTGGATGATACTTTCAGGTAATGATCAGTACACTAAGGCGACTTGGTTCCCCAAATTTCGTTCTTCTATGTTGAAGCGTTCATTTCCAGTAACAGTTTGAATTTTTAGGTTTCACTCTGTTTTCTCCTATATTGATAGATGTTTTTGGAACTCTAAATCCAACACGGTTTGTGCTAGCTTCTTGAAACTTGACACAACAAAGTAGTTTCACGTTCTATCTCTACGTTTTGTTTCCTCTTGATGTAGCCCTAAGCAGTGACTGGCGAGAAACACTTTCATGGGAAGGGGTTGCCAAGCTTCCAAAAACTACGAATCTCCAGAAATATCAGCAAATATTTTTTCACCCAAACTGGATGACACTTTCAGGTAATGATCAGTACACTAAGGCGACTTGGTTCCCCAAATTTCGTTCTTCTATGTTTTCGCGTTCATTTCCAGTAACAGTTTGAATTTTTAGGTTTCATTCTGTTTTCTCCTATATTGATAGATGTATTTGGAACTCTAAATCCAACACGGTTTGTGCTAGCTTCTTTAAACTTGACACAACAAAGTAGTTTCACGTTCTATCTCTACGTTTTGTTTCCTCTTGATGTAACCCTAAGCAGTGACTGGCGAGACACACTTTCATGGGAAGGGGTTGCCAAGCTTCCAAAAATTACGAATCTCCAGAAATCTCAACAATTTTTTTTTCACCCAAACTCGATGATACTTTCAGGTAATGATCAGTACACTAAGGCGACTTGGTTCCCCAAATTTCGTTCTTCTATGTTGAAGCGTTCATTTCCAGTAACAGTTTGAATTTTTAGGTTTCACTCTGTTTTCTCTTATATTGATAGATGTATTTGGAACTCTAAATCCAACACGGTTTGTTCTAGCTTCTTGAAACTTGACACAACAAAGTAGTTTCACGTTCTATCTCTACGTTTTGTTTCCTCTTAATGTAGCCCTAAGCAGTTTCTGGCGAGAAACCCTTTCATGGAATGGGGTTACCAAGCTTCCAAAAATTACGAATCTCCAGAAATCTCAGCAACTATTTTTTCACCCAAACTGGATGATACTTTCAGGTAATGATCAGTACACTAAGGCGACTCGGTTCCCCAAATTTCGTTCTTCTATGTTGAAGCGTTCATTTCCAGTAACAGTTTGAATTTTTAGGTTTCACTCTGTTTTCTCCTATATTAATAGATGTATTTGGAACTCTAAATCCAACACGGTTTGTGCTAGCTTCTTGAAACTTGACACAACAAAGTAGTTTCACGTTCTATCTCTACGTTTTGTTTCCTCTTGATGTAGCCCTAAGCAGTGACTGGCGAGAAACACTTTCATGGGAAGGGGTTGCCAAGCTTCCAAAAATTACGAATCTCCAGAAATCTCAGCAAATATTTTTCACCCAAACTGGATGATACTTTCAGGTAATGATCAGTACACTAAGGCGACTTGGTTCCCCAAATTTCGTTCTTCTATGTTGAAGCGTTCATTTCCAGTAACAGTTTGAATTTTTAGGTTTCACTCTGTTTTCTCCTATATTGATAGATGTATTTGGAACTCTAAATCCAACACGGTTTGTGCTAGCTTCTTGAAACTTGACACAACAAAGTAGTTTCACGTTCTATCTCTACGTTATGTTTCCTCTTGATGTAGCCCTAAGCAGTGACTGGCGAGAAACACTTTCATGGGAAGAGGTTGCCCAGTCTCCAAAAATTACGAATCTCCAGAAATCTCAGCAAATATTTTTTCACCCAAACTGGATGATACTTTCAGGTGATTATCAGTACACTAAGGCGACTTGGTTCCCCAAATTTCATTCTTCTATGTTGAAGCGTTCATTTCCAGTAACAGTTTGAATTTTTAGGTTTCACTCTGTTTTCTCCTATATTGATGGATGTATTTGGAACTCTAAATCCAACACGGTTTGTGCTAGCTTCTTGAAACTTGACACAACAAAGTAGTTTCACGTTCTATCTCTACATTGTGTTTCCTCTTGATGTAGCCCTAAGCAGTGACTGGCGAGAAACACGTTCATGGGAAGGGGTTGCCAAGCTTCCAAAAATTACGAATCTCCAGAAATCTCAGCAAATATTTTTTCACCCAAACTCGATGATACTTTCAGGTAATGATCAGTACACTAAGGCGACTTGGTTCCCCAAATTTCGTTCTTCTATGTTGAAGCGTTCATTTCCAGTAACAGTTTGAATTTTTAGGTTTCACTCTGTTTTCTCCTATATTGATAGATGTATTTGGAACTCTAAATCCAACACGGTTTGTGCTAGCTTCTTGAAACTTGACACAACAAAGTAGTTTCACGTTCTATCTCTACGTTTTGTTTCCTCTTGATGTAGCCCTAAGCAGTGACTGGCGAGAAACACTTTCATGGAACAGGGTTGCCAGGCTTCCAAAAATTACGAATCTCCAGAAATCTCAGCAAATATTTTTTCACCCAAACTGGATGATACTTTCAGGTAATGATCAGTACACTAAGGCGACTTGGTTCCCCAAATTTCGTTCTTCTCTGTTGAAGCGTTCATTTCCAGTAACAGTTTGAATTTTTAGGTTTCACTCTGTTTTCTCCTATATTAATAGATGTATTTGGAACTCTAAATCCAACACGGTTTGTGCTAGCTTCTTGAAACTTGACACAACAAAGTAGTTTCACGTTCTATCTCTAGTTTGTTTCCTCTTGATGTAGCCCTAAGCAGCGACTGGCGAGAAACACTTTCACGGGAAGGGGTTGCCAAGCTTCCAAAAATTACGAATCTCCAGAAATCTCAGCAAATATTTTTTCACCCAAACTGGATGATACTTTCAGGTAATGATGAGTACACTAAGGCGACTTGGTTCCCCAAATTTCGTTCTTCTATGTTGAAGCGTTCATTTCCAGTAACAGTTTGAATTTTTAGTTTTCACTCTGTTTTCTCCTATATTTTAGATGTATTTGGAACTCTAAATCCAACACGGTTTTTACTAGCTTCTTGAAACTTGACACAACAAAGTAGTTTCACGTTCTATCTCTACGTTTTGTTTCCTCTTGATGTAACCGTAAGCAGTGACTGGCGAGAAACACTTTCATGGGAAGGGGTTGCCAAGCTTCCAAAAATTACGAATCTCCAGAAATCTCAGCAAATATTTTTTCACCCAAACTGGATGATACTTACAGGTAATGATCAGTACACTAAGGCGACTTGGTTCCCCAAATTTCATTCTTCTATGTTGAAGCGTTCATTTCCAGTAACAGTTTGAATTTTTAGGTTTCACTCTGTTTTCTCCTATATTGATAGATGTATTTGGAACTCTAAATCCAACACGGTTTGTGCTAGCTTCTTGAAACTTGACACAACAAAGTAGTTTCACGTTCTATCTCTACATTTTGTTTCCTCTTGATGTAGCCCTAAGCAGTGACTGGCGAGAAACACTTTCATGGGAAGGGGTTGCCAAGCTTCCAAAAATTACGAATCTCGAGAAATCTCAGCAAATATTTTTTCTCCCAAACTGGATGATACTTTCAGGTAATGATCAGTACACTAAGGCGACTTGGTTCTCCAAATTTCGTTCTTCTATGTTGAAGCGTTCATTTCCAGTAACAGTTTGAATTTTTAGGTTTCACTCTGTTTTCTCCTATATTGATAGATGTATTTGGAACTCTAAATCCAACACGGTTTGTGCTAGCTTCTTGAAACTTGACACAACAAAGTAGTTTCACGTTCTATCTCTACGTTTTGTTTCCTCTTGATGTAGCCCTAAGCAGTGACTGGCGAGAAACACTTTCATGGGAAGGGGTTGCCAAGCTTCCAAAAACTACGAATCTCCAGAAATATCAGCAAATATTTTTTCTCCCAAACTGGATGACACTTTCAGGTAATGATCAGTACACTAAGGCGACTTGGTTCCCCAAATTTCGTTCTTCTATGTTTTCGCGTTCATTTCCAGTAACAGTTTGAATTTTTAGGTTTCACTCTGTTTTCTCCTATATTGATAGATGTATTTGGAACTCTAAATCCAACACGGTTTGTGCTAGCTTCTTGAAACTTGACACAACAAAGTAGTTTCACGTTCTATCTCTACGTTTTGTTTCCTCTTGATGTAGCCCTAAGCAGTGACTGGCGAGAAACACTTTCATGGGAAGGGGTTGCCAAGCTTCCAAAAACTACGAATCTCCGGGAATCTCAGCAAATATTTTTTCACCCAAACTGGATGATACTTTCAGGTAATGATCAGTACACTAAGGTGACTTGGTTCCCCAAATTTCGTTCTTCTATGTTGAAGCGTTCATTTCCAGTAACAGTTTGAATTTTTAGGTTTCACTCTGTTTTCTCCTATATTGATAGATGTTTTTGGAACTCTAAATCCAACACGGTTTGTGCTAGCTTCTTGAAACTTGACACAACAAAGTAGTTTCACGTTCTATCTCTACGTTTTGTTTTCTCTTGATGTAGCCCTAAGCAGTGACTGGCGAGAAACACTTTCATGGGAAGGGGTTGCCAAGCTTCCAAAAATTACGAATCTCCAGGAATCTCAGCAAATATTTTTTCACCCAAACTGGATGATACTTTCAGGTAATGATCAGTACACTAAGGCGACTTGGTTCCCCAAATTTCGTTCTTCTATGTTGAAGCGTTCATTTCCAGTAACAGTTTGAATTTTTAGGTTTCACTCTGTTTTCTCCTATATTGATAGATGTATTTGGAACTCTAAATCCAACACGGTTTGTGCTAGCTTCTTGAAACTTGACACAACAAAGTAGTTTCACGTTCTATATCTAAGTTTTGTTTCCTCTTGATGTAGCCCTAAGCAGTGACTGGCGAGAAACCCTTTCATGGAACGGGGTTGCCAACCTTCCAAAAATTACGAATCTCCAGAAATCTCAGCAAATATTTTTTCACCCAAACTGGATGATACTTTCAGGTAATGATCAGTACACTAAGGCGACTTGGTTCCCCAAATTTCGTTCTTCTATGTTGAAGCGTTCATTTCCAGTAACAGTTTGAATTTTTAGGTTTCACTCTGTTTTCTCCTATATTGATAGATGTATTTGGAACTCTAAATCCAACACGGTTTGTGCTAGCTTCTTGAAACTTGACACAACAAAGTAGTTTCACGTTCTATCTCTACGTTTTGTTTCCTCTTGATGTAGCCCTAAGCAGTGACTGGCGAGACACACTTTCATGGGAAGGGGTTGCCAAGCTTCCAAAAATTACGAATCTCCAGAAATCTCAGCAAATATTTTTTCTCCCAAACTCGATGATACTTTCAGGTAATGATCAGTACACTAAGGCGACTTGGTTCCCCAAATTTCGTTCTTCTATGTTGAAGCGTTCATTTCCAGTAACAGTTTGAATTTTTAGGTTTCACTCTGTTTTCTCCTATATTGATAGATGTATTTGGAACTCTAAATCCAACACGGTTTGTGCTAGCTTCTTGAAACTTGACACAACAAAGTAGTTTCAGGTTCTATCTCTACGTTGTGTTTCCTCTTGATGTAGCCCTAACCAGTGACTGGCAAGAAACACTTTCATGGGAAGGGGTTGCCAAGCTTCCAAAAATTACGAATCTCCAGAAATCTCAGCAAATATTTTTTCACCCACACTGGATGATACTTTCAGGTAATGATCAGTACACTAAGGCGACTTGGTTCCCCAAATTTCGTTCTTCTATGTTGAAGCGTTCATTTCCAGTAACAGTTTGAATTTTTAGGTTTCACTCTGTTTTCTCCTATATTGATAGATGTATTTGGAACTCTAAATCCAACACGGTTTGTGCTAGCTTCTTGAAACTTGACACAACAAAGTAGTTTCACGTCCTATCTCTACGTTTTGTTTCCTCTTGATGTAGCCCTAAGCAGTGACTGGCGAGAAACACTTTCATGGGAAGGGGTTGCCAAGCTTCCAAAAATTACGAATCTCCAGAAATCTCAGCAAATATTTTTTCACCCAAACTGGATGATACTTTCAGGTAATGATCAGTACACTAAGGCGACTTGGTTCCACAAATTTCGTTCTTCTATGTTGAAGCGTTCATTTCCAGTAACAGTTTGAATTTTTAGGTTTCACTCTGTTTTCTCCTATATTGATAGATGTTTTTGGAACTCTAAATCCAACACGGTTTGTGCTAGCTTCTTGAAACTTGACACAACAAAGTAGTTTCACGTTCTATCTCTACGTTTTGTTTCCTCTTGATGTAGCCCTAAGCAGTGACTGGCGAGAAACACTTTCATGGGAAGGGGTTGCCAAGCTTCCAAAAATTACGAATCTCCAGAAATCTCAGCAAATATTTTTTCACCCAAACTGGAAGATACTTTCATGTAATGATCAGTACACTAAGGCGACTTGGTTCCCCAAATTTCGTTCTTCTATGTTGAAGCGTTCATTTCCAGTAACAGTTTGAATTTTTAGGTTTCACTCTGTTTTCTCCTATATTGATAGATGTATTTGGAACTCTAAATCCAACACGGTTTGTGCTAGCTTCTTGAAACTTGACACAACAAAGTAGTTTCACGTTCTATCTCTACATTTTGTTTCCTCTTGATGTAGCCCTAAGCAGTGACTGGCGAGAAACACTTTCATGGGAAGGGGTTGCCCAGTCTCCAAAAATTACGAATCTCCAGAAATCTCAGCAAATATTTTTTCACCCAAACTGGATGATACTTTCAGGTAATTATCAGTACACTAAGGCGACTTGGTTCCCCAAATTTCATTCTTCTATGTTGAAGCGTTCATTTCCAGTAACAGTTTGAATTTTTAGGTTTCACTCTGTTTTCTCCTATATTGATGGATGTATTTGGAACTCTAAATCCAACATGGTTTGTGCTAGCTTCTTGAAACTTGACACAACAAAGTAGTTTCACGTTCTATCTCTACATTGTGTTTCCTCTTGATGTAGCCCTAAGCAGTGACTGGCAAGAAACACGTTCATGGGAAGGGGTTGCCAAGCTTCCAAAAATTACGAATCTCCAGAAATCTCAGCAAATATTTTTTCACCCAAACTCGATGATACTTTCAGGTAATGATCAGTACACTAAGGCGACTTGGTTCGCCAAATTTCGTTCTTCTCTGTTGAAGCGTTCATTTCCAGTAAAAGTTTGAATTTTTAGGTTTCACTCTGTTTTCTCCTATATTAATAGATGTATTTGGAACTCTAAATCCAACACGGTTTGTGCTAGCTTCTTGAAACTTGACACAACAAAGTAGTTTCACATTCTATCTCTACGTTTTGTTTCCTCTGGATGTAGCCCTAAGCAGTGATTGGCGAGAAACACTTTCATGGGAAGAGGTTGCCCAGTCTCCAAAAATTACGAATCTCCAGAAATCTCAGCAAATATTTTTTCACCCAAACTGGATGATACTTTCAGGTAATTATCAGTACACTAAGGCGACTTGGTTCCCCAAATTTCATTCTTCTATGTTGAAGCGTTCATTTCCAGTAACAGTTTGAATTTTTAGGTTTCACTCTGTTTTCTCCTATATTGATGGATGTATTTGGAACTCTAAATCCAACACGGTTTGTGCTAGCATCTTGAAACTTGACACAACAAAGTAGTTTCACGTTCTATCTCTACATTGTGTTTCCTCTTGATGTAGCCCTAAGCAGTGACTGGCGAGAAACACGTTCATGGGAAGGGGTTGCCAAGCTTCCAAAAATTACGAATCTCCAGAAATCTCAGCAAATATTTTTTCACCCAAACTGGATGATACTTTCAGGTAATGATCAGTACACTAAGGCGACTTGGTTCCCCAAATTTCGTTCTTCTATGTTGAAGCGTTCATTTCCAGTAACAGTTTGAATTTTTAGGTTTCACTCTGTTTTCTCCTATATTAATAGATGTATTTGGAACTCTAAATCCAACACGGTTTGTGCTAGCTTCTTGAAACTTGACACAACAAAGTAGTTTCACGTTCTATCTCTAGTTTGTTTCCTCTTGATGTAGCCCTAAGCAGCGACTGGCGAGAAACACTTTCACGGGAAGGGGTTGCCAAGCTTCCAAAAATTACGAATCTCCAGAAATCTCAGCAAATATTTTTTCACCCAAACTGGATGATACTTTCAGGTAATGATGAGTACACTAAGGCGACTTGGTTCCCCAAATTTCGTTCTTCTATGTTGAAGCGTTCATTTCCAGTAACAGTTTGAATTTTTAGGTTTCACTCTGTTTTCTCCTATATTTTAGATGTATTTGGAACTCTAAATCCAACACGGTTTTTACTAGCTTCTTGAAACTTGACACAACAAAGTAGTTTCACGTTCTATCTCTACGTTTTGTTTCCTCTTGATGTAACCGTAAGCAGTGACTGGCGAGAAACACTTTCATGGGAAGGGGTTGCCAAGCTTCCAAAAATTACGAATCTCCAGAAATCTCAGCAAATATTTTTTCACCCAAACTGGATGATACTTACAGGTAATGATCAGTACACTAAGGCGACTTGGTTCCCCAAATTTAATTCTTCTATGTTGAAGCGTTCATTTCCAGTAACAGTTTGAATTTTTAGGTTTCACTCTGTTTTCTCCTATATTAATAGATGTATTTGGAACTCTAAATCCAACACGGTTTGTGCTAGCTTCTTGAAACTTGACACAACAAAGTAGTTTTACGTTCTATCTCTACGTTTTGTTTCCTCTTGATGTAGCCCTAAGCAGTGACTGGCGAGAAACACTTTCATGGGAAGGGGTTGCCAAGCTTCCAAAAACTACGAATCTCCAGAAATATCAGCAAATATTTTTTCACCCAAACTGGATGACACTTTCAGGTAATGATCAGTACACTAAGGCGACTTGGTTCCCCAAATTTCGTTCTTCTATGTTTTCGCGTTCATTTCCAGTAACAGTTTGAATTTTTAGGTTTCACTCTGTTTTCTCCTATATTGATAGATGTATTTGGAACTCTAAATCCAACACGGTTTGTGCTAGCTTCTTGAAACTTGACACAACAAAGTAGTTTCACGTTCTATCTCTACGTTTTGTTTCCTCTTGATGTAACCCTACGCAGTGACTGGCGAGAAACACGTTCATGGGAAGGGGTTGCCAAGCTTCCAAAAATTACGAATCTCCAGAAATCTCAGCAAATATTTTTTCACCCAAACTGGATGATACTTTCAGGTAATGATCAGTACACTAAGGCGACTTGGTTCCCCAAATTTCGTTCTTCTATGTTGAAGCGTTCATTTCCAGTAACAGTTTGAATTTTTAGGTTTCACTCTGTTTTCTCCTATATTGATAGATGTATTTGGAACTCTAAATCCAACACGGTTTGTGCTAGCTTCTTGAAACTTGACACAACAAAGTAGTTTCACGTTCTATCTCTACGTTTTGTTTCCTCTTGATGTAGCCCTAAGCAGTGACTGGCGAGAAACACTTTCATGGGAAGGGGTTGCCAAGCTTCCAAAAACTACGAATCTCCGGGAATCTCAGCAAATATTTTTTCACCCAAACTGGATGATACTTTCAGGTAATGATCAGTACACTAAGGTGACTTGGTTCCCCAAATTTCGTTCTTCTATGTTGAAGCGTTCATTTCCAGTAACAGTTTGAATTTTTAGGTTTCACTCTGTTTTCTCCTATATTGATAGATGTTTTTGGAACTCTAAATCCAACACGGTTTGTGCTAGCTTCTTGAAACTTGACACAACAAAGTAGTTTCACGTTCTATCTCTACGTTTTGTTTTCTCTTGATGTAGCCCTAAGCAGTGACTGGCGAGAAACACTTTCATGGGAAGGGGTTGCCAAGCTTCCAAAAATTACGAATCTCCAGGAATCTCAGCAAATATTTTTTCACCCAAACTGGATGATACTTTCAGGTAATGATCAGTACACTAAGGCGACTTGGTTCCCCAAATTTCGTTCTTCTATGTTGAAGCGTTCATTTCCAGTAACAGTTTGAATTTTTAGGTTTCACTCTGTTTTCTCCTATATTGATAGATGTATTTGGAACTCTAAATCCAACACGGTTTGTGCTAGCTTCTTGAAACTTGACACAACAAAGTAGTTTCACGTTCTATATCTAAGTTTTGTTTCCTCTTGATGTAGCCCTAAGCAGTGACTGGCGAGAAACCCTTTCATGGAACGGGGTTGCCAACCTTCCAAAAATTACGAATCTCCAGAAATCTCAGCAAATATTTTTTCACCCAAACTGGATGATACTTTCAGGTAATGATCAGTACACTAAGGCGACTTGGTTCCCCAAATTTCGTTCTTCTATGTTGAAGCGTTCATTTCCAGTAACAGTTTGAATTTTTAGGTTTCACTCTGTTTTCTCCTATATTGATAGATGTATTTGGAACTCTAAATCCAACACGGTTTGTGCTAGCTTCTTGAAACTTGACACAACAAAGTAGTTTCACGTTCTATCTCTACGTTTTGTTTCCTCTTGATGTAGCCCTAAGCAGTGACTGGCGAGAAACACTTTCATGGGAAGGGGTTGCCAAGCTTCAAAAAATTACGAATCTCCAGAAATCTCAGCAAATATTTTTTCACCCAAACTGGATGATACTTTCAGGTAATGATCAGTACACTAAGGCGACTTGGTTCCCCAAATTTCGTTCTTCTATGTTGAAGCGTTCATTTCCAGTAACAGTTTGAATTTTTAGGTTTCACTCTGTTTTCTCCTATATTGATAGATGTATTTGGAACTCTAAATCCAACACGGTTTGTGCTAGCTTCTTGAAACTTGACACAACAAAGTAGTTTCACGTTCTATCTCTACGTTGTGTTTCCTCTTGATGTAGCCCTAACCAGTGACTGGCAAGAAACACTTTCATGGGAAGGGGTTGCCAAGCTTCCAAAAATTACGAATCTCCAGAAATCTCAGCAAATATTTTTTCACCCACACTGGATGATACTTTCAGGTAATGATCAGTACACTAAGGCGACTTGGTTCCCCAAATTTCGTTCTTCTATGTTGAAGCGTTCATTTCCAGTAACAGTTTGAATTTTTAGGTTTCACTCTGTTTTCTCCTATATTGATAGATGTATTTGGAACTCTAAATCCAACACGGTTTGTGCTAGCTTCTTGAAACTTGACACAACAAAGTAGTTTCACGTCCTATCTCTACGTTTTGTTTCCTCTTGATGTAGCCCTAAGCAGTGACTGGCGAGAAACACTTTCATGGGAAGGGGTTGCCAAGCTTCCAAAAATTACGAATCTCCAGAAATCTCAGCAAATATTTTTTCACCCAAACTGGATGATACTTTCAGGTAATGATCAGTACACTAAGGCGACTTGGTTCCACAAATTTCGTTCTTCTATGTTGAAGCGTTCATTTCCAGTAACAGTTTGAATTTTTAGGTTTCACTCTGTTTTCTCCTATATTGATAGATGTTTTTGGAACTCTAAATCCAACACGGTTTGTGCTAGCTTCTTGAAACTTGACACAACAAAGTAGTTTCACGTTCTATCTCTACGTTTTGTTTCCTCTTGATGTAGCCCTAAGCAGTGACTGGCGAGAAACACTTTCATGGGAAGGGGTTGCCAAGCTTCCAAAAATTACGAATCTCCAGAAATCTCAGCAAATATTTTTTCACCCAAACTGGAAGATACTTTCATGTAATGATCAGTACACTAAGGCGACTTGGTTCCCCAAATTTCGTTCTTCTATGTTGAAGCGTTCATTTCCAGTAACAGTTTGAATTTTTAGGTTTCACTCTGTTTTCTCCTATATTGATAGATGTATTTGGAACTCTAAATCCAACACGGTTTGTGCTAGCTTCTTGAAACTTGACACAACAAAGTAGTTTCACGTTCTATCTCTACGTTTTGTTTCCTCTTGATGTAGCCCTAAGCAGTGACTGGCGAGAAACACTTTCATGGGAAGGGGTTGCCCAGTCTCCAAAAATTACGAATCTCCAGAAATCTCAGCAAATATTTTTTCACCCAAACTGGATGATACTTTCAGGTAATTATCAGTACACTAAGGCGACTTGGTTCCCCAAATTTCATTCTTCTATGTTGAAGCGTTCATTTCCAGTAACAGTTTGAATTTTTAGGTTTCACTCTGTTTTCTCCTATATTGATGGATGTATTTGGAACTCTAAATCCAACACGGTTTGTGCTAGCTTCTTGAAACTTGACACAACAAAGTAGTTTCACGTTCTATCTCTACATTGTGTTTCCTCTTGATGTAGCCCTAAGCAGTGACTGGCAAGAAACACGTTCATGGGAAGGGGTTGCCAAGCTTCCAAAAATTACGAATCTCCAGAAATCTCAGCAAATATTTTTTCACCCAAACTCGATGATACTTTCAGGTAATGATCAGTACACTAAGGCGACTTGGTTCGCCAAATTTCGTTCTTCTCTGTTGAAGCGTTCATTTCCAGTAAAAGTTTGAATTTTTAGGTTTCACTCTGTTTTCTCCTATATTAATAGATGTATTTGGAACTCTAAATCCAACACGGTTTGTGCTAGCTTCTTGAAACTTGACACAACAAAGTAGTTTCACATTCTATCTCTACGTTTTGTTTCCTCTGGATGTAGCCCTAAGCAGTGATTGGCGAGAAACACTTTCATGGGAAGAGGTTGCCCAGTCTCCAAAAATTACGAATCTCCAGAAATCTCAGCAAATATTTTTTCACCCAAACTGGATGATACTTTCAGGTAATTATCAGTACACTAAGGCGACTTGGTTCCCCAAATTTCATTCTTCTATGTTGAAGCGTTCATTTCCAGTAACAGTTTGAATTTTTAGGTTTCACTCTGTTTTCTCCTATATTGATGGATGTATTTGGAACTCTAAATCCAACACGGTTTGTGCTAGCATCTTGAAACTTGACACAACAAAGTAGTTTCACGTTCTATCTCTACATTGTGTTTCCTCTTGATGTAGCCCTAAGCAGTGACTGGCGAGAAACACGTTCATGGGAAGGGGTTGCCAAGCTTCCAAAAATTACGAATCTCCAGAAATCTCAGCAAATATTTTTTCACCCAAACTGGATGATACTTTCAGGTAATGATCAGTACACTAAGGCGACTTGGTTCCCCAAATTTCGTTCTTCTATGTTGAAGCGTTCATTTCCAGTAACAGTTTGAATTTTTAGGTTTCACTCTGTTTTCTCCTATATTGATAGATGTATTTGGAACTCTAAATCCAACACGGTTTGTGCTAGCTTCTTGAAACTTGACACAACAAAGTAGTTTCACGTTCTATCTCTACGTTTTGTTTCCTCTTGATGTAGCCCTAAGCAGTGACTGGCGAGAAACACTTTCATGGAACGGGGTTGCCAAGCTTCCAAAAATTACGAATCTCCAGAAATCTCAGCAAATATTTTTTCACCCAAACTGGATGATACTTTCAGGTAATGATCAGTACACTAAGGCGACTTGGTTCCCCAAATTTCGTTCTTCTCTGTTGAAGCGTTCATTTCCAGTAACAGTTTGAATTTTTAGGTTTCACTCTGTTTTCTCCTATATTAATAGATGTATTTGGAACTCTAAATCCAACACGGTTTGTGCTAGCTTCTTGAAACTTGACACAACAAAGTAGTTTCACGTTCTATCTCTAGTTTGTTTCCTCTTGATGTAGCCCTAAGCAGCGACTGGCGAGAAACACTTTCACGGGAAGGGGTTGCCAAGCTTCCAAAAATTACGAATCTCCAGAAATCTCAGCAAATATTTTTTCACCCAAACTGGATGATACTTTCAGGTAATGATGAGTACACTAAGGCGACTTGGTTCCCCAAATTTCGTTCTTCTATGTTGAAGCGTTCATTTCCAGTAACAGTTTGAATTTTTAGGTTTCACTCTGTTTTCTCCTATATTTTAGATGTATTTGGAACTCTAAATCCAACACGGTTTTTACTAGCTTCTTGAAACTTGACACAACAAAGTAGTTTCACGTTCTATCTCTACGTTTTGTTTCCTCTTGATGTAACCGTAAGCAGTGACTGGCGAGAAACACTTTCATGGGAAGGGGTTGCCAAGCTTCCAAAAATTACGAATCTCCAGAAATCTCAGCAAATATTTTTTCACCCAAACTGGATGATACTTACAGGTAATGATCAGTACACTAAGGCGACTTGGTTCCCCAAATTTAATTCTTCTATGTTGAAGCGTTCATTTCCAGTAACAGTTTGAATTTTTAGGTTTCACTCTGTTTTCTCCTATATTAATAGATGTATTTGGAACTCTAAATCCAACACGGTTTGTGCTAGCTTCTTGAAACTTGACACAACAAAGTAGTTTTACGTTCTATCTCTACGTTTTGTTTCCTCTTGATGTAGCCCTAAGCAGTGACTGGCGAGAAACACTTTCATGGGAAGGGGTTGCCAAGCTTCCAAAAACTACGAATCTCCAGAAATATCAGCAAATATTTTTTCACCCAAACTGGATGACACTTTCAGGTAATGATCAGTACACTAAGGCGACTTGGTTCCCCAAATTTCGTTCTTCTATGTTTTCGCGTTCATTTCCAGTAACAGTTTGAATTTTTAGGTTTCACTCTGTTTTCTCCTATATTGATAGATGTATTTGGAACTCTAAATCCAACACGGTTTGTGCTAGCTTCTTGAAACTTGACACAACAAAGTAGTTTCACGTTCTATCTCTACGTTTTGTTTCCTCTTGATGTAACCCTACGCAGTGACTGGCGAGAAACACGTTCATGGGAAGGGGTTGCCAAGCTTCCAAAAATTACGAATCTCCAGAAATCTCAGCAAATATTTTTTCACCCAAACTGGATGATACTTTCAGGTAATGATCAGTACACTAAGGCGACTTGGTTCCCCAAATTTCGTTCTTCTATGTTGAAGCGTTCATTTCCAGTAACAGTTTGAATTTTTAGGTTTCACTCTGTTTTCTCCTATATTGATAGATGTATTTGGAACTCTAAATCCAACACGGTTTGTTCTAGCTTCTTGAAACTTGACACAACAAAGTAGTTTCACGTTCTATCTCTACGTTTTGTTTCCTCTTAATGTAGCCCTAAGCAGTGACTGGCGAGAAACCCTTTCATGGAATGGGGTTACCAAGCTTCCAAAAATTACGAATCTCCAGAAATCTCAGCAACTATTTTTTCACCCAAACTGGATGATACTTTCAGGTAATGATCAGTACACTAAGGCGACTTGGTTCCCCAAATTTCGTTCTTCTATGTTGAAGCGTTCATTTCCAGTAACAGTTTGAATTTTTAGGTTTCACTCTGTTTTCTCCTATATTAATAGATGTATTTGGAACTCTAAATCCAACACGGTTTGTGCTAGCTTCTTGAAACTTGACACAACAAAGTAGTTTCACGTTCTATCTCTACGTTTTGTTTCCTCTTGATGTAGCCCTAAGCAGTGACTGGCGAGAAACACGTTCATGGGAAGGGGTTGCCAAGCTTCCAAAAATTACGAATCTCCAGAAATCTCAGCAACTATTTTTTCACCCAAACTGGATGATACTTTCAGGTAATGATCAGTACACTAAGGCGACTTGGTTCCCCAAATTTCGTTCTTCTATGTTGAAGCGTTCATTTCCAGTAACAGTTTGAATTTTTAGGTTTCACTCTGTTTTCTCCTATATTAATAGATGTATTTGGAACTCTAAATCCAACACGGTTTGTGCTAGCTTCTTGAAACTTGACACAACAAAGTAGTTTCACGTTCTATCTCTACGTTTTGTTTCCTCTTGATGTAGCCGTAAGCAGTGACTGGTGAGAAACACTTTCATGGGAAGGGGTTGCCAAGCTTCCAAAAATTACGAATCTCCAGAAATCTCAGCAAATATTTTTTCACCCAAACTTGATGATACTTTCAGGTAATGATCAGTACACTAAGGCGACTTGGTTCCCCAAATTTCGTTCTTCTATGTTGAAGCGTTCATTTCCAGTAACAGTTTGAATTTTTAGGTTTCACTCTGTTTTCTCCTATATTGATAGATGTATTTGGAACTCTAAATCCAACACGGTTTGTGCTAGCTTCTTGAAACTTGACACAACAAAGTAGTTTCACGTTCTATCTCTACGTTTTGTTTCCTCTTGATGTAGCCCTAAGCAGTGACTGGCGAGAAACACTTTCATGGGAAGAGGTTGCCCAGTCTCCAAAAATTACGAATCTCCAGAAATCTCAGCAAATATTTTTTCACCCAAACTGGATGATACTTTCAGGTAATTATCAGTACACTAAGGCGACTTTGTTCCCCAAATTTCATTCTTCTATGTTGAAGCGTTCATTTCCAGTAAGAGTTTGAATTTTTAGGTTTCACTCTGTTTTCTCCTATATTGATGGATGTATTTGGAACTCTAAATCCAACACGGTTTGTGCTAGCTTCTTGAAACTTGACACAACAAAGTAGTTTCACGTTCTATCTCTACATTGTGTTTCCTCTTGATGTAGCCCTAAGCAGTGACTGGCGAGAAACACGTTCATGGGAAGGGGTTGCCAAGCTTCCAAAAATTACGAATCTCCAGAAATCTCAGCAAATATTTTTTCACCCAAACTCGATGATACTTTCAGGTAATGATCAGTACACTAAGGCGACTTGGTTCCCCAAATTTCGTTCTTCTATGTTGAAGCGTTCATTTCCAGTAACAGTTTGAATTTTTAGGTTTCACTCTGTTTTCTCCTATATTGATAGATGTATTTGGAACTCTAAATCCAACACGGTTTGTGCTAGCTTCTTGAAACTTGACACAACAAAGTAGTTTCACGTTCTATCTCTACGTTTTGTTTCCTCTTGATGTAGCCGTAAGCAGTGACTGGTGAGAAACACTTTCATGGGAAGGGGTTGCCAAGCTTCCAAAAATTACGAATCTCCAGAAATCTCAGCAAATATTTTTTCACCCAAACTTGATGATACTTTCAGGTAATGATCAGTACACTAAGGCGACTTGGTTCCCCAAATTTCGTTCTTCTATGTTGAAGCGTTCATTTCCAGTAACAGTTTGAATTTTTAGGTTTCACTCTGTTTTCTCCTATATTGATAGATGTATTTGGAACTCTAAATCCAACAGGGTTTGTGCTAGCTTCTTGAAACTTGACACAACAAAGTAGTTTCACGTTCTATCTCTACGTTTTGTTTCCTCTTGATGTAGCCCTAAGCAGTGACTGGCGAGAAACACTTTCATGGGAAGAGGTTGCCCAGTCTCCAAAAATTACGAATCTCCAGAAATCTCAGCAAATATTTTTTCACCCAAACTGGATGATACTTTCAGGTAATTATCAGTACACTAAGGCGACTTTGTTCCCCAAATTTCATTCTTCTATGTTGAAGCGTTCATTTCCAGTAAGAGTTTGAATTTTTAGGTTTCACTCTGTTTTCTCCTATATTGATGGATGTATTTGGAACTCTAAATCCAACACGGTTTGTGCTAGCTTCTTGAAACTTGACACAACAAAGTAGTTTCACGTTCTATCTCTACATTGTGTTTCCTCTTGATGTAGCCCTAAGCAGTGACTGGCGAGAAACACGTTCATGGGAAGGGGTTGCCAAGCTTCCAAAAATTACGAATCTCCAGAAATCTCAGCAAATATTTTTTCACCCAAACTCGATGATACTTTCAGGTAATGATCAGTACACTAAGGCGACTTGGTTCCCCAAATTTCGTTCTTCTATGTTGAAGCGTTCATTTCCAGTAACAGTTTGAATTTTTAGGTTTCACTCTGTTTTCTCCTATATTGATAGATGTATTTGGAACTCTAAATCCAACACGGTTTGTGCTAGCTTCTTGAAACTTGACACAACAAAGTAGTTTCACGTTCTATCTCTACGTTTTGTTTCCTCTTGATGTAGCCCTAAGCAGTGACTGGCGAGAAACACTTTCATGGAACGGGGTTGCCAAGCTTCCAAAAATTACGAATCTCCAGAAATCTCAGCAAATATTTTTTCACCCAAACTGGATGATACTTTCAGGTAATGATCAGTACACTAAGGCGACTTGGTTCCCCAAATTTCGTTCTTCTATGTTGAAGCGTTCATTTCCAGTAACAGTTTGAATTTTTAGGTTTCACTCTGTTTTCTCCTATATTAATAGATGTATTTGGAACTCTAAATCCAACACGGTTTGTGCTAGCTTCTTGAAACTTGACACAACAAAGTAGTTTCACGTTCTATCTCTACGTTTTGTTTCCTCTTGATGTAGCCCTAAGCAGTGACTGGCGAGAAACACTTTCATGGGAAGGGGTTGCCAAGCTTCCAAAAATTACGAATCTCCAGAAATCTCAGCAAATATTTTTTCACCCAAACTGGAAGATACTTTCATGTAATGATCAGTACACTAAGGCGACTTGGTTCCCCAAATTTCGTTCTTCTATGTTGAAGCGTTCATTTCCAGTAACAGTTTGAATTTTTAGGTTTCACTCTGTTTTCTCCTATATTGATATATGTATTTGGAACTCTAAATCCAACACGGTTTGTGCTAGCTTCTTGAAACTTGACACAACAAAGTAGTTTCACGTTCTATCTCTACGTTTTGTTTCCTCTTGATGTAGCCCTAAGCAGTGACTGGCGAGAAACACTTTCATGGGAAGGGGTTGCCCAGTCTCCAAAAATTACGAATCTCCAGAAATCTCAGCAAATATTTTTTCACCCAAACTGGATGATACTTTCAGGTAATTATCAGTACACTAAGGCGACTTGGTTCCCCAAATTTCATTCTTCTATGTTGAAGCGTTCATTTCCAGTAACAGTTTGAATTTTTAGGTTTCACTCTGTTTTCTCCTATATTGATGGATGTATTTGGAACTCTAAATCCAACACGGTTTGTGCTAGCTTCTTGAAACTTGACACAACAAAGTAGTTTCACGTTCTATCTCTACATTGTGTTTCCTCTTGATGTAGCCCTAAGCAGTGACTGGCAAGAAACACGTTCATGGGAAGGGGTTGCCAAGCTTCCAAAAATTACGAATCTCCAGAAATCTCAGCAAATATTTTTTCACCCAAACTCGATGATACTTTCAGGTAATGATCAGTACACTAAGGCGACTTGGTTCCCCAAATTTCGTTCTTCTATGTTGAAGCGTTCATTTCCAGTAACAGTTTGAATTTTTAGGTTTCACTCTGTTTTCTCCTATATTGATAGATGTATTTGGAACTCTAAATCCAACACGGTTTGTGCTAGCTTCTTGAAACTTGACACAACAAAGTAGTTTCACGTTCTATCTCTACGTTTTGTTTCCTCTTGATGTAGCCCTAAGCAGTGACTGGCGAGAAACACTTTCATGGAACGGGGTTGCCAAGCTTCCAAAAATTACGAATCTCCAGAAATCTCAGCAAATATTTTTTCACCCAAACTGGATGATACTTTCAAGTAATGATCAGTACACTAAGGCGACTTGGTTCGCCAAATTTCGTTCTTCTCTGTTGAAGCGTTCATTTCCAGTAAAAGTTTGAATTTTTAGGTTTCACTCTGTTTTCTCCTATATTAATAGATGTATTTGGAACTCTAAATCCAACACGGTTTGTGCTAGCTTCTTGAAACTTGACACAATAAAGTAGTTTCACATTCTATCTCTACGTTTTGTTTCCTCTGGATGTAGCCCTAAGCAGTGATTGGCGAGAAACACTTTCATGGGAAGAGGTTGCCCAGTCTCCAAAAATTACGAATCTCCAGAAATCTCAGCAAATATTTTTTCACCCAAACTGGATGATACTTACAGGTAATGATCAGTACACTAAGGCGACTTGGTTCCCCAAATTTCATTCTTCTATGTTGAAGCGTTCATTTCCAGTAACAGTTTGAATTTTTAGGTTTCACTCTGTTTTCTCCTATATTGATGGATGTATTTGGAACTCTAAATCCAACACGGTTTGTGCTAGCTTCTTGAAACTTGACACAACAAAGTAGTTTCACGTTCTATCTCTACATTGTGTTTCCTCTTGATGTAGCCCTAAGCAGTGACTGGCGAGAAACACGTTCATGGGAAGGGGTTGCCAAGCTTCCAAAAATTACGAATCTCCAGAAATCTCAGCAAATATTTTTTCACCCAAACTCGATGATACTTTCAGGTAATGATCAGTACACTAAGGCGACTTGGTTCCCCAAATTTCGTTCTTCTATGTTGAAGCGTTCATTTCCAGTAACAGTTTGAATTTTTAGGTTTCACTCTGTTTTCTCCTATATTGATAGATGTATTTGGAACTCTAAATCCAACACGGTTTGTGCTAGCTTCTTGAAACTTGACACAACAAAGTAGTATCACGTTCTATCTCTACGTTTTGTTTCCTCTTGATGTAGCCCTAAGCAGTGACTGGCGAGAAACACTTTCATGGAACGGGGTTGCCAAGCTTCCAAAAATTACGAATCTCCAGAAATCTCAGCAAATATTTTTTCACCCAAACTGGATGATACTTTCAGGTAATGATCAGTACACTAAGGCGACTTGGTTCCCCAAATTTCGTTCTTCTCTGTTGAAGCGTTCATTTCCAGTAACAGTTTGAATTTTTAGGTTTCACTCTGTTTTCTCCTATATTAATAGATGTATTTGGAACTCTAAATCCAACACGGTTTGTGCTAGCTTCTTGAAACTTGACACAACAAAGTAGTTTCACGTTCTATCTCTAGTTTGTTTCCTCTTGATGTAGCCCTAAGCAGCGACTGGCGAGAAACACTTTCACGGGAAGGGGTTGCCAAGCTTCCAAAAATTACGAATCTCCAGAAATCTCAGCAAATATTTTTTCACCCAAACTGGATGATACTTTCAGGTAATGATGAGTACACTAAGGCGACTTGGTTCCCCAAATTTCGTTCTTCTATGTTGAAGCGTTCATTTCCAGTAACAGTTTGAATTTTTAGGTTTCACTCTGTTTTCTCCTATATTTTAGATGTATTTGGAACTCTAAATCCAACACGGTTTGTGCTAGCTTCTTGAAACTTGACACAACAAAGTAGTTTCACGTTCTATCTCTACGTTTTGTTTCCTCTTGATGTAACCGTAAGCAGTGACTGGCGAGAAACACTTTCATGGGAAGGGGTTGCCAAGCTTCCAAAAATTACGAATCTCCAGAAATCTCAGCAAATATTTTTTCACCCAAACTCGATGATACTTACAGGTAATGATCAGTACACTAAGGCGACTTGGTTCCCCAAATTTCATTCTTCTATGTTGAAGCGTTCATTTCCAGTAACAGTTTGAATTTTTAGGTTTCACTCTGTTTTCTCCTATATTGATAGATGTATTTGGAACTCTAAATCCAACACGGTTTGTGCTAGCTTCTTGAAACTTGACACAACAAAGTAGTTTCACGTTCTATCTCTACATTTTGTTTCCTCTTGATGTAGCCCTAAGCAGTGACTGGCGAGAAACACTTTCATGGGAAGGGGTTGCCAAGCTTCCAAAAATTACGAATCTCGAGAAATCTCAGCAAATATTTTTTCTCCCAAACTGGATGATACTTTCAGGTAATGATCAGTACACTAAGGCGACTTGGTTCTCCAAATTTCGTTCTTCTATGTTGAAGCGTTCATTTCCAGTAACAGTTTGAATTTTTAGGTTTCACTCTGTTTTCTCCTATATTGATAGATGTATTTGGAACTCTAAATCCAACACGGTTTGTGCTAGCTTCTTGAAACTTGACACAACAAAGTAGTTTCACGTTCTATCTCTACGTTTTGTTTCCTCTTGATGTAGCCCTAAGCAGTGACTGGCGAGAAACACTTTCATGGGAAGGGGTTGCCAAGCTTCCAAAAACTACGAATCTCCAGAAATATCAGCAAATATTTTTTCACCCAAACTCGATGATACTTTCAGGTAATGATCAGTACACTAAGGCGACTTGGTTCCCCAAATTTCGTTCTTCTATGTTGAAGCGTTCATTTCCAGTAACAGTTTGAATTTTTAGGTTTCACTCTGTTTTCTCCTATATTGATAGATGTATTTGGAACTCTAAATCCAACACGGTTTGTGCTAGCTTCTTGAAACTTGACACAACAAAGTAGTTTCACGTTCTATCTCTACGTTTTGTTTCCTCTTGATGTAGCCCTAAGCAGTGACTGGCGAGAAACACTTTCATGGAACGGGGTTGCCAAGCTTCCAAAAATTACGAATCTCCAGAAATCTCAGCAAATATTTTTTCACCCAAACTGGATGATACTTTCAAGTAATGATCAGTACACTAAGGCGACTTGGTTCGCCAAATTTCGTTCTTCTCTGTTGAAGCGTTCATTTCCAGTAAAAGTTTGAATTTTTAGGTTTCACTCTGTTTTCTCCTATATTAATAGATGTATTTGGAACTCTAAATCCAACACGGTTTGTGCTAGCTTCTTGAAACTTGACACAACAAAGTAGTTTCACATTCTATCTCTACGTTTTGTTTCCTCTGGATGTAGCCCTAAGCAGTGATTGGCGAGAAACACTTTCATGGGAAGAGGTTGCCCAGTCTCCAAAAATTACGAATCTCCAGAAATCTCAGCAAATATTTTTTCACCCAAACTGGATGATACTTTCAGGTAATTATCAGTACACTAAGGCGACTTGGTTCCCCAAATTTCATTCTTCTATGTTGAAGCGTTCATTTCCAGTAACAGTTTGAATTTTTAGGTTTCACTCTGTTTTCTCCTATATTGATGGATGTATTTGGAACTCTAAATCCAACACGGTTTGTGCTAGCTTCTTGAAACTTGACACAACAAAGTAGTTTCACGTTCTATCTCTACATTGTGTTTCCTCTTGATGTAGCCCTAAGGAGTGACTGGCGAGAAACACGTTCATGGGAAGGGGTTGCCAAGCTTCCAAAAATTACGAATCTCCAGAAATCTCAGCAAATATTTTTTCACCCAAACTCGATGATACTTTCAGGTAATGATCAGTACACTAAGGCGACTTGGTTCCCCAAATTTCGTTCTTCTATGTTGAAGCGTTCATTTCCAGTAACAGTTTGAATTTTTAGGTTTCACTCTGTTTTCTCCTATATTGATAGATGTATTTGGAACTCTAAATCCAACACGGTTTGTGCTAGCTTCTTGAAACTTGACACAACAAAGTAGTTTCACGTTCTATCTCTACGTTTTGTTTCCTCTTGATGTAGCCCTAAGCAGTGACTGGCGAGAAACACTTTCATGGAACGGGGTTGCCAAGCTTCCAAAAATTACGAATCTCCAGAAATCTCAGCAAATATTTTTTCACCCAAACTGGATGATACTTTCAGGTAATGATCAGTACACTAAGGCGACTTTGTTCCCCAAATTTCGTTCTTCTCTGTTGAAGCGTTCATTTCCAGTAACAGTTTGAATTTTTAGGTTTCACTCTGTTTTCTCCTATATTAATAGATGTATTTGGAACTCTAAATCCAACACGGTTTGTGCTAGCTTCTTGAAACTTGACACAACAAAGTAGTTTCACGTTCTATCTCTAGTTTGTTTCCTCTTGATGTAGCCCTAAGCAGCGACTGGCGAGAAACACTTTCACGGGAAGGGGTTGCCAAGCTTCCAAAAATTACGAATCTCCAGAAATCTCAGCAAATATTTTTTCACCCAAACTGGATGATACTTTCAGGTAATGATGAGTACACTAAGTCGACTTGGTTCCCCAAATTTCGTTCTTCTATGTTGAAGCGTTCATTTCCAGTAACAGTTTGAATTTTTAGGTTTCACTCTGTTTTCTCCTATATTTTAGATGTATTTGGAACTCTAAATCCAACACGGTTTTTACTAGCTTCTTGAAACTTGACACAACAAAGTAGTTTCACGTTCTATCTCTACGTTTTGTTTCCTCTTGATGTAACCGTAAGCAGTGACTGGCGAGAAACACTTTCATGGGAAGGGGTTGCCAAGCTTCCAAAAATTACGAATCTCCAGAAATCTCAGCAAATATTTTTTCACCCAAACTGGATGATACTTACAGGTAATGATCAGTACACTAAGGCGACTTGGTTCCCCAAATTTCATTCTTCTATGTTGAAGCGTTCATTTCCAGTAACAGTTTGAATTTTTAGGTTTCACTCTGTTTTCTCCTATATTGATAGATGTATTTGGAACTCTAAATCCAACACGGTTTGTGCTAGCTTCTTGAAACTTGACACAACAAAGTAGTTTCACGTTCTATCTCTAAGTTTTGTTTCCTCTTGATGTAGCCCTAAGCAGTGACTGGCGAGAAACACTTTCATGGGAAGGGGTTGCCAAGCTTCCAAAAATTACGAATCTCGAGAAATCTCAGCAAATATTTTTTCTCCCAAACTGGATGATACTTTCAGGTAATGATCAGTACACTAAGGCGACTTGGTTCTCCAAATTTCGTTCTTCTATGTTGAAGCGTTCATTTCCAGTAACAGTTTGAATTTTTAGGTTTCACTCTGTTTTCTCCTATATTGATAGATGTATTTGGAACTCTAAATCCAACACGGTTTGTGCTAGCTTCTTGAAACTTGACACAACAAAGTAGTTTCACGTTCTATCTCTACGTTTTGTTTCCTCTTGATGTAGCCCTAAGCAGTGACTGGCGAGAAACACTTTCATGGGAAGGGGTTGCCAAGCTTCCAAAAACTACGAATCTCCAGAAATATCAGCAAATATTTTTTCACCCAAACTGGATGACACTTTCAGGTAATGATCAGTACACTAAGGCGACTTGGTTCCCCAAATTTCGTTCTTCTATGTTTTCGCGTTCATTTCCAGTAACAGTTTGAATTTTTAGGTTTCACTCTGTTTTCTCCTATATTGATAGATGTATTTGGAACTCTAAATCCAACACGGTTTGTGCTAGCTTCTTGAAACTTGACACAACAAAGTAGTTTCACGTTCTATCTCTACGTTTTGTTTCCTCTTGATGTAGCCCTAAGCAGTGACTGGCGAGAAACACGTTCATGGGAAGGGGTTGCCAAGCTTCCAAAAATTACGAATCTCCAGAAATCTCAGCAAATATTTTTTCACCCAAACTGGATGATACTTTCAGGTAATGATCAGTACACTAAGGCGACTTGGTTCCCAAATTTCGTTCTTCTATGTTGAAGCGTTCATTTCCAGTAACAGTTTGAATTTTTAGGTTTCACTCTGTTTTCTCCTATATTGATAGATGTATTTGGAACTCTAAATCCAACACGGTTTGTGCTAGCTTCTTGAAACTTGACACAACAAAGTAGTTTCACGTTCTATCTCTACGTTTTGTTTCCTCTGGATGTAGCCCTAAGCAGTGACTGGCGAGAAACACTTTCATGGAACGGGGTTGCCAAGCTTCCAAAAATTACGAATCTCCAGAAATCTCAGCAAATATTTTTTCACCCAAACTGGATGATACTTTCAGGTAATGATCAGTACACTAAGGCGACTTGGTTCCCCAAATTTCGTTCTTCTCTGTTGAAGCGTTCATTTCCAGTAACAGTTTGAATTTTTAGGTTTCACTCTGTTTTCTCCTATATTAATAGATGTATTTGGAACTCTAAATCCAACACGGTTTGTGCTAGCTTCTTGAAACTTGACACAACAAAGTAGTTTCACGTTCTATCTCTAGTTTGTTTCCTCTTGATGTAGCCCTAAGCAGCGACTGGCGAGAAACACTTTCACGGGAAGGGGTTGCCAAGCTTCCAAAAATTACGAATCTCCAGAAATCTCAGCAAATATTTTTTCACCCAAACTGGATGATACTTTCAGGTAATGATGAGTACACTAAGGCGACTTGGTTCCCCAAATTTCGTTCTTCTATGTTGAAGCGTTCATTTCCAGTAACAGTTTGAATTTTTAGGTTTCACTCTGTTTTCTCCTATATTTTAGATGTATTTGGAACTCTAAATCCAACACGGTTTTTACTAGCTTCTTGAAACTTGACACAACAAAGTAGTTTCACGTTCTATCTCTACGTTTTGTTTCCTCTTGATGTAACCGTAAGCAGTGACTGGCGAGAAACACTTTCATGGGAAGGGGTTGCCAAGCTTCCAAAAATTACGAATCTCCAGAAATCTCAGCAAA
Source organism: Spermophilus citellus (assembly GCF_964194105.1). NCBI lineage: Eukaryota > Metazoa > Chordata > Mammalia > Rodentia > Sciuridae > Spermophilus > Spermophilus citellus. The sequence continues at coordinate 107,079,481 of NC_138183.1, forward strand.
TATTTTTTCACCCAAACTGGATGATACTTACAGGTAATGATCAGTACACTAAGGTGACTTGGTTCCCCAAATTTCATTCTTCTATGTTGAAGCGTTCATTTCCAGTAACAGTTTGAATTTTTAGGTTTCACTCTGTTTTCTCCTATATTGATAGATGTATTTGGAACTCTAAATCCAACACGGTTTGTGCTAGCTTCTTGAAACTTGACACAACAAAGTAGTTTCACGTTCTATCTCTACATTTTGTTTCCTCTTGATGTAGCCCTAAGCAGTGACTGGCGAGAAACACTTTCATGGGAAGGGGTTGCCAAGCTTCCAAAAATTACGAATCTCGAGAAATCTCAGCAAATATTTTTTCTCCCAAACTGGATGATACTTTCAGGTAATGATCAGTACACTAAGGCGACTTGGTTCTCCAAATTTCGTTCTTCTATGTTGAAGCGTTCATTTCCAGTAACAGTTTGAATTTTTAGGTTTCACTCTGTTTTCTCCTATATTGATAGATGTATTTGGAACTCTAAATCCAACACATTTGTGCTAGCTTCTTGAAACTTGACACAACAAAGTAGTTTCACGTTCTATCTCTACGTTTTGTTTCCTCTTGATGTAGCCCTAAGCAGTGACTGGCGAGAAACACTTTCATGGGAAGGGGTTGCCAAGCTTCCAAAAACTACGAATCTCCAGAAATATCAGCAAATATTTTTTCACCCAAACTGGATGACACTTTCAGGTAATGATCAGTACACTAAGGCGACTTGGTTCCCCAAATTTCGTTCTTCTATGTTTTCGCGTTCATTTCCAGTAACAGTTTGAATTTTTAGGTTTCACTCTGTTTTCTCCTATATTGATAGATGTATTTGGAACTCTAAATCCAACACGGTTTTTGCTAGCTTCTTGAAACTCGACACAACAAAGTAGTTTCAAGTTCTATCTCTATGTTTTGTTTCCTCTTGATGTAGCCCTAAGCAGTGACTGGCGAGAAACACTTTCATGGGAAGGGGTTGCCAAGCTTCCAAAAATTACGAATCTCCAGAAATCTTAGCAAATATTTTTTCACCCAAACTGGATGATACTTTCAGGTAATGGTCACTACACTAAGGCGACGTGGTTCCCCAAATTTCGTTCTTCTACGTTGAAGCGTTCATTTCCAGTAACAGTTTGAATTTTTAGGTTTCACTCTGTTTTCTCCTATATTGATAGATGTATTAGGAACTCTAAATCCAACACGGTTTGTGCTAGCTTCTTGAAACTTGACACAACAAAGTAGTTTCACGTTCTATCTCTATGTTTTGTTTCCTCTTGATGTAGCCCTAAGCAGTGACTGGCGAGAAACACTTTCATGGAAAGGGGTTGCCAAGCTTCCAAAAATTACGTATCTCCAGAAATCTCAGCAAATATTTTTTCACCCAAACTGGATGATACTTTCAGTTAATGGTCAGTACACTAGGGCGACGTGGTTCGCCAAATTTTGTTCTTCTACGTTGAAGCGTTCATTTCCAGTAACATTTGAATTTTTAGGTTTCACTCTGTTTTCTCCTATATGGATAGATGTATTTGGAACTCTAAATCCAACACGGTTTGTGCTAGCTTCTTGAAACTTGACACAACAAACTAGTTTCACGTTCTATCTCTACCTTTTGTTTCCTCTTGATGTAGCCCTAAGCAGTGACTGGCGAGAAACACTTTCATGGAACGGGGTTGCCAAGCTTCCAAAAATTACGAATCTCCAGAAATCTCAGCAAATATTTTTTCACCCAAACTGGATGATACTTTCAGGTAATGATCAGTACACTAAGGCGACGTGGTTCCCCAAATTTCTTTCTTCTATGTTGAAGCGTTCATTTCCAGTAACAGTTTGAATTTTTAGGTTTCACTCTGTTTTCTCCTACATTGATAGATGTATTTGGAACTCTAAATCCAACACGGTTTTTGACAGCTTCTTGAAACTTGACACAACAAAGTAGTTTCACGTTCTATCTCTACGTTATGTTTCCTCTTGATGTAGCCCTAAGCAGTGACTGGCGAGAAACACTTTCATGGGAAGGGGTTGCCAAGCTTCCAAAAATTACGAATCTCCAGAAATCTCAGCAAATATTTTTTCACCCAAACTGGATGATATTTTCAGGTAATGATCAGTACACTAAGGCGACGTGGTTCCCCAAATTTCCTTCTTCTATGTTGAAGCGTTCATTTCCAGTAACAGTTTGAATTTTTAGGTTTCACTCTGTTTTCTCCTATATTGATAGATGTATTTGGAACTCTAAATCCAACACGGTTTGTGGTAGCTTCTTGAAACTTGACACAACAAAGTAATGTCACGTTCTATCTCTATGTTTTGTTTCCTCTTGATGTAGCCCTAAGCAGTGACTGGCGAGAAACACTTTCATTTAAAGGGCTTGCCAAGCTTCCAAAAATTACGAATCTCCAGAAATATCAGCAAATATTTTTTCACCCAAACTGGATGATACTTTCAGGTAATGATCAGTACACTAAGGCGACTTGGTTACCCAAATTTCGTTCTTCTATGTTGAGGCGTTCATTTCCAGTAACAGTTTGAATTTTTAGGTTTCACTCTGTTTTCTCCTATATTGATAGATGTATTTGGAACTCTAAAACCAACACGGTTTGTGCTAGCTTCTTGAAACTTGACACAACAAAGTAGTTTCACGTTCTATCTCTACGTTTTGTTTCCTCTTGATGTAGACCTAAGCAGTGACTGGCGAGAAACACTTTCATGGGAAGAGGTTGCCCAGGCTCCAAAAATTACGAATCTCCAGAAATCTCAGCAAATATTTTTTCACCCAAACTGGATGATACTTTCAGGTAATTATCAGTACACTAAGGCGACTTGGTTCCCCAAATTTCATTCTTCTGTGTTGAAGCGTTCATTTCCAGTAACAGTTTGAATTTTTAGGTTTCACTCTGTTTTCTCCTATATTGATAGATGTATTTGGAACTCTAAATCCAACACGGTTTGTGCTAGCTTCTTGAAACTTGACACAACAAAGTAGTTTCACGTTCTATCTCTACATTGTGTTTCCTCTTGACGTAGCCCTAAGCAGTGACTGGCGAGAAACACGTTCATGGGAAGGGGTTGCCAAGCTTCCAAAAATTACGAATCTCCAGAAATCTCAGCAAATATTTTTTCACCCAAACTGGATGATACTTTCAGGTAATGATCAGTACACTAAGGCGACTTGGTTCCCCAAATTTCGTTCTTCTATGTTGAAGCGTTCATTTCCAGTAACAGTTTGAATTTTTAGGTTTCACTCTGTTTTCTCCTATATTGATAGATGTATTTGGAACTCTAAATCCAACACGGTTTGTGCTAGCTTCTTGAAACTTGACACAACAAAGTAGTTTCACCTTCTATCTCTACGTTTTGTTTCCTCTTGATGTAGCCCTAAGCAGTGACTGGCGAGAAACACTTTCATGGAACGGGGTTGCCATGCTTCCAAAAATTACGAATCTCCAGAAATCTCAACAAATATTTTTTCACCCAAACTGGATGATACTTTCAGGTAATGATCAGTACACTAAGGCGACTTGGTTCCCCAAATTTCGTTCTTCTCTGTTGAAGCGTTCATTTCCAGTAACAGTTTGAATTTTTAGGTTTCACTATGTTTTCTCCTATATTAATAGATGTATTTGGAACTCTAAATCCAACACGGTTTGTGCTAGCTTCTTGAAACTTGACACAACAAAGTAGTTTCACGTTCTATCTCTAGTTTGTTTCCTCTTGATGTAGCCCTAAGCAGTGACTGGCGAGAAACACTTTCACGGGAAGGGGTTGCCAAGCTTCCAAAAATTACGAATCTCCAGAAATCTCAGCAAATATTTTTTCACCCAAACTGGATGATACTTTCAGGTAATGATCAGTACACTAAGGCGACTTGGTTCCCCAAATTTCGTTCTTCTATGTTGAAGCGTTCATTTCCAGTAACAGTTTGAATTTTTAGGTTTCACTCTGTTTTCTCCTATATTGATAGATGTATTTGGAACTCTAAATCCAACACGGTTTGTGCTAGCTTCTTGAAACTTGACACAACAAAGTAGTTTCACGTTCTATCTCTACGTTTTGTTTCCTCTTGATGTAGCCCTAAGCAGTGACTGGCGAGAAACACTTTCATGGGAAGAAGTTGCCCAGTCTCCAAAAATTACGAATCTCCAGAAATCTCAGCAAATATTTTTTCACCCAAACTGGATGATACTTTCAGGTAATGATCAGTACACTAAGGCGACTTGGTTCCCCAAAATTTCGTTCTTCTATGTTGAAGCGTTCATTTCCAGTAACAGTTTGAATTTTTAGGTTTCACTCTGTTTTCTCCTATATTGATAGATGTATTTGGAACTCTAAATCCAACACGGTTTGTGCTAGCTTCTTGAAACTTGACACAACAAAGTAGTTTCACGTTCTATCTCTACATTTTGTTTCCTCTTGATGTAGCCCTAAGCAGTGACTGGCGAGAAACACTTTCATGGGAAGGGGTTGCCAAGCTTCCAAAAACTACAAATCTCCAGAAATATCAGCAAATATTTTTTCACCCAAACTGGATGACACTTTCAGGTAATGATCAGTACACTAAGGCACTTGGTTCCCCAAATTTCGTTCTTCTATGTTGAAGCGTTCATTTCCAGTAACAGTTTGAATTTTTAGGTTTCACTCTGTTTTCTCCTATATTGATAGATGTATTTGGAACTCTAAATCCAACACGGTTTGTGCTAGCTTCTTGAAACTTGACACAACAAAGTAGTTTCACGTTCTATCTCTACGTTTTGTTTCCTCTTGATGTAGCCCTAAGCAGTGACTGGCGAGAAACACTTTCATGGGAAGGGGTTGCCAAGCTTCCAAAAATTACGAATCTCCAGAAATCTCAGCAAATATTTTTTCACCCAAACTCGATGACACTTTCAGGTAATGATCAGTACACTAAGGCGACTTGGTTCCCCAAATTTCGTTCTTCTATGTTGAAGCGTTCTTTTCCAGTAACAGTTTGAATTTTTAGGTTTCACTCTGTTTTCTCCTATATTGATAGATGTATTTGGAACTCTAAATCCAACACGGTTTGTGCTAGCTTCTTGAAACTTGACACAACAAAGTAGTTTCACGTTCTATCTCTACGTTTTGTTTCCTCTTGATGTAGCCCTAAGCAGTGACTGGCGAGAAACACTTTCATGGAACGGGGTTGCCAAGCTTCCAAAAATTACGAATCTCCAGAAATCTCAGCAAATATTTTTTCACCCAAACTGGATGATACTTTCAGGTAATGATCAGTACACTAAGGCGACTTGGTTCCCCAAATTTCGTTCTTCTCTGTTGAAGCGTTCATTTCCAGTAACAGTTTGAATTTTTAGGTTTCACTCTGTTTTCTCCTATATTAATAGATGTATTTGGAACTCTAAATCCAACACGGTTTGTTCTAGCTTCTTGAAACTTGACACAACAAAGTAGTTTCACGTTCTATCTCTAGTTTGTTTCCTCTTGATGTAGCCCTAAGCAGTGACTGGCGAGAAACACTTTCACGGGAAGGGGTTGCCAAGCTTCCAAAAATTACGAATCTCCAGAAATCTCAGCAAATATTTTTTCACCCAAACTGGATGATACTTTCAGGTAATGATTAGTACACTAAGGCGACTTGGTTCCCCAAATTTCGTTCTTCTATGTTGAAGCGTTCATTTCCAGTAACAGTTTGAATTTTTAGGTTTCACTCTGTTTTCTCCTATATTGATAGATGTATTTGGAACTCTAAATCCAACACGGTTTGTGCTAGCTTCTTGAAACTTGACACAACAAAGTAGTTTCACGTTCTATCTCTACGTTTTGTTTCCTCTTGATGTAGCCCTAAGCAGTGACTGGCAAGAAACACTTTCATGGGAAGAGGTTGCCCAGTCTCTAAAAATTACGAATCTCCAGAAATCTCAGCAAATATTTTTTCACCCAAACTGGATGATACTTTCAGGTAATGATCAGTACACTAAGGCGACTTGGTTCCCCAAATTTCGTTCTTCTATGTTGAAGCGTTCATTTCCAGTAACAGTTTGAATTTTTAGGTTTCACTCTGTTTTCTCCTATATTGATAGATGCTTTTGGAACTCTAAATCCAACACGGTTTGTGCTAGCTTCTTGAAACTTGACACAACAAAGTAGTTTCACGTTCTTTCTCTACGTTTTGTTTCCTCTTGATGTAGCCCTAAGCAGTGACTGGCGAGAAACACTTTCATGGGAAGGGGTTGCCAAGCTTCCAAAAACTACGAATCTCCAGAAATATCAGCAAATATTTTTTCACCCAAACTGGATGACACTTTCAGGTAATGATCAGTACACTAAGGCGACTTGGTTCCCCAAATTTCGTTCTTCTATGTTTTCGCGTTCATTTCCAGTAACAGTTTGAATTTTTAGGTTTCACTCTGTTTTCTCCTATATTGATAGATGTATTTGGAACTCTAAATCCAACACGGTTTGTGCTAGCTTCTTGAAACTTGACACAACAAAGTAGTTTCACGTTCTATCTCTACGTTTTGTTTCCTCTTGATGTAGCCCTAAGCAGTGACTGGCGAGACACACTTTCATGGGAAGGGGTTGCCAAGCTTCCAAAAATTACGAATCTCCAGAAATCTCAGCAAATATTTTTTCACCCAAACTGGATGATACTTTCAGGTAATGATCAGTACACTAAGGCGACTTGGTTCCCCAAATTTCGTTCTTCTATGTTGAAGCGTTCATTTCCAGTAACAGTTTGAATTTTTAGGTTTCACTCTGTTTTCTCCTATATTGATAGATGTTTTTGGAACTCTAAATCCAACACGGTTTGTGCTAGCTTCTTGAAACTTGACACAACAAAGTAGTTTCACGTTCTATCTCTACGTTTTGTTTCCTCTTGATGTAGCCCTAAGCAGTGACTGGCGAGAAACACTTTCATGGGAAGGGGTTGCCAAGCTTCCAAAAACTACGAATCTCCAGAAATATCAGCAAATATTTTTTCACCCAAACTGGATGACACTTTCAGGTAATGATCAGTACACTAAGGCGACTTGGTTCCCCAAATTTCGTTCTTCTATGTTTTCGCGTTCATTTCCAGTAACAGTTTGAATTTTTAGGTTTCACTCTGTTTTCTCCTATATTGATAGATGTATTTGGAACTCTAAATCCAACACGGTTTGTGCTAGCTTCTTTAAACTTGACACAACAAAGTAGTTTCACGTTCTATCTCTACGTTTTGTTTCCTCTTGATGTAACCCTAAGCAGTGACTGGCGAGACACACTTTCATGGGAAGGGGTTGCCAAGCTTCCAAAAATTACGAATCTCCAGAAATCTCAGCAAATATTTTTTCACCCAAACTCGATGATACTTTCAGGTAATGATCAGTACACTATGGCGACTTGGTTCCCCAAATTTCGTTCTTCTATATTGAAGCGTTCATTTCCAGTAACAGTTTGAATTTTTAGGTTTCACTCTGTTTTCTCTTATATTGATAGATGTATTTGGAACTCTAAATCCAACACGGTTTGTTCTAGCTTCTTGAAACTTGACACAACAAAGTAGTTTCACGTTCTATCTCTACGTTTTGTTTCCTCTTAATGTAGCCCTAAGCAGTTTCTGGCGAGAAACCCTTTCATGGAATGGGGTTACCAAGCTTCCAAAAATTACGAATCTCCAGAAATCTCAGCAACTATTTTTTCACCCAAACTGGATGATACTTTCAGGTAATGATCAGGACACTAAGGCGACTCGGTTCCCCAAATTTCGTTCTTCTATGTTGAAGCGTTCATTTCCAGTAACAGTTTGAATTTTTAGGTTTCACTCTGTTTTCTCCTATATTAATAGATGTATTTGGAACTCTAAATCCAACACGGTTTGTGCTAGCTTCTTGAAACTTGACACAACAAAGTAGTTTCACGTTCTATCTCTACGTTTTGTTTCCTCTTGATGTAGCCCTAAGCAGTGACTGGCGAGAAACACTTTCATGGGAAGGGGTTGCCAAGCTTCCAAAAATTACGAATCTCCAGAAATCTCAGCAAATATTTTTTCACCCAAACTGGATGATACTTTCAGGTAATGATCAGTACACTAAGGCGACTTGGTTCCCCAAATTTCGTTCTTCTATGTTGAAGCGTTCATTTCCAGTAACAGTTTGAATTTTTAGGTTTCACTCTGTTTTCTCCTATATTGATAGATGTATTTGGAACTCTAAATCCAACACGGTTTGTGCTAGCTTCTTGAAACTTGACACAACAAAGTAGTTTCACGTTCTATCTCTACGTTATGTTTCCTCTTGATGTAGCCCTAAGCAGTGACTGGCGAGAAACACTTTCATGGGAAGAGGTTGCCCAGTCTCCAAAAATTACGAATCTCCAGAAATCTCAGCAAATATTTTTTCACCCAAACTGGATGATACTTTCAGGTAATTATCAGTACACTAAGGCGACTTGGTTCCCCAAATTTCATTCTTCTATGTTGAAGCGTTCATTTCCAGTAACAGTTTGAATTTTTAGGTTTCACTCTGTTTTCTCCTATATTGATGGATGTATTTGGAACTCTAAATCCAACACGGTTTGTGCTAGCTTCTTGAAACTTGACACAACAAAGTAGTTTCACGTTCTATCTCTACATTGTGTTTCCTCTTGATGTAGCCCTAAACAGTGACTGGCGAGAAACACGTTCATGGGAAGGGGTTGCCAAGCTTCCAAAAATTACGAATCTCCAGAAATCTCAGCAAATATTTTTTCACCCAAACTCGATGATACTTTCAGGTAATGATCAGTACACTAAGGCGACTTGGTTCCCCAAATTTCGTTCTTCTATGTTGAAGCGTTCATTTCCAGTAACAGTTTGAATTTTTAGGTTTCACTCTGTTTTCTCCTATATTGATAGATGTATTTGGAACTCTAAATCCAACACGGTTTGTGCTAGCTTCTTGAAACTTGACACAACAAAGTAGTTTCACGTTCTATCTCTACGTTTTGTTTCCTCTTGATGTAGCCCTAAGCAGTGACTGGCGAGAAACACTTTCATGGAACGGGGTTGCCAAGCTTCCAAAAATTACGAATCTCCAGAAATCTCAGCAAATATTTTTTCACCCAAACTGGATGATACTTTCAGGTAATGATCAGTACACTAAGGCGACTTGGTTCCCCAAATTTCGTTCTTCTCTGTTGAAGCGTTCATTTCCAGTAACAGTTTGAATTTTTAGGTTTCACTCTGTTTTCTCCTATATTGATAGATGTTTTTGGAACTCTAAATCCAACACGGTTTGTGCTAGCTTCTTGAAACTTGACACAACAAAGTAGTTTCACGTTCTATCTCTAGTTTGTTTCCTCTTGATGTAGCCCTAAGCAGCGACTGGCGAGAAACACTTTCACGGGAAGGGGTTGCCAAGCTTCCAAAAATTACGAATCTCCAGAAATCTCAGCAAATATTTTTTCACCCAAACTGGATGATACTTTCAGGTAATGATCAGTACACTAAGGCGACTTGGTTCCCCAAATTTCGTTCTTCTATGTTGAAGCGTTCATTTCCAGTAACAGTTTGAATTTTTAGGTTTCACTCTGTTTTCTCCTATATTTTAGATGTATTTGGAACTCTAAATCCAACACGGTTTTTACTAGCTTCTTGAAACTTGACACAACAAAGTAGTTTCACGTTCTATCTCTACGTTTTGTTTCCTCTTGATGTAACCGTAAGCAGTGACTGGCGAGAAACACTTTCATGGGAAGGGGTTGCCAAGCTTCCAAAAATTACGAATCTCCAGAAATCTCAGCAAATATTTTTTCACCCAAACTGGATGATACTTACAGGTAATGATCAGTACACTAAGGCGACTTGGTTCCCCAAATTTCATTCTTCTATGTTGAAGCGTTCATTTCCAGTAACAGTTTGAATTTTTAGGTTTCACTCTGTTTTCTCCTATATTGATAGATGTATTTGGAACTCTAAATCCAACACGGTTTGTGCTAGCTTCTTGAAACTTGACACAACAAAGTAGTTTCACGTTCTATCTCTACGTTTTGTTTCCTCTTGATGTAGCCCTAAGCAGTGACTGGCGAGAAACACTTTCATGGGAAGGGGTTGCCAAGCTTCCAAAAACTATGAATCTCCAGAAATATCAGCAAATATTTTTTCACCCAAACTGGATGACACTTTCAGGTAATGATCAGTACACTAAGGCGACTTGGTTCCCCAAATTTCGTTCTTCTATGTTTTCGCGTTCATTTCCAGTAACAGTTTGAATTTTTAGGTTTCACTCTGTTTTCTCCTATATTGATAGATGTATTTGGAACTCTAAATCCAACACGGTTTGTGCTAGCTTCTTGAAACTTGACACAACAAAGTAGTTTCACGTTCTATCTCTACGTTTTGTTTCCTCTTGATGTAGCCCTAAGCAGTGACTGGCGAGATACACTTTCATGGGAAGGGGTTGCCAAGCTTCCAAAAACTACGAATCTCCGGGAATCTCAGCAAATATTTTTTCACCCAAACTGGATGATACTTTCAGGTAATGATCAGTACACTAAGGTGACTTGGTTCCCCAAATTTCGTTCTTCTATGTTGAAGCGTTCATTTCCAGTAACAGTTTGAATTTTTAGGTTTCACTCTGTTTTCTCCTATATTGATAGATGTTTTTGGAACTCTAAATCCAACACAGTTTGTGCTAGCTTCTTGAAACTTGACACAACAAAGTAGTTTCACGTTCTATCTCTACGTTTTGTTTTCTCTTGATGTAGCCCTAAGCAGTGACTGGCGAGAAACACTTTCATGGGAAGCGGTTGCCAAGCTTCCAAAAATTACGAATCTCCAGGAATCTCAGCAAATATTTTTTCACCCAAACTGGATGATACTTTCAGGTAATGATCAGTACACTAAGGCGACTTGGTTCCCCAAATTTCGTTCTTCTATGTTGAAGCGTTCATTTCCAGTAACAGTTTGAATTTTTAGGTTTCACTCTGTTTTCTCCTATATTGATAGATGTATTTGGAACTCTAAATCCAACACGGTTTGTGCTAGCTTCTTGAAACTTGACACAACAAAGTAGTTTCACGTTCTATATCTAAGTTTTGTTTCCTCTTGATGTAGCCCTAAGCAGTGACTGGCGAGAAACCCTTTCATGGAACGGGGTTGCCAACCTTCCAAAAATTACGAATCTCCAGAAATCTCAGCAAATATTTTTTCACCCAAACTGGATGATACTTTCAGGTAATGATCAGTACACTAAGGCGACTTGGTTCCCCAAATTTCGTTCTTCTATGTTGAAGCGTTCATTTCCAGTAACAGTTTGAATTTTTAGGTTTCACTCTGTTTTCTCCTATATTAATAGATGTATTTGGAACTCTAAATCCAACACGGTTTGTGCTAGCTTCTTGAAACTTGACACAACAAAGTAGTTTCACGTTCTATATCTATGTTTTGTTTCCTCTTGATGTAGCCCTAAGCAGTGACTGGCGAGAAACACTTTCATGGGAAGGGGTTGCCAAGCTTCCAAAAATTACGAATCTCCAGGAATCTCAGCAAATATTTTTTCACCCAAACTGGATGATACTTTCAGGTAATGATCAGTACACTAAGGCGACTTGGTTCCCCAATTTTCGTTCTTCTATGTTGAAGCGTTCATTTCCAGTAACAGTTTGAATTTTTAGGTTTCACTCTGTTTTCTCCTATATTGATAGATGTATTTGGAACTCTAAATCCAACACGGTTTGTGCTAGCTTCTTGAAACTTGACACAACAAAGTAGTTTCACGTTCTATCTCTACGTTGTGTTTCCTCTTGATGTAGCCCTAACCAGTGACTGGCAAGAAACACTTTCATGGGAAGGGGTTGCCAAGCTTCCAAAAATTACGAATCTCCAGAAATCTCAGCAAATATTTTTTCACCCACACTGGATGATACTTTCAGGTAATGATCAGTACACTAAGGCGACTTGGTTCCCCAAATTTCGTTCTTCTATGTTGAAGCGTTCATTTCCAGTAACAGTTTGAATTTTTAGGTTTCACTCTGTTTTCTCCTATATTGATTGATGTATTTGGAACTCTAAATCCAACACGGTTTGTGCTAGCTTCTTGAAACTTGACACAACAAAGTAGTTTCACGTCCTATCTCTACGTTTTGTTTCCTCTTGATGTAGCCCTAAGCAGTGACTGGCGAGAAACACTTTCATGGGAAGGGGTTGCCAAGCTTCCAAAAATTACGAATCTCCAGAAATCTCAGCAAATATTTTTTCACCCAAACTGGATGATACTTTCAGGTAATGATCAGTACACTAAGGCGACTTGGTTCCACAAATTTCGTTCTTCTATGTTGAAGCGTTCATTTCCAGTAACAGTTTGAATTTTTAGGTTTCACTCTGTTTTCTCCTATATTGATAGATGTTTTTGGAACTCTAAATCCAACACGGTTTGTGCTAGCTTCTTGAAACATGACACAACAAAGTAGTTTCAAGTTCTATCTCTACGTTTTGTTTCCTCTTGATGTAGCCCTAAGCAGTGACTGGCGAGAAACACTTTCATGGGAAGGGGTTGCCAAGCTTCCAAAAACTACGAATCTCCAGAAATATCAGCAAATATTTTTTCACCCAAACTGGATGACACTTTCAGGTAATGATCAGTACACTAAGGCGACTTGGTTCCCCAAATTTCGTTCTTCTATGTTTTCGCGTTCATTTCCAGTAACAGTTTGAATTTTTAGGTTTCACTCTGTTTTCTCCTATATTGATAGATGTATTTGGAACTCTAAATCCAACACGGTTTGTGCTAGCTTCTTGAAACTTGACACAACAAAGTAGTTTCACGTTCTATCTCTACGTTTTGTTTCCTCTTGATGTAACCCTAAGCAGTGACTGGCGAGACACACTTTCATGGGAAGGGGTTGCCAAGCTTCCAAAAATTACGAATCTCCAGAAATCTCAGCAAATATTTTTTCACCCAAACTCGATGATACTTTCAGGTAATGATCAGTACACTAAGGCGACTTGGTCCCCCAAATTTCGTTCTTCTATGTTGAAGCGTTCATTTCCAGTAACAGTTTGAATTTTTAGGTTTCACTCTGTTTTCTCTTATATTGATAGATGTATTTGGAACTCTAAATCCAACACGGTTTGTTCTAGCTTCTTGAAACTTGACACAACAAAGTAGTTTCACGTTCTATCTCTACGTTTTGTTTCCTCTTAATGTAGCCCTAAGCAGTGACTGGCGAGAAACCCTTTCATGGAATGGGGTTACCAAGCTTCCAAAAATTACGAATCTCCAGAAATCTCAGCAACTATTTTTTCACCCAAACTGGATGATACTTTCAGGTAATGATCAGTACACTAAGGCGACTTGGTTCCCCAAATTTCGTTCTTCTATGTTGAAGCGTTCATTTCCAGTAACAGTTTGAATTTTTAGGTTTCACTCTGTTTTCTCCTATATTAATAGATGTATTTGGAACTCTAAATCCAACACGGTTTGTGCTAGCTTCTTGAAACTTGACACAACAAAGTAGTTTCACGTTCTATCTCTACGTTTTGTTTCCTCTTGATGTAGCCCTAAGCAGTGACTGGCGAGAAACACGTTCATGGGAAGGGGTTGCCAAGCTTCCAAAAATTACGAATCTCCAGAAATCTCAGCAACTATTTTTTCACCCAAACTGGATGATACTTTCAGGTAATGATCAGTACACTAAGGCGACTTGGTTCCCCAAATTTCGTTCTTCTATGTTGAAGCGTTCATTTCCAGTAACAGTTTGAATTTTTAGGTTTCACTCTGTTTTCTCCTATATTAATAGATGTATTTGGAACTCTAAATCCAACACGGTTTGTGCTAGCTTCTTGAAACTTGACACAACAAAGTAGTTTCACATTCTATCTCTACGTTTTGTTTCCTCTTGATGTAGCCCTAAGCAGTGACTGGTGAGAAACACTTTCATGGGAAGGGGTTGCCAAGCTTCCAAAAATTACGAATCTCCAGAAATCTCAGCAAATATTTTTTCACCCAAACTTGATGATACTTTCAGGTAATGATCAGTACACTAAGGCGACTTGGTTCCCCAAATTTCGTTCTTCTATGTTGAAGCGTTCATTTCCAGTAACAGTTTGAATTTTTAGGTTTCACTCTGTTTTCTCCTATATTGATAGATGTATTTGGAACTCTAAATCCAACACGGTTTGTGCTAGCTTCTTGAAACTTGACACAACAAAGTAGTTTCACGTTCTATCTCTACGTTTTGTTTCCTCTTGATGTAGCCCTAAGCAGTGACTGGCGAGAAACACTTTCATGGGAAGAGGTTGCCCAGTCTCCAAAAATTACGAATCTCCAGAAATCTCAGCAAATATTTTTTCACCCAAACTGGATGATACTTTCAGGTAATTATCAGTACACTAAGGCGACTTGGTTCCCCAAATTTCATTCTTCTATGTTGAAGCGTTCATTTCCAGTAACAGTTTGAATTTTTAGGTTTCACTCTGTTTTCTCCTATATTGATGGATGTATTTGGAACTCTAAATCCAACACGGTTTGTGGTAGCTTCTTGAAACTTGACACAACAAAGTAGTTTCACGTTCTATCTCTACATTGTGTTTCCTCTTGATGTAGCCCTAGGCAGTGACTGGCGAGAAACACGTTCATGGGAAGGGGTTGCCAAGCTTCCAAAAATTACGAATCTCCAGAAATCTCAGCAAATATTTTTTCACCCAAACTCGATGATACTTTCAGGTAATGATCAGTACACTAAGGCGACTTGGTTCCCCAAATTTCGTTCTTCTATGTTGAAGCGTTCATTTCCAGTAACAGTTTGAATTTTTAGGTTTCACTCTGTTTTCTCCTATATTGATAGATGTATTTGGAACTCTAAATACAACACGGTTTGTGCTAGCTTCTTGAAACTTGACACAACAAAGTAGTTTCACGTTCTATCTCTACGTTTTGTTTCCTCTTGATGTAGCCCTAAGCAGTGACTGGCGAGAAACACTTTCATGGAACGGGGTTGCCAAGCTTCCAAAAATTACGAATCTCCAGAAATCTCAGCAAATATTTTTTCTCCCAAACTGGATGATACTTTCAGGTAATGATCAGTACACTAAGTCGACTTGGTTCCCCAAATTTCGTTCTTCTATGTTGAAGCGTTCATTTCCAGTAACAGTTTGAATTTTTAGGTTTCACTCTGTTTTCTCCTATATTAATAGATGTATTTGGAACTCTAAATCCAACACGGTTTGTGCTAGCTTCTTGAAACTTGACACAACAAAGTAGTTTCACGTTCTATCTCTACGTTTTGTTTCCTCTTGATGTAGCCCTAAGCAGTGACTGGCGAGAAACACTTTCATGGGAAGGGGTTGCCAAGCTTCCAAAAATTACGAATCTCCAGAAATCTCAGCAAATATTTTTTCACCCAAACTGGAAGATACTTTCATGTAATGATCAGTACACTAAGGCGACTTGGTTCCCCAAATTTCGTTCTTCTATGTTGAAGCGTTCATTTCCAGTAACAGTTTGAATTTTTAGGTTTCACTCTGTTTTCTCCTATATTGATAGATGTATTTGGAACTCTAAATCCAACACGGTTTGTGCTAGCTTCTTGAAACTTGACACAACAAAGTAGTTTCACGTTCTATCTCTACGTTTTGTTTCCTCTTGATGTAGCCCTAAGCAGTGACTGGCGAGAAACACTTTCATGGGAAGGGGTTGCCCAGTCTCCAAAAATTACGAATCTCCAGAAATCTCAGCAAATATTTTTTCACCCAAACTGGATGATACTTTCAGGTAATTATCAGTACACTAAGGCGACTTGGTTCCCCAAATTTCATTCTTCTATGTTGAAGCGTTCATTTCCAGTAACAGTTTGAATTTTTAGGTTTCACTCTGTTTTCTCCTATATTGATAGATGTATTTGGAACTCTAAATCCAACACGGTTTGTGCTAGCTTCTTGAAACTTGACACAACAAAGTAGTTTCACGTTCTATCTCTACATTGTGTTTCCTCTTGATGTAGCCCTAAGCAGTGACTCCAAGAAACACGTTCATGGGAAGGGGTTGCCAAGCTTCCAAAAATTACGAATCTCCAGAAATCTCAGCAAATATTTTTTCACCCAAACTCGATGATACTTTCAGGTAATGATCAGTACACTAAGGCGACTTGGTTCCCCAAATTTCATTCTTCTATGTTGAAGCGTTCATTTCCAGTAACAGTTTGAATTTTTAGGTTTCACTCTGTTTTCTCCTATATTGATGGATGTATTTGGAACTCTAAATCCAACACGGTTTGTGCTAGCTTCTTGAAACTTGACACAACAAAGTAGTTTCACGTTCTATCTCTACATTGTGTTTCCTCTTGATGTAGCCCTAAGCAGTGACTGGCGAGAAACACGTTCATGGGAAGGGGTTGCCAAGCTTCCAAAAATTACGAATCTCCAGAAATCTCAGCAAATATTTTTTCACCCAAACTCGATGATACTTTCAGGTAATGATCAGTACACTAAGGCGACTTGGTTCCCCAAATTTCGTTCTTCTATGTTGAAGCGTTCATTTCCAGTAACAGTTTGAATTTTTAGGTTTCACTCTGTTTTCTCCTATATTGATAGATGTATTTGGAACTCTAAATCCAACACGGTTTGTGCTAGCTTCTTGAAACTTGACACAACAAAGTAGTTTCACGTTCTATCTCTACGTTTTGTTTCCTCTTGATGTAGCCCTAAGCAGTGACTGGCGAGAAACACTTTCATGGAACGGGGTTGCCAAGCTTCCAAAAATTACGAATCTCCAGAAATCTCAGCAAATATTTTTTCACCCAAACTGGATGATACTTTCAGGTAATGATCAGTACACTAAGGCGACTTGGTTCCCCAAATTTCGTTCTTCTCTGTTGAAGCGTTCATTTCCAGTAACAGTTTGAATTTTTAGGTTTCACTCTGTTTTCTCCTATATTAATAGATGTATTTGGAACTCTAAATCCAACACGGTTTGTGCTAGCTTCTTGAAACTTGACACAACAAAGTAGTTTCACGTTCTATCTCTAGTTTGTTTCCTCTTGATGTAGCCCTAAGCAGCGACTGGCGAGAAACACTTTCACGGGAAGGGGTTGCCAAGCTTCCAAAAATTACGAATCTCCAGAAATCTCAGCAAATATTTTTTCACCCAAACTGGATGATACTTTCAGGTAATGATGAGTACACTAAGGCGACTTGGTTCCCCAAATTTCGTTCTTCTATGTTGAAGCGTTCATTTCCAGTAACAGTTTGAATTTTTAGGTTTCACTCTGTTTTCTCCTATATTTTAGATGTATTTGGAACTCTAAATCCAACACGGTTTTTACTAGCTTCTTGAAACTTGACACAACAAAGTAGTTTCACGTTCTATCTCTACGTTTTGTTTCCTCTTGATGTAACCGTAAGCAGTGACTGGCGAGAAACACTTTCATGGGAAGGGGTTGCCAAGCTTCCAAAAATTACGAATCTCCAGAAATCTCAGCAAATATTTTTTCACCCAAACTGGATGATACTTACAGGTAATGATCAGTACACTAAGGCGACTTGGTTCCCCAAATTTCATTCTTCTATGTTGAAGCGTTCATTTCCAGTAACAGTTTGAATTTTTAGGTTTCACTCTGTTTTCTCCTATATTAATAGATGTATTTGGAACTCTAAATCCAACACGGTTTGTGCTAGCTTCTTGAAACTTGACACAACAAAGTAGTTTCACGTTCTATCTCTACGTTTTGTTTCCTCTTGATGTAGCCCTAAGCAGTGATTGGCGAGAAACACTTTCATGGGAAGGGGTTGCCAAGCTTCCAAAAACTACGAATCTACAGAAATATCAGCAAATATTTTTTCACCCAAACTGGATGACACTTTCAGGTAATGATCAGTACACTAAGGCGACTTGGTTCCCCAAATTTCGTTCTTCTATGTTTTCGCGTTCATTTCCAGTAACAGTTTGAATTTTTAGGTTTCACTCTGTTTTCTCCTATATTGATAGATGTATTTGGAACTCTAAATCCAACACGGTTTGTGCTAGCTTCTTGAAACTTGACACAACAAAGTAGTTTCACGTTCTATCTCTACGTTTTGTTTCCTCTTGATGTAACCCTAAGCAGTGACTGGCGAGACACACTTTCATGGGAAGGGGTTGCCAAGCTTCCAAAAATTACGAATCTCCAGAAATCTCAGCAAATATTTTTTCACCCAAACTCGATGATACTTTCAGGTAATGATCAGTACACTAAGGCGACTTGGTTCCCCAAATTTCGTTCTTCTATGTTGAAGCGTTCATTTCCAGTAACAGTTTGAATTTTTAGGTTTCACTCTGTTTTCTCTTATATTGATAGATGTATTTGGAACTCTAAATCCAACACGGTTTGTTCTAGCTTCTTGAAACTTGACACAACAAAGTAGTTTCACGTTCTATCTCTACGTTTTGTTTCCTCTTAATGTAGCCCTAAGCAGTGACTGGCGAGAAACCCTTTCATGGAATGGGGTTACCAAGCTTCCAAAAATTACGAATCTCCAGAAATCTCAGCAACTATTTTTTCACCCAAACTGGATGATACTTTCAGGTAATGATCAGTACACTAAGGCGACTTGGTTCCCCAAATTTCGTTCTTCTATGTTGAAGCGTTCATTTCCAGTAACAGTTTGAATTTTTAGGTTTCACTCTGTTTTCTCCTATATTAATAGATGTATTTGGAACTCTAAATCCAACACGGTTTGTGCTAGCTTCTTGAAACTTGACACAACAAAGTAGTTTCACGTTCTATCTCTACGTTTTGTTTCCTCTTGATGTAGCCCTAAGCAGTGACTGGCGAGAAACACGTTCATGGGAAGGGGTTGCCAAGCTTCCAAAAATTACGAATCTCCAGAAATCTCAGCAACTATTTTTTCACCCAAACTGGATGATACTTTCAGGTAATGATCAGTACACTAAGGCGACTTGGTTCCCCAAATTTCGTTCTTCTATGTTGAAGCGTTCATTTCCAGTAACAGTTTGAATTTTTAGGTTTCACTCTGTTTTCTCCTATATTGATGGATGTATTTGGAACTCTAAATCCAACACGGTTTGTGCTAGCTTCTTGAAACTTGACACAACAAAGTAGTTTCACGTTCTATCTCTACGTTTTGTTTCCTCTTGATGTAGCCCTAAGCAGTGACTGGTGAGAAACACTTTCATGGGAAGGGGTTGCCAAGCTTCCAAAAATTACGAATCTCCAGAAATCTCAGCAAATATTTTTTCACCCAAACTGGATGATACTTTCAGGTAATGTTCAGTACACTAAGGCGACTTGGTTCCCCAAATTTCGTTCTTCTATGTTGAAGCGTTCATTTCCAGTAACAGTTTGAATTTTTAGGTTTCACTCTGTTTTCTCCTATATTGATAGATGTATTTGGAACTCTAAATCCAACACGGTTTGTGCTAGCTTCTTGAAACTTGACACAACAAAGTAGTTTCACGTTCTATCTCTACGTTTTGTTTCCTCTTGATGTAGCCCTAAGGAGTGACTGGCGAGAAACACTTTCATGGGAAGAGGATGCCCAGTCTCCAAAAATTACGAATCTCCAGAAATCTCAGCAAATATTTTTTCACCCAAACTGGATGATACTTTCAGGTAATTATCAGTACACTAAGGCGACTTGGTTCCCCAAATTTCATTCTTCTATGTTGAAGCGTTCATTTCCAGTAACAGTTTGAATTTTTAGGTTTCACTCTGTTTTCTCCTATATTGATGGATGTATTTGGAACTCTAAATCCAACACGGTTTGTGCTAGCTTCTTGAAACTTGACACAACAAAGTAGTTTCACGTTCTATCTCTACATTGTGTTTCCTCTTGATGTAGCCCTAAGCAGTGACTGGCGAGAAACACGTTCATGGGAAGGGGTTGCCAAGCTTCCAAAAATTACGAATCTCCAGAAATCTCAGCAAATATTTTTTCACCCAAACTCGATGATACTTTCAGGTAATGATCAGTACACTAAGGCGACTTGGTTCCCCAAATTTCGTTCTTCTATGTTGAAGCGTTCATTTCCAGTAACAGTTTGAATTTTTAGGTTTCACTCTGTTTTCTCCTATATTGATAGATGTATTTGGAACTCTAAATCCAACACGGTTTGTGCTAGCTTCTTGAAACTTGACACAACAAAGTAGTTTCACGTTCTATCTCTACGTTTTGTTTCCTCTTGATGTAGCCCTAAGCAGTGACTGGCGAGAAACACTTTCATGGAACGGGGTTGCCAAGCTTCCAAAAATTACGAATCTCCAGAAATATCAGCAAATATTTTTTCACCCAAACTCGATGATACTTTCAGGTAATGATCAGTACACTAAGGCGACTTGGTTCCCCAAATTTCGTTCTTCTATGTTGAAGCGTTCATTTCCAGTAACAGTTTGAATTTTTAGGTTTCACTCTGTTTTCTCCTATATTAATAGATTTATTTGGAACTCTAAATCCAACACGGTTTGTGCTAGCTTCTTGAAACTTGACACAACAAAGTAGTTTCACGTTCTATCTCTACGTTTTGTTTCCTCTTGATGTAGCCCTAAGCAGTGACTGGCGAGAAACACTTTCATGGGAAGGGGTTGCCAAGCTTCCAAAAATTACGAATCTCCAGAAATCTCAGCAAATATTTTTTCACCCAAACTGGAAGATACTTTCATGTAATGATCAGTACACTAAGGCGACTTGGTTCCCCAAATTTCGTTCTTCTATGTTGAAGCGTTCATTTCCAGTAACAGTTTGAATTTTTAGGTTTCACTCTGTTTTCTCCGATATTGATAGATGTATTTGGAACTCTAAATCCAACACGGTTTGTGCTAGCTTCTTGAAACTTGACACAACAAAGTAGTTTCACGTTCTATCTCTACGTTTTGTTTCCTCTTGATGTAGCCCTAAGCAGTGACTGGCGAGAAACACTTTCATGGGAAGGGGTTGCCCAGTCTCCAAAAATTACGAATCTCCAGAAATCTCAGCAAATATTTTTTCACCCAAACTGGATGATACTTTCAGGTAATTATCAGTACACTAAGGCGACTTGGTTCCCCAAATTTCATTCTTCTATGTTGAAGCGTTCATTTCCAGTAACAGTTTGAATTTTTAGGTTTCACTCTGTTTTCTCCTATATTGATGGATGTATTTGGAACTCTAAATCCAACACGATTTGTGCTAGCTTCTTGAAACTTGACACAACAAAGTAGTTTCACGTTCTATCTCTACATTGTGTTTCCTCTTGATGTAGCCCTAAGCAGTGACTGGCAAGAAACACGTTCATGGGAAGGGGTTGCCAAGCTTCCAAATATTACGAATCTCCAGAAATCTCAGCAAATATTTTTTCACCCAAACTCGATGATACTTTCAGGTAATGATCAGTACACTAAGGCGACTTGGTTCCCCAAATTTCGTTCTTCTATGTTGAAGCGTTCATTTCCAGTAACAGTTTGAATTTTTAGGTTTCACTCTGTTTTCTCTTATATTGATAGATGTATTTGGAACTCTAAATCCAACACGGTTTGTTCTAGCTTCTTGAAACTTGACACAACAAAGTAGTTTCACGTTCTATCTCTACGTTTTGTTTCCTCTTAATGTAGCCCTAAGCAGTGACTGGCGAGAAACCCTTTCATGGAATGGGGTTACCAAGCTTCCAAAAATTACGAATCTCCAGAAATCTCAGCAACTATTTTTTCACCCAAACTGGATGATACTTTCAGGTAATGATCAGTACACTAAGGCGACTTGGTTCCCCAAATTTCGTTCTTCTATGTTGAAGCGTTCATTTCCAGTAACAGTTTGAATTTTTAGGTTTCACTCTGTTTTCTCCTATATTAATAGATGTATTTGGAACTCTAAATCCAACACGGTTTGTGCTAGCTTCTTGAAACTTGACACAACAAAGTAGTTTCACGTTCTATCTCTACGTTTTGTTTCCTCTTGATGTAGCCCTAAGCAGTGACTGGCGAGAAACACGTTCATGGGAAGGGGTTGCCAAGCTTCCAAAAATTACGAATCTCCAGAAATCTCAGCAACTATTTTTTCACCCAAACTGGATGATACTTTCAGGTAATGATCAGTACACTAAGGCGACTTGGTTCCCCAAATTTCGTTCTTCTATGTTGAAGCGTTCATTTCCAGTAACAGTTTGAATTTTTAGGTTTCACTCTGTTTTCTCCTATATTGATGGATGTATTTGGAACTCTAAATCCAACACGGTTTGTGCTAGCTTCTTGAAACTTGACACAACAAAGTAGTTTCACGTTCTATCTCTACGTTTTGTTTCCTCTTGATGTAGCCCTAAGCAGTGACTGGTGAGAAACACTTTCATGGGAAGGGGTTGCCAAGCTTCCAAAAATTACGAATCTCCAGAAATCTCAGCAAATATTTTTTCACCCAAACTGGATGATACTTTCAGGTAATGTTCAGTACACTAAGGCGACTTGGTTCCCCAAATTTCGTTCTTCTATGTTGAAGCGTTCATTTCCAGTAACAGTTTGAATTTTTAGGTTTCACTCTGTTTTCTCCTATATTGATAGATGTATTTGGAACTCTAAATCCAACACGGTTTGTGCTAGCTTCTTGAAACTTGACACAACAAAGTAGTTTCACGTTCTATCTCTACGTTTTGTTTCCTCTTGATGTAGCCCTAAGGAGTGACTGGCGAGAAACACTTTCATGGGAAGAGGTTGCCCAGTCTCCAAAAATTACGAATCTCCAGAAATCTCAGCAAATATTTTTTCACCCAAACTGGATGATACTTTCAGGTAATTATCAGTACACTAAGGCGACTTGGTTCCCCAAATTTCATTCTTCTATGTTGAAGCGTTCATTTCCAGTAACAGTTTGAATTTTTAGGTTTCACTCTGTTTTCTCCTATATTGATGGATGTATTTGGAACTCTAAATCCAACACGGTTTGTGCTAGCTTCTTGAAACTTGACACAACAAAGTAGTTTCACGTTCTATCTCTACATTGTGTTTCCTCTTGATGTAGCCCTAAGCAGTGACTGGCGAGAAACACGTTCATGGGAAGGGGTTGCCAAGCTTCCAAAAATTACGAATCTCCAGAAATCTCAGCAAATATTTTTTCACCCAAACTCGATGATACTTTCAGGTAATGATCAGTACACTAAGGCGACTTGGTTCCCCAAATTTCGTTCTTCTATGTTGAAGCGTTCATTTCCAGTAACAGTTTGAATTTTTAGGTTTCACTCTGTTTTCTCCTATATTGATAGATGTATTTGGAACTCTAAATCCAACACGGTTTGTGCTAGCTTCTTGAAACTTGACACAACAAAGTAGTTTCACGTTCTATCTCTACGTTTTGTTTCCTCTTGATGTAGCCCTAAGCAGTGACTGGCGAGAAACACTTTCATGGAACGGGGTTGCCAAGCTTCCAAAAATTACGAATCTCCAGAAATATCAGCAAATATTTTTTCACCCAAACTCGATGATACTTTCAGGTAATGATCAGTACACTAAGGCGACTTGGTTCCCCAAATTTCGTTCTTCTATGTTGAAGCGTTCATTTCCAGTAACAGTTTGAATTTTTAGGTTTCACTCTGTTTTCTCCTATATTAATAGATGTATTTGGAACTCTAAATCCAACACGGTTTGTGCTAGCTTCTTGAAACTTGACACAACAAAGGAGTTTCACGTTCTATCTCTACGTTTTGTTTCCTCTTGATGTAGCCCTAAGCAGTGACTGGCGAGAAACACTTTCATGGGAAGGGGTTGCCAAGCTTCCAAAAATTACGAATCTCCAGAAATCTCAGCAAATATTTTTTCACCCAAACTGGAAGATACTTTCATGTAATGATCAGTACACTAAGGCGACTTGGTTCCCCAAATTTCGTTCTTCTATGTTGAAGCGTTCATTTCCAGTAACAGTTTGAATTTTTAGGTTTCACTCTGTTTTCTCCGATATTGATAGATGTATTTGGAACTCTAAATCCAACACGGTTTGTGCTAGCTTCTTGAAACTTGACACAACAAAGTAGTTTCACGTTCTATCTCTACGTTTTGTTTCCTCTTGATGTAGCCCTAAGCAGTGACTGGCGAGAAACACTTTCATGGGAAGGGGTTGCCCAGTCTCCAAAAATTACGAATCTCCAGAAATCTCAGCAAATATTTTTTCACCCAAACTGGATGATACTTTCAGGTAATTATCAGTACACTAAGGCGACTTGGTTCCCCAAATTTCATTCTTCTATGTTGAAGCGTTCATTTCCAGTAACAGTTTGAATTTTTAGGTTTCACTCTGTTTTCTCCTATATTGATGGATGTATTTGGAACTCTAAATCCAACACGATTTGTGCTAGCTTCTTGAAACTTGACACAACAAAGTAGTTTCACGTTCTATCTCTACATTGTGTTTCCTCTTGATGTAGCCCTAAGCAGTGACTGGCAAGAAACACGTTCATGGGAAGGGGTTGCCAAGCTTCCAAATATTACGAATCTCCAGAAATCTCAGCAAATATTTTTTCACCCAAACTCGATGATACTTTCAGGTAATGATCAGTACACTAAGGCGACTTGGTTCCCCAAATTTCGTTCTTCTATGTTGAAGCGTTCATTTCCAGTAACAGTTTGAATTTTTAGGTTTCACTCTGTTTTCTCCTATATTGATAGATGTATTTGGAACTCTAAATCCAACACGGTTTGTGCTAGCTTCTTGAAACTTGACACAACAAAGTAGTTTCACGTTCTATCTCTACGTTTTGTTTCCTCTTGATGTAGCCCTAAGCAGTGACTGGCGAGAAACACTTTCATGGAACGGGGTTGCCAAGCTTCCAAAAATTACGAATCTCCAGAAATCTCAGCAAATATTTTTTCACCCAAACTGGATGATACTTTCAAGTAATGATCAGTACACTAAGGCGACTTGGTTCGCCAAATTTCGTTCTTCTCTGTTGAAGCGTTCATTTCCAGTAAAAGTTTGAATTTTTAGGTTTCACTCTGTTTTCTCCTATATTAATAGATGTATTTGGAACTCTAAATCCAACACGGTTTGTGCTAGCTTCTTGAAACTTGACACAACAAAGTAGTTTCACATTCTATCTCTACGTTTTGTTTCCTCTGGATGTAGCCCTAAGCAGTGATTGGCGAGAAACACTTTCATGGGAAGAGGTTGCCCAGTCTCCAAAAATTACGAATCTCCAGAAATCTCAGCAAATATTTTTTCACCCAAACTGGATGATACTTTCAGGTAATTATCAGTACACTAAGGCGACTTGGTTCCCCAAATTTCATTCTTCTATGTTGAAGCGTTCATTTCCAGTAACAGTTTGAATTTTTAGTTTTCACTCTGTTTTCTCCTATATTGATGGATGTATTTGGAACTCTAAATCCAACACGGTTTGTGCTAGCTTCTTGAAACTTGACACAACAAAGTAGTTTCACGTCCTATCTCTACATTGTGTTTCCTCTTGATGTAGCCCTAAGCAGTGACTGGCGAGAAACACGTTCATGGGAAGGGGTTGCCAAGCTTCCAAAAATTACGAATCTCCAGAAATCTCAGCAAATATTTTTTCACCCAAACTCGATGATACTTTCAGGTAATGATCAGTACACTAAGGCGACTTGGTTCCCCAAATTTCGTTCTTCTATGTTGAAGCGTTCATTTCCAGTAACAGTTTGAATTTTTAGGTTTCACTCTGTTTTCTCCTATATTGATAGATGTATTTGGAACTCTAAATCCAACACGGTTTGTGCTAGCTTCTTGAAACTTGACACAACAAAGTAGTTTCACGTTCTATCTCTACGTTTTGTTTCCTCTTGATGTAGCCCTAAGCAGTGACTGGCGAGAAACACTTTCATGGAACGGGGTTGCCAAGCTTCCAAAAATTACGAATCTCGAGAAATCTCAGCAAATATTTTTTCTCCCAAACTGGATGATACTTTCAGGTAATGATCAGTACACTAAGGCGACTTGGTTCTCCAAATTTCGTTCTTCTATGTTGAAGCGTTCATTTCCAGTAACAGTTTGAATTTTTAGGTTTCACTCTGTTTTCTCCTATATTGATAGATGTATTTGGAACTCTAAATCCAACACGGTTTGTGCTAGCTTCTTGAAACTTGACACAACAAAGTAGTTTCACGTTCTATCTCTACGTTTTGTTTCCTCTTGATGTAGCCCTAAGCAGTGACTGGCGAGAAACACTTTCATGGGAAGGGGTTGCCAAGCTTCCAAAAACTACGAATCTCCAGAAATATCAGCAAATATTTTTTCACCCAAACTGGATGACACTTTCAGGTAATGATCAGTACACTAAGGCGACTTGGTTCCCCAAATTTCGTTCTTCTATGTTTTCGCGTTCATTTCCAGTAACAGTTTGAATTTTTAGGTTTCACTCTGTTTTCTCCTATATTGATAGATGTATTTGGAACTCTAAATCCAACACGGTTTGTGCTAGCTTCTTGAAACTTGACACAACAAAGTAGTTTCACGTTCTATATCTACGTTTTGTTTCCTCTTGATGTAGCCCTAAGCAGTGACTGGCGAGAAACACTTTCATGGGAAGGGGTTGCCAAGCTTCCAAAAACTACGAATCTCCGGGAATCTCAGCAAATATTTTTTCACCCAAACTGGATGATACTTTCAGGTAATGATCAGTACACTAAGGTGACTTGGTTCCCCAAATTTCGTTCTTCTATGTTGAAGCGTTCATTTCCAGTAACAGTTTGAATTTTTAGGTTTCACTCTGTTTTCTCCTATATTGATAGATGTATTTGGAACTCTAAATCCAACACGGTTTGTGGTAGCTTCTTGAAACTTGACACAACAAAGTAATTTCACGTTCTATCTCTATGTTTTGTTTCCTCTTGATGTAGCCCTAAGCAGTGACTGGCGAGAAACACTTTCATTGAAAGGGCTTGCCAAGCTTCCAAAAATTACGAATCTCCAGAAATATCAGCAAATATTTTTTCACCCAAACTGGATGATACTTTCAGGTAATGATCAGTACACTAAGGCGACGTGGTTCCCCAAATTTCGTTCTTCTATTTTGAAGCGTTCATTTCCAGTAACAGTTTGAATTTTTAGGTTTCACTCTGTTTTCTCCTATATTAATAGATGTATTTGGAACTCTAAATCCAACACGGTTTGTGCTAGCTTCTTGAAACTCGACACAACAAAGTAGTTTCAAGTTCTATCTCTATGTTTTGTTTCCTCTTGATGTAGCCCTAAGCAGTGACTTGCGAGAAACACTTTCATGGGAAGGGGTTGCCAAGCTTCCAAAAATTACGAATCTCCAGAAATCTTAGCAAATATTTTTTCACCCAAACTGGATGATACTTTCAGGTAATGGTCACTACACTAAGGCGACGTGGTTCCCCAAATTTCGTTCTTCTACGTTGAAGCGTTCATTTCCAGTAACAGTTTGAATTTTTAGGTTTCACTCTGTTTTCTCCTATATTGATAGATGTATTAGGAACTCTAAATCCAACACGGTTTGTGCTAGCTTCTTGAAACTTGACACAACAAAGTAGTTTCACGTTCTATCTCTATGTTTTTTTTCCTCTTGATGTAGCCCTAAGCAGTGACTGGCGAGAAACACTTTCATGGAAAGGGGTTGCCAAGCTTCCAAAAATTACGTATCTCCAGAAATCTCAGCAAATATTTTTTCACCCAAACTGGATGATACTTTCAGTTAATGGTCAGTACACTAGGGCGACGTGGTTCGCCAAATTTTGTTCTTGTACGTTGAAGCGTTCATTTCCAGTAACATTTGAATTTTTAGGTTTCACTCTGTTTTCTCCTATATTGATAGATGTATTTGGAACTCTAAATCCAACACGGTTTGTGCTAGCTTCTTGAAACTTGACACAACAAACTAGTTTCACGTTCTATCTCTACCTTTTGTTTCCTCTTGATGTAGCCCTAAGCAGTGACTGGCGAGAAACACTTTCATGGAACGGGGTTGCCAAGCTTCCAAAAATTACGAATCTCCAGAAATCTCAGCAAATATTTTTTCACCCAAACTGGATGATACTTTCAGGTAATGATCAGTACACTAAGGCGACGTGGTTCCCCAAATTTCTTTCTTCTATGTTGAAGCGTTCATTTCCAGTAACAGTTTGAATTTTTAGGTTTCACTCTGTTTTCTCCTACATTGATAGATGTATTTGGAACTCTAAATCCAACACGGTTTTTGACAGCTTATTGAAACTTGACACAACAAAGTAGTTTCACGTTCTATCTCTACGTTATGTTTCCTCTTGATATAGCCCTAAGCAGTGACTGGCGAGAAACACTTTCATGGGAAGGGGTTGCCAAGCTTCCAAAAATTACGAATCTCCAGAAATCTCAGCAAATATTTTTTCACCCAAACTGGATGATACTTTCAGGTAATGATCAGTACACTAAGGCGACGTGGTTCCCCAAATTTCCTTCTTCTATGTTGAAGCGTTCATTTCCAGTAACAGTTTGAATTTTTAGGTTTCACTCTGTTTTCTCCTATATTGATAGATGTATTTGGAACTCTAAATCCAACACGGTTTGTGGTAGCTTCTTGAAACTTGACACAACAAAGTAATGTCACGTTCTATCTCTATGTTTTGTTTCCTCTTGATGTAGCCCTAAGCAGTGACTGGCGAGAAACACTTTCATTTAAAGGGCTTGCCAAGCTTCCAAAAATTACGAATCTCCAGAAATATCAGCAAATATTTTTTCACCCAAACTGGATGATACTTTCAGGTAATGATCAGTACACTAAGGCGACTTGGTTACCCAAATTTCGTTCTTCTATGTTGAGGCGTTCATTTCCAGTAACAGTTTGAATTTTTAGGTTTCACTCTGTTTTCTCCTATATTGATAGATGTATTTGGAACTCTAAAACCAACACGGTTTGTGCTAGCTTCTTGAAACTTGACACAACAAACTAGTTTCACGTTCTATCTCTACCTTTTGTTTCCTCTTGATGTAGCCCTAAGCAGTGACTGGCGAGAAACACTTTCATGGAACGGGGTTGCCAAGCTTCCAAAAATTACGAATCTCCAGAAATCTCAGCAAATATTTTTTCACCCAAACTGGATGATATTTTCAGGTAATGATCAGTACACTAAGGCGACGTGGTTCCCCAAATTTCGTTCTTCTATTTTGAAGCGTTCATTTCCAGTAACAGTTTGAATTTTTAGGTTTCACTCTGTTTTCTCCTATATTGATAGATGTATTAGGAACACTAAATCCAACACTGTTTGTGCTAGCTTCTTGAAACCTGACAAAACAAGGTAGTTTCATGTTCTATCTCTACGTTTTGTTTCCTCTTGATGTAGCCCTAAACAGTGACTGGCGAGAAACACTATCATGGGAAAGGGTTGCCAAGCTTCCAAAAATTACGAATCTCCAGAAATCTCAGCAAATATTTTTTCACCCAAACTGGATGATACTTTCAGTTAATGGTCAGTACACTAAGGCGACGTGGTTCCCCAAATTTCCTTCTTCTATGTTGAAGCGTTCATTTCCAGTAACAGTTTGAATTTTTAGGTTTCACTCTGTTTTCTCCTATATTGATAGATGTATTTGGAAAACTAAATCCAACACGGTTTGTGGTAGCTTCTTGAAACTTGACACAACAAAGTAATTTCACGTTCTATCTCTATGTTTTGTTTCCTCTTGATGTAGCCCTAAGAAGTGACTGGCGAGAAACACTTTCATGGGAAGGGGTTGCCAAGCTTCCAAAAATTACGAATCTCCAGAAATCTCAGCAAATATTTTTTCACCCAAACTGGATGATACTTTCAGTTAATGGTCAGTACACTAGGGCGACGTGGTTTCCCAAATTTCGTTCTTGTACGTTGAAGCGTTCATTTCCAGTAACAGTTTGAATTTTTAGGTTTCACTCTGTTTTCTCCTATATTGATAGATGTATTTGGAACTCTAAATCCAACACGGTTTGTGCTAGCTTCTTGAAACTTGACACAACAAACTAGTTTCACGTTCTATCCCTACCTTTTGTTTCCTCTTGATGTAGCCCTAAGCAGTGACTGGCGAGAAACACTTTAATGAGAAGGGGTTGCCAAGCTTCCAAAAATTACGAATCTCCAGAAATCTCAGCAAATATTTTTTCACCCAAACTGGATGATACTTTCAGGTAATCGTCACTACACTAAGGTGACGTGGTTCCCCAAATTTCGTTCTTCTACGTTGAAGCGTTCATTTCCAGTAACAGTTTGAATTTTTAGGTTTCACTCTGTTTTCTCCTATATTGATAGATGTATTTGGAACTCTAAATCCAACACGGTTTGTGCTAGCTTCTTGAAACTTGACACAACAAAGTAGTTTCACGTTCTATCTCTATGTTTTGTTTCCTCTTGATGTAGCCCTAAGCAGTGACTGGCGAGAAACACTTTCATGGAAAGGGGTTGCCAAGCTTCCAAAAATTACGAATCTCCAGAAATCTCAGCAAATATTTTTTCACCCAAACTGGATGATACTTTCAGTTAATGGTCAGTACACTAAGGCAACGTTGTTCCCCAAATTTCGTTCTTCTATGTTGAAGCGTTCATTTTCAGTAACAGTTTAAATTTTTAGGTTTCACTCTGTTTCCTCCTATATTGATAGATGTATTTGGAACTCTAAATCCAATACGGTTTTTGCTAGCTTCTTGAAACTTGACACAACAAGGTAGTTTCACGTTCTATCTCTACGTTTTGTTTCCTCTTGATGTAGCCCTAAGGAGTGACTGGCGAGAAACACTTTCAGGGGAAGGGGTTGCCAAGCTTCCTAAAATTACGAATCTCCAGAAATCTCAGCAAATATTTTTTCACAAAAAACTGGATGATACTTTCAGGTAATGATCAGTACACTAAGGCGACATGATTCCCCAAATTTCCTTCTTCTATGTTGAAGCGTTCATTTCCAGTAACTGTTGGAATTTTTAGGTTTCACTCTGTTTTCTCCTATATTGATAGATGTATTTGGAACTCTAAATCCAACACGGTTTGTGCTAGTTCTTGAAACTTGAAACAACAAAGTAGTTTCACGTTCTATCTCTATGTTCTGTGTCCTCTTGATGTAGCCCTAAGCAGTGACTGGCGAGAAACACTTTCATGGAAAGGGGTTGCCAAGCTTCCAAATATTACGAATCTCCAGAAATCTCAACAAATATTTTTTCACCCAAACTGGATGATACTTTCAGGTAATGATCAGTACACTAAGCTGACGTGGTTCCCCAAATTTCGTTCTTCTATTTTGAAGCGTTCATTTCCAGTAACAGTTTGAATTTTTAGGTTTCACTCTGTTTTCTCCTATATTAATAGATGTATTTGGAACTCTAAATCCAACACGGTTTGTGCTAGCTTCTTGAAACTCGACACAACAAAGTAGTTTCAAGTTCTATCTCTATGTTTTGTTTCCTCTTGATGTAGCCCTAAGCAGTGACTGGCGAGAAACACTTTCATGGGAAGGGGTTGCCAAGCTTCCAAAAATTACGAATCTCCAGAAATCTCAGCAAATATTTTTTAACCCAAACTGGATGATACTTTCAGTTAATGGTCAGTACACTAAGGCGACGTGGTTCCCCAAATTTCCTTCTTCTATGTTGAAGCGTTCATTTTCAGTAACAGTTTGAATTTTTAGGTTTCACTCTGTTTTCTCCTATATTGACAGATGTATTTGGAACTCTAAATCCAACACGGTTTGTGCTAGCTTCTTGAAACTTGACACAACAAAGTAGTTCCACGTTCTATCTCTATGTTTTGTTTCCACTTGATGTAGCCCTAAGCAGCGACTGGCAAGAAACACTTTCATGGAAAGGGGTTGCCAAGCTTCCAAAAATTACGAATCTCCAGAAATCTCAGCAAATATTTTTTTACCCAAACTGGATGATACTTTCAGTTAATGGTCAGTACACTAAGGCGACGTGGTTCCCCAAATTTCGTTCTTCTATTTTGAAGCGTTCATTTCCAGTAACATTTTGAATTTTTAGGTTTCACTCTGTTTTCTCCTATATTGATAGATGTATTTGGAACTCTAAATCCAACACGGTTTGTGCTAGCTTCTTGAAACTTGACACAACAAAGTAGTTTCACGTTCTATCTCTACGTTTTGTTTCCTCTTGATGTAGCCCTAAGCAGTGACTGGCGAGAAACACTTTCATGGGAAGGGGTTGCCAAGCTTCCAAAAATTACGAATCTCCAGAAATCTCAGCAAATATTTTTTCACCCAAACTGGATGATACTTTCAGGTAATGATCAGTACACTAAGGTGACGTGGTTCCCCAAATTTCCTTCTTCTCTGTTGAAGCGTTCATTTTCAGTAACAGTTTGAATTTTTAGGTTTCACTCTGTTTTCTCCTATATTGATAGATGTATTTGGAACTCTAAATCCAACACGGTTTTTGCTCGCTTCTTGAAACTTGACACAACAAAGTAGTTTCACGTTCTATCTCTACGTTTTGTTTCCTCTTGATGTAGCCCTAAGCAGTGACTGGCGAGAAACACTTTCATGGGAAGGGGTTGCCAAGCTTCCAAAAATTACGAATCTCCAGAAATCTCAGCAAATATTTTTTCACCCAAACTGGATGATACTTTCAGTTAATGGTCAGTACACTAGGGCGACGTGGTTCCCCAAATTTCGTTCTTCTACGTTGAAGCGTTCATTTCCAGTAACAGTTTGAATTTTTAGGTTTCACTCTGTTTTCTCCTATATTGATAGATGTATTTGGAACTCTAAATCCAACACGGTTTGTGCTAGCTTCTTGAAACTTGACACAACAAACTAGTTTCACGTTCTATCTCTACCTTTTGTTTCCTCTTGATGTAGCCCTAAGCAGTGACTGGCGAGAAACACTTTCATGGAACGGGGTTGCCAAGCTTCCAAAAATTACGAATCTCCAGAAATCTCAGCAAATATTTTTTCACCCAAACTGGATGATACTTTCAGGTAATGATCAGTACACTAAGGCGACTTGTTTCCCCCAATTTCGTTCTTCTATGTTGAAGCGTTAATTTCCAGTAACAGTTTGAATTTTTAGGTTTCACTCTGTTTTCTCCTATATTGATAGATGTATTTGGAACTCTAAATCCAACACGGTTTGTGCTAGCTTCTTGAAACTTGACACAACAAAGTAGTTTCACGTTCTATCTCTATGTTTTGTTTCCTCTTGATGTAGCCCTAAGCAGTGACTGGCGAGAAACACTTTCATGGAAAGGGGTTGTCAAGCTTCCAAAAATTACGAATCTCCAGAAATCTCAGCAAATATTTTTTCACCCAAACTGGATGATACTTTAAGTTAATGGTCAGTACACTAAGGCAACGTGGTTCCCCAAATTTCGTTCTTCTATTTTGAAGCGTTCATTTCCAGTAACATTTTGAATTTTTAGGTTTCACTCTGTTTTCTCCTATATTGATAGATGTATTTGGAACTCTAAATCCAACACGGTTTGTGCTAGCTTCTTGAAACTTGACACAACAAAGTAGTTTCACATTCTATCTCTATGTTTTGTTTCCTCTTGATGTAGCCCTAAGCAGTGACTGGCGAGAAACACTTTCATGGAAAGGGGTTGCCAAGCTTCCAAAAATTACGAATCTCCAGAAATCTCAGCAAATATTTTTTCACCCAAACTGGATGATACTTTCAGTTAATGGTCAGTACACTAAGGCAACATTGTTCCCCAAATTTCGTTCTTCTATGTTGAAGCGTTCATTTTCAGTAACAGTTTGAATTTTTAGGTTTCACTCTGTTTCCTCCTATATTGATAGATGTATTTGGAACTCTAAATCCAATACGGTTTGTGCTAGCTTCTTGAAACTTGACACAACAAAGTAGTTTCACGTTCTATCTCTACGTTTTGTTTCCTCTTGATGTAGCCCTAAGCAGTGACTGGCGAGAAACACTTTCAGGGGAAGGGGTTGCCAAGCTTCCTAAAATTACGAATCTCCAGAAATCTCAGCAAATATTTTTTTCACAAAAAACTGGATGATACTTTCAGGTAATGATAAGTACACTAAGGCGATGTGGTTCCCCAAATTTCCTTCTTCTATGTTGAAGCGTTCATTTCCAGTAACTGTTGGAATTTTTAGGTTTCACTCTGTTTTCTCCTATATTGATAGATGTATTTGGAACTCTAAATCCAACACGGTTTGTGCTAGCTTCTTGAAACTTGACACAACAAAGTAGTTTCACGTTCTATCTCTATGTTTTGTTTCCTCTTGATGTAGCCCTAAGCAGTGACTGGCGAGAAACACTTTCATGGAAAGGGGTTGCCAAGCTTCCAAAAATTACGAATCTCCAGAAATGTCAACAAATATTTTTTCACCCAAACTGGATGATACTTTCAGGTAATGATCAGTACACTAAGCCGACGTGGTTCCCCAAATTTTGTTCTTCTATGTTGAAGCGTTCATTTCCAGTAACAGTTTGAATTTTTAGGTTTCACTCTGTTTTCTCCTATATTAATAGATGTATTTGGAACTCTAAATCCAACACGGTTTGTGCTAGCTTCTTGAAACTCGACACAACAAAGTAGTTTCAAGTTCTATCTCTATGTTTTGTTTCCTCTTGATGTAGCCCTAAGCAGTGACTGGCGAGAAACACTTTCATGGGAAGGGGTTGCCAAGCTTCCAAAAATTACGAATCTCCAGAAATCTCAGCAAATATTTTTTCACCCAAACTGGATGATACTTTCAGTTAATGGTCAGTACACTAAGGCGACGTGGTTCCCCAAATTTCCTTCTTCTATGTTGAAGCGTTCATTTTCAGTAACAGTTTGAATTTTTAGGTTTCACTCTGTTTTCTCCTATATTGACAGATGTATTTGGAACTCTAAATCCAACACGGTTTGTGCTAGCTTCTTGAAACTTGACACAACAAAGTAGTTCCACGTTCTATCTCTATGTTTTGTTTCCTCTTGATGTAGCCCTAAGCAGCGACTGGCAAGAAACACTTTCATGGAAAGGGGTTGCCAAGCTTCCAAAAATTACGAATCTCCAGAAATCTCAGCAAATATTTTTTCACCCAAACTGGATGATACTTTCAGTTAATGGTCAGTACACTAAGGCGACGTGGTTCCCCAAATTTCGTTCTTCTATTTTGAAGCGTTCATTTCCAGTAACATTTTGAATTTTTAGGTTTCACTCTGTTTTCTCCTATATTGATAGATGTATTTGGAACTCTAAATCCAACACGGTTTGTGCTAGCTTCTTGAAACTTGACACAACAAAGTAGTTTCACTTTCTATCTCTATGTTTTGTTTCTTCTTGATGTAGCCCTAAGCAGTGACTGGCGAGAAACACTTTCATGGAAAGGAGTTGCCAAGCTTCCAAAAATTACGAATCTCCAGAAATCTCAGCAAATATTTTTTCACCCAAACTGGATGATACTTTCAGGTAATGATCAGTACACTAAGGTGACGTGGTTCCCCAAATTTCCTTCATCTCTGTTGAAGCGTTCATTTTCAGTAACAGTTTGAATTTTTAGGTTTCACTCTGTTTTCTCCTATATTGATAGATGTATTTGGAACTCTAAATCCAACACGGTTTTTGCTCGCTTCTTGAAACTTGACACAACAAAGTAGTTTCACGTTCTATCTCTACGTTTTGTTTCCTCTTGATGTAGCCCTAAGCAGTGACTGGCGAGAAACACTTTCATGGGAAGGGGTTGCCAAGCTTCCAAAAATTACGAATCTCCAGAAATCTCAGCAAATATTTTTTCACCCAAACTGGATGATACTTTCAGTTAATGGTCTGTACACTAGGGCGACGTGGTTCCCCAAATTTCGTTCTTCTACGTTGAAGCGTTCATTTCCAGTAACAGTTTGAATTTTTAGGTTTCACTCTGTTTTCTCCTATATTGATAGATGTATTTGGAACTCTAAATCCAACACGGTTTGTGCTAGCTTCTTGAAACTTGACACAACAAACTAGTTTCACGTTCTATCTCTACCTTTTGTTTCCTCTTGATGTAGCCCTAAGCAGTGACTGGCGAGAAACACTTTCATGGAACGGGGTTGCCAAGCTTCCAAAAATTACGAATCTCCAGAAATCTCAGCAAATATTTTTTCACCCAAACTGGATGATACTTTCAGGTAATGATCAGTACACTAAGGCGACTTGTTTCCCCCAATTTCGTTCTTCTATGTTGAAGCGTTAATTTCCAGTAACAGTTTGAATTTTTAGGTTTCACTCTGTTTTCTCCTATATTGATAGATGTATTTGGAACTCTAAATCCAACACGGTTTGTGCTAGCTTCTTGAAACTTGACACAACAAAGTAGTTTCACGTTCTATCTCTATGTTTTGTTTCCTCTTCATGTAGCCCTAAGCAGTGACTGGCGAGAAACACTTTCATGGAAAGGGGTTGCCAAGCTTCCAAAAATTACGAATCTCCAGAAATCTCAGCAAATATTTTTTCACCCAAACTGGATGATACTTTAAGTTAATGGTCAGTACACTAAGGCAACGTGGTTCCCAAAATTTCGTTCTTCTATTTTGAAGCGTTCATTTCCAGTAACATTTTGAATTTTTAGGTTTCACTCTGTTTTCTGCTATATTGATAGATGTATTTGGAACTCTAAATCCAACACGGTTTGTGCTAGCTTCTTGAAACTTGACACAACAAAGTATTTTCACGTTCTATCTCTATGTTTTGTTTCCTCTTGATGTAGCCCTAAGCAGTGACTGGCGAGAAACACTTTCATGGAAAGGGGTTGCCAAGCTTCCAAAAATTACGAATCTCCAGAAATCTCAGCAAATATTTTTTCACCCAAACTGGATGATACTTTCAGGTAATGATCAGTACACTAAGGCGACGTGGTTCCCCAAATTTCCTTCTTCTATGTTGAAGCGTTCATTTTCAGTAACAGTTTGAATTTTTAGGTTTCACTCTGTTTTCTCCTATATTGATAGATGTATTTGGAACTCTAAATCCAACACGGTTTTTGCTAGCTTCTTGAAACTTGACACAACAAAGTAGTTTCACGTTCTATCTCTAAGTTTTTTTTCCTCTTGATTTAGCCCTAAGCAGTGACTGGCGAGAAACACTTTCATGGGAAGGGGTTGCCAAGCTTCCAAAAATTACGAATCTCCAGAAATCTCAGCAAATATTTTTTCTCCCAAACTGGATGATACTTTAAGTTAATGGTCAGTACACTAAGGCGACGTGGTTCCCCAAATTTCGTTATTCTACATTGAAGTGTTCATTTCCAGTAACAGTATGAATTTTTAGGTTTCACTCTGTTTTCTCCTATATTGATAGATGTATTTGGAACTCTAAATCCAACACGGTTTGTGCTAGCTTCTTGAAACTTGACACAAAAAAATAGTTTCACGTTCTATCTCTACGTTTTGTTTCCTCTTGATGTAGCCCTAAGCAGTGACTGGCGAGAAACACTTTCAGGGGAAGGGGTTGCCAAGCTTCCTAAAATTACGAATCTCCAGAAATCTCAGCAAATATTTTTTTCACAAAAAACTGGATGATACTTTCAGGTAATGATAAGTACACTAAGGCGATGTGGTTCCCCAAATTTCCTTCTTCTATGTTGAAGCGTTCATTTCCAGTAACTGTTGGAATTTTTAGGTTTCACTCTGTTTTCTCCTATATTGATAGATGTATTTGGAACTCTAAATCCAACACGGTTTGTGCTAGCTTCTTGAAACTTGACACAACAAAGTAGTTTCACGTTCTATCTCTATGTTTTGTTTCCTCTTGATGTAGCCCTAAGCAGTGACTGGCGAGAAACACTTTCATGGAAAGGGGTTGCCAAGCTTCCAAAAATTATGAATCTCCAGAAATGTCAACAAATATTTTTTCACCCAAACTGGATGATACTTTCAGGTAATGATCAGTACACTAAGCCGACGTGGTTCCCCAAATTTCGTTCTTCTATGTTGAAGCGTTCATTTCCAGTAACAGTTTGAATTTTTAGGTTTCACTCTGTTTTCTCCTATATTAATAGATGTATTTGGAACTCTAAATCCAACACGGTTTGTGCTAGCTTCTTGAAACTCGACACAACAAAGTAGTTTCAAGTTCTATCTCTATGTTTTGTTTCCTCTTGATGTAGCCCTAAGCAGTGACTGGCGAGAAACACTTTCATGGGAAGGGGTTGCCAAGCTTCCAAAAATTACGAATCTCCAGAAATCTCAGCAAATATTTTTTCACCCAAACTGGATGATACTTTCAGTTAATGGTCAGTACACTAAGGCGACGTGGTTCCCCAAATTTCCTTCTTCTATGTTGAAGCGTTCATTTTCAGTAACAGTTTGAATTTTTAGGTTTCACTCTGTTTTCTCCTATATTGACAGATGTATTTGGAACTCTAAATCCAACACGGTTTGTGCTAGCTTCTTGAAACTTGACACAACAAAGTAGTTCCACGTTCTATCTCTATGTTTTGTTTCCTCTTGATGTAGCCCTAAGCAGCGACTGGCAAGAAACACTTTCATGGAAAGGGGTTGCCAAGCTTCCAAAAATTACGAATCTCCAGAAATCTCAGCAAATATTTTTTCACCCAAACTGGATGATACTTTCAGTTAATGGTCAGTACACTAAGGCGACGTGGTTCCCCAAATTTCGTTCTTCTATTTTGAAGCGTTCATTTCCAGTAACATTTTGAATTTTTAGGTTTCACTCTGTTTTCTCCTATATTGATAGATGTATTTGGAACTCTAAATCCAACACGGTTTGTGCTAGCTTCTTGAAACTTGACACAACAAAGTAGTTTCACTTTCTATCTCTATGTTTTGTTTCTTCTTGATGTAGCCCTAAGCAGTGACTGGCGAGAAACACTTTCATGGAAAGGAGTTGCCAAGCTTCCAAAAATTACGAATCTCCAGAAATCTCAGCAAATATTTTTTCACCCAAACTGGATGATACTTTCAGGTAATGATCAGTACACTAAGGTGACGTGGTTCCCCAAATTTCCTTCATCTCTGTTGAAGCGTTCATTTTCAGTAACAGTTTGAATTTTTAGGTTTCACTCTGTTTTCTCCTATATTGATAGATGTATTTGGAACTCTAAATCCAACACGGTTTTTGCTCGCTTCTTGAAACTTGACACAACAAAGTAGTTTCACGTTCTATCTCTACGTTTTGTTTCCTCTTGATGTAGCCCTAAGCAGTGACTGGCGAGAAACACTTTCATGGGAAGGGGTTGCCAAGCTTCCAAAAATTACGAATCTCCAGAAATCTCAGCAAATATTTTTTCACCCAAACTGGATGATACTTTCAGTTAATGGTCTGTACACTAGGGCGACGTGGTTCCCCAAATTTCGTTCTTCTACGTTGAAGCGTTCATTTCCAGTAACAGTTTGAATTTTTAGGTTTCACTCTGTTTTCTCCTATATTGATAGATGAATTTGGAACTCTAAATCCAACACGGTTTGTGCTAGCTTCTTGAAACTTGACACAACAAACTAGTTTCACGTTCTATCTCTACCTTTTGTTTCCTCTTGATGTAGCCCTAAGCAGTGACTGGCGAGAAACACTTTCATGGAACGGGGTTGCCAAGCTTCCAAAAATTACGAATCTCCAGAAATCTCAGCAAATATTTTTTCACCCAAACTGGATGATACTTTCAGGTAATGATCAGTACACTAAGGCGACTTGTTTCCCCCAATTTCGTTCTTCTATGTTGAAGCGTTAATTTCCAGTAACAGTTTGAATTTTTAGGTTTCACTCTGTTTTCTCCTATATTGATAGATGTATTTGGAACTCTAAATCCAACACGGTTTGTGCTAGCTTCTTGAAACTTGACACAACAAAGTAGTTTCACGTTCTATCTCTATGTTTTGTTTCCTCTTCATGTAGCCCTAAGCAGTGACTGGCGAGAAACACTTTCATGGAAAGGGGTTGCCAAGCTTCCAAAAATTACGAATCTCCAGAAATCTCAGCAAATATTTTTTCACCCAAACTGGATGATACTTTAAGTTAATGGTCAGTACACTAAGGCAACGTGGTTCCCAAAATTTCGTTCTTCTATTTTGAAGCGTTCATTTCCAGTAACATTTTGAATTTTTAGGTTTCACTCTGTTTTCTGCTATATTGATAGATGTATTTGGAACTCTAAATCCAACACGGTTTGTGCTAGCTTCTTGAAACTTGACACAACAAAGTATTTTCACGTTCTATCTCTATGTTTTGTTTCCTCTTGATGTAGCCCTAAGCAGTGACTGGCGAGAAACACTTTCATGGAAAGGGGTTGCCAAGCTTCCAAAAATTACGAATCTCCAGAAATCTCAGCAAATATTTTTTCACCCAAACTGGATGATACTTTCAGGTAATGATCAGTACACTAAGGCGACGTGGTTCCCCAAATTTCCTTCTTCTATGTTGAAGCGTTCATTTTCAGTAACAGTTTGAATTTTTAGGTTTCACTCTGTTTTCTCCTATATTGATAGATGTATTTGGAACTCTAAATCCAACACGGTTTTTGCTAGCTTCTTGAAACTTGACACAACAAAGTAGTTTCACGTTCTATCTCTAAGTTTTTTTTCCTCTTGATTTAGCCCTAAGCAGTGACTGGCGAGAAACACTTTCATGGGAAGGGGTTGCCAAGCTTCCAAAAATTACGAATCTCCAGAAATCTCAGCAAATATTTTTTCTCCCAAACTGGATGATACTTTAAGTTAATGGTCAGTACACTAAGGCGACGTGGTTCCCCAAATTTCGTTATTCTACATTGAAGTGTTCATTTCCAGTAACAGTATGAATTTTTAGGTTTCACTCTGTTTTCTCCTATATTGATAGATGTATTTGGAACTCTAAATCCAACACGGTTTGTGCTAGCTTCTTGAAACTTGACACAAAAAAATAGTTTCACGTTCTATCTCTACGTTTTGTTTCCTGTTGATGTAGCCCTAAGCAGTGACTGGCGAGAAACACTTTCATGGGAAGGGGTTGCCAAGCTTCCAAAAATTACGAATCTCCAGAAATCTCAGCAAATATTTTTTCACCCAAACTGGATGATACTTTCAGGTAATGATCAGTACACTAAGGCGACGTGGTTCCCCAAATTTCGTTCTGCTATGTTAAAGTGTTCATTTCCAGTAAGAGTTTGAATTTTTAGGTTTCACTCTGTTTTCTCCTATATTGATAGATGTATTTGGATTTCTAAATCCAACACAGGTTGTGCTAGCTTCTTGAAACTTGACACAACAAAGTAGTTTCACCTTCTATCTCTACGTTTTCTTTCCTCTTGATGTAGCCCTAAGCAGTGACTGGCGAGAAACACTTTCATTGAACGGGGTTGGCAAGCTTCCAAAAATTACGAATCTCCAGAAATCTCAGCAAATATTTTTTCACCCAAACTGGATGATACTTTCAGGCAATGATCAGTTAACTAAGGCGACTTGGTTCCCCCAATTTCGTTCTTCTATGTTGAAGCGTTCATTTCCAGTAACAGTTTGAATTTTTAGGTTTCACTCTGTTTTCTCCTATATTGATAGATGTATTTGGAACTCTAAATCCAACACGGTTTGTGCTAGCTTCTTGAAAC
The DNA here is from genome assembly GCF_964194105.1 of Spermophilus citellus. Classification (NCBI taxonomy): domain Eukaryota; kingdom Metazoa; phylum Chordata; class Mammalia; order Rodentia; family Sciuridae; genus Spermophilus; species Spermophilus citellus. The sequence goes on from NC_138183.1 coordinate 107,120,857, forward strand.
TTGACACAACAAAGTAGTTTCACGTTCTATCTGTATGTTTTGTTTCCTCTTGATGTAGCCCTAAGCAGTGACTGGCGAGAAACACTTTCATGGAAAGGGGTTGCCAAGCTTCCAAAAATTACGAATCTCCAGAAATCTCAGCAAATATTTTTTCACCCAAACTGTATGATACTTTCAGTTAATGGTCAGTACACTAAGGCAACGTGGTTCCCCAAATTTCATACTTCTATTTTGAAGCGTTCATTTCCAGTAACGGTTTGAATGTTGGTGTTTCACTCTGTTTTCTCCTATATTGATAGATGTATTTGGAACTCTAAATCCAACACGGTTTGTGCTAGCTTCTTGAAACTTGACACAACAAAGTAGATTCACGTTCTATCTCTATGTTTTGTTTCCTCTTGATGTATCCCTAAGCAGTGACTGGCGAGAAACACTTTCATGGAAAGGGGTTGCCAAGCTTCCAAAAATTACGAATCTCCAGAAATCTCAGCAAATATTTTTTCACCCAAACTGGATGATACTTTCAGGTAATGATCAGTACACTAAGGCGACGTGGTTCCCCAAATTTCCTTCTTCTATGTTGAAGCATTCATTTTCAGTAACAGTTTGAATTTTTAGGTTTCACTCTGTTTTCTCCTATATTGATAGATGTATTTGGAACTCTAAATCCAACACGGTTTTTGCTAACTTCTTGAAACTTGACACAACAAAGTAATTTCACGTTCTATCTCTACGTTTTGTTTCCTCTTGATGTAGCCCTAAGCAGTGACTGGCGAGAAACACTTTCATGGGAAGGGGTTGCCAAGCTTCCAAAAATTACGAATCTCCAGAAATCTCAGCAAATATTTTTTCACCCAAACTGGATGATACTTTCAGTTAATGGTCAGTACACTAAGGCGACGTGGTTCCCCAAATTTCGTTCTTCTATGTTGAAGCGTCCATTTCCAGTAACAGTTTGAATTTTTAGGTTTCACTCTGTTTTCTCCTATATTGATAGATGTATTTGGAACACTAAATCCAACACGGTTTGTGCTAGCTACTTGAAACTCGACACAACAAAGTAGATTCACGTTCTATCTCTATGTTTTGTTTCCTCTTGATGTAGCCCTAAGCAGTGACTGGCGAGAAACACTTTCATGGGAAGGGGTTGCCAAGCTTCCTAAAATTATGAATCTCCAGAAATCTCAGCAAATATTTTTTCACCCAAACTGGATGATACTTTCAGTTAATGATCAGTACACTAAGGCGACGTGGTTCCCCAAATTTCCTTCTTCTATGTTGAAGCGTTCATTTTCAGTAACAGTTTGAATTTTTAGGTTTCACTCTGTTTTCTCCTATATTGATAGATGTATTTGGAAGTCTAAATCCAACACGGTTTTTGCTAGCTTCTTGAAACTTGACACAACAAAGTAGTATCACGTTCTATCTCTACGTTTTGATTCCTCTTGATGTAGCTCTAAGCAGTGACTGGCGAGAAACACTTTCATGGGAAGGGGTTGCCAAGCTTCCAAAAATTACGAATCTACAGAAATCTCAGCAAATATTTTTTCACCCAAACTGGATGATACTTTCAGGTAATGATCCGTACACTAAGGCGACGTGGTTCCCCAAATTTCCTTCTTCTATGTTGAAGCGTTCATTTTCAGTAACAGTTTGAATTTTTAGGTTTCACTCTGTTTTCTCCTATATTGATAGATGTATTTGGAACTCTAAATCCAACACGGTTTGTGCTAGCTTCTTGAAACTTGACACAACAAAGTAGTTCCACGTTCTATCTCTATGTTTTGTTTCGTCTTGATGTAGCCCTAAGCAGCGACTGGCAAGAAACACTTTCATGGAAAGGGGTTGCCAAGCTTCCAAAAATTACGAATCTCCAGAAATCTCAGCAAATATTTTTTCACCCAAACTGGATGATACTTTCAGTTAATGGTCAATACAATAAGGCGACGTGGTTCCTCAAATTTCGTTCTTCTATGTTGAAGCGTTCATTTCCATTAACAGTTTGAATTTTTAGGTTTCACTCTGTTTTCTCCTATATTGATAGATGTATTTGGAACTCTAAATCCAACACGGTTTGTGCTAGCTTCTTGAAACTTGACACAACAATGTAGTTTCACATTCTTTCTCTACGTTTTGTTTCCTCTTGATGTAGCCCTAAGCAGTGACTGGCGAGAAACACTTTCATGGGAAGGGGTTGCCAAGCTTCCAAAAATTACGAATCTCCAGAAATCTCAGCAAATATTTTTTCACCCAAACTGGATGATACTTTCAGGTAATGATCAGTACACTAAGGCAACGTGGTTCCCCTAATTTCGTTCTTCTATGTTAAAGTGTTCATTTCCAGTAACAGTTGGAATTTTTAGGTTTCACTCTGTTTTCTCCTATATTGATAGATGTATTTGGAACTCTAAATCCAACACGGTTTGTGCTAGCTTCTTGAAATTTGACACAACAATGTAGTTTCACGTTCTATCTCTATGTTTTGTTTCCTCTTGATGTAGCCCTAAGCAGTGACTGGCGAGAAACACTTTCATGGGAAGGGGTTGCCAAGCTTCCTAAAATTACGAATCTCCAGAAATCTCAGCAAATATTTTTTCACCCAAACTGGATGATACTTTCAGTTAATGATCAGTACACTAAGGCGACGTGGTTCCCCAAATTTCCTTCTTCTATGTTGAAGCGTTCATTTTCAGTAACAGTTTGAATTTTTAGGTTTCACTCTGTTTTCTCCTATATTGATAGATGTATTTGGAACTCTAAATCCAACACGGTTTTTGCTAGCTTCTTGAAACTTGACACAACAAAGTAGTTTCACGTTCTATCTCTACGTTTTGTTTCCTCTTGATGTAGCCCTAAGCAGTGACTGGCGAGAAACACTTTCATGGGAAGGGGTTGCCAAGCTTCCAAAAATTACGAATCTCCAGAAATCTCAGCAAATATTTTTTCACCCATACTGGATGATACTTTCAGTTAATGATCAGTACACTAAGGCGACGTGGTTCCCCAAATTTCCTTCTTCTATGTTGAAGCGTTCATTTTCAGTAACAGTTTGAATTTTTAGGTTTCACTCTGTTTTCTCCTATATTGATGGATGTATTTGGAACTCTAAATCCAACACGGTTTTTGCTAGCTTCTTGAAACTTGACACAACAAAGTAGTTTCACGTTCTATCTCTAAGTTTTGTTTCCTCTTGATGTAGCCCTAAGCAGTGACTGGCGAGAAACACTTTCATGGGAAGGGGTTGCCAAGCTTCGAAAAATTACGAATCTCCAGAAATCTCAGCAAATATTTTTTCACCCAAACTGGATGATACTTTCAGGTAATGATCAGTACACTAAGGTGACGTGGTTCCCCAAATTTCCTTCTTCTATGTTGAAGCGTTCATTTTCAGTAACAGTTTGAATTTTTAGGTTTCACTCTGTTTTCTCCTATATTGATAGATGTATTTGGAACTCTAAATCCAACACGGTTTTTGCTAGCTTCATGAAACTTGACACAACAAAGTAGTTCCACGTTCTATCTCTATGTTTTGTTTCGTCTTGATGTAGCCCTAAGCAGCGACTGGCAAGAAACACTTTCATGGAAAGGGGTTGCCAAGCTTCCAAAAATTACGAATCTCCAGAAATCTCAGCAAATATTTTTTCACCCAAACTGGATGATACTTTCAGTTAATGGTCAATACAATAAGGCGACGTGGTTCCTCAAATTTCGTTCTTCTATGTTGAAGCGTTCATTTCCATTAACAGTTTGAATTTTTAGGTTTCACTCTGTTTTCTCCTATATTGATAGATGTATTTGGAACTCTAAATCAAACACGGTTTGTGCTAGCTTCTTGAAACTTGACACAACAATGTAGTTTCACATTCTTTCTCTACGTTTTGTTTCCTCTTTATGTAGCCCTAAGCAGTGACTGGCGAGAAACACTTTCATGGGAAGGGGTTGCCAAGCTTCCAAAAATTACGAATCTCCAGAAATCTCAGCAAATATTTTTTCACCCAAACTGGATGATACTTTCAGGTAATGATCAGTACACTAAGGCGACGTGGTTCCCCAAATTTCCTTCATCTATGTTGAAGCGTTCATTTTCAGTAACAGTTTGAATTTTTAGGTTTCACTCTGTTTTCTCCTATATTGATAGATGTATTTGGAACTCTAAATCCAACACGGTTTTTGCTAGCTTCTTGAAACTTGACACAACAAAGTAGTTTCACGTTCTATCTCTAAGTTTTGTTTCCTCTTGATGTAGCCCTAAGCAGTGACTGGCGAGAAACACTTTCATGGGAAGGGGTTGCCAAGCTTCCAAAAATTACGAATCTCCAGAAATCTCAGCAAATATTTTTTCATCCAAACTGGATGATACTTTCAGGTAATGATCAGTACACTAAGGCAACGTGGTTCCCCAAATTTCCTTCTTCTATGTTGAAGCGTTCATTTTCAGTAACAGTTTGAATTTTTAGGTTTCACTCTGTTTTCTCCTATATTGATAGATGTATTTGGAACTCTAAATCCAACACGGTTTGTGCTAGCTTCTTGAAACTTGACACAACAAAGTAGTTCCACGTTCTATCTCTATGTTTTGTTTCCTCTTGATGTAGCCCTAAGCAGCGACTGGCAAGAAACCCTTTCATGGAACGGGGTTGCCAAGCTTCCAAAAATTACGAATCTCCAGAAATCTCAGCAAATATTTTTTCACCCAAACTGGATGATACTTTCAGGTAATGATCAGTACACTAAGGCGAGGTGGTTCCCCAAATTTCCTTCTTCTATGTTGAAGCGTTCATTTTCAGTAACAGTTTGAATTTTTATTTTTCACTCTGTTTTCTCCTATATTGATAGATGTATTTGGAACTCTAAATCCAACACGGTTTTTGCTAGCTTCTTGAAACTTGACACAACAAAGTAGTTTCACGTTCTATCTCTACGTTTTGTTTCCTCTTGATGTAGCCCTAAGCAGTGACTGGCGAGAAACACTTTCACGGGAAGGGGTTGCAAAGCTTCCAAAAATTACGAATCTCCAGAAATCTCAGCAAATATTTTTTCACCCAAACTGGATGATACTTTCAGTTAATGGTCAGTACACTAAGGCGACGTGGTTCCCCAAATTTCGTTCTTCTATGTTAAAGTGTTCATTTCCAGTAACAGTTGGAATTTTTAGGTTTCACTCTGTTTTCTCCTATATTGATAGATGTATTTGGAACTCTAAATCCAACACGGTTTGTGCTAGCTTCTTGAAACTTGACACAAGAAGTAGTTCCACGTTCTATCTCTATGTTTTGTTTCTTCTTGATGTAGCCCTAAGCAGTGACTGGCGAGAAACACTTTCATGGTAAGGGGTTGCCAAGCTTCACAAAATAACGATTCTCCAGAAATCTCAGCAAATATTTTTTCACCCAAACTGGATGATACTTTCAGTTAATGGTCAATACACCAAGGCGACGTGGTTCCCCAAATTTCGTTCTTCTATGATGAAGCGTTCATTTCCAGTAACAGTTGGAATATTTAGGTTTCACTCTGTTTTCTCCTATATTGATAGATGTATTTGGAACTCTAAATCCAACACGGTTTGTGCTAGCTTCTTGAAACTTGACACAACAAAGTAGTTTCACGTTCTATCTCTACGTTTTGTTTCCTCTTGATGTAGCCCTAAGCAGTGACTGGCGAGAAACACTTTCATGGGAAGGGGTTGCCAAGCTTCCAAAAATTACGAATCTCCAGAAATCTCAGCAAATATTTTTTCACCCAAACTGGATGATACTTTCAGTTAATGGTCAGTACACTAAGGCGACGTGGTTCCCCAAATTTCGTTCTTCTATGTTAAAGTGTTCATTTCCAGTAACAGTTGGAATTTTTAGGTTTCACTCTGTTTTCTCCTATATTGATGGATGTATTTGGAACTCTAAATCCAACACGGTTTGTGCTAGCTTCTTGAAACTCGACACAACAAAGTAGTTCCACGTTCTATCTCTATGTTTTGTTTCCTCTTGATGTAGCCCTAAGCAGTGACTGGCGAGAAACACTTTCATGGGAAGGGGTTGCCAAGCTTCCAAAAATTACGAATCTACAGAAATCTCAGCAAATATTTTTTCATCCAAACTGGATGATACTTTCAGGTAATGATCAGTACACTAAGGCGAAGTGGTTCCCCAAATTTCCTTATTCTATGTTGAAGCGTTCATTTTCAGTAACAGTTTGAATTTTTAGGTTTCACTCTGTTTTCTCCTATATTGATAGATGTATTTGGAACTCTAAATCCAACACGGTTTTTGCTAGCTTCTTGAAACTTGACACAACAAAGTAGTTTCACGTTCTATCTCTACGTTTTGTTTCCTCTTGATGTAGCCCTAAGCAGTGACTGGCGAGAAACACTTTCATGGGAAGGGGTTGCCAAGCTTCCAAAAATTACGAATCTCCAGAAATCTCAGCAAATATTTTTTCACCCAAACTGGATGATACTTTCAGGTAATGATCTGTACACTAAGGCGACGTGGTTCCCCAAATTTCCTTCTTCTATGTTGAAGCGTTCATTTTCAGTAACAGTTTGAATTTTTAGGTTTCACTCTGTTTTCTCCTATATTGATAGATGTATTTGGAACTCTAAATCCAACACGGTTTTTGCTAGCTTCATGAAACTTGACACAACAAATTAGTTTCATGTTCTATCTCTACGTTTTGTTTCCTCTTGATGTAGCCCTAAGCAGTGACTGGCAAGAAACACTTTCATGGAAAGGGGTTGCCAAGCTTCCAAAAAATACGAATATCCAGAAATCTCAGCAAACTTTTTTTCACCCAAACTGGATGATACTTTCAGTTAATGGTCAGTACACTAAGGCAACGTGGTTCCCCAAATTTCGTTCTTCTATGTTAAAGTGTTCATTTCCAGTAACAGTTGGAATTTTTAGGTTTCACTCTGTTTTCTCCTATATTGATAGATGTATTTGGAACTCTAAATCCAACACGGTTTGTGCTAGCTTCTTGAAACTTGACACAACAAAGTAGTTTCACTTTCTATCTCTATGTTTTGTTTCCTCTTGAAGTAGCCCTAAGCAGTGACTGGCGAGAAACACTTTCATGGAAAGGGGTTGCCACGCTTCCAAAAATTACGAATCTCCAGAAATCTCAGCAAATATTTTTTCACCCAAACTGGATGATACTTTCAGGTAATGATCAGTACACTAAGGCGACGTGGTTCCCCAAATTTCCTTCTTCTATGTTGAAGCGTTCATTTTCAGTAACAGTTTGAATTTTTAGGTTTCACTCTGTTTTCTCCTATATTGATAGATGTATTTGGAACTCTAAATCCAACACGGGTTTTTGCTAGCTTCTTGAAACTTGACACAACAAAGTAGTTTCACGTTCTATCTCTACGTTTTGTTTCCTCTTGATGTAGCCCTAAGCAGTGACTGGCGAGAAACACTTTCATGGCAAGGGGTTGCCAAGCTTCCAAAAATACGAATCTCCAGAAATCTCAGCAAATATTTTTTCACCCAAACTGGATGATACTTTCAGTTAATGGTCAATACAATAAGGCGACGTGGTTCCTCAAATTTCGTTCTTCTATGTTGAAGCGTTCATTTCCATTAACAGTTTGAATTTTTAGGTTTCACTCTGTTTTCTCCTATATTGATAGATGTATTTGGAACTCTAAATACAACACGGTTTGTGCTAGCTTCTTGAAATTTGACACAACAAAGTAGTTTCACGTTCTATCTCTACGTTTTGTTTCCTCTTGATGTAGCCCTAATCAGTGACTGGCGAGAAACACTTTCATGGGAAGGGGTTGCCAAGCTTCCAAAAATTACGAATCTCTAGAAATCTCAGCAAATATTTTTTCACCCAAACTGGATGATACTTTCAGGTAATGGTCAATACACCAAGGCGACGTGGTTCCCCAAATTTCGTTCTTCTATGTTGAAGCGTTCATTTCCAGTAACAGTTGGAATTTTTAGGTTTCACTCTGTTTTCTCCTATATTGATAGATGTATTTGGAACTCTAAATCAAACACGGTTTTTGCTAGCTTCTTGAAACTTGACACAACAAAGTAGTTTAACGTTCTATCTCTACGTTTTGTTTCCTCTTGATGTAACCCTAAGCAGTGACTGGCGAGAAACACTTTCATGGGAAGGGGTTGCCAAGCTTCCAAAAATTACGAATCTCCAGAAATCTCAGCAAATATTTTTTCACCCAAACTGGATGATACTTTCAGGTAATGATCAGTACACTAAGGCGATGTGGTTCCCCATATTTCCTTCTTCTATGTTGAAGCGTTCATTTTCAGTAACTGTTTGAATTTTTAGGTTTCACTCTGTTTTCTCCTATATTGATAGATGTATTTGGAACTCTAAATCCAACACGGTTTTTGCTAGCTTCTTGAAACTTGACACAACAAAGTAGTTTCAAGTTCTATCTCTACGTTTTGTTTCCTCTTGATGTAGCCCTAAGCAGTGACTGGCGAGAAACACTTTCACGGGAAGGGGTTGCCAAGCTTCCAAAAATTACGAATCTCCAGAAATCTCAGCAAATATTTTTTCACCCAAACTGGATGATACTTTCAGTTAATGGTCAGTACACTAAGGCGACGTGGTTCCCCAAATTTCGTTCTTCTATGTTGAAGCGTTCATTTCCAGTAACAGTTTGAATTTTTAGGTTTCACTCTGTTTTCTCCTATATTGATAGATGTATTTGGAACTCTAAGTCCAACACGGTTTGTGCTAGCTTCTTGAAACTTGACACAAGAAGTAGTTCCACGTTCTATCTCTATGTTTTGTTTCTTCTTGATGTAGCCCTAAGCAGTGACTGGCGAGAAACACTTTCATGGAAAGGGGTTGCCAAGCTTCGCAAAATAACGATTCTCCAGAAATCTCAGCAAATATTTTTTCACCCAAACTCGATGATACTTTCAGGTAATGGTCAATACACCAAGGCGACGTGGTTCCCCAAATTTCGTTCTTCTATGTTGAAGCGTTCATTTCCAGTAACAGTTGGAATTTTTAGGTTTCACTCTGTTTTCTCCTATATTAATAGATGTATTTGGAACTCTAAATCCATCACGGTTTGTGCTAGCTTCTTGAAACTTGACACAAGAAAGTAGTTTCACGTTCTATCTCTATGTTTTGTTTCCTCTTGATGTAGCCCTAAGCAGTGACTGGCGAGAAACACTTTCATGGAAAGGGGTTGCCAAGCTTCCTAAAATTACGAATCTCCAGAAATTTCAGCAAATATTTTTTCACCCACACTGGATGATACTTTCAGTTAATGGTCAGTACACTAAGGCAACGTGGTTCCCCAAATTTCGTTCTTCTATGTTGAAGCGTTCATTTCCAGTAACAGTTTGAATTTTTAGGTTTCACTCTGTTTTCTCCTATATTTATAGATGTATTAGGAACTCTAAATCCAACACGGTTTGTGCTAGCTTCTTGAAACTTGACACAACAAAGTACTTTCACTTTCTATCTCTATGTTTTGTTTCCTCTTGATGTAGCCCTAAGCAGTGACTGGCGAGAAACACTTTCATGGGAAGGGGTTGCCAAGCTTCCAAAAATTACGAATCTCCAGAAATCTCAGCAAATATTTTTTCACCCAAACTGGATGATACTTTCAGGTAATGATCAGTACACTAAGGCAACGTGGTTCCCCAAATTTCGTTCCTCTATGTTAAAGTGTTCATTTCCAGTAACAGTTGGAATTTTTAGGTTTCACTCTGTTTTCTCCTATATTGATAGATATATTTGGAACTCTAAATCCAACACCGTTTGTGCTAGCTTCTTGAAATTTGACACAATAAAGTAGTTTCACGTTCTATCTCTATGTTTTGTTTCCTCTTGATGTAGCCCTAAGCAGTGACTGGCGAGAAACACTTTCATGGGAAGGGGTTGCCAAGCTTCCAAAAATTACGAATCTCCAGAAATCTCAGCAAATATTTTTTCACCCAAACTGGATGATACTTTCAGGAAATGATCAGTACACTAAGGCGACGTGGTTCCCCGAATTTCATTCTTCTATGTTGAAGCGTTCATTTTCAGTAACAGTTTGAATTTTTAGGTTTCACTCTGTTTTCTCCTATATTGATAGATGTATTTGGAACTCTAAATCCAACACGGTTTGTGCTAGCTTCTTGAAACTTGACACAACAAAGTAGTTCCACGTTCTATCTCTATGTTTTGTTTCGTCTTGATGTAGCCCTAAGCAGCGACTGGCAAGAAACACTTTCATGGAAAGGGGTTGCCAAGCTTCCAAAAATTACGAATCTCCAGAAATCTCAGCAAATATTTTTTCACCCAAATTGGATGATACTTTCAGTTAATGGTCAGTACACTAAGGCGACGTGGTTCCCCAAATTTCGTTCTTCTATTTTGAAGCGTTCATTTCCAGTAACATTTTGAATTTTTAGGTTTCACTCTGTTTTCTCCTATATTGATAGATGTATTTGGAACTCTAAATCCAACACGGTTTGTGCTAGCTTCTTGAAACTTGACACAACAAAGTAGTTTCACTTTCTATCTCTATGTTTTGTTTCTTCTTGATGTAGCCCTAAGCAGTGACTGGCGAGAAACACTTTCATGGAAAGGGGTTGCCAAGCTTCCAAAAATTACGAATCTCCAGAAATTTCAGCAAATATTTTTTCACCCAAACTGGATGATACTTTCAGGTAATGATCAGTACACTAAGGCGACGTGGTTCCCCAAATTTCCTTCTTCTATGTTGAAGCGTTCATTTTCAGTAACAGTTTGAATTTTTAGGTTTCACTCTGTTTTCTCCTATATTGATAGATGTATTTGGAACTCTAAATCCAACACGGTTTTTGCTAGCTTCCTGAAACTTGACACAACAAAGTAGTTTCACGTTCTATCTCTACGTTTTGTTTCCTCTTGATGTAGCCCTAAGCAGTGACTGGCGAGAAACACTTTCATGGGAAGGGGTTGCCAAGCTTCCAAAAATTACGAATCTCCAGAAATCTCAGCAAATATTTTTTCACCCAAACTGGATGATACTTTCAGGTAATGATCAGTACACTAAGGCGACGTGGTTCCCCAAATATCCTTCTTCTATGTTGAAGCGTTCATTTTCAGTAACAGTTTGAATTTTTAGGTTTCACTCTGTTTTCTCCTATATTGATAGATGTATTTGGAACTCTAAATCCAACACGGTTTTTGCTAGCTTCTTGAAACTTGACACAACAAAGTAGTTTCACGTTCTATCTCTACGTTTTGTTTCCTCTTGATGTAGCCCTAAGCAGTGACTGGCGAGAAAGACTTTCACGGGAAGGGGTTGCCAAGCTTCCAAAAATTACGAATCTCCAGAAATCTCAGCAAATATTTTTTTCACCCAAACTGGATGATACTTTCAGTTAATGGTCAGTACACTAAGGCGACGTGGTTCCCCAAATTTCGTTCTTCTATGTTAAAGTGTTCATTTCCAGTAACAGTTGGAATTTTTAGGTTTCACTCTGTTTTCTCCTATATTGATAGATGTATTTGGAACTCTAAATCCAACACGGTTTGTGCTAGCTTCTTGAAACTTGACACAAGAAGTAGTTCCACGTTCTATCTCTATGTTTTGTTTCTTCTTGATGTAGCCCTAAGCAGTGACTGGCGAGAAACACTTTCATGGTAAGGGGTTGCCAAGCTTCGCAAAATAACGATTCTCCAGAAATCTCAGCAAATATTTTTTCACCCAAACTGGATGATACTTTCAGTTAATGGTCAATACACCAAGGCGACGTGGTTCCCCAAATTTCGTTCTTCTATGATGAAGCGTTCATTTCCAGTAACAGTTGGAATATTTAGGTTTCACTCTGTTTTCTCCTATATTGATAGATGTATTTGGAACTCTAAATCCAACACGGTTTGTGCTAGCTTCTTGAAACTTGACACAACAAAGTAGTTTCACGTTCTATCTCTACGTTTTGTTTCCTCTTGATGTAGCCCTAAGCAGTGACTGGCGAGAAACACTTTCATGGGAAGGGGTTGCCAAGCTTCCAAAAATTACGAATCTCCAGAAATCTCAGCAAATATTTTTTCACCCAAACTGGATGATACTTTCAGTTAATGGTCAGTACACTAAGGCGACGTGGTTCCCCAAATTTCGTTCTTCTATGTTAAAGTGTTCATTTCCAGTAACAGTTGGAATTTTTAGGTTTCACTCTGTTTTCTCCTATATTGATGGATGTATTTGGAACTCTAAATCCAACACGGTTTGTGCTAGCTTCTTGAAACTCGACACAACAAAGTAGTTCCACGTTCTATCTCTATGTTTTGTTTCCTCTTGATGTAGCCCTAAGCAGTGACTGGCGAGAAACACTTTCATGGGAAGGGGTTGCCAAGCTTCCAAAAATTACGAATCTACAGAAATCTCAGCAAATATTTTTTCACCCAAACTGGATGATACGTTCAGGTAATGATCAGTACACTAAGGCGAAGTGGTTCCCCAAATTTCCTTATTCTATGTTGAAGCGTTCATTTTCAGTAACAGTTTGAATTTTTAGGTTTCACTCTGTTTTCTCCTATATTGATAGATGTATTTGGCACTCTAAATCCAACACGGTTTTTGCTAGCTTCTTGAAACTTGACACAACAAAGTAGTTTCACGTTCTATCTCTACGTTTTGTTTCCTCTTGATTTAGCCCTAAGCAGTGACTGGCGAGAAACACTTTCATGGGAAGGGGTTGCCAAGCTTCCAAAAATTACGAATCTCCAGAAATCGCAGCAAATATTTTTTCACCCAAACTGGATGATACTTTCAGGTAATGATCTGTACACTAAGGCGACGTGGTTCCCCAAATTTACTTCTTCTATGTTGAAGCGTTCATTTTCAGTAACAGTTTGAATTTTTAGGTTTCACTCTGTTTTCTCCTATATTGATAGATGTATTTGGAACTCTAAATCCAACACGGTTTTTGCTAGCTTCATGAAACTTGACACAACAAATTAGTTTCATGTTCTATCTCTACGTTTTGTTTCCTCTTGATGTAGCCCTAAGCAGTGACTGGCAAGAAACACTTTCATGGAAAGGGGTTGCCAAGCTTCCAAAAAATACGAATATCCAGAAATCTCAGCAAACTTTTTTTCACCCAAACTGGATGATACTTTCAGTTAATGGTCAGTACACTAAGGCGACGTGGTTCCCCAAATTTCGTTCTTCTATTTTGAAGCGTTCATTTCCAGTAACATTTTGAATTTTTAGGTTTCACTCTGTTTTCTCCTATATTGATAGATGTATTTGGAACTCTAAATCCAACACGGTTTGTGCTAGCTTCTTGAAACTTGACACAACAAAGTAGTTTCACTTTCTATCTCTATGTTTTGTTTCCTCTTGAAGTAGCCCTAAGCAGTGACTGGCGAGAAACACTTTCATGGAAAGGGGTTGCCAAGCTTCCAAAAATTACGAATCTCCAGAAATCTCAGCAAATATTTTTTCACCCAAACTGGATGATACTTTCAGGTAATGATCAGTACACTAAGGCGACGTGGTTCCCCAAATTTCCTTCTTCTATGTTGAAGCGTTCATTTTCAGTAACAGTTTGAATTTTTAGGTTTCACTCTGTTTTCTCCTATATTGATAGATGAATTTGGAACTCTAAATCCAACACGGGTTTTTGCTAGCTTCTTGAAACTTGACACAACAAAGTAGTTTCACGTTCTATCTCTACGTTTTGTTTCCTCTTGATGTAGCCCTAAGCAGTGACTGGCGAGAAACACTTTCATGGAAAGGGGTTGTCAAGCTTCCAAAAATTACGAATCTCCAGAAATCTCAGCAAATATTTTTTCACCCAAACTGGATGATACTTTAAGTTAATGGTCAGTACACTAAGGCAACGTGGTTCCCCAAATTTCGTTCTTCTATTTTGAAGCGTTCATTTCCAGTAACATTTTGAATTTTTAGGTTTCACTCTGTTTTCTCCTATATTGATAGATGTATTTGGAACTCTAAATCCAACACGGTTTGTGCTAGCTTCTTGAAACTTGACACAACAAAGTAGTTTCACATTCTATCTCTATGTTTTGTTTCCTCTTGATGTAGCCCTAAGCAGTGACTGGCGAGAAACACTTTCATGGAAAGGGGTTGCCAAGCTTCCAAAAATTACGAATCTCCAGAAATCTCAGCAAATATTTTTTCACCCAAACTGGATGATACTTTCAGTTAATGGTCAGTACACTAAGGCAACATTGTTCCCCAAATTTCGTTCTTCTATGTTGAAGCGTTCATTTTCAGTAACAGTTTGAATTTTTAGGTTTCACTCTGTTTCCTCCTATATTGATAGATGTATTTGGAACTCTAAATCCAATACGGTTTGTGCTAGCTTCTTGAAACTTGACACAACAAAGTAGTTTCACGTTCTATCTCTACGTTTTGTTTCCTCTTGATGTAGCCCTAAGCAGTGACTGGCGAGAAACACTTTCAGGGGAAGGGGTTGCCAAGCTTCCTAAAATTACGAATCTCCAGAAATCTCAGCAAATATTTTTTTCACAAAAAACTGGATGATACTTTCAGGTAATGATAAGTACACTAAGGCGATGTGGTTCCCCAAATTTCCTTCTTCTATGTTGAAGCGTTCATTTCCAGTAACATTTTGAATTTTTAGGTTTCACTCTGTTTTCTCCTATATTGATAGATGTATTTGGAACTCTAAATCCAACACGGTTTGTGCTAGCTTCTTGAAACTTGACACAACAAAGTAGTTTCACGTTCTATCTCTATGTTTTGTTTCCTCTTGATGTAGCCCTAAGCAGTGACTGGCGAGAAACACTTTCATGGAAAGGGGTTGCCAAGCTTCCAAAAATTACGAATCTCCAGAAATGTCAACAAATATTTTTTCACCCAAACTGGATGATACTTTCAGGTAATGATCAGTACACTAAGCCGACGTGGTTCCCCAAATTTCGTTCTTCTATGTTGAAGCGTTCATTTCCAGTAACAGTTTGAATTTTTAGGTTTCACTCTGTTTTCTCCTATATTAATAGATGTATTTGGAACTCTAAATCCAACACGGTTTGTGCTAGCTTCTTGAAACTCGACACAACAAAGTAGTTTCAAGTTCTATCTCTATGTTTTGTTTCCTCTTGATGTAGCCCTAAGCAGTGACTGGCGAGAAACACTTTCATGGGAAGGGGTTGCCAAGCTTCCAAAAATTACGAATCTCCAGAAATCTCAGCAAATATTTTTTCACCCAAACTGGATGATACTTTCAGTTAATGGTCAGTACACTAAGGCGACGTGGTTCCCCAAATTTCCTTCTTCTATGTTGAAGCGTTCATTTTCAGTAACAGTTTGAATTTTTAGGTTTCACTCTGTTTTCTCCTATATTGACAGATGTATTTGGAACTCTAAATCCAACACGGTTTGTGCTAGCTTCTTGAAACTTGACACAACAAAGTAGTTCCACGTTCTATCTCTATGTTTTGTTTCCTCTTGATGTAGCCCTAAGCAGCGACTGGCAAGAAACACTTTCATGGAAAGGGGTTGCCAAGCTTCCAAAAATTACGAATCTCCAGAAATCTCAGCAAATATTTTTTCACCCAAACTGGATGATACTTTCAGTTAATGGTCAGTACACTAAGGCGACGTGGTTCCCCAAATTTCGTTCTTCTATTTTGAAGCGTTCATTTCCAGTAACATTTTGAATTTTTAGGTTTCACTCTGTTTTCTCCTATATTGATAGATGTATTTGGAACTCTAAATCCAACACGGTTTGTGCTAGCTTCTTGAAACTTGACACAACAAAGTAGTTTCACTTTCTATCTCTATGTTTTGTTTCTTCTTGATGTAGCCCTAAGCAGTGACTGGCGAGAAACACTTTCATGGAAAGGAGTTGCCAAGCTTCCAAAAATTACGAATCTCCAGAAATCTCAGCAAATATTTTTTCACCCAAACTGGATGATACTTTCAGGTAATGATCAGTACACTAAGGTGACGTGGTTCCCCAAATTTCCTTCATCTCTGTTGAAGCGTTCATTTTCAGTAACAGTTTGAATTTTTAGGTTTCACTCTGTTTTCTCCTATATTGATAGATGTATTTGGAACTATAAATCCAACACGGTTTTTGCTCGCTTCTTGAAACTTGACACAACAAAGTAGTTTCACGTTCTATCTCTACGTTTTGTTTCCTCTTGATGTAGCCCTAAGCAGTGACTGGCGAGAAACACTTTCATGGGAAGGGGTTGCCAAGCTTCCAAAAATTACGAATCTCCAGAAATCTCAGCAAATATTTTTTCACCCAAACTGGATGATACTTTCAGTTAATGGTCTGTACACTAGGGCGACGTGGTTCCCCAAATTTCGTTCTTCTACGTTGAAGCGTTCATTTCCAGTAACAGTTTGAATTTTTAGGTTTCACTCTGTTTTCTCCTATATTGATAGAGGTATTTGGAACTCTAAATCCAACACGGTTTGTGCTAGCTTCTTGAAACTTGACACAACAAACTAGTTTCACGTTCTATCTCTACCTTTTGTTTCCTCTTGATGTAGCCCTAAGCAGTGACTGGCGAGAAACACTTTCATGGAATGGGGTTGCCAAGCTTCCAAAAATTACGAATCTCCAGAAATCTCAGCAAATATTTTTTCACCCAAACTGGATGATACTTTCAGTTAATGGTCAGTACACTAAGGCAACATTGTTCCCCAAATTTCGTTCTTCTATGTTGAAGCGTTCATTTTCAGTAACAGTTTGAATTTTTAGGTTTCACTCTGTTTCCTCCTATATTGATAGATGTATTTGGAACTCTAAATCCAATACGGTTTGTGCTAGCTTCTTGAAACTTGACACAACAAAGTAGTTTCACGTTCTATCTCTACGTTTTGTTTCCTCTTGATGTAGCCCTAAGCAGTGACTGGCGAGAAACACTTTCAGGGGAAGGGGTTGCCAAGCTTCCTAAAATTACGAATCTCCAGAAATCTCAGCAAATATTTTTTTCACAAAAAACTGGATGATACTTTCAGGTAATGATAAGTACACTAAGGCGATGTGGTTCCCCAAATTTCCTTCTTCTATGTTGAAGCGTTCATTTCCAGTAACATTTTGAATTTTTAGGTTTCACTCTGTTTTCTCCTATATTGATAGATGTATTTGGAACTCTAAATCCAACACGGTTTGTGCTAGCTTCTTGAAACTTGACACAACAAAGTAGTTTCACGTTCTATCTCTATGTTTTGTTTCCTCTTGATGTAGCCCTAAGCAGTGACTGGCGAGAAACACTTTCATGGAAAGGGGTTGCCAAGCTTCCAAAAATTACGAATCTCCAGAAATGTCAACAAATATTTTTTCACCCAAACTGGATGATACTTTCAGGTAATGATCAGTACACTAAGCCGACGTGGTTCCCCAAATTTCGTTCTTCTATGTTGAAGCGTTCATTTCCAGTAACAGTTTGAATTTTTAGGTTTCACTCTGTTTTCTCCTATATTAATAGATGTATTTGGAACTCTAAATCCAACACGGTTTGTGCTAGCTTCTTGAAACTCGACACAACAAAGTAGTTTCAAGTTCTATCTCTATGTTTTGTTTCCTCTTGATGTAGCCCTAAGCAGTGACTGGCGAGAAACACTTTCATGGGAAGGGGTTGCCAAGCTTCCAAAAATTACGAATCTCCAGAAATCTCAGCAAATATTTTTTCACCCAAACTGGATGATACTTTCAGTTAATGGTCAGTACACTAAGGCGACGTGGTTCCCCAAATTTCCTTCTTCTATGTTGAAGCGTTCATTTTCAGTAACAGTTTGAATTTTTAGGTTTCACTCTGTTTTCTCCTATATTGACAGATGTATTTGGAACTCTAAATCCAACACGGTTTGTGCTAGCTTCTTGAAACTTGACACAACAAAGTAGTTCCACGTTCTATCTCTATGTTTTGTTTCCTCTTGATGTAGCCCTAAGCAGCGACTGGCAAGAAACACTTTCATGGAAAGGGGTTGCCAAGCTTCCAAAAATTACGAATCTCCAGAAATCTCAGCAAATATTTTTTCACCCAAACTGGATGATACTTTCAGTTAATGGTCAGTACACTAAGGCGACGTGGTTCCCCAAATTTCGTTCTTCTATTTTGAAGCGTTCATTTCCAGTAACATTTTGAATTTTTAGGTTTCACTCTGTTTTCTCCTATATTGATAGATGTATTTGGAACTCTAAATCCAACACGGTTTGTGCTAGCTTCTTGAAACGTGACACAACAAAGTAGTTTCACTTTCTATCTCTATGTTTTGTTTCTTCTTGATGTAGCCCTAAGCAGTGACTGGCGAGAAACACTTTCATGGAAAGGAGTTGCCAAGCTTCCAAAAATTACGAATCTCCAGAAATCTCAGCAAATATTTTTTCACCCAAACTGGATGATACTTTCAGGTAATGATCAGTACACTAAGGTGACGTGGTTCCCCAAATTTCCTTCATCTCTGTTGAAGCGTTCATTTTCAGTAACAGTTTGAATTTTTAGGTTTCACTCTGTTTTCTCCTATATTGATAGATGTATTTGGAACTCTAAATCCAACACGGTTTTTGCTCGCTTCTTGAAACTTGACACAACAAAGTAGTTTCACGTTCTATCTCTACGTTTTGTTTCCTCTTGATGTAGCCCTAAGCAGTGACTGGCGAGAAACACTTTCATGGGAAGGGGTTGCCAAGCTTCCAAAAATTACGAATCTCCAGAAATCTCAGCAAATATTTTTTCACCCAAACTGGATGATACTTTCAGTTAATGGTCTGTACACTAGGGCGACGTGGTTCCCCAAATTTCGTTCTTCTACGTTGAAGCGTTCATTTCCAGTAACAGTTTGAATTTTTAGGTTTCACTCTGTTTTCTCCTATATTGATAGAGGTATTTGGAACTCTAAATCCAACACGGTTTGTGCTAGCTTCTTGAAACTTGACACAACAAACTAGTTTCACGTTCTATCTCTACCTTTTGTTTCCTCTTGATGTAGCCCTAAGCAGTGACTGGCGAGAAACACTTTCATGGAATGGGGTTGCCAAGCTTCCAAAAATTACGAATCTCCAGAAATCTCAGCAAATATTTTTTCACCCAAACTGGATGATACTTTCAGGTAATGATCAGTACACTAAGGCGACTTGTTTCCCCCAATTTCGTTCTTCTATGTTGAAGCGTTAATTTCCAGTAACAGTTTGAATTTTTAGGTTTCACTCTGTTTTCTCCTATATTGATAGATGTATTTGGAACTCTAAATCCAACACGGTTTGTGCTAGCTTCTTGAAACTTGACACAACAAAGTAGTTTCACGTTCTATCTCTATGTTTTGTTTCCTCTTCATGTAGCCCTAAGCAGTGACTGGCGAGAAACACTTTCATGGAAAGGGGTTGCCAAGCTTCCAAAAATTACGAATCTCCAGAAATCTCAGCAAATATTTTTTCACCCAAACTGGATGATACTTTCAGGTAATGATCAGTACACTAAGGCGACGTGGTTCCCCAAATTTCCTTCTTCTATGTTGAAGCGTTCATTTCCAGTAACAGTTTGAATTTTTAGGTTTCACTCTGTTTTCTCCTATATTAATAGATGTATTTGGAACTCTAAATCCAACACGGTTTGTGCTAGCTTCTTGAAACTCGACACAACAAAGTAGTTTCAAGTTCTATCTCTATGTTTTGTTTCCTCTTGATGTAGCCCTAAGCAGTGACTGGCGAGAAACACTTTCATGGGAAGGGGTTGCCAAGCTTCCAAAAATTACGAATCTCCAGAAATCTCAGCAAATATTTTTTCACCCAAACTGGATGATACTTTCAGTTAATGGTCAGTACACTAAGGCGACGTGGTTCCCCAAATTTCCTTCTTCTATGTTGAAGCGTTCATTTTCAGTAACAGTTTGAATTTTTAGGTTTCACTCTGTTTTCTCCTATATTGACAGATGTATTTGGAACTCTAAATCCAACACGGTTTGTGCTAGCTTCTTGAAACTTGACACAACAAAGTAGTTCCACGTTCTATCTCTATGTTTTGTTTCCTCTTGATGTAGCCCTAAGCAGCGACTGGCAAGAAACACTTTCATGGAAAGGGGTTGCCAAGCTTCCAAAAATTACGAATCTCCAGAAATCTCAGCAAATATTTTTTCACCCAAACTGGATGATACTTTCAGTTAATGGTCAGTACACTAAGGCGACGTGGTTCCCCAAATTTCGTTCTTCTATTTTGAAGCGTTCATTTCCAGTAACATTTTGAATTTTTAGGTTTCACTCTGTTTTCTCCTATATTGATAGATGTATTTGGAACTCTAAATCCAACACGGTTTGTGCTAGCTTCTTGAAACTTGACACAACAAAGTAGTTTCACTTTCTATCTCTATGTTTTGTTTCTTCTTGATGTAGCCCTAAGCAGTGACTGGCGAGAAACACTTTCATGGAAAGGAGTTGCCAAGCTTCCAAAAATTACGAATCTCCAGAAATCTCAGCAAATATTTTTTCACCCAAACTGGATGATACTTTCAGGTAATGATCAGTACACTAAGGTGACGTGGTTCCCCAAATTTCCTTCATCTCTGTTGAAGCGTTCATTTTCAGTAACAGTTTGAATTTTTAGGTTTCACTCTGTTTTCTCCTATATTGATAGATGTATTTGGAACTCTAAATCCAACACGGTTTTTGCTCGCTTCTTGAAACTTGACACAACAAAGTAGTTTCACGTTCTATCTCTACGTTTTGTTTCCTCTTGATGTAGCCCTAAGCAGTGACTGGCGAGAAACACTTTCATGGGAAGGGGTTGCCAAGCTTCCAAAAATTACGAATCTCCAGAAATCTCAGCAAATATTTTTTCACCCAAACTGGATGATACTTTCAGTTAATGGTCTGTACACTAGGGCGACGTGGTTCCCCAAATTTCGTTCTTCTACGTTGAAGCGTTCATTTCCAGTAACAGTTTGAATTTTTAGGTTTCACTCTGTTTTCTCCTATATTGATAGAGGTATTTGGAACTCTAAATCCAACACGGTTTGTGCTAGCTTCTTGAAACTTGACACAACAAACTAGTTTCACGTTCTATCTCTACCTTTTGTTTCCTCTTGATGTAGCCCTAAGCAGTGACTGGCGAGAAACACTTTCATGGAATGGGGTTGCCAAGCTTCCAAAAATTACGAATCTCCAGAAATCTCAGCAAATATTTTTTTCACAAAAAACTGGATGATACTTTCAGGTAATGATAAGTACACTAAGGCGATGTGGTTCCCCAAATTTCCTTCTTCTATGTTGAAGCGTTCATTTCCAGTAACATTTTGAATTTTTAGGTTTCACTCTGTTTTCTCCTATATTGATAGATGTATTTGGAACTCTAAATCCAACACGGTTTGTGCTAGCTTCTTGAAACTTGACACAACAAAGTAGTTTCACGTTCTATCTCTATGTTTTGTTTCCTCTTGATGTAGCCCTAAGCAGTGACTGGCGAGAAACACTTTCATGGAAAGGGGTTGCCAAGCTTCCAAAAATTACGAATCTCCAGAAATGTCAACAAATATTTTTTCACCCAAACTGGATGATACTTTCAGGTAATGATCAGTACACTAAGCCGACGTGGTTCCCCAAATTTCGTTCTTCTATGTTGAAGCGTTCATTTCCAGTAACAGTTTGAATTTTTAGGTTTCACTCTGTTTTCTCCTATATTAATAGATGTATTTGGAACTCTAAATCCAACACGGTTTGTGCTAGCTTCTTGAAACTCGACACAACAAAGTAGTTTCAAGTTCTATCTCTATGTTTTGTTTCCTCTTGATGTAGCCCTAAGCAGTGACTGGCGAGAAACACTTTCATGGGAAGGGGTTGCCAAGCTTCCAAAAATTACGAATCTCCAGAAATCTCAGCAAATATTTTTTCACCCAAACTGGATGATACTTTCAGTTAATGGTCAGTACACTAAGGCGACGTGGTTCCCCAAATTTCCTTCTTCTATGTTGAAGCGTTCATTTTCAGTAACAGTTTGAATTTTTAGGTTTCACTCTGTTTTCTCCTATATTGACAGATGTATTTGGAACTCTAAATCCAACACGGTTTGTGCTAGCTTCTTGAAACTTGACACAACAAAGTAGTTCCACGTTCTATCTCTATGTTTTGTTTCCTCTTGATGTAGCCCTAAGCAGCGACTGGCAAGAAACACTTTCATGGAAAGGGGTTGCCAAGCTTCCAAAAATTACGAATCTCCAGAAATCTCAGCAAATATTTTTTCACCCAAACTGGATGATACTTTCAGTTAATGGTCAGTACACTAAGGCGACGTGGTTCCCCAAATTTCGTTCTTCTATTTTGAAGCGTTCATTTCCAGTAACATTTTGAATTTTTAGGTTTCACTCTGTTTTCTCCTATATTGATAGATGTATTTGGAACTCTAAATCCAACACGGTTTGTGCTAGCTTCTTGAAACGTGACACAACAAAGTAGTTTCACTTTCTATCTCTATGTTTTGTTTCTTCTTGATGTAGCCCTAAGCAGTGACTGGCGAGAAACACTTTCATGGAAAGGAGTTGCCAAGCTTCCAAAAATTACGAATCTCCAGAAATCTCAGCAAATATTTTTTCACCCAAACTGGATGATACTTTCAGGTAATGATCAGTACACTAAGGTGACGTGGTTCCCCAAATTTCCTTCATCTCTGTTGAAGCGTTCATTTTCAGTAACAGTTTGAATTTTTAGGTTTCACTCTGTTTTCTCCTATATTGATAGATGTATTTGGAACTCTAAATCCAACACGGTTTTTGCTCGCTTCTTGAAACTTGACACAACAAAGTAGTTTCACGTTCTATCTCTACGTTTTGTTTCCTCTTGATGTAGCCCTAAGCAGTGACTGGCGAGAAACACTTTCATGGGAAGGGGTTGCCAAGCTTCCAAAAATTACGAATCTCCAGAAATCTCAGCAAATATTTTTTCACCCAAACTGGATGATACTTTCAGTTAATGGTCTGTACACTAGGGCGACGTGGTTCCCCAAATTTCGTTCTTCTACGTTGAAGCGTTCATTTCCAGTAACAGTTTGAATTTTTAGGTTTCACTCTGTTTTCTCCTATATTGATAGAGGTATTTGGAACTCTAAATCCAACACGGTTTGTGCTAGCTTCTTGAAACTTGACACAACAAACTAGTTTCACGTTCTATCTCTACCTTTTGTTTCCTCTTGATGTAGCCCTAAGCAGTGACTGGCGAGAAACACTTTCATGGAATGGGGTTGCCAAGCTTCCAAAAA
Source organism: Spermophilus citellus (assembly GCF_964194105.1). Taxonomy (NCBI): domain Eukaryota; kingdom Metazoa; phylum Chordata; class Mammalia; order Rodentia; family Sciuridae; genus Spermophilus; species Spermophilus citellus. The sequence goes on from NC_138183.1 coordinate 107,144,014, forward strand.
TTACGAATCTCCAGAAATCTCAGCAAATATTTTTTCACCCAAACTGGATGATACTTTCAGGTAATGATCAGTACACTAAGGCGACTTGTTTCCCCCAATTTCGTTCTTCTATGTTGAAGCGTTAATTTCCAGTAACAGTTTGAATTTTTAGGTTTCACTCTGTTTTCTCCTATATTGATAGATGTATTTGGAACTCTAAATCCAACACGGTTTGTGCTAGCTTCTTGAAACTTGACACAACAAAGTAGTTTCACGTTCTATCTCTATGTTTTGTTTCCTCTTCATGTAGCCCTAAGCAGTGACTGGCGAGAAACACTTTCATGGAAAGGGGTTGCCAAGCTTCCAAAAATTACGAATCTCCAGAAATCTCAGCAAATATTTTTTCACCCAAACTGGATGATACTTTCAGGTAATGATCAGTACACTAAGGCGACGTGGTTCCCCAAATTTCCTTCTTCTATGTTGAAGCGTTCATTTCCAGTAACAGTTTGAATTTTTAGGTTTCACTCTGTTTTCTCCTATATTAATAGATGTATTTGGAACTCTAAATCCAACACGGTTTGTGCTAGCTTCTTGAAACTCGACACAACAAAGTAGTTTCAAGTTCTATCTCTATGTTTTGTTTCCTCTTGATGTAGCCCTAAGCAGTGACTGGCGAGAAACACTTTCATGGGAAGGGGTTGCCAAGCTTCCAAAAATTACGAATCTCCAGAAATCTCAGCAAATATTTTTTCACCCAAACTGGATGATACTTTCAGTTAATGGTCAGTACACTAAGGCGACGTGGTTCCCCAAATTTCCTTCTTCTATGTTGAAGCGTTCATTTTCAGTAACAGTTTGAATTTTTAGGTTTCACTCTGTTTTCTCCTATATTGACAGATGTATTTGGAACTCTAAATCCAACACGGTTTGTGCTAGCTTCTTGAAACTTGACACAACAAAGTAGTTCCACGTTCTATCTCTATGTTTTGTTTCCTCTTGATGTAGCCCTAAGCAGCGACTGGCAAGAAACACTTTCATGGAAAGGGGTTGCCAAGCTTCCAAAAATTACGAATCTCCAGAAATCTCAGCAAATATTTTTTCACCCAAACTGGATGATACTTTCAGTTAATGGTCAGTACACTAAGGCGACGTGGTTCCCCAAATTTCGTTCTTCTATTTTGAAGCGTTCATTTCCAGTAACATTTTGAATTTTTAGGTTTCACTCTGTTTTCTCCTATATTGATAGATGTATTTGGAACTCTAAATCCAACACGGTTTGTGCTAGCTTCTTGAAACTTGACACAACAAAGTAGTTTCACTTTCTATCTCTATGTTTTGTTTCTTCTTGATGTAGCCCTAAGCAGTGACTGGCGAGAAACACTTTCATGGAAAGGAGTTGCCAAGCTTCCAAAAATTACGAATCTCCAGAAATCTCAGCAAATATTTTTTCACCCAAACTGGATGATACTTTCAGGTAATGATCAGTACACTAAGGTGACGTGGTTCCCCAAATTTCCTTCATCTCTGTTGAAGCGTTCATTTTCAGTAACAGTTTGAATTTTTAGGTTTCACTCTGTTTTCTCCTATATTGATAGATGTATTTGGAACTCTAAATCCAACACGGTTTTTGCTCGCTTCTTGAAACTTGACACAACAAAGTAGTTTCACGTTCTATCTCTACGTTTTGTTTCCTCTTGATGTAGCCCTAAGCAGTGACTGGCGAGAAACACTTTCATGGGAAGGGGTTGCCAAGCTTCCAAAAATTACGAATCTCCAGAAATCTCAGCAAATATTTTTTCACCCAAACTGGATGATACTTTCAGTTAATGGTCTGTACACTAGGGCGACGTGGTTCCCCAAATTTCGTTCTTCTACGTTGAAGCGTTCATTTCCAGTAACAGTTTGAATTTTTAGGTTTCACTCTGTTTTCTCCTATATTGATAGAGGTATTTGGAACTCTAAATCCAACACGGTTTGTGCTAGCTTCTTGAAACTTGACACAACAAACTAGTTTCACGTTCTATCTCTACCTTTTGTTTCCTCTTGATGTAGCCCTAAGCAGTGACTGGCGAGAAACACTTTCATGGAATGGGGTTGCCAAGCTTCCAAAAATTATGAATCTCCAGAAATCTCAGCAAATATTTTTTCACCCAAACTGGATGATACTTTCAGGTAATGATCAGTACACTAAGGCGACTTGTTTCCCCCAATTTCGTTCTTCTATGTTGAAGCGTTAATTTCCAGTAACAGTTTGAATTTTTAGGTTTCACTCTGTTTTCTCCTATATTGATAGATGTATTTGGAACTCTAAATCCAACACGGTTTGTGCTAGCTTCTTGAAACTTGACACAACAAAGTAGTTTCACGTTCTATCTCTATGTTTTGTTTCCTCTTCATGTAGCCCTAAGCAGTGACTGGCGAGAAACACTTTCATGGAAAGGGGTTGCCAAGCTTCCAAAAATTACGAATCTCCAGAAATCTCAGCAAATATTTTTTCACCCAAACTGGATGATACTTTAAGTTAATGGTCAGTACACTAAGGCAACGTGGTTCCCAAAATTTCGTTCTTCTATTTTGAAGCGTTCATTTCCAGTAACATTTTGAATTTTTAGGTTTCACTCTGTTTTCTGCTATATTGATAGATGTATTTGGAACTCTAAATCCAACACGGTTTGTGCTAGCTTCTTGAAACTTGACACAACAAAGTATTTTCACGTTCTATCTCTATGTTTTGTTTCCTCTTGATGTAGCCCTAAGCAGTGACTGGCGAGAAACACTTTCATGGAAAGGGGTTGCCAAGCTTCCAAAAATTACGAATCTCCAGAAATCTCAGCAAATATTTTTTCACCCAAACTGGATGATACTTTCAGGTAATGATCAGTACACTAAGGCGACGTGGTTCCCCAAATTTCCTTCTTCTATGTTGAAGCGTTCATTTTCAGTAACAGTTTGAATTTTTAGGTTTCACTCTGTTTTCTCCTATATTGATAGATGTATTTGGAACTCTAAATCCAACACGGTTTTTGCTAGCTTCTTGAAACTTGACACAACAAAGTAGTTTCACGTTCTATCTCTAAGTTTTTTTTCCTCTTGATTTAGCCCTAAGCAGTGACTGGCGAGAAACACTTTCATGGGAAGGGGTTGCCAAGCTTCCAAAAATTACGAATCTCCAGAAATCTCAGCAAATATTTTTTCTCCCAAACTGGATGATACTTTAAGTTAATGGTCAGTACACTAAGGCGACGTGGTTCCCCAAATTTCGTTCTTCTACATTGAAGCGTTCATTTCCAGTAACAGTATGAATTTTTAGGTTTCACTCTGTTTTCTCCTATATTGATAGATGTATTTGGAACTCTAAATCCAACACGGTTTGTGCTAGCTTCTTGAAACTTGACACAAAAAAATAGTTTCACGTTCTATCTCTACGTTTTGTTTCCTGTTGATGTAGCCCTAAGCAGTGACTGGCGAGAAACACTTTCATGGGAAGGGGTTGCCAAGCTTCCAAAAATTACGAATCTCCAGAAATCTCAGCAAATATTTTTTCACCCAAACTGGATGATACTTTCAGGTAATGATCAGTACACTAAGGCGACGTGGTTCCCCAAATTTCGTTCTGCTATGTTAAAGTGTTCATTTCCAGTAAGAGTTTGAATTTTTAGGTTTCACTCTGTTTTCTCCTATATTGATAGATGTATTTGGATTTCTAAATCCAACACAGGTTGTGCTAGCTTCTTGAAACTTGACACAACAAAGTAGTTTCACCTTCTATCTCTACGTTTTCTTTCCTCTTGATGTAGCCCTAAGCAGTGACTGGCGAGAAACACTTTCATTGAACGGGGTTGGCAAGCTTCCAAAAATTACGAATCTCCAGAAATCTCAGCAAATATTTTTTCACCCAAACTGGATGATACTTTCAGGCAATGATCAGTTAACTAAGGCGACTTGGTTCCCCCAATTTCGTTCTTCTATGTTGAAGCGTTCATTTCCAGTAACAGTTTGAATTTTTAGGTTTCACTCTGTTTTCTCCTATATTGATAGATGTATTTGGAACTCTAAATCCAACACGGTTTGTGCTAGCTTCTTGAAACTTGACACAACAAAGTAGTTTCACGTTCTATCTGTATGTTTTGTTTCCTCTTGATGTAGCCCTAAGCAGTGACTGGCGAGAAACACTTTCATGGAAAGGGGTTGCCAAGCTTCCAAAAATTACGAATCTCCAGAAATCTCAGCAAATATTTTTTCACCCAAACTGTATGATACTTTCAGTTAATGGTCAGTACACTAAGGCAACGTGGTTCCCCAAATTTCATACTTCTATTTTGAAGCGTTCATTTCCAGTAACAGTTTGAATGTTGGCGTTTCACTCTGTTTTCTCCTATATTGATAGATGTATTTGGAACTCTAAATCCAACACGGTTTGTGCTAGCTTCTTGAAACTTGACACAACAAAGTAGATTCACGTTCTATCTCTATGTTTTGTTTCCTCTTGATGTATCCCTAAGCAGTGACTGGCGAGAAACACTTTCATGGAAAGGGGTTGCCAAGCTTCCAAAAATTACGAATCTCCAGAAATCTCAGCAAATATTTTTTCACCCAAACTGGATGATACTTTCAGGTAATGATCAGTACACTAAGGCGACGTGGTTCCCCAAATTTCCTTCTTCTATGTTGAAGCATTCATTTTCAGTAACAGTTTGAATTTTTAGGTTTCACTCTGTTTTCTCCTATATTGATAGATGTATTTGGAACTCTAAATCCAACACGGTTTTTGCTAACTTCTTGAAACTTGACACAACAAAGTAATTTCACGTTCTATCTCTACGTTTTGTTTCCTCTTGATGTAGCCCTAAGCAGTGACTGGCGAGAAACACTTTCATGGAAAGGGGTTGCCAAGCTTCCAAAAATTACGAATCTCCAGAAATCTCAGCAAATATTTTTTCACCCAAACTGGATGATACTTTCAGTTAATGGTCAGTACACTAAGGCGACGTGGTTCCCCAAATTTCGTTCTTCTATGTTGAAGCGTCCATTTCCAGTAACAGTTTGAATTTTTAGGTTTCACTCTGTTTTCTCCTATATTGATAGATGTATTGGAACTCTAAATCCAACACGGTTTGTGCTAGCTACTTGAAACTCGACACAACAAAGTAGATTCACGTTCTATCTCTATGTTTTGTTTCCTCTTGATGTAGCCCTAAGCAGTGACTGGCGAGAAACACTTTCATGGGAAGGGGTTGCCAAGCTTCCTAAAATTATGAATCTCCAGAAATCTCAGCAAATATTTTTTCACCCAAACTGGATGATACTTTCAGTTAATGATCAGTACACTAAGGCGACGTGGTTCCCCAAATTTCCTTCTTCTATGTTGAAGCGTTCATTTTCAGTAACAGTTTGAATTTTTAGGTTTCACTCTGTTTTCTCCTATATTGATAGATGTATTTGGAAGTCTAAATCCAACACGGTTTTTGCTAGCTTCTTGAAACTTGACACAACAAAGTAGTTTCACGTTCTATCTCTACGTTTTGATTCCTCTTGATGTAGCTCTAAGCAGTGACTGGCGATAAACACTTTCATGGGAAGGGGTTGCCAAGCTTCCAAAAATTACGAATCTACAGAAATCTCAGCAAATATTTTTTCACCCAAACTGGATGATACTTTCAGGTAATGATCCGTACACTAAGGCGACGTGGTTCCCCAAATTTCCTTCTTCTATGTTGAAGCGTTCATTTTCAGTAACAGTTTGAATTTTTAGGTTTCACTCTGTTTTCTCCTATATTGATAGATGTATTTGGAACTCTAAATCCAACACGGTTTGTGCTAGCTTCTTGAAACTTGACACAACAAAGTAGTTCCACGTTCTATCTCTATGTTTTGTTTCGTCTTGATGTAGCCCTAAGCAGCGACTGGCAAGAAACACTTTCATGGAAAGGGGTTGCCAAGCTTCCAAAAATTACGAATCTCCAGAAATCTCAGCAAATATTTTTTCACCCAAACTGGATGATACTTTCAGTTAATGGTCAATACAATAAGGCGACGTGGTTCCTCAAATTTCGTTCTTCTATGTTGAAGCGTTCATTTCCATTAACAGTTTGAATTTTTAGGTTTCACTCTGTTTTCTCCTATATTGATAGATGTATTTGGAACTCTAAATCCAACACGGTTTGTGCTAGCTTCTTGAAACTTGACACAACAATGTAGTTTCACATTCTTTCTCTACGTTTTGTTTCCTCTTTATGTAGCCCTAAGCAGTGACTGGCGAGAAACACTTTCATGGGAAGGGGTTGCCAAGCTTCCAAAAATTACGAATCTCCAGAAATCTCAGCAAATATTTTTTCACCCAAACTGGATGATACTTTCAGGTAATGATCAGTACACTAAGGCAACGTGGTTCCCCTAATTTCGTTCTTCTATGTTAAAGTGTTCATTTCCAGTAACAGTTGGAATTTTTAGGTTTCACTCTGTTTTCTCCTATATTGATAGATGTATTTGGAACTCTAAATCCAACACGGTTTGTGCTAGCTTCTTGAAATTTGACACAACAAAGTAGTTTCACGTTCTATCTCTATGTTTTGTTTCCTCTTGATGTAGCCCTAAGCAGTGACTGGCGAGAAACACTTTCATGGGAAGGGGTTGCCAAGCTTCCTAAAATTACGAATCTCCAGAAATCTCAGCAAATATTTTTTCACCCAAACTAGATGATACTTTCAGTTAATGATCAGTACACTAAGGCGACGTGGTTCCCCAAATTTCCTTCTTCTATGTTGAAGCGTTCATTTTCAGTAACAGTTTGAATTTTTAGGTTTCACTCTGTTTTCTCCTATATTGATAGATGTATTTGGAACTCTAAATCCAACACGGTTTTTGCTAGCTTCTTGAAACTTGACACAACAAAGTAGTTTCACGTTCTATCTCTACGTTTTGTTTCCTCTTGATGTAGCCCTAAGCAGTGACTGGCGAGAAACACTTTCATGGGAAGGGGTTGCCAAGCTTCCAAAAATTACGAATCTCCAGAAATCTCAGCAAATATTTTTTCACCCATACTGGATGATACTTTCAGTTAATGATCAGTACACTAAGGCGACGTGGTTCCCCAAATTTCCTTCTTCTATGTTGAAGCGTTCATTTTCAGTAACAGTTTGAATTTTTAGGTTTCACTCTGTTTTCTCCTATATTGATAGATGTATTTGGAACTCTAAATCCAACACGGTTTTTGCTAGCTTCTTGAAACTTGACACAACAAAGTAGTTTCACGTTCTATCTCTACGTTTTGTTTCCTCTTGATGTAGCCCTAAGCAGTGACTGGCGAGAAACACTTTCATGGGAAGGGGTTGCCAAGCTTCGAAAAATTACGAATCTCCAGAAATCTCAGCAAATATTTTTTCACCCAAACTGGATGATACTTTCAGGTAATGATCAGTACACTAAGGTGACGTGGTTCCCCAAATTTCCTTCTTCTATGTTGAAGCGTTCATTTTCAGTAACAGTTTGAATTTTTAGGTTTCACTCTGTTTTCTCCTATATTGATAGATGTATTTGGAACTCTAAATCCAACACGGTTTTTGCTAGCTTCATGAAACTTGACACAACAAAGTAGTTCCACGTTCTATCTCTATGTTTTGTTTCGTCTTGATGTAGCCCTAAGCAGCGACTGGCGAGAAACACTTTCATGGAAAGGGGTTGCCAAGCTTCCAAAAATTACGAATCTCCAGAAATCTCAGCAAATATTTTTTCACCCAAACTGGATGATACTTTCAGTTAATGGTCAATACAATAAGGCGACGTGGTTCCTCAAATTTCGTTCTTCTATGTTGAAGCGTTCATTTCCATTAACAGTTTGAATTTTTAGGTTTCACTCTGTTTTCTCCTATATTGATAGATGTATTTGGAACTCTAAATCAAACACGGTTTGTGCTAGCTTCTTGAAACTTGACACAACAATGTAGTTTCACATTCTTTCTCTACGTTTTGTTTCCTCTTTATGTAGCCCTAAGCAGTGACTGGCGAGAAACACTTTCATGGGAAGGGGTTGCCAAGCTTCCAAAAATTACGAATCTCCAGAAATCTCAGCAAATATTTTTTCACCCAAACTGGATGATACTTTCAGGTAATGATCAGTACACTAAGGCAACGTGGTTCCCCAAATTTCCTTCTTCTATGTTGAAGCGTTCATTTTCAGTAACAGTTTGAATTTTTAGGTTTCACTCTGTTTTCTCCTATATTGATAGATGTATTTGGAACTCTAAATCCAACACGGTTTGTGCTAGCTTCTTGAAACTTGACACAACAAAGTAGTTCCACGTTCTATCTCTATGTTTTGTTTCCTCTTGATGTAGCCCTAAGCAGCGACTGGCAAGAAACCCTTTCATGGAACGGGGTTGCCAAGCTTCCAAAAATTACGAATCTCCAGAAATCTCAGCAAATATTTTTTCACCCAAACTGGATGATACTTTCAGGTAATGATCAGTACACTAAGGCGAGGTGGTTCCCCAAATTTCCTTCTTCTATGTTGAAGCGTTCATTTTCAGTAACAGTTTGAATTTTTAGGTTTCACTCTGTTTTCTCCTATATTGATAGATGTATTTGGAACTCTAAATCCAACACGGTTTGTGCTAGCTTCTTGAAACTTGACACAACAAAGTAGTTCCACGTTCTATCTCTATGTTTTGTTTCCTCTTGATGTAGCCCTAAGCAGCGACTGGCAAGAAACCCTTTCATGGAACGGGGTTGCCAAGCTTCCAAAAATTACGAATCTCCAGAAATCTCAGCAAATATTTTTTCACCCAAACTGGATGATACTTTCAGGTAATGATCAGTACACTAAGGCGAGGTGGTTCCCCAAATTTCCTTCTTCTATGTTGAAGCGTTCATTTTCAGTAACAGTTTGAATTTTTATTTTTCACTCTGTTTTCTCCTATATTGATAGATGTATTTGGAACTCTAAATCCAACACGGTTTTTGCTAGCTTCTTGAAACTTGACACAACAAAGTAGTTCCACGTTCTATCTCTATGTTTTGTTTCCTCTTGATGTAGCCCTAAGCAGCGACTGGCAAGAAACCCTTTCATGGAACGGGGTTGCCAAGCTTCCAAAAATTACGAATCTCCAGAAATCTCAGCAAATATTTTTTCACCCAAACTGGATGATACTTTCAGGTAATGATCAGTACACTAAGGCGAGGTGGTTCCCCAAATTTCCTTCTTCTATGTTGAAGCGTTCATTTTCAGTAACAGTTTGAATTTTTATTTTTCACTCTGTTTTCTCCTATATTGATAGATGTATTTGGAACTCTAAATCCAACACGGTTTTTGCTAGCTTCTTGAAACTTGACACAACAAAGTAGTTTCACGTTCTATCTCTACGTTTTGTTTCCTCTTGATGTAGCCCTAAGCAGTGACTGGCGAGAAACACTTTCACGGGAAGGGGTTGCAAAGCTTCCAAAAATTACGAATCTCCAGAAATCTCAGCAAATATTTTTTCACCCAAACTGGATGATACTTTCAGTTAATGGTCAGTACACTAAGGCGACGTGGTTCCCCAAATTTCGTTCTTCTATGTTAAAGTGTTCATTTCCAGTAACAGTTGGAATTTTTAGGTTTCACTCTGTTTTCTCCTATATTGATAGATGTATTTGGAACTCTAAATCCAACACGGTTTGTGCTAGCTTCTTGAAACTTGACACAAGAAGTAGTTCCACGTTCTATCTCTATGTTTTGTTTCTTCTTGATGTAGCCCTAAGCAGTGACTGGCGAGAAACACTTTCATGGTAAGGGGTTGCCAAGCTTCGCAAAATAACGATTCTCCAGAAATCTCAGCAAATATTTTTTCACCCAAACTGGATGATACTTTCAGTTAATGGTCAATACACCAAGGCGACGTGGTTCCCCAAATTTCGTTCTTCTATGATGAAGCGTTCATTTCCAGTAACAGTTGGAATATTTAGGTTTCACTCTGTTTTCTCCTATATTGATAGATGTATTTGGAACTCTAAATCCAACACGGTTTGTGCTAGCTTCTTGAAACTTGACACAACAAAGTAGTTTCACGTTCTATCTCTACGTTTTGTTTCCTCTTGATGTAGCCCTAAGCAGTGACTGGCGAGAAACACTTTCATGGGAAGGGGTTGCCAAGCTTCCAAAAATTATGAATCTCCAGAAATCTCAGCAAATATTTTTTCACCCAAACTGGATGATACTTTCAGTTAATGGTCAGTACACTAAGGCGACGTGGTTCCCCAAATTTCGTTCTTCTATGTTAAAGTGTTCATTTCCAGTAACAGTTGGAATTTTTAGGTTTCACTCTGTTTTCTCCTATATTGATGGATGTATTTGGAACTCTAAATCCAACACGGTTTGTGCTAGCTTCTTGAAACTCGACACAACAAAGTAGTTCCACGTTCTATCTCTATGTTTTGTTTCCTCTTGATGTAGCCCTAAGCAGTGACTGGCGAGAAACACTTTCATGGGAAGGGGTTGCCAAGCTTCCAAAAATTACGAATCTACAGAAATCTCAGCAAATATTTTTTCATCCAAACTGGATGATACTTTCAGGTAATGATCAGTACACTAAGGCGAAGTGGTTCCCCAAATTTCCTTATTCTATGTTGAAGCGTTCATTTTCAGTAACAGTTTGAATTTTTAGGTTTCACTCTGTTTTCTCCTATATTGATAGATGTATTTGGAACTCTAAATCCAACACGGTTTTTGCTAGCTTCTTGAAACTTGACACAACAAAGTAGTTTCACGTTCTATCTCTACGTTTTGTTTCCTCTTGATGTAGCCCTAAGCAGTGACTGGCGAGAAACACTTTCATGGGAAGGGGTTGCCAAGCTTCCAAAAATTACGAATCTCCAGAAATCTCAGCAAATATTTTTTCACCCAAACTGGATGATACTTTCAGGTAATGATCTGTACACTAAGGCGACGTGGTTCCCCAAATTTTTTTCTTCTATGTTGAAGCGTTCATTTTCAGTAACAGTTTGAATTTTTAGGTTTCACTCTGTTTTCTCCTATATTGATAGATGTATTTGGAACTCTAAATCCAACACGGTTTTTGCTAGCTTCATGAAACTTGACACAACAAATTAGTTTCATGTTCTATCTCTACGTTTTGTTTCCTCTTGATGTAGCCCTAAGCAGTGACTGGCAAGAAACACTTTCATGGAAAGGGGTTGCCAAGCTTCCAAAAAATACGAATATCCAGAAATCTCAGCAAACTTTTTTTCACCCAAACTGGATGATACTTTCAGTTAATGGTCAGTACACTAAGGCAACGTGGTTCCCCAAATTTCGTTCTTCTATGTTAAAGTGTTCATTTCCAGTAACAGTTGGAATTTTTAGGTTTCACTCTGTTTTCTCCTATATTGATAGATGTATTTGGAACTCTAAATCCAACACGGTTTGTGCTAGCTTCTTGAAACTTGACACAACAAAGTAGTTTCACTTTCTATCTCTATGTTTTGTTTCCTCTTGAAGTAGCCCTAAGCAGTGACTGGCGAGAAACACTTTCATGGAAAGGGGTTGCCAAGCTTCCAAAAATTACGAATCTCCAGAAATCTCAGCAAATATTTTTTCACCCAAACTGGATGATACTTTCAGGTAATGATCAGTACACTAAGGCGACGTGGTTCCCCAAATTTCCTTCTTCTATGTTGAAGCGTTCATTTTCAGTAACAGTTTGAATTTTTAGGTTTCACTCTGTTTTCTCCTATATTGATAGATGTATTTGGAACTCTAAATCCAACACGGGTTTTTGCTAGCTTCTTGAAACTTGACACAACAAAGTAGTTTCACGTTCTATCTCTACGTTTTGTTTCCTCTTGATGTAGCCCTAAGCAGTGACTGGCGAGAAACACTTTCATGGCAAGGGGTTGCCAAGCTTCCAAAAATACGAATCTCCAGAAATCTCAGCAAATATTTTTTCACCCAAACTGGATGATACTTTCAGTTAATGGTCAATACAATAAGGCGACGTGGTTCCTCAAATTTCGTTCTTCTATGTTGAAGCGTTCATTTCCATTAACAGTTTGAATTTTTAGGTTTCACTCTGTTTTCTCCTATATTGATAGATGTATTTGGAACTCTAAATACAACACGGTTTGTGCTAGCTTCTTGAAATTTGACACAACAAAGTAGTTTCACGTTCTATCTCTACGTTTTGTTTCCTCTTGATGTAGCCCTAATCAGTGACTGGCGAGAAACACTTTCATGGGAAGGGGTTGCCAAGCTTCCAAAAATTACGAATCTCTAGAAATCTCAGCAAATATTTTTTCACCCAAACTGGATGATACTTTCAGGTAATGATCAGTACACTAAGGCGACGTGGTTCCCCACATTTCCTTCTTCTATGTTGAAGCGTTCATTTTCAGTAACAGTTTGAATTTTTAGGTTTCACTCTGTTTTCTCCTATATTGATAGATGTATTTGGAACTCTAAATCAAACACGGTTTTTGCTAGCTTCTTGAAACTTGACACAACAAAGTAGTTTAACGTTCTATCTCTACGTTTTGTTTCCTCTTGATGTAACCCTAAGCAGTGACTGGCGAGAAACACTTTCATGGGAAGGGGTTGCCAAGCTTCCAAAAATTACGAATCTCCAGAAATCTCAGCAAATATTTTTTCACCCAAACTGGATGATACTTTCAGGTAATGATCAGTACACTAAGGCGATGTGGTTCCCCATATTTCCTTCTTCTATGTTGAAGCGTTCATTTTCAGTAACTGTTTGAATTTTTAGGTTTCACCCTGTTTTCTCCTATATTGATAGATGTATTTGGAACTCTAAATCCAACACGGTTTTTGCTAGCTTCTTGAAACTTGACACAACAAAGTAGTTTCAAGTTCTATCTCTACGTTTTGTTTCCTCTTGATGTAGCCCTAAGCAGTGACTGGCGAGAAACACTTTCACGGGAAGGGGTTGCCAAGCTTCCAAAAATTACGAATCTCCAGAAATCTCAGCAAATATTTTTTCACCCAAACTGGATGATACTTTCAGTTAATGGTCAGTACACTAAGGCGACGTGGTTCCCCAAATTTCGTTCTTCTATGTTGAAGCGTTCATTTCCAGTAACAGTTTGAATTTTTAGGTTTCACTCTGTTTTCTCCTATATTGATAGATGTATTTGGAACTCTAAGTCCAACACGGTTTGTGCTAGCTTCTTGAAACTTGACACAAGAAGTAGTTCCACGTTCTATCTCTATGTTTTGTTTCTTCTTGATGTAGCCCTAAGCAGTGACTGGCGAGAAACACTTTCATGGAAAGGGGTTGCCAAGCTTCGCAAAATAACGATTCTCCAGAAATCTCAGCAAATATTTTTTCACCCAAACTCGATGATACTTTCAGGTAATGGTCAATACACCAAGGCGACGTGGTTCCCCAAATTTCGTTCTTCTATGTTGAAGCGTTCATTTCCAGTAACAGTTGGAATTTTTAGGTTTCACTCTGTTTTCTCCTATATTAATAGATGTATTTGGAACTCTAAATCCATCACGGTTTGTGCTAGCTTCTTGAAACTTGACACAAGAAAGTAGTTTCACGTTCTATCTCTATGTTTTGTTTCCTCTTGATGTAGCCCTAAGCAGTGACTGGCGAGAAACACTTTTATGGAAAGGGGTTGCCAAGCTTCCTAAAATTACGAATCTCCAGAAATCTCAGCAAATATTTTTTCACCCAAACTGGATGATACTTTCAGTTAATGGTCAGTACACTAAGGCGACGTGGTTCCCCAAATTTCGTTCTTCTATGTTGAAGCGTTCATTTCCAGTAACAGTTTGAATTTTTAGGTTTCACTCTGTTTTCTCCTATATTTATAGATGTATTAGGAACTCTAAATCCAACACGGTTTGTGCTAGCTTCTTGAAACTTGACACAACAAAGTACTTTCACTTTCTATCTCTATGTTTTGTTTCCTCTTGATGTAGCCCTAAGCAGTGACTGGCGAGAAACACTTTCATGGGAAGGGGTTGCCAAGCTTCCAAAAATTACGAATCTCCAGAAATCTCAGCAAATATTTTTTGACCCAAACTGGATGATACTTTCAGGTAATGATCAGTACACTAAGGCAACGTGGTTCCCCAAATTTCGTTCCTCTATGTTAAAGTGTTCATTTCCAGTAACAGTTGGAATTTTTAGGTTTCACTCTGTTTTCTCCTATATTGATAGATATATTTGGAACTCTAAATCCAACACCGTTTGTGCTAGCTTCTTGAAATTTGACACAACAAAGTAGTTTCACGTTCTATCTCTATGTTTTGTTTCCTCTTGATGTAGCCCTAAGCAGTGACTGGCGAGAAACACTTTCATGGGAAGGGGTTGCCAAGCTTCCAAAAATTACGAATCTCCAGAAATCTCAGCAAATATTTTTTCACCCAAACTGGATGATACTTTCAGGTAATGATCAGTACACTAAGGCGACGTGGTTCCCCAAATTTCCTTCTTCTATGTTGAAGCGTTCATTTTCAGTAACAGTTTGAATTTTTAGGTTTCACTCTGTTTTCTCCTATATTGATAGATGTATTTGGAACTCTAAATCCAACACGGTTTGTGCTAGCTTCTTGAAACTTGACACAACAAAGTAGTTCCACGTTCTATCTCTATGTTTTGTTTCGTCTTGATGTAGCCCTAAGCAGCGACTGGCAAGAAACACTTTCATGGAAAGGGGTTGCCAAGCGTCCAAAAATTACGAATCTCCAGAAATCTCAGCAAATATTTTTTCACCCAAATTGGATGATACTTTCAGTTAATGGTCAGTACACTAAGGCGACGTGGTTCCCCAAATTTCGTTCTTCTATTTTGAAGCGTTCATTTCCAGTAACATTTTGAATTTTTAGGTTTCACTCTGTTTTCTCCTATATTGATAGATGTATTTGGAACTCTAAATCCAACACGGTTTGTGCTAGCTTCTTGAAACTTGACACAACAAAGTAGTTTCACTTTCTATCTCTATGTTTTGTTTCTTCTTGATGTAGCCCTAAGCAGTGACTGGCGAGAAACACTTTTATGGAAAGGGGTTGCCAAGCTTCCAAAAATTACGAATCTCCAGAAATTTCAGCAAATATTTTTTCACCCAAACTGGATGATACTTTCAGGTAATGATCAGTACACTAAGGCGACGTGGTTCCCCAAATTTCGTTCTTCTATGATGAAGCGTTCATTTTCAGTAACAGTTTGAATTTTTAGGTTTCACTCTGTTTTCTCCTATATTGATAGATGTATTTGGAACTCTAAATCCAACACGGTTTTTGCTAGCTTCCTGAAACTTGACACAACAAAGTAGTTTCACGTTCTATCTCTACGTTTTGTTTCCTCTTGATGTAGCCCTAAGCAGTGACTGGCGAGAAACACTTTCATGGGAAGGGGTTGCCAAGCTTCCAAAAATTACGAATCTCCAGAAATCTCAGCAAATATTTTTTCACCCAAACTGGATGATACTTTCAGGTAATGATCAGTACACTAAGGCGACGTGGTTCCCCCAATATCCTTCTTCTATGTTGAAGCGTTCATTTTCAGTAACAGTTTGAATTTTTAGGTTTCACTCTGTTTTCTCCTATATTGATAGATGTATTTGGAACTCTAAATCCAACACGGTTTTTGCTAGCTTCTTGAAACTTGACACAACAAAGTAGTTTCACGTTCTATCTCTACGTTTTGTTTCCTCTTGATGTAGCCCTAAGCAGTGACTGGCGAGAAACACTTTCACGGGAAGGGGTTGCCAAGCTTCCAAAAATTACGAATCTCCAGAAATCTCAGCAAATATTTTTTTCACCCAAACTGGATGATACTTTCAGTTAATGGTCAGTACACTAAGGCGACGTGGTTCCCCAAATTTCGTTCTTCTATGTTAAAGTGTTCATTTCCAGTAACAGTTGGAATTTTTAGGTTTCACTCTGTTTTCTCCTATATTGATAGATGTATTTGGAACTCTAAATCCAACACGGTTTGTGCTAGCTTCTTGAAACTTGACACAAGAAGTAGTTCCACGTTCTATCTCTATGTTTTGTTTCTTCTTGATGTAGCCCTAAGCAGTGACTGGCGAGAAACACTTTCATGGTAAGGGGTTGCCAAGCTTCGCAAAATAACGATTCTCCAGAAATCTCAGCAAATATTTTTTCACCCAAACTGGATGATACTTTCAGTTAATGGTCAATACACCAAGGCGACGTGGTTCCCCAAATTTCGTTCTTCTATGATGAAGCGTTCATTTCCAGTAACAGTTGGAATATTTAGGTTTCACTCTGTTTTCTCCTATATTGATAGATGTATTTGGAACTCTAAATCCAACACGGTTTGTGCTAGCTTCTTGAAACTTGACACAACAAAGTAGTTTCACGTTCTATCTCTACGTTTTGTTTCCTCTTGATGTAGCCCTAAGCAGTGACTGGCGAGAAACACTTTCATGGGAAGGGGTTGCCAAGCTTCCAAAAATTACGAATCTCCAGAAATCTCAGCAAATATTTTTTCACCCAAACTGGATGATACTTTCAGTTAATGGTCAGTACACTAAGGCGACGTGGTTCCCCAAATTTCGTTCTTCTATGTTAAAGTGTTCATTTCCAGTAACAGTTGGAATTTTTAGGTTTCACTCTGTTTTCTCCTATATTGATGGATGTATTTGGAACTCTAAATCCAACACGGTTTGTGCTAGCTTCTTGAAACTCGACACAACAAAGTAGTTCCACGTTCTATCTCTATGTTTTGTTTCCTCTTGATGTAGCCCTAAGCAGTGACTGGCGAGAAACACTTTCATGGGAAGGGGTTGCCAAGCTTCCAAAAATTACGAATCTACAGAAATCTCAGCAAATATTTTTTCACCCAAACTGGATGATACGTTCAGGTAATGATCAGTACACTAAGGCGAAGTGGTTCCCCAAATTTCCTTATTCTATGTTGAAGCGTTCATTTTCAGTAACAGTTTGAATTTTTAGGTTTCACTCTGTTTTCTCCTATATTGATAGATGTATTTGGCACTCTAAATCCAACACGGTTTTTGCTAGCTTCTTGAAACTTGACACAACAAAGTAGTTTCACGTTCTATCTCTACGTTTTGTTTCCTCTTGATTTAGCCCTAAGCAGTGACTGGCGAGAAACACTTTCATGGGAAGGGGTTGCCAAGCTTCCAAAAATTACGAATCTCCAGAAATCGCAGCAAATATTTTTTCACCCAAACTGGATGATACTTTCAGGTAATGATCTGTACACTAAGGCGACGTGGTTCCCCAAATTTACTTCTTCTATGTTGAAGCGTTCATTTTCAGTAACAGTTTGAATTTTTAGGTTTCACTCTGTTTTCTCCTATATTGATAGATGTATTTGGAACTCTAAATCCAACACGGTTTTTGCTAGCTTCATGAAACTTGACACAACAAATTAGTTTCATGTTCTATCTCTACGTTTTGTTTCCTCTTGATGTAGCCCTAAGCAGTGACTGGCAAGAAACACTTTCATGGAAAGGGGTTGCCAAGCTTCCAAAAAATACGAATATCCAGAAATCTCAGCAAACTTTTTTTCACCCAAACTGGATGATACTTTCAGTTAATGGTCAGTACACTAAGGCGACGTGGTTCCCCAAATTTCGTTCTTCTATTTTGAAGCGTTCATTTCCAGTAACATTTTGAATTTTTAGGTTTCACTCTGTTTTCTCCTATATTGATAGATGTATTTGGAACTCTAAATCCAACACGGTTTGTGCTAGCTTCTTGAAACTTGACACAACAAAGTAGTTTCACTTTCTATCTCTATGTTTTGTTTCCTCTTGAAGTAGCCCTAAGCAGTGACTGGCGAGAAACACTTTCATGGAAAGGGGTTGCCAAGCTTCCAAAAATTACGAATCTCCAGAAATCTCAGCAAATATTTTTTCACCCAAACTGGATGATACTTTCAGGTAATGATCAGTACACTAAGGCGACGTGGTTCCCCAAATTTCCTTCTTCTATGTTGAAGCGTTCATTTTCAGTAACAGTTTGAATTTTTAGGTTTCACTCTGTTTTCTCCTATATTGATAGATGAATTTGGAACTCTAAATCCAACACGGGTTTTTGCTAGCTTCTTGAAACTTGACACAACAAAGTAGTTTCACGTTCTATCTCTACGTTTTGTTTCCTCTTGATGTAGCCCTAAGCAGTGACTGGCGAGAAACACTTTCATGGCAAGGGGTTGCCAAGCTTCCAAAAATTACGAATCTCCAGAAATCTCAGCAAATATTTTTTCACCCAAACTGGATGATACTTTCAGTTAATGGTCAATACAATAAGGCGACGTGGTTCCTCAAATTTCGTTCTTCTATGTTGAAGCGTTCATTTCCATTAACAGTTTGAATTTTTAGGTTTCACTCTGTTTTCTCCTATATTGATAGATGTATTTGGAACTCTAAATCCAACACGGTTTGTGCTAGCTTCTTGAAACTTGACACAACAATGTAGTTTCACATTCTTTCTCTACGTTTTGTTTCCTCTTTATGTAGCCCTAAGCAGTGACTGGCGAGAAACACTTTCATGGGAAGGGGTTGCCAAGCTTCCAAAAATTACGAATCTCCAGAAATCTAAGCAAATATTTTTTCACCCAAACTGTATGATACTTTCAGGTAATGATCAGTACACTAAGGCAACGTGGTTCCCCAAATTTCGTTCTTCTATGTTAAAGTGTTCATTTCCAGTAACAGTTGGAATTTTTAGGTTTCACTCTGTTTTCTCCTATATTGATAGATGTATTTGGAACTCTAAATACAACACGGTTTGTGCTAGCTTCTTGAAATTTGACACAACAAAGTAGTTTCACGTTCTATCTCTACGTTTTGTTTCCTCTTGATGTAGCCCTAATCAGTGACTGGCGAGAAACACTTTCATGGGAAGGGGTTGCCAAGCTTCCAAAAATTACGAATCTCTAGAAATCTCAGCAAATATTTTTTCACCCAAACTGGATGATACTTTCAGGTAATGATCAGTACACTAAGGCGACGTGGTTCCCCAAATTTCCTTCTTCTATGTTGAAGCGTTCATTTTCAGTAACAGTTTGAATTTTTAGGTTTCACTCTGTTTTCTCCTATATTGATAGATGTATTTGGAACTCTAAATCAAACACGGTTTTTGCTAGCTTCTTGAAACTTGACACAACAAAGTAGTTTAACGTTCTATCTCTACGTTTTGTTTCCTCTTGATGTAACCCTAAGCAGTGACTGGCGAGAAACACTTTCATGGGAAGGGGTTGCCAAGATTCCAAAAATTACGAATCTCCAGAAATCTCAGCAAATATTTTTTCACCCAAACTGGATGATACTTTCAGTTAATGGTCAGTACACTAAGGCGACGTGGTTCCCCAAATTTCGTTCTTCTATGTTGAAGCGTTCATTTCCAGTAACAGTTTGAATTTTTAGGTTTCACTCTGTTTTCTCCTATATTGATAGATGTATTTGGAACTCTAAGTCCAACACGGTTTGTGCTAGCTTCTTGAAACTTGACACAAGAAGTAGTTCCACGTTCTATCTCTATGTTTTGTTTCTTCTTGATGTAGCCCTAAGCAGTGACTGGAGAGAAACACTTTCATGGAAAGGGGTTGCCAAGCTTCGCAAAATAACGATTCTCCAGAAATCTCAGCAAATATTTTTTCACCCAAACTCGATGATACTTTCAGTTAATGGTCAATACACCAAGCCGACGTGGTTCCCCAAATTTCGTTCTTCTATGTTGAAGCGTTCATTTCCAGTAACAGTTGGAATATTTAGGTTTCACTCTGTTTTCTCCTATATTGATAGATGTATTTGGAACTCTAAATCCAACACGGTTTGTGCTAGCTTCTTGAAACTCGACAAAACAAAGTAGTATCAGGTTCTACCTCTATGTTTTGTTTCCTCTTGATGTAGCCCTAAGCAGTGACTGGCGAGAAACACTTTCATGGAAAGGGGTTGCCAAGCTTCCAAAAATTACGAATCTCCAGAAATCTCAGCAAATATTTTTTCACCCAAACTGGATGATACTTTCATGTAATGATCAGTACACTTAGGCGACGTGGTTCCCCAAATTTCGTTCTTCTTTTTTGAAGCGTTCATTTCCAGTAACAGTTTGAATTTTTAGGTTTCACTCTGTTTTCTCCTATATTAATAGATGTATTTGGAACTCTAATTCCAACACAGTTTGTGCTAGCTTCTTGAAACTCGACACAACCAAGTAGTATCACGTTCTATCACTATGTTTTGTTTCCTCTTGATGTAGCCCTAAGCAGTGACTGGCGAGAAACACTTTCATGGGAAGGGTTTGCCAAGCTTCCAAAAATTACGAATCTCCAGAAATCTCAGCAAATATTTTTTCACCCAAACTGGATGATACTTTCAGTTAATGGTCAATACAATAAGGCGACGTGGTTCCTCAAATTTCGTTCTTCTATGTTGAAGCGTTCATTTCCATTAACAGTTTGAATTTTTAGGTTTCACTCTGTTTTCTCCTACATTGATAGATGTATTTGGAACTCTAAATCCAACACGGTTTGTGCTAGCTTCTTGAAACTTGACACAACAAAGTAGTTTCACGTTCTATCTCTACGTTTTTTTTCCTCTTGATGTAGCCCTAAGCAGTGACTGGCGAGAAACACTTTCATGGGAAGGGGTTGCCAAGCTTCCAAAAATTACGAATCTCCAGAAATCTCAGCAAATATTTTTTCACCCAAACTGGATGATACTTTCAGGTAATGATCAGTACACTAAGGCGATGTGGTTACCCAAATTTCGTTCTTCTATGTTGAAGCGTTCATTTCCAGTAACAGTTGGAATTTTTAGGTTTCACTCTGTTTTCTCCTATATTGATAGATGTATTTGGAACTCTAAATCCAACACGGTTTGTGCTAGCTTCTTGAAACTTGACACAACAAAGTAGTTTCACGTTCTATGTCTATGTTTTGTTTCCTCTTGATGTAGCCCTAAGCAGTGACTGGCGAGAAACCCTTTCATGGAAAGGGGTTGCCAAGCTTCCCAAATTAACGATTCTCCAGAAATCTCAGCAAATATTTTTTCACCGAAACTGGATGATACTTTCAGTTAATGGTCAATACAATAAGGCGACATGGTTCCTCAAATTTCGTTCTTCTATGTTGAAGTGTTCATTT
Organism: Spermophilus citellus; assembly: GCF_964194105.1. NCBI lineage: Eukaryota > Metazoa > Chordata > Mammalia > Rodentia > Sciuridae > Spermophilus > Spermophilus citellus. The sequence goes on from NC_138183.1 coordinate 107,165,079, forward strand.
CCATTAACAGTTTGAATTTTTAGGTTTCACTCTGTTTTCTCTTATATTAATAGATGTATTTGGAACTCTAATTCCAACACGGTTTGTGCTAGCTTCTTGAAACTCGACACAACAAAGTAGTATCACGTTCTATCTCTATGTTTTGTTTCCTCTTGATGTAGCCCTAAGCAGTGACTGGCGAGAAACACTTTCATGGGAAGGGGTTGCCAAGCTTCCAAAAATTACGAATCTCCAGAAATCTCAGCAAATATTTTTTCACCCAAACTGGATGATACTTTCAGTTAATGGTCAATACAATAAAGCGACGTGGTTCCTCAAATTTCGTTCTTCTATGTTGAAGCGTTTATTTGAATTAACACTTTGAAATTTTAGGTTTCACTCTGTTTTCTCCTACATGATAGATGTATTTGGATCTCTAAATCCAACACGGTTTGTGCTAGCTTCTTGAACCTTGACACAACAATGTAGTTTCACGTTCTTTCTCTACGTTTTGTTTCCTCTTTATGTAGCCCTAAGCAGTGACTGGCGAGAAACACTTTCATGGGAAGGGGTTGCCAAGCTTCCCAAAATTACGAATCTCCAGAAATCTCAGCAAATATTTTTGCACCGAAACTGGATGATACTTTCAGGTAATGATCAGTACACTAAGGCAACGTGGTTCCCCAAATTTCCTTCTTCTATGTTGAAGCGTTCATTTTCAGTAACTGTTTGAATTTTTAGGTTTCACTCTGTTTTCTCCTATATTGATAGATGTATTTGGAACTCTAAATCCAACACGGTTTTTGCTAGCTTCTTGAAACTTGACACAACAAAGTAGTTTCACGTTCTATCTCTACGTTTTGTTTCCTCTTGATGTAGCCCTAAGCAGTGACTGGCGAGAAACACTTTCATGGGAAGGGGTTGCCAAGCTTCCAAAAATTACGAATCTCCAGAAATCTCAGCAAATATTTTTTCACCCAAACTGGATGATACTTTCAGTTAATGGTCAATACAATAAGGCGACGTGGTTCCTCAAATTTCGTTCTTCTATGTTGAAGCGTTCATTTCCATTAACAGTTTGAATTTTTAGGTTTCACTCTGTTTTCTCCTATATTGATAGATGTATTTGGAACTCTAAATCCAACACGGTTTGTGCTAGCTTCTTGAACCTTGACACAAAAATGTAGTTTCACGTTCTTTCTCTACGTTTTGTTTCCTCTTTATGTAGCCCTAAGCAGTGACTGGCGAGAAACACTTTCATGGGAAGGGGTTGCCAAGCTTCCAAAAATTACGAATCTCCAGAAATCTCAGCAAATATTTTTTCACCCAAACTGGATGATACTTTCAGTTAATGGTCAATACAATAAAGCGACATGGTTCCTCAAATTTTGTTCTTCTATGTTGAAGCGTTTATTTCCATTAACAGTTTGAAATTTTAGGTTTCACTCTGTTTTCTCCTACATTGATAGATGTATTTGGATCTCTAAATCCAACACGGTTTGTGCTAGCTTCTTGAACCTTGACACAACAATGTAGTTTCACGTTCTTTCTCTACGTTTTGTTTCCTCTTTATGTAGCCCTAAGCAGTGACTGGCGAGAAACACTTTCATGGGAAGGGGTTGCCAAGCTTCCTAAAATTACGAATCTCCAGAAATCTCAGCAAATATTTTTTCACCCAAACTGGATGATACTTTCAGGTAATGATCAGTACACTAAGGCAACGTGGTTCCCCAAATTTCCTTCTTCTATGTTGAAGCGTTCATTTTCAGTAACAGTTTGAATTTTTAGGTTTCACTCTGTTTTCTCCTATATTGATAGATGTATTTGGAACTCTAAATCCAACACGGTTTTTGCTAGCTTCTTGAAACTTGACACAACAAAGTGGTTTCACGTTCTATCTCTACGTTTTGTTTCCTCTTGATGTAGCCCTAAGCAGTGACTGGCGAGAAACACTTTCATGGGAAGGGGTTGCCAAGCTTCCAAAAATTACGAATCTCCAGAAATCTCAGCAAATATTTTTTCACCCAAACTGGATGATACTTTCAGTTAATGGTCAATACAATAAGGCGACGTGGTTCCTCAAATTTCGTTCTTCTATGTTGAAGCGTTCATTTCCATTAACAGTTTGAATTTTTAGGTTTCACTCTGTTTTCTCCTATATTGATAGATGTATTTGGAACTCTAAATCCAACACGGTTTTTGCTAGCTTCTTGAAACTTGACACAACAAAGTAGTTTCACGTTCTATCTCTACGTTTTCTTTCCTCTAGATGTAGCCCTAAGCAGTGACTGGCGAGAAACACTTACATAGGAAGGGGTTGCCAAGCTTCCAAAAATTACGAATCTCCAGAAATCTCAGCAAATATTTTTTCACCCAAACTGGATGATACTTTCAGTTAATGGTCAGTACACTAATTCAACGTGGTTCCCCAAATTTCGTTCTTCTATGTTGAAGCGTTCATTTCCAGTAACAGTTCGAATTTTTAGGTTTCACTCTGTTTTCTCCTATATTGATAGATGTATTTGGAACTCTAAATCCAACACGGTTTGTGCTAGCTTCTTGAAACTTGACACAACAAAGTAGTTTCACGTTCTATCTCTATGTTTTGTTTCCTCTTGATGTAGCCCTAAGCAGTGACTTCCGAGAAACACTTTCATGGGAAGGGGTTGCCAAGCTTCCAAAAATTACGAATCTCCAGAAATCTCAGCAAATATTTTTTCACCCAAACTGGATGATACTTTCAGGTAATGATCAGTACACTAAGGCGACGTGGTTCCCCAAATTTCCTTCTTCTATGTTGAAGCGTTCATTTTCAGTAACAGTTTGAATTTTTAGGTTTCACTCTGTTTTCTCCTATATTGATAGATGTATTTGGAACTCTAAATCCAACACGGTTTGTGCTAGCTTCTTGAAACTTGACACAACAAACTAGTTTCACGTTCTATCTCTATGTTTTGTTTCCTCTTGATGTAGCCCTAAGCAGTGACTGGCGAGAAACACTTTCATGGGAAGGGGTTGCCAAGCTTCCAAAAATTACGAATCTCCAGAAATCTCAGCATATATTTTTTCACCCAAACTGGATGATACTTTCAGGTAATGATCAGTACACTAAGGCGACGTGGTTCCCCAAATTTCGTTCTTCTATGTTAAAGTGTTCATTTCCAGTAACTGTTGGAATTTTTAGGTTTCACTCTGTTTTCTCCTATATTGATAGATGTATTTGGAACTCTAAATCCAACACGGTTTGGGCTAGCTTCTTGAAACTTGACACAACAAAGTAGTTTCACGTTCTATCTCTACGTTTTGTTTCTTCTTGATGTAGCCCTAAGCAGTGACTGGCGAGAAAGACTTTCATGGGAAGGGGTTGCCAAGCTTCCAAAAATTACGAATCTCCAGAAATCTCAGCAAATATTTTTTCACCCAAACTGGATGATACTTTCAGTTAATGGTCAATACAATAAGGCGACGTGGTTCCTCAAATTTCGTTCTTCTATGTTGAAGCGTTCATTTCCATTAACAGTTTGAATTTTTAGGTTTCACTCTGTTTTCTCCTATATTGATAGATGTATTTGGAACTCTAAATCCAACACGGTTTGTGCTAGCTTCTTGAAACTTGACACAACAATGTAGTTTCACGTTCTTTCTCTACGTTTTGTTTCCTCTTTATGTAGCCCTAAGCAGTGACTGGCGAGAAACACTTTCATGGGAAGGGGTTGCCAAGCTTCCAAAAATTACGAATCTCCAGAAATCTCAGCAAATATTTTTTCACACAAACTGGATGATACTTTCAGTTAATGGTCAATACAATAAAGCGACGTGGTTCCTCAAATTTCGTTCTTCTATGTTGAAGCGTTTATTTCCATTAACAGTTTGAAATTTTAGGTTTCACTCTGTTTTCTCCTACATTGATAGATGTATTTGGATCTCTAAATCCAACACGGTTTGTGCTAGCTTCTTGAACCTTGACACAACAATGTAGTTTCACGTTCTTTCTCTACGTTTTGTTTCCTCTTGATGTAGCCCTAAGCAGTGACTGGCGAGAAACACTTTCATGGGAAGGGGTTGCCAAGCTTCCAAAAATTACGAATCTCCAGAAATCTCAGCAAATATTTTTTCACCCAAACTGGATGATACTTTCAGGTAATGATCAGTACACTAAGGCAACGTGGTTCCCCAAATTTCGTTCTTCTATGTTGACGCGTTCATTTCCAGTAATAGTTTGAATTTTTAGGTTTCACTCTGTTTTCTCCTATATTGATAGATGTATTTGGAACTCTAAATCCAACACGGTTTGTGCTAGCTTCTTGAAACTTGACACAACAAAGTAGTTTCACGTTCTGTCTCTATGTTTTGTTTCCTCTTGATGTAGCCCTAAGCAGTGACTGGCGAGAAACAATTTCATGGGAAGGGGTTGCCAAGCTTCCTAAAATTACGAATCTCCAGAAATCTTAGCAAATATTTTTTCACCCAAACTGGATGATACTTTCAGTTAATGGTCAGTACACTAAGGCAACGTGGTTCCCCAAATTTCGTTCTTCTATGTTGAAGCGTTCATTTCCAGTAACAGTTTGAATTTTTAGGTTTCACTCTGTTTTCTCCTATATTGATAGATGTATTTGGAACTCTAAATCCAACACGGTTTGTGCTAGCTTCTTGAAACTTGACACAACAAAGTAGTTCCAGGTTCTATCTCTATGTTTTGTTTCCTCTTGATGTAGCCCTAAGCAGTGACTGGCGAGAAACCCTTTCATGGGAAGGGGTTGCCAAGCTTCCAAAAATTACGAATCTCCAGAAATCTCAGCAAATATTTTTTCACCCAAACTGGATGATACTTTCAGTTAATGGTCAGTACACTAAGTCGACATGGTTCCCCAAATTTTGTTCTTCTATGTTAAAGTGTTCATTTCCAGGAACAGTTGGAATTTTTAGGTTTCACTCTGTTTTCTCCTATATTGATAGATGTATTTGGAACGCTAAATCCAACACGGTTTGTGCTAGCTTCTTGAAACTTGACACAACAAAGTAGTTCCACGTTCTATCTCTATGTTTTGTTGCCTCTTGATGTAGCCCTAAGCAGTGACTGGCGTGAAACACTTTCATGGAAAGGGGTTGCCAAGCTTCCCAAAATTACGAATCTCCAGAAATCTCAGCAAATATTTTTTCACCCAAACTGGATGATACTTTCAGTTAATGGTCAATACCCTAAGGCGAAGTGGTTCCCCAAATTTCGTTCTTCTATGTTGAAGCGTTCATTTCCAGTAACAGTTTGAATTTTTAGGTTTCACTCTGTTTTCTCCTATATTGATAGATGTATTTGGAACTCTAAATCCAACACGGTTTGTGCTAGCTTCTTGAAACTTGACACAACAAAGTAGTTTCACGTTCTATCTCTACGTTTTCTTTCCTCTAGATGTAGCCCTAAGCAGTGACTGGCGAGAAACACTTACATAGGAAGGGGTTGCCAAGCTTCCAAAAATTACGAATCTCCAGAAATCTCAGCAAATATTTTTTCACCCAAACTGGATGATACTTTCAGGTAATGATCAGTACACTAAGGCAACGTGGTTCCCCAAATTTCGTTCTTCTATGTTGACATGTTCATTTCCAGTAACAGTTTGAATTTTTAGGTTTCACTCTGTTTTCTCCTGTATTGATAGATGTATTTGGAACTCTAAATCCAACACGGTTTGTGCTAGCTTCTTGAAACTTGACACAACAAAGTAGTTTCACGTTCTATCTCTATGTTTTGTTTCCTCTTGATGTAGCCCTAAGCAGTGACTGGCGAGAAACACTTTCATGGGAAGGGGTTGCCAAGCTTCCTAAAATTACGAATCTCCAGAAATCTCAGCAAATATTTTTTCACCCAAACTGGATGATACTTTCAGTTAATGGTCAGTACACTAATTCAACGTGGTTCCCCAAATTTCGTTCTTCTATGTTGAAGCGTTCATTTCCAGTAACAGTTTGAATTTTTAGGTTTCACTCTGTTTTCTCCTATATTGATAGATGTATTTGGAACTCTAAATCCAACACGGTTTGTGCTAGCTTCTTGAAACTTGACACAACAAAGTAGTTCCAGGTTCTATCTCTACGTTTTGTTTCCTCTTGATGTAGCCCTAAGATGTGACTGGCGAGAAACCCTTTCATGGGAAGGGGTTGCCAAGCTTCCAAAAATTACGAATCTCCAGAAATCTCAGCAAATATTTTTTCACCCAAACTGGATGATACTTTCAGTTAATGGTCAGTACACTAAGGCGACATGGTTCCCCAAATTTTGTTCTTCTATGTTAAAGTGTTCATTTCCAGGAACAGTTTGAATTTTTAGGTTTCACTCTGTTTTCTCCTATATTGATAGATGTATTTGGAACGCTAAATCCAACACGGTTTGTGCTAGCTTCTTGAAACTTGACACAACAAAGTAGTTCCACATTCTATCTCTATGTTTTGTTGCCTCTTGATGTAGCCCTAAGCAGGGACTGGCGTGAAACACTTTCATGGAAAGGGGTTGCCAAGCTTCCCAAAATTACGAATCTCCAGAAATCTCAGCAAATATTTTTTCACCCAAACTGGATGATACTTTCAGTTAATGGTCAATACCCTAAGGCGAAGTGGTTCCCCAAATTTCGTTCTTCTATGTTGAAGCGTTCATTTCCAGTAACAGTTTGAATTTTTAGGTTTCACTCTGTTTTCTCCTATATTGATAGATGTATTTGGAACTCTAAATCCAACACGGTTTGTGCTAGCTTCTTGAAACTTGACACAACAAAGTAGTTTCACGTTCTATCTCTACGTTTTCTTTCCTCTAGATGTATCCCTAAGCAGTGACTGGCGAGAAACACTTACATAGGAAGGGGTTGCCAAGCTTCCAAAAATTACGAATCTCCAGAAATCTCAGCAAATATTTTTTCACCCAAACTGGATGATACTTTCAGGTAATGATCAGTACACTAAGGCAACGTGGTTCCCCAAATTTCGTTCTTCTATGTTGACGCGTTCATTTCCAGTAACAGTTTGAAATTTTAGGTTTCACTCTGTTTTCTCCTGTATTGATAGATGTATTTGGAACTCTAAATCCAACACGGTTTGTGCTAGCTTCTTGAAACTTGACACAACAAAGTAGTTTCACGTTCTATCTCTATGTTTTGTTTCCTCTTGATGTAGCCCTAAGCAGTGACTGGCGAGAAAAACTTTCATGGGAAGGGGTTGCCAAACTTCCTAAAATTACGAATCTCCAGAAATCTCAGCAAATATTTTTTCACCCAAACTGGATGATACTTTCAGTTAATGGTCAGTACACTAAGGCAACGTGGTTCCCCAAATTTCGTTCTTCTATGTTGAAGCGTTCATTTCCAGTAACAGTTTGAATTTTTAGGTTTCACTCTGTTTTCTCCTATATTGATAGATGTATTTGGAACTCTAAATCCAACACGGTTTGTGCTAGCTTCTTGAAACCTGACACAACAAAGTAGTTTCACGTTCTATCTCTATGTTTTGTTTCCTCTTGATGTAGCCCTAAGCAGTGACTGGCGAGAAACACTTTCATGGGAAGGGGTTGCCAAGCTTCCAAAAATTACGAATCTCCAGAAATCTCAGCATATATTTTTTCACCCAAACTGGATGATACTTTCAGGTAATGATCAGTACACTAAGGCGACGTGGTTCCCCAAATTTCGTTCTTCTATGTTAAAGTGTTCATTTCCAGTAACTGTTGGAATTTTTATTTTTCACTCTGTTTTCTCCTATATTGATAGATGTATTTGGAACTCTAAATCCAACACGGTTTTTGCTAGCTTCTTGAAACTTGACACAACAAAGTAGTTCCACGTTCTATCTCTATGTTTTGTTTCCTCTTGATATAGCCCTAAGCAGTGACTGGCGTGAAACACTTTCATGGAAAGGGGTTGCCAAGCTTCCCAAAATTACGAATCTCCAGAAATCTCAGCAAATATTTTTTCACCCAAACTGGATGATACTTTCAGTTAATGGTCAATACACTAAGGCGAAGTGGTTCCCCAAATTTCGTTCTTCTATGTTGAAGCGTTCATTTCCAGTAACAGTTTGAATTTTTAGGTTTCACTCTGTTTTCTCCTATATTAATAGATGTATTTGGAAGTCTAAATCCAACACGGTTTGTGCTAGCTTCTTGAAACTTGACACAACAATGTAGTTTCACGTTCTATCTCTACGTTTTGTTTCCTCTAGATGTAGCCCTAAGCAGTGACTGGCGAGAAACACTTTCATGGGAAGGGGTTGCCAAGCTTCCAAAAATTACGTATCTCCAGAAATCTCAGCAAATATTTTTTCACCCAAACTGGATGATACTTTCAGGTAATGATCAGTACACTAAGGCAACGTGGTTCCCCCAATTTCGTTCTTCTATGTTGAAGCGTTCATTTCCAGTAACAGTTTGAATTTTTAGGTTTCACTCTGTTTTCTCCTATATTGATAGAAGTATTTGGAACTCTAAATCCAACACGGTTTGTGCTAGCTTCTTGAAACTTGACACAACAAAGTAGTTTCACGTTCTATCTCTATGTTTTGTTACCTCTTGATGTAGCCCTAAGCAGTGACTGGCAAGAAACACTTTCATGGAAAGGGGTTGCCAAGCTTCCTAAAATTACGAATCTCCAGAAATCTCAGCAAATATTTTTTCACACAAACTGGATGATAATTTCAGTTAATGGTCAGTACACTAAGGCGACGTGGTTCCCCAAATTTCGTTCTTCTATGTTGAAGCGTTCATTACCAGTAAAAGTTTGAATTTTTAGGTTTCACTCTGTTTTCTCCTATATTGATAGATGTATTTGGAACTCTAAATCCAACACGGTTTGTGCTAGCTTCTTGAAACTTGACACAACAAAGTAGTTTCACGTTCTATCTCTACGTTTTGTTTCTTCTTGATGTAGCCCTAAGCAGTGACTGGCGAGAAAGACTTTCATGGAACGGGCTTGCCAAGCTTCCAAAAATTACGAATCTCCAGAAATCTCAGCAAATATTTTTTCACCCAAACTGGATGATACTTTCAGGTAATGATCAGTACACTAAGGCGACGTGGATCCCCAAATTTCGTTCTTCTATGTTGAAGCGTTCATTTCCAGTAACAGTTTGAATTTTTAGGTTTCACTCTGTTTTCTCCTATATTGATAGATGTATTTGGAACTCTAAATCCAACACGGTTTGTGCTAGCTTCTTGAAACTTGACACAACACAGTAGTTTCATGTTCTATCACTATGTTTTGTTTCCTCTTGATGTAGCCCTAAGCAGTGACTTGCGAGAAACACTTTCATGGAAAGGGGTTGCCAAGCTTCCAATAATTACGAATCTCCAGAAATCTCAGCAAATATTTTTTCACCCAAACTGGATGATACTTTCAGGTAATGATCAGTACACTAAGGCGATGTGGTTCCCCAAATTTCGCTCTTCTATGTTGAAGCGTTTATTTCCAGTAACAGTTTGAATTTTTAGGTTTCACTCTGTTTTCTCCAATTGATAGATGTATTTGGAACTCTAAATCCAACACGGTTTGTGCTAGCTTCTTGAAACTTGACACAACAAAGTAGTTTCACGTTCTATCTCTACGTTTTGTTTCCTCTTGATGTAGCCCTAAGCAGTGACTGGCGAGAAACACTTTCATGGGAAGGGGTAGCCAAGCTTCCCAAAATTACGAATCTCCAGAAAACTCAGCAAATATTTTTTCACCCAAACTGGATGATACTTTCAGTTAATGGTCAGTACACTAAGGCGACGTGGTTCCTTAAATTTCGTTCTTCTATGTTGAAGCGTTCATTTCCAGTAACAGTTTGAATTTTTAGGTTTCACTCTGTTTTTTCCTATATTGATAGATGTATTTGGAACTCTAAACCCAACACGATTTGGGCTAGCTTCTTGAAACTTGACACAAAAAACTAGTTTCACGTTCTATCTCTATGTTTTGTTTCCTCTTGATGTAGCCCTAAGCAGTGACTGGCGAGAAACTCTTTCATGGGAAGGGGTTGCCAAGCTTCAAAAAATTACGACACTCCAGAAATCTCAGCAAATATTTTTTCACCCAAACTGGATGATACTTTCAGTTAATGGTCAGTACACTAAGGTGACGTGGTTCCCCAAATTTCGTTCTTCTATGTTGAAGCGTTCATTTCCAGTAAGAGTTTGAATTTTTAGGTTTCACTCTGTTTTCTCCCATATTGATAGATGTATTTGGAACTCTAAATCCAACACGGTTTGTGCTAGCTTCTTGAAACTTGACACAACAAAGTAGTTTCACGTTCTATCTCTCCGTTTTCTTTCCTCTTGATGTAGCCCTAAGCAGTGACTGGCGAGAAACACTTTCATGGTTAGTGGTTGCCAAGCTTCCAAAAATTACGAATCTCCAGAAATCTCAGCTAATATTTTTTCACCCAAACTGGATGATACATTCAGGTAATGATCAGTACACTAAGGCGACGTGGATCCCCAAATTTCGTTCTTCTATGTTGAAGCGTTCATTTCCAGTAACAGTTTGAATTTTTAGGTTTCACTCTGTTTTCTCCTATATTGATAGATGTATTTGGAACTCTAAATCCAACACGGTTTGTGCTAGCTTCTTGAAACTCGACACAACAAAGTAGTTTCACGTTCTATCTCTATGTTTTGTTTCTTCTTGATGTAGCCCTAAGCAGTGACTGGCGAGAAACACTTTCATGGGAAGGGGTGGCCAAGCTTCCAAAAATTACGAATCTCCAGAAATCTCAGCAAATATTTTTTCACCCAAACTGGATGATACTTTCAGGTAATGATCAGTACACTAAGGCGACGTGGATCCCCAAATTTCGTTCTTCTACGTTGAAGCGTTCATTTCCAGTAACAGTTTGAATTTTTAGGTTTCACTCTGTTTTCTCCTATATTGATAGATGTATTTGGAACTCTAAATCCAACACGGTGTGTGCTAGCTTCTTGAAACTTGACACAACAAACTAGTTTCACGTTCTATCTCTACGTTTTGTTTCCTCTTGATGTAGCCCAAGCAGTGACTGGCGAGAAACCCTTTTCATGGGAAGGGGTTGCCAAGCTTCCAAAAATTACGACACTCCAGAAATCTCAGCAAATATTTTTTCACAAAAACTGGATGATACTTTCAGGTAATGATCAGTACACTAAGGCGACGTGGTTCCCCAAATTTCGTTCTTCTATGTTGAAGCATTCATTTCCATTAACAGTTTGAATTTTTAGGTTTCACTCTGTTTTCTCCTACATTGATAGATGTATTTGGAACTCTAAATCCAACACGTTTTGTGCTAGCTTCTTGAAACTTGACACAACAAAGTAGTTTCACGTTCTATCTCTATGTTTTGTTTCCTCTTGATGTAGCCCTAAGCAGTGACTGGTGAGAAACACTTTCATGGAAAGAGGTTGCCAAGCTTCCAAAATTTACGAATCTCCAGAAATCTCAGCAAATATTTTTTCACCCAAACTGGATGATACTTTCAGGTAATGATCAGTACACTAAGGCGACGTGGATCCCCAAATTTCGTTCTTCTATGTTGAAGCGTTCATTTCCAGTAACAGTTTGAATTTTTAGGTTTCACTCTGTTTTCTCCTATAATGATAGATGTATTAGGAACTCTAAATCCAACACGGTTTGTGCTAGCTTCTTGAAACCTGACAAAACAAGGTAGTTTCACGTTCTATCTCTACGTTTTGTTTCCTCTTGATGTAGCCCTAAGCAGTGACTGGCGAGAAACACTTTCATGGAAAGGGGTTGCCAAGCTTCCAAAAATTACGAATCTCCAGAAATCTCAGCAAATATTTTTTCACCCAAACTGGATGATACTTTCAGGTAATGATCAGTACACGAAGGCGACGTGGTTCCCCAAATTTCGTTCTTCTATGTTGAAGCATTCATTTCCAGTAACAGTTTGAATTTTTAGGTTTCACTCTGTTTTCTCCTATATTGATAGATGTATTAGGAACTCTAAATCCAACACGGTTTGTGCTAGCTTCTTGAAACCTGACAAAACAAGGTAGTTTCACGTTCTATCTCTAGGTTTTGTTTCCTCTTGATGTAGCCCTAAGCAGTGACTGGCGAGAAACACTTTCATGGAAAGGGATTGCCAAGCTTCCTAAAATTACGAATCTCCAGAAATCTCAGCAAATATTTTTTCACCCAAACTGGATGATACTTTCAGGTAATGATCAGTACACTAAGGCGACGTGGTTCCCCAAATTTCGTTCTTCTATGTTGAAGCGTTCATTTCCAGTAACAGTTGGAATTTTTAGGTTTCACTCTGTTTTCTCCTATATTGATAGATGTATTTGGAACTCTAAATCCAACACGGTTTGTGCTAGCTTCTTGAAACTTGACACAACAAAATAGTTTCACGTTCTATCTCTATGTTTTGTTTCCTCTTGATGTAGCCCTAAGCAGTGACTGGCGAGAAACACTTTCATGGGAAGGGGTTGCCAAGCTTCCAAAAATTACGAATCTCCAGAAATCTCAGCAAATATTTTTTCACCCAAACTGGATGATACTTTCAGGTAATGATCAGTACTCTAAGGCAACATGGTTCGCCAAATTTCGTTCTTCTATGTTGAAGCGTTCATTTCCAGTAACAGTTGGAATTTTTAGGTTTCACTCTGTTTTCTCCCATATTGATAGATGTATTTAGAACTCTAAATCCAACACGGTTTGTGCTAGCTTCTTGAAACTTGACACAACAAAGTAGTTTCACATTCTATCTCTACGTTTTGTTTCCTCTTGATGTAGCCCTAAGCAGTGACTGGCGAGAAACACTTTCATGGGAAGGGGTTGCCAAGCTTCCAAAAATTACGTATCTCCAGAAATCTCAGCGAATTTTTTTTTACCGAAACTGGATGATACTTTCAGGTAATGATCAGTACACTAGTGCGACTTGTTTCCCTAAATTTCGTTCTTCTATGTTGAAGCGTTCATTTCCAGTAACAGTTTGAATTTTTAGGTTTCACTCTGTTTTCTCCTATATTGATAGATGTATTTGGAACACTAAATCCAACACGGTTTGTGCTAGCTTCGTGAAACTTGACACAACACAGTAGTTTCACGTTCTATCACTATGTTTTCTTTCCTCTTGATGTAGCCCTAAGCAGTGACTGGCGAGAAACACTTTCATGGAAAGGGGTTGCCAAGATTCCAAAAATTACGAATCTCCAGAAATCTCAGCAAATATTTTTTCACCCAAACTGGATGATACTTTCAGGTAATGAGCAGTACACTAAGGCGACGTGGTTCCCCAAATTTCGTTCTTCTATGTTGAAGCGTTCATTTCCAGTAACATTTGGAATTTTTAGGATTCACTCTGTTTTCTCCCATATTGATAGATGTATTTGGAACTCTAAATCCAACACGGTTTGTGCTAGCTTCTTGAAACTTGACACAACAAAGTAGTTTCACGTTCTATCTCTACGTTTTGTTTCCTCTTGATGTAGCCCTAAGCAGTGACTGGCGAGAAACACTTTCATGGGAAGGGGTAGCCAAGCTTCCCAAAATTACGAATCTCCAGAAATCTCAGCAAATATTTTTTCACCCAAACTGGATGATACTTTCAGTTAATGGTCAGTACACTAAGGCGACGTGGTTCCCCAAATTTCGTTCTTCTATGTTGAAGCGTTCATTTCCAGTAACAGTTTGAATTTTTAGGTTTCACTCTGTTTTTTCCTATATTGATAGATGTATTTGGAACACTAAACCCAACACGATTTGGGCTAGCTTCTTGAAACTTGACACAAAAAACTAGTTTCACATTCTATCTCTATGTTTTGTTTCCTCTTGATGTAGCCCTAAGCAGTGACTGGCGAGAAACTCTTTCATGGGAAGGGGTTGCCAAGCTTCAAAAAATTACGACACTCCAGAAATCTCAGCAAATATTTTTTCACCCAAACTGGATGATACTTTCAGTTAATGGTCAGTACACTAAGGTGACGTGGTTCCCCAAATTTCGTTCTTCTATGTTGAAGCGTTCATTTCCAGTAACAGTTTGAATTTTTAGGTTTCACTCTGTTTTCTCCTATATTGATAGATGTATTTGGAAGTCTAAATCCAACACGGTTTGTGCTAGCTTCTTGAAACTTGACACAACAAAGTAGTTTCAGGTTCTATCTCTATGTTTTGTTTCCTCTTGATGTAGCCCTAAGCAGTGACTGGCGAGAAACACTTTCATGGGAAGGGGTTGCCAAGCTTCCAAAAATTACGAATCTCCAGAAATCTTAGCAAATATTTTTTCACCCAAACTGGATGATACTTTCAGGTAATGATCAGTACACTAAGGCGACGTGGATCCCCAAATTTCGTTCTTCTATGTTGAAGCGTTCATTTCCAGTAACAGTTTGAATTTTTAGGTTTCACTCTGTTTTCTCCTATAATGATAGATGTATTAGGAACTCTAAATCCAACACGGTTTGTGCTAGCTTCTTGAAACCTGACAAAACAAGGTAGTTTCACGTTCTATCTCTACGTTTTGTTTCCTCTTGATGTAGCCCTAAGCAGTGACTGGCGAGAAACACTATCATGGGAAGGGGTTGCCAAGCTTCCCAAAATTACGAATCTCCAGAAATCTCAGCAAATATTTTTTCACCCAAACCGGATGATACTTTCAGTTAATGGTCAGTACACTAAGGCGACGTGGTTCCCCAAATTTCGTACTTCTATGTTGAAGCGTTCATTTCCAGTAACAGTTGGAATTTTTAGGGTTCACTCTGTTTTCTCCTATATTGATAGATGTATTTGGAACTCTAAATCCAACACGGTTTGTGCTAGCTTCTTGAAACTCGACACAACAAAGTAGTTTCACGTTCTATCTCTATGTTTTGTTTCCTCTTGATGTAGCCCTAAGCAGTGACTGGCGAGAAACACTTTCATGGAAAGGGGTTGCCAAGCTTCCAAAAATTACGAATCTCCAGAAATCTCAGCAAATATTTTTTCACCCAAACTGGATGATACTTTCAGGTAATGATCAGTACACGAAGGCGACGTGGTTCCCCAAATTTCGTTCTTCTATGTTGAAGCGTTCATTTCCAGTAACAGTTTGAATTTTTAGGTTTCACTCTGTTTTCTCCTATATTGATAGATGTATTAGGAACTCTAAATCCAACACGGTTTGTGCTAGCTTCTTGAAACCTGACAAAACAAGGTAGTTTCACGTTCTATCTCTACGTTTTGTTTCCTCTTGATGTAGCCCTAAGCAGTGACTGGCGAGAAACACTTTCATGGAAAGGGATTGCCAAGCTTCCTAAAATTACGAATCTCCAGAAATCTCAGCAAATATTTTTTCACCCAAACTGGATGATACTTTCAGGTAATGATCAGTACACTAAGGCGACGTGGTTCCCCAAATTTCGTTCTTCTATGTTGAAGCGTTCATTTCCAGTAACAGTTGGAATTTTTAGGTTTCACTCTGTTTTCTCCTATATTGATAGATGTATTTGGAACTCTAAATCCAACAAGGTTTGTGCTAGCTTCTTGAAACTTGACACAACAAAATAGTTTCACGTTCTATCTCTATGTTTTGTTTCCACTTGATGTACCCCTAAGCAGTGACTGGCGAGAAACACTTTCATGGAACGGGGTTGCCAAGCTTCCAAAAATTACGAATCTCCAGAAATCTCAGCAAATATTTTTTCACCCAAACTGGATGATACTTTCAGGTAATGATCAGTACACTAAGGCGACTTGGTTCCCCGAATTTCGTTCTTCTATGTTGAAGCGTTCATTTCCAGTAACAGTTTGAATTTTTAGGTTTCACTCTGTTTTCTCCTATATTGATAGATGTATTTGGAACTCTAAATCCAACACGGTTTGTGCTAGCTTCTTGAAACTCGACACAATAAAGTAGTTTCACGTTCTATCTCTATGTTTTGTTTCTTCTTGATGTAGCCCTAAGCAGTGACTGGCGAGAAACACTTTCATGGGAAGGGGTTGCCAAGCTTCCAAAAATTACGAATCTCCAGAAATCTCAGCAAATATTTTTTCACCCAAACTGGATGATACTTTCAGGTAATGATCAGTACACTAAGGCGACGTGGATCCCCAAATTTCGTTCTTCTACGTTGAAGCCTTCATTTCCAGTAACAGTTTGAATTTTTAGGTTTCACTCTGTTTTCTCCTATATTGATAGATGTATTTGGAACTCTAAATCCAACACGGTTTGTGCTAGCTTCTTGAAACTTGACACAACAAACTAGATTCACGTTCTATCTCTACGTTTTGTTTCCTCTTGATGTAGCCCAAGCAGTGACTGGCGAGAAACCCTTTTCATGGGAAGGGGTTGCCAAGCTTCCAAAAATTACGACACTCCAGAAATCTCAGCAAATATTTTTTCACAAAAACTGGATGATACTTTCAGGTAATGATCAGTACACTAAGGCGACGTGGTTCCCCAAATTTCGTTCTTCTATGTTGAAGCGTTCATTTCCAGTAACTGTTTGAATTTTTAGGTTTCACTCTGTTTTCTCCTATATTGATAGATGTATTTGGAACTCTAAATCCAACACGTTTTGTGCTAGCTTCTTGAAACTTGACACAACAAAGTAGTTTCACGTTCTATCTCTATGTTTTGTTTCCTCTTGATGTAGCCCTAAGCAGTGACTGGTGAGAAACACTTTCATGGAAAGGGGTTGCCAAGCTTCCAAAAATTACGAATCTCCAGAAATCTCAGCAAATATTTTTTGAACCAAACTGGATGATACTTTCAGGTAATGATCAGTACACTAAGGCGACGTGGTTCCCCAATTTTCGTTCTTCTATGTTGAAGCGTTCATTTCCAGTAACAGTTTGAATTTTTAGGTTTCACTCTGTTTTCTCCTATATTGATAGATGTATTAGGAACTCTAAATCAAACACGGTTTGTGCTAGCTTCTTGAAACCTGACAAAACAAGGTAGTTTCATGTTCTATCTCTACGTTTTGTTTCCTCTTGATGTAGCCCTAAGCAGTGACTGGCGAGAAACACTATCATGGGAAGGGGTTGCCAAGCTTCCCAAAATTACGAATCTCCAGAAATCTCAGCAAATATTTTTTCACCCTAACTGGGTGATACTTTCAGTTAATGGTCAGTACACTAAGGCGACGTGGTTCCCCAAATTTCGTTCTTCTATGTTGAAGCGTTCATTTCCAGTAACAGTTGGAATTTTTAGGTTTCACTCTGTTTTCTCCTATATTGATAGATGTATTTGGAACTCTAAATCCAACACGGTTTGTGCTAGCTTCTTGAAACTCGACACAACAAAGTAGTTTCACGTTCTATCTCTATGTTTTGTTTCCTCTTGATGTAGCCCTAAGCAGTGACTGGCGAGAAACACTTTCATGGGAAGGGGTTGCCAAGCCTCCCAAAATTGCGAATCTCCAGAAATCTCAGCAAATATTTTTTCACCCAAACTGGATGATACTTTCAGGTAATGATCAGTACACTAAGGCGACGTGGTTCCCCAAATTTCGTTCTTCTATGTTAAAGTGTTCATTAACAGTAACAGTTGGGATTTTTAGGTTTCACTCTGTTTTCTCCTATATTGATAGATGTTTTTGGAACTCTAAATCCAACACGGTTTGTGCTAGCTTCTTGAAACTTGACGCAACAAACTAGTTTCACGTTCTATCTCTACGTTTTGTTTCCTCTTGATGTAGCCCTAAGCAGTGACTGGCGAGAAACACTTTCATGGGAAGGGGTTGCCAAGCTTCCCAAAATTACGAATCTCCAGAAATCTCAGCAAATATTTTTTCACACAAACTGGATGATACTTTCAGTTAATGGTCAGTACACTAAGGAGACGTGGTTCCCCAAATTTCGTTCTTCTATGTTGAAGCGTTCATTTCCAGTAACAGTTTGAATTTTTAGGTTTCACTCTGTTTTCTCCTATATTGATAGATGTATTTGGTACTCTAAATCCAACACGGTTTGTGCTAGCTTCTTGAAACTTGACACAACAAAGTAGTTTCACGTTCTATCTCTATGTTTTGTTTCCTCTTGATGTAGCCCTAAGCAGTGACTGGCGAGAAACACTTTCATGGAAAGGGGTTGCCAAGCTTCCAAAAATTACGAATCTCCAGAAATCTCAGCAAATATTTTTTCACCCAAACTGGATGATACTTTCAGGTAATGATTAGTACACTAATTAGACTTGGTTACGCAAATTTCATTCTTCTATGTTGAAGCGTTCATTTCTAGTAACAGTTTGAATTTTTAGGTTTCACTCTGTTTTCTCCTATATTGATAGATGTACTTAGAACTCTAAATCCAACACAGTTTGTGCTAGCTTCTTGAAACTTGACACCACAAAGTAGTTTCACGTTCTATATCTACGTTTTGTTTCCTCTTGATGTAGCCCTAAGCAGTGACTGGCGAGAAACACTTTCATAAGAAGGGGATGCCAAGCTTCCAAAAATTACGAATCTCCAGAAATCTCAGCAAATATTTTTTCACCCAAACTGGATGATCCTTTAAGGTAATGATCAGTACACTAAGGCGACTTGGTTCCCCAAATTTCGTTCTTCTATGTTGAAGCGTTCATTTCCAGTAACAGTTTGAATTTTTAGGTTTCACTCTGTTTTCTCCTATATTGATAGATGTATTTGGAACTCTAAATCCAACACGGTTTGTGCTAGCTTCTTGAAACTTGACACAACAAATTAGTTTCACGTTCTATCTCTACGTTTTGTTTCCTCTTGATGTAGCCCTAAGCAGTGACTGGCGAGAAACCCTTTCATGGAACGGGGTTGCCAAGCTTCCAAAAATTACGAATCTCCAGAAATCTCAGCAAATATTTTTTCACCCAAACTGGATGATACTTTAAGGTAATGATCAGTAAACTAAGGCGACTTGGTTCCCCAAATTTCGTTCTTCTATGTTGAAGCGTTCATTTCCAGTAACAGTTTGAATTTTTAGGTTTCACTCTGTTTTCTCCTATATTGATAGATGTTTTTGGAACTCTAAATCCAACACAGTTTGTGCTAGCTTCTTGAAACTTGACACAACAAAGTAGTTTCACGTTCTATCTCTACATTTTGTTTCCTCTTGATGTAGCCCTAAGCAGTGACTGGCGAGAAACACTTTCATGGGAAGGGGTTGCCAAGCTTCCAAAAATTACGAATCTCCAGAAATCTCAGCAAATATTTTTTCACCCAAACTGGATAATACTTTCAGGTAATGATCAGTAAACTAAGGCGACTTGGTTCCCCAAATTTCGTTCTTCTATGTTGAAGCGTTCTTTTCCAGGAACAGTTTGAATTTTTAGGTTTCACTCTCTTTTCTCCTATATTGATAGATGTATTTGGAACACTAAATCCTATACGGTTTGTGCTAGCTTCTTGAAACTTGACACAACAAAGTAGTTTCACGTTCTATCTCTACGCTTTGTTTCCTCTTGATGTAGCCCTAAGCAGTGACTGGCGAGAAACACTTTCATGGGAAGGGGTAGCCAAGTCTCCAAAAATTACGAATCTCCAGAAATCTCAGCAAATATTTTTTCACCCAAACTGGATGATACTTTCAGGTAATGATCAGTACACTAAGGCGACTTGGTTCCCCAAATTTCATTCTTCTATGATGAAGCGTTCATTTCCAGTAACAGTTTGAATTTTTAGGTTTCACTCTGTTTTCTCCTATATTGATAGATGTATTTGGAACGCTAAATCCAACACGGTTTGTGCTAGCTTCTTGAAACTTGACACAACAAATTAGTTTCATGTTCTGTCTCTACGTTTTGTTTCCTCTTGATGTAGCCCTAAGCAGTGACTGGCGAGAAACACTTTCATGGGAAGGGGTTGCCAAGTCTCCAAAAATTACGAATCTCCAGAAATCTCAGCAAATATTTTTTCACCCAAACTGGATGATACTTTCAGGTAATGATCAGTACACCAAGGCGACTTGGTTCCCCAAATTTCATTCTTCTATGTTGAAGCGTTCATTTCCAGTAACAGTTTGAATTTTTAGGTTTCACTCTGTTTTCTCCTATATTGATAGATGTACTTGGAACTCTAAATCCAACACAGTTTGTGCTAGCTTCTTGAAACTTGACACAACAAAGTAGTTTCACGTTCTATCTCTACGTTTTGTTTCCTCTTGATGTAGCCCTAAGCAGTGACTGGCGAGAAACACTTTCATGGGAAGGGGTTGCCAAGCTTCCAAATATTACGAATCTCCAGAAATCTCAGCAAATATTTTTTCACCCAAACTAGATGATACTTTAAGGTAATGATCAGTACAATATGGCGACTTGGTTCCCCAAATTTCGTTCTTCTATGTTGAAGCGGTCATTTCCAGTAACAGTTTGAATTTTTAGGTTTCACTCTGTTTTCTCCTATATTGATAGATGTATTTGGAACACTAAATCCAATACGGTTTGTGCTAGCTTCTTGAAACTTGACACAACAAAGTAGTATCACGTTCTATCTCTACGTTTTGTTTCCTCTTGATGTAGCCCTAAGCAGTGACTGGCGAGAAACATTTTCATGGGAAGGGGTTGCCAAGTCTCCAAAAATTACGAATCTCCAGAAATCTCAGCAAATATTTTTTCACCCAAACTTGATGATACTTTCAGGTAATGATCAGTACACTAAGGCGACTTGGTTCCCCAAATTTCGTTCTTCTATGTTGAAGCGTTCATTTCCAGTAACAGTTTGAATTTTTAGGTTTCACTCTGTTTTCTCCTATATTGATAGATGTATTTGGAACTCTAAATCCAACACGGTTTTTGCTAGCTTCTTTTAACTTGACACAACAAAGTAGTTTCACGTTCTATCTCTATGTTTTGTTTCCTCTTGATGTAGCCCTAAGCAGTGACTGGCAAGAAACACTTTCATTGAAAGGACTTGCCAAGCTTCCAAAAATTACGAATCTCCAGAAATCTCAGCAAATATTTTTTCACCCAAACTGGATGATACTTTCAGGTAATGATCAGTACACTAAGGCGACTCGGTTCTCCAAATTTCATTCTTCTATGTTGAAGCGTTCATTTCCAGTAACAGTTTAAATTTTTAAGTTTCACTCTGTTTTCTCCTATATTGATAGATGTATTTGGAACTCTAAATCCAACACGGTTTGTGCTAGCTTCTTGAAACTTGACACAACAAAGTAGTTTCACATTCTATCTCTACGTTTTGTTTCCTCTTGATGTAGCCCTAAGCAGTGACTGGCGAGAAACACTTTCATGGGAAGGGGTTGCCAAACTTCCAAAAATTACGAATCTCCAGAAATCTCAGCAAATATTTTTTCACCCAAACTGGATGATACTTTCAGGTAATGATCAGTACACTAAGGCGACGTGGTTCCCCAAATTTTGTTCTTCTATGTTGAAGCGTTCATTTCCAGTAACTGTTGGAATTTTTAGGTTTCACTCTGTTTTCTCCTATATTGATAGATGTATTTGGAACTCTAAATCCAACACGGTTTGTGCTAGCTTCTTGAAAATTGACACAACAAAGTAGTTCCACGTTCTATCTCTATGTTTTGTTTCCTCTTGATGTAGCCCTAAGCAGTGACTGGCGAGAAACACTTTCATAGAAAGGGGTTGCCAAGCTTCCCAAAATTACGAATCTCCAGAAATCTCAGCAAATATTTTTTCACCCAAACTGGATGATACTTTCAGTTAATGGTCAGTACACTAAGGCGAAGTGGTTCCCCAAATTTCGTTCTTCTATGTTGAAGCGTTCATTTCCAGTAACAGTTTGAATTTTTAGGTTTCACTCTGTTTTCTCCTATATTGATAGATGTATTTGGTACTCTAAATCCAACACGGTTTGTGCTAGCTTCTTGAAACTTGACACAACAAAGTAGTTTCACGTTCTATCTCTACGTTTTGTTTCCTCTTGATGTAGCCCTAAGAAGTGACTGCCGAGAAACACTTTCATGGAAAGGGGTTGCCAAGCTTCCAAAAATTACGAATCTCCAGAAATCTCAGCAAATATTTTTTCACCCAAACTGGATGATACTTTCAGGTAATGATTAGTACACTAATTAGACTTGGTTACGCAAATTTCATTCTTCTATGTTGAAGCGTTCATTTCCAGTAACAGTTTGAATTTTTAGGTTTCACTCTGTTTTCTCCTATATTGATAGATGTACTTGGAACTCTAAATCCAACATAGTTTGTGCTAGCTTCTTGAAACTTGACACAACAAAGTAGTTTCACGTTCTATCTCTACGTTTTGTTTCCTCTTGATGTAGCCCTAAGCAGTGACTGGCGAGAAACATTTTCATGGGAAGGGGTTGCCAAGTCTCCAAAAATTACGAATCTCCAGAAATCTCAGCAAATATTTTTTCACCCAAACTGGATGATCCTTTAAGGTAATGATCAGTACACTAAGGCGACTTGGTTCCCCAAATTTCGTTCTTCTATGTTGAAGCATTCATTTCCAGTAACAGTTTGAATTTTTAGGTTTCACTCTCTTTTCTCCTATATTGATAGATGTATTTGGAACACTAAATCCTATACGGTTTGTGCTAGCTTCTTGAAACTTGACACAACAAAGTAGTTTCACGTTCTATCTCTACGCTTTGTTTCCTCTTGATGTAGCCCTAAGCAGTGACTGGCGAGAAACACTTTCATGGGAAGGGGTTGCCAAGCTTCCAAAAATTACGAATCTCCAGAAATCTCAGCAAATATTTTTTCACCCAAACTGGATGATACTTAAAGGTAACTATCTGTACACTAAGGCGACTTGGTTCCCCAAATTTCGTTTTTCTATGTTGAAGCGTTCTTTTCCAGTAACAGTTTGAATTTTTAGGTTTCACTCTGTTTTCTCCTATATTGATAGATGTTTTTGGAACTCTAAATCCAACACAGTTTGTGCTAGCTTCTTGAAACTTGACACAACAAAGTAGTTTCACGTTCTATCTCTACGTTTTGTTTCCTCTTGATGTAGCCCTAAGCAGTGACTGGCGAGAAACACTTTCATGGGAAGGGGTTGCCAAGCTTCCAAAAATTACGAATCTCCAGAAATCTCAGCAAATATTTTTTCACCCAAACTGGATGATCCATTAAGGTAATGATCAGTAGACTAAGGCGACTTGGTTCCCCAAATTTCGTTCTTCTATGTTGAAGCGTTCATTTCCAGTAACAGTTTGAATTTTTAGGTTTCACTCTGTTTTCTCCAATATTGATAGATGTATTTGGAACTCTAAATCCAACACGGTTTGTGCTAGCTTCTTGAAACTTGACACAACAAATTAGTTTCACGTTCTATCTCTACATTTTGTTTCCTCTTGATGTAGCCCTAAGCAGTGACTGGCGAGAAACCCTTTCATGGAACGGGGTTGCCAAGCTTCCAAAAATTACGAATCTCCAGAAATCTCAGCAAATATTTTTTCACCCAAACCGGATGATACTTTCAGGTAATGATCAGTACACTAAGGCGACTTGGTTCCCCAAATTTCGTTCTTCTATGTTGAAGCGTTCATTTAAAGTAACAGTTTGAATTTTTAGGTTTCACTCTGTTTTCTCCTATATTGATAGATGTATTTGGAACTTTAAATCCAACACGGTTTGTGCTAGCTTCTTGAAACTCGACACAACAAAGTAGTTTCCCGTTCTATCTCTACGTTTTGTTTCCTCTTGATGTAGCCCTAAGCAGTGACTGGCGAGAAACACTTTCATGGAAAGGGGTTGCCAAGCTTCCAAAAATTACGAATCTCCAGAAATCTCAGCAAATATTTTTTCACCCAAACTGGATGATACTTTCAGGTAATGATTAGTACACTAATTAGACTTGGTTACGCAAATTTCATTCTTCTATGTTGAAGCGTTCATTTCTAGTAACAGTTTGAATTTTTAGGTTTCACTCTGTTTTCTCCTATATTGATAGATGTACTTGGAACTCTAAATCCAACACAGTTTGTGCTAGCTTCTTGAAACTTGACACCACAAAGTAGTTTCACGTTCTATATCTACGTTTTGTTTCCTCTTGATGTAGCCCTAAGCAGTGACTGGCGAGAAACACTTTCATAAGAAGGGGATGCCAAGCTTCCAAAAATTACGAATCTCCAGAAATCTCAGCAAATATTTTTTCACCCAAACTGGATGATCCTTTAAGGTAATGATCAGTACACTAAGGCGACTTGGTTCCCCAAATTTCGTTCTTCTATGTTGAAGCGTTCATTTCCAGTAACAGTTTGAATTTTTAGGTTTCACTCTGTTTTCTCCTATATTGATAGATGTATTTGGAACTCTAAATCCAACACGGTTTGTGCTAGCTTCTTGAAACTTGACACAACAAATTAGTTTCACGTTCTATCTCTACGTTTTGTTTCCTCTTGATGTAGCCCTAAGCAGTGACTGGCGAGAAACCCTTTCATGGAACGGGGTTGCCAAGCTTCCAAAAATTACGAATCTCCAGAAATCTCAGCAAATATTTTTTCACCCAAACTGGATGATACTTTCAGGTAATGATCAGTAAACTAAGGCGACTTGGTTCCCCAAATTTCGTTCTTCTATGTTGAAGAGTTCATTTCCAGTAACAGTTTGAATTTTTAGGTTTCACTCTGTTTTCTCCTATATTGATAGATGTTTTTGGAACTCTAAATCCAACACAGTTTGTGCTAGCTTCTTGAAACTTGACACAACAAAGTAGTTTCACGTTCTATCTCTACATTTTGTTTCCTCTTGATGTAGCCCTAAGCAGTGACTGGCGAGAAACACTTTCATGGGAAGGGGTTGCCAAGCTTCCAAAAATTACGAATCTCCAGAAATCTCAGCAAATATTTTTTCACCCAAACTGGATGATACTTTCAGGTAATGATCAGTAAACTAAGGCGACTTGGTTCCCCAAATTTCGTTCTTCTATGTTGAAGCGTTCTTTTCCAGGAACAGTTTGAATTTTTAGGTTTCACTCTCTTTTCTCCTATATTGATAGATGTATTTGGAACACTAAATCCTATACGGTTTGTGCTAGCTTCTTGAAACTTGACACAACAAAGTAGTTTCCCGTTCTATCTCTACGCTTTGTTTCCTCTTGATGTAGCCCTAAGCAGTGACTGGCGAGAAACACTTTCATGGGAAGGGGTAGCCAAGTCTCCAAAAATTACGAATCTCCAGAAATCTCAGCAAATATTTTTTCACCCAAACTGGATGATACTTTCAGGTAATGATCAGTACACTAAGGCGACTTGGTTCCCCAAATTTCATTCTTCTATGATGAAGCGTTCATTTCCAGTAACAGTTTGAATTTTTAGGTTTCACTCTGTTTTCTCCTATATTGATAGATGTATTTGGAACGCTAAATCCAACACGGATTGTGCTAGCTTCTTGAAACTTGACACAACAAATTAGTTTCATGTTCTGTCTCTTCGTTTTGTTTCCTCCTGATGTAGCCCTAAGCAGTGACTGGCGAGAAACACTTTCATAGAAAGGGGTTGCCAAGCTTCCCAAAATTACGAATCTCCAGAAATCTCAGCAAATATTTTTTCACCCAAACTGGATGATACTTTCAGTTAATGGTCAGTACACTAAGGCGAAGTGGTTCCCCAAATTTCGTTCTTCTATGTTGAAGCGTTCATTTCCAGTAACAGTTTGAATTTTTAGGTTTCACTCTGTTTTCTCCTATATTGATAGATGTATTTGGTACTCTAAATCCAACACGGTTTGTGCTAGCTTCTTGAAACTTGACACAACAAAGTAGTTTCACGTTCTATCTCTACGTTTTGTTTCCTCTTGATGTAGCCCTAAGAAGTGACTGCCGAGAAACACTTTCATGGAAAGGGGTTGCCAAGCTTCCAAAAATTACGAATCTCCAGAAATCTCAGCAAATATTTTTTCACCCAAACTGGATGATACTTTCAGGTAATGATTAGTACACTAATTAGACTTGGTTACGCAAATTTCATTCTTCTATGTTGAAGCGTTCATTTCCAGTAACAGTTTGAATTTTTAGGTTTCACTCTGTTTTCTCCTATATTGATAGATGTACTTGGAACTCTAAATCCAACATAGTTTGTGCTAGCTTCTTGAAACTTGACACAACAAAGTAGTTTCACGTTCTATCTCTACGTTTTGTTTCCTCTTGATGTAGCCCTAAGCAGTGACTGGCGAGAAACATTTTCATGGGAAGGGGTTGCCAAGTCTCCAAAAATTACGAATCTCCAGAAATCTCAGCAAATATTTTTTCACCCAAACTGGATGATCCTTTAAGGTAATGATCAGTACACTAAGGCGACTTGGTTCCCCAAATTTCGTTCTTCTATGTTGAAGCATTCATTTCCAGTAACAGTTTGAATTTTTAGGTTTCACTCTCTTTTCTCCTATATTGATAGATGTATTTGGAACACTAAATCCTATACGGTTTGTGCTAGCTTCTTGAAACTTGACAAAACAAAGTAGTTTCACGTTCTATCTCTACGCTTTGTTTCCTCTTGATGTAGCCCTAAGCAGTGACTGGCGAGAAACACTTTCATGGGAAGGGGTTGCCAAGCTTCCAAAAATTACGAATCTCCAGAAATCTCAGCAAATATTTTTTCACCCAAACTGGATGATACTTAAAGGTAATTATCTGTACACTAAGGCGACTTGGTTCCCCAAATTTCGTTTTTCTATGTTGAAGCGTTCTTTTCCAGTAACAGTTTGAATTTTTAGGTTTCACTCTGTTTTCTCCTATATTGATAGATGTTTTTGGAACTCTAAATCCAACACAGTTTGTGCTAGCTTCTTGAAACTTGACACAACAAAGTAGTTTCACGTTCTATCTCTACGTTTTGTTTCCTCTTGATGTAGCCCTAAGCAGTGACTGGCGAGAAACACTTTCATGGGAAGGGGTTGCCAAGCTTCCAAAAATTACGAATCTCCAGAAATCTCAGCAAATATTTTTTCACCCAAACTGGATGATCCATTAAGGTAATGATCAGTAGACTAAGGCGACTTGGTTCCCCAAATTTCGTTCTTCTATGTTGAAGCGTTCATTTCCAGTAACAGTTTGAATTTTTAGGTTTCACTCTGTTTTCTCCAATATTGATAGATGTATTTGGAACTCTAAATCCAACACGGTTTGTGCTAGCTTCTTGAAACTTGACACAACAAATTAGTTTCACGTTCTATCTCTACATTTTGTTTCCTCTTGATGTAGCCCTAAGCAGTGACTGGCGAGAAACCCTTTCATGGAACGGGGTTGCCAAGCTTCCAAAAATTACGAATCTCCAGAAATCTCAGCAAATATTTTTTCACCCAAACCGGATGATACTTTCAGGTAATGATCAGTACACTAAGGCGACTTGGTTCCCCAAATTTCGTTCTTCTATGTTGAAGCGTTCATTTAAAGTAAAAGTTTGAATTTTTAGGTTTCACTCTGTTTTCTCCTATATTGATAGATGTATTTGGAACTTTAAATCCAACACGGTTTGTGCTAGCTTCTTGAAACTCGACACAACAAAGTAGTTTCCCGTTCTATCTCTACGTTTTGTTTCCTCTTGATGTAGCCCTAAGCAGTGACTGGCGAGAAACACTTTCATGGAAAGGGGTTGCCAAGCTTCCAAAAATTACGAATCTCCAGAAATCTCAGCAAATATTTTTTCACCCAAACTGGATGATACTTTCAGGTAATGATTAGTACACTAATTAGACTTGGTTACGCAAATTTCATTCTTCTATGTTGAAGCATTCATTTCTAGTAACAGTTTGAATTTTTAGGTTTCACTCTGTTTTCTCCTATATTGATAGATGTACTTGGAACTCTAAATCCAACACAGTTTGTGCTAGCTTCTTGAAACTTGACACCACAAAGTAGTTTCACGTTCTATATCTACGTTTTGTTTCCTCTTGATGTAGCCCTAAGCAGTGACTGGCGAGAAACACTTTCATAAGAAGGGGATGCCAAGCTTCCAAAAATTACGAATCTCCAGAAATCTCAGCAAATATTTTTTCACCCAAACTGGATGATCCTTTAAGGTAATGATCAGTACACTAAGGCGACTTGGTTCCCCAAATTTCGTTCTTCTATGTTGAAGCGTTCATTTCCAGTAACAGTTTGAATTTTTAGGTTTCACTCTGTTTTCTCCTATATTGATAGATGTATTTGGAACTCTAAATCCAACACGGTTTGTGCTAGCTTCTTGAAACTTGACACAACAAATTAGTTTCACGTTCTATCTCTACATTTTGTTTCCTCTTGATGTAGCCCTAAGCAGTGACTGGCGAGAAACCCTTTCATGGAACGGGGTTGCCAAGCTTCCAAAAATTACGAATCTCCAGAAATCTCAGCAAATATTTTTTCACCCAAACTGGATGATACTTTCAGGTAATGATCAGTAAACTAAGGCGACTTGGTTCCCCAAATTTCGTTCTTCTATGTTGAAGCGTTCATTTCCAGTAACAGTTTGAATTTTTAGGTTTCACTCTGTTTTCTCCTATATTGATAGATGTTTTTGGAACTCTAAATCCAACACAGTTTGTGCTAGCTTCTTGAAACTTGACACAACAAAGTAGTTTCACGTTCTATCTCTACATTTTGTTTCCTCTTGATGTAGCCCTAAGCAGTGACTGGCGAGAAACACTTTCATGGGAAGGGGTTGCCAAGCTTCCAAAAATTACGAATCTCCAGAAATCTCAGCAAATATTTTTTCACCCAAACTGGATGATACTTTCAGGTAATGATCAGTAAACTAAGGCGACTTGGTTCCCCAAATTTCGTTCTTCTATGTTGAAGCGTTCTTTTCCAGGAACAGTTTGAATTTTTAGGTTTCACTCTCTTTTCTCCTATATTGATAGATGTATTTGGAACACTAAATCCTATACGGTTTGTGCTAGCTTCTTGAAACTTGACACAACAAAGTAGTTTCACGTTCTATCTCTACGCTTTGTTTCCTCTTGATGTAGCCCTAAGCAGTGACTGGCGAGAAACACTTTCATGGGAAGGGGTAGCCAAGTCTCCAAAAATTACGAATCTCCAGAAATCTCAGCAAATATTTTTTCACCCAAACTGGATGATACTTTCAGGTAATGATCAGTACACTAAGGCGACTTGGTTCCCCAAATTTCATTCTTCTATGATGAAGCGTTCATTTCCAGTAACAGTTTGAATTTTTAGGTTTCACTCTGTTTTCTCCTATATTGATAGATGTATTTGGAACGCTAAATCCAACACGGTTTGTGCTAGCTTCTTGAAACTTGACACAACAAATTAGTTTCATGTTCTGTCTCTACGTTTTGTTTCCTCTTGATGTAGCCCTAAGCAGTGACTGGCGAGAAACACTTTCATGGGAAGGGGTTGCCAAGTCTCCAAAAATTACGAATCTCCAGAAATCTCAGCAAATATTTTTTCACCCAAACTGGATGATACTTTCAGGTAATGATCAGTACACCAAGGCGACTTGGTTCCCCAAATTTCATTCTTCTATGTTGAAGCGTTCATTTCCAGTAACAGTTTGAATTTTTAGGTTTCACTCTGTTTTCTCCTATATTGATAGATGTACTTGGAACTCTAAATCCAACACAGTTTGTGCTAGCTTCTTGAAACTTGACACAACAAAGTAGTTTCACGTTCTATCTCTACGTTTTGTTTCCTCTTGATGTAGCCCTAAGCAGTGACTGGCGAGAAACACTTTCATGGGAAGGGGTTGCCAAGCTTCCAAATATTACGAATCTCCAGAAATCTCAGCAAATATTTTTTCACCCAAACTAGATGATACTTTAAGGTAATGATCAGTACAATATGGCGACTTGGTTCCCCAAATTTCGTTCTTCTATGTTGAAGCGGTCATTTCCAGTAACAGTTTGAATTTTTAGGTTTCACTCTGTTTTCTCCTATATTGATAGATGTATTTGGAACACTAAATCCAATACGGTTTGTGCTAGCTTCTTGAAACTTGACACAACAAAGTAGTATCACGTTCTATCTCTACGTTTTGTTTCCTCTTGATGTAGCCCTAAGCAGTGACTGGCGAGAAACATTTTCATGGGAAGGGGTTGCCAAGTCTCCAAAAATTACGAATCTCCAGAAATCTCAGCAAATATTTTTTCACCCAAACTTGATGATACTTTCAGGTAATGATCAGTACACTAAGGCGACTTGGTTCCCCAAATTTCGTTCTTCTATGTTGAAGCGTTCATTTCCAGTAACAGTTTGAATTTTTAGGTTTCACTCTGTTTTCTCCTATATTGATAGATGTATTTGGAACTCTAAATCCAACACGGTTTTTGCTAGCTTCTTTTAACTTGACACAACAAAGTAGTTTCACGTTCTATCTCTATGTTTTGTTTCCTCTTGATGTAGCCCTAAGCAGTGACTGGCAAGAAACACTTTCATTGAAAGGACTTGCCAAGCTTCCAAAAATTACGAATCTCCAGAAATCTCAGCAAATATTTTTTCACCCAAACTGGATGATACTTTCAGGTAATGATCAGTACACTAAGGCGACTCGGTTCTCCAAATTTCATTCTTCTATGTTGAAGCGTTCATTTCCAGTAACAGTTTAAATTTTTAAGTTTCACTCTGTTTTCTCCTATATTGATAGATGTATTTGGAACTCTAAATCCAACACGGTTTGTGCTAGCTTCTTGAAACTTGACACAACAAAGTAGTTTCACATTCTATCTCTACGTTTTGTTTCCTCTTGATGTAGCCCTAAGCAGTGACTGGCGAGAAACACTTTCATGGGAAGGGGTTGCCAAACTTCCAAAAATTACGAATCTCCAGAAATCTCAGCAAATATTTTTTCACCCAAACTGGATGATACTTTCAGGTAATGATCAGTACACTAAGGCGACGTGGTTCCCCAAATTTTGTTCTTCTATGTTGAAGCGTTCATTTCCAGTAACTGTTGGAATTTTTAGGTTTCACTCTGTTTTCTCCTATATTGATAGATGTTTTTGGAACTCTAAATCCAACACGGTTTGTGCTAGCTTCTTGAAAATTGACACAACAAAGTAGTTCCACGTTCTTTCTCTATGTTTTGTTTCCTCTTGATGTAGCCCTAAGCAGTGACTGGCGAGAAACACTTTCATAGAAAGGGGTTGCCAAGCTTCCCAAAATTACGAATCTCCAGAAATCTCAGCAAATATTTTTTCACCCAAACTGGATGATACTTTCAGTTAATGGTCAGTACACTAAGGCGAAGTGGTTCCCCAAATTTCGTTCTTCTATGTTGAAGCGTTCATTTCCAGTAACAGTTTGAATTTTTAGGTTTCACTCTGTTTTCTCCTATATTGATAGATGTATTTGGTACTCTAAATCCAACACGGTTTGTGCTAGCTTCTTGAAACTTGACACAACAAAGTAGTTTCACGTTCTATCTCTACGTTTTGTTTCCTCTTGATGTAGCCCTAAGAAGTGACTGCCGAGAAACACTTTCATGGAAAGGGGTTGCCAAGCTTCCAAAAATTACGAATCTCCAGAAATCTCAGCAAATATTTTTTCACCCAAACTGGATGATACTTTCAGGTAATGATTAGTACACTAATTAGACTTGGTTACGCAAATTTCATTCTTCTATGTTGAAGCGTTCATTTCCAGTAACAGTTTGAATTTTTAGGTTTCACTCTGTTTTCTCCTATATTGATAGATGTACTTGGAACTCTAAATCCAACATAGTTTGTGCTAGCTTCTTGAAACTTGACACAACAAAGTAGTTTCACGTTCTATCTGTACGTTTTGTTTCCTCTTGATGTAGCCCTAAGCAGTGACTGGCGAGAAACATTTTCATGGGAAGGGGTTGCCAAGTCTCCAAAAATTACGAATCTCCAGAAATCTCAGCAAATATTTTTTCACCCAAACTGGATGATCCTTTAAGGTAATGATCAGTACACTAAGGCGACTTGGTTCCCCAAATTTCGTTCTTCTATGTTGAAGCATTCATTTCCAGTAACAGTTTGAATTTTTAGGTTTCACTCTCTTTTCTCCTATATTGATAGATGTATTTGGAACACTAAATCCTTTACGGTTTGTGCTAGCTTCTTGAAACTTGACACAACAAAGTAGTTTCACGTTCTATCTCTACGCTTTGTTTCCTCTTGATGTAGCCCTAAGCAGTGACTGGCGAGAAACACTTTCATGGGAAGGGGTTGCCAAGCTTCCAAAAATTACGAATCTCCAGAAATCTCAGCAAATATTTTTTCACCCAAACTGGATGATACTTAAAGGTAATTATCTGTACACTAAGGCGACTTGGTTCCCCAAATTTCGTTTTTCTATGTTGAAGCGTTCTTTTCCAGTAACAGTTTGAATTTTTAGGTTTCACTCTGTTTTCTCCTATATTGATAGATGTTTTAGAACTCTAAATCCAACACAGTTTGTGCTAGCTTCTTGAAACTTGACACAACAAAGTAGTTTCACGTTCTATCTCTACGTTTTGTTTCCTCTTGATGTAGCCCTAAGCAGTGACTGGCGAGAAACACTTTCATGGGAAGGGGTTGCCAAGCTTCCAAAAATTATGAATCTCCAGAAATCTCAGCAAATATTTTTTCACCCAAACTGGATGATCCTTTAAGGTAATGATCAGTAGACTAAGGCGACTTGGTTCCCCAAATTTCGTTCTTCTATGTTGAAGCGTTCATTTCCAGTAACAGTTTGAATTTTTAGGTTTCACTCTGTTTTCTCCAATATTGATAGATGTATTTGGAACTCTAAATCCAACACGGTTTGTGCTAGCTTCTTGAAACTTGACACAACAAATTAGTTTCACGTTCTATCTCTACATTTTGTTTCCTCTTGATGTAGCCCTAAGCAGTGACTGGCGAGAAACCCTTTCATGGAACGGGGTTGCCAAGCTTCCAAAAATTACGAATCTCCAGAAATCTCAGCAAATATTTTTTCACCCAAACCGGATGATACTTTCAGGTAATGATCAGTACACTAAGGTGACTTGGTTCCCCAAATTTCGTTCTTCTATGTTGAAGCGTTCATTTAAAGTAACAGTTTGAATTTTTAGGTTTCACTCTGTTTTCTCCTATATTGATAGATGTATTTGGAACTTTAAATCCAACACGGTTTGTGCTAGCTTCTTGAAACTCGACACAACAAAGTAGTTTCCCGTTCTATCTCTACGTTTTGTTTCCTCTTGATGTAGCCCTAAGCAGTGACTGGCGAGAAACACTTTCATGGGAAGGGGTTGCCAAGCTTCCAAAAATTACGAATCTCCAGAAATCTCAGCAAATATTTTTTCACCCACACTGGATGATCCTTTAAGGTAATGATCAGTACACTAAGGCGACTTGGTTCCCCAAATTTCGTTCTTCTATGTTGAAGCGTTCATTTCCAGTAACAGTCTGAATTTTTAGGTTTCACTCTGTTTTCTCCTATATTGACAGATGTATTTGGAACTCTAAATCCAACACGGTTTGTGCTAGCTTCTTGAAACTTGACACAACAAATTAGTTTCACGTTCTATCTCTACGTTTTGTTTCCTCTTGATGTAGCCCTAAGCAGTGACTGGCGAGAAACCCTTTCATGGAACGGGGTTGCCAAGCTTCCAAAAATTACGAATCTCCAGAAATCTCAGCAAATATTTTTTCACACAAACTGGATGATACTTTCAGGTAATGATCAGTACACTAAGGCGACTTGGTTCCCCAAATTTCGTTCTTCTATGTTGAAGCGTTCTTTTCCAGGAACAGTTTGAATTTTTAGGTTTCACTCTCTTTTCTCCTATATTGATAGATGTATTTGGAACACTAAATCCTATACGGTTTGTGCTAGCTTCTTGAAACTTGACACAACAAAGTAGTTTCACGTTCTATCTCTACGCTTTGTCTCCTCTTGATGTAGCCCTAAGCAGTGACTGGCGAGAAACACTTTCATGGGAAGGGGTAGCCAAGTCTCCAAAAATTACGAATCTCCAGAAATCTCAGCAAATATTTTTTCACCCAAACTGGATGATACTTTCAGGTAATGATCAGTACACTAAGGCGACTTGGTTCCCCAAATTTCATTCTTCTATGATGAAGCGTTCATTTCCAGTAACAGTTCGAATTTTTAGGTTTCACTCTGTTTTCTCCTATATTGATAGATGTATTTGGAACGCTAAATCCAACACGGTTTGTGCTAGCTTCTTGAAACTTGACACAACAAATTAGTTTCATGTTCTGTCTCTACGTTTTGTTTCCTCTTGATGTAGCCCTAAGCAGTGACTGGCGAGAAACACTTTCATGGGAAGGGGTTGCCAAGTCTCCAAAAATTACGAATCTCCAGAAATCTCAGCAAATATTTTTTCACCCAAACTGGATGATACTTTCAGGTAATGATCAGTACACCAAGGCGACTTGGTTCCCCAAATTTCATTCTTCTATGTTGAAGCGTTCATTTCCAGTAACAGTTTGAATTTTTAGGTTTCACTCTGTTTTCTCCTATATTGATAGATGTACTTGGAACTCTAAATCCAACACAGTTTGTGCTAGCTTCTTGAAACTTGACACAACAAAGTAGTTTCACGTTCTATCTCTACGTTTTGTTTCCTCTTGATGTAGCCCTAAGCAGTGACTGGCGAGAAACACTTTCATGGGAAGGGGTTGCCAAGCTTCCAAATATTACGAATCTCCAGAAATCTCAGCAAATATTTTTTCACCCAAACTAGATGATACTTTAAGGTAATGATCAGTACAATATGGCGACTTGGTTCCCCAAATTTCGTTCTTCTATGTTGAAGCGGTCATTTCCAGTAACAGTTTGAATTTTTAGGTTTCACTCTGTTTTCTCCTATATTGATAGATGTATTTGGAACACTAAATCCAATACGGTTTGTGCTAGCTTCTTGAAACTTGACACAACAAAGTAGTATCACGTTCTATCTCTACGTTTTGTTTCCTCTTGATGTAGCCCTAAGCAGTGACTGGCGAGAAACATTTTCATGGGAAGGGGTTGCCAAGTCTCCAAAAATTACGAATCTCCAGAAATCTCAGCAAATATTTTTTCACCCAAACTTGATGATACTTTCAGGTAATGATCAGTACACTAAGGCGACTTGGTTCCCCAAATTTCGTTCTTCTATGTTGAAGCGTTCATTTCCAGTAACAGTTTGAATTTTTAGGTTTCACTCTGTTTTCTCCTATATTGATAGATGTATTTGGAACTCTAAATCCAACACGGTTTTTGCTAGCTTCTTTTAACTTGACACAACAAAGTAGTTTCACGTTCTATCTCTATGTTTTGTTTCCTCTTGATGTAGCCCTAAGCAGTGACTGGCAAGAAACACTTTCATTGAAAGGACTTGCCAAGCTTCCAAAAATTACGAATCTCCAGAAATCTCAGCAAATATTTTTTCACCCAAACTGGATGATACTTTCAGGTAATGATCAGTACACTAAGGCGACTCGGTTCTCCAAATTTCATTCTTCTATGTTGAAGCGTTCATTTCCAGTAACAGTTTAAATTTTTAAGTTTCACTCTGTTTTCTCCTATATTGATAGATGTATTTGGAACTCTAAATCCAACACGGTTTGTGCTAGCTTCTTGAAACTTGACACAACAAAGTAGTTTCACATTCTATCTCTACGTTTTGTTTCCTCTTGATGTAGCCCTAAGCAGTGACTGGCGAGAAACACTTTCATGGGAAGGGGTTGCCAAACTTCCAAAAATTACGAATCTCCAGAAATCTCAGCAAATATTTTTTCACCCAAACTGGATGATACTTTCAGGTAATGATCAGTACACTAAGGCGACGTGGTTCCCCAAATTTTGTTCTTCTATGTTGAAGCGTTCATTTCCAGTAACTGTTGGAATTTTTAGGTTTCACTCTGTTTTCTCCTATATTGATAGATGTATTTGGAACTCTAAATCCAACACGGTTTGTGCTAGCTTCTTGAAAATTGACACAACAAAGTAGTTCCACGTTCTATCTCTATGTTTTGTTTCCTCTTGATGTAGCCCTAAGCAGTGACTGGCGAGAAACACTTTCATAGAAAGGGGTTGCCAAGCTTCCCAAAATTACGAATCTCCAGAAATCTCAGCAAATATTTTTTCACCCAAACTGGATGATACTTTCAGTTAATGGTCAGTACACTAAGGCGAAGTGGTTCCCCAAATTTCGTTCTTCTATGTTGAAGCGTTCATTTCCAGTAACAGTTTGAATTTTTAGGTTTCACTCTGTTTTCTCCTATATTGATAGATGTATTTGGTACTCTAAATCCAACACGGTTTGTGCTAGCTTCTTGAAACTTGACACAACAATGTAGTTTCACGTTCTATCTCTACGTTTTGTTTCCTCTTGATGTAGCCCTAAGAAGTGACTGCCGAGAAACACTTTCATGGAAAGGGGTTGCCAAGCTTCCAAAAATTACGAATCTCCAGAAATCTCAGCAAATATTTTTTCACCCAAACTGGATGATACTTTCAGGTAATGATTAGTACACTAATTAGACTTGGTTACGCAAATTTCATTCTTCTATGTTGAAGCGTTCATTTCCAGTAACAGTTTGAATTTTTAGGTTTCACTCTGTTTTCTCCTATATTGATAGATGTACTTGGAACTCTAAATCCAACATAGTTTGTGCTAGCTTCTTGAAACTTGACACAACAAAGTAGTTTCACGTTCTATCTCTACGTTTTGTTTCCTCTTGATGTAGCCCTAAGCAGTGACTGGCGAGAAACATTTTCATGGGAAGGGGTTGCCAAGCTTCCAAAAATTACGAATCTCCAGAAATCTCAGCAAATATTTTTTCACCCAAACTGGATGATACTTAAAGGTAATTATCTGTACACTAAGGCGACTTGGTTCCCCAAATTTCGTTTTTCTATGTTGAAGCGTTCTTTTCCAGTAACAGTTTGAATTTTTAGGTTTCACTCTGTTTTCTCCTATATTGATAGATGTTTTTGGAACTCTAAATCCAACACAGTTTGTGCTAGCTTCTTGAAACTTGACACAACAAAGTAGTTTCACGTTCTATCTCTACGTTTTGTTTCCTCTTGATGTAGCCCTAAGCAGTGACTGGCGAGAAACACTTTCATGGGAAGGGGTTGCCAAGCTTCCAAAAATTACGAATCTCCAGAAATCTCAGCAAATATTTTTTCACCCAAACTGGATGATCCTTTAAGGTAATGATCAGTAGACTAAGGCGACTTGGTTCCCCAAATTTCGTTCTTCTATGTTGAAGCGTTCATTTCCAGTAACAGTTTGAATTTTTAGGTTTCACTCTGTTTTCTCCAATATTGATAGATGTATTTGGAACTCTAAATCCAACACGGTTTGTGCTAGCTTCTTGAAACTTGACACAACAAATTAGTTTCACGTTCTATCTCTACATTTTGTTTCCTCTTGATGTAGCCCTAAGCAGTGACTGGCGAGAAACCCTTTCATGGAACGGGGTTGCCAAGCTTCCAAAAATTACGAATCTCCAGAAATCTCAGCAAATATTTTTTCACCCAAACCGGATGATACTTTCAGGTAATGATCAGTACACTAAGGCGACTTGGTTCCCCAAATTTCGTTCTTCTATGTTGAAGCGTTCATTTAAAGTAACAGTTTGAATTTTTAGGTTTCACTCTGTTTTCTCCTATATTGATAGATGTATTTGGAACTTTAAATCCAACACGGTTTGTGCTAGCTTCTTGAAACTCGACACAACAAAGTAGTTTCCCGTTCTATCTCTACGTTTTGTTTCCTCTTGATGTAGCCCTAAGCAGTGACTGGCGAGAAACACTTTCATGGGAAGGGGTTGCCAAGCTTCCAAAAATTACGAATCTCCAGAAATCTCAGCAAATATTTTTTCACCCACACTGGATGATCCTTTAAGGTAATGATCAGTACACTAAGGCGACTTGGTTCCCCAAATTTCGTTCTTCTATGTTGAAGCGTTCATTTCCAGTAACAGTCTGAATTTTTAGGTTTCACTCTGTT
The DNA here is from genome assembly GCF_964194105.1 of Spermophilus citellus. Taxonomy (NCBI): domain Eukaryota; kingdom Metazoa; phylum Chordata; class Mammalia; order Rodentia; family Sciuridae; genus Spermophilus; species Spermophilus citellus. The sequence continues at coordinate 107,202,803 of NC_138183.1, forward strand.
TTCTCCTATATTGACAGATGTATTTGGAACTCTAAATCCAACACGGTTTGTGCTAGCTTCTTGAAACTTGACACAACAAATTAGTTTCACGTTCTATCTCTACGTTTTGTTTCCTCTTGCTGTAGCCCTAAGCAGTGACTGGCGAGAAACCCTTTCATGGAACGGGGTTGCCAAGCTTCCAAAAATTACGAATCTCCAGAAATCTCAGCAAATATTTTTTCACCCAAACTGGATGATACTTTCAGGTAATGATCAGTACACTAAGGCGACTTGGTTCCCCAAATTTCGTTCTTCTATGTTGAAGCGTTCTTTTCCAGTAACAGTTTGAATTTTTAGGTTTCACTCCCTTTTCTCCTATATTGATAGATGTATTTGGAACACTAAATCCAATACGGTTTGTGCTAGCTTCTTGAAACTTGACACAACAAAGTAGTTTCACGTTCTATCTCTACGTTTTGTTTCCTCTTGATGTAGCCCTAAGCAGTGACTGGCGAGAAACACTTTCATGGGAAGGGGTAGCCAAGTCTCCAAAAATTACGAATCTCCAGAAATCTCAGCAAATATTTTTTCACCCAAACTGGATGATACTTTCAGGTAATGATCAGTACACTAAGGCGACTTGGTTCCCCAAATTTCATTATTCTATGTTGAAGCGTTCATTTCCAGTAACAGTTTGAATTTTTAGGTTTCACTCTGTTTTCTCCTATATTGATAGATGTATTTGGAACTCTAAATCCAACACGGTTTGTGCTAGCTTCTTGAAACTTGACACAACAAAGTAGATTCACGTTCTATCTCTATGCTTTGTTTCCTCTTGATGTAGCCCTAAGCAGTGACTGGCGAGAAACACTTTCATGGGAAGGGGTAGCCAAGTCTCCAAAAATTACGAATCTCTTAAATCTCAGCAAATATTTTTTCACCCAAACTGGATGATACTTTCAGGTAATGATCAGTACACTAAGGCGACTTGGTTCCCCAAATTTCATTCTTCTATGATAAAGCGTTCATTTCCAGTAACAGTTTGAATTTTTAGGTTTCACTCTGTTTTCTCCTATATTGATAGATGTATTTGGAATGCTAAATCCAACACGGTTTGTGCTAGCTTCTTGAAACATGACACAACAAATTAGTTTCATGTTCTATCTCTACGTTTTGTTTCCTCTTGATGTAGCCCTAAGCAGTGACTGGCGAGAAACACTTTCATGGAAAGGGGTTGCCAAGCTTCCTAAAATTACGAATCTCCAGAAATCTCAGCAAATATTTTTTCACCCAAACTGGATGATACTTTCAGGTAATGATCAGTACACTAAGGCGACTTGGTTCCCCAAATTTCGTTCTTCTATCTGAAGCGTTCATTTCCAGTAACAGTTTGAATTTTTAGGTTTCACTCTGTTTTCTCCTATATTGATAGATGTATTTGGAACTCTAAATCCAACACGGTTTGTGCTAGCTTCGTGAAACTTGACACAACAAATTAGTTTCACGTTCTATCTCTACGTTTTGTTTCCTCTTGATGTAGCCCTAAGCAGTGACTGGCGAGAAACCCTTTCATGGAACGGGGTTGCCAAGCTTCCAAAAATTACGAATCTCCAGAAATCTCAGCAAATATTTTTTCACCCACACTGGATGATACTTAAAGGTAATTATCTGTACACTAAGGCGACTTGGTTCCCCAAATTTCGTTTTTCTATGTTGAAGCGTTCTTTTCCAGTAACAGTTTGAATTTTTAGGTTTCACTCTGTTTTCTCCTATATTGATAGATGTTTTTGGAACTCTAAATCCAACACAGTTTGTGCTAGCTTCTTGAAACTTGACACAACAAAGTAGTTTCACGTTCTATCTCTACGTTTTGTTTCCTCTTGATGTAGCCCTAAGCAGTGACTGGCGAGAAACACTTTCATGGGAAGGGGTTGCCAAGCTTCCAAAAATTACGAATCTCCAGAAATCTCAAAAATATTTTTTCACCCAAACTGGATGATAATTTCAGGTAATGATCAGTACACTAAGGCGACTTGGTTCCCCAAATTTCGTTCTTCTATGTTGAAGCGTTCATTTCCAGTAACAGTTTGAATTTTTAGGTTTCACTCTGTTTTCTCCAATATTGATAGATGTATTTGGAACTCTAAATCCAACACGGTTTGTGCTAGCTTCTTGAAACTTGACACAACAAATTAGTTTCACGTTCTATCTCTACATTTTGTTTCCTCTTGATGTAGCCCTAAGCAGTGACTGGCGAGAAACCCTTTCATGGAACGGGGTTGCCAAGCTTCCAAAAATTACGAATCTCCAGAAATCTCAGCAAATATTTTTTCACCCAAACTGTATGATACTTTCAGGTAATGATCAGTACACTAAGGTGACTTGGTTCCCCAAATTTTGTTCTTCTATGTTGAAGCGTTCTTTTCCAGTAACAGTTTGAATTTTTAGGTTTCACTCCCTTTTCTCCTATATTGATAGATGTTTTTGGAACACTAAATCCAACACGGTTTGTGCTAGCTTCTTGAAACTTGACACAACAAAGTAGTTTCACGTTCTATCTCTACGTTTTGTTTCCTCTTGATGTAGCCCTAAGCAGTGACTGGAGAGAAACCCTTTCATGGAACGGGGTTGCCAAGCTTCCAAAAATTACGATTCTCCAGAAATCTCAGCAAATATTTTTTCACCCAAACCGGATGATACTTTCAGGTAATGATCAGTACACTAAGGCGACTTGGTTCCCCAAATTTCGTTCTTCTATGTTGAAGCGTTCATTTAAAGTAACAGTTTGAATTTTTAGGTTTCACTCTGTTTTCTCCTATATTGATAGATGTATTTGGAACTTTAAATCCAACACGGTTTGTGCCAGCTTCTTGAAACTCGACACAACAAAGTAGTTTCCCGTTCTATCTCTACGTTTTGTTTCCTCTTGATGTAGCCCTAAGCAGTGACTGGCGAGAAACACTTTCATGGGAAGGGGTTGCCAAGCTTCCAAAAATTACGAATCTCCAGAAATCTCAGCAAATATTTTTTCACCCACACTGGATGATCCTTTAAGGTAATGATCAGTACACTAAGGCGACTTGGTTCCCCAAATTTCGTTCTTCTATGTTGAAGCGTTCATTTCCAGTAACAGTTTGAATTTTTAGGTTTCACTCTCTTTTCTCCTATATTGATAGATGTATTTGGAACACTAAATCCTATACGGTTTGTGCTAGCTTCTTGAAACTTGACACAACAAAGTAGTTTCACGTTCTATCTCTACGGTTTGTTTCCTCTTGATGTAGCCCTAAGCAGTGACTGGCGAGAAACACTTTCATGGGAAGGGGTTGCCAAGCTTCCAAAAATTACGAATCTCCAGAAATCTCAGCAAATATATTTTCACCCAAACTGGATGATACTTAAAGGTAATTATCTGTACACTAAGGCGACTTGGTTCCCCAAATTTCGTTTTTCTATGTTGAAGCGTTCTTTTCCAGTAACAGTTTGAATTTTTATGTTTCACTCTGTTTTCTCCTATATTGATAGATGTTTTTGGAACTCTAAATCCAACACAGTTTGTGCTAGCTTCTTGAAACTTGACACAACAAAGTAGTTTCACGTTCTATCTCTACGTTTTGTTTCCTCTTGATGTAGCCCTAAGCAGTGACTGGCGAGAAACACTTTCATGAGAAGGGGTTGCCAAGCTTCCAAAAATTACGAATCTCCAGAAATCTCAGCAAATATTTTTTCACCCAAACTGGATGATCCTTTAAGGTAATGATCAGTAGACTAAGGCGACTTGGTTCCCCAAATTTCGTTCTTCTATGTTGAAGCGTTCATTTCCAGTAACAGTTTGAATTTTTAGGTTTCACTCTGTTTTCTCCAATATTGATAGATATATTTGGAACTCTAAATCCAACACGGTTTGTGCTAGCTTCTTGAAACTTGACACAACAAATTAGTTTCACATTCTATCTCTACATTTTGTTTCCTCTTGATGTAGCCCTAAGCAGTGACTGGCGAGAAACACTTTCATGGAACGGGGTTGCCAAGCTTCCAAAAATTACGAATCTCCAGAAATCTCAGCAAATATTTTTTCACCCAAACTGGATGATACTTTCAGGTAATGATCAGTACACTAAGGCGACTTGGTTCCCCAAATTTTGTTCTTCTATGTTGAAGCGTTCTTTTCCAGTAACAGTTTGAATTTTTAGGTTTCACTCCCTTTTCTCCTATATTGATAGATGTTTTTGGAACACTAAATCCAATACGGTTTGTGCTAGCTTCTTGAAACTTGACACAACAAAGTAGTTTCACGTTCTATCTCTACGTTTTGTTTCCTCTTGATGTAGCCCTAAGCAGTGACTGGAGAGAAACCCTTTCATGGAACGGGGTTGCCAAGCTTCCAAAAATTACGAATCTCCAGAAATCTCAGCAAATATTTTTTCACCCAAACTGGATGATACTTTCAGGTAATGATCAGTACACTAAGGCGACTTGATCCCCAAATTTCGTTCTTCTATGTTGAAGCGTTCATTTCCAGTAACAGTTTGAATTTTTAGGTTTCACTCTGTTTTCTCCTATATTAATAGATGTATTTGGAACTCTAAATCCAACACGGTTTGTGCTAGCTTCTTAAAACTTGTCACAAGAAAGTAGTTTCAAGTTCTATCTCTACGTTTTGTTTCCTCTTGATGTAGCCCTAAGCAGTGATGGCGAGAAACACTTTCATGGGAAGGGGTTGCCAAGCTTCCAAAAATTACGAATCTCCAGAAATCTCAGCAAATATTTTTTCACCCAAACTGGATGATACTTTCAGGTAATGATCAGTACACTAAGGCGACTTGGTTCCCCAAATTTCGTTCTTCTATGTTGAAGCGTTCATTTCCAGTAACAGTTTGAATTTTTAGGTTTCACTCTGTTTTCTCCTATATTGATAGATGTATTTGGAACTTTAAATCCAACACGGTTTGTGCTAGCTTCTTGAAACTCGACACAACAAAGTAGTTTCCCGTTCTATCTCTACGTTTTGTTTCCTCTTGATGTAGCCCTAAGCAGTGACTGGCGAGAAACACTTTCATGGGAAGGGGTTGCCAAGCTTCCAAAAATTACGAATCTCCAGAAATCTCAGCAAATATTTTTTCACCCAAACTGGATGATACTTTCAGGTAATGATCAGTACACTAAGGCGACTTGGTTCCCCAAATTTCATTCTTCTATGATAAAGCGTTCATTTCCAGTAACAGTTTGAATTTTTAGGTTTCACTCTGTTTTCTCCTATATTGATAGATGTATTTGGAATGCTAAATCCAACACGGTTTGTGCTAGCTTCTTGAAACTTGATACAACAAATTAGTTTCATGTTCTATCTCTACGTTTTGTTTCCTCTTGATGTAGCCCTAAGCAGTGACTGGCGAGAAACACTTTCATGGGAAGGGGTTGCCAAGTCTCCAAAAATTACGAATCTCCAGAAATCTCAGCAAATATTTTTTCACCCAAACTGGATGATACTTTCAGGTAATGATCAGTACACCAAGGCGACTTGGTTCCCCAAATTTCATTCTTCTATGTTGAAGCGTTCATTTCCAGTAACAGTTTGAATTTTTAGGTTTCACTCTCTTTTCTCCTATATTGATAGATGTACTTGGAACTCTAAATCCAACACAGTTTGTGCTAGCTTCTTGAAACTTGACACAACAAAGTAGTTTCACGTTCTATCTCTACGTTTTGTTTCCTCTTGATGTAGCCCTAAGCAGTGACTGGCGAGAAACACTTTCATGGGAAGGGGTTGCCAAGCTTCCAAAAATTACGAATCTCGAGAAATCTCAGCAAATATTTTTTCACCCAAACTGGATGATACTTTCAGGTAATGATCAGTACACTAAGGCGACTCGGTTCACCAAATTTCATTCTTCTATGTTGAAGCGTTCATTTCCAGTAACAGTTTAAATTTTTAAGTTTCACTCTGTTTTCTCCTATATTGATAGATGTATTTGGAACTCTAAATCCAACACGGTTTGTGCTAGCTTCTTGAAACTTGACACAACAAAGTAGTTTCACGTTCTATCTCTACGTTTTGTTTCCTCTTGATGTAGCCCTAAGCAGTGACTGGCGAGAAACACTTTCATGGGAAGGGGTTGCCAAGCTTCCAAAAATTACGAATCTCCAGAAATCTCAGCAAATATTTTTTCACCCAAACTTGATGATACTTTCAGGTAATGATCAGTACACTAAGGCGACGTGGTTCCCCAAATTTCGTTCTTCTATGTTGAAGCGTTCATTTCCAGTAACTGTTGGAATTTTTAGGTTTCACTCTGTTTTCTCCTATATTGATAGATGTATTTGGAACTCTAAATCCAACACGGTTTGTGCTAGCTTCTTGAAAATTGACACAACAAAGTAGTTCCACGTTCTATCTCTATGTTTTGTTTCCTCTTGTTGTAGCCCTAAGCAGTGACTGGCGAGAAACACTTTCATGGAAAGGGGTTGCCAAGCTTCCCAAAATTACGAATCTCCAGAAATCTCAGCAAATATTTTTTCACCCAAACTGGATGATACTTTCAGTTAATGGTCAGTACACTAAGGCGAAGTGGTTCCCCAAATTTCGTTCTTCTATGTTGAAGCGTTCATTTCCAGTAACAGTTTGAATTTTTAGGTTTCACTCTGTTTTCTCCTATATTGATAGATGTATTTGGTACTCTAAATCCAACACGGTTTGTGCTAGCTTCTTGAAACTTGACACAACAAAGTAGTTTCACGTTCTATCTCTATGTTTTGTTTCCTCTTGATGTAGCTGTAAGAAGTGACTGGCGAGAAACACTTTCATGGAAAGGGGTTGCCAAGCTTCCAAAAATTACGAATCTCCAGAAATCTCAGCAAATATTTTTTCACCCAAACTGGATGATACTTTCAGGTAATGATTAGTACACTAATTAGACTTGGTTACGCAAATTTCATTCTTCTATGTTGAAGCGTTCATTTCCAGTAACAGTTTGAATTTTTAGGTTTCACTCTGTTTTCTCCTATATTGATAGATGTACTTGGAACTCTAAATCCAACACAGTTTGTGCTAGCTTCTTGAAACTTGACACAACAAAGTAGTTTCACGTTCTATCTCTATGTTTTGTTTCCTCTTGATGTAGCTCTAAGAAGTGACTGGCGAGAAACACTTTCATGGAAAGGGGTTGCCAAGCTTCCAAAAATTACGAATCTCCAGAAATCTCAGCAAATATTTTTTCACCCAAACTGGATGATACTTTCAGGTAATGATTAGTACACTAATTAGACTTGGTTACGCAAATTTCATTCTTCTATGTTGAAGCGTTCATTTCCAGTAACAGGTTGAATTTTTAGGTTTCACTCTGTTTTCTCCTATATTGATAGATGTACTTGGAACTCTAAATCCAACACAGTTTGTGCTAGCTTCTTGAAACTTGACACAACAAAGTAGTTTCACGTTCTATCTCTACGTTTTGTTTCCTCTTGATGTAGCTCTAAGAAGTGACTTGCGAGAAACACTTTAATGGGAAGGGGATGCCAAGCTTCCAAAAATTACGAATCTCCAGAAATCTCAGCAAATATTTTTTCACCCAAACTGGATGATCCTTTAAGGTAATGATCAGTACACTAAGGCGACTTGGTTCCCCAAATTTCGTTCTTCTATGTTGAAGCGTTCATTTCCAGTAACAGTTTGAATTTTTAGGTTTCACTCTGTTTTCTCCTATATTGATAGATGTATTTGGAACTCTAAATCCAACACGGTTTGTGCTAGCTTCTTGAAACTTGACACAACAAATTAGTTTCACGTTCTATCTCTAAGTTTTGTTTCCTCTTGATGTAGCCCTAAGCAGTGACTGGCGAGAAACCCTTTCATGGAACGGGGTTGCCAAGCTTCCAAAAATTACGAATCTCCAGAAATCTCAGCAAATATTTTTTCACCCAAACTGGATGATACTTTCAGGTAATGATCAGTACACTAAGGCGACTTGGTTCCCCAAATTTCGTTCTTCTATGTTGAAGCGTTCTTTTCCAGTAACAGTTTGAATTTTTAGGTTTCACTCTCTTTTCTCCTATATTGATAGATGTATTTGGAACACTAAATCCAATACGGTTTGTGCTAGCTTCTTGAAACTTGACACAACAAAGTAGTTTCACGTTCTATCTCTACGTTTTGCTTCCTCTTGATGTAGCCCTAAGCAGTGACTGGCGAGAAACACTTTCATGGGAAGGGGTAGCCAAGTCTCCAAAAATTACGAATCTCCAGAAATCTCAGCAAATATTTTTTCACCCAAACTGGATGATACTTTCAGGTAATGATCAGTACACTAATGTGACTTGGTTCCCCAAATTTCATTCTTCTATGTTGAAGCGTTCATTTCCAGTAACAGTTTGAATTTTTAGGTTTCACTCTGTTTTCTCCTATATTGATAGATGTTTTTGGAACTCTAAATCCAACACAGTTTGTGCTAGCTTCTTGAAACTTGACACAACAAAGTAGTTTCCCGTTCTATCTCTACGTTTTGTTTCCTCTTGATGTAGCCCTAAGCAGTGACTGGCAAGAAACACTTTCATGGGAAGGGGTTGCCAAGCTTCCAAAAATTACGAATCTCCAGAAATCTCAGCAAATATATTTTCACCCAAACTGGATGATACTTAAAGGTAATTATCAGTACACTAAGGTGACTTGGTTCCCCAAATTTCGTTCTTCTATGTTGAAGCGTTCTTTTCCAGTAACAGTTTGAATTTTTAGGTTTCACTCTGTTTTCTCCTATATTGATAGATGTATTTGGAACTCTAAATCCAACACAGTTTGTGCTAGCTTCTTGAAACTTGACACAACAAAGTAGTTTCACGTTCTATCTCTCCGTTTTGTTTCCTCTTGATGTAGCCCTAAGCAGTGACTGGCGAGAAACACTTTCATGGGAAGGGGTTGCCAAGCTTCCAAAAATTACGAATCTCCAGAAATCTCAGCAAATATTTTTTCACCCAAACTGGATGATCCTTTAAGGTAATGATCAGTACACTAAGGCGACTTGGTTCCCCAAATTTCGTTCTTCTATGTTGAAGCGTTCATTTCCAGTAACAGTTTGAATTTTTAGGTTTCACTCTGTTTTCTCCAATATTGATAGATGTATTTGGAACTCTAAATCCAACACGGTTTGTGCTAGCTTCTTGAAACTTGACACAACAAATTAGTTTCACGTTCTATCTCTACATTTTGTTTCCTCTTGATGTAGCCCTAAGCAGTGACTGGCGAGAAACCCTTTCATGGAACGGGGTTGCCAAGCTTCCAAAAATTACGAATCTCCAGAAATCTCAGCAAATATTTTTTCACCCAAACTGGATGATACTTTCAGGTAATGATCAGTACACTAAGGCGACTTGATCCCCAAATTTCGTTCTTCTATGGTGAAGCGTTCTTTTCCAGTAACAGTTTGAATTTTTAGGTTTCACTCCCTTTTCTCCTATATTGATAGATGTATTTGGAACACTAAATCCAATACGGTTTGTGCTAGCTTCTTGAAACTTGACACAACAAAGTAGTTTCACGTTCTATCTCTACGTTTTGTTTCCTCTTGATGTAGCCCTAAGCAGTGACTGGCGAGAAAAACTTTCATGGGAAGGGGTAGCCAAGTCTCCAAAAATTACGAATCTCCAGAAATCTCAGCAAATATTTTTTCACCCAAACTGGATGATCCTTTAAGGTAATGATCAGTACACTAAGGCGACTTGGTTCCCCAAATTTCGTTCTTCTATGTTGAAGCGTTCATTTCCAGTAACAGTTTGAATTTTTAGGTTTCACTCTGTTTTCTCCTGTATTGATAGATGTATTTGGAACTCTAAATCCAACACGGTTTGTGCTAGCTTCTTGAAACTTGACACAACAAATTAGTTTCATGTTCTATCTCTACGTTTTGTTTCCTCTTGATGTAGCCCTAAGCAGTGACTGGCGAGAAACCCTTTCATGGAACGGGGTTGCCAAGCTTCCAAAAATTACGAATCTCCAGAAATCTCAGCAAATATTTTTTCACCCAAACTGGATGATACTTTCAGGTAATGATCAGTACACTAAGGCGACTTGGTTCCCCAAATTTCCTTCTTCTATGTTGAAGCGTTCATTTCCAGTAACAGTTTGAATTTTTAGGTTTCACTCTGTTTTCTCCTATATTGATAGATGTATTTGGAACACTAAATCCAATACGGTTTGTGCTAGCTTCTTGAAACTTGACACAACAAAGTAGTTTCACGTTCTATCTCTACGTTTTGTTTCCTCTTGATGTAGCCCTAAGCAGTGACTGGCGAGAAACCCTTTCATGGAACGGGGTTGCCAAGCTTCCAAAAATTACGAATCTCCAGAAATCTCAGCAAATATTTTTTCACCCAAACTGGATGATACTTTCAGGTAATGATCAGTACACTAAGGCGACTTGGTTCCCCAAATTTTGTTCTTCTATGTTGAAGCGTTCATTTCCAGTAACAGTTTGAATTTTTAGGTTTCACTCTGTTTTCTCCTATATTGATAGATGTATTTGGTACTCTAAATCCAACACGGTTTGTGCTAGCTTCTTGAAACTTGACACAACAAATTAGTTTTACGTTCTATCTCTACGTTTTGTTTCCTCTTGATGTAGCCCTAAGCAGTGACTGGCGAGAAACACTTTCATTGGAAGGGGTTGCCAAGTCTCCAAAAATTACGAATCTCCAGAAATCTCAGGAAATATTTTATCACCCAAACTGGATGATACTTTCAGATAATGATCAGTACACTAAGGCGACTTGGTTCCCCAAATTTCTTTCTTCTATGTTGAAGCGTTCATTTCCAGTAACAGTTTGAATTTTTAGGTTTCACTCTGTTTTCTCCTATATTGATAGATGTATTTGGAACTCTAAATCCAACACGGTTTGTGCTAGCTTCTTGAAACTTGACACAACAAAGTAGTTTCACATTCTATCTCTACGTTTTGTTTCCTCTTGATGTAGCCCTAAGCAGTGACTGGCGAGAAACACTTTCATGGAAAGGGGTTGCCAAGCTTCCTAAAATTACGAATCTCCAGAAATCTCAGCAAATATTTTTTCACCCAAACTGGATGATACTTTCAGGTAATGATCAGTACACTAAGGCGACTTGGTTCCCCAAATTTCGTTCTTCTATCTGAAGCGTTCATTTCCAGTAACAGTTTGAATTTTTAGGTTTCACTCTGTTTTCTCCTATATTGATAGATGTATTTGGAACTCTAAATCCAACACGGTTTGTGCTAGCTTCGTGAAACTTGACACAACAAATTAGTTTCACGTTCTATCTCTACGTTTTGTTTCCTCTTGATGTAGCCCTAAGCAGTGACTGGCGAGAAACCCTTTCATGGAACGGGGTTGCCAAGCTTCCAAAAATTACGAATCTCCAGAAATCTCAGCAAATATTTTTTCACCCAAACTGGATGATACTTTCAGGTAATGATCAGTACACTAAGGCGACTTGGTTCCCCAAATTTCGTTCTTCTATGTTGAAGCGTTCATTTCCAGTAACAGTTTGAATTTTTAGGTTTCACTCCCTTTTCTCCTATATTGATAGATGTATTTGGAACACTAAATCCAATATGGTTTGAGCTAGCTTCTTGAAACTTGACACAAAAAAGTAGATTCACGTTCTATCTCTACGTTTTGTTTCCTCTTGATGTAGCCCTAAGCAGTGACTGGCGAGAAACACTTTCATGGGAAGGGGTTGCCAAGTCTCCAAAAATTACGAATCTCCAGAAATCTCAGCAAATATTTTTTCACCCTAACTGGATGATACTTTCAGGTAATGATCAGTACACCAAGGTGACTTGGTTCCGAAAATTTCATTCTTCTATGTTGAAGCGTTCATTTCCAGTAACAGTTTGAATTTTTAGGTTTCACTCTGTTTTCTCCTATATTGATAGATGTACTTGGAACTCTAAATCCAACACAGTTTGTGCGAGCTTCTTGTAACTTGACACAACAAAGTAGATTCACGTTCTATGTCTACGTTTTGTTTCCTCTTGATGTAGCCCTAAGCAGTGACTGGCGAGAAACACTTTCATGGGAAGGTGTTGCCAAGCTTCCAAAAATTACGAATCTCCAGAAATCTCAGCAAATATTTTTTCACCCAAACTGGATGATACTTTCAGGTAATGATCAGTACACGAAGGCGACTTGGTTCCCCAAATTTCATTCTTCTATATTGAAGCGTTCATTTCCAGTAACAGTTTGAATTTTTAGGTTTCACTCTGTTTTCTCCTATATTGATAGATGTACTTGGAACTCTAAATCCAACACAGTTTGTGCTAGCTTCTTGAAACTTGACACAACAAAGTAGTTTCACGTTCTATCTCTATGTTTTGTTTCCTCTTGATGTAGCCCTAAGCAGTGACTGGCGAGAAACACTTTCATGGGAAGGGGTTGCCAAGCTTCCAAAAATTACGAATCTCCAGAAATCTCAGCAAATATTTTTTCACCCAAACTGGATGATACTTTCAGGTAATGATCAGTACACCAAGGCGACTTGGTTCCCCAAATTTCATTCTTCTATGTTGAAGCGTTCATTTCCAGTAACAGTTTGAATTTTTAGGTTTCACTCTGTTTTCTCCTATATTGATAGATGTACTTGGAACTCTAAATCCAACACAGTTTGTGCTAGCTTCTTGAAACTTGACACAACAAAGTAGTTTCACGTTCTATCTCTACGTTTTGTTTCCTCTTGATGTAGCCCTAAGCAGTGACTGGCGAGAAACACTTTCATGTGAAGGGGTTGCCAAGCTTCCAAAAATTACGAATCTCCAGAAATCTCAGCAAATATTTTTTCACCCAAACTGGATGATCCTTTAAGGTAATGATCAGTACACTAAGGCGACTTGGTTCCCCAAATTTCGTTCTTCTATGTTGAAGCGTTCATTTCCAGTAACAGTTTGAATTTTTAGGTTTCACTCTGTTTTCTCCTATATTGATAGATGTATTTGGAACTCTAAATCCAACACGGTTTGTGCTAGCTTCTTGAAACTTGACACAACAAATTAGTTTCACGTTCTATCTCTAAGTTTTGTTTCCTCTTGATGTAGCCCTAAGCAGTGACTGGCGAGAAACCCTTTCATGGAACGGGGTTGCCAAGCTTCCAAAAATTACGAATCTCCAGAAATCTCAGCAAATATTTTTTCACCCAAACTGGATGATACTTTCAGGTAATGATCAGTACACTAAGGCGACTTGGTTCCCCAAATTTCGTTCTTCTATGTTGAAGCGTTCTTTTCCAGTAACAGTTTGAATTTTTAGGTTTCACTCTCTTTTCTCCTATATTGATAGATGTATTTGGAACACTAAATCCAATACGGTTTGTGCTAGCTTCTTGAAACTTGACACAACAAAGTAGATTCACGTTCTATCTCTACGTTTTGCTTCCTCTTGATGTAGCCCTAAGCAGTGACTGGCGAGAAACACTTTCATGGGAAGGGGTAGCCAAGTCTCCAAAAATTACGAATCTCCAGAAATCTCAGCAAATATTTTTTCACCCAAACTGGATGATACTATCAGGTAATGATCAGTACACTAATGTGACTTGGTTCCCCAAATTTCATTCTTCTATGTTGAAGCGTTCATTTCCAGTAACAGTTTGAATTTTTAGGTTTCACTCTGTTTTCTCCTATATTGATAGATGTTTTTGGAACTCTAAATCCAACACGGTTTGTGCTAGCTTCTTGAAACTTGACACAACAAAGTAGTTTCCCGTTCTATCTCTACGTTTTGTTTCCTCTTGATGTAGCCCTAAGCAGTGACTGGCAAGAAACACTTTCATGGGAAGGGGTTGCCAAGCTTCCAAAAATTACGAATCTCCAGAAATCTCAGCAAATATTTTTTCACCCAAACTGGATGATACTTAAAGGTAATTATCAGTACACTAAGGTGACTTGGTTCCCCAAATTTCGTTCTTCTATGTTGAAGCGTTCTTTTCCAGTAACAGTTTGAATTTTTAGGTTTCACTCTGTTTTCTCCTATATTGATAGATGTATTTGGAACTCTAAATCCAACACAGTTTGTGCTAGCTTCTTGAAACTTGACACAACAAAGTAGTTTCACGTTCTATCTCTACGTTTTGTTTCCTCTTGATGTAGCCCTAAGCAGTGACTGGCGAGAAACACTTTCATGGGAAGGGGTTGCCAAGCTTCCAAAAATTACGAATCTCCAGAAATCTCAGCAAATATTTTTTCACCCAAACTGGATGATCCTTTAAGGTAATGATCAGTACACTAAGGCGACTTGGTTCCCCAAATTTCGTTCTTCTATGTTGAAGCGTTCATTTCCAGTAACAGTTTGAATTTTTAGGTTTCACTCTGTTTTCTCCAATATTGATAGATGTATTTGGAACTCTAAATCCAACACGGTTTGTGCTAGCTTCTTGAAACTTGACAAAACAAATTAGTTTCACGTTCTATCTCTACATTTTGTTTCCTCTTGATGTAGCCCTAAGCAGTGACTGGCGAGAAACCCTTTCATGGAACGGGGTTGCCAAGCTTCCAAAAATTACGAATCTCCAGAAATCTCAGCAAATATTTTTTCACCCAAACTGGATGATACTTTCAGGTAATGATCAGTACACTAAGGCGACTTGATTCCCCAAATTTCGTTCTTCTATGGTGAAGCGTTCTTTTCCAGTAACAGTTTGAATTTTTAGGTTTCACTCCCTATTCTCCTATATTGATAGATGTATTTGGAACACTAAATCCAATACGGTTTGTGCTAGCTTCTTGAAACTTGACACAACAAAGTAGTTTCACGTTCTATCTCTACGTTTTGTTTCCTCTTGATGTAGCCCTAAGCAGTGACTGGCGAGAAACACTTTCATGGGAAGGGGTAGCCAAGTCTCCAAAAATTACGAATCTCCAGAAATCTCAGCAAATATTTTTTCACCCAAACTGGATGATCCTTTAAGGTAATGATCAGTACACTAAGGCGACTTGGTTCCCCAAATTTCCTTCTTCTATGTTGAAGCGTTCATTTCCAGTAACAGTTTGAATTTTTAGGTTTCACTCTGTTTTCTCCTATATTGATAGATGTATTTGGAACTCTAAATCCAACACGGTTTGTGCTAGCTTCTTGAAACTTGACACAACAAAGTAGTTTCACGTTCTATCTCTACGTTTTGTTTCCTCTTGATGTAGCCCTAAGCAGTGACTGGCGAGAAACCCTTTCATGGAATGGGGTTGCCAAGCTTCCAAAAATTACGAATCTCCAGAAATCTCAGCAAATATTTTTTCACCCAAACTGGATGATACTTTCAGGTAATGATCAGTACACTAAGGCGACTTGGTTCCCCAAATTTCGTTCTTCTCTGTTGAAGCGTTCATTTCCAGTAACAGTTTGAATTTTTAGGTTTCACTCTGTTTTCTCCTATATTGATAGATGTATTTGGAACACTAAATCCAATACGGTTTGTGCTAGCTTCTTGAAACTTGACACAACAAAGTAGTTTCACGTTCTGTCTCTACGTTTTGTTTCCTCTTGATGTAGCCCTAAGCAGTGACTGGCGAGAAACCCTTTCATGGAACGGGGTTGCCAAGCTTCCAAAAATTACGAATCTCCAGAAATCTCAGCAAATATTTTTTCACCCAAACTGGATGATACTTTCAGGTAATGATCAGTACACTAAGGCGACTTGATTCCCCAAATTTCGTTCTTCTATGTTGAAGCGTTCATTTCCAGTAACAGTTTGAATTTTTAGGTTTCACTCTGTTTTCTCCTATATTAATAGATGTATTTGGAACTCTAAATCCAACACGGTTTGTGCTAGCTTCTTGAAACTTGTCACAAGAAAGTAGTTTCAAGTTCTATCTCTACGTTTTGTTTCCTCTTGATGTAGCCCTAATCAGTGACTGGCGAGAAACACTTTCATGGGAAGGGGTTGCCAAGCTTCCAAAAATTACGAATCTCCAGAAATCTCAGCAAATATTTTTTCACCCAAACCGGATGATACTTTCAGGTAATGATCAGTACACTAAGGCGACTTGGTTCCCCAAATTTCGTTCTTCTATGTTGAAGCGTTCAATTCCAGTAACAGTTTGAATTTTTAGGTTTCACTCTGTTTTCTCCTATATTGATAGATGTATTTGGAACTCTAAATCCAACACGGTTTGTGCTAGCTTCTTGAAACTCGACACAACAAAGTAGTTTCCCGTTCTATCTCTACGTTTTGTTTCCTCTTGATGTAGCCCTAAGCAGTGACTGGCGAGAAACACTTTCATGGGAAGGGGTTGCCAAGCTTCCAAAAATTACAAATCTCCAGAAATCTCAGCAAATATTTTTTCACCCACACTGGATGATCCTTTAAGGTAATGATGAGTACACTAAGGCGACTTGGTTCCCCAAATTTCGTTCTTCTATGTTGAAGCGTTCATTTCCAGTAACAGTTTGAATTTTTAGGTTTCACTCTGTTTTCTCCTATATTGATAGATGTATTTGGAACTCTAAATCCAACACGGTTTGTGCTAGCTTCTTGAAACTTGACACAACAAATTAGTTTCACATTCTATCTCTACGTTTTGTTTCCTCTTGATGTAGCCCTAAGCAGTGACTGACGAGAAACCATTTCATGGAACGGGGTTCCCAAGCTTCCAAAAATTACGAATCTCCAGCAATCTCAGCAAATATTTTTTCACCCAAACTGGATGATACTTTCAGGTAATGATCAGTACACTAAGGCGACTTGGTTCCCCAAATTTCGTTCTTCTATGTTGAAGCGTTCATTTCCAGTAACAGTTTGAATTTTTAGGTTTCACTCTGTTTTCTCCTATATTGATAGATGTATTTGGTACTCTAAATCCAACACGGTTTGTGCTAGCTTCTTGAAACTTGACACAACAAATTAGTTTTACGTTCTATCTCTACGTTTTGTTTCCTCTTGATGTAGCCCTAAGCAGTGACTGGCGAGAAACACTTTCATTGGAAGGGGTTGCCAAGTCTCCAAAAATTACGAATCTCCAGAAATCTCAGCAAATATTTTTTCACCCAAACTGGATGATACTTTCAGGTAATGATCAGTACACTAAGGCGACTTGATTCCCCAAATTTCGTTCTTCTATGTTGAAGCGTTCATTTCCAGTAACAGTTTGAATTTTTAGGTTTCACTCTGTTTTCTCCTATATTAATAGATGTATTTGGAACTCTAAATCCAACACGGTTTGTGCTAGCTTCTTGAAACTTGTCACAAGAAAGTAGTTTCAAGTTCTATCTCTACGTTTTGTTTCCTCTTGATGTAGCCCTAAGCAGTGACTGGCGAGAAACACTTTCATGGGAAGGGGTTGCCAAGCTTCCAAAAATTACGAATCTCCAGAAATCTCAGCAAATATTTTTTCACCCAAACGGATGATACTTTCAGGTAATGATCAGTACACTAAGGCGACTTGGTTCCCCAAATTTCGTTCTTCTATGTTGAAGCGTTCATTTCCAGTAACAGTTTGAATTTTTAGGTTTCACTCTGTTTTCTCCTATATTGATAGATGTATTTGGAACTCTAAATCCAACACGGTTTGTGCTAGCTTCTTGAAACTCGACACAACAAAGTAGTTTCCCGTTCTATCTCTACGTTTTGTTTCCTCTTGATGTAGCCCTAAGCAGTGACTGGCGAGAAACACTTTCATGGGAAGGGGTTGCCAAGCTTCCAAAAATTACGAATCTCCAGAAATCTCAGCAAATATTTTTTCACCAACACTGGATGATCCTTTAAGGTAATGATGAGTACACTAAGGCGACTTGGTTCCCCAAATTTCGTTCTTCTATGTTGAAGCGTTCATTTCCAGTAACAGTTTGAATTTTTAGGTTTCACTCTGTTTTCTCCTATATTGATAGATGTATTTGGTACTCTAAATCCAACACGGTTTGTGCTAGCTTCTTGAAACTTGACACAACAAATTAGTTTTACGTTCTATCTCTACGTTTTGTTTCCTCTTGATGTAGCCCTATGCAGTGACTGGCGAGAAACACTTTCATTGGAAGGGGTTGCCAAGTCTCCAAAAATTACGAATCTCCAGAAATCTCAGAAAATATTTTATCACCCAAACTGGATGATACTTTCAGGTAATGATCAGTACACTAAGGCGACTTGGTTCCCCAAATTTCTTTCTTCTATGTTGAAGCGTTCATTTCCAGTAACAGTTTGAATTTTTAGGTTTCACTCTGTTTTCTCCTATATTGATAGATGTATTTGGAACTCTAAATCCAACACGGTTTGTGCTAGCTTCTTGAAACTTGACACAACAAAGTAGTTTCACATTCTATCTCTACGTTTTGTTTCCTCTTGATGTAGCCCTAAGCAGTGACTGGCGAGAAACAATTTCATGGAAAGGGGTTGCCAAGCTTCCTAAAATTACGAATCTCCAGAAATCTCAGCAAATATTTTTTCACCCAAACTGGATGATACTTTCAGGTAATGATCAGTACACTAAGGCGACTTGGTTCCCCAAATTTCGTTCTTCTATGTTGAAGCGTTCATTTCCAGTAACAGTTTGAATTTTTAGGTTTCACTCTGTTTTCTCCTATATTGATAGATGTATTTGGAACTCTAAATCCAACACGGTTTGTGCTAGCTTCGTGAAACTTGACACAACAAATTAGTTTCACGTTCTATCTCTACGTTTTGTTTCCTCTTGATGTAGCCCTAAGCAGTGACTGGCGAGAAACCCTTTCATGGAACGGGGTTGCCAAGCTTCCAAAAATTACGAATCTCCAGAAATCTCAGCAAATATTTTTTCACCCAAACTGGATGATACTTTCAGGTAATGATCAGTACACTAAGGCGACTTGGTTCCCCAAATTTCGTTCTTCTATGTTGAAGCGTTCTTTTCCAGTAACAGTTTGAATTTTTAGGTTTCACTCCCTTTTCTCCTATATTGATAGATGTATTTGGAACACTAAATCCAATATGGTTTGAGCTAGCTTCTTGAAACTTGACACAACAAAGTAGATTCACGTTCTATCTCTATGTTTTGCTTCCTCTTGATGTAGCCCTAAGCAGTGACTGGCGAGAAACACTTTCATGGGAAGGGGTAGCCAAGTTTCCAAAAATTACGAATCTCCAGAAATCTCAGCAAATATTTTTTCACCCAAACTGGATGATACTTTCAGGTAATGATCAGTACACCAAGGCGACTTGGTTCCCCAAATTTCATTCTTCTATGTTGAATCGTTCATTTCCAGTAACAGTTTGAATTTTTAGGTTTCACTCTGTTTTCTCCTATATTGATAGATGTATTTGGAACTCTAAATCCAACATGGTTTGTGCTAGCTTCTTGAAACTTGACAGAACAAATTAGTTTCACGTTCTATCTCTACGTTTTGTTTCCTCTTGATGTAGCCCTAAGCAGTGACTGGCGAGAAACACTTTCATGGGAAGGGGTAGCCAAGTCTCCAAAAATTACGAATCTCCAGAAATCTCAGCAAATATTTTTTCACCCAAACTGGATGATACTTTCAGGTAATGATCAGTACACAAAGGCGACTTGGTTCCCCAAATTTCGTTCTTCTATGTTGAAGCGTTCATTTCCAGTAGCAGTTTGAATTTTTAGGTTTCACTCTCTTTTCTCCTATATTGATAGATGTGTTTGGAACACTAAATCCAATACGGTTTGTGCTAGCTTCTTGAAACTTGACACAACAAAGTAGTTTCACGTTCTATCTCTACGTTTTGTTTCCTCTTGATGTAGCCCTAAGCAGTGACTGGCGAGAAACACTTTCATGGGAAGGGGTTGCCAAGTCTCCAAAAATTACGAATCTCCAGAAATCTCATCAAATATTTTTTCACCCAAACTGGATGATACTTTCAGGTAATGATCAGTACACAAAGGCGACTTGATTCCCCAAATTTCATTCTTCTATTTTGAAGCGTTCATTTCCAGTAACAGTTTGAATTTTTAGGTTTCACTCTGTTTTCTCCTATATTGATAGATGTTTTTGGAACTCTAAGTCCAACACGGTTTGTGCTAGCTTCTTGAAACTTGACACAACAAAGTAGTTTCACGTTCTATCTCTACGTTTTGTTTCCTCTTGATGTAGCCCTAAGCAGTGACTGGCGAGAAACACTTTCATGGGAAGGGGTAGCCAAGTCTCCAAAAATTACGAATCTCCAGAAATCTCAGCAAATATTTTTTCACCCAAACTGGATGATACTTTCAGGTAATGATCAGTACACAAAGGCGACTTGGTTCCCCAAATTTCGTTCTTCTATGTTGAAGCGTTCATTTCCAGTAGCAGTTTGAATTTTTAGGTTTCACTCTCTTTTCTCCTATATTGATAGATGTGTTTGGAACACTAAATCCAATACGGTTTGTGCTAGCTTCTTGAAACTTGACACAACAAAGTAGTTTCACGTTCTATCTCTACGTTTTGTTTCCTCTTGATGTAGCCCTAAGCAGTGACTGGCGAGAAACACTTTCATGGGAAGGGGTTGCCAAGTCTCCAAAAATTACGAATCTCCAGAAATCTCATCAAATATTTTTTCACCCAAACTGGATGATACTTTCAGGTAATGATCAGTACACAAAGGCGACTTGATTCCCCAAATTTCATTCTTCTATTTTGAAGCGTTCATTTCCAGTAACAGTTTGAATTTTTAGGTTTCACTCTGTTTTCTCCTATATTGATAGATGTTTTTGGAACTCTAAGTCCAACACGGTTTGTGCTAGCTTCTTGAAACTTGACACAACAAAGTAGTATCACGTTCTATCTCTACGTTTTGTTTCCTCTTGATGTAGCCCTAAGCAGTGACTGGCGAGAAACACTTTCATGGGAAGGGGTTGCCAAGTCTCCAAAAATTACGAATCTCCAGAAATCTCAGCAAATATTTTTTCACCCTAACTGGATGATACTTTCAGGTAATGATCAGTACACCAAGGCGACTTGGTTCCGAAAATTTCATTCTTCTATGTTGAAGCGTTCATTTCCAGTAACAGTTTGAATTTTTAGGTTTCACACTGTTTTCTCCTATATTGATAGATGTACTTGGAACTCTAAATCCAACACAGTTTGTGCGAGCTTCTTGAAACTTGACACAACAAAGTAGATTCACGTTCTATGTCTACGTTTTGTTTCCTCTTGATGTAGCCCTAAGCAGTGACTGGCGAGAAACACTTTCATGGGAAGGTGTTGTCAAGCTTCCGAAAATTACGAATCTCCAGAAATCTCAGCAAATATTTTTTCACCCAAACTGGATGATACTTTCAGGTAATGATCAGTACACCAAGGCGACTTGGTTCCCCAAATTTCATTCTTCTATGTTGAAGCGTTCATTTCCAGTAACAGTTTGAATTTTTAGGTTTCACTCTGTTTTCTCCCATATTGATAGATGTATTTGGAACTCTAAATCCAACACGGTTTGTGCTAGCTTCTTGAAACTCGACACAACAAAGTAGTTTCCCGTTCTATCTCTACGTTTTGTTTCCTCTTGATGTAGCCCTAAGCAGTGACTGGCGAGAAACACTTTCATGGGAAGGGGTTGCCAAGCTTCCAAAAATTACGAATCTCCAGAAATCTCAGCAAATATTTTTTCACCCACACTGGATGATCCTTTAAGGTAATGATGAGTACACTAAGGCGACTTGGTTCCCCAAATTTCGTTCTTCTATGTTGAAGCGTTCATTTCCAGTAACAGTTTGAATTTCTAGGTTTCACTCTGTTTTCTCCTATATTGATAGATGTATTTGGAACTCTAAATCCAACACAGTTTGTGCTAGCTTCTTGAAACTTGACACAACAAATTAGTTTCACGTTCTATCTCTACATTTTGTTTCCTCTTGATGTAGCCCTAAGCAGTGACTGACGAGAAACCATTTCATGGAACGGGGTTCCCAGGCTTCCAAAAATTACGAATCTCCAGCAATCTCAGCAAATATTTTTTCACCCAAACTGGATGATACTTTCAGGTAATGATCAGTACACTAAGGCGACTTGGTTCCCCAAATTTCGTTCTTCTATGTTGAAGCGTTCATTTCCAGTAACAGTTTGAATTTTTAGGTTTCACTCTGTTTTCTCCTATATTGATAGATGTATTTGGAACTCTAAATCCAACACGGTTTGTGCTAGCTTCGTGAAACTTGACACAACAAATTAGTTTCACGTTCTATCTCTACGTTTTGTTTCCTCTTGATGTAGCCCTAAGCAGTGACTGGCGAGAAACCCTTTCATGGAACGGGGTTGCCAAGCTTCCAAAAATTACGAATCTCCAGAAATCTCAGCAAATATTTTTTCACCCAAACTGGATGATACTTTCAGGTAATGATCAGTACACTAAGGCGACTTGGTTCCCCAAATTTCGTTCTTCTATGTTGAAGCGTTCTTTTCCAGTAACAGTTTGAATTTTTAGGTTTCACTCCCTTTTCTCCTATATTGATAGATGTATTTGGAACACTAAATCCAATATGGTTTGAGCTAGCTTCTTGAAACTTGACACAACAAAGTAGATTCACGTTCTATCTCTACGTTTTGCTTCCTCTTGATGTAGCCCTAAGCAGTGACTGGCGAGAAACACTTTCATGGGAAGGGGTAGCCAAGTCTCCAAAAATTACGAATCTCCAGAAATCTCAGCAAATATTTTTTCACCCAAACTGGATGATACTTTCAGGTAATGATCAGTACACCAAGGCGACTTGGTTCCCCAAATTTCATTCTTCTATGTTGAATCGTTCATTTCCAGTAACAGTTTGAATTTTTAGGTTTCACTCTGTTTTCTCCTATATTGATAGATGTATTTGGAACTCTAAATCCAACATGGTTTGTGCTAGCTTCTTGAAACTTGACAGAACAAATTAGTTTCACGTTCTATCTCTACGTTTTGTTTCCTCTTGATGTAGCCCTAAGCAGTGACTGGCGAGAAACACTTTCATGGGAAGGGGTAGCCAAGTCTCCAAAAATTACGAATCTCCAGAAATCTCAGCAAATATTTTTTCACCCAAACTGGATGATACTTTCAGGTAATGATCAGTACACAAAGGCGACTTGGTTCCCCAAATTTCGTTCTTCTATGTTGAAGCGTTCATTTCCAGTAGCAGTTTGAATTTTTAGGTTTCACTCTCTTTTCTCCTATATTGATAGATGTGTTTGGAACACTAAATCCAATACGGTTTGTGCTAGCTTCTTGAAACTTGACACAACAAAGTAGTTTCACGTTCTATCTCTACGTTTTGTTTCCTCTTTTTGTAGCCCTAAGCAGTGACTGGCGAGAAACCCTTTCATGGAACGGGGTTGCCAATCTTCCAAAAATTATGAATCTCCAGAAATCTCAGCAAATATTTTTTCACCCAAACTGGATGATACTTTCAGGTAATGATCAGTACACCAAGGCGACTTGGTTCCCCAAATTTCATTCTTCTATGTTGAAGCGTTCATTTCCAGTAACAGTTTGAATTTTTAGGTTTCACTCTGTTTTCTCCTATATTGATAGATGTACTTGGAACTCTAAATCCAACACGGTTTGTGCTAGCTTCTTGAAACTTGACACAACAAAGTAGTTTCACGTTCTATCTCTATGTTTTGTTTCCTCTTGATGTAGCCCTAAGCAGTGACTGGCGAGAAACACTTTCATGGGAAGGGGTTGCCAAGCTTCCAAAAATTACGAATCTCCAGAAATCTCAGCAAATATTTTTTTCACCCAAACTGGATGATACTTTCAGGTAATGATCAGTACACCAAGGCGACTTGGTTCCCCAAATTTCATTCTTCTATGTTGAAGCGTTCATTTCCAGTAAGTTTGAATTTTTAGGTTTCACTCTGTTTTCTCCTATATTGATAGATGTATTTGGAACTCTAAATCCAACACGGTTTGTGCTAGCTTCTTGAAACTTGACACAACAAATTAGTTTCACGTTCTATCTCTACGTTTTGTTTCCTCTTGATGTAGCCCTAAGCAGTGACTGGCGAGAAACCCTTTCATGGAACGGGGTTGCCAAGCTTCCAAAAATTACGAATCTCCAGAAATCTCAGCAAATATTTTTTCACCCAAACTGGATGATACTTTCAGGTAATGATCAGTACACTAAGGCGACTTGGTTCCCCAAATTTCCTTCTTCTATGTTGAAGCGTTCATTTCCAGTAACAGTTTGAATTTTTAGGTTTCACTCTGTTTTCTCCTATATTGATAGATGTATTTGGAACACTAAATCCAATACGGTTTGTGCTAGCTTCTTGAAACTTGACACAACAAAGTAGTTTCACGTTCTATCTCTACGTTTTGTTTCCTCTTGATGTAGCCCTAAGCAGTGACTGGCGAGAAACCCTTTCATGGAACGGGGTTGCCAAGCTTCCAAAAATTACGAATCTCCAGAAATCTCAGCAAATATTTTTTCACCCAAACTGGATGATACTTTCAGGTAATGATCAGTACACTAAGGCGACTTGATTCCCCAAATTTCGTTCTTCTATGTTGAAGCGTTCATTTCCAGTAACAGTTTGAATTTTTAGGTTTCACTCTGTTTTCTCCTATATTAATAGATGTATTTGGAACTCTAAATCCAACACGGTTTGTGCTAGCTTCTTGAAACTTGTCACAAGAAAGTAGTTTC
Organism: Spermophilus citellus; assembly: GCF_964194105.1. Lineage (NCBI taxonomy): Eukaryota > Metazoa > Chordata > Mammalia > Rodentia > Sciuridae > Spermophilus > Spermophilus citellus. The sequence goes on from NC_138183.1 coordinate 107,227,312, forward strand.
AAGTTCTATCTCTACGTTTTGTTTCCTCTTGATGTAGCCCTAATCAGTGACTGGCGAGAAACACTTTCATGGGAAGGGGTTGCCAAGCTTCCAAAAATTACGAATCTCCAGAAATCTCAGCAACTATTTTTTCACCCAAACTGGATGATACTTTCAGGTAATGATCAGTACACTAAGGCGACTTGGTTCCCCAAATTTCGTTCTTCTATGTTGAAGCGTTCATTTCCAGTAACAGTTTGAATTTTTAGGTTTCACTCTGTTTTCTCCTATATTGATAGATGTATTTGGAACTCTAAATCCAACACGGTTTGTGCTAGCTTCCTGAAACTTGACACAACAAAGTAGTTTCAGGTTCTATCTCTACGTTTTGTTTCCTCTTGATGTAGCCCTAAGCAGTGACTGGCGAGAAACACTTTCATGGGAAGAGGTTGCCCAGGCTCCAAAAATTACGAATCTCCAGAAATCTCAGCAAATATTTTTTCACCCAAACTGGATGATACTTTCAGGTAATTATCAGTACACTAAGGCGACTTGGTTCCCCGAATTTCATTCTTCTATGTTGAAGCGTTCTTTTCCAGTAACAGTTTGAATTTTTAGGTTTCACTCTGTTTTCTCCTATATTGATAGATGTATTTGGAACTCTAAATCCAACACGGTTTGTGCTAGCTTCTTGAAACTTGACACAACAAAGTAGTTTCACGTTCTATCTCTACATTGTGTTTCCTCTTGATGTAGCCCTAAGCAGTGACTGGCGAGAAACACGTTCATGGGAAGGGGTTGCCAAGCTTCCAAAAATTACGAATCTCCAGAAATCTCAGCAAATATTTTTTCACCCAAACTCGATGATACTTTCAGGTAATGATCAGTACACTAAGGCGACTTGGTTCCCCAAATTTCGTTCTTCTATGTTTTCGCGTTCATTTCCAGTAACAGTTTGAATTTTTAGGTTTCACTCTGTTTTCTCCTATATTGATAGATGTATTTGGAACTCTAAATCCAACACGGTTTGTGCTAGCTTCTTGAAACTTGACACAACAAAGTAGTTTCACGTTCTATCTCTACGTTTTGTTTCCTCTTGATGTAGCCCTAACCAGTGACTGGCAAGAAACACTTTCATGGGAAGGGGTTGCCAAGCTTCCAAAAATTACGAATCTCCAGAAATCTCAGCAAATATTTTTTCACCCAAACTGGATGATACTTTCAGGTAATGATCAGTACACTAAGGCGACTTGGTTCCCCAAATTTCGTTCTTCTCTGTTGAAGCGTTCATTTCCAGTAACAGTTTGAATTTTTAGGTTTCACTCTGTTTTCTCCTATATTGATAGATGTATTTGGAACTCTAAATCCAACACGGTTTGTGCTAGCTTCTTGAAACTTGACACAACAAAGTAGTTTCACGTCCTATCTCTACGTTTTGTTTCCTCTTGATGTAGCCCTAAGCAGTGACTGGCGAGAAACACTTTCATGGGAAGGGGTTGCCAAGCTTCCAAAAATTACGAATCTCCAGAAATCTCAGCTAATATTTTTTCACCCAAACTGGATGATACTTTCAGGTAATGATCAGTACACTAAGGCGACTTGGTTCCCCAAATTTCGTTCTTCTATGTTGAAGCGTTCATTTCCAGTAACAGTTTGAATTTTTAGGTTTCACTCTGTTTTCTCCTATATTGATAGATGTTTTTGGAACTCTAAATCCAACACGGTTTGTGCTAGCTTCTTGAAACTTGACACAACAAAGTAGTTTCCCGTTCTATCTCTACGTTTTGTTTCCTCTTGATGTAGCCCTAAGCAGTGACTGACGAGAAACCATTTCATGGAACGGGGTTCCCAAGCTTCCAAAAATTACGAATCTCCAGCAATCTCAGCAAATATTTTTTCACCCAAACTGGATGATACTTTCAGGTAATGATCAGTACACAAAGGCGACTTGATTCCCCAAATTTCATTCTTCTATTTTGAAGCGTTCATTTCCAGTAACAGTTTGAATTTTTAGGTTTCACTCTGTTTTCTCCTATATTGATAGATGTTTTTGGAACTCTAAGTCCAACACGGTTTGTGCTAGCTTCTTGAAACTTGACACAACAAAGTAGTTTCACGTTCTATCTCTACGTTTTGTTTCCTCTTGATGTAGCCCTAAGCAGTGACTGGCGAGAAACACTTTCATGGGAAGGGGTTGCCAAGTCTCCAAAAATTACGAATCTCCAGAAATCTCAGCAAATATTTTTTCACCCTAACTGGATGATACTTTCAGGTAATGATCAGTACACCAAGGCGACTTGGTTCCGAAAATTTCATTCTTCTATGTTGAAGCGTTCATTTCCAGTAACAGTTTGAATTTTTAGGTTTCACACTGTTTTCTCCTATATTGATAGATGTACTTGGAACTCTAAATCCAACACAGTTTGTGCGAGCTTCTTGAAACTTGACACAACAAAGTAGATTCACGTTCTATGTCTACGTTTTGTTTCCTCTTGATGTAGCCCTAAGCAGTGACTGGCGAGAAACACTTTCATGGGAAGGTGTTGTCAAGCTTCCGAAAATTACGAATCTCCAGAAATCTCAGCAAATATTTTTTCACCCAAACTGGATGATACTTTCAGGTAATGATCAGTACACCAAGGCGACTTGGTTCCCCAAATTTCATTCTTCTATGTTGAAGCGTTCATTTCCAGTAACAGTTTGAATTTTTAGGTTTCACTCTGTTTTCTCCCATATTGATAGATGTATTTGGAACTCTAAATCCAACACGGTTTGTGCTAGCTTCTTGAAACTCGACACAACAAAGTAGTTTCCCGTTCTATCTCTACGTTTTGTTTCCTCTTGATGTAGCCCTAAGCAGTGACTGGCGAGAAACACTTTCATGGGAAGGGGTTGCCAAGCTTCCAAAAATTACGAATCTCCAGAAATCTCAGCAAATATTTTTTCACCCACACTGGATGATCCTTTAAGGTAATGATGAGTACACTAAGGCGACTTGGTTCCCCAAATTTCGTTCTTCTATGTTGAAGCGTTCATTTCCAGTAACAGTTTGAATTTCTAGGTTTCACTCTGTTTTCTCCTATATTGATAGATGTATTTGGAACTCTAAATCCAACACAGTTTGTGCTAGCTTCTTGAAACTTGACACAACAAATTAGTTTCACGTTCTATCTCTACATTTTGTTTCCTCTTGATGTAGCCCTAAGCAGTGACTGACGAGAAACCATTTCATGGAACGGGGTTCCCAGGCTTCCAAAAATTACGAATCTCCAGCAATCTCAGCAAATATTTTTTCACCCAAACTGGATGATACTTTCAGGTAATGATCAGTACACTAAGGCGACTTGGTTCCCCAAATTTCGTTCTTCTATGTTGAAGCGTTCATTTCCAGTAACAGTTTGAATTTTTAGGTTTCACTCTGTTTTCTCCTATATTGATAGATGTATTTGGAACTCTAAATCCAACACGGTTTGTGCTAGCTTCGTGAAACTTGACACAACAAATTAGTTTCACGTTCTATCTCTACGTTTTGTTTCCTCTTGATGTAGCCCTAAGCAGTGACTGGCGAGAAACCCTTTCATGGAACGGGGTTGCCAAGCTTCCAAAAATTACGAATCTCCAGAAATCTCAGCAAATATTTTTTCACCCAAACTGGATGATACTTTCAGGTAATGATCAGTACACTAAGGCGACTTGGTTCCCCAAATTTCGTTCTTCTATGTTGAAGCGTTCTTTTCCAGTAACAGTTTGAATTTTTAGGTTTCACTCCCTTTTCTCCTATATTGATAGATGTATTTGGAACACTAAATCCAATATGGTTTGAGCTAGCTTCTTGAAACTTGACACAACAAAGTAGATTCACGTTCTATCTCTACGTTTTGCTTCCTCTTGATGTAGCCCTAAGCAGTGACTGGCGAGAAACACTTTCATGGGAAGGGGTAGCCAAGTCTCCAAAAATTACGAATCTCCAGAAATCTCAGCAAATATTTTTTCACCCAAACTGGATGATACTTTCAGGTAATGATCAGTACACCAAGGCGACTTGGTTCCCCAAATTTCATTCTTCTATGTTGAATCGTTCATTTCCAGTAACAGTTTGAATTTTTAGGTTTCACTCTGTTTTCTCCTATATTGATAGATGTATTTGGAACTCTAAATCCAACATGGTTTGTGCTAGCTTCTTGAAACTTGACAGAACAAATTAGTTTCACGTTCTATCTCTACGTTTTGTTTCCTCTTGATGTAGCCCTAAGCAGTGACTGGCGAGAAACACTTTCATGGGAAGGGGTAGCCAAGTCTCCAAAAATTACGAATCTCCAGAAATCTCAGCAAATATTTTTTCACCCAAACTGGATGATACTTTCAGGTAATGATCAGTACACAAAGGCGACTTGGTTCCCCAAATTTCGTTCTTCTATGTTGAAGCGTTCATTTCCAGTAGCAGTTTGAATTTTTAGGTTTCACTCTCTTTTCTCCTATATTGATAGATGTGTTTGGAACACTAAATCCAATACGGTTTGTGCTAGCTTCTTGAAACTTGACACAACAAAGTAGTTTCACGTTCTATCTCTACGTTTTGTTTCCTCTTTTTGTAGCCCTAAGCAGTGACTGGCGAGAAACCCTTTCATGGAACGGGGTTGCCAATCTTCCAAAAATTATGAATCTCCAGAAATCTCAGCAAATATTTTTTCACCCAAACTGGATGATACTTTCAGGTAATGATCAGTACACCAAGGCGACTTGGTTCCCCAAATTTCATTCTTCTATGTTGAAGCGTTCATTTCCAGTAACAGTTTGAATTTTTAGGTTTCACTCTGTTTTCTCCTATATTGATAGATGTACTTGGAACTCTAAATCCAACACGGTTTGTGCTAGCTTCTTGAAACTTGACACAACAAAGTAGTTTCACGTTCTATCTCTATGTTTTGTTTCCTCTTGATGTAGCCCTAAGCAGTGACTGGCGAGAAACACTTTCATGGGAAGGGGTTGCCAAGCTTCCAAAAATTACGAATCTCCAGAAATCTCAGCAAATATTTTTTTCACCCAAACTGGATGATACTTTCAGGTAATGATCAGTACACCAAGGCGACTTGGTTCCCCAAATTTCATTCTTCTATGTTGAAGCGTTCATTTCCAGTAACAGTTTGAATTTTTAGGTTTCACTCTGTTTTCTCCTATATTGATAGATGTATTTGGAACTCTAAATCCAACACGGTTTGTGCTAGCTTCTTGAAACTTGACACAACAAATTAGTTTCACGTTCTATCTCTACGTTTTGTTTCCTCTTGATGTAGCCCTAAGCAGTGACTGGCGAGAAACCCTTTCATGGAACGGGGTTGCCAAGCTTCCAAAAATTACGAATCTCCAGAAATCTCAGCAAATATTTTTTCACCCAAACTGGATGATACTTTCAGGTAATGATCAGTACACTAAGGCGACTTGGTTCCCCAAATTTCCTTCTTCTATGTTGAAGCGTTCATTTCCAGTAACAGTTTGAATTTTTAGGTTTCACTCTGTTTTCTCCTATATTGATAGATGTATTTGGAACACTAAATCCAATACGGTTTGTGCTAGCTTCTTGAAACTTGACACAACAAAGTAGTTTCACGTTCTATCTCTACGTTTTGTTTCCTCTTGATGTAGCCCTAAGCAGTGACTGGCGAGAAACCCTTTCATGGAACGGGGTTGCCAAGCTTCCAAAAATTACGAATCTCCAGAAATCTCAGCAAATATTTTTTCACCCAAACTGGATGATACTTTCAGGTAATGATCAGTACACTAAGGCGACTTGATTCCCCAAATTTCGTTCTTCTATGTTGAAGCGTTCATTTCCAGTAACAGTTTGAATTTTTAGGTTTCACTCTGTTTTCTCCTATATTAATAGATGTATTTGGAACTCTAAATCCAACACGGTTTGTGCTAGCTTCTTGAAACTTGTCACAAGAAAGTAGTTTCAAGTTCTATCTCTACGTTTTGTTTCCTCTTGATGTAGCCCTAATCAGTGACTGGCGAGAAACACTTTCATGGGAAGGGGTTGCCAAGCTTCCAAAAATTACGAATCTCCAGAAATCTCAGCAACTATTTTTTCACCCAAACTGGATGATACTTTCAGGTAATGATCAGTACACTAAGGCGACTTGGTTCCCCAAATTTCGTTCTTCTATGTTGAAGCGTTCATTTCCAGTAACAGTTTGAATTTTTAGGTTTCACTCTGTTTTCTCCTATATTGATAGATGTATTTGGAACTCTAAATCCAACACGGTTTGTGCTAGCTTCCTGAAACTTGACACAACAAAGTAGTTTCAGGTTCTATCTCTACGTTTTGTTTCCTCTTGATGTAGCCCTAAGCAGTGACTGGCGAGAAACACTTTCATGGGAAGAGGTTGCCCAGGCTCCAAAAATTACGAATCTCCAGAAATCTCAGCAAATATTTTTTCACCCAAACTGGATGATACTTTCAGGTAATTATCAGTACACTAAGGCGACTTGGTTCCCCGAATTTCATTCTTCTATGTTGAAGCGTTCATTTCCAGTAACAGTTTGAATTTTTAGGTTTCACTCTGTTTTCTCCTATATTGATAGATGTATTTGGAACTCTAAATCCAACACGGTTTGTGCTAGCTTCTTGAAACTTGACACAACAAAGTAGTTTCACGTTCTATCTCTACATTGTGTTTCCTCTTGATGTAGCCCTAAGCAGTGACTGGCGAGAAACACGTTCATGGGAAGGGGTTGCCAAGCTTCCAAAAATTACGAATCTCCAGAAATCTCAGCAAATATTTTTTCACCCAAACTCGATGATACTTTCAGGTAATGATCAGTACACTAAGGCGACTTGGTTCCCCAAATTTCGTTCTTCTATGTTTTCGCGTTCATTTCCAGTAACAGTTTGAATTTTTAGGTTTCACTCTGTTTTCTCCTATATTGATAGATGTATTTGGAACTCTAAATCCAACACGGTTTGTGCTAGCTTCTTGAAACTTGACACAACAAAGTAGTTTCACGTTCTATCTCTACGTTTTGTTTCCTCTTGATGTAGCCCTAACCAGTGACTGGCAAGAAACACTTTCATGGGAAGGGGTTGCCAAGCTTCCAAAAATTACGAATCTCCAGAAATCTCAGCAAATATTTTTTCACCCAAACTGGATGATACTTTCAGGTAATGATCAGTACACTAAGGCGACTTGGTTCCCCAAATTTCGTTCTTCTCTGTTGAAGCGTTCATTTCCAGTAACAGTTTGAATTTTTAGGTTTCACTCTGTTTTCTCCTATATTGATAGATGTATTTGGAACTCTAAATCCAACACGGTTTGTGCTAGCTTCTTGAAACTTGACACAACAAAGTAGTTTCACGTCCTATCTCTACGTTTTGTTTCCTCTTGATGTAGCCCTAAGCAGTGACTGGCGAGAAACACTTTCATGGGAAGGGGTTGCCAAGCTTCCAAAAATTACGAATCTCCAGAAATCTCAGCTAATATTTTTTCACCCAAACTGGATGATACTTTCAGGTAATGATCAGTACACTAAGGCGACTTGGTTCCCCAAATTTCGTTCTTCTATGTTGAAGCGTTCATTTCCAGTAACAGTTTGAATTTTTAGGTTTCACTCTGTTTTCTCCTATATTGATAGATGTTTTTGGAACTCTAAATCCAACACGGTTTGTGCTAGCTTCTTGAAACTTGACACAACAAAGTAGTTTCCCGTTCTATCTCTACGTTTTGTTTCCTCTTGATGTAGCCCTAAGCAGTGACTGACGAGAAACCATTTCATGGAACGGGGTTCCCAAGCTTCCAAAAATTACGAATCTCCAGCAATCTCAGCAAATATTTTTTCACCCAAACTGGATGATACTTTCAGGTAATGATCAGTACACTAAGGCGACTTGGTTCCCCAAATTTCGTTCTTCTATGTTGAAGCGTTCATTTCCAGTAACAGTTTGAATTTTTAGGTTTCACTCTGTTTTCTCCTATATTGATAGATGTATTTGGAACTCTGAATCCAACACGGTTTGTGCTAGCTTCTTGAAACTTGACACAACAAATTAGTTTTACGTTCTATCTCTACGTTTTGTTTCCTCTTGATGTAGCCCTAAGCAGTGACTGGCAAGAAACACTTTCATTGGAAGGGGTTGCCAAGTCTCCAAAAATTACGAATCTCCAGAAATCTCAGGAAATATTTTATCACCCAAACTGGATGATACTTTCAGGTAATGATCAGTACACTAAGGCGACTTGGTTCCCCAAATTTCTTTCTTCTATGTTGAAGCGTTCATTTCCAGTAACAGTTTGAATTTTTAGGTTTCACTCTGTTTTCTCCTATATTGATAGATGTATTTGGAACTCTAAATCCAACACGGTTTGTGCTAGCTTCTTGAAACTTGACACAACAAAGTAGTTTCACATTCTATCTCTACGTTTTGTTTCCTCTTGATGTAGCCCTAAGCAGTGACTGGCGAGAAACAATTTCATGGAAAGGGGTTGCCAAGCTTCCTAAAATTACGAATCTCCAGAAATCTCAGCAAATATTTTTTCACCCAAACTGGATGATACTTTCAGGTAATGATCAGTACACTAAGGCGACTTGGTTCCCCAAATTTCGTTCTTCTATGTTGAAGCGTTCATTTCCAGTAACAGTTTGAATTTTTAGGTTTCACTCTGTTTTCTCCTATATTGATAGATGTATTTGGAACTCTAAATCCAACACGGTTTGTGCTAGCTTCGTGAAACTTGACACAACAAATTAGTTTCACGTTCTATCTCTACGTTTTGTTTCCTCTTGATGTAGCCCTAAGCAGTGACTGGCGAGAAACCCTTTCATGGAACGGGGTTGCCAAGCTTCCAAAAATTACGAATCTCCAGAAATCTCAGCAAATATTTTTTCACCCAAACTGGATGATACTTTCAGGTAATGATCAGTACACTAAGGCGACTTGGTTCCCCAAATTTCGTTCTTCTATGTTGAAGCGTTCTTTTCCAGTAACAGTTTGAATTTTTAGGTTTCACTCCCTTTTCTCCTATATTGATAGATGTATTTGGAACACTAAATCCAATATGGTTTGAGCTAGCTTCTTGAAACTTGACACAACAAAGTAGATTCACGTTCTATCTCTACGTTTTGCTTCCTCTTGATGTAGCCCTAAGCAGTGACTGGCGAGAAACACTTTCATGGGAAGGGGTAGCCAAGTCTCCAAAAATTACGAATCTCCAGAAATCTCAGCAAATATTTTTTCACCCAAACTGGATGATACTTTCAGGTAATGATCAGTACACCAAGGCGACTTGGTTCCCCAAATTTCATTCTTCTATGTTGAATCGTTCATTTCCAGTAACAGTTTGAATTTTTAGGTTTCACTCTGTTTTCTCCTATATTGATAGATGTATTTGGAACTCTAAATCCAACATGGTTTGTGCTAGCTTCTTGAAACTTGACAGAACAAATTAGTTTCACGTTCTATCTCTACGTTTTGTTTCCTCTTGATGTAGCCCTAAGCAGTGACTGGCGAGAAACACTTTCATGGGAAGGGGTAGCCAAGTCTCCAAAAATTACGAATCTCCAGAAATCTCAGCAAATATTTTTTCACCCAAACTGGATGATACTTTCAGGTACTGATCAGTACACTAAGGCGACTTGGTTCCCCAAATTTCGTTCTTCTATGTTGAAGCGTTCATTTCCAGTAGCAGTTTGAATTTTTAGGTTTCACTCTCTTTTCTCCTATATTGATAGATGTGTTTGGAACACTAAATCCAATACGGTTTGTGCTAGCTTCTTGAAACTTGACACAACAAAGTAGTTTCACGTTCTATCTCTACGTTTTGTTTCCTCTTGATGTAGCCCTAAGCAGTGACTGGCGAGAAACACTTTCATGGGAAGGGGTTGCCAAGTCTCCAAAAATTACGAATCTCCAGAAATCTCAGCAAATATTTTTTCACCCAAACTGGATGATACTTTCAGGTAATGATCAGTACACTAAGGCGACTTGATTCCCCAAATTTCATTCTTCTATGTTGAAGCGTTCATTTCCAGTAACAGTTTGAATTTTTAGGTTTCACTCTGTTTTCTCCTATATTGATAGATGTTTTTGGAACTCTAAGTCCAACACGGTTTGTGCTAGCTTCTTGAAACTTGACACAACAAAGTAGTTTCACGTTCTATCTCTATGTTTTGTTTCCTCTTGATGTAGCCCTAAGCAGTGACTGGCGAGAAACACTTTCATGGGAAGGGGTAGCCAAGTCTCCAAAAATTACGAATCTCCAGAAATCTCAGCAAATATTTTTTCACCCAAACTGGATGATACTTTCAGGTAATGATCAGTACACCAAGGCGACTTGGTTCCGAAAATTTCATTCTTCTATGTTGAAGCGTTCATTTCCAGTAACAGTTTGAATTTTTAGGTTTCACACTGTTTTCTCCTATATTGATAGATGTACTTGGAACTCTAAATCCAACACAGTTTGTGCGAGCTTCTTGAAACTTGACACAACAAAGTAGATTCACGTTCTATGTCTACGTTTTGTTTCCTCTTGATGTAGCCCTAAGCAGTGACTGGCGAGAAACACTTTCATGGGAAGGTGTTGCCAAGCTTCCAAAAATTACGAATCTCCAGAAATCTCAGCAAATATTTTTTCACCCAAACTGGATGATACTTTCAGGTAATGATCAGTACACCAAGGCGACTTGGTTCCCCAAATTTCATTCTTCTATGTTGAAGCGTTCATTTCCAGTAACAGTTTGAATTTTTAGGTTTCACTCTGTTTTCTCCTATATTGATAGATGTACTTGGAACTCTAAATCCAACACAGTTTGTGCTACCTTCTTGAAACTTGACACAACAAGGTAGTTTCACGTTCTATCTCTACGTTTTGTTTCCTCTTGATGTAGCCCTAAGCAGTGACTGGCGAGAAACCCTTTCATGGAACGGGGTTGCCAATCTTCCAAAAATTATGAATCTCCAGAAATCTCAGCAAATATTTTTTCACCCAAACTGGATGATACTTTCAGGTAATGATCAGTACACCAAGGCGACTTGGTTCCTCAAATTTCATTCTTCTATGTTGAAGCGTTCATTTCCAGTAACAGTTTGAATTTTTAGGTTTCACTCTGTTTTCTCCTATATTGATAGATGTACTTGGAACTCTAAATCCAACACGGTTTGTGCTAGCTTCTTGAAACTTGACACAACAAAGTAGTTTCACGTTCTATCTCTATGTTTTGTTTCCTCTTGATGTAGCCCTAAGCAGTGACTGGCGAGAAACACTTTCATGGGAAGGGGTTGCCAAGCTTCCAAAAATTACGAATCTCCAGAAATCTCAGCAAATATTTTTTCACCCAAACTGGATGATACTTTCAGGTAATGATCAGTACACCAAGGCGACTTGGTTCCCCAAATTTCATTCTTCTATGTTGAAGCGTTCATTTCCAGTAACAGTTTGAATTTTTAGGTTTCACTCTGTTTTCTCCTATATTGATAGATGTATTTGGAACTCGAAATCCAACACAGTTTGTGCTAGCTTCTTGAAACTTGACACAACAAATTAGTTTCACGTTCTATCTCTACGTTTTGTTTCCTCTTGATGTAGCCCTAAGCAGTGACTGGCGAGAAACCCTTTCATGGAACGGGGTTGCCAAGCTTCCAAAAATTACGAATCTCCAGAAATCTCAGCAAATATTTTTTCACCCAAACTGGATGATACTTTCAGGTAATGATCAGTACACTAAGGCGACTTGGTTCCCCAAATTTCCTTCTTCTATGTTGAAGCGTTCATTTCCAGTAACAGTTTGAATTTTTAGGTTTCACTCTGTTTTCTCCTATATTGATAGATGTATTTGGAACACTAAATCCAATACGGTTTGTGCTAGCTTCTTGAAACTTGACACAACAAAGTAGTTTCACGTTCTATCTCTACGTTTTGTTTCCTCTTGATGTAGCCCTAAGCAGTGACTGGCGAGAAACCCTTTCATGGAACGGGGTTGCCAAGCTTCCAAAAATTACGAATCTCCAGAAATCTCAGCAAATATTTTTTCACCCAAAGTGGATGATACTTTCAGGTAATGATCAGTACACTAAGGCGACTTGATTCCCCAAATTTCGTTCTTCTATGTTGAAGCGTTCATTTCCAGTAACAGTTTGAATTTTTAGGTTTCACTCTGTTTTCTCCTATATTAATAGATGTATTTGGAACTCTAAATCCAACACGGTTTGTGCTAGCTTCTTGAAACTTGTCACAAGAAAGTAGTTTCAAGTTCTATCTCTACGTTTTGTTTCCTCTTGATGTAGCCCTAATCAGTGACTGGCGAGAAACACTTTCATGGGAAGGGGTTGCCAAGCTTCCAAAAATTACGAATCTCCAGAAATCTCAGCAACTATTTTTTCACCCAAACTGGATGATACTTTCAGGTAATGATCAGTACACTAAGGCGACTTGGTTCCCCTAATTTCGTTCTTCTATGTTTAAGCCATCATTTCCAGTAACAGTTTGAATTTTTAGGTTTCACTCTGTTTTCTCCTATATTGATAGATGTATTTGGAACTCTAAATCCAACACGGTTTGTGCTAGCTTCTTGAAACTTGACACAACAAAGTAGTTTCAGGTTCTATCTCTACGTTTTGTTTCCTCTTGATGTAGCCCTAAGCAGTGACTGGCGAGAAACACTTTCATGGGAAGAGGTTGACCAGGCTCCAAAAATTACGAATCTCCAGAAATCTCAGCAAATATTTTTTCACCCAAACTGGATGATACTTTCAGGTAATTATCAGTACACTAAGGCGACTTGGTTCCCCGAATTTCATTCTTCTATGTTGAAGCGTTCATTTCCAGTAACAGTTTGAATTTTTAGGTTTCACTCTGTTTTCTCCTATATTGATAGATGTATTTGGAACTCTAAATCCAACACGGTTTGTGCTAGCTTCTTGAAACTTGACACAACAAAGTAGTTTCACGTTCTATCTCTACGTTTTGTTTCCTCTTGATGTAGCCCTAACCAGTGACTGGCAAGAAACACTTTCATGGGAAGTGGTTGCCAAGCTTCCAAAAATTACGAATCTCCAGAAATCTCAGCAAATATTTTTTCACCCAAACTGGATGATACTTTCAGGTAATGATCAGTACACTAAGGCGACTTGGTTCCCCAAATTTCGTTCTTCTCTGTTGAAGCGTTCATTTCCAGTAACAGTTTGAATTTTTAGGTTTCACTCTGTTTTCTCCTATATTGATAGATGTATTTGGAACTCTAAATCCAACACGGTTTGTGCTAGCTTCTTGAAACTTGACACAACAAAGTAGTTTCACGTCCTATCTCTACGTTTTGTTTCCTCTTGATGTAGCCCTAAGCAGTGACTGGCGAGAAACACTTTCATGGGAAGGGGTTGCCAAGCTTCCAAAAATTACGAATCTCCAGAAATCTCAGCTAATATTTTTTCACCCAAACTGGATGATACTTTCAGGTAATGATCAGTACACTAAGGCGGCTTGGTTCCCCAAATTTCGTTCTTCTATGTTGAAGCGTTCATTTCCAGTAACAGTTTGAATTTTTAGGTTTCACTCTGTTTTCTCCTATATTGATAGATGTTTTTGGAACTCTAAATCCAACACGGTTTGTGCTAGCTTCTTGAAACTTGACACAACAAAGTAGTTTCACGTTCTATCTCTACGATTTGTTTCCTCTTGATGTAGCCCTAAGCAGTGACTGGCGAGAAACACTTTCATGGGAAGGGGTTGCCAAGCTTCCAAAAACTACGAATCTCCAGAAATATCAGCAAATATTTTTTCACCCAAACTGGATGACACTTTCAGGTAATGATCAGTACACTAAGGCGACTTGGTTCCCCAAATTTCGTTCTTCTATGTTGAAGCGTTCATTTCCAGTAACAGTTTGAATTTTTAGGTTTCACTCTGTTTTCTCTTATATTGATAGATGTATTTCGAACTCTAAATCCAACACGGTTTGTTCTAGCTTCTTGAAACTTGACACAACAAAGTAGTTTCACGTTCTATCTCTACGTTTTGTTTCCTCTTGATGTAGCCCTAAGCAGTGACTGGCGAGAAACACTTTCATGGGAAGGGGTTGCCAAGCTTCCAAAAATTACGAATCTCCAGAAATCGCAGCAAATATTTTTTCACCCAAACTTGATGATACTTTCAGGTAATGATCAGTACACTAAGGCGACTTGGTTCCCCAAATTTCGTTCTTCTATGTTGAAGCGTTCATTTCCAGTAACAGTTTGAATTTTTAGGTTTCACTCTGTTTTCTCCTATATTGATAGATGTATTTGGAACTCTAAATCCAACACGGTTTGTGCTAGCTTCTTGAAACTTGACACAACAAAGTAGTTTCACATTCTATCTCTAAGTTTTGTTTCCTCTTGATGTAGCCCTAAGCAGTGACTGGCGAGAAACACTTTCATGGGAAGAGGTTGCCCAGTCTCCAAAAATTACGAATCTCCAGAAATCTCAGCAAATATTTTTTCACCCAAACTGGATGATACTTTCAGGTAATTATCAGTACACTAAGGCGACTTGGTTCCCCAAATTTCATTCTTCTATGTTGAAGCGTTCATTTCCAGTAACAGTTTGAATTTTTAGGTTTCACTCTGTTTTCTCCGATATTGATAGATGTATTTGGAACTCTAAATCCAACACGGTTTGTGCTAGCTTCTTGAAACTTGACACAACAAAGTAGTTTCACGTTCTATCTCTACATTGTGTTTCCTCTTGATGTAGCCCTAAGCAGTGACTGGCGAGAAACACGTTCATGGGAAGGGTTGCCAAGCTTCCAAAAATTACGAATCTCCAGAAATCTCAGCAAATATTTTTTCACCCAAACTCGATGATACTTTCAGGTAATGATCAGTACACTAAGGCGACTTGGTTCCCCAAATTTCGTTCTTCTATGTTGAAGCGTTCATTTCCAGTAACAGTTTGAATTTTTAGGTTTCACTCTGTTTTCTCCTATATTGATAGATGTATTTGGAACTCTAAATCCAACACGGTTTGTGCTAGCTTCTTGAAACTTGACACAACAAAGTAGTTTCACGTTCTATCTCTACGTTTTGTTTCCTCTTGATGTAGCCCTAAGCAGTGACTGGCGAGAAACACTTTCACGGGAAGGGGTTGCCAAGCTTCCAAAAATTACGAATCTCCAGAAATCTCAGCAAATATTTTTTCACCCAAATTGGATGATACTTTCAGGTAATGATCAGTACACTAAGGCGACTTGGTTCCCCAAATTTCATTCTTCTATGTTTTCGCGTTCATTTCCAGTAACAGTTTGAATTTTTAGGTTTCACTCTGTTTTCTCCTATATTGATAGATGTATTTGGAACTCTAAATCCAACACGGTTTGTGCTAGCTTCTTGAAACTTGACACAACAAAGTAGTTTCACGTTCTATCTCTACGTTTTGTTTCCTCTTGATGTAGCCCTAAGCAGTGACTGGCGAGAAACACTTTCATGGGAAGAGGTTGCCCAGTCTCCAAAAATTACGAATCTCCAGAAATCTCAGCAAATATTTTTTCACCCAAACTGGATGATACTTTCAGGTAATGATCAGTACACTAAGGCGACTTGGTTCCCCAAATTTCGTTCTTCTATGTTGAAGCGTTCATTTACAGTAACAGTTTGAATTTTTAGGTTTCACTCTGTTTTCTCCTATATTGATAGATGTATTTGGAACTCTAAATACAACACGGTTTGTTCTAGCTTCTTGAAACTTGACACAACAAAGTAGTTTCACGTTCTATCTCTACGTTTTGTTTCCTCTTAATGTAGCCCTAAGCAGTGACTGGCGAGAAACCCTTTCATGGAATGGGGTTGCCAAGCTTCCAAAAATTACGAATCTCCAGAAATCTCAGCAACTATTTTTTCACCCAAACTGGATGATACTTTCAGGTAATGATCAGTACACTAAGGCGACTTGGTTCCCCAAATTTCGTTCTTCTATGTTGAAGCGTTCATTTCCAGTAACAGTTTGAATTTTTAGGTTTCACTCTGTTTTCTCCTATATTAATAGATGTATTTGGAACTCTAAATCCAACACGGTTTGTGCTAGGTTCTTGAAACTTGACACAACAAAGTAGTTTCACGTTCTATCTCTACGTTTTGTTTCCTCTTGATGTAGCCCTAAGCAGTGACTGGCGAGAAACACTTTCATGGGAAGGGGTTGCCAAGCTTCCAAAAACTATGAATCTCCAGAAATATCAGCAAATATTTTTTCACCCAAACTGGATGACACTTTCAGGTAATGATCAGTACACTAAGGCGACTTGGTTCCCCAAATTTCGTTCTTCTATGTTTTCGCGTTCATTTCCAGTAACAGTTTGAATTTTTAGGTTTCACTCTGTTTTCTCCTATATGATAGATGTATTTGGAACTCTAAATCCAACACGGTTTGTGCTAGCTTCTTGAAACTTGACACAACAAAGTAGTTTCACGTTCTATCTCTACGTTTTGTTTCCTCTTGATGTAGCCCTAAGCAGTGACTGGCAAGAAACACTTTCATGGGAAGGGGTTGCCAAGCTTCCAAAAATTACGAATCTCCAGAAATCTCAGCAAATATTTTTTCACCCAAACTCGATGATACTTTCAGGTAATGATCAGTACACTAAGGCGACTTGGTTCCCCAAATTTCGTTCTTCTATGTTGAAGCGTTCATTTCCAGTAACTGTTGGAATTTTTAGGTTTCACTCTGTTTTCTCCTATATTGATAGATGTATTTGGAACTCTAAATCCAACACGGTTTGTGCTAGCTTCTTGAAACTTGACACAACAAAGTAGTTTCACGTTCTATCTCTACGTTTTGTTTCCTCTTAATGTAGCCCTAAGCAGTGACTGGCGAGAAACCCTTTCATGGAATGGGGTTGCCAAGCTTCCAAAAATTACGAATCTCCAGAAATCTCAGCAACTATTTTTTCACCCAAACTGGATGATACTTTCAGGTAATGATCAGTACACTAAGGCGACTTGGTTCCCCAAATTTCGTTCTTCTATGTTGA
This sequence comes from Spermophilus citellus, assembly GCF_964194105.1. NCBI lineage: Eukaryota > Metazoa > Chordata > Mammalia > Rodentia > Sciuridae > Spermophilus > Spermophilus citellus. The sequence continues at coordinate 107,244,277 of NC_138183.1, forward strand.
AGCGTTCATTTCCAGTAACAGTTTGAATTTTTAGGTTTCACTCTGTTTTCTCCTATATTAATAGATGTATTTGGAACTCTAAATCCAACACGGTTTGTGCTAGCTTCTTGAAACTTGACACAACAAAGTAGTTTCACGTTCTATCTCTACATTTTGTTTCCTCTTGATGTAGCCCTAAGCAGTGACTGGCGAGAAACACTTTCATGGGAAGGCGTTGCCAAGCTTCCAAAAATTACGAATCTCCAGAAATCGCAGCAAATATTTTTTCACCCAAACTTGATGATACTTTCAGGTAATGATCAGTACACTAAGGCGACTTGGTTCCCCAAATTTCGTTCTTCTATGTTGAAGCGTTCATTTCCAGTAACAGTTTGAATTTTTAGGTTTCACTCTGTTTTCTCCTATATTGATAGATGTATTTGGAACTCTAAATCCAACACGGTTTGTGCTAGCTTCTTGAAACTTGACACAACAAAGTAGTTTCACATTCTATCTCTACATTTTGTTTGCTCTTGATGTAGCCCTAAGCAGTGACTGGCGAGAAACACTTTCATGGGAAGAGGTTGCCCAGTCTCCAAAAATTACGAATCTCCAGAAATCTCAGCAAATATATTTCACCCAAACTGGATGATACTTTCAGGTAATTATCAGTACACTAAGGCGACTTGGTTCCCCAAATTTCATTCTTCTATGTTGAAGCGTTCATTTCCAGTAACAGTTTGAATTTTTAGGTTTCACTCTGTTTTCTCCTGTATTGATAGATGTATTTGGAACTCTAAATCCAACACGGTTTGTGCTAGCTTCTTGAAACTTGACACAACAAAGTAGTTTCACTTTCTATCTCTACATTGTGTTTCCTCTTGATGTAGCCCTAAGCAGTGACTGGCGAGAAACACGTTCATGGGAAGGGGTTGCCAAGCTTCCAAAAATTACGAATCTCCAGAAATCTCAGCAAATATTTTTTCACCCAAACTCGATGATACTTTCAGGTAATGATCAGTACACTAAGGCAACTTGGTTCCCCAAATTTCGTTCTTCTATGTTGAAGCGTTCATTTCCAGTAACAGTTTGAATTTTTAGGTTTCACTCTGTTTTCTCCTATATTGATAGATATTTGGAACTCTAAATCCAACACGGTTTGTGCTAGCTTCTTGAAACTTGACACAACAAAGTAGTTTCACGTTCTATCTCTACGTTTTGTTTCCTCTTGATGTAGCCCTAAGCAGTGACTGGCGAGAAACACTTTCATGGAACGGGGTTGCCAAGCTTCCAAAAATTACGAATCTCCAGAAATCTCAGCAAATATTTTTTCACCCAAACTGGATGATACTTTCAGGTAATGATCAGTACACTAAGGCGACTTGGATCCCCAAAATTCGTTCTTCTCTGTTGAAGCGTTCATTTCCAGTAACAGTTTGAATTTTTAGGTTTCACTCTGTTTTCTCCTATATTAATAGATGTATTTGGAACTCTAAATCCAACACGGTTTGTGCTAGCTTCTTGAAACTTGACACAACAAAGTAGTTTCACGTTCTATCTCTAGTTTGTTTCCTCTTGATGTAGCCCTAAGCATTGACTGGCGAGAAACACTTTCACGGGAAGGGGTTGCCAAGCTTCCAAAAATTACGAATCTCCAGAAATCTCAGCAAATATTTTTTCACCCAAACTGGATGATACTTTCAGGTAATGATCAGTACACTAAGGCGACTTGGTTCCCCAAATTTCGTTCTTCTATGTTGAAGCGTTCATTTCCAGTAACAGTTTGAATTTTTAGGTTTCACTCTGTTTTCTCCTATATTGATAGATGTATTTGGAACTCTAAATCCAACACGGTTTGTGCTAGCTTCTTGAAACTTGACACAACAAAGTAGTTTCACGTTCTATCTCTACGTTTTGTTTCCTCTTGATGTAGCCCTAAGCAGTGACTGGCGAGAAACACTTTCATGGGAAGAGGTTGCCCAGTCTCCAAAAATTACGAATCTCCAGAAATCTCAGCAAATATTTTTTCACCCAAACTGGATGATACTTTCAGGTAATGATCAGTACACTAAGGCGACTTGGTTCCCCAAATTTCGTTCTTCTATGTTGAAGCGTTCATTTCCAGTAACAGTTTGAATTTTTAGGTTTCTCTCTGTTTTCTCTTATATTGATAGATGTTTGGAACTCTAAATCCAACACGGTTTGTTCTAGCTTCTTGAAACTTGACACAACAAAGTAGTTTCACGTTCTATCTCTATGTTTTGTTTCCTCTTAATGTAGCCCTAAGCACTGACTGGCGAGAAACCCTTTCATGGAATGGGGTTGCCAAGCTTCCAAAAATTACGAATCTCCAGAAATCTCAGCAACTATATTTCACCCAAACTGGATGATACTTTCAGGTAATGATCAGTACACTAAGGCGACTTGGTTCCCCAAATTTCGTTCTTCTATGTTGAAGCGTTCATTTCCAGTAACAGTTTGAATTTTTAGGTTTCACTCTGTTTTCTCCTATATTAATAGATGTATTTGGAACTCTAAATCCAACACGGTTTGTGCTAGCTTCTTGAAACTTGACACAACAAAGTAGTTTCACGTTCTATCTCTACGTTTTGTTTCCTCTTGATGTAGCCCTAAGCAGTGACTGGCGAGAAACACTTTCATGGGAAGGGGTTGCCAAGCTTCCAAAAATTACGAATCTCCAGAAATCGCAGCAAATATTTTTTCACCCAAACTTGATGATACTTTCAGGTAATGATCAGTACACTAAGGCGACTTGGTTCCCCAAATTTCGTTCTTCTATGTTGAAGCGTTCATTTCCAGTAACAGTTTGAATTTTTAGGTTTCACTCTGTTTTCTCCTATATTGATAGATGTATTTGGAACTCTAAATCCAACACGGTTTGTGCTAGCTTCTTGAAACTTGACACAACAAAGTAGTTTCACATTCTATCTCTACATTTTGTTTCCTCTTGATGTAGCCCTAAGCAGTGACTGGCGAGAAACACTTTCATGGGAAGAGGTTGCCCAGTCTCCAAAAATTACGAATCTCCAGAAATCTCAGCAAATATATTTCACCCAAACTGGATGATACTTTCAGGTAATTATCAGTACACTAAGGCGACTTGGTTCCCCAAATTTCATTCTTCTATGTTGAAGCGTTCATTTCCAGTAACAGTTTGAATTTTTAGGTTTCACTCTGTTTTCTCCTATATTAATAGATGTATTTGGAACTCTAAATCCAACACGGTTTGTGCTAGCTTCTTGAAACTTGACACAACAAAGTAGTTTCACGTTCTATCTCTACGTTTTGTTTCCTCTTGATGTAGCCCTAAGCAGTGACTGGCGAGAAACACTTTCATGGGAAGGCGTTGCCAAGCTTCCAAAAATTACGAATCTCCAGAAATCGCAGCAAATATTTTTTCACCCAAACTTGATGATACTTTCAGGTAATGATCAGTACACTAAGGCGACTTGGTTCCCCAAATTTCGTTCTTCTATGTTGAAGCGTTCATTTCCAGTAACAGTTTGAATTTTTAGGTTTCACTCTGTTTTCTCCTATATTGATAGATGTATTTGGAACTCTAAATCCAACACGGTTTGTGCTAGCTTCTTGAAACTTGACACAACAAAGTAGTTTCACATTCTATCTCTACATTTTGTTTCCTCTTGATGTAGCCCTAAGCAGTGACTGGCGAGAAACACTTTCATGGGAAGAGGTTGCCCAGTCTCCAAAAATTACGAATCTCCAGAAATCTCAGCAAATATATTTCACCCAAACTGGATGATACTTTCAGGTAATTATCAGTACACTAAGGCGACTTGGTTCCCCAAATTTCATTCTTCTATGTTGAAGCGTTCATTTCCAGTAACAGTTTGAATTTTTAGTTTTCACTCTGTTTTCTCCTGTATTGATAGATGTATTTGGAACTCTAAATCCAACACGGTTTGTGCTAGCTTCTTGAAACTTGACACAACAAAGTAGTTTCACGTTCTATATCTACATTGTGTTTCCTCTTGATGTAGCCCTAAGCAGTGACTGGCGAGAAACACGTTCATGGGAAGGGGTTGCCAAGCTTCCAAAAATTACGAATCTCCAGAAATCTCAGCAAATATTTTTTCACCCAAACTCGATGATACTTTCAGGTAATGATCAGTACACTAAGGCGACTTGGTTCCCCAAATTTCGTTCTTCTATGTTGAAGCGTTCATTTCCAGTAACAGTTTGAATTTTTAGGTTTCACTCTGTTTTCTCCTATATTGATAGATGTATTTGGAACTCTAAATCCAACACGGTTTGTGCTAGCTTCTTGAAACTTGACACAACAAAGTAGTTTCACGTTCTATCTCTACGTTTTGTTTCCTCTTGATGTAGCCCTAAGCAGTGACTGGCGAGAAACACTTTCATTGAACGGGGTTGCCAAGCTTCCAAAAATTACGAATCTCCAGAAATCTCAGCAAATATTTTTTCACCCAAACTGGATGATACTTTCAGGTAATGATCAGTACACTAAGGCGACTTGGTTCCCCAAAATTCGTTCTTCTCTGTTGAAGCGTTCATTTCCAGTAACAGTTTGAATTTTTAGGTTTCACTCTGTTTTCTCCTATATTAATAGATGTATTTGGAACTCTAAATCCAACACGGTTTGTGCTAGCTTCTTGAAACTTGACACAACAAAGTAGTTTCACGTTCTATCTCTAGTTTGTTTCCTCTTGATGTAGCCCTAAGCAGTGACTGGCGAGAAACACTTTCACGGGAAGGGGTTGCCAAGCTTCCAAAAATTACGAATCTCCAGAAATCTCAGCAAATATTTTTTCACCCAAACTGGATGATACTTTCAGGTAATGATCAGTACACTAAGGCGACTTGGTTCCCCAAATTTCGTTCTTCTATGTTGAAGCGTTCATTTCCAGTAACAGTTTGAATTTTTAGGTTTCACTCTGTTTTCTCCTATATTGATAGATGTATTTGGAACTCTAAATCCAACACGGTTTGTGCTAGCTTCTTGAAACTTGACACAACAAAGTAGTTTCACGTTCTATCTCTACGTTTTGTTTCCTCTTGATGTAGCCCTAAGCAGTGACTGGCGAGAAACACTTTCATGGGAAGAGGTTGCCCAGTCTCCAAAAATTACGAATCTCCAGAAATCTCAGCAAATATTTTTTCACCCAAACTGGATGATACTTTCAGGTAATGATCAGTACACTAAGGCGACTTGGTTCCCCAAATTTCGTTCTTCTATGTTGAAGCGTTCATTTACAGTAACAGTTTGAATTTTTAGGTTTCACTCTGTTTTCTCCTATATTGATAGATGTATTTGGAACTCTAAATCCAACACGGTTTGTGCTAGCTTCTTGAAACTTGACACAACAAAGTAGTTTCACGTTCTATCTCTACGTTTTGTTTCCTCTTGATGTAACCCTAAGCAGTGACTGGCGAGACACACTTTCATGGGAAGGGGTTGCCAAGCTTCCAAAAATTACGAATCTCCAGAAATCTCAGCAAATATTTTTTCACCCAAACTCGATGATACGTTCAGGTAATGATCAGTACACTAAGGCGACTTGGTTCCCCAAATTTCGTTCTTCTATGTTGAAGCGTTCATTTCCAGTAACAGTTTGAATTTTTAGGTTTCACTCTGTTTTCTCTTATATTGATAGATGTATTTGGAACTCTAAATCCAACACGGTTTGTTCTAGCTTCTTGAAACTTGACACAACAAAGTAGTTTCACGTTCTATCTCTATGTTTTGTTTCCTCTTAATGTAGCCCTAAGCACTGACTGGCGAGAAACCCTTTCATGGAATGGGGTTGCCAAGCTTCCAAAAATTACGAATCTCCAGAAATCTCAGCAACTATATTTCACCCAAACTGGATGATACTTTCAGGTAATGATCAGTACACTAAGGCGACTTGGTTCCCCAAATTTCGTTCTTCTATGTTGAAGCGTTCATTTCCAGTAACAGTTTGAATTTTTAGGTTTCACTCTGTTTTCTCCTATATTAATAGATGTATTTGGAACTCTAAATCCAACACGGTTTGTGCTAGCTTCTTGAAACTTGACACAACAAAGTAGTTTCACGTTCTATCTCTACGTTTTGTTTCCTCTTGATGTAGCCCTAAGCAGTGACTGGCGAGAAACACTTTCATGGGAAGGGGTTGCCAAGCTTCCAAAAATTACGAATCTCCAGAAATCGCAGCAAATATTTTTTCACCCAAACTTGATGATACTTTCAGGTAATGATCAGTACACTAAGGCGACTTGGTTCCCCAAATTTCGTTCTTCTATGTTGAAGCGTTCATTTCCAGTAACAGTTTGAATTTTTAGGTTTCACTCTGTTTTCTCCTATATTGATAGATGTATTTGGAACTCTAAATCCAACACGGTTTGTGCTAGCTTCTTGAAACTTGACACAACAAAGTAGTTTCACATTCTATCTCTACGTTTTGTTTCTTCTTGATGTAGCCCTAAGCAGTGACTGGCGAGAAACACTTTCATGGGAAGAGGTTGCCCAGTCTCCAAAAATTACGAATCTCCAGAAATCTCAGCAAATATTTTTTCACCCAAACTGGATGATACTTTCAGGTAATTATCAGTACACTAAGGCGACTTGGTTCCCCAAATTTCATTCTTCTATGTTGAAGCGTTCATTTCCAGTAACAGTTTGAATTTTTAGGTTTCACTCTGTTTTCTCCTATATTGATAGATGTATTTGGAACTCTAAATCCAACACGGTTTGTGCTAGCTTCTTGAAACTTGACACAACAAAGTAGTTTCACGTTCTATCTCTACATTGTGTTTCCTCTTGATGTAGCCCTAAGCAGTGACTGGAGAGAAACACGTTCATGGGAAGGGGTTGCCAAGCTTCCAAAAATTACGAATCTCCAGAAATCTCAGCAAATATTTTTTCACCCAAACTCGATGATACTTTCATGTAATGATCAGTACACTAAGGCGACATGGTTCCCCAAATTTCGTTCTTCTATGTTTTCGCGTTCATTTCCAGTAACAGTTTGAATTTTTAGTTTTCACTCTGTTTTCTCCTATATTGATAGATGTATTTGGAACTCTAAATCCAACACGGTTTGTGCTAGCTTCTTGAAACTTGACACAACAAAGTAGTTTCACGTTCTATCTCTACGTTTTGTTTCCTCTTGATGTAGCCCTAAGCAGTGACTGGCGAGAAACACTTTCATGGGAAGGGGTTGCCAAGCTTCCAAAAACTACGAATCTCCGGGAATCTCAGCAAATATTTTTTCACCCAAACTGGATGATACTTTCAGGTAATGATCAGTACACTAAGGTGACTTGGTTCCCCAAATTTCGTTCTTCTATGTTGAAGCGTTCATTTCCAGTAACAGTTTGAATTTTTAGGTTTCACTCTGTTTTCTCCTATATTGATAGATGTTTTTGGAACTCTAAATCCAACACGGTTTGTGCTAGCTTCTTGAAACTTGACACAACAAAGTAGTTTCACGTTCTATCTCTAAGTTTTGTTTCCTCTTGATGTAGCCCTAAGCAGTGACTGGCGAGAAAGCCTTTCATGGAACGGGGTTTCCAAGCTTCCAAAAATTACGAATCTCCAGAAATCTCAGCAAATATTTTTTCACCCAAACTGGATGATACTTTCAGGTAATGATCAGTACACTAAGGCGACTTGGTTCCCCAAGTTTCGTTCTTCTATGGTGAAGCGTTCATTTCCAGTAACAGTTTGAATTTTTAGGTTTCACTCTGTTTTCTCCTATATTGATAGATGTTTTTGGAACTCTAAATCCAACACGGTTTGTGCTAGCTTCTTGAAACTTGACACAACAAAGTAGTTTCACGTTCTATCTCTAAGTTTTGTTTCCTCTTGATGTAGCCCTAAGCAGTGACTGGCGAGAAACACTTTCATGGGAAGGGGTTGCCAAGCTTCCAAAAACTACGAATCTCCAGAAATATCAGCAAATATTTTTTCACCCAAACTGGATGACACTTTCAGGTAATGATCAGTACACTAAGGCGACTTGGTTCCCCAAATTTCGTTCTTCTATGTTTTCGCGTTCATTTCCAGTAACAGTTTGAATTTTTAGGTTTCACTCTGTTTTCTCCTATATTGATAGATGTATTTGGAACTCTAAATCCAACACGGTTTGTGCTAGCTTCTTGAAACTTGACACAACAAAGTAGTTTCACGTTCTATCTCTACGTTTTGTTTCCTCTTGATGTAGCCCTAAGCAGTGACTGGCGAGAAACACTTTCATGGGAAGGGGTTGCCAAGCTTCCAAAAATTACGAATCTCCAGAAATCTCAGCAAATATTTTTTCAGCCAAACTTGATGATACTTTCAGGTAATGATCAGTACACTAAGGCGACTTGGTTCCCCAAATTTCGTTCTTCTATGTTGAAGCATTCATTTCCAGTAACAGTTTGAATTTTTAGGTTTCACTCTGTTTTCTCCTATATTGATAGATGTATTTGGAACTCTAAATCCAACACGGTTTGTGCTAGCTTCTTGAAACTTGACACAACAAAGTAGTTTCACGTTCTATCTCTACGTTTTGTTTCCTCTTGATGTAGCCCTAAGCAGTGACTGGCGAGAAACACTTTCATGGGAAGAGGTTGCCCAGGCTCCAAAAATTACAAATCTCCAGAAATCTCAGCAAATATTTTTTCACCCAAACTGGATGATACTTTCAGGTAATTATCAGTACACTACGGCGACTTGGTTCCCCAAATTTCATTCTTCTATGTTGAAGCGTTCATTTCCAGTAACAGTTTGAATTTTTAGGTTTCACTCTGTTTTCTCCTATATTGATAGATGTATTTGGAACTCTAAATCCAACACGGTTTGTGCTAGCTTCTTGAAACTTGACACAACAAAGTAGTTTCACGTTCTATCTCTACATTGTGTTTCCTCTTGATGTAGCCCTAAGCAGTGACTGGCGAGAAACACGTTCATGGGAAGGGGTTGCCAAGCTTCCAAAAATTACGAATCTCCAGAAATCTCAGCAAATATTTTTTCACCCAAACTCGATGATACTTTCAGGTAATGATCAGTACACTAAGGCGACTTGGTTCCCCAAATTTCGTTCTTCTATGTTGAAGCGTTCATTTCCAGTAACAGTTTGAATTTTTAGGTTTCACTCTGTTTTCTCCTATATTGATAGATGTATTTGGAACTCTAAATCCAACACGGTTTGTGCTAGCTTCTTGAAACTTGACACAACAAAGTAGTTTCACGTTCTATCTCTACGTTTTGTTTCCTCTTGATGTAGCCCTAAGCAGTGACTGGCGAGAAACACTTTCATGGGAAGAGGTTGCCCAGGCTCCAAAAATTACGAATCTCCAGAAATCTCAGCAAATATTTTTTCACCCAAACTGGATGATACTTTCAGGTAATTATCAGTACACTAAGGCGACTTGGTTCCCCAAATTTCATTCTTCTATGTTGAAGCGTTCATTTCCAGTAACAGTTTGAATTTTTAGGTTTCACTCTGTTTTCTCCTATATTGATAGATGTATTTGGAACTCTAAATCCAACACGGTTTGTGCTAGCTTCTTGAAACTTGACACAACAAAGTAGTTTCACGTTCTATCTCTACATTGTGTTTCCTATTGATGTAGCCCTAAGCAGTGACTGGCGAGAAACACGTTCATGGGAAGGGGTTGCCAAGCTTCCAAAAATTACGAATCTCCAGAAATCTCAGCAAATATTTTTTCACCCAAACTCGATGATACTTTCAGGTAATGATCAGTACACTAAGGCGACTTGGTTCCCCAAATTTCGTTCTTCTATGTTGAAGCGTTCATTTCCAGTAACAGTTTGAATTTTTAGGTTTCACTCTGTTTTCTCCTATATTGATAGATGTATTTGGAACTCTAAATCCAACACGGTTTGTGCTAGCTTCTTGAAACTTGACACAACAAAGTAGTTTCACGTTCTATCTCTACGTTTTGTTTCCTCTTGATGTAACACTAAGCAGTGACTGGCGAGACACACTTTCATGGGAAGGGGTTGCCAAGCTTCCAAAAATTACGAATCTCCAGAAATCTCAGCAAATATTTTTTCACCCAAACTCGATGATACTTTCAGGTAATGATCAGTACACTAAGGCGACTTGGTTCCGCAAATTTCGTTCTTCTATGTTGAAGCGTTCATTTCCAGTAACAGTTTGAATTTTTAGGTTTCACTCTGATTTCTCTTATATTGATAGATGTATTTGGAACTCTAAATCCAACACGGTTTGTTCTAGCTTCTTGAAACTTGACACAACAAAGTAGTTTCACGTTCTATCTCTACGTTTTGTTTCCTCTTAATGTAGCCCTAAGCACTGACTGGCGAGAAACCCTTTCATGGAATGCGGTTGCCAAGCTTCCAAAAATTACGAATCTCCAGAAATCTCAGCAACTATTTTTTCACCCAAACTGGATGATACTTTCAGGTAATGATCAGTACACTAAGGCGACTTGGTTCCCCAAATTTCGTTCTTCTATGTTGAAGCGTTCATTTCCAGTAACAGTTTGAATTTTTAGGTTTCACTCTGTGTTCTCCTATATTAATAGATGTATTTGGAACTCTAAATCCAACACGGTTTGTGCTAGCTTCTTGAAACTTGACACAACAAAGTAGTTTCACATTCGATCTCTACATTTTGTTTCCTCTTGATGTAGCCCTAAGCAGTGACTGGCGAGAAACACTTTCATGGGAAGAGGTTGCCCAGTCTCCAAAAATTACGAATCTCCAGAAATCTCAGCAAATATTTTTTCACCCAAACTGGATGATACTTTCAGGTAATTATCAGTACACTAAGGCGACTTGGTTCCCCAAATTTCATTCTTCTATGTTGAAGCGTTCATTTCCAGTAACAGTTTGAATTTTTAGGTTTCACTCTGTTTTCTCCGATATTGATAGATGTATTTGGAACTCTAAATCCAACACGGTTTGTGCTAGCTTCTTGAAACTTGACACAACAAAGTAGTTTCACCTTCTATCTCTACATTGTGTTTCCTCTTGATGTAGCCCTAAGCAGTGACTGGCGAGAAACACTTTCACGGGAAGGGGTTGCCAAGCTTCCAAATTTACGAATCTCCAGAAATCTCAGCAAATATTTTTTCACCCAAACTCGATGATACTTTCAGGTAATGATCAGTACACTAAGGCGACTTGGTTCCCCAAATTTCGTTCTTCTCTGTTGAAGCGTTCATTTCCAGTAACAGTTTGAATTTTTAGGTTTCACTCTGTTTTCTCCTATATTAATAGATGTATTTGGAACTCTAAATCCAACACGGTTTGTGCTAGCTTCTTGAAACTTGACACAACAAAGTAGTTTCACGTTCTATCTCTAGTTTGTTTCCTCTTGATGTAGCCCTAAGCAGTGACTGGCGAGAAACACTTTCACGGGAAGGGGTTGCCAAGCTCCCAAAAATTACGAATCTCCAGAAATCTCAGCAAATATTTTTTCACCCAAACTGGATGATACTTTCAGGTAATGATCAGTACACTAAGGCGACTTGGTTCCCCAAATTTCGTTCTTCTATGTTGAAGCGTTCATTTCCAGTAACAGTTTGAATTTTTAGGTTTCACTCTGTTTTCTCCTATATTGATAGATGTATTTGGAACTCTAAATCCAACACGGTTCGTGCTAGCTTCTTGAAACTTGACACAACAAAGTAGTTTCACGTTCTATCTCTACGTTTTGTTTCCTCTTGATGTAGCCCTAAGCAGTGACTGGCAAGAAACACTTTCATGGGAAGGGGTTGCCAAGCTTCCAAAAATTACGAATCTCCAGAAATCTCAGCAAATATTTTTTCACCCAAACTCGATGATACTTTCAGGTAATGATCAGTACACTAAGGCGACTTGGTTCCCCAAATTTCGTTCTTCTATGTTGAAGCGTTCATTTCCAGTAACAGTTTGAATTTTTAGGTTTCACTCTGTTTTCTCTTATATTGATAGATGTATTTGGAACTCTAAATCCAACACGGTTTGTTCTAGCTTCTTGAAACTTGACACAACAAAGTAGTTTCACGTTCTCTCTCTACGTTTTGTTTCCTCTTAATGTAGCCCTAAGCAGTGACTGGCGAGAAACCCTTTCATGGAATGGGGTTGCCAAGCTTCCAAAAATTACGAATCTCCAGAAATCTCAGCAACTATTTTTTCACCCAAACTGGATGATACTTTCAGGTAATGATCAGTACACTAAGGCGACTTGGTTCCCCAAATTTCGTTCTTCTATGTTGAAGCGTTCATTTCCAGTAACAGTTTGAATTTTTATGTTTCACTCTGTTTTCTCCTATATTAATAGATGTATTTGGAACTCTAAATCCAACACGGTTTGTGCTAGCTTCTTGAAACTTGACACAACAAAGTAGTTTCACGTTCTATCTCTACGTTTTGTTTCCTCTTGATGTACCCCTAAGCAGTGACTGGCGAGAAACACTTTCATGGGAAGGGGTTGCCAAGCTTCCAAAAACTATGAATCTCCAGAAATATCAGCAAATATTTTTTCACCCAAACTGGATGACACTTTCAGGTAAGGATCAGTACACTAAGGCACTTGGTTCCCCAAATTTCGTTCTTCTATGATTTCACGTTCATTTCCAGTAACAGTTTGAATTTTTAGGTTTCACTCTGTTTTCTCCTATATTGATAGATGTATTTGGAACTCTAAATCCAACACGGTTCGTGCTAGCTTCTTGAAACTTGACACAACAATGTAGTTTCACGTTCTATCTCTACGTTTTGTTTCCTCTTGATGTAGCCCTAAGCAGTGACTGGCAAGAAACACTTTCATGGGAAGGGGTTGCCAAGCTTCCAAAAATTACGAATCTCCAGAAATCTCAGCAAATATTTTTTCACCCAAACTCGATCATACTTTCAGGTAATGATCAGTACACTAAGGCGACTTGGTTCCCCAAATTTCGTTCTTCTATGTTGAAGCGTTCATTTCCAGTAACAGTTTGAATTTTTAGGTTTCACTCTGTTTTCTCTTATATTGATAGATGTATTTGGAACTCTAAATCCAACACGGTTTGTTCTAGCTTCTAGAAACTTGACACAACAAAGTAGTTTCACATTCTATCTCTACGTTTTGTTTCCTCTTAATGTAGCCCTAAGCAGTGACTGGCGAGAAACCCTTTCATGGAATGGGGTTGCCAAGCTTCCAAAAATTACGAATCTCCAGAAATCTCAGCAACTATTTTTTCACCCAAACTGGATGATACTTTCAGGTAATGATCAGTACACTAAGGCGACTTGGTTCCCCAAATTTCGTTCTTCTATGTTGAAGCGTTCATTTCCAGTAACAGTTTGAATTTTTAGGTTTCACTCTGTTTTCTCCTATATTAATAGATGTATTTGGAACTCTAAATCAAACACGGTTTGTGCTACCTTCTTGAAACTTGACACAACAAAGTAGTTTCACGTTCTATCTCTACGTTTTGTTTCCTCTTGATGTAGCCCTAAGCAGTGACTGGCGAGAAACACTTTCATGGGAAGGGGTTGCCAAGCTTCCAAAAATTACGAATCTCCAGAAATCGCAGCAAATATTTTTTCACCCAAACTTGATGATACTTTCAGGTAATGATCAGTACACTAAGGCGACTTGGTTCCCCAAATTTCGTTCTTCTATGTTGAAGCGTTCATTTCCAGTAACAGTTTGAATTTTTAGGTTTTACTCTGTTTTCTCCTATATTGATAGATGTATTTGGAACTCTAAATCCAACACGGTTTGTGCTAGCTTCTTGAAACTTGACACAACAAAGTAGTTTCACATTCTATCTCTACGTTTTGTTTCCTCTTGATGTAGCCCTAAGCAGTGACTGGCGAGAAACACTTTCATGGGAAGAGGTTGCCCAGTCTCCAAAAATTACGAATCTCCAGAAATCTCAGCAAATATTTTTTCACCCAAACTGGATGATACTTTCAGGTAATTATCAGTACACTAAGGCGACTTGGTTCCCCAAATTTCATTCTTCTATGTTGAAGCGTTCATTTCCAGTAACAGTTTGAATTTTTAGGTTTCACTCTGTTTTCTCCTGTATTGATAGATGTATTTGGAACTCTAAATCCAACACGGTTTGTGCTAGCTTCTTGAAACTTGACACAACAAAGTAGTTTCACGTTCTATCTCTACATTGTGTTTCCTCTTGATGTAGCCCTAAGCAGTGACTGGCGAGAAACACGTTCATGGGAAGGGGTTGCCAAGCTTCCAAAAATTACGAATCTCCAGAAATCTCAGCAAATATTTTTTCACCCAAACTCGATGATACTTTCAGGTAATGATCAGTACACTAAGGCGACTTGGTTCCCCAAATTTCATTCTTCTATGTTGAAGCGTTCATTTCCAGTAACAGTTTGAATTTTTAGGTTTCACTCTGTTTTCTCCTATATTGATAGATGTATTTGGAACTCTAAATCCAACACGGTTTGTGCTAGCTTCTTGAAACTTGACACAACAAAGTAGTTTCACGTTCTATCTCTACGTTTTGTTTCCTCTTTATGTAGCCCTAAGCAGTGACTGGCGAGAAACACTTTCATGGAACGGGGTTGCCAAGCTTCCAAAAATTACGAATCTCCAGAAATCTCAGCAAATATTTTTTCACCCAAACTGGATGATACTTTCAGGTAATGATCAGTACACTAAGGCGACTTGGTTCCCCAAATTTCGTTCTTCTCTGTTGAAGCGTTCATTTCCAGTAACAGTTTGAATTTTTAGGTTTCACTCTGTTTTCTCCTATATTAATAGATGTATTTGGAACTCTAAATCCAACACGGTTTGTGCTAGCTTCTTGAAACTTGACACAACAAAGTAGTTTCACGTTCTATCTCTAGTTTGTTTCCTCTTGATGTAGCACTAAGCAGTGACTGGCGAGAAACACTTTCACGGGAAGGGGTTGCCAAGCTTCCAAAAATTACGAATCTCCAGAAATCTCAGCAAATATTTTTTCACCCAAACTGGATGATACTTTCAGGTAATGATCAGTACACTAAGGCGACTTGGTTCCCCAAATTTCGTTCTTCTATGTTGAAGCGTTCATTTCCAGTAACAGTTTGAATTTTTAGGTTTCACTCTGTTTTCTCCTATATTGATAGATGTATTTGGAACTCTAAATCCAACACGGTTTGTGCTAGCTTCTTGAAACTTGACACAACAAAGTAGTTTCACGTTCTATCTCTACGTTTTGTTTCCTCTTGATGTAGCCCTAAGCAGTGACTGGCGAGAAACACTTTCATGGGAAGAGGTTGCCCAGTCTCCAAAAATTAAGAATCTCCAGAAATCTCAGCAAATATTTTTTCACCCAAACTGGATGATACTTTCAGGTAATGATCAGTACACTAAGGCGACTTGGTTCCCCAAATTTCGTTCTTCTATGTTCAAGCGTTCATTTCCAGTAACAGTTTGAATTTTTAGGTTTCACTCTGTTTTCTCCTATATTGATAGATGTATTTGGAACTCTAAATCCAACACGGTTTGTGCTAGCTTCTTGAAACTTGACACAACAAAGTAGTTTCACGTTCTATCTCTACGTTTTGTTTCCTCTTGATGTAGCCCTAAGCAGTGACTGGCGAGAAACACTTTCATGGGAAGGGGTTGCCAAGCTTCCAAAAACTATGAATCTCCAGAAATATCAGCAAATATTTTTTCACCCAAACTGGATGACACTTTCAGGTAATGATCAGTACACTAAGGCACTTGGTTCCCCAAATTTCGTTCTTCTATGATTTTGCGTTCATTTCCAGTAACAGTTTGAATTTTTAGGTTTCACTCTGTTTTCTCCTATATTGATAGATGTATTTGGAACTCTAAATCCAACACGGTTTGTGCTAGCTTCTTGAAACTTGACACAACAAAGTAGTTTCACGTTCTATCTCTACGTTTTGTTTCCTCTTGATGTAGCCCTAAGCAGTGACTGGCAAGAAACACTTTCATGGGAAGGGGTTACCAAGCCTCCAAAAACTACGAATCTCCAGAAATATCAGCAAATATTTTTTCACCCAAACTGAATGACACTTTCAGGTAATGATCAGTACACTAAGGCGACTTGGTTCCCCAAATTTCGTTCTTCTATGTTTTCGCGTTCATTTCCAGTAACAGTTTGAATTTTTAGGTTTCACTCTGTTTTCTCCTATATTGATAGATATATTTGGAAATCTATATCCAACACGGTTTGTGCTAGCTTCTTGAAACTTGACACAACAAAGTAGTTTCACCTTCTATCTCTACGTTTTGTTTCCTCTTGATGTAGCCCTAAGCAGTGACTGGCAAGAAACACTTTCATGGGAAGGGGTTACCAAGCCTCCAAAAACTACGAATCTCCAGAAATATCAGCAAATATTTTTTCACCCAAACTGAATGACACTTTCAGGTAATGATCAGTACACTAAGGCGACTTGGTTCCCCAAATTTCGTTCTTCTATGTTGAAGCGTTCATTTCCAGTAACAGTTTGAATTTTTAGGTTTCACTCTGTTTTCTCCTATATTAATAGATGTATTTGGAACTCTAAATCCAACACGGTTTGTGCTAGCTTCTTGAAACTTGACACAACAAAGTAGTTTCACATTCGATCTCTACATTTTGTTTCCTCTTGATGTAGCCCTAAGCAGTGACTGGCGAGAAACACTTTCATGGGAAGAGGTTGCCCAGTCTCCAAAAATTACGAATCTCCAGAAATCTCAGCAAATATTTTTTCACCCAAACTGGATGATACTTTCAGGTAATGATCAGTACACTAAGGCGACTTGGTTCCCCAAATTTCATTCTTCTATGTTGAAGCGTTCATTTCCAGTAACAGTTTGAATTTTTAGGTTTCACTCTGTTTTCTCCTATATTGATAGATGTATTTGGAACTCTAAATCCAACACGGTTTGTGCTAGCTTCTTGAAACTTGACACAACAAAGTAGTTTCACGTTCTATCTCTACATTGTGTTTCCTCTTGATGTAGCCCTAAGCAGTGACTGGCGAGAAACACGTTCATGGGAAGGGGTTGCCAAGCTTCCAAAAATTACGAATCTCCAGAAATCTCAGCAAATATTTTTTCACCCAAACTCGATGATACTTTCATGTAATGATCAGTACACTAAGGCGACATGGTTCCCCAAATTTCGTTCTTCTATGTTTTCGCGTTCATTTCCAGTAACAGTTTGAATTTTTAGGTTTCACTCTGTTTTCTCCTATATTGATAGATGTATTTGGAACTCTAAATCCAACACGGTTTGTGCTAGCTTCTTGAAACTTGACACAACAATGTAGTTTCACGTTCTATCTCTAAGTTTTGTTTCCTCTTGATGTAGCCCTAAGCAGTGACTGGCGAGAAAGCCTTTCATGGAACGGGGTTTCCAAGCTTCCAAAAATTACGAATCTCCAGAAATCTCAGCAAATATTTTTTCACCCAAACTGGATGATACTTTCAGGTAATGATCAGTACACTAAGGTGACTTGGTTCCCCAAATTTCGTTCTTCTATGTTGAAGCGTTCATTTCCAGTAACAGTTTGAATTTTTAGGTTTCACTCTGTTTTCTCCTATATTGATAGATGTTTTTGGAACTCTAAATCCAACACTGTTTGTGCTAGCTTCTTGAAACTTGACACAACAAAGTAGTTTCACGTTCTATCTCTAAGTTTTGTTTCCTCTTGATGTAGCCCTAAGCAGTGACTGGCGAGAAAGCCTTTCATGGAACGGGGTTTCCAAGCTTCCAAAAATTACGAATCTCCAGAAATCTCAGCAAATATTTTTTCACCCAAACTGGATGATACTTTCAGGTAATGATCAGTACACTAAGGCGACTTGGTTCCCCAAGTTTCGTTCTTCTATGTTGAAGCGTTCATTTCCAGTAACAGTTTGAATTTTTAGGTTTCACTCTGTTTTCTCCTATATTGATAGATGTTTTTGGAACTCTAAATCCAACACGGTTTGTGCTAGCTTCTTGAAACTTGACACAACAAAGTAGTTTCACGTTCTATCTCTAAGTTTTGTTTCCTCTTGATGTAGCCCTAAGCAGTGACTGGCGAGAAACACTTTCATGGGAAGGGGTTGCCAAGCTTCCAAAAACTACGAATCTCCAGAAATCTCAGCAAATATTTTTTCACCCAAACTGGATGACACTTTCAGGTAATGATCAGTACACTAAGGCGACTTGGTTCCCCAAATTTCGTTCTTCTATGTTTTCGCGTTCATTTCCAGTAACAGTTTGAATTTTTAGGTTTCACTCTGTTTTCTCCTATATTGATAGATGTATTTGGAACTCTAAATCCAACACGGTTTGTGCTAGCTTCTTGAAACTTGACACAACAAAGTAGTTTCACGTTCTATCTCTACGTTTTGTTTCCTCTTGATGTAGCCCTAAGCAGTGACTGGCGAGAATCACTTTCATGGGAAGGGGTTGCCAAGCTTCCAAAAATTACGAATCTCCAGAAATCTCAGCAAATATTTTTTCACCCAAACTTGATGATACTTTCAGGTAATGATCAGTACACTAAGGCGACTTGGTTCCCCAAATTTCGTTCTTCTATGTTGAAGCATTCATTTCCAGTAACAGTTTGAATTTTTAGGTTTCACTCTGTTTTCTCCTATATTGATAGATGTATTTGGAACTCTAAATCCAACACGGTTTGTGCTAGCTTCTTGAAACTTGACACAACAAAGTAGTTTCACGTTCTATCTCTACGTTTTGTTTCCTCTTGATGTAGCCCTAAGCAGTGACTGGCGAGAAACACTTTCATGGGAAGAGGTTGCCCAGGCTCCAAAAATTACAAATCTCCAGAAATCTCAGCAAATATTTTTTCACCCAAACTGGATGATACTTTCAGGTAATTATCAGTACACTACGGCGACTTGGTTCCCCAAATTTCATTCTTCTATGTTGAAGCGTTCATTTCCAGTAACAGTTTGAATTTTTAGGTTTCACTCTGTTTTCTCCTATATTGATAGATGTATTTGGAACTCTAAATCCAACACGGTTTGTGCTAGCTTCTTGAAACTTGACACAACAAAGTAGTTTCACGTTCTATCTCTACATTGTGTTTCCTCTTGATGTAGCCCTAAGCAGTGACTGGCGAGAAACACGTTCATGGGAAGGGGTTGCCAAGCTTCCAAAAATTACGAATCTCCAGAAATCTCAGCAAATATTTTTTCACCCAAACTCGATGATACTTTCAGGTAATGATCAGTACACTAAGGCGACTTGGTTCCCCAAATTTCGTTCTTCTATGTTGAAGCGTTCATTTCCAGTAACAGTTTGAATTTTTAGGTTTCACTCTGTTTTCTCCTATATTGATAGATGTATTTGGAACTCTAAATCCAACACGGTTTGTGCTAGCTTCTTGAAACTTGACACAACAAAGTAGTTTCACGTTCTATCTCTACGTTTTGTTTCCTCTTGATGTAGCCCTAAGCAGTGACTGGCGAGAAACACTTTCATGGGAAGAGGTTGCCCAGGCTCCAAAAATTACGAATCTCCAGAAATCTCAGCAAATATTTTTTCACCCAAACTGGATGATACTTTCAGGTAATTATCAGTACACTAAGGCGACTTGGTTCCCCAAATTTCATTCTTCTATGTTGAAGCGTTCATTTCCAGTAACAGTTTGAATTTTTAGGTTTCACTCTGTTTTCTCCTATATTGATAGATGTATTTGGAACTCTAAATCCAACACGGTTTGTGCTAGCTTCTTGAAACTTGACACAACAAAGTAGTTTCACGTTCTATCTCTACATTGTGTTTCCTCTTGATGTAGCCCTAAGCAGTGACTGGCGAGAAACACGTTCATGGGAAGGGGATGCCAAGCTTCCAAAAATTACGAATCTCCAGAAATCTCAGCAAATATTTTTTCACCCAAACTCGATGATACTTTCAGGTAATGATCAGTACACTAAGGCGACTTGGTTCCCCAAATTTCGTTCTTCTATGTTGAAGCGTTCATTTCCAGTAACAGTTTGAATTTTTAGGTTTCACTCTGTTTTCTCCTATATTGATAGATGTATTTGGAACTCTAAATCCAACACGGTTTGTGCTAGCTTCTTGAAACTTGACACAACAAAGTAGTTTCACGTTCTATCTCTACGTTTTGTTTCCTCTTGATGTAACACTAAGCAGTGACTGGCGAGACACACTTTCATGGGAAGGGGTTGCCAAGCTTCCAAAAATTACGAATCTCCAGAAATCTCAGCAAATATTTTTTCACCCAAACTCGATGATACTTTCAGGTAATGATCAGTACACTAAGGCGACTTGGTTCCGCAAATTTCGTTCTTCTATGTTGAAGCGTTCATTTCCAGTAACAGTTTGAATTTTTAGGTTTCACTCTGATTTCTCTTATATTGATAGATGTATTTGGAACTCTAAATCCAACACGGTTTGTTCTAGCTTCTTGAAACTTGACACAACAAAGTAGTTTCACGTTCTATCTCTACGTTTTGTTTCCTCTTAATGTAGCCCTAAGCACTGACTAGCGAGAAACCCTTTCATGGAATGCGGTTGCCAAGCTTCCAAAAATTACGAATCTCCAGAAATCTCAGCAACTACTTTTTCACCCAAACTGGATGATACTTTCAGGTAATGATCAGTACACTAAGGCGACTTGGTTCCCCAAATTTCGTTCTTCTATGTTGAAGCGTTCATTTCCAGTAACAGTTTGAATTTTTAGGTTTCACTCTGTTTTCTCCTATATTAATAGATGTATTTGGAACTCTAAATCCAACACGGTTTGTGCTAGCTTCTTGAAACTTGACACAACAAAGTAGTTTCACATTCGATCTCTACATTTTGTTTCCTCTTGATGTAGCCCTAAGCAGTGACTGGCGAGAAACACTTTCATGGGAAGAGGTTGCCCAGTCTCCAAAAATTACGAATCTCCAGAAATCTCAGCAAATATTTTTTCACCCAAACTGGATGATACTTTCAGGTAATTATCAGTACACTAAGGCGACTTGGTTCCCCAAATTTCATTCTTCTATGTTGAAGCGTTCATTTCCAGTAACAGTTTGAATTTTTAGGTTTCACTCTGTTTTCTCCGATATTGATAGATGTATTTGGAACTCTAAATCCAACACGGTTTGTGCTAGCTTCTTGAAACTTGACACAACAAAGTAGTTTCACCTTCTATCTCTACATTGTGTTTCCTCTTGATGTAGCCCTAAGCAGTGACTGGCGAGAAACACTTTCATGGGAAGGGGTTGCCAAGCTTCCAAAAATTACGAATCTCCAGAAATCTCAGCAAATATTTTTTCACCCAAACTCGATGATACTTTCAGGTAATGATCAGTACACTAAGGCGACTTGGTTCCCCAAATTTCGTTCTTCTCTGTTGAAGCGTTCATTTCCAGTAACAGTTTGAATTTTTAGGTTTCACTCTGTTTTCTCCTATATTAATAGATGTATTTGGAACTCTAAATCCAACACGGTTTGTGCTAGCTTCTTGAAACTTGACACAACAAAGTAGTTTCACGTTCTATCTCTAGTTTGTTTCCTCTTGATGTAGCCCTAAGCAGTGACTGGCGAGAAACACTTTCACGGGAAGGGGTTGCCAAGCTCCCAAAAATTACGAATCTCCAGAAATCTCAGCAAATATTTTTTCACCCAAACTGGATGATACTTTCAGGTAATGATCAGTACACTAAGGCGACTTGGTTCCCCAAATTTCGTTCTTCTATGTTGAAGCGTTCATTTACAGTAACAGTTTGAATTTTTAGGTTTCACTCTGTTTTCTCCTATATTGATAGATGTATTTGGAACTCTAAATCCAACACGGTTCGTGCTAGCTTCTTGAAACTTGACACAACAAAGTAGTTTCACGTTCTATCTCTACGTTTTGTTTCCTCTTGATGTAGCCCTAAGCAGTGACTGGCAAGAAACACTTTCATGGGAAGGGGTTGCCAAGCTTCCAAAAATTACGAATCTCCAGAAATCTCAGCAACTATTTTTTCACCCAAACTGGATGATACTTTCAGGTAATTATCAGTACACTAAGGCGACTTGGTTCCCCAAATTTCGTTCTTCTATGTTGAAGCGTTCATTTCCAGTAACAGTTTGAATTTTTAGGTTTCACTCTGTTTTCTCCTATATTAATAGATGTATTTGGAACTCTAAATCCAACACGGTTTGTGCTAGCTTCTTGAAACTTGACACAACAAAGTAGTTTCACGTTCTATCTCTACGTTTTGTTTCCTCTTGATGTACCCCTAAGCAGTGACTGGCGAGAAACACTTTCATGGGAAGGGGTTGCCAAGCTTCCAAAAACTATGAATCTCCAGAAATATCAGCAAATATTTTTTCACCCAAACTGGATGACACTTTCAGGTAAGGATCAGTACACTAAGGCACTTGGTTCCCCAAATTTCGTTCTTCTATGATTTCACGTTCATTTCCAGTAACAGTTTGAATTTTTAGGTTTCACTCTGTTTTCTCCTATATTGATAGATGTATTTGGAACTCTAAATCCAACACGGTTCGTGCTAGCTTCTTGAAACTTGACACAACAATGTAGTTTCACGTTCTATCTCTACGTTTTGTTTCCTCTTGATGTAGCCCTAAGCAGTGACTGGCAAGAAACACTTTCATGGGAAGGGGTTGCCAAGCTTCCAAAAATTACGAATCTCCAGAAATCTCAGCAAATATTTTTTCACCCAAACTCGATGATACTTTCAGGTAATGATCAGTACACTAAGGCGACTTGGTTCCCCAAATTTCGTTCTTCTATGTTGAAGCGTTCATTTCCAGTAACAGTTTGAATTTTTAGGTTTCACTCTGTTTTCTCTTATATTGATAGATGTATTTGGAACTCTAAATCCAACACGGTTTGTTCTAGCTTCTAGAAACTTGACACAACAAAGTAGTTTCACATTCTATCTCTACGTTTTGTTTCCTCTTAATGTAGCCCTAAGCAGTGACTGGCGAGAAACCCTTTCATGGAATGGGGTTGCCAAGCTTCCAAAAATTACGAATCTCCAGAAATCTCAGCAACTATTTTTTCACCCAAACTGGATGATACTTTCAGGTAATGATCAGTACACTAAGGCGACTTGGTTCCCCAAATTTCGTTCTTCTATGTTGAAGCGTTCATTTCCAGTAACAGTTTGAATTTTTAGGTTTTACTCTGTTTTCTCCTATATTGATAGATGTATTTGGAACTCTAAATCCAACACGGTTTGTGCTAGCTTCTTGAAACTTGACACAACAAAGTAGTTTCACATTCTATCTCTACGTTTTGTTTCCTCTTGATGTAGCCCTAAGCAGTGACTGGCGAGAAACACTTTCATGGGAAGAGGTTGCCCAGTCTCCAAAAATTACGAATCTCCAGAAATCTCAGCAAATATTTTTTCACCCAAACTGGATGATACTTTCAGGTAATTATCAGTACACTAAGGCGACTTGGTTCCCCAAATTTCATTCTTCTATGTTGAAGCGTTCATTTCCAGTAACAGTTTGAATTTTTAGGTTTCACTCTGTTTTCTCCTGTATTGATAGATGTATTTGGAACTCTAAATCCAACACGGTTTGTGCTAGCTTCTTAAAACTTGACACAACAAAGTAGTTTCACGTTCTATCTCTACATTGTGTTTCCTCTTGATGTAGCCCTAAGCAGTGACTGGCGAGAAACACGTTCATGGGAAGGGGTTGCCAAGCTTCCAAAAATTACGAATCTCCAGAAATCTCAGCAAATATTTTTTCACCCAAACTCGATGATACTTTCAGGTAATGATCAGTACACTAAGGCGACTTGGTTCCCCAAATTTCATTCTTCTATGTTGAAGCGTTCATTTCCAGTAACAGTTTGAATTTTTAGGTTTCACTCTGTTTTCTCCTATATTGATAGATGTATTTGGAACTCTAAATCCAACACGGTTTGTGCTAGCTTCTTGAAACTTGACACAACAAAGTAGTTTCACGTTCTATCTCTACGTTTTGTTTCCTCTTTATGTAGCCCTAAGCAGTGACTGGCGAGAAACACTTTCATGGAACGGGGTTGCCAAGCTTCCAAAAATTACGAATCTCCAGAAATCTCAGCAAATATTTTTTCACCCAAACTGGATGATACTTTCAGGTAATGATCAGTACACTAAGGCGACTTGGTTCCCCAAATTTCGTTCTTCTCTGTTGAAGCGTTCATTTCCAGTAACAGTTTGAATTTTTAGGTTTCACTCTGTTTTCTCCTATATTAATAGATGTATTTGGAACTCTAAATCCAACACGGTTTGTGCTAGCTTCTTGAAACTTGACACAACAAAGTAGTTTCACGTTCTATCTCTAGTTTGTTTCCTCTTGATGTAGCCCTAAGCAGTGACTGGCGAGAAACACTTTCACGGGAAGGGGTTGCCAAGCTTCCAAAAATTACGAATCTCCAGAAATCTCAGCAAATATTTTTTCACCCAAACTGGATGATACTTTCAGGTAATGATCAGTACACTAAGGCGACTTGGTTCCCCAAATTTCGTTCTTCTCTGTTGAAGCGTTCATTTCCAGTAACAGTTTGAATTTTTAGGTTTCACTCTGTTTTCTCCTATATTAATAGATGTATTTGGAACTCTAAATCCAACACGGTTTGTGCTAGCTTCTTGAAACTTGACACAACAAAGTAGTTTCACGTTCTATCTCTACGTTTTGTTTCCTCTTGATGTAGCCCTAAGCAGTGACTGGCGAGAAACACTTTCATGGGAAGAGGTTGCCCAGTCTCCAAAAATTAAGAATCTCCAGAAATCTCAGCAAATATTTTTTCACCCAAACTGGATGATACTTTCAGGTAATGATCAGTACACTAAGGCGACTTGGTTCCCCAAATTTCGTTCTTCTATGTTCAAGCGTTCATTTCCAGTAACAGTTTGAATTTTTAGGTTTCACTCTGTTTTCTCCTATATTGATAGATGTATTTGGAACTCTAAATCCAACACGGTTTGTGCTAGCTTCTTGAAACTTGACACAACAAAGTAGTTTCACGTTCTATCTCTACGTTTTGTTTCCTCTTGATGTAGGCCTAAGCAGTGACTGGCGAGAAACACTTTCATGGGAAGGGGTTGCCAAGCTTCCAAAAACTATGAATCTCCAGAAATATCAGCAAATATTTTTTCACCCAAACTGGATGACACTTTCAGGTAATGATCAGTACACTAAGGCACTTGGTTCCCCAAATTTCGTTCTTCTATGATTTTGCGTTCATTTCCAGTAACAGTTTGAATTTTTAGGTTTCACTCTGTTTTCTCCTATATTGATAGATGTATTTGGAACTCTAAATCCAACACGGTTTGTGCTAGCTTCTTGAAACTTGACACAACAAAGTAGTTTCACGTTCTATCTCTACGTTTTGTTTCCTCTTGATGTAGCCCTAAGCAGTGACTGGCAAGAAACACTTTCATGGGAAGGGGTTACCAAGCCTCCAAAAACTACGAATCTCCAGAAATATCAGCAAATATTTTTTCACCCAAACTGAATGACACTTTCAGGTAATGATCAGTACACTAAGGCGACTTGGTTCCCCAAATTTCGTTCTTCTATGTTTTCGCGTTCATTTCCAGTAACAGTTTGAATTTTTAGGTTTCACTCTGTTTTCTCCTATATTGATAGATATATTTGGAAATCTATATCCAACACGGTTTGTGCTAGCTTCTTGAAACTTGACACAACAAAGTAGTTTCACGTTCTATCTCTACGTTTTGTTTCCTCTTGATGTAGCCCTAAGCAGTGACTGGCAAGAAACACATTCATGGGAAGGGGTTACCAAGCCTCCAAAAACTACGAATCTCCAGAAATATCAGCAAATATTTTTTCACCCAAACTGAATGACACTTTCAGGTAATGATCAGTACACTAAGGCGACTTGGTTCCCCAAATTTCGTTCTTCTATGTTGAAGCGTTCATTTCCAGTAACAGTTTGAATTTTTAGGTTTCACTCTGTTTTCTCCTATATTAATAGATGTATTTGGAACTCTAAATCCAACACGGTTTGTGCTAGCTTCTTGAAACTTGACACAACAAAGTAGTTTCACATTCGATCTCTACATTTTGTTTCCTCTTGATGTAGCCCTAAGCAGTGACTGGCGAGAAACACTTTCATGGGAAGAGGTTGCCCAGTCTCCAAAAATTACGAATCTCCAGAAATCTCAGCAAATATTTTTTCACCCAAACTGGATGATACTTTCAGGTAATGATCAGTACACTAAGGCGACTTGGTTCCCCAAATTTCATTCTTCTATGTTGAAGCGTTCATTTCCAGTAACAGTTTGAATTTTTAGGTTTCACTCTGTTTTCTCCGATATTGATAGATGTATTTGGAACTCTAAATCCAACACGGTTTGTGCTAGCTTCTTGAAACTTGACACAACAAAGTAGTTTCACCTTCTATCTCTACATTGTGTTTCCTCTTGATGTAGCCCTAAGCAGTGACTGGCGAGAAACACTTTCATGGGAAGGGGTTGCCAAGCTTCCAAAAATTACGAATCTCCAGAAATCTCAGCAAATATTTTTTCACCCAAACTCGATGATACTTTCAGGTAATGATCAGTACACTAAGGCGACTTGGTTCCCCAAATTTCGTTCTTCTCTGTTGAAGCGTTCATTTCCAGTAACAGTTTGAATTTTTAGGTTTCACTCTGTTTTCTCCTATATTAATAGATGTATTTGGAACTCTAAATCCAACACGGTTTGTGCTAGCTTCTTGAAACTTGACACAACAAAGTAGTTTCACGTTCTATCTCTAGTTTGTTTCCTCTTGATGTAGCCCTAAGCAGTGACTGGCGAGAAACACTTTCACGGGAAGGGGTTGCCAAGCTCCCAAAAATTACGAATCTCCAGAAATCTCAGCAAATATTTTTTCACCCAAACTGGATGATACTTTCAGGTAATGATCAGTACACTAAGGCGACTTGGTTCCCCAAATTTCGTTCTTCTATGTTGAAGCGTTCATTTACAGTAACAGTTTGAATTTTTAGGTTTCACTCTGTTTTCTCGTATATTGATAGATGTATTTGGAACTCTAAATCCAACACGGTTCGTGCTAGCTTCTTGAAACTTGACACAACAAAGTAGTTTCACGTTCTATCTCTACGTTTTGTTTCCTCTTGATGTAGCCCTAAGCAGTGACTGGCAAGAAACACTTTCATGGGAAGGGGTTGCCAATCTTCCAAAAATTACGAATCTCCAGAAATCTCAGCAAATATTTTTTCACCCAAACTGGATGATACTTTCAGGTAATGATCAGTACACTAAGGCGACTTGGTTCCCCAAATTTCGTTCTTCTATGTTGAAGCGTTCATTTCCAGTAACAGTTTGAATTTTTAGGTTTCACTCTGTTTTCTCTTATATTGATAGATGTATTTGGAACTCTAAATCCAACACGGTTTGTTCTAGGTTCTTGAATCTTGACACAACAAAGTAGTTTCACGTTCTCTCTCTACGTTTTGTTTCCTCTTAATGTAGCCCTCAGCAGTGACTGGCGAGAAACCCTTTCATGGAATGGGGTTGCCAAGCTTCCAAAAATTACGAATCTCCAGAAATCTCAGCAACTATTTTTTCACCCAAACTGGATGATACTTTCAGGTAATGATCAGTACACTAAGGCGACTTGGTTCCCCAAATTTCGTTCTTCTATGTTGAAGCGTTCATTTCCAGTAACAGTTTGAATTTTTAGGTTTCACTCTGTTTTCTCCTATATTAATAGATGTATTTGGAACTCTAAATCCAACACGGTTTGTGCTAGCTTCTTGAAACTTGACACAACAAAGTAGTTTCACGTTCTATCTCTACGTTTTGTTTCCTCTTGATGTAGCCCTAAGCAGTGACTGGCGAGAAACACTTTCATGGGAAGGGGTTGCCAAGCTTCCAAAAACTATGAATCTCCAGAAATATCAGCAAATATTTTTTCACCCAAACTGGATGACACTTTCAGGTAAGGATCAGTACACTAAGGCACTTGGTTCCCCAAATTTCGTTCTTCTATGATTTCACGTTCATTTCCAGTAACAGTTTGAATTTTTAGGTTTCACTCTGTTTTCTCCTATATTGATAGATGTATTTGGAACTCTAAATCCAACACGGTTCGTGCTAGCTTCTTGAAACTTGACACAACAATGTAGTTTCACGTTCTATCTCTACGTTTTGTTTCCTCTTGATGTAGCCCTAAGCAGTGACTGGCAAGAAACACTTTCATGGGAAGGGGTTGCCAAGCTTCCAAAAATTACGAATCTCCAGAAATCTCAGCAAATATTTTTTCACCCAAACTCGATGATACTTTCAGGTAATGATCAGTACACTAAGGCGACTTGGTTCCCCAAATTTCGTTCTTCTATGTTGAAGCGTTCATTTCCAGTAACAGTTTGAATTTTTAGGTTTCACTCTGTTTTCTCTTATATTGATAGATGTATTTGGAACTCTAAATCCAACACGGTTTGTTCTAGCTTCTAGAAACTTGACACAACAAAGTAGTTTCACATTCTATCTCTACGTTTTGTTTCCTCTTAATGTAGCCCTAAGCAGTGACTGGCGAGAAACCCTTTCATGGAATGGGGTTGCCAAGCTTCCAAAAATTACGAATCTCCAGAAATCTCAGCAACTATTTTTTCACCCAAACTGGATGATACTTTCAGGTAATGATCAGTACACTAAGGCGACTTGGTTCCCCAAATTTCGTTCTTCTATGTTGAAGCGTTCATTTCCAGTAACAGTTTGAATTTTGAGGTTTCACTCTGTTTTCTCCTATATTAATAGATGTATTTGGAACTCTAAATCAAACACGGTTTGTGCTACCTTCTTGAAACTTGACACAACAAAGTAGTTTCACGTTCTATCTCTACGTTTTGTTTCCTCTTGATGTAGCCCTAAGCAGTGACTGGCGAGAAACACTTTCATGGGAAGGGGTTGCCAAGCTTCCAAAAATTACGAATCTCCAGAAATCGCAGCAAATATTTTTTCACCCAAACTTGATGATACTTTCAGGTAATGATCAGTACACTAAGGCGACTTGGTTCCCCAAATTTCGTTCTTCTATGTTGAAGCGTTCATTTCCAGTAACAGTTTGAATTTTTAGGTTTTACTCTGTTTTCTCCTATATTGATAGATGTATTTGGAACTCTAAATCCAACACGGTTTGTGCTAGCTTCTTGAAACTTGACACAACAAAGTAGTTTCACATTCTATCTCTACGTTTTGTTTCCTCTTGATGTAGCCCTAAGCAGTGACTGGCGAGAAACACTTTCATGGGAAGAGGTTGCCCAGTCTCCAAAAATTACGAATCTCCAGAAATCTCAGCAAATATTTTTTCACCCAAACTGGATGATACTTTCAGGTAATTATCAGTACACTAAGGCGACTTGGTTCCCCAAATTTCATTCTTCTATGTTGAAGCGTTCATTTCCAGTAACAGTTTGAATTTTTAGGTTTCACTCTGTTTTCTCCTGTATTGATAGATGTATTTGGAACTCTAAATCCAACACGGTTTGTGCTAGCTTCTTGAAACTTGACACAACAAAGTAGTTTCACGTTCTATCTCTACGTTTTGTTTCCTCTTGATGTAGCCCTAAGCAGTGACTGGCGAGAAACACTTTCATGGAACGGGGTTGCCAAGCTTCCAAAAATTACGAATCTCCAGAAATCTCAGCAAATATTTTTTCACCCAAACTGGATGATACTTTCAGGTAATGATCAGTACACTAAGGCGACTTGGTTCCCCAAATTTCGTTCTTCTCTGTTGAAGCGTTCATTTCCAGTAACAGTTTGAATTTTTAGGTTTCACTCTGTTTTCTCCTATATTAATAGATGTATTTGGAACTCTAAATCCAACACGGTTTGTGCTAGCTTCTTGAAACTTGACACAACAAAGTAGTTTCACGTTCTATCTCTAGTTTGTTTCCTCTTGATGTAGCCCTAAGCAGTGACTGGCGAGAAACACTTTCACGGGAAGGGGTTGCCAAGCTTCCAAAAATTACGAATCTCCAGAAATCTCAGCAAATATTTTTTCACCCAAACTGGATGATACTTTCAGGTAATGATCAGTACACTAAGGCGACTTGGTTCCCCAAATTTCGTTCTTCTCTGTTGAAGCGTTCATTTCCAGTAACAGTTTGAATTTTTAGGTTT
Source organism: Spermophilus citellus (assembly GCF_964194105.1). NCBI lineage: Eukaryota > Metazoa > Chordata > Mammalia > Rodentia > Sciuridae > Spermophilus > Spermophilus citellus. The sequence goes on from NC_138183.1 coordinate 107,274,298, forward strand.
CACTCTGTTTTCTCCTATATTGATAGATGTATTTGGAACTCTAAATCCAACACGGTTTGTGCTAGCTTCTTGAAACTTGACACAACAAAGTAGTTTCACGTTCTATCTCTACGTTTTGTTTCCTCTTGATGTAGCCCTAAGCAGTGACTGGCGAGAAACACTTTCATGGGAAGAGGTTGCCCAGTCTCCAAAAATTAAGAATCTCCAGAAATCTCAGCAAATATTTTTTCACCCAAACTGGATGATACTTTCAGGTAATGATCAGTACACTAAGGCGACTTGGTTCCCCAAATTTCGTTCTTCTATGTTCAAGCGTTCATTTCCAGTAACAGTTTGAATTTTTAGGTTTCACTCTGTTTTCTCCTATATTGATAGATGTATTTGGAACTCTAAATCCAACACGGTTTGTGCTAGCTTCTTGAAACTTGACACAACAAAGTAGTTTCACGTTCTATCTCTACGTTTTGTTTCCTCTTGATGTAGCCCTAAGCAGTGACTGGCGAGAAACACTTTCATGGGAAGGGGTTGCCAAGCTTCCAAAAACTATGAATCTCCAGAAATATCAGCAAATATTTTTTCACCCAAACTGGATGACACTTTCAGGTAATGATCAGTACACTAAGGCACTTGGTTCCCCAAATTTCGTTCTTCTATGATTTTGCGTTCATTTCCAGTAACAGTTTGAATTTTTAGGTTTCACTCTGTTTTCTCCTATATTGATAGATGTATTTGGAACTCTAAATCCAACACGGTTTGTGCTAGCTTCTTGAAACTTGACACAACAAAGTAGTTTCACGTTCTATCTCTACGTTTTGTTTCCTCTTGATGTAGCCCTAAGCAGTGACTGGCAAGAAACACTTTCATGGGAAGGGGTTACCAAGCCTCCAAAAACTACGAATCTCCAGAAATATCAGCAAATATTTTTTCACCCAAACTGAATGACACTTTCAGGTAATGATCAGTACACTAAGGCGACTTGGTTCCCCAAATTTCGTTCTTCTATGTTTTCGCGTTCATTTCCAGTAACAGTTTGAATTTTTAGGTTTCACTCTGTTTTCTCCTATATTGATAGATATATTTGGAAATCTATATCCAACACGGTTTGTGCTAGCTTCTTGAAACTTGACACAACAAAGTAGTTTCACATTCTATCTCTACGTTTTGTTTCCTCTTGATGTAACCGTAAGCAGTGACTGGCGAGAAACACTTTCATGGGAAGGGGTTGCCAAGCTTCCAAAAATTACGAATCTCCAGAAATCTCAGCAAATATTTTTTCACCCAAACTGGATGATACTTACAGGTAATGATGAGTACACTAAGGCGACTTGGTTCCCCAAATTTTGTTCTTCTATGTTGAAGCGTTCATTTCCAGTAACAGTTTGAATTTTTAGGTTTCACTCTGTTTTCTCTTATATTGATAGATGTATTTGGAACTCTAAATCCAACACGGTTTGTTCTAGCTTCTTGAAACTTGACACAACAAAGTAGTTTCACTTTCTATCTCTACGTTTTGTTTCCTCTTAATGTAGCCCTAAGCAGTGACTGGCGAGAAACCCTTTCATGGAATGGGGTTGCCAAGCTTCCAAAAATTACGAATCTCCAGAAATCTCAGCAAATATTTTTTCACACAAACTGGATGATACTTTCAGGTAATGATCAGTACACTAAGGCGACTTGGTTCCCCAAATTTCGTTCTTCTATGTTGAAGCGTTCATTTCCAGTAACAGTTTGAATTTTTAGGTTTCACTCTGTTTTCTCCTATATTAATAGATGTATTTGGAAATCTAAATCCAACACAGATTGTGCTAGCTTCTTGAAACTTGACACAACAAAGTAGTTTCACGTTCTATCTCTACGGTTTGTTTCCTCTTGATGTAACCCTAAGCAGTGACTGGCGAGAAACACTTTCATGGGAAGGGGTTGCCAAGCTTCCAAAAATTACGAATCTCCAGAAATCTCAGCAAATATTTTTTCACCCAAACTGGATGATACTTTCAGGTAATGATCAGTACACTAAGGCGACTTGGTTCCCCAAATTTCGTTCTTCTATGTTGAAGCGTTCATTTCCAGTAACAGTTTGAATTTTTAGGTTTCACTCTGTTTTCTCCTATATTGATAGATGTATTTGGAACTCTAAATCCAACACGGTTTGTGCTAGCTTCTTGAAACTTGACACAACAAAGTAGTTTCACGTTCTATCTCTACGTTTTGTTTCCTCTTGATGTAGCCCTAAGCAGTGACTGGCGAGAAACACTTTCATGGGAAGAGGTTGCCCAGTCTCCAAAAATTACGAATCTCCAGAAATCTCAGCAAATATTTTTTCACCCAAACTGGATGATACTTTCAGGTAATGATCAGTACACTAAGGCGACTTGGTTCCCCAAATTTCGTTCTTCTATGTTGAAGCGTTCATTTCCAGTAACAGTTTGAATTTTTAGGTTTCACTCTGTTTTCTCCTATATTGATAGATGTATTTGGAACTCTAAATCCAACACGGTTTGTGCTAGCTTCTTGAAACTTGACACAACAAAGTAGTTTCACGTTCTATCTCTATGTTTTGTTTCCTCTTGATGTAGCCCTAAGCAGTGACTGGCGAGAAACACTTTCATGGGAAGGGGTTGCCAAGCTTCAAAAAATTACGAATCTCCAGAAATCTCAGCAACTATTTTTTCACCCAAACTGGATGATACTTTCAGGTAATGATCAGTACACTAAGGCGACTTGGTTCCCCAAATTTCGTTCTTCTATGTTGAAGCGTTCATTTCCAGTAACAGTTTGAATTTTTAGGTTTCACTCTGTTTTCTCCTATATTAATAGATGTATTTGGAACTCTAAATCCAACACGGTTTGTTCTAGCTTCTTGAAACTTGACACAACAAAGTAGTTTCACTTTCTATCTCTACGTTTTGTTTCCTCTTAATGTAGCCCTAAGCAGTGACTGGCGAGAAACCCTTTCATGGAATGGGGTTGCCAAGCTTCCAAAAATTACGAATCTCCAGAAATCTCAGCAAATATTTTTTCACACAAACTGGATGATACTTTCAGGTAATGATCAGTACACTAAGGCGACTTGGTTCCCCAAATTTCGTTCTTCTATGTTGAAGCGTTCATTTCCAGTAACAGTTTGAATTTTTAGGTTTCACTCTGTTTTCTCCTATATTAATAGATGTATTTGGAAATCTAAATCCAACACAGATTGTGCTAGCTTCTTGAAACTTGACACAACAAAGTAGTTTCACGTTCTATCTCTACGGTTTGTTTCCTCTTGATGTAACCCTAAGCAGTGACTGGCGAGAAACACTTTCATGGGAAGGGGTTGCCAAGCTTCCAAAAATTACGAATCTCCAGAAATCTCAGCAAATATTTTTTCACCCAAACTGGATGATACTTTCAGGTAATGATCAGTACACTAAGGCGACTTGGTTCCCCAAATTTCGTTCTTCTATGTTGAAGCGTTCATTTCCAGTAACAGTTTGAATTTTTAGGTTTCACTCTGTTTTCTCCTATATTGATAGATGTATTTGGAACTCTAAATCCAACACGGTTTGTGCTAGCTTCTTGAAACTTGACACAACAAAGTAGTTTCACGTTCTATCTCTACGTTTTGTTTCCTCTTGATGTAGCCCTAAGCAGTGACTGGCGAGAAACACTTTCATGGGAAGAGGTTGCCCAGTCTCCAAAAATTACGAATCTCCAGAAATCTCAGCAAATATTTTTTCACCCAAACTGGATGATACTTTCAGGTAATGATCAGTACACTAAGGCGACTTGGTTCCCCAAATTTCGTTCTTCTATGTTGAAGCGTTCATTTCCAGTAACAGTTTGAATTTTTAGGTTTCACTCTGTTTTCTCCTATATTGATAGATGTATTTGGAACTCTAAATCCAACACGGTTTGTGCTAGCTTCTTGAAACTTGACACAACAAAGTAGTTTCACGTTCTATCTCTATGTTTTGTTTCCTCTTGATGTAGCCCTAAGCAGTGACTGGCGAGAAACACTTTCATGGGAAGGGGTTGCCAAGCTTCAAAAAATTACGAATCTCCAGAAATCTCAGCAACTATTTTTTCACCCAAACTGGATGATACTTTCAGGTAATGATCAGTACACTAAGGCGACTTGGTTCCCCAAATTTCGTTCTTCTATGTTGAAGCGTTCATTTCCAGTAACAGTTTGAATTTTTAGGTTTCACTCTGTTTTCTCCTATATTAATAGATGTATTTGGAACTCTAAATCCAACACGGTTTGTGCTAGCTTCTTGAAACTTGACACAACAAAGTAGTTTCACGTTCTATCTCTACGTTTTGTTTCCTCTTGATGTAGCCCTAAGCAGTGACTGGCGAGAAACACTTTCATGGGAAGGGGTTGCCAAGCTTCCAAAAACTATGAATCTCCAGAAATATCAGCAAATATTTTTTCACCCAAACTGGATGACACTTTCAGGTAAGGATCAGTACACTAAGGCACTTGGTTCCCCAAATTTCGTTCTTCTATGATTTCACGTTCATTTCCAGTAACAGTTTGAATTTTTAGGTTTCACTCTGTTTTCTCCTATATTGATAGATGTATTTGGAACTCTAAATCCAACACGGTTCGTGCTAGCTTCTTGAAACTTGACACAACAATGTAGTTTCACGTTCTATCTCTACGTTTTGTTTCCTCTTGATGTAGCCCTAAGCAGTGACTGGCAAGAAACACTTTCATGGGAAGGGGTTGCCAAGCTTCCAAAAATTACGAATCTCCAGAAATCTCAGCAAATATTTTTTCACCCAAACTCGATGATACTTTCAGGTAATGATCAGTACACTAAGGCGACTTGGTTCCCCAAATTTCGTTCTTCTATGTTGAAGCGTTCATTTCCAGTAACAGTTTGAATTTTTAGGTTTCACTCTGTTTTCTCTTATATTGATAGATGTATTTGGAACTCTAAATCCAACACGGTTTGTTCTAGCTTCTAGAAACTTGACACAACAAAGTAGTTTCACATTCTATCTCTACGTTTTGTTTCCTCTTAATGTAGCCCTAAGCAGTGACTGGCGAGAAACCCTTTCATGGAATGGGGTTGCCAAGCTTCCAAAAATTACGAATCTCCAGAAATCTCAGCAACTATTTTTTCACCCAAACTGGATGATACTTTCAGGTAATGATCAGTACACTAAGGCGACTTGGTTCCCCAAATTTCATTCTTCTATGTTGAAGCGTTCATTTCCAGTAACAGTTTGAATTTTTAGGTTTCACTCTGTTTTCTCCTATATTAATAGATGTATTTGGAACTCTAAATCAAACACGGTTTGTGCTACCTTCTTGAAACTTGACACAACAAAGTAGTTTCACGTTCTATCTCTACGTTTTGTTTCCTCTTGATGTAGCCCTAAGCAGTGACTGGCGAGAAACACTTTCATGGGAAGGGGTTGCCAAGCTTCCAAAAATTACGAATCTCCAGAAATCGCAGCAAATATTTTTTCACCCAAACTTGATGATACTTTCAGGTAATGATCAGTACACTAAGGCGACTTGGTTCCCCAAATTTCGTTCTTCTATGTTGAAGCGTTCATTTCCAGTAACAGTTTGAATTTTTAGGTTTTACTCTGTTTTCTCCTATATTGATAGATGTATTTGGAACTCTAAATCCAACACGTTTTGTGCTAGCTTCTTGAAACTTGACACAACAAAGTAGTTTCACATTCTATCTCTACGTTTTGTTTCCTCTTGATGTAGCCCTAAGCAGTGACTGGCGAGAAACACTTTCATGGGAAGAGGTTGCCCAGTCTCCAAAAATTACGAATCTCCAGAAATCTCAGCAAATATTTTTTCACCCAAACTGGATGATACTTTCAGGTAATTATCAGTACACTAAGGCGACTTGGTTCCCCAAATTTCATTCTTCTATGTTGAAGCGTTCATTTCCAGTAACAGTTTGAATTTTTAGGTTTCACTCTGTTTTCTCCTGTATTGATAGATGTATTTGGAACTCTAAATCCAACACGGTTTGTGCTAGCTTCTTGAAACTTGACACAACAAAGTAGTTTCACGTTCTATCTCTACGTTTTGTTTCCTCTTGATGTAGCCCTAAGCAGTGACTGGCGAGAAACACTTTCATGGAACGGGGTTGCCAAGCTTCCAAAAATTACGAATCTCCAGAAATCTCAGCAAATATTTTTTCACCCAAACTGGATGATACTTTCAGGTAATGATCAGTACACTAAGGCGACTTGGTTCCCCAAATTTCGTTCTTCTCTGTTGAAGCGTTCATTTCCAGTAACAGTTTGAATTTTTAGGTTTCACTCTCTTTTCTCCTATATTAATAGATGTATTTGGAACTCTAAATCCAACACGGTTTGTGCTAGCTTCTTGAAACTTGACACAACAAAGTAGTTTCACGTTCTATCTCTAGTTTGTTTCCTCTTGATGTAGCCCTAAGCAGTGACTGGCGAGAAACACTTTCACGGGAAGGGGTTGCCAAGCTTCCAAAAATTACGAATCTCCAGAAATCTCAGCAAATATTTTTTCACCCAAACTGGATGATACTTTCAGGTAATGATCAGTACACTAAGGCGACTTGGTTCCCCAAATTTCGTTCTTCTATGTTGAAGCGTTCATTTCCAGTAACAGTTTGAATTTTTAGGTTTCACTCTGTTTTCTCCTATATAGATAGATGTATTTGGAACTCTAAATCCAACACGGTTTGTGCTAGCTTCTTGAAACTTGACACAACAAAGTAGTTTCACGTTCTATCTCTACGTTTTGTTTCCTCTTGATGTAGCCCTAAGCAGTGACTGGCGAGAAACACTTTCATGGGAAGAGGTTGCCCAGTCTCCAAAAATTAAGAATCTCCAGAAATCTCAGCAAATATTTTTTCACCCAAACTGGATGATACTTTCAGGTAATGATCAGTACACTAAGGCGACTTGGTTCCCCAAATTTCGTTCTTCTATGTTCAAGCGTTCATTTCCAGTAACAGTTTGAATTTTTAGGTTTCACTCTGTTTTCTCCTATATTGATAGATGTATTTGGAACTCTAAATCCAACACGGTTTGTGCTAGCTTCTTGAAACTTGACACAACAAAGTAGTTTCACGTTCTATCTCTACGTTTTGTTTCCTCTTGATGTAGCCCTAAGCAGTGACTGGCGAGAAACACTTTCATGGGAAGGGGTTGCCAAGCTTCCAAAAACTATGAATCTCCAGAAATATCAGCAAATATTTTTTCACCCAAACTGGATGACACTTTCAGGTAATGATCAGTACACTAAGGCACTTGGTTCCCCAAATTTCGTTCTTCTATGATTTTGCGTTCATTTCCAGTAACAGTTTGAATTTTTAGGTTTCACTCTGTTTTCTCCTATATTGATAGATGTATTTGGAACTCTAAATCCAACACGGTTTGTGCTAGCTTCTTGAAACTTGACACAACAAAGTAGTTTCACGTTCTATCTCTACGTTTTGTTTCCTCTTGATGTAGCCCTAAGCAGTGACTGGCAAGAAACACTTTCATGGGAAGGGGTTACCAAGCCTCCAAAAACTACGAATCTCCAGAAATATCAGCAAATATTTTTTCACCCAAACTGAATGACACTTTCAGGTAATGATCAGTACACTAAGGCGACTTGGTTCCCCAAATTTCGTTCTTCTATGTTTTCGCGTTCATTTCCAGTAACAGTTTGAATTTTTAGGTTTCACTCTGTTTTCTCCTATATTGATAGATATATTTGGAAATCTATATCCAACACGGTTTGTGCTAGCTTCTTGAAACTTGACACAACAAAGTAGTTTCACATTCTATCTCTACGTTTTGTTTCCTCTTGATGTAACCGTAAGCAGTGACTGGCGAGAAACACTTTCATGGGAAGGGGTTGCCAAGCTTCCAAAAATTACGAATCTCCAGAAATCTCAGCAAATATTTTTTCACCCAAACTGGATGATACTTACAGGTAATGATGAGTACACTAAGGCGACTTGGTTCCCCAAATTTTGTTCTTCTATGTTGAAGCGTTCATTTCCAGTAACAGTTTGAATTTTTAGGTTTCACTCTGTTTTCTCTTATATTGATAGATGTATTTGGAACTCTAAATCCAACACGGTTTGTTCTAGCTTCTTGAAACTTGACACAACAAAGTAGTTTCACTTTCTATCTCTACGTTTTGTTTCCTCTTAATGTAGCCCTAAGCAGTGACTGGCGAGAAACCCTTTCATGGAATGGGGTTGCCAAGCTTCCAAAAATTACGAATCTCCAGAAATCTCAGCAAATATTTTTTCACACAAACTGGATGATACTTTCAGGTAATGATCAGTACACTAAGGCGACTTGGTTCCCCAAATTTCGTTCTTCTATGTTGAAGCGTTCATTTCCAGTAACAGTTTGAATTTTTAGGTTTCACTCTGTTTTCTCCTATATTAATAGATGTATTTGGAAATCTAAATCCAACACAGATTGTGCTAGCTTCTTGAAACTTGACACAACAAAGTAGTTTCACGTTCTATCTCTACGGTTTGTTTCCTCTTGATGTAACCCTAAGCAGTGACTGGCGAGAAACACTTTCATGGGAAGGGGTTGCCAAGCTTCCAAAAATTACGAATCTCCAGAAATCTCAGCAAATATTTTTTCACCCAAACTGGATGATACTTTCAGGTAATGATCAGTACACTAAGGCGACTTGGTTCCCCAAATTTCGTTCTTCTATGTTGAAGCGTTCATTTCCAGTAACAGTTTGAATTTTTAGGTTTCACTCTGTTTTCTCCTATATTGATAGATGTATTTGGAACTCTAAATCCAACACGGTTTGTGCTAGCTTCTTGAAACTTGACACAACAAAGTAGTTTCACGTTCTATCTCTACGTTTTGTTTCCTCTTGATGTAGCCCTAAGCAGTGACTGGCGAGAAACACTTTCATGGGAAGAGGTTGCCCAGTCTCCAAAAATTACGAATCTCCAGAAATCTCAGCAAATATTTTTTCACCCAAACTGGATGATACTTTCAGGTAATGATCAGTACACTAAGGCGACTTGGTTCCCCAAATTTCGTTCTTCTATGTTGAAGCGTTCATTTCCAGTAACAGTTTGAATTTTTAGGTTTCACTCTGTTTTCTCCTATATTGATAGATGTATTTGGAACTCTAAATCCAACACGGTTTGTGCTAGCTTCTTGAAACTTGACACAACAAAGTAGTTTCACGTTCTATCTCTATGTTTTGTTTCCTCTTGATGTAGCCCTAAGCAGTGACTGGCGAGAAACACTTTCATGGGAAGGGGTTGCCAAGCTTCAAAAAATTACGAATCTCCAGAAATCTCAGCAACTATTTTTTCACCCAAACTGGATGATACTTTCAGGTAATGATCAGTACACTAAGGCGACTTGGTTCCCCAAATTTCGTTCTTCTATGTTGAAGCGTTCATTTCCAGTAACAGTTTGAATTTTTAGGTTTCACTCTGTTTTCTCCTATATTAATAGATGTATTTGGAACTCTAAATCCAACACGGTTTGTTCTAGCTTCTTGAAACTTGACACAACAAAGTAGTTTCACTTTCTATCTCTACGTTTTGTTTCCTCTTAATGTAGCCCTAAGCAGTGACTGGCGAGAAACCCTTTCATGGAATGGGGTTGCCAAGCTTCCAAAAATTACGAATCTCCAGAAATCTCAGCAAATATTTTTTCACACAAACTGGATGATACTTTCAGGTAATGATCAGTACACTAAGGCGACTTGGTTCCCCAAATTTCGTTCTTCTATGTTGAAGCGTTCATTTCCAGTAACAGTTTGAATTTTTAGGTTTCACTCTGTTTTCTCCTATATTAATAGATGTATTTGGAAATCTAAATCCAACACAGATTGTGCTAGCTTCTTGAAACTTGACACAACAAAGTAGTTTCACGTTCTATCTCTACGGTTTGTTTCCTCTTGATGTAACCCTAAGCAGTGACTGGCGAGAAACACTTTCATGGGAAGGGGTTGCCAAGCTTCCAAAAATTACGAATCTCCAGAAATCTCAGCAAATATTTTTTCACCCAAACTGGATGATACTTTCAGGTAATGATCAGTACACTAAGGCGACTTGGTTCCCCAAATTTCGTTCTTCTATGTTGAAGCGTTCATTTCCAGTAACAGTTTGAATTTTTAGGTTTCACTCTGTTTTCTCCTATATTGATAGATGTATTTGGAACTCTAAATCCAACACGGTTTGTGCTAGCTTCTTGAAACTTGACACAACAAAGTAGTTTCACGTTCTATCTCTACGTTTTGTTTCCTCTTGATGTAGCCCTAAGCAGTGACTGGCGAGAAACACTTTCATGGGAAGAGGTTGCCCAGTCTCCAAAAATTACGAATCTCCAGAAATCTCAGCAAATATTTTTTCACCCAAACTGGATGATACTTTCAGGTAATGATCAGTACACTAAGGCGACTTGGTTCCCCAAATTTCGTTCTTCTATGTTGAAGCGTTCATTTCCAGTAACAGTTTGAATTTTTAGGTTTCACTCTGTTTTCTCCTATATTGATAGATGTATTTGGAACTCTAAATCCAACACGGTTTGTGCTAGCTTCTTGAAACTTGACACAACAAAGTAGTTTCACGTTCTATCTCTATGTTTTGTTTCCTCTTGATGTAGCCCTAAGCAGTGACTGGCGAGAAACACTTTCATGGGAAGGGGTTGCCAAGCTTCAAAAAATTACGAATCTCCAGAAATCTCAGCAACTATTTTTTCACCCAAACTGGATGATACTTTCAGGTAATGATCAGTACACTAAGGCGACTTGGTTCCCCAAATTTCGTTCTTCTATGTTGAAGCGTTCATTTCCAGTAACAGTTTGAATTTTTAGGTTTCACTCTGTTTTCTCCTATATTAATAGATGTATTTGGAACTCTAAATCCAACACGGTTTGTGCTAGCTTCTTGAAACTTGACACAACAAAGTAGTTTCACGTTCTATCTCTACGTTTTGTTTCCTCTTGATGTAGCCCTAAGCAGTGACTGGCGAGAAACACTTTCATGGGAAGGGGTTGCCAAGCTTCCAAAAACTATGAATCTCCAGAAATATCAGCAAATATTTTTTCACCCAAACTGGATGACACTTTCAGGTAAGGATCAGTACACTAAGGCACTTGGTTCCCCAAATTTCGTTCTTCTATGATTTCACGTTCATTTCCAGTAACAGTTTGAATTTTTAGGTTTCACTCTGTTTTCTCCTATATTGATAGATGTATTTGGAACTCTAAATCCAACACGGTTCGTGCTAGCTTCTTGAAACTTGACACAACAATGTAGTTTCACGTTCTATCTCTACGTTTTGTTTCCTCTTGATGTAGCCCTAAGCAGTGACTGGCAAGAAACACTTTCATGGGAAGGGGTTGCCAAGCTTCCAAAAATTACGAATCTCCAGAAATCTCAGCAAATATTTTTTCACCCAAACTCGATGATACTTTCAGGTAATGATCAGTACACTAAGGCGACTTGGTTCCCCAAATTTCGTTCTTCTATGTTGAAGCGTTCATTTCCAGTAACAGTTTGAATTTTTAGGTTTCACTCTGTTTTCACTTATATTGATAGATGTATTTGGAACTCTAAATCCAACACGGTTTGTTCTAGCTTCTAGAAACTTGACACAACAAAGTAGTTTCACATTCTATCTCTACGTTTTGTTTCCTCTTAATGTAGCCCTAAGCAGTGACTGGCGAGAAACCCTTTCATGGAATGGGGTTGCCAAGCTTCCAAAAATTACGAATCTCCAGAAATCTCAGCAACTATTTTTTCACCCAAACTGGATGATACTTTCAGGTAATGATCAGTACACTAAGGCGACTTGGTTCCCCAAATTTCGTTCTTCTATGTTGAAGCGTTCATTTCCAGTAACAGTTTGAATTTTTAGGTTTCACTCTGTTTTCTCCTATATTAATAGATGTATTTGGAACTCTAAATCAAACACGGTTTGTGCTACCTTCTTGAAACTTGACACAACAAAGTAGTTTCACGTTCTATCTCTACGTTTTGTTTCCTCTTGATGTAGCCCTAAGCAGTGACTGGCGAGAAACACTTTCATGGGAAGGGGTTGCCAAGCTTCCAAAAATTACGAATCTCCAGAAATCGCAGCAAATATTTTTTCACCCAAACTTGATGATACTTTCAGGTAATGATCAGTACACTAAGGCGACTTGGTTCCCCAAATTTCGTTCTTCTATGTTGAAGCGTTCATTTCCAGTAACAGTTTGAATTTTTAGGTTTTACTCTGTTTTCTCCTATATTGATAGATGTATTTGGAACTCTAAATCCAACACGGTTTGTGCTAGCTTCTTGAAACTTGACACAACAAAGTAGTTTCACATTCTATCTCTACGTTTTGTTTCCTCTTGATGTAGCCCTAAGCAGTGACTGGCGAGAAACACTTTCATGGGAAGAGGTTGCCCAGTCTCCAAAAATTACGAATCTCCAGAAATCTCAGCAAATATTTTTTCACCCAAACTGGATGATACTTTCAGGTAATTATCAGTACACTAAGGCGACTTGGTTCCCCAAATTTCATTCTTCTATGTTGAAGCGTTCATTTCCAGTAACAGTTTGAATTTTTAGGTTTCACTCTGTTTTCTCCTGTATTGATAGATGTATTTGGAACTCTAAATCCAACACGGTTTGTGCTAGCTTCTTGAAACTTGACACAACAAAGTAGTTTCACGTTCTATCTCTACGTTTTGTTTCCTCTTGATGTAGCCCTAAGCAGTGACTGGCGAGAAACACTTTCATGGAACGGGGTTGCCAAGCTTCCAAAAATTACGAATCTCCAGAAATCTCAGCAAATATTTTTTCACCCAAACTGGATGATACTTTCAGGTAATGATCAGTACACTAAGGCGACTTGGTTCCCCAAATTTCGTTCTTCTCTGTTGAAGCGTTCATTTCCAGTAACAGTTTGAATTTTTAGGTTTCACTCTGTTTTCTCCTATATTAATAGATGTATTTGGAACTCTAAATCCAACACGGTTTGTGCTAGCTTCTTGAAACTTGACACAACAAAGTAGTTTCACGTTCTATCTCTAGTTTGTTTCCTCTTGATGTAGCCCTAAGCAGTGACTGGCGAGAAACACTTTCACGGGAAGGGGTTGCCAAGCTTCCAAAAATTACGAATCTCCAGAAATCTCAGCAAATATTTTTTCACCCAAACTGGATGATACTTTCAGGTAATGATCAGTACACTAAGGCGACTTGGTTCCCCAAATTTCGTTCTTCTATGTTGAAGCGTTCATTTCCAGTAACAGTTTGAATTTTTAGGTTTCACTCTGTTTTCTCCTATATTGATAGATGTATTTGGAACTCTAAATCCAACACGGTTTGTGCTAGCTTCTTGAAACTTGACACAACAAAGTAGTTTCACGTTCTATCTCTACGTTTTGTTTCCTCTTGATGTAGCCCTAAGCAGTGACTGGCGAGAAACACTTTCATGGGAAGAGGTTGCCCAGTCTCCAAAAATTAAGAATCTCCAGAAATCTCAGCAAATATTTTTTCACCCAAACTGGATGATACTTTCAGGTAATGATCAGTACACTAAGGCGACTTGGTTCCCCAAATTTCGTTCTTCTATGTTCAAGCGTTCATTTCCAGTAACAGTTTGAATTTTTAGGTTTCACTCTGTTTTCTCCTATATTGATAGATGTATTTGGAACTCTAAATCCAACACGGTTTGTGCTAGCTTCTTGAAACTTGACACAACAAAGTAGTTTCACGTTCTATCTCTACGTTTTGTTTCCTCTTGATGTAGCCCTAAGCAGTGACTGGCGAGAAACACTTTCATGGGAAGGGGTTGCCAAGCTTCCAAAAACTATGAATCTCCAGAAATATCAGCAAATATTTTTTCACCCAAACTGGATGACACTTTCAGGTAATGATCAGTACACTAAGGCACTTGGTTCCCCAAATTTCGTTCTTCTATGATTTTGCGTTCATTTCCAGTAACAGTTTGAATTTTTAGGTTTCACTCTGTTTTCTCCTATATTGATAGATGTATTTGGAACTCTAAATCCAACACGGTTCGTGCTAGCTTCTTGAAACTTGACACAACAAAGTAGTTTCATGTTCTATCTCTACGTTTTGTTTCCTCTTGATGTAGCCCTAAGCAGTGACTGGCAAGAAACACTTTCATGGGAAGGGGTTGCCAAGCTTCCAAAAATTACGAATCTCCAGAAATCTCAGCAAATATTTTTTCACCCAAACTGGATGATACTTTCAGGTAATGATCAGTACACTAAGGCGACTTGGTTCCCCAAATTTCGTTCTTCTATGTTGAAGCGTTCATTTCCAGTAACAGTTTGAATTTTTAGGTTTCACTCTGTTTTCTCTTATATTGATAGATGTATTTGGAACTCTAAATCCAACACGGTTTGTTCTAGCTTCTTGAAACTTGACACAACAAAGTAGTTTCACGTTCTCTCTCTACGTTTTGTTTCCTCTTAATGTAGCCCTAAGCAGTGACTGGCGAGAAACCCTTTCATGGAATGGGGTTGCCAAGCTTCCAAAAATTACGAATCTCCAGAAATCTCAGCAACTATTTTTTCACCCAAACTGGATGATACTTTCAGGTAATGATCAGTACACTAAGGCGACTTGGTTCCCCAAATTTCGTTCTTCTATGTTGAAGCGTTCATTTCCAGTAACAGTTTGAATTTTTAGGTTTCACTCTGTTTTCTCCTATATTAATAGATGTATTTGGAACTCTAAATCCAACACGGTTTGTGCTAGCTTCTTGAAACTTGACACAACAAAGTAGTTTCACGTTCTATCTCTACGTTTTGTTTCCTCTTGATGTAGCCCTAAGCAGTGACTGGCGAGAAACACTTTCATGGGAAGGGGTTGCCAAGCTTCCAAAAACTATGAATCTCCAGAAATATCAGCAAATATTTTTTCACCCAAACTGGATGACACTTTCAGGTAAGGATCAGTACACTAAGGCACTTGGTTCCCCAAATTTCGTTCTTCTATGATTTCACGTTCATTTCCAGTAACAGTTTGAATTTTTAGGTTTCACTCTGTTTTCTCCTATATTGATAGATGTATTTGGAACTCTAAATCCAACACGGTTCGTGCTAGCTTCTTGAAACTTGACACAACAATGTAGTTTCACGTTCTATCTCTACGTTTTGTTTCCTCTTGATGTAGCCCTAAGCAGTGACTGGCAAGAAACACTTTCATGGGTAGGGGTTGCCAAGCTTCCAAAAATTACGAATCTCCAGAAATCTCAGCAAATATTTTTTCACCCAAACTCGATGATACTTTCAGGTAATGATCAGTACACTAAGGCGACTTGGTTCCCCAAATTTCGTTCTTCTATGTTGAAGCGTTCATTTCCAGTAACAGTTTGAATTTTTAGGTTTCACTCTGTTTTCTCTTATATTGATAGATGTATTTGGAACTCTAAATCCAACACGGTTTGTTCTAGCTTCTAGAAACTTGACACAACAAAGTAGTTTCACATTCTATCTCTACGTTTTGTTTCCTCTTAATGTAGCCCTAAGCAGTGACTGGCGAGAAACCCTTTCATGGAATGGGGTTGCCAAGCTTCCAAAAATTACGAATCTCCAGAAATCTCAGCAAATATTTTTTCACCCAAACTGGATGATACTTTCAGGTAATGATCAGTACACTAAGGCGACTTGGTTCCCCAAATTTCGTTCTTCTATGTTGAAGCGTTCATTTCCAGTAACAGTTTGAATTTTTAGGTTTCACTCTGTTTTCTCCTATATTAATAGATGTATTTGGAACTCTAAATCAAACACGGTTTGTGCTACCTTCTTGAAACTTGACACAACAAAGTAGTTTCACGTTCTATCTCTACGTTTTGTTTCCTCTTGATGTAGCCCTAAGCAGTGACTGGCGAGAAACACTTTCATGGGAAGGGGTTGCCAAGCTTCCAAAAATTACGAATCTCCAGAAATCGCAGCAAATATTTTTTCACCCAAACTTGATGATACTTTCAGGTAATGATCAGTACACTAAGGCGACTTGGTTCCCCAAATTTCGTTCTTCTATGTTGAAGCGTTCATTTCCAGTAACAGTTTGAATTTTTAGGTTTTACTCTGTTTTCTCCTATATTGATAGATGTATTTGGAACTCTAAATCCAACACGGTTTGTGCTAGCTTCTTGAAACTTGACACAACAAAGTAGTTTCACATTCTATCTCTACGTTTTGTTTCCTCTTGATGTAGCCCTAAGCAGTGACTGGCGAGAAACACTTTCATGGGAAGAGGTTGCCCAGTCTCCAAAAATTACGAATCTCCAGAAATCTCAGCAAATATTTTTTCACCCAAACTGGATGATACTTTCAGGTAATTATCAGTACACTAAGGCGACTTGGTTCCCCAAATTTCATTCTTCTATGTTGAAGCGTTCATTTCCAGTAACAGTTTGAATTTTTAGGTTTCACTCTGTTTTCTCCTGTATTGATAGATGTATTTGGAACTCTAAATCCAACACGGTTTGTGCTAGCTTCTTGAAACTTGACACAACAAAGTAGTTTCACGTTCTATCTCTACGTTTTGTTTCCTCTTGATGTAGCCCTAAGCAGTGACTGGCGAGAAACACTTTCATGGAACGGGGTTGCCAAGCTTCCAAAAATTACGAATCTCCAGAAATCTCAGCAAATATTTTTTCACCCAAACTGGATGATACTTTCAGGTAATGATCAGTACACTAAGGCGACTTGGTTCCCCAAATTTCGTTCTTGTCTGTTGAAGCGTTCATTTCCAGTAACAGTTTGAATTTTTAGGTTTCACTCTGTTTTCTCCTATATTAATAGATGTATTTGGAACTCTAAATCCAACACGGTTTGTGCTAGCTTCTTGAAACTTGACACAACAAAGTAGTTTCACGTTCTATCTCTAGTTTGTTTCCTCTTGATGTAGCCCTAAGCAGTGACTGGCGAGAAACACTTTCACGGGAAGGGGTTGCCAAGCTTCCAAAAATTACGAATCTCCAGAAATCTCAGCAAATATTTTTTCACCCAAACTGGATGATACTTTCAGGTAATGATCAGTACACTAAGGCGACTTGGTTCCCCAAATTTCGTTCTTCTATGTTGAAGCGTTCATTTCCAGTAACAGTTTGAATTTTTAGGTTTCACTCTGTTTTCTCCTATATTGATAGATGTATTTGGAACTCTAAATCCAACACGGTTTGTGCTAGCTTCTTGAAACTTGACACAACAAAGTAGTTTCACGTTCTATCTCTACGTTTTGTTTCCTCTTGATGTAGCCCTAAGCAGTGACTGGCGAGAAACACTTTCATGGGAAGAGGTTGCCCAGTCTCCAAAAATTAAGAATCTCCAGAAATCTCAGCAAATATTTTTTCACCCAAACTGGATGATACTTTCAGGTAATGATCAGTACACTAAGGCGACTTGGTTCCCCAAATTTCGTTCTTCTATGTTCAAGCGTTCATTTCCAGTAACAGTTTGAATTTTTAGGTTTCACTCTGTTTTCTCCTATATTGATAGATGTATTTGGAACTCTAAATCCAACACGGTTTGTGCTAGCTTCTTGAAACTTGACACAACAAAGTAGTTTCACGTTCTATCTCTACGTTTTGTTTCCTCTTGATGTAGCCCTAAGCAGTGACTGGCGAGAAACACTTTCATGGGAAGGGGTTGCCAAGCTTCCAAAAACTATGAATCTCCAGAAATATCAGCAAATATTTTTTCACCCAAACTGGATGACACTTTCAGGTAATGATCAGTACACTAAGGCACTTGGTTCCCCAAATTTCGTTCTTCTATGATTTTGCGTTCATTTCCAGTAACAGTTTGAATTTTTAGGTTTCACTCTGTTTTCTCCTATATTGATAGATGTATTTGGAACTCTAAATCCAACACGGTTTGTGCTAGCTTCTTGAAACTTGACACAACAAAGTAGTTTCACGTTCTATCTCTACGTTTTGTTTCCTCTTGATGTAGCCCTAAGCAGTGACTGGCAAGAAACACTTTCATGGGAAGGGGTTACCAAGCCTCCAAAAACTACGAATCTCCAGAAATATCAGCAAATATTTTTTCACCCAAACTGAATGACACTTTCAGGTAATGATCAGTACACTAAGGCGACTTGGTTCCCCAAATTTCGTTCTTCTATGTTTTCGCGTTCATTTCCAGTAACAGTTTGAATTTTTAGGTTTCACTCTGTTTTCTCCTATATTGATAGATATATTTGGAAATCTATATCCAACACGGTTTGTGCTAGCTTCTTGAAACTTGACACAACAAAGTAGTTTCACATTCTATCTCTACGTTTTGTTTCCTCTTGATGTAACCGTAAGCAGTGACTGGCGAGAAACACTTTCATGGGAAGGGGTTGCCAAGCTTCCAAAAATTACGAATCTCCAGAAATCTCAGCAAATATTTTTTCACCCAAACTGGATGATACTTACAGGTAATGATCAGTACACTAAGGCGACTTGGTTCCCCAAATTTTGTTCTTCTATGTTGAAGCGTTCATTTCCAGTAACAGTTTGAATTTTTAGGTTTCACTCTGTTTTCTCTTATATTGATAGATGTATTTGGAACTCTAAATCCAACACGGTTTGTTCTAGCTTCTTGAAACTTGACACAACAAAGTAGTTTCACTTTCTATCTCTACGTTTTGTTTCCTCTTAATGTAGCCCTAAGCAGTGACTGGCGAGAAACCCTTTCATGGAATGGGGTTGCCAAGCTTCCAAAAATTACGAATCTCCAGAAATCTCAGCAAATATTTTTTCACACAAACTGGATGATACTTTCAGGTAATGATCAGTACACTAAGGCGACTTGGTTCCCCAAATTTCGTTCTTCTATGTTGAAGCGTTCATTTCCAGTAACAGTTTGAATTTTTAGGTTTCACTCTGTTTTCTCCTATATTGATAGATGTATTTGGAACTCTAAATCCAACACGGTTTGTGCTAGCTTCTTGAAACTTGACACAACAAAGTAGTTTCACGTTCTATCTCTACGTTTTGTTTCCTCTTGATGTAGCCCTAAGCAGTGACTGGCGAGAAACACTTTCATGGGAAGAGGTTGCCCAGTCTCCAAAAATTACGAATCTCCAGAAATCTCAGCAAATATTTTTTCACCCAAACTGGATGATACTTTCAGGTAATGATCAGTACACTAAGGCGACTTGGTTCCCCAAATTTCGTTCTTCTATGTTGAAGCGTTCATTTCCAGTAACAGTTTGAATTTTTAGGTTTCACTCTGTTTTCTCCTATATTGATAGATGTATTTGGAACTCTAAATCCAACACGGTTTGTGCTAGCTTCTTGAAACTTGACACAACAAAGTAGTTTCACGTTCTATCTCTATGTTTTGTTTCCTCTTGATGTAGCCCTAAGCAGTGACTGGCGAGAAACACTTTCATGGGAAGGGGTTGCCAAGCTTCAAAAAATTACGAATCTCCAGAAATCTCAGCAAATATTTTTTCACCCAAACTGGATGATACTTTCAGGTAATGATCAGTACACTTAGGCGACTTGGTTCCCCAAATTTCGTTCTTCTATGTTGAAGCGTTCATTTCCAGTAACAGTTTGAATTTTTAGGTTTCACTCTGTTTTCTCCTATATTGATAGATGTATTTGGAACTCTAAATCCAACACGGTTTGTGCTAGCTTCTTGAAACTTGACACAACAAAGTAGTTTCACGTTCTATCTCTAAGTTTTGTTTCCTCTTGATGTAGCCCTAAGCAAGTACTGGCGAGAAACCCTTTCATGGAACGGGGTTGCCAAGCTTCCAAAAATTACGAATCTCCAGAAATCTCAGCAAATATTTTTTCACCCAAACTGGATGATACTTTCAGGTAATGATCAGTACACTAAGGCGACTTGGTTCCCCAAATTTCGTTCTTCTATGTTGAAGCGTTCATTTCCAGTAACAGTTTGAATTTTTAGGTTTCACTCTGTTTTCTCCTATATTAAGAGATGTATTTGGAACTCTAAATCCAACACGGTTTGCGCTTGCTTCTTGAAACTTGACACAACAAAGTAGTTTCACGTTCTATATCTATGTTTTGTTTCCTCTTGATGTAGCCCTAAGCATTGACTGGCGAGAAACACTTTCATGGGAAGGGGTTGCCAAGCTTCAAAAAATTACGAATCTCCAGAAATCTCAGCAAATATTTTTTCACCCAAACTGGATGATACTTTCAGGTAATGATCAGTACACTAACGCGACTTGGTTCCCCAAATTTCATTCTTCTATGTTGAAGCGTTCATTTCCAGTAACAGTTTGAATTTTTAGGTTTCACTCTGTTTTCTCCTATATTGATAGATGTATTTGGAACTCTAAATCCAACACGGTTTGTGCTAGCTTCTTGAAACTTGACACAACAAAGTAGTTTCACGTTCTCTCTCTACGTTTTGTTTCCTCTTGATGTAGCCCTAAGCAGTGACTGGCGAGAAACACATTCATGGGAAGGGGTTGCCAAGCTTCCAAAAACTACGAATCTCCAGGAATCTCAGCAAATATTTTTTGACCCAAACTGGATGATACTTTCAGGTAATGATCAGTACACTAAGGCGACTTGGTTCCCCAAATTTCATTCTTCTATGTTGAAGCGTTCATTTCCAGTAACAGTTTGAATTTTTAGGTTTCACTCTGTTTTCTCCTATATTGATAGATGTATTTGGAACTCTAAATCCAACTCGGTTTGTGCTAGCTTCTTGAAACTTGACACAACAAAGTAGTTTCACGTTCTATCTCTACATTGTGTTTCCTCTTGATGTAGCCCTAAGTACTGACTGGCGAGAAACACTTTCATGGGAAGGGGTTGCCAAGCTTCCAAAAATTACGAATCTCCAGAAATCTCAGCAAATATTTTTTCACCCAAACTGGATGATACTTTCAGGTAATGATCAGTACACTAAGGCGACTTGGTTCCCCAAATTTCGTTCTTCTATGTTGAAGAGTGCATTTCCAGTAACAGTTTGAATTTTTAGGTTTCACTCTGTTTTCTCCTATATTGATAGATGTATTTGGAACTCTAAATCCAACACGGTTTGTGCTAGCTTCTTGAAACTTGACACAACAAAGTAGTTTCACGTTCTATCTCTATGTTTTGTTTCCTCTAGATGTAGCCCTAAGCAGTGACTGGCGAGAAACACTTTCATGGGAAGGGGTTGCCAAGCTTCAAAAAATTACGAATCTCCAGAAATCTCAGCAAATATTTTTTCACCCAAACTGGATGATACTTTCAGGTAATCATCAGTACACTAAGGCGACTTGGTTCCCCAAATTTCGTTCTTCTATGTTGAAGCGTTCATTTCCAGTATCAGTTTGAATTTTTAGGTTTCACTCTGTTTTCTCCTATATTGATAGATGTATTTGGAACTCTAAATCCAACACGGTTTGTGCTAGCTTCTTGAAACTTGACACAACAAAGTAGTTTCACGTTCTATCTCTAGTTTGTTTCCTCTTGATGTAGCCCTAAGCAGCGACTGGCGAGAAACCCTTTCATGGAACGGGGTTGCCAAGCTTCCAAAAATTACGAATCTCCAGAAATCTCAGCAAATATTTTTTCACCCAAACTGGATGATACTTTCAGGTAATGATCAGTACACTAAGGCGAC
The DNA here is from genome assembly GCF_964194105.1 of Spermophilus citellus. Lineage (NCBI taxonomy): Eukaryota > Metazoa > Chordata > Mammalia > Rodentia > Sciuridae > Spermophilus > Spermophilus citellus. The sequence goes on from NC_138183.1 coordinate 107,295,851, forward strand.
TTGGTTCCCCAAATTTCATTCTTCTATGTTGAAGCGTTCATTTCCAGTAACAGTTTGAATTTTTAGGTTTCACTCTGTTTTCTCCTATATTAATAGATGTATTTGGAACTCTAAATCCAACACGGTTTGCGCTAGCTTCTTGAAACTTGACACAACAAAGTTGTTTCACGTTCTATATCTATGTTTTGTTTCCTCTTGATGTAGCCCTAAGCAGTGACTGGCGAGAAACACTTTCATGGGAAGGGGTTGCCAAGCTTCAAAAAATTACGAATCTCCAGAAATCTCAGCAAATATTTTTTCACCCAAACTGGATGATACTTTCAGGTAATGATCAGTACACTAAGGCGACTTGGTTCCCCAAATTTCATTCTTCTATGTTGAAGCGTTCATTTCCAGTAACAGTTTGAATTTTTAGGTTTCACTCTGTTTTCTCCTATATTGATAGATGTATTTGGAACTCTAAATCCAACACGGTTTGTGCTAGCTTCTTGAAACTTGACACAACAAAGTAGTTTCACGTTCTATCTCTACGGTTTGTTTCCTCTTGATGTAGCCCTAAGCAGTGACTGGCGAGAAACACTTTCATGGGAAGGGGTTGCCAAGCTTCCAAAAATTACGAATCTCCAGAAATCTCAGCAAATATTTTTTCACCCAAACTGGATGATACTTTCAGGTAACGATCAGTACACTAAGGCGACTTGGTTCCCCAAATTTCGTTCTTCTATGTTGAAGCGTTCATTTCCAGTAACAGTTTGAATTTTTAGGTTTCACTCTGTTTTCTCCTATATTGATAGATGTATTTGGAACTCTAAATCCAACACGGTTTGTGCTAGCTTCTTGAAACTTGACACAACAAAGTAGTTTCACGTTCTATCTCTACGTTTTGTTTCCTCTTGATGTAGCCCTAAGCAGTGACTGGCGAGAAACACTTTCATGGGAAGGGGTTGCCAAGCTTCCAAAAACTACGAATCTCCAGGAATCTCAGCAAATATTTTTTCTCCCAAACTGGATGATACTGTCAGGTAATGATCAGTACACTAAGGCGACTTGGTTCCCCAAATTTCGTTCTTCTATGTTGAAGCGTTCATTTCCAGTAACAGTTTGAATTTTTAGGTTTCACTCTGTTTTCTCCTATATTGATAGATGTATTTGGAACTCTAAATCCAACACGGTTTGCGCTAGCTTCTTGAAACTTGACACAACAAAGTAGTTTCACGTTCTATTTCTACGTTTTGTTTCCTCTTGATGTAGCCCTAAGCAGTGACTGGCGAGAAACACTTTCATGGGAAGGGGTTGCCAAGCTTCCAAAAACTACGAATCTCCAGGAATCTCAGCAAATATTTTTTGACCCAAACTGGATGATACTTTCAGGTAATGATCAGTAAACTAAGGCGACTTGGTTCCCCAAATTTCGTTCTTCTATGTTGAAGCGTTCATTTCCAGTAACAGTTTGGATTTTTAGGTTTCACTCTGTTTTCTCCTATATTGATAGATGTTTTTTGGAACTCTAAATCCAACACGGTTTGTGCTAGCTTCTTGAAACTTGACACAACAAAGTAGTTTCACGTTCTATCTCTACGTTTTGTTTCCTCTTGATGTAGCCCTAAGCAGTGACTGGCGAGAAACACTTTCATGGGAAGGGGTTGCCAAGCTTCCAAAAATTACGAATCTCCAGGAATCTCAGCAAATATTTTTTCACCCAAACTGGATGATACTTTCAGGTAATGATCAGTACACTAAGGCGACTTGGTTCCCCAAATTTCGTTCTTCTATGTTGAAGCGTTCATTTCCAGTAACAGTTTGAATTTTTAGGTTTCACTCTGTTTTCTCCTATATTGATAGATGTATTTGGAACTCTAAATCCAACACGGTTTGTGCTAGCTTCTTGAAACTTGACACAACAAAGTAGTTTCACGTTCTATCTCTACGGTTTGTTTCCTCTTGATGTAGCCCTAAGCAGTGACTGGCGAGAAACACTTTCATGGGAAGGGGTTGCCAAGTCTCCAAAAATTACGAATCTCCAGAAATCTCAGCAAATATTTTTTCACCCAAACTGGATGATACTTTCAGGTAATGATCAGTACACTTAGGCGACTTGGTTCCCCAAATTTCGTTCTTCTATGTTGAAGCATTAATTTTCCAGTAACAGTTTGAATTTTTAGGTTTCACTCTGTTTTCTCCTATATTGATAGATGTATTTGGAACTCTAAATCCAACACGGTTTGTGCTAGCTTCTTGAAACTTGACACAACAAAGTAGTTTCACGTTCTATCTCTACGTTTTGTTTCCTCTTGATGTAGCCCTAAGCAGTGACTGGCGAGAAACACATTCATGGGAAGGGGTTGCCAAGCTTCCAAAAACTACGAATCTCCAGGAATCTCAGCAAATATTTTTTGACCCAAACTGGATGATACTTTCAGGTAATGATCAGTACACTAAGGCGACTTGGTTCCCCAAATTTCGTTCTTCTATGTTGAAGCATTCATTTCCAGTAACAGTTTGAATTTTTAGGTTTCACTCTGTTTTCTCCTATATTGATAGATGTATTTGGAACTCTAAATCCAACTCGGTTTGTGCTAGCTTCTTGAAACTTGACACAACAAAGTAGTTTCACGTTCTATCTCTACGTTTTGTTTCCTATTGATGTAGCCCTAAGCAGTGACTGGTGAGAAACACTTTCATGGGAAGGGGTTGCCAAGCTTCCAAAAATTACGAATCTCCATGAATCTCAGCAAATATTTTTTCACCCAAACTGGATGATACTTTCAGGTAATGATCAGTACACTAAGGCGACTTGGTTCCCCAAATTTCGTTCTTCTATGTTGAAGCGTTCATTTCCAGTAACAGTTTGAATTTTTAGGTTTCACTCTGTTTTCTCCTATATTGATAGATGTATTTGGAACTCTAAATCCAGCACGGTTTGCGCTAGCTTCTTGAAACTTGACACAACAATGTAGTTTCACGTTCTATCTCTACGGTTTGTTTCCTCTTGATGTAACCCTAAGCAGTGACTGGCGAGAAACACTTTCATGGGAAGGGGTTGCCAAGCTTCCAAAAATTACGAATCTCCAGAAATCTCATCAAATATTTTTTCACCCAAACTGGATGATACTTTCAGGTAATGATCAGTACACTAAGGCGACTTGGTTCCCCAAATTTCGTTCTTCTATGTTGAAGCGTTCATTTCCAGTAACAGTTTGAATTTTTAGGTTTCACTCTGTTTTCTCCTATATTGATAGATGTATTTGGAACTCTAAATCCAACACGGTTTGTGCTAGCTTCTTGAAACTTGACACAACAAAGTAGTTTCACGTTCTATCTCTACGTTTTGTTTCCTCTTGATGTAGCCCTAAGCAGTGACTGGCGAGAAACACTTTCATGGGAAGAGGTTGCCCAGTCTCCAAAAATTACGAATCTCCAGAAATCTCAGCAAATATTTTTTCACCCAAACTGGATGATACTTTCAGGTAATTATCAGTACACTAAGGCGACTTGGTTCCCCAAATTTCATTCTTCTATGTTGAAGCGTTCATTTCCAGTAACAGTTTGAATTTTTAGGTTTCACTCTGTTTTCTCCTATATTGATAGATGTATTTGGAACTCTAAATCCAACTCGGTTTGTGCTAGCTTCTTGAAACTTGACACAACAAAGTAGTTTCACGTTCTATCTCTACATTGTGTTTCCTCTTGATGTAGCCCTAAGTACTGACTGGCGAGAAACACTTTCATGGGAAGGGGTTGACAAGCTTCCAAAAATTACGAATCTCCAGAAATCTCAGCAAATATTTTTTCACCCAAACTGGATGATACTTTCAGGTAATGATCAGTACACTAAGGCGACTTGGTTCCCCAAATTTCGTTCTTCTATGTTGAAGAGTGCATTTCCAGTAACAGTTTGAATTTTTAGGTTTCACTCTGTTTTCTCCTATATTGATAGATGTATTTGGAACTCTAAATCCAACACGGTTTGTGCTAGCTTCTTGAAACTTGACACAACAAAGTAGTTTCACGTTCTATCTCTATGTTTTGTTTCCTCTAGATGTAGCCCTAAGCAGTGACTGGCGAGAAACACTTTCATGGGAAGGGGTTGCCAAGCTTCAAAAAATTACGAATCTCCAGAAATCTCAGCAAATATTTTTTCACCCAAACTGGATGATACTTTCAGGTAATCATCAGTACACTAAGGCGACTTGGTTCCCCAAATTTCGTTCTTCTATGTTGAAGCGTTCATTTCCAGTATCAGTTTGAATTTTTAGGTTTCACTCTGTTTTCTCCTATATTGATAGATGTATTTGGAACTCTAAATCCAACACGGTTTGTGCTAGCTTCTTGAAACTTGACACAACAAAGTAGTTTCACGTTCTATCTCTAAGTTTTGTTTCCTCTTGATGTAGCCCTAAGCAGTGACTGGCGAGAAACCCTTTCATGGAACGGGGTTGCCAAGCTTCCAAAAATTACGAATCTCCAGAAATCTCAGCAAATATTTTTTCACCCAAACTGGATGATACTTTCAGGTAATGATCAGTACACTAAGGCGACTTGGTTCCCCAAATTTCATTCTTCTATGTTGAAGCGTTCATTTCCAGTAACAGTTTGAATTTTTAGGTTTCACTCTGTTTTCTCCTATATTAATAGATGTATTTGGAACTCTAAATCCAACACGGTTTGCGCTAGCTTCTTGAAACTTGACACAACAAAGTAGTTTCACGTTCTATATCTATGTTTTGTTTCCTCTTGATGTAGCCCTAAGCAGTGACTGGCGAGAAACACTTTCATGGGAAGGGGTTGCCAAGCTTCAAAAAATTACGAATCTCCAGAAATCTCAGCAAATATTTTTTCACCCAAACTGGATGATACTTTCAGGTAATGATCAGTACACTAAGGCGACTTGGTTCCCCAAATTTCATTCTTCTATGTTGAAGCGTTCATTTCCAGTAACAGTTTGAATTTTTAGGTTTCACTCTGTTTTCTCCTATATTGATAGATGTATTTGGAACTCTAAATCCAACACGGTTTGTGCTAGCTTCTTGAAACTTGACACAACAAAGTAGTTTCACGTTCTATCTCTACGGTTTGTTTCCTCTTGATGTAGCCCTAAGCAGTGACTGGCGAGAAACACTTTCATGGGAAGGGGTTGCCAAGCTTCCAAAAATTACGAATCTCCAGAAATCTCAGCAAATATTTTTTCACCCAAACTGGATGATACTTTCAGGTAACGATCAGTACACTAAGGCGACTTGGTTCCCCAAATTTCGTTCTTCTATGTTGAAGCGTTCATTTCCAGTAACAGTTTGAATTTTTAGGTTTCACTCTGTTTTCTCCTATATTGATAGATGTATTTGGAACTCTAAATCCAACACGGTTTGTGCTAGCTTCTTGAAACTTGACACAACAAAGTAGTTTCACGTTCTATCTCTACGTTTTGTTTCCTCTTGATGTAGCCCTAAGCAGTGACTGGCGAGAAACACTTTCATGGGAAGGGGTTGCCAAGCTTCCAAAAACTACGAATCTCCAGGAATCTCAGCAAATATTTTTTCTCCCAAACTGGATGATACTTTCAGGTAATGATCAGTACACTAAGGCGACTTGGTTCCCCAAATTTCGTTCTTCTATGTTGAAGCGTTCATTTCCAGTAACAGTTTGAATTTTTAGGTTTCACTCTGTTTTCTCCTATATTGATAGATGTTTTTGGAACTCTAAATCCAACACGGTTTGTGCTAGCTTCTTGAAACTTGACACAACAAAGTAGTTTCACGTTCTATCTCTACGTTTTGTTTCCTCTTGATGTAGCCCTAAGCAGTGACTGGCGAGAAACACTTTCTTGGGAAGGGGTTGCCAAGCTTCCAAAAATTACGAATCTCCAGGAATCTCAGCAAATATTTTTTCACCCAAACTGGATGATACTTTCAGGTAATGATCAGTACACTAAGGCGACTTGGTTCCCCAAATTTCATTCTTCTATGTTGAAGCGTTCATTTCCAGTAACAGTTTGAATTTTTAGGTTTCACTCTGTTTTCTCCTATATTGATAGATGTATTTGGAACTCTAAATCCAACACGGTTTGCGCTAGCTTCTTGAAACTTGACACAACAAAGTAGTTTCACGTTCTATTTCTACGTTTTGTTTCCTCTTGATGTAGCCCTAAGCAGTGACTGGCGAGAAACACTTTCATGGGAAGGGGTTGCCAAGCTTCCAAAAACTACGAATCTCCAGGAATCTCAGCAAATATTTTTTGACCCAAACTGGATGATACTTTCAGGTAATGATCAGTACACTAAGGCGACTTGGTTCCCCAAATTTCGTTCTTCTATGTTGAAGCGTTCATTTCCAGTAACAGTTTGGATTTTTAGGTTTCACTCTGTTTTCTCCTATATTGATAGATGTTTTTTGGAACTCTAAATCCAACACGGTTTGTGCTAGCTTCTTGAAACTTGACACAACAAAGTAGTTTCACGTTCTATCTCTACGTTTTGTTTCCTCTTGATGTAGCCCTAAGCAGTGACTGGCGAGAAACACTTTCATGGGAAGGGGTTGCCAAGCTTCCAAAAATTACGAATCTCCAGGAATCTCAGCAAATATTTTTTCACCCAAACTGGATGATACTTTCAGGTAATGATCAGTACACTAAGGCGACTTGGTTCCCCAAATTTCGTTCTTCTATGTTGAAGCGTTCATTTCCAGTAACAGTTTGAATTTTTAGGTTTCACTCTGTTTTCTCCTATATTGATAGATGTATTTGGAACTCTAAATCCAACACGGTTTGTGCTAGCTTCTTGAAACTTGACACAACAAAGTAGTTTCACGTTCTATCTCTACGGTTTGTTTCCTCTTGATGTAGCCCTAAGCAGTGACTGGCGAGAAACACTTTCATGGGAAGGGGTTGCCAAGTCTCCAAAAATTACGAATCTCCAGAAATCTCAGCAAATATTTTTTCACCCAAACTGGATGATACTTTCAGGTAATGATCAGTACACTTAGGCGACTTGGTTCCCCAAATTTCGTTCTTCTATGTTGAAGCGTTCATTTCCAGTAACAGTTTGAATTTTTAGGTTTCACTCTGTTTTCTCCTATATTGATAGATGTATTTGGAACTCTAAATCCAACACGGTTTGTGCTAGCTTCTTGAAACTTGACACAACAAAGTAGTTTCACGTTCTATCTCTACGGTTTGTTTCCTCTTGATGTAGCCCTAAGCAGTGACTGGCGAGAAACACTTTCATGGGAAGAGGTTGCCCAGTCTCCAAAAATTACGAATCTCCAGAAATCTCAGCAAATATTTTTTCACCCAAACTGGATGATACTTTCAGGTAATGATCAGTACACTAAGGCGACTTGTTTCCCCAAATTTCGTTCTTCTATGTTTTCGCGTTCATTTCCAGTAACAGTTTGAATTTTTAGGTTTCACTCTGTTTTCTCCTATATTGATAGATGTATTTGGAACTCGAAGTCCAACACGGTTTGTGCTAGCTTCTTGAAACTTGACACAACAAAGTAGTTTCACGTTCTATCTCTACGTTTTGTTTCCTCTTGATGTAGCCCTAAGCAGTGACTGGCGAGAAACACTTTCATGGGAAGCGGTTGCCAAGCTTCCAAAAACTACGAATCTCCAGAAATATCAGCAAATATTTTTTCAACCAAACTGGATGACACTTTCAGGTAATGATCAGTACACTAAGGCGACTTGTTTCCCCAAATTTCGTTCTTCTATGTTTTCGCGTTCATTTCCAGTAACAGTTTGAATTTTTAGGTTTCACTCTGTTTTCTCCTATATTGATAGATGTATTTGGAACTCTAAATCCAACACGGTTTGTGCTAGCTTCTTGAAACTTGACACAACAAAGTAGTTTCACATTCTATCTCTACGTTTTGTTTCCTCTTGATGTAGCCCTAAGCAGTGACTGGCGAGAAACACTTTCATGGGAAGAGGTTGCCCAGTCTCCAAAAATTACGAATCTCCAGAAATCTCAGCAAATATTTTTTCACCCAAACTGGATGATACTTTCAGGTAATTATCAGTACACTAAGGCGACTTGGTTCCCCAAATTTCATTCTTCTATGTTGAAGCGTTCATTTCCAGTAACAGTTTGAATTTTTAGGTTTCACTCTGTTTTCTCCTGTATTGATAGATGTATTTGGAACTCTAAATCCAACACGGTTTGTGCTAGCTTCTTGAAACTTGACACAACAAAGTAGTTTCACGTTCTATCTCTACGTTTTGTTTCCTCTTGATGTAGCCCTAAGCAGTGACTGGCGAGAAACACTTTCATGGAACGGGGTTGCCAAGCTTCCAAAAATTACGAATCTCCAGAAATCTCAGCAAATATTTTTTCACCCAAACTGGATGATACTTTCAGGTAATGATCAGTACACTAAGGCGACTTGGTTCCCCAAATTTCGTTCTTCTCTGTTGAAGCGTTCATTTCCAGTAACAGTTTGAATTTTTAGGTTTCACTCTGTTTTCTCCTATATTAATAGATGTATTTGGAACTCTAAATCCAACACGGTTTGTGCTAGCTTCTTGAAACTTGACACAACAAAGTAGTTTCACGTTCTATCTCTAGTTTGTTTCCTCTTGATGTAGCCCTAAGCAGTGACTGGCGAGAAACACTTTCACGGGAAGGGGTTGCCAAGCTTCCAAAAATTACGAATCTCCAGAAATCTCAGCAAATATTTTTTCACCCAAACTGGATGATACTTTCAGGTAATGATCAGTACACTAAGGCGACTTGGTTCCCCAAATTTCGTTCTTCTATGTTGAAGCGTTCATTTCCAGTAACAGTTTGAATTTTTAGGTTTCACTCTGTTTTCTCCTATATTGATAGATGTATTTGGAACTCTAAATCCAACACGGTTTGTGCTAGCTTCTTGAAACTTGACACAACAAAGTAGTTTCACGTTCTATCTCTACGTTTTGTTTCCTCTTGATGTAGCCCTAAGCAGTGACTGGCGAGAAACACTTTCATGGGAAGAGGTTGCCCAGTCTCCAAAAATTAAGAATCTCCAGAAATCTCAGCAAATATTTTTTCACCCAAACTGGATGATACTTTCAGGTAATGATCAGTACACTAAGGCGACTTGGTTCCCCAAATTTCGTTCTTCTATGTTCAAGCGTTCATTTCCAGTAACAGTTTGAATTTTTAGGTTTCACTCTGTTTTCTCCTATATTGATAGATGTATTTGGAACTCTAAATCCAACACGGTTTGTGCTAGCTTCTTGAAACTTGACACAACAAAGTAGTTTCACGTTCTATCTCTACGTTTTGTTTCCTCTTGATGTAGCCCTAAGCAGTGACTGGCGAGAAACACTTTCATGGGAAGGGGTTGCCAAGCTTCCAAAAACTATGAATCTCCAGAAATATCAGCAAATATTTTTTCACCCAAACTGGATGACACTTTCAGGTAATGATCAGTACACTAAGGCACTTGGTTCCCCAAATTTCGTTCTTCTATGATTTTGCGTTCATTTCCAGTAACAGTTTGAATTTTTAGGTTTCACTCTGTTTTCTCCTATATTGATAGATGTATTTGGAACTCTAAATCCAACACGGTTCGTGCTAGCTTCTTGAAACTTGACACAACAAAGTAGTTTCACGTTCTATCTCTACGTTTTGTTTCCTCTTGATGTAGCCCTAAGCAGTGACTGGCAAGAAACACTTTCATGGGAAGGGGTTGCCAAGCTTCCAAAAATTACGAATCTCCAGAAATCTCAGCAAATATTTTTTCACCCAAACTGGATGATACTTTCAGGTAATGATCAGTACACTAAGGCGACTTGGTTCCCCAAATTTCGTTCTTCTATGTTGAAGCGTTCATTTCCAGTAACAGTTTGAATTTTTAGGTTTCACTCTGTTTTCTCTTATATTGATAGATGTATTTGGAACTCTAAATCCAACACGGTTTGTTCTAGCTTCTTGAAACTTGACACAACAAAGTAGTTTCACGTTCTCTCTCTACGTTTTGTTTCCTCTTAATGTAGCCCTAAGCAGTGACTGGCGAGAAACCCTTTCATGGAATGGGGTTGCCAAGCTTCCAAAAATTACGAATCTCCAGAAATCTCAGCAACTATTTTTTCACCCAAACTGGATGATACTTTCAGGTAATGATCAGTACACTAAGGCGACTTGGTTCCCCAAATTTCGTTCTTCTATGTTGAAGCGTTCATTTCCAGTAACAGTTTGAATTTTTAGGTTTCACTCTGTTTTCTCCTATATTAATAGATGTATTTGGAACTCTAAATCCAACACGGTTTGTGCTAGCTTCTTGAAACTTGACACAACAAAGTAGTTTCACGTTCTATCTCTACGTTTTGTTTCCTCTTGATGTAGCCCTAAGCAGTGACTGGCGAGAAACACTTTCATGGGAAGGGGTTGCCAAGCTTCCAAAAACTATGAATCTCCAGAAATATCAGCAAATATTTTTTCACCCAAACTGGATGACACTTTCAGGTAAGGATCAGTACACTAAGGCACTTGGTTCCCCAAATTTCGTTCTTCTATGATTTCACGTTCATTTCCAGTAACAGTTTGAATTTTTAGGTTTCACTCTGTTTTCTCCTATATTGATAGATGTATTTGGAACTCTAAATCCAACACGGTTCGTGCTAGCTTCTTGAAACTTGACACAACAATGTAGTTTCACGTTCTATCTCTACGTTTTGTTTCCTCTTGATGTAGCCCTAAGCAGTGACTGGCAAGAAACACTTTCATGGGTAGGGGTTGCCAAGCTTCCAAAAATTACGAATCTCCAGAAATCTCAGCAAATATTTTTTCACCCAAACTCGATGATACTTTCAGGTAATGATCAGTACACTAAGGCGACTTGGTTCCCCAAATTTCGTTCTTCTATGTTGAAGCGTTCATTTCCAGTAACAGTTTGAATTTTTAGGTTTCACTCTGTTTTCTCCTGTATTGATAGATGTATTTGGAACTCTAAATCCAACACGGTTTGTGCTAGCTTCTTGAAACTTGACACAACAAAGTAGTTTCACGTTCTATCTCTACGTTTTGTTTCCTCTTGATGTAGCCCTAAGCAGTGACTGGCGAGAAACACTTTCATGGAACGGGGTTGCCAAGCTTCCAAAAATTACGAATCTCCAGAAATCTCAGCAAATATTTTTTCACCCAAACTGGATGATACTTTCAGGTAATGATCAGTACACTAAGGCGACTTGGTTCCCCAAATTTCGTTCTTCTCTGTTGAAGCGTTCATTTCCAGTAACAGTTTGAATTTTTAGGTTTCACTCTGTTTTCTCCTATATTAATAGATGTATTTGGAACTCTAAATCCAACACGGTTTGTGCTAGCTTCTTGAAACTTGACACAACAAAGTAGTTTCACGTTCTATCTCTAGTTTGTTTCCTCTTGATGTAGCCCTAAGCAGTGACTGGCGAGAAACACTTTCACGGGAAGGGGTTGCCAAGCTTCCAAAAATTACGAATCTCCAGAAATCTCAGCAAATATTTTTTCACCCAAACTGGATGATACTTACAGGTAATGATCAGTACACTAAGGCGACTTGGTTCCCCAAATTTCGTTCTTCTATGTTGAAGCGTTCATTTCCAGTAACAGTTTGAATTTTTAGGTTTCACTCTGTTTTCTCCTATATTGATAGATGTATTTGGAACTCTAAATCCAACACGGTTTGTGCTAGCTTCTTGAAACTTGACACAACAAAGTAGTTTCACGTTCTATCTCTACGTTTTGTTTCCTCTTGATGTAGCCCTAAGCAGTGACTGGCGAGAAACACTTTCATGGGAAGAGGTTGCCCAGTCTCCAAAAATTAAGAATCTCCAGAAATCTCAGCAAATATTTTTTCACCCAAACTGGATGATACTTTCAGGTAATGATCAGTACACTAAGGCGACTTGGTTCCCCAAATTTCGTTCTTCTATGTTCAAGCGTTCATTTCCAGTAACAGTTTGAATTTTTAGGTTTCACTCTGTTTTCTCCTATATTGATAGATGTATTTGGAACTCTAAATCCAACACGGTTTGTGCTAGCTTCTTGAAACTTGACACAACAAAGTAGTTTCACGTTCTATCTCTACGTTTTGTTTCCTCTTGATGTAGCCCTAAGCAGTGACTGGCGAGAAACACTTTCATGGGAAGGGGTTGCCAAGCTTCCAAAAACTATGAATCTCCAGAAATATCAGCAAATATTTTTTCACCCAAACTGGATGACACTTTCAGGTAATGATCAGTACACTAAGGCACTTGGTTCCCCAAATTTCGTTCTTCTATGATTTTGCGTTCATTTCCAGTAACAGTTTGAATTTTTAGGTTTCACTCTGTTTTCTCCTATATTGATAGATGTATTTGGAACTCTAAATCCAACACGGTTCGTGCTAGCTTCTTGAAACTTGACACAACAAAGTAGTTTCACGTTCTATCTCTACGTTTTGTTTCCTCTTGATGTAGCCCTAAGCAGTGACTGGCAAGAAACACTTTCATGGGAAGGGGTTGCCAAGCTTCCAAAAATTACGAATCTCCAGAAATCTCAGCAAATATTTTTTCACCCAAACTGGATGATACTTTCAGGTAATGATCAGTACACTAAGGCGACTTGGTTCCCCAAATTTCGTTCTTCTATGTTGAAGCGTTCATTTCCAGTAACAGTTTGAATTTTTAGGTTTCACTCTGTTTTCTCTTATATTGATAGATGTATTTGGAACTCTAAATCCAACACGGTTTGTTCTAGCTTCTTGAAACTTGACACAACAAAGTAGTTTCACGTTCTCTCTCTACGTTTTGTTTCCTCTTAATGTAGCCCTAAGCAGTGACTGGCGAGAAACCCTTTCATGGAATGGGGTTGCCAAGCTTCCAAAAATTACGAATCTCCAGAAATCTCAGCAACTATTTTTTCACCCAAACTGGATGATACTTTCAGGTAATGATCAGTACACTAAGGCGACTTGGTTCCCCAAATTTCGTTCTTCTATGTTGAAGCGTTCATTTCCAGTAACAGTTTGAATTTTTAGGTTTCACTCTGTTTTCTCCTATATTAATAGATGTATTTGGAACTCTAAATCCAACACGGTTTGTGCTAGCTTCTTGAAACTTGACACAACAAAGTAGTTTCACGTTCTATCTCTACGTTTTGTTTCCTCTTGATGTAGCCCTAAGCAGTGACTGGCGAGAAACACTTTCATGGGAAGGGGTTGCCAAGCTTCCAAAAACTATGAATCTCCAGAAATATCAGCAAATATTTTTTCACCCAAACTGGATGACACTTTCAGGTAAGGATCAGTACACTAAGGCACTTGGTTCCCCAAATTTCGTTCTTCTATGATTTCACGTTCATTTCCAGTAACAGTTTGAATTTTTAGGTTTCACTCTGTTTTCTCCTATATTGATAGATGTATTTGGAACTCTAAATCCAACACGGTTCGTGCTAGCTTCTTGAAACTTGACACAACAATGTAGTTTCACGTTCTATCTCTACGTTTTGTTTCCTCTTGATGTAGCCCTAAGCAGTGACTGGCAAGAAACACTTTCATGGGTAGGGGTTGCCAAGCTTCCAAAAATTACGAATCTCCAGAAATCTCAGCAAATATTTTTTCACCCAAACTCGATGATACTTTCAGGTAATGATCAGTACACTAAGGCGACTTGGTTCCCCAAATTTCGTTCTTCTATGTTGAAGCGTTCATTTCCAGTAACAGTTTGAATTTTTAGGTTTCACTCTGTTTTCTCTTATATTGATAGATGTATTTGGAACTCTAAATCCAACACGGTTTGTTCTAGCTTCTAGAAACTTGACACAACAAAGTAGTTTCACATTCTATCTCTACGTTTTGTTTCCTCTTAATGTAGCCCTAAGCAGTGACTGGCGAGAAACCCTTTCATGGAATGGGGTTGCCAAGCTTCCAAAAATTACGAATCTCCAGAAATCTCAGCAACTATTTTTTCACCCAAACTGGATGATACTTTCAGGTAATGATCAGTACACTAAGGCGACTTGGTTCCCCAAATTTCGTTCTTCTATGTTGAAGCGTTCATTTCCAGTAACAGTTTGAATTTTTAGGTTTCACTCTGTTTTCTCCTATATTAATAGATGTATTTGGAACTCTAAATCAAACACGGTTTGTGCTACCTTCTTGAAACTTGACACAACAAAGTAGTTTCACGTTCTATCTCTACGTTTTGTTTCCTCTTGATGTAGCCCTAAGCAGTGACTGGCGAGAAACACTTTCATGGGAAGGGGTTGCCAAGCTTCCAAAAATTACGAATCTCCAGAAATCGCAGCAAATATTTTTTCACCCAAACTTGATGATACTTTCAGGTAATGATCAGTACACTAAGGCGACTTGGTTCCCCAAATTTCGTTCTTCTATGTTGAAGCGTTCATTTCCAGTAACAGTTTGAATTTTTAGGTTTTACTCTGTTTTCTCCTATATTGATAGATGTATTTGGAACTCTAAATCCAACACGGTTTGTGCTAGCTTCTTGAAACTTGACACAACAAAGTAGTTTCACATTCTATCTCTACGTTTTGTTTCCTCTTGATGTAGCCCTAAGCAGTGACTGGCGAGAAACACTTTCATGGGAAGAGGTTGCCCAGTCTCCAAAAATTACGAATCTCCAGAAATCTCAGCAAATATTTTTTCACCCAAACTGGATGATACTTTCAGGTAATTATCAGTACACTAAGGCGACTTGGTTCCCCAAATTTCATTCTTCTATGTTGAAGCGTTCATTTCCAGTAACAGTTTGAATTTTTAGGTTTCACTCTGTTTTCTCCTGTATTGATAGATGTATTTGGAACTCTAAATCCAACACGGTTTGTGCTAGCTTCTTGAAACTTGACACAACAAAGTAGTTTCACGTTCTATCTCTACGTTTTGTTTCCTCTTGATGTAGCCCTAAGCAGTGACTGGCGAGAAACACTTTCATGGAACGGGGTTGCCAAGCTTCCAAAAATTACGAATCTCCAGAAATCTCAGCAAATATTTTTTCACCCAAACTGGATGATACTTTCAGGTAATGATCAGTACACTAAGGCGACTTGGTTCCCCAAATTTCGTTCTTCTCTGTTGAAGCGTTCATTTCCAGTAACAGTTTGAATTTTTAGGTTTCACTCTGTTTTCTCCTATATTAATAGATGTATTTGGAACTCTAAATCCAACACGGTTTGTGCTAGCTTCTTGAAACTTGACACAACAAAGTAGTTTCACGTTCTATCTCTAGTTTGTTTCCTCTTGATGTAGCCCTAAGCAGTGACTGGCGAGAAACACTTTCACGGGAAGGGGTTGCCAAGCTTCCAAAAATTACGAATCTCCAGAAATCTCAGCAAATATTTTTTCACCCAAACTGGATGATACTTTCAGGTAATGATCAGTACACTAAGGCGACTTGGTTCCCCAAATTTCGTTCTTCTATGTTGAAGCGTTCATTTCCAGTAACAGTTTGAATTTTTAGGTTTCACTCTGTTTTCTCCTATATTGATAGATGTATTTGGAACTCTAAATCCAACACGGTTTGTGCTAGCTTCTTGAAACTTGACACAACAAAGTAGTTTCACGTTCTATCTCTACGTTTTGTTTCCTCTTGATGTAGCCCTAAGCAGTGACTGGCGAGAAACACTTTCATGGGAAGAGGTTGCCCAGTCTCCAAAAATTAAGAATCTCCAGAAATCTCAGCAAATATTTTTTCACCCAAACTGGATGATACTTTCAGGTAATGATCAGTACACTAAGGCGACTTGGTTCCCCAAATTTCGTTCTTCTATGTTCAAGCGTTCATTTCCAGTAACAGTTTGAATTTTTAGGTTTCACTCTGTTTTCTCCTATATTGATAGATGTATTTGGAACTCTAAATCCAACACGGTTTGTGCTAGCTTCTTGAAACTTGACACAACAAAGTAGTTTCACGTTCTATCTCTACGTTTTGTTTCCTCTTGATGTAGCCCTAAGCTGTGACTGGCGAGAAACACTTTCATGGGAAGGGGTTGCCAAGCTTCCAAAAACTATGAATCTCCAGAAATATCAGCAAATATTTTTTCACCCAAACTGGATGACACTTTCAGGTAATGATCAGTACACTAAGGCACTTGGTTCCCCAAATTTCGTTCTTCTATGATTTTGCGTTCATTTCCAGTAACAGTTTGAATTTTTAGGTTTCACTCTGTTTTCTCCTATATTGATAGATGTATTTGGAACTCTAAATCCAACACGGTTTGTGCTAGCTTCTTGAAACTTGACACAACAAAGTAGTTTCACGTTCTATCTCTACGTTTTGTTTCCTCTTGATGTAGCCCTAAGCAGTGACTGGCAAGAAACACTTTCATGGGAAGGGGTTACCAAGCCTCCAAAAACTACGAATCTCCAGAAATATCAGCAAATATTTTTTCACCCAAACTGAATGACACTTTCAGGTAATGATCAGTACACTAAGGCGACTTGGTTCCCCAAATTTCGTTCTTCTATGTTTTCGCGTTCATTTCCAGTAACAGTTTGAATTTTTAGGTTTCACTCTGTTTTCTCCTATATTGATAGATATATTTGGAAATCTATATCCAACACGGTTTGTGCTAGCTTCTTGAAACTTGACACAACAAAGTAGTTTCACATTCTATCTCTACGTTTTGTTTCCTCTTGATGTAACCGTAAGCAGTGACTGGCGAGAAACACTTTCATGGGAAGGGGTTGCCAAGCTTCCAAAAATTACGAATCTCCAGAAATCTCAGCAAATATTTTTTCACCCAAACTGGATGATACTTACAGGTAATGATCAGTACACTAAGGCGACTTGGTTCCCCAAATTTTGTTCTTCTATGTTGAAGCGTTCATTTCCAGTAACAGTTTGAATTTTTAGGTTTCACTCTGTTTTCTCTTATATTGATAGATGTATTTGGAACTCTAAATCCAACACGGTTTGTTCTAGCTTCTTGAAACTTGACACAACAAAGTAGTTTCACTTTCTATCTCTACGTTTTGTTTCCTCTTAATGTAGCCCTAAGCAGTGACTGGCGAGAAACCCTTTCATGGAATGGGGTTGCCAAGCTTCCAAAAATTACGAATCTCCAGAAATCTCAGCAAATATTTTTTCACACAAACTGGATGATACTTTCAGGTAATGATCAGTACACTAAGGCGACTTGGTTCCCCAAATTTCGTTCTTCTATGTTGAAGCGTTCATTTCCAGTAACAGTTTGAATTTTTAGGTTTCACTCTGTTTTCTCCTATATTAATAGATGTATTTGGAAATCTAAATCCAACACAGATTGTGCTAGCTTCTTGAAACTTGACACAACAAAGTAGTTTCACGTTCTATCTCTACGGTTTGTTTCCTCTTGATGTAACCCTAAGCAGTGACTGGCGAGAAACACTTTCATGGGAAGGGGTTGCCAAGCTTCCAAAAATTACGAATCTCCAGAAATCTCAGCAAATATTTTTTCACCCAAACTGGATGATACTTTCAGGTAATGATCAGTACACTAAGGCGACTTGGTTCCCCAAATTTCGTTCTTCTATGTTGAAGCGTTCATTTCCAGTAACAGTTTGAATTTTTAGGTTTCACTCTGTTTTCTCCTATATTGATAGATGTATTTGGAACTCTAAATCCAACACGGTTTGTGCTAGCTTCTTGAAACTTGACACAACAAAGTAGTTTCACGTTCTATCTCTACGTTTTGTTTCCTCTTGATGTAGCCCTAAGCAGTGACTGGCGAGAAACACTTTCATGGGAAGAGGTTGCCCAGTCTCCAAAAATTACGAATCTCCAGAAATCTCAGCAAATATTTTTTCACCCAAACTGGATGATACTTTCAGGTAATGATCAGTACACTAAGGCGACTTGGTTCCCCAAATTTCGTTCTTCTATGTTGAAGCGTTCATTTCCAGTAACAGTTTGAATTTTTAGGTTTCACTCTGTTTTCTCCTATATTGATAGATGTATTTGGAACTCTAAATCCAACACGGTTTGTGCTAGCTTCTTGAAACTTGACACAACAAAGTAGTTTCACGTTCTATCTCTATGTTTTGTTTCCTCTTGATGTAGCCCTAAGCAGTGACTGGCGAGAAACACTTTCATGGGAAGGGGTTGCCAAGCTTCAAAAAATTACGAATCTCCAGAAATCTCAGCAAATATTTTTTCACCCAAACTGGATGATACTTTCAGGTAATGATCAGTACACTAAGGCGACTTGGTTCCCCAAATTTCGTTCTTCTATGTTGAAGCGTTCATTTCCAGTAACAGTTTGAATTTTTAGGTTTCACTCTGTTTTCTCCTATATTAAGAGATGTATTTGGAACTCTAAATCCAACACGGTTTGCGCTTGCTTCTTGAAACTTGACACAACAAAGTAGTTTCACGTTCTATATCTATGTTTTGTTTCCTCTTGATGTAGCCCTAAGCATTGACTGGCGAGAAACACTTTCATGGGAAGGGGTTGCCAAGCTTCAAAAAATTACGAATCTCCAGAAATCTCAGCAAATATTTTTTCACCCAAACTGGATGATACTTTCAGGTAATGATCAGTACACTGACGCGACTTGGTTCCCCAAATTTCATTCTTCTATGTTGAAGCGTTCATTTCCAGTAACAGTTTGAATTTTTAGGTTTCACTCTGTTTTCTCCTATATTGATAGATGTATTTGGAACTCTAAATCCAACACGGTTTGTGCTAGCTTCTTGAAACTTGACACGACAAAGTAGTTTCACGTTCTATCTCTACGGTTTGTTTCCTCTTGATGTAGCCCTAAGCAGTGACTGGCGAGAAACACTTTCATGGGAAGGGGTTGCCAAGCTTCCAAAAATTACGAATCTCCAGAAATCTCAGCAAATATTTTTTCACCCAAACTGGATGATACTTTCAGGTAACGATCAGTACACTAAGGCGACTTGGTTCCCCAAATTTCGTTCTTCTATGTTGAAGCATTAATTTTCCAGTAACAGTTTGAATTTTTAGGTTTCACTCTGTTTTCTCCTATATTGATAGATGTATTTGGAACTCTAAATCCAACACGGTTTGTGCTAGCTTCTTGAAACTTGACACAACAAAGTAGTTTCACGTTCTATATCTATGTTTTGTTTCCTCTTGATGTAGCCCTAAGCATTGACTGGCGAGAAACACTTTCATGGGAAGGGGTTGCCAAGCTTCAAAAAATTACGAATCTCCAGAAATCTCAGCAAATATTTTTTCACCCAAACTGGATGATACTTTCAGGTAATGATCAGTACACTGACGCGACTTGGTTCCCCAAATTTCATTCTTCTATGTTGAAGCGTTCATTTCCAGTAACAGTTTGAATTTTTAGGTTTCACTCTGTTTTCTCCTATATTGATAGATGTATTTGGAACTCTAAATCCAACACGGTTTGTGCTAGCTTCTTGAAACTTGACACGACAAAGTAGTTTCACGTTCTATCTCTACGGTTTGTTTCCTCTTGATGTAGCCCTAAGCAGTGACTGGCGAGAAACACTTTCATGGGAAGGGGTTGCCAAGCTTCCAAAAATTACGAATCTCCAGAAATCTCAGCAAATATTTTTTCACCCAAACTGGATGATACTTTCAGGTAACGATCAGTACACTAAGGCGACTTGGTTCCCCAAATTTCGTTCTTCTATGTTGAAGCATTAATTTTCCAGTAACAGTTTGAATTTTTAGGTTTCACTCTGTTTTCTCCTATATTGATAGATGTATTTGGAACTCTAAATCCAACACGGTTTGTGCTAGCTTCTTGAAACTTGACACAACAAAGTAGTTTCACGTTCTCTCTCTACGTTTTGTTTCCTCTTGATGTAGCCCTAAGCAGTGACTGGCGAGAAACACATTCATGGGAAGGGGTTGCCAAGCTTCCAAAAACTACGAATCTCCAGGAATCTCAGCAAATATTTTTTGACCCAAACTGGATGATACTTTCAGGTAATGATCAGTACACTAAGGCGACTTGGTTCCCCAAATTTCGTTCTTCTATGTTGAAGCATTCATTTCCAGTAACAGTTTGAATTTTTAGGTTTCACTCTGTTTTCTCCTATATTGATAGATGTATTTGGAACTCTAAATCCAACTCGGTTTGTGCTAGCTTCTTGAAACTTGACACAACAAAGTAGTTTCACGTTCTATCTCTACGTTTTGTTTCCTATTGATGTAGCCCTAAGCAGTGACTGGTGAGAAACACTTTCATGGGAAGGGGTTGCCAAGCTTCCAAAAATTACGAATCTCCAGGAATCTCAGCAAATATTTTTTCACCCAAACTGGATGATACTTTCAGGTAATGATCAGTACACTAAGGCGACTTGGTTCCCCAAATTTCGTTCTTCTATGTTGAAGCGTTCATTTCCAGTAACAGTTTGAATTTTTAGGTTTCACTCTGTTTTCTCCTATATTGATTGATGTATTTGGAACTCTAAATCCAGCACGGTTTGCGCTAGCTTCTTGAAACTTGACACAACAATGTAGTTTCACGTTCTATCTCTACGGTTTGTTTCCTCTTGATGTAACCCTAAGCAGTGACTGGCGAGAAACACTTTCATGGGAAGGGGTTGCCAAGCTTCCAAAAATTACGAATCTCCAGAAATCTCATCAAATATTTTTTCACCCAAACTGGATGATACTTTCAGGTAATGATCAGTACACTAAGGCGACTTGGTTCCCCAAATTTCGTTCTTCTATGTTGAAGCGTTCATTTCCAGTAACAGTTTGAATTTTTAGGTTTCACTCTGTTTTCTCCTATATTGATAGATGTATTTGGAACTCTAAATCCAACACGGTTTGTGCTAGCTTCTTGAAACTTGACACAACAAAGTAGTTTCACGTTCTATCTCTACGTTTTGTTTCCTCTTGATGTAGCCCTAAGCAGTGACTGGCGAGAAACACTTTCATGGGAAGAGGTTGCCCAGTCTCCAAAAATTACGAATCTCCAGAAATCTCAGCAAATATTTTTTCACCCAAACTGGATGATACTTTCAGGTAATTATCAGTACACTAAGGCGACTTGGTTCCCCAAATTTCATTCTTCTATGTTGAAGCGTTCATTTCCAGTAACAGTTTGAATTTTTAGGTTTCACTCTGTTTTCTCCTATATTGATAGATGTATTTGGAACTCTAAATCCAACTCGGTTTGTGCTAGCTTCTTGAAACTTGACACAACAAAGTAGTTTCACGTTCTATCTCTACATTGTGTTTCCTCTTGATGTAGCCCTAAGTACTGACTGGCGAGAAACACTTTCATGGGAAGGGGTTGACAAGCTTCCAAAAATTACGAATCTCCAGAAATCTCAGCAAATATTTTTTCACCCAAACTGGATGATACTTTCAGGTAATGATCAGTACACTAAGGCGACTTGGTTCCCCAAATTTCGTTCTTCTATGTTGAAGAGTGCATTTCCAGTAACAGTTTGAATTTTTAGGTTTCACTCTGTTTTCTCCTATATTGATAGATGTATTTGGAACTCTAAATCCAACACGGTTTGTGCTAGCTTCTTGAAACTTGACACAACAAAGTAGTTTCACGTTCTATCTCTATGTTTTGTTTCCTCTAGATGTAGCCCTAAGCAGTGACTGGCGAGAAACACTTTCATGGGAAGGGGTTGCCAAGCTTCAAAAAATTACGAATCTCCAGAAATCTCATCAAATATTTTTTCACCCAAACTGGATGATACTTTCAGGTAACGATCAGTACACTAAGGCGACTTGGTTCCCCAAATTTCGTTCTTCTATGTTGAAGCATTAATTTTCCAGTAACAGTTTGAATTTTTAGGTTTCACTCTGTTTTCTCCTATATTGATAGATGTATTTGGAACTCTAAATCCAACACGGTTTGTGCTAGCTTCTTGAAACTTGACACAACAAAGTAGTTTCACGTTCTCTCTCTACGTTTTGTTTCCTCTTGATGTAGCCCTAAGCAGTGACTGGCGAGAAACACATTCATGGGAAGGGGTTGCCAAGCTTCCAAAAACTACGAATCTCCAGGAATCTCAGCAAATATTTTTTGACCCAAACTGGATGATACTTTCAGGTAATGATCAGTACACTAAGGCGACTTGGTTCCCCAAATTTCGTTCTTCTATGTTGAAGCATTCATTTCCAGTAACAGTTTGAATTTTTAGGTTTCACTCTGTTTTCTCCTATATTGATAGATGTATTTGGAACTCTAAATCCAACTCGGTTTGTGCTAGCTTCTTGAAACTTGACACAACAAAGTAGTTTCACGTTCTATCTCTACGTTTTGTTTCCTATTGATGTAGCCCTAAGCAGTGACTGGTGAGAAACACTTTCATGGGAAGGGGTTGCCAAGCTTCCAAAAATTACGAATCTCCAGGAATCTCAGCAAATATTTTTTCACCCAAACTGGATGATACTTTCAGGTAATGATCAGTACACTAAGGCGACTTGGTTCCCCAAATTTCGTTCTTCTATGTTGAAGCGTTCATTTCCAGTAACAGTTTGAATTTTTAGGTTTCACTCTGTTTTCTCCTATATTGATTGATGTATTTGGAACTCTAAATCCAGCACGGTTTGCGCTAGCTTCTTGAAACTTGACACAACAATGTAGTTTCACGTTCTATCTCTACGGTTTGTTTCCTCTTGATGTAACCCTAAGCAGTGACTGGCGAGAAACACTTTCATGGGAAGGGGTTGCCAAGCTTCCAAAAATTACGAATCTCCAGAAATCTCATCAAATATTTTTTCACCCAAACTGGATGATACTTTCAGGTAATGATCAGTACACTAAGGCGACTTGGTTCCCCAAATTTCGTTCTTCTATGTTGAAGCGTTCATTTCCAGTAACAGTTTGAATTTTTAGGTTTCACTCTGTTTTCTCCTATATTGATAGATGTATTTGGAACTCTAAATCCAACACGGTTTGTGCTAGCTTCTTGAAACTTGACACAACAAAGTAGTTTCACGTTCTATCTCTACGTTTTGTTTCCTCTTGATGTAGCCCTAAGCAGTGACTGGCGAGAAACACTTTCATGGGAAGAGGTTGCCCAGTCTCCAAAAATTACGAATCTCCAGAAATCTCAGCAAATATTTTTTCACCCAAACTGGATGATACTTTCAGGTAATTATCAGTACACTAAGGCGACTTGGTTCCCCAAATTTCATTCTTCTATGTTGAAGCGTTCATTTCCAGTAACAGTTTGAATTTTTAGGTTTCACTCTGTTTTCTCCTATATTGATAGATGTATTTGGAACTCTAAATCCAACTCGGTTTGTGCTAGCTTCTTGAAACTTGACACAACAAAGTAGTTTCACGTTCTATCTCTACATTGTGTTTCCTCTTGATGTAGCCCTAAGTACTGACTGGCGAGAAACACTTTCATGGGAAGGGGTTGACAAGCTTCCAAAAATTACGAATCTCCAGAAATCTCAGCAAATATTTTTTCACCCAAACTGGATGATACTTTCAGGTAATGATCAGTACACTAAGGCGACTTGGTTCCCCAAATTTCGTTCTTCTATGTTGAAGAGTGCATTTCCAGTAACAGTTTGAATTTTTAGGTTTCACTCTGTTTTCTCCTATATTGATAGATGTATTTGGAACTCTAAATCCAACACGGTTTGTGCTAGCTTCTTGAAACTTGACACAACAAAGTAGTTTCACGTTCTATCTCTATGTTTTGTTTCCTCTAGATGTAGCCCTAAGCAGTGACTGGCGAGAAACACTTTCATGGGAAGGGGTTGCCAAGCTTCAAAAAATTACGAATCTCCAGAAATCTCAGCAAATATTTTTTCACCCAAACTGGATGATACTTTCAGGTAATCATCAGTACACTAAGGCGACTTGGTTCCCCAAATTTCGTTCTTCTATGTTGAAGCGTTCATTTCCAGTATCAGTTTGAATTTTTAGGTTTCACTCTGTTTTCTCCTATATTGATAGATGTATTTGGAACTCTAAATCCAACACGGTTTGTGCTAGCTTCTTGAAACTTGACACAACAAAGTAGTTTCACGTTCTATCTCTAAGTTTTGTTTCCTCTTGATGTAGCCCTAAGCAGTGACTGGCGAGAAACCCTTTCATGGAACGGGGTTGCCAAGCTTCCAAAAATTACGAATCTCCAGAAATCTCAGCAAATATTTTTTCACCCAAACTGGATGATACTTTCAGGTAATGATCAGTACACTAAGGCGACTTGGTTCCCCAAATTTCATTCTTCTATGTTGAAGCGTTCATTTCCAGTAACAGTTTGAATTTTTAGGTTTCACTCTGTTTTCTCCTATATTAATAGATGTATTTGGAACTCTAAATCCAACACGGTTTGCGCTAGCTTCTTGAAACTTGACACAACAAAGTTGTTTCACGTTCTATATCTATGTTTTGTTTCCTCTTGATGTAGCCCTAAGCAGTGACTGGCGAGAAACACTTTCATGGGAAGGGGTTGCCAAGCTTCAAAAAATTACGAATCTCCAGAAATCTCAGCAAATATTTTTTCACCCAAACTGGATGATACTTTCAGGTAATGATCAGTACACTAAGGCGACTTGGTTCCCCAAATTTCATTCTTCTATGTTGAAGCGTTCATTTCCAGTAACAGTTTGAATTTTTAGGTTTCACTCTGTTTTCTCCTATATTGATAGATGTATTTGGAACTCTAAATCCAACACGGTTTGTGCTAGCTTCTTGAAACTTGACACAACAAAGTAGTTTCACGTTCTATCTCTACGGTTTGTTTCCTCTTGATGTAGCCCTAAGCAGTGACTGGCGAGAAACACTTTCATGGGAAGGGGTTGCCAAGCTTCCAAAAATTACGAATCTCCAGAAATCTCAGCAAATATTTTTTCACCCAAACTGGATGATACTTTCAGGTAACGATCAGTACACTAAGGCGACTTGGTTCCCCAAATTTCGTTCTTCTATGTTGAAGCGTTCATTTCCAGTAACAGTTTGAATTTTTAGGTTTCACTCTGTTTTCTCCTATATTGATAGATGTATTTGGAACTCTAAATCCAACACGGTTTGTGCTAGCTTCTTGAAACTTGACACAACAAAGTAGTTTCACGTTCTATCTCTACGTTTTGTTTCCTCTTGATGTAGCCCTAAGCAGTGACTGGCGAGAAACACTTTCATGGGAAGGGGTTGCCAAGCTTCCAAAAACTACGAATCTCCAGGAATCTCAGCAAATATTTTTTCTCCCAAACTGGATGATACTGTCAGGTAATGATCAGTACACTAAGGCGACTTGGTTCCCCAAATTTCGTTCTTCTATGTTGAAGCGTTCATTTCCAGTAACAGTTTGAATTTTTAGGTTTCACTCTGTTTTCTCCTATATTGATAGATGTTTTTGGAACTCTAAATCCAACACGGTTTGTGCTAGCTTCTTGAAACTTGACACAACAAAGTAGTTTCACGTTCTATCTCTACGTTTTGTTTCCTCTTGATGTAGCCCTAAGCAGTGACTGGCGAGAAACACTTTCATGGGAAGGGGTTGCCAAGCTTCCAAAAACTACGAATCTCCAGGAATCTCAGCAAATATTTTTTGACCCAAACTGGATGATACTTTCAGGTAATGATCAGTACACTAAGGCGACTTGGTTCCCCAAATTTCGTTCTTCTATGTTGAAGCGTTCATTTCCAGTAACAGTTTGGATTTTTAGGTTTCACTCTGTTTTCTCCTATATTGATAGATGTTTTTTGGAACTCTAAATCCAACACGGTTTGTGCTAGCTTCTTGAAACTTGACACAACAAAGTAGTTTCACGTTCTATCTCTACGTTTTGTTTCCTCTTGATGTAGCCCTAAGCAGTGACTGGCGAGAAACACTTTCATGGGAAGGGGTTGCCAAGCTTCCAAAAATTACGAATCTCCAGGAATCTCAGCAAATATTTTTTCACCCAAACTGGATGATACTTTCAGGTAATGATCAGTACACTAAGGCGACTTGGTTCCCCAAATTTCGTTCTTCTATGTTGAAGCGTTCATTTCCAGTAACAGTTTGAATTTTTAGGTTTCACTCTGTTTTCTCCTATATTGATAGATGTATTTGGAACTCTAAATCCAACACGGTTTGTGCTAGCTTCTTGAAACTTGACACAACAAAGTAGTTTCACGTTCTATCTCTACGGTTTGTTTCCTCTTGATGTAGCCCTAAGCAGTGACTGGCGAGAAACACTTTCATGGGAAGGGGTTGCCAAGTCTCCAAAAATTACGAATCTCCAGAAATCTCAGCAAATATTTTTTCACCCAAACTGGATGATACTTTCAGGTAATGATCAGTACACTTAGGCGACTTGGTTCCCCAAATTTCGTTCTTCTATGTTGAAGCATTAATTTTCCAGTAACAGTTTGAATTTTTAGGTTTCACTCTGTTTTCTCCTATATTGATAGATGTATTTGGAACTCTAAATCCAACACGGTTTGTGCTAGCTTCTTGAAACTTGACACAACAAAGTAGTTTCACGTTCTATCTCTACGTTTTGTTTCCTCTTGATGTAGCCCTAAGCAGTGACTGGCGAGAAACACATTCATGGGAAGGGGTTGCCAAGCTTCCAAAAACTACGAATCTCCAGGAATCTCAGCAAATATTTTTTGACCCAAACTGGATGATACTTTCAGGTAATGATCAGTACACTAAGGCGACTTGGTTCCCCAAATTTCGTTCTTCTATGTTGAAGCATTCATTTCCAGTAACAGTTTGAATTTTTAGGTTTCACTCTGTTTTCTCCTATATTGATAGATGTATTTGGAACTCTAAATCCAACTCGGTTTGTGCTAGCTTCTTGAAACTTGACACAACAAAGTAGTTTCACGTTCTATCTCTACGTTTTGTTTCCTATTGATGTAGCCCTAAGCAGTGACTGGTGAGAAACACTTTCATGGGAAGGGGTTGCCAAGCTTCCAAAAATTACGAATCTCCAGGAATCTCAGCAAATATTTTTTCACCCAAACTGGATGATACTTTCAGGTAATGATCAGTACACTAAGGCGACTTGGTTCCCCAAATTTCGTTCTTCTATGTTGAAGCGTTCATTTCCAGTAACAGTTTGAATTTTTAGGTTTCACTCTGTTTTCTCCTATATTGATAGATGTATTTGGAACTCTAAATCCAGCACGGTTTGCGCTAGCTTCTTGAAACTTGACACAACAATGTAGTTTCACGTTCTATCTCTACGGTTTGTTTCCTCTTGATGTAACCCTAAGCAGTGACTGGCGAGAAACACTTTCATGGGAAGGGGTTGCCAAGCTTCCAAAAATTACGAATCTCCAGAAATCTCATCAAATATTTTTTCACCCAAACTGGATGATACTTTCAGGTAATGATCAGTACACTAAGGCGACTTGGTTCCCCAAATTTCGTTCTTCTATGTTGAAGCGTTCATTTCCAGTAACAGTTTGAATTTTTAGGTTTCACTCTGTTTTCTCCTATATTGATAGATGTATTTGGAACTCTAAATCCAACACGGTTTGTGCTAGCTTCTTGAAACTTGACACAACAAAGTAGTTTCACGTTCTATCTCTACGTTTTGTTTCCTCTTGATGTAGCCCTAAGCAGTGACTGGCGAGAAACACTTTCATGGGAAGAGGTTGCCCAGTCTCCAAAAATTACGAATCTCCAGAAATCTCAGCAAATATTTTTTCACCCAAACTGGATGATACTTTCAGGTAATTATCAGTACACTAAGGCGACTTGGTTCCCCAAATTTCATTCTTCTATGTTGAAGCGTTCATTTCCAGTAACAGTTTGAATTTTTAGGTTTCACTCTGTTTTCTCCTATATTGATAGATGTATTTGGAACTCTAAATCCAACTCGGTTTGTGCTAGCTTCTTGAAACTTGACACAACAAAGTAGTTTCACGTTCTATCTCTACATTGTGTTTCCTCTTGATGTAGCCCTAAGTACTGACTGGCGAGAAACACTTTCATGGGAAGGGGTTGACAAGCTTCCAAAAATTACGAATCTCCAGAAATCTCAGCAAATATTTTTTCACCCAAACTGGATGATACTTTCAGGTAATGATCAGTACACTAAGGCGACTTGGTTCCCCAAATTTCGTTCTTCTATGTTGAAGAGTGCATTTCCAGTAACAGTTTGAATTTTTAGGTTTCACTCTGTTTTCTCCTATATTGATAGATGTATTTGGAACTCTAAATCCAACACGGTTTGTGCTAGCTTCTTGAAACTTGACACAACAAAGTAGTTTCACGTTCTATCTCTATGTTTTGTTTCCTCTAGATGTAGCCCTAAGCAGTGACTGGCGAGAAACACTTTCATGGGAAGGGGTTGCCAAGCTTCAAAAAATTACGAATCTCCAGAAATCTCAGCAAATATTTTTTCACCCAAACTGGATGATACTTTCAGGTAATCATCAGTACACTAAGGCGACTTGGTTCCCCAAATTTCGTTCTTCTATGTTGAAGCGTTCATTTCCAGTATCAGTTTGAATTTTTAGGTTTCACTCTGTTTTCTCCTATATTGATAGATGTATTTGGAACTCTAAATCCAACACGGTTTGTGCTAGCTTCTTGAAACTTGACACAACAAAGTAGTTTCACGTTCTATCTCTAAGTTTTGTTTCCTCTTGATGTAGCCCTAAGCAGTGACTGGCGAGAAACCCTTTCATGGAACGGGGTTGCCAAGCTTCCAAAAATTACGAATCTCCAGAAATCTCAGCAAATATTTTTTCACCCAAACTGGATGATACTTTCAGGTAATGATCAGTACACTAAGGCGACTTGGTTCCCCAAATTTCATTCTTCTATGTTGAAGCGTTCATTTCCAGTAACAGTTTGAATTTTTAGGTTTCACTCTGTTTTCTCCTATATTAATAGATGTATTTGGAACTCTAAATCCAACACGGTTTGCGCTAGCTTCTTGAAACTTGACACAACAAAGTAGTTTCACGTTCTATATCTATGTTTTGTTTCCTCTTGATGTAGCCCTAAGCAGTGACTGGCGAGAAACACTTTCATGGGAAGGGGTTGCCAAGCTTCAAAAAATTACGAATCTCCAGAAATCTCAGCAAATATTTTTTCACCCAAACTGGATGATACTTTCAGGTAATGATCAGTACACTAAGGCGACTTGGTTCCCCAAATTTCGTTCTTCTATGTTGAAGCGTTCATTTCCAGTAACAGTTTGAATTTTTAGGTTTCACTCTGTTTTCTCCTATATTGATAGATGTATTTGGAACTCTAAATCCAACACGGTTTGTGCTAGCTTCTTGAAACTTGACACAACAAAGTAGTTTCACGTTCTATCTCTACGTTTTGTTTCCTCTTGATGTAGCCCTAAGCAGTGACTGGCGAGAAACACTTTCATGGGAAGGGGTTGCCAAGCTTCCAAAAACTACGAATCTCCAGGAATCTCAGCAAATATTTTTTCTCCCAAACTGGATGATACTTTCAGGTAATGATCAGTACACTAAGGCGACTTGGTTCCCCAAATTTCGTTCTTCTATGTTGAAGCGTTCATTTCCAGTAACAGTTTGAATTTTTAGGTTTCACTCTGTTTTCTCCTATATTGATAGATGTTTTTGGAACTCTAAATCCAACACGGTTTGTGCTAGCTTCTTGAAACTTGACACAACAAAGTAGTTTCACGTTCTATCTCTACGTTTTGTTTCCTCTTGATGTAGCCCTAAGCAGTGACTGGCGAGAAACACTTTCTTGGGAAGGGGTTGCCAAGCTTCCAAAAATTACGAATCTCCAGGAATCTCAGCAAATATTTTTTCACCCAAACTGGATGATACTTTCAGGTAATGATCAGTACACTAAGGCGACTTGGTTCCCCAAATTTCATTCTTCTATGTTGAAGCGTTCATTTCCAGTAACAGTTTGAATTTTTAGGTTTCACTCTGTTTTCTCCTATATTGATAGATGTATTTGGAACTCTAAATCCAACACGGTTTGCGCTAGCTTCTTGAAACTTGACACAACAAAGTAGTTTCACGTTCTATTTCTACGTTTTGTTTCCTCTTGATGTAGCCCTAAGCAGTGACTGGCGAGAAACACTTTCATGGGAAGGGGTTGCCAAGCTTCCAAAAACTACGAATCTCCAGGAATCTCAGCAAATATTTTTTGACCCAAACTGGATGATACTTTCAGGTAATGATCAGTACACTAAGGCGACTTGGTTCCCCAAATTTCGTTCTTCTATGTTGAAGCGTTCATTTCCAGTAACAGTTTGGATTTTTAGGTTTCACTCTGTTTTCTCCTATATTGATAGATGTTTTTTGGAACTCTAAATCCAACACGGTTTGTGCTAGCTTCTTGAAACTTGACACAACAAAGTAGTTTCACGTTCTATCTCTACGTTTTGTTTCCTCTTGATGTAGCCCTAAGCAGTGACTGGCGAGAAACACTTTCATGGGAAGGGGTTGCCAAGCTTCCAAAAATTACGAATCTCCAGGAATCTCAGCAAATATTTTTTCACCCAAACTGGATGATACTTTCAGGTAATGATCAGTACACTAAGGCGACTTGGTTCCCCAAATTTCGTTCTTCTATGTTGAAGCGTTCATTTCCAGTAACAGTTTGA
The DNA here is from genome assembly GCF_964194105.1 of Spermophilus citellus. Taxonomy (NCBI): domain Eukaryota; kingdom Metazoa; phylum Chordata; class Mammalia; order Rodentia; family Sciuridae; genus Spermophilus; species Spermophilus citellus. The sequence goes on from NC_138183.1 coordinate 107,326,270, forward strand.
ATTTTTAGGTTTCACTCTGTTTTCTCCTATATTGATAGATGTATTTGGAACTCTAAATCCAACACGGTTTGTGCTAGCTTCTTGAAACTTGACACAACAAAGTAGTTTCACGTTCTATCTCTACGGTTTGTTTCCTCTTGATGTAGCCCTAAGCAGTGACTGGCGAGAAACACTTTCATGGGAAGGGGTTGCCAAGTCTCCAAAAATTACGAATCTCCAGAAATCTCAGCAAATATTTTTTCACCCAAACTGGATGATACTTTCAGGTAATGATCAGTACACTTAGGCGACTTGGTTCCCCAAATTTCGTTCTTCTATGTTGAAGCGTTCATTTCCAGTAACAGTTTGAATTTTTAGGTTTCACTCTGTTTTCTCCTATATTGATAGATGTATTTGGAACTCTAAATCCAACACGGTTTGTGCTAGCTTCTTGAAACTTGACACAACAAAGTAGTTTCACGTTCTATCTCTACGGTTTGTTTCCTCTTGATGTAGCCCTAAGCAGTGACTGGCGAGAAACACTTTCATGGGAAGAGGTTGCCCAGTCTCCAAAAATTACGAATCTCCAGAAATCTCAGCAAATATTTTTTCACCCAAACTGGATGATACTTTCAGGTAATGATCAGTACACTAAGGCGACTTGTTTCCCCAAATTTCGTTCTTCTATGTTTTCGCGTTCATTTCCAGTAACAGTTTGAATTTTTAGGTTTCACTCTGTTTTCTCCTATATTGATAGATGTATTTGGAACTCGAAGTCCAACACGGTTTGTGCTAGCTTCTTGAAACTTGACACAACAAAGTAGTTTCACGTTCTATCTCTACGTTTTGTTTCCTCTTGATGTAGCCCTAAGCAGTGACTGGCGAGAAACACTTTCATGGGAAGCGGTTGCCAAGCTTCCAAAAACTACGAATCTCCAGAAATATCAGCAAATATTTTTTCAACCAAACTGGATGACACTTTCAGGTAATGATCAGTACACTAAGGCGACTTGTTTCCCCAAATTTCGTTCTTCTATGTTTTCGCGTTCATTTCCAGTAACAGTTTGAATTTTTAGGTTTCACTCTGTTTTCTCCTATATTGATAGATGTATTTGGAACTCTAAATCCAACACGGTTTGTGCTAGCTTCTTGAAACTTGACACAACAAAGTAGTTTCACGTTCTATCTCTAAGTTTTGTTTCCTCTTGATGTAGCCCTAAGCAGTGACTGGCGAGAAACACTTTCATGGGAAGGGGTTGCCAAGCTTCCCAAAATTACGAATCTCCAGAAATCTCAGCAAATATTTTTTCACCCAAACTGGATGATATTTTCAGGTAATGATCAGTACACTAAGGCGACTTGGTTCCCCAAATTTCGTTCTTCTATGTTGAAGCGTTCATTTCCAGTAACAGTTTGAATTTTTAGGTTTCACTCTGTTTTCTCCTATATTGATAGATGTATTTGGAACTCTAAATCCAACTCGGTTTGTGCTAGCTTCTTGAAACTTGACACAACAAAGTAGTTTCACGTTCTATCTCTACATTGTGTTTCCTCTTGATGTAGCCCTAAGTACGGACTGGCGAGAAACACTTTCATGGGAAGGGGTTGCCAAGCTTCCAAAAATTACGAATCTCCAGAAATCTCAGCAAATATTTTTTCACCCAAACTGGATGATACTTTCAGGTAATGATCAGTACACTAAGGCGACTTGGTTCCCCAAATTTCGTTCTTCTATGTTGAAGAGTGCATTTCCAGTAACAGTTTGAATTTTTAGGTTTCACTCTGTTTTCTCCTATATTGATAGATGTATTTGGAACTCTAAATCCAACACGGTTTGTGCTAGCTTCTTGAAACTTGACACAACAAAGTAGTTTCACGTTCTATCTCTATGTTTTGTTTCCTCTAGATGTAGCCCTAAGCAGTGACTGGCGAGAAACACTTTCATGGGAAGGGGTTGCCAAGCTTCAAAAAATTACGAATCTCCAGAAATCTCAGCAAATATTTTTTCACCCAAACTGGATGATACTTTCAGGTAATCATCAGTACACTAAGGCGACTTGGTTCCCCAAATTTCGTTCTTCTATGTTGAAGCGTTCATTTCCAGTAACAGTTTGAATTTTTAGGTTTCACTCTGTTTTCTCCTATATTGATAGATGTATTTGGAACTCTAAATCCAACACGGTTTGTGCTAGCTTCTTGAAACTTGACACAACAAATTAGTTTCACGTTCTATCTCTAAGTTTTGTTTCCTCTTGATGTAGCCCTAAGCAGTGACTGGCGAGAAACCCTTTCATGGAACGGGGTTGCCAAGCTTCCAAAAATTACGAATCTCCAGAAATCTCAGCAAATATTTTTTCACCCAAACTGGATGATACTTTCAGGTAATGATCAGTACACTAAGGCGACTTGGTTCCCCAAATTTCGTTCTTCTATGTTGAAGCGTTCATTTCCAGTAACAGTTTGAATTTTTAGGTTTCACTCTGTTTTCTCCTATATTGATAGATGTATTTGGAACTCTAAATCCAACACGGTTTGTGCTAGCTTCTTGAAACTTGACACAACAAAGTAGTTTCACGTTCTATCTCTACGGTTTGTTTCCTCTTGATGTAGCCCTAAGCAGTGACTGGCGAGAAACACTTTCATGGGAAGGGGTTGCCAAGTCTCCAAAAATTACGAATCTCCAGAAATCTCAGCAAATATTTTTTCACCCAAACTGGATGATAGTTTCAGGTAATGATCAGTACACTTAGGCGACTTGGTTCCCCAAATTTCGTTCTTCTATGTTGAAGCGTTCATTTCCAGTAACAGTTTGAATTTTTAGGTTTCACTCTGTTTTCTCCTATATTGATAGATGTATTTGGAACTCTAAATCCAACACGGTTTGTGCTAGCTTCTTGAAACTTGACACAACAAAGTAGTTTCACGTTCTATCTCTACGGTTTGTTTCCTCTTGATGTAGCCCTAAGCAGTGACTGGCGAGAAACACTTTCATGGGAAGAGGTTGCCCAGTCTCCAAAAATTACGAATCTCCAGAAATCTCAGCAAATATTTTTTCACCCAAACTGGATGATACTTTCAGGTAATGATCAGTACACTAAGGCGACTTGGTTCCCCAAATTTCGTTCTTCTATGTTGAAGCGTTCATTTCCAGTCACAGTTTGAATTTTTAGGTTTCACTCTGTTTTCTCCTATATTGATAGATGTATTTGGAACTCGAAGTCCAACACGGTTTGTGCTAGCTTCTTGAAACTTGACACAACTAAGTAGTTTCACGTTCTATCTCTACGTTTTGTTTCCTCTTGATGTAGCCCTAAGCAGTGACTGGCGAGAAACACTTTCATGGGAAGCGGTTGCCAAGCTTCCAAAAACTACGAATCTCCAGAAATATCAGCAAATATTTTTTCAACCAAACTGGATGACACTTTCAGGTAATGATCAGTACACTAAGGCGACTTGGTTCCCCAAATTTCGTTCTTCTATGTTTTCGCGTTCATTTCCAGTAACAGTTTGAATTTTTAGGTTTCACTCTGTTTTCTCCTATATTGATAGATGTATTTGGAACTCTAAATCCAACACGGTTTGTGCTAGCTTCTTGAAACTTGACACAACAAAGTAGTTTCACGTTCTATCTCTACGTTTTGTTTCCTCTTGATGTAGCCCTAAGCAGTGACTGGCGAGAAACCCTTTCATGGAAAGGGGTTGCCAAGCTTCCAAAAATTACGAATCTCCAGAAATCTCAGCAAATATTTTTTCACCCAAACTGGATGATACTTTCAGGAAATGATCAGTACACTAAGGCGACTTGGTTCCCCAAATTTCGTTCTTCTATGTTGAAGCATTCATTTCCAGTAACAGTTTGAATTTTTAGGTTTCACTCTGTTTTCTCCTATATTGATAGATGTATTTGGAACTCTAAATCCAACACGGTTTGCGCTAGCTTCTTGAAACTTGACACAACAAAGTAGTTTCACGTTCTATATCTATGTTTTGTTTCCTCTTGATGTATCCCTAAGCAGTGACTGGCGAGAAACACTTTCATGGGAAGGGGTTGCCAAGCTTCAAAAAATTACGAATCTCCAGAAATCTCAGCAAATATTTTTTCACCCAAACTGGATGATACTTTCAGGTAATGATCAGTACACTAAGGCGACTTGGTTCCCCAAATTTCATTCTTCTATGTTGAAGCGTTCATTTCCAGTAACAGTTTGAATTTTTAGGTTTCACTCTGTTTTCTCCTATATTGATAGATGTATTTGGAACTCTAAATCCAACACGGTTTGTGCTAGCTTCTTGAAACTTGACACAACAAAGTAGTTTCACGTTCTATCTCTACGGTTTGTTTCCTCTTGATGTAGCCCTAAGCAGTGACTGGCGAGAAACACTTTCATGGGAAGGGGTTGCCAAGCTTCCAAAAATTACGAATCTCCAGAAATCTCAGCAAATATTTTTTCACCCAAACTGGATGATACTTTCAAGTAATGATCAGTACACTAAGGCGACTTGGTTCCCCAAATTTCGTTCTTCTATGTTTTCGCGTTCATTTCCAGTAACAGTTTTAATTTTTAGGTTTCACTCTGTTTTCTCCTTTATTGATAGATGTATTTGGAACTCTAAATCCAACACGGTTTGTGCTAGCTTCTTGAAACTTGACACAACAAAGTAGTTTCACGTTCTATCTCTACGTTTTGTTTCCTCTTGATGTAGCCCTAAGCAGTGACTGGCGAGAAACACTTTCATGGGAAGGGGTTGCCAAGCTTCCAAAAACTACGAATCTCCAGGAATCGCAGCAAATATTTTATGACCCAAACTGGATGATACTTTCAGGTAATGATCAGTACACTAAGGCGACTTGGTTCCCCAAATTTCGTTCTTCTCTGTTGAAGCGTTCATTTCCAGTAACAGTTTGAATTTTTAGGTTTCACTCTGTTTTCTCCTATATTGATAGATGTTTTTGGAACTCTAAATCCAACACGGTTTGTGCTAGCTTCTTGAAACTTGACACAACAAAGTAGTTTCACGTTCTATCTCTACGTTTTGTTTCCTCTTGATGTAGCCCTAAGCAGTGACTGGCGAGAAACACTTTCATGGGAAGGGGTTGCCAAGCTTCCAAAAATTACGAATCTCCAAGAATCTCAGCAAATATTTTTTGACCCAAACTGGATGATACTTTCAGGTAATGATCAGTACACTAAGGCGACTTGGTTCCCCAAATTTCGTTCTTCTATGTTGAAGCGTTCATTTCCAGTAACAGTTTGAATTTTTAGGTTTCACTCTGTTTTCTCCTATATTGATAGATGTTTTTGGAACTCTAAATCCAACACAGTTTGCGCTAGCTTCTTGAAACTTGACACAACAAAGTAGTTTCACGTTCTATCTCTACGTTTTGTTTCCTCTTGATGTAGCCCTAAGCAGTGACTGGCGAGAAACACTTTCATGGGAAGGGGTTGCCAAGTCTCCAAAAATTACGAATCTCCAGAAATCTCAGCAAATATTTTTTCACCCAAACTGGATGATACTTTCAGGTAATGATCAGTACACTAAGGCGACTTGGTTCCCCAAATTTCATTCTTCTATGTTGAAGCGTTCATTTCCAGTAACAGTTTGAATTTTTAGGTTTCACTCTGTTTTCTCCTATATTGATAGATGTATTTGGAGCTCTAAATCCAACACGGTTTGTGCTAGCTTCTTGAAACTTGACACAACAAAGTAGTTTCACGTTCTATCTCTACATTGTGTTTCCTCTTGATGTAGCCCTAAGCAGTGACTGGCGAGAAACACTTTCATGGGAAGGGGTTGCCAAGCTTCCAAAAATTACGAATCTCCAGAAATCTCAGCAAATATTTTTTCACCCAAACTGGATGATACTTTCAGGTAATGATCAGTACACTAAGGCGACTTGGTTCCCCAAATTTCGTTCTTCTATGTTGAAGCGTTCATTTCCAGTAACAGTTTGAATTTTTAGGTTTCACTCTGTTTTCTCCTATATTAATAGATGTATTTGGTACTCTAAATCCAACACGGTTTGTGGTAGCTTCTTGAAACTTGACACAACAAAGTAGTTTCACGTTCTATCTCTACGTTTTGTTTCCTCTTGATGTAGCCCTAAGCAGTGACTGGCGAGAAACACTTTCATGGGAAGAGGTTTCCCAGTATCCAAAAATTACAAATCTCCAGAAATCTCAGCAAATATTTTTTCACCCAAACTGGATGATACTTTCAGGTAATGATCAGTACACTAAGGTGACTTGGTTCTCCAAATTTCGATCTTCTATGTTGAAGCGTTCATTTCCAGTAACAGTTTGAATTTTTAGGTTTCACTCTGTTTTCTCCTATATTGATAGATGTATTTGGAACTGTAAATCCAACACGGTTTGTGCTAGCTTCTTGAAACTTGACACAACAAAGTAGTTTCACGTTCTATCTCTACGTTTTGTTTCCTCTTGATGTAGCCCTAAGCAGTGACTGGCGAGAAACACTTTCATGGGAAGGGGTTGCCAAGCTTCCAAAAACTACGAATCTCCAGAAATATCAGCAAATATTTTTTCACCCAAACTGGATGACACTTTCAGGTAATGATCAGTACACTAAGGCGACTTGGTTTCCCAAATTTCGTTCTTCTATGTTTTCGCGTTCATTTCCAGTAACAGTTTTAATTTTTAGGTTTCACTCTGTTTTCTCCTTTATTGATAGATGTATTTGGAACTCTAAATCCAACACGGTTTGTGCTAGCTTCTTGAAACTTGACACAACAAAGTAGTTTCACGTTCTATCTCTACGTTTTGTTTCCTCTTGATGTAGCCCTAAGCAGTGACTGGCGAGAAACACTTTCATGGGAAGGGGTTGCCAAACTTCCAAAAACTACGAATCTCCGGGAATCTCAGCAAATATTTTTTCACCCAAACTGGATGATACTTTCAGGTAATGATCAGTACACTAAGGTGACTTGGTTCCCCAAATTTCGTTCTTCTATGTTGAAGCGTTCATTTCCAGTAACAGTTTGAATTTTTAGGTTTCACTCTGTTTTCTCCTATATTGATAGATGTTTTTGGAACACTAAATCCAACACGGTTTGTGCTAGCTTCTTGAAACTTGACACAACAAAGTAGTTTCACGTTCTATCTCTACGTTTTGTTTTCTCTTGATGTAGCCCTAAGCAGTGACTGGCGAGAAACACTTTCATGGGAAGGGGTTGCCAAGCTTCCAAAAATTACGAATCCCCAGGAATCTCAGCAAATATTTTTTCACCCAAACTGGATGATACTTTCAGGTAATGATCAGTACACTAAGGCGACTTGGTTCCCCAAATTTCGTTCTTCTATGTTGAAGCGTTCATTTCCAGTAACAGTTTGAATTTTTAGGTTTCACTCTGTTTTCTCCTATATTGATAGATGTATTTGGAACTCTAAATCCAACACGGTTTGTGCTAGCTTCTTGAAACTTGACACAACAAAGTAGTCTCACGTTCTATCTCTAAGTTTTGTTTCCTCTTGAGTAGCCCTAAGCAGTGACTGGCGAGAAACCCTTTCATGGAACGGGGTTGCCAAGCTTCCAAAAATTACGAATCTCCAGAAATCTCAGCAAATATTTTTTCACCCAAACTGGATGATACTTTCAGGTAATGATCAGTACACTAAGGCGACTTGGTTCCCCAAATTTTGTTCTTCTATGTTGAAGCGTTCATAACCAGTAACAGTTTGAATTTTTAGGTTTCACTCTGTTTTCTCCTATATTAATAGATATATTTGGAACTCTAAATCCAACACGGTTTGTGCTAGCTTCTTGAAACTTGACACAACAATGTAGTTTCACGTTCTATATCTATGTTTTGTTTCCTCTTGATGTAGCCCTAAGCAGTGACTGGCGAGAAACACTTTCATGGGAAGGGGTTGCCAAGCTTCAAAAAATTACGAATCTCCAGAAATCTCAGCAAATATTTTTTCACCCAAACTGGATGATACTTTCAGGTAATGATCAGTACACTAAGGCGACTTGGTTCCCCAAATTTCGTTCTTCTATGTTGAAGCATTCATTTCCAGTAACAGTTTGAATTTTTAGGTTTCACTCTGTTTTCTCCTATATTGATAGATGTATTTGGAACTCTAAATCCAACACGGTTTGTGCTAGCTTCTTGAAACTTGACACAACAAAGTAGTTTCACGTTCTATCTCTACGTTTTGTTTCCTCTTGATGTAGCCCTAAGCAGTGACTGGCGAGAAACCCTTTCATGGGAAGGGGTTGCCAAGCTTCCAAAAATTACGAATCTCCAGAAATCTCAGCAAATATTTTTTCACCCAAACTGGATGATACTTTCAGGTAATGATCAGTACACTAAGGCGACTTGGTTCCCCAAATTTCGTTCTTCTATGTTGAAGCGTTCATTTCCAGTAACAGTTTGAATTTTTAGGTTTCACTCTGTTTTCTCCTATATTGATAGATGTATTTGGAACTCTAAATCCAACACGGTTTGTGCTAGCTTCTTGAAACTTGACACAACAAAGTAGTTTCACGTTCTATCTCTACGTTTTGTTTCCTCTTGATGTAGACCTAAGCAGTGACTGGCGAGAAACACTTTCATGGGAAGAGGTTGCCCAGGCTCTAAAAATTACGAATCTCCAGAAATCTCAGCAAATATTTTTTCACCCAAACTGGATGATACTTTCAGGTAATTATCAGTACACTAAGGCGACTTTGTTCCCCAAATTTCATTCTTCTATGTTGAAGCGTTCATTTCCAGTAACAGTTTGAATTTTTAGGTTTCACTCTGTTTTCTCCTATATTGATAGATGTATTTGGAACTCTAAATCCAACACGGTTTGTGCTAGCTTCTTGAAACTTGACACAACAAAGTAGTTTCACGTTCTATCTCTACATTGTGTTTCCTCTTGATGTAGCCCTAAGCAGTGACTGGCGAGAAACACTTTCATGGGAAGGGGTTGCCAAGCTTCCAAAAATTACGAATCTCCAGAAATCTCAGCAAATATTTTTTCACCCAAACTCGATGATACTTTCAGGTAATGATCAGTACACTAAGGCGACTTGGTTCCCCAAATTTCGTTCTTCTATGTTGAAGCGTTCATTTCCAGTAACAGTTTGAATTTTTAGGTTTCACTCTGTTTTCTCCTATATTGATAGATGTATTTGGAACTCTAAATCCAACACGGTTTGTGCTAGCTTCTTGAAACTTGACACAACAAAGTAGTTTCACGTTGTATCTCTACGTTTTGTTTCCTCTTGATGTAGCCCTAAGCAGTGACTGGCGAGAAACACTTTCATGGAACGGGGTTGCCAAGCTTCCAAAAATTACGAATCTCCAGAAATCTCAGCAAATATTTTTTCACCCAAACTGGATGATACTTTCAGGTAATGATCAGTACACTAAGGCGACTTGGTTCCCCAAATTTCGTTCTTCTCTGTTGAAGCGTTCATTTCCAGTAACAGTTTGAATTTTTAGGTTTCACTATGTTTTCTCCTATATTAATAGATGTATTTGGAACTCTAAATCCAACACGGTTTGTGCTAGCTTCTTGAAACTTGACACAACAAAGTAGTTTCACGTTCTATCTCTAGTTTGTTTCCTCTTGATGTAGCCCTAAGCAGTGACTGGCGAGAAACACTTTCACGGGAAGGGGTTGCCAAGCTTCCAAAAATTACGAATCTCCAGAAATCTCAGCAAATATTTTTTCACCCAAACTGGATGATACTTTCAGGTAATGATCAGTACACTAAGGCGACTTGGTTCCCCAAATTTCGTTCTTCTATGTTGAAGCGTTCATTTCCAGTAACAGTTTGAATTTTTAGGTTTCACTCTGTTTTCTCCTATATTGATAGATGTATTTGGAACTCTAAATCCAACACGGTTTGTGCTAGCTTCTTGAAACTTGACACAACAAAGTAGTTTCACGTTCTATCTCTACGTTTTGTTTCCTCTTGATGTAGCCCTAAGCAGTGACTGGCGAGAAACACTTTCATGGGAAGAAGTTGCCAAGTCTCCAAAAATTACGAATCTCCAGAAATCTCAGCAAATATTTTTTCACCCAAACTGGATGATACTTTCAGGTAATGATCAGTACACTAAGGCGACTTAGTTCCCCAAAATTTCGTTCTTCTATGTTCAAGCGTTCATTTCCAGTAACAGTTTGAATTTTTAGGTTTCACTCTGTTTTCTCCTATATTGATAGATGTATTTGGAACTCTAAATCCAACACGGTTTGTGCTAGCTTCTTGAAACTTGACACAACAAAGTAGTTTCACGTTCTATCTCTACGTTTTGTTTCCTCTTGATGTAGCCCTAAGCAGTGACTGGCGAGAAACACTTTCATGGGAAGGGGTTGCCAAGCTTCCAAAAACTACAAATCTCCAGAAATATCAGCAAATATTTTTTCACCCAAACTGGATGACACTTTCAGGTAAAGATCAGTACACTAAGGCACTTGGTTCCCCAAATTTCGTTCTTCTATGATTTCGCGTTCATTTCCAGTAACAGTTTGAATTTTTAGGTTTCACTCTGTATTCTCCTATATTGATAGATGTATTTGGAACTCTAAATCTAACACGGTTTGTGCTAGCTTCTTGAAACTTGACACAACAAAGTAGTTTCACGTTCTATCTCTACGTTTTGTTTCCTCTTGATGTAGCCCTAAGCAGTGACTGGCAAGAAACACTTGCATGGGAAGGGGTTGCCAAGCCTCCAAAAACTACGAATCTCCAGAAATCTCAGCAAATATTTTTTGACCCAAACTGGATGATACTTTCAGGTAATGATCAGTACACTAAGGCGACTTGGTTCCCCAAATTTCGTTCTTCTATGTTGAAGCGTTCATTTCCAGTAACAGTTTGAATTTTTAGGTTTCACTCTGTTTTCTCCTATATTGATAGATGTTTTTGGAACTCTAAATCCAACACGGTTTGTGATAGCTTCTTGAAACTTGACACAACAAAGTAGTTTCACGTTCTATCTCTACGTTTTGTTTCCTCTTGATGTAGCCCTAAGCAGTGACTGGCGAGAAACACTTTCATGGGAAGGGGTTGCCAAGCTTCCAAAAATTACGAATCTCCAGGAATCTCAGCAAATATTTTTTCACCCAAACTGGATGATACTTTCAGGTAATGATCAGTACACTAAGGCGACTTGGTTTCCCAAATTTCGTTCTTCTATGTTGAAGCGTTCATTTCCAGTAACAGTTTGAATTTTTAGGTTTCACTCTGTTTTCTCCTATATTGATAGATGTATTTGGACTCTAAATCCAACACGGTTTGCGCTAGCTTCTTGAAACTTGACACAACAAAGTAGTTTCACGTTCTATCTCTACGTTTTGTTTCCTCTTGATGTAGCCCTAAGCAGTGACTGGCGAGAAACACTTTCATGAGAAGGGGTTGCCAAGCTTCCAAAAACTACGAATCTCCAGGAATCTCAGCAAATATTTTTTGACCCAAACTGGATGATACTTTCAGGTAATGATCAGTACACTAAGGCGACTTGGTTCCCCAAATTTCGTTCTTCTATGTTGAAGCGTTCATTTCCAGTAACAGTTTGAATTTTTAGGTTTCACTCTGTTTTCTCCTATATTGATAGATGTATTTGGAACTCTAAATCCAACACGGTTTGTGCTAGCTTCTTGAAACTTGACACAACAAAGTAGTTTCACGTTCTATCTCTACGTTTTGTTTCCTCTTGATGTAGCCCTAAGCAGTGACTGGCGAGAAACACTTTCATGGGAAGAGGTTGCCCAGTCTCCAAAAATTACGAATCTCCAGAAATCTCAGCAAATATTTTTTCACCCAAACTGGATGATACTTTCAGGTAATGATCAGTACACTAAGGCGACTTGGTTCCCCAAAATTTCGTTCTTCTATGTTCAAGCGTTCATTTCCAGTAACAGTTTGAATTTTTAGGTTTCACTCTGTTTTCTCCTATATTGATAGATGTATTTGGAACTCTAAATCCAACACGGTTTGTGCTAGCTTCTTGAAACTTGACACAACAAAGTAGTTTCACGTTCTATCTCTACGTTTTGTTTCCTCTTGATGTAGCCCTAAGCAGTGACTGGCGAGAAACACTTTCATGGGAAGGGGTTGCCAAGCTTCCAAAAACTACAAATCTCCAGAAATATCAGCAAATATTTTTTCACCCAAACTGGATGACACTTTCAGGTAAAGATCAGTACACTAAGGCACTTGGTTCCCCAAATTTCGTTCTTCTATGATTTCGCGTTCATTTCCAGTAACAGTTTGAATTTTTAGGTTTCACTCTGTTTTCTCCTATATTGATAGATGTATTTGGAACTCTAAATCCAACACGGTTTGTGCTAGCTTCTTGAAACTTGACACAACAAAGTAGTTTCACGTTCTATCTCTACGTTTTGTTTCCTCTTGATGTAGCCCTAAGCAGTGACTGGCAAGAAACACTTTCATGGGAAGGGGTTGCCAAGCCTCCAAAAACTACGAATCTCCAGAAATCTCAGCAAATATTTTTTGACCCAAACTGGATGATACTTTCAGGTAATGATCAGTACACTAAGGCGACTTGGTTCCCCAAATTTCGTTCTTCTATGTTGAAGCGTTCATTTCCAGTAACAGTTTGAATTTTTAGGTTTCACTCTGTTTTCTCCTATATTGATAGATGTTTTTGGAACTCTAAATCCAACACGGTTTGTGCTAGCTTCTTGAAACTTGACACAACAAAGTAGTTTCACGTTCTATCTCTACGTTTTGTTTCCTCTTGATGTAGCCCTAAGCAGTGACTGGCGAGAAACACTTTCATGGGAAGGGGTTGCCAAGCTTCCAAAAATTACGAATCTCCAGGAATCTCAGCAAATATTTTTTCACCCAAACTGGATGATACTTTCAGGTAATGATCAGTACACTAAGGCGACTTGGTTCCCCAAATTTCGTTCTTCTATGTTGAAGCGTTCATTTCCAGTAACAGTTTGAATTTTTAGGTTTCACTCTGTTTTCTCCTATATTGATAGATGTATTTGGACTCTAAATCCAACACGGTTTGCGCTAGCTTCTTGAAACTTGACACAACAAAGTAGTTTCACGTTCTATCTCTACGTTTTGTTTCCTCTTGATGTAGCCCTAAGCAGTGACTGGCGAGAAACACTTTCATGAGAAGGGGTTGCCAAGCTTCCAAAAACTACGAATCTCCAGGAATCTCAGCAAATATTTTTTGACCCAAACTGGATGATACTTTCAGGTAATGATCAGTACACTAAGGCGACTTGGTTCCCCAAATTTCGTTCTTCTATGTTGAAGCGTTCATTTCCAGTAACAGTTTGAATTTTTAGGTTTCACTCTGTTTTCTCCTATATTGATAGATGTTTTTGGAACTCTAAATCCAACACGGTTTGTGCTAGCTTCTTGAAACTTGACACAACAAAGTAGTTTCACGTTCTATCTCTACGTTTTGTTTCCTCTTGATGTAGCCCTAAGCAGTGACTGGCGAGAAACACTTTCATGGGAAGGGGTTGCCAAACTTCCAAAAATTACGAATCTCCAGGAATCTCAGCAAATATTTTTTCACCCAAACTGGATGATACTTTCAGGTAATGATCAGTACACTAAGGCGACTTGGTTCCCCAAATTTCGTTCTTCTATGTTGAAGCGTTCATTTCCAGTAACAGTTTGAATTTTTAGGTTTCACTCTGTTTTCTCCTATATTGATAGATGTATTTGGAACTCTAAATCCAACACGGTTTGCGCTAGCTTCTTGAAACTTGACACAACAAAGTAGTTTCACGTTCTATCTCTACGTTTTGTTTCCTCTTGATGTAGCTCTAAGCAGTGACTGGCGAGAAACACTTTCATGGGAAGGGGTTGCCAAGTCTCCAAAAATTACGAATCTCCAGAAATCTCAGCAAATATTTTTTCACCCAAACTGGATGATACTTTCAGGTAATGATCAGTACACTAAGGCGACTTGGTTCCCCAAATTTCATTGTTCTATGTTGAAGCGTTCATTTCCAGTAACAGTTTGAATTTTTAGGTTTCACTCTGTTTTCTCCTATATTGATAGATGTATTTGGAACTCTAAATCCAACACGGTTTGTGCTAGCTTCTTGAAACTTGACACAACAAAGTAGTTTCACGTTCTATCTCTAAGTTTTGTTTCCTCTTGATGTAGCCCTAAGCAGTGACTGGCAAGAAACACTTTCATGGGAAGGGGTTGCCAAGCTTCCAAAAATTACGAATCTCCAGAAATCTCAGCAAATATTTTTTCTCCCAAACTGGATGATACTTTCAGGTAATGATCAGTACACTAAGGCGACTTGGTTCCCCAAATTTCGTTCTTCTATGTTGAAGCGTTCATTTCCAGTAACAGTTTGAATTTTTAGGTTTCACTCTGTTTTCTCCTATATTGATAGATGTATTTGTAACTGTAAATCCAACACGGTTTGTGCTAGCTTCTTGAAACTTGACACAACAAAGTAGTTTCACGTTCTATCTCTACGGTTTGTTTCCTCTTGATGTAGCCCTAAGCAGTGACTGGCGAGAAACACTTTCATGGGAAGAGGTTGCCCAGTCTCCAAAAATTACGAATCTCCAGAAATCTCAGCAAATATTTTTTCACCCAAACTGGATGATACTTTCAGGTAATGATCAGTACACTAAGGCGACTTGGTTCCCCAAATTTCGTTCTTCTATGTTGAAGCGTTCATTTCCAGTAACAGTTTGAATTTTTAGGTTTCACTCTGTTTTCTCCTATATTGATAGATGTATTTGGAACTCGAAGTCCAACACGGTTTGTGCTAGCTTCTTGAAACTTGACACAACAAAGTAGTTTCACGATCTATCTCTACGTTTTGTTTCCTCTTGATGTAGCCCTAAGCAGTGACTGGCGAGAAACACTTTAATGGGAAGGGGTTGCCAAGCTTCCAAAAACTACGAATCTCCAGAAATATCAGCAAATATTTTTTCAACCACACTGGATGACACTTTCAGGTAATGATCAGTACACTAAGGCGACTTGGTTCCCCAAATTTCGTTCTTCTATGTTTTCGCGTTCATTTCCAGTAACAGTTTGAATTTTTAGGTTTCACTCTGTTTTCTCCTATATTGATAGATGTATTTGGAACTCTAAATCCAACACGGTTTGTGCTAGCTTCTTGAAACTTGACACAACAAAGTAGTTTCACGTTCTATATCTATGTTTTGTTTCCTCTTGATGTATCCCTAAGCAGTGACTGGCGAGAAACACTTTCATGGGAAGGGGTTGCCAAGCTTCAAAAAATTACGAATCTCCAGAAATCTCAGCAAATATTTTTTCACCCAAACTGGATGATACTTTCAGGTAATGATCAGTACACTAAGGCGACTTGGTTCCCCAAATTTCGTTCTTCTATGTTTTCGCGTTCATTTCCAGTAACAGTTTGAATTTTTAGGTTTCACTCTGTTTTCTCCTATATTGATAGATGTATTTGGAACTCTAAATCCAACACGGTATGTGCTAGCTTCTTGAAACTTGACACAACAAAGTAGTTTCACGTTCTATCTCTACGGTTTGTTTCCTCTTGATGTAGCCCTAAGCAGTGACTGGCGAGAAACACTTTCATGGGAAGGGGTTGCCAAGCTTCCAAAAATTACGAATCTCCAGAAATCTCAGCAAATATTTTTTCACCCAAACTTGATGATACTTTCAGTTAACGATCAGTACACTAAGGCGACTTGGTTCCCCAAATTTCGTTCTTCTATGTTGAAGCGTTCATTTCCAGTAACAGTTTGAATTTTTAGGTTTCACTCTGTTTTCTCCTATATTGACAGATGTATTTGGAACTCTAAATCCAACACGGTTTGTGCTAGCTTCTTGAAACTTGACACAACAAAGTAGTTTCACGTTCTATCTCTACGTTTTGTTTCCTCTTGATGTAGCCCTAAGCAGTGACTGGCGAGAAACACTTTCATGGGAAGGGGTTGCCAAGCTTCCACAAACTACGAATCTCCAGGAATCGCAGCAAATATTTTATGACCCAAACTGGATGATACTTTCAGGTAATGATCAGTACACTAAGGCGACTTGGTTCCCCAAATTTCGTTCTTCTATGTTGAAGCGTTCATTTCCAGTAACAGTTTGAATTTTTAGGTTTCACTCTGTTTTCTCCTATATTGATAGATGTTTTTGGAACTCTAAATCCAACACGGTTTGTGCTAGCTTCTTGAAACTTGACACAACAAAGTAGTTTCACGTTCTATCTCTACGTTTTGTTTCCTCTTGATGTAGCCCTAAGCAGTGACTGGCGAGAAACACTTTCATGGGAAGGGGTTGCCAAGCTTCCAAAAATTACGAATCTCCAGGAATCTCAGCAAATATTTTTTCACCCAAACTGGATGATACTTTCAGGTAATGATCAGTACACTAAGGCGACTTGGTTCCCCAAATTTCGTTCTTCTATGTTGAAGCGTTCATTTCCAGTAACAGTTTGAATTTTTAGGTTTCACTCTGTTTTCTCCTATATTGATAGATGTTTTTGGAACTCTAAATCCAACACGGTTTGTGCTAGCTTCTTGAAACTTGACACAACAAAGTAGTTTCACGTTCTATCTCTACGTTTTGTTTCCTCTTGATGTAGACCTAAGCAGTGACTGGCGAGAAACACTTTCATGGGAAGAGGTTGCCCAGGCTCCAAAAATTACGAATCTCCAGAAATCTCAGCAAATATTTTTTCACCCAAACTGGATGATACTTTCAGGTAATTATCAGTACACTAAGGCGACTTGGTTCCCCAAATTTCATTCTTCTATGTTGAAGCGTTCATTTCCAGTAACAGTTTGAATTTTTAGGTTTCACTCTGTTTTCTCCTATATTGATAGATGTATTTGGAACTCTAAATCCAACACGGTTTGTGCTAGCTTCTTGAAACTTGACACAACAAAGTAGTTTCACGTTCTATCTCTACATTGTGTTTCCTCTTGACGTAGCCCTAAGCAGTGACTGGCGAGAAACACGTTCATGGGAAGGGGTTGCCAAGCTTCCAAAAATTACGAATCTCCAGAAATCTCAGCAAATATTTTTTCACCCAAACTGGATGATACTTTCAGGTAATGATCAGTACACTAAGGCGACTTGGTTCCCCAAATTTCGTTCTTCTATGTTGAAGCGTTCATTTCCAGTAACAGTTTGAATTTTTAGGTTTCACTCTGTTTTCTCCTATATTGATAGATGTATTTGGAACTCTAAATCCAACACGGTTTGTGCTAGCTTCTTGAAACTTGACACAACAAAGTAGTTTCACGTTCTATCTCTACGTTTTGTTTCCTCTTGATGTAGCCCTAAGCAGTGACTGGCGAGAAACACTTTCATGGAACGGGGTTGCCAAGCTTCCAAAAATTACGAATCTCCAGAAATCTCAGCAAATATTTTTTCACCCAAACTGGATGATACTTTCAGGTAATGATCAGTACACTAAGGAGACTTGGTTCCCCAAATTTCGTTCTTCTCTGTTGAAGCGTTCATTTCCAGTAACAGTTTGAATTTTTAGGTTTCACTATGTTTTCTCCTATATTAATAGATGTATTTGGAACTCTAAATCCAACATGGTTTGTGCTAGCTTCTTGAAACTTGACACAACAAAGTAGTTTCACGTTCTATCTCTAGTTTGTTTCCTCTTGATGTAGCCCTAAGCAGTGACTGGCGAGAAACACTTTCACGGGAAGGGGTTGCCAAGCTTCCAAAAATTACGAATCTCCAGAAATCTCAGCAAATATTTTTTCACCCAAACTGGATGATACTTTCAGGTAATGATCAGTACACTAAGGCAACTTGGTTCCCCAAATTTCGTTCTTCTATGTTGAAGCGTTCATTTCCAGTAACAGTTTGAATTTTTAGGTTTCACTCTGTTTTCTCCTATATTGATAGATGTATTTGGAACTCTAAATCCAACACGGTTTGTGCTAGCTTCTTGAAACTTGACACAACAAAGTAGTTTCACGTTCTATCTCTACGTTTTGTTTCCTCTTGATGTAGCCCTAAGCAGTGACTGGCGAGAAACACTTTCATGGGAAGAGGTTGCCCAGTCTCCAAAAATTACGAATCTCCAGAAATCTCAGCAAATATTTTTTCACCCAAACTGGATGATACTTTCAGGTAATGATCAGTACACTAAGGCGACTTGGTTCCCCAAAATTTCGTTCTTCTATGTTGAAGCGTTCATTTCCAGTAACAGTTTGAATTTTTAGGTTTCACTCTGTTTTCTACTATATTGATAGATGTATTTGGAACTCTAAATCCAACACGGTTTGTGCTAGCTTCTTGAAACTTGACACAACAAAGTAGTTTCACGTTCTATCTCTACGGTTTGTTTCCTCTTGATGTAGCCCTAAGCAGTGACTGGCGAGAAACACTTTCATGGGAAGGGGTTGCCAAGCTTCCAAAAACTACAAATCTCCAGAAATATCAGCAAATATTTTTTCACCCAAACTGGATGACACTTTCAGGTAATGATCAGTACACTAAGGCACTTGGTTCCCCAAATTTCGTTCTTCTATGATTTCGCGTTCATTTCCAGTAACAGTTTGAATTTTTAGGTTTCACTCTGTTTTCTCCTATATTGATAGATGTATTTGGAACTCTAAATCCAACACGGTTTGTGCTAGCTTCTTGAAACTTGACACAACAAAGTAGTTTCACGTTCTATCTCTACGTTTTGTTTCCTCTTGATGTAGCCCTAAGCAGTGACTGGCGAGAAACACTTTCATGGGAAGAGGTTGCCCAGGCTCCAAAAATTACGAATCTCCAGAAATCTCAGCAAATATTTTTTCACCCAAACTGGATGATACTTTCAGGTAATTATCAGTACACTAAGGCGACTTGGTTCCCCAAATTTCATTCTTCTATGTTGAAGCGTTCATTTCCAGTAACAGTTTGAATTTTTAGGTTTCACTCTGTTTTCTCCTATATTGATAGATGTATTTGGAACTCTAAATCCAACACGGTTTGTGCTAGCTTCTTGAAACTTGACACAACAAAGTAGTTTCACGTTCTATCTCTACATTGTGTTTTCTCTTGATGTAGCCCTAAGCAGTGACTGGCGAGAAACACGTTCATGGGAAGGGGTTGCCAAGCTTCCAAAAATTACGAATCTCCAGAAATCTCAGCAAATATTTTTTCACCCAAACTCGATGATACTTTCAGGTAATGATCAGTACACTAAGGCGACTTGGTTCCCCAAATTTCGTTCTTCTATGTTGAAGCGTTCATTTCCAGTAACAGTTTGAATTTTTAGGTTTCACTCTGTTTTCTCCTATATTGATAGATGTATTTGGAACTCTAAATCCAACACGGTTTGTGCTAGCTTCTTGAAACTTGACACAACAAAGTAGTTTCACGTTCTATCTCTACGTTTTGTTTCCTCTTGATGTAGCCCTAAGCAGTGACTGGCGAGAAACACGTTCATGGGAAGGGGTTGCCAAGCTTCCAAAAATTACGAATCTCCAGAAATCTCAGCAAATATTTTTTCTTCCAAACTGGATGATACTTTCAGGTAATGATCAGTACACTAAGGCGACTTGGTTCCCCAAATTTCGTTCTTCTATGTTGAAGCGTTCATTTCCAGTTACAGTTTGAATTTTTAGGTTTCACTCTGTTTTCTCCTATATTGATAGATGTATTTGGAACTCTAAATCCAACACGGTTTGTGCTAGCTTCTTGAAACTTGACACAACAAAGTAGTTTCACGTTCTATCTCTACGTTTTGTTTCCTCTTGATGTAGCCCTAAGCAGTGACTGGCGAGAAACACTTTCATGGTACGGGGTTGCCAAGCTTCCAAAAATTACGAATCTCCAGAAATCTCAGCAAATATTTTTTCACCCAAACTGGATGATACTTTCAGGTAATGATCAGTACACTAAGGCGACTTGGTTCCCCAAATTTCGTTCTTCTCTGTTGAAGCGTTCATTTCCAGTAAAAGTTTGAATTTTTAGGTTTCACTCTGTTTTCTCCTATATTGATAGATATATTTGGAACTCTTATTCCAACACGGTTTGTACTAGCTTCTTGAAACTTGACACAACAAAGTAGTTTCACGTTCTATCTCTACGTTTTGTTTCCTCTTGATGTAACCGTAAGCAGTGACTGGCGAGAAACACTTTCATGGGAAGGGGTTGCCAAGCTTCCAAAAATTACGAATCTCCAGAAATCTCAGCAAATATTTTTTCACCCAAACTGGATGATACTTACAGGTAATGATCAGTACACTAAGGCGACTTGGTTCCCCAAATTTCGTTCTTCTATGTTGAAGCGTTCATTTCCAGTAACAGTTTGAATTTTTAGGTTTCACTCTGTTTTCTCTTATATTGATAGATGTATTTGGAACTCTAAATCCAACACGGTTTGTTCTAGCTTCTTGAAACTTGACACAACAAAGTAGTTTCACCTTCTATCTCTACGTTTTGTTTCCTCTTAATGTAGCCCTAAGCAGTGACTGGCGAGAAACCCTTTCATGGAATGGGGTTGCCAAGCTTCCAAAAATTACGAATCTCCAGAAATCTCAGCAACTATTTTTTCACCCAAACTGGATGATACTTTCAGGTAATGATCAGTACACTAAGGCGACTTGGTTCCCCAAATTTCGTTCTTCTATGTTGAAGCGTTCATTTCCAGTAACAGTTTGAATTTTTAGGTTTCACTCTGTTTTCTCCTATATTAATAGATGTATTTGGAAGTCTAAATCCAACACGGTTTGTGCTAGCTTCTTGAAACTTGACACAACAAAGTAGTTTCACGTTCTATCTCTACGTTTTGTTTCCTCTTGATGTAGCCCTAAGCAGTGACTGGCGAGAAACACTTTCATGGGAAGAGGTTGCCCAGGCTCCCAAAATTACGAATCTCCAGAAATCTCAGCATATATTTTTTCACCCAAACTGGATGATACTTTCAGGTAATGATCAGTACACTAAGGCGACTTGGTTCCCCAAATTTCATTCTTCTATGTTGAAGCGTTCATTTCCAGTAACAGTTTGAATTTTTAGGTTTCACTCTGTTTTCTCCTATATTGATAGATGTATTTGGAACTCTAAATCCAACACGGTTTGTGCTAGCTTCTTGAAACTTGACACAACAAAGTAGTTTCATGTTCTATCTCTACATTGTGTTTCCTCTTGATGTAGCCCTAAGCAGTGACTGGCGAGAAACACGTTCATGGGAAGGGGTTGCCAAGCTTCCAAAAATTACGAATCTCCAGAAATCTCAGCAAATATTTTTTCACCCAAACTCGATGATACTTTCAGGTAATGATCAGTACACTAAGGCGACTTGGTTCCCCAAATTTCATTCTTCTATGTTGAAGCGTTCATTTCCAGTAACAGTTTGAATTTTTAGGTTTCACTCTGTTTTCTCCTATATTGATAGATGTATTTGGAACTCTAAATCCAACACGGTTTGTGCTAGCTTCTTGAAACTTGACACAACAAAGTAGTTTCACGTTCTATCTCTACGTTTTGTTTCCTCTTGATGTAGCCCTAAGCAGTGACTGGCGAGAAACACGTTCATGGGAAGGGGTTGCCAAGCTTCCAAAAATTACGAATCTCCAGAAATCTCAGCAAATATTTTTTCACCCAAACTGGATGATACTTTCAGGTAATGATCAGTACACTAAGGCGACTTGGTTCCCCAAATTTCGTTCTTCTATGTTGAAGCGTTCATTTCCAGTAACAGTTTGAATTTTTAGGTTTCACTCTGTTTTCTCCTATATTGATAGATGTATTTGGAACTCTAAATCCAACACGGTTTGTGCTAGCTTCTTGAAACTTGACACAACAAAGTAGTTTCACGTTCTATCTCTACGTTTTGTTTCCTCTTGATGTAGCCCTAAGCAGTGACTGGCGAGAAACACTTTCATGGAACGGGGTTGCCAAGCTTCCAAAAATTACGAATCTCCAGAAATCTCAGCAAATATTTTTTCACCCAAACTGGATGATACTTTCAGGTAATGATCAGTACACTAAGGCGACTTGGTTCCCCAAATTTCGTTCTTCTCTGTTGAAGCGTTCATTTCCAGTAACAGTTTTAATTTTTAGGTTTCACTCTGTTTTCTCCTATATTGATAGATGTATTTGGAACTCTAAATCCAACACGGTTTGTGCTAGCTTCTTGAAACTTGACACAACAAAGTAGTTTCACGTTCTATCTCTAGTTTGTTTCCTCTTGATGTAGCCCTAAGCAGTGACTGGCGAGAAACACTTTCACGGGAAGGGGTTGCCAAGCTTCCAAA
Source organism: Spermophilus citellus (assembly GCF_964194105.1). Classification (NCBI taxonomy): domain Eukaryota; kingdom Metazoa; phylum Chordata; class Mammalia; order Rodentia; family Sciuridae; genus Spermophilus; species Spermophilus citellus. The sequence continues at coordinate 107,348,452 of NC_138183.1, forward strand.
AATTACGAATCTCCAGAAATCTCAGCAAATATTTTTTCACCCAAACTGGATGATACTTTCAGGTAATTATCAGTACACTAAGGCGACTTGGTTCCCCAAATTTCGTTCTTCTATGTTGAAGCGTTCATTTCCAGTAACAGTTTGAATTTTTAGGTTTCACTCTGTTTTCTCCTATATTGATAGATGTATTTGGAACTCTAAATCCAACACGGTTTGTGCTAGCTTCTTGAAACTTGACACAACAAAGTAGTTTCACGTTCTATCTCTACGTTTTGTATCCTCTTGATATAGCCCTAAGCAGTGACTGGCGAGAAACACTTTCATGGGAAGAGGTTGCCCAGTCTCCAAAAATTACGAATCTCCAGAAATCTCAGCAAATATTTTTTCACCCAAACTGGATGATACTTTCAGGTAATGATCAGTACACTAAGGCGACTTGGTTCCCCAAAATTTCGTTCTTCTATGTTGAAGCGTTCATTTCCAGTAACAGTTTGAATTTTTAGGTTTCACTCTGTTTTCTCCTATATTGATAGATGTATTTGGAACTCTAAATCCAACACGGTTTGTGCTAGCTTCTTGAAACTTGACACAACAAAGTAGTTTCACGTTCTATCTCTACGTTTTGTTTCCTCTTGATGTAGCCCTAAGCAGTGACTGGCGAGAAACACTTTCATGGGAAGGGGTTGCCAAGCTTCCAAAAACTACAAATCTCCAGAAATATCAGCAAATATTTTTTCACCCAAACTGGATGACACTTTCAGGTAATGATCAGTACACTAAGGCACTTGGTTCCCCAAATTTCGTTCTTCTATGATTTCGCGTTCATTTCCAGTAACAGTTTGAATTTTTAGGTTTCACTCTGTTTTCTCCTATATTGATAGATGTATTTGGAACTCTAAATCCAACACGGTTTGTGCTAGCTTCTTGAAACTTGACACAACAAAGTAGTTTCACGTTCTATCTCTACATTTTGTTTCCTCTTGATGTAGCCCTAAGCAGTGACTGGCAAGAAACACTTTCATGGGAAGGGGTTGCCAAGCCTCCAAAAACTACGAATCTCCAGAAATATCAGCAAATATTTTTTCACCCAAACTGGATGACACTTTCAGGTAATGATCAGTACACTAAGGCGACTTGGTTCCCCAAATTTCGTTCTTCTATGTTTTCGCGTTCATTTCCAGTAACAGTTTGAATTTTTAGGTTTCACTCTGTTTTCTCCTATATTGATAGATATATTTGGAACTCTATATCCAACACGGTTTGTACTAGCTTCTTGAAACTTGACACAACAAAGTAGTTTCACGTTCTATCTCTACGTTTTGTTTCCTCTTGATGTAACCGTAAGCAGTGACTGGCGAGAAACACTTTCATGGGAAGGGGTTGCCAAGCTTCCAAAAATTACGAATCTCCAGAAATCTCAGCAAATATTTTTTCACCCAAACTGGATGATACTTACAGGTAATGATCAGTACACTAAGGCGACTTGGTTCCCCAAATTTTGTTCTTCTATGTTGAAGCGTTCATTTCCAGTAACAGTTTGAATTTTTAGGTTTCACTCTGTTTTCTCTTATATTGATAGATGTATTTGGAACTCTAAATCCAACACGGTTTGTTCTAGCTTCTTGAAACTTGACACAACAAAGTAGTTTCACCTTCTATCTCTACGTTTTGTTTCCTCTTAATGTAGCCCTAAGCAGTGACTGGCGAGAAACCCTTTCATGGAATGGGGTTGCCAAGCTTCCAAAAATTACGAATCTCCAGAAATCTCAGCAACTATTTTTTCACCCAAACTGGATGATACTTTCAGGTAATGATCAGTACACTAAGGCGACTTGGTTCCCCAAATTTCGTTCTTCTATGTTGAAGCGTTCATTTCCAGTAACAGTTTGAATTTTTAGGTTTCACTCTGTTTTCTCCTATATTAATAGATGTATTTGGAAATCTAAATCCAACACGGTTTGTGCTAGCTTCTTGAAACATGACACAACAAAGTAGTATCATGTTCTATCTCTACGTTTTGTTTCCTCTTGATGTAGCCCTAAGCAGTGACTGGCGAGAAACCCTTTCATGGGAAGGGGTTGCCAAGCTTCCAATAATTACGAATCTCCAGAAATCTCAGCAAATATTTTTTCACCCAAATTGGATGATACTTTCAGGTAATGATCAGTACACTAAGGCGACTTGGTTCCCCAAATTTCGTTCTTCTATGTTGAAGCGTTCATTTCCAGTAACAGTTTGAATTTTTAGGTTTCACTCTGTTTTCTCCTATATTGATAGATGTATTTGGAACTCTAAATCCAACACGGTTTGTGCTAGCTTCTTGAAACTTGACACAACAAAGTAGTTTCACGTTCTATCTCTACGTTTTGTTTCCTCTTGATGTAGCCCTAAGCAGTGACTGGCGAGAAACACTTTCATGGGAAGAGGTTGCCCATGCTCCAAAAATTACGAATCTCCAGAAATCTCAGCAAATATTTTTTCACCCAAACTGGATGATACTTTCAGGTAATGATCAGTACACTAAGGCGACTTGGTTCCCCAAATTTCGTTCTTCTATGTTGAAGCGTTCATTTCCAGTAACAGTTTGAATTTTTAGGTTTCACTCTGTTTTCTCCTATATTGATAGATGTATTTGGAACTCTAAATCCAACACGGTTTGTGCTAGCTTCTTGAAACTTGACACAACAAAGTAGTTTCACGTTCTATCTCTACGTTTTGTTTCCTCTTGATGTAGCCCTAAGCAGTGACTGGCGAGAAACACTTTCATGGAACGGGGTTGCCAAGCTTCCAAAAATTACGAATCTCCAGAAATCTCAGCAAATATTTTTTCACCCAAACTGGATGATACTTTCAGGTAATGATCAGTACACTAAGGCGACTTGGTTCCCCAAATTTCGTTCTTCTCTGTTGAAGCGTTCATTTCCAGTAACAGTTTGAATTTTTAGGTTTCACTCTGTTTTCTCCTATATTGATAGATGTATTTGGAACTCTAAATCCAACACGGTTTGTGCTAGCTTCTTGAAACTTGACACAACAAAGTAGTTTCACGTTCTATCTCTAGTTTGTTTCCTCTTGATGTAGCCCTAAGCAGTGACTGGCGAGAAACACTTTCACGGGAAGGGGTTGCCAAGCTTCCAAAAATTACGAATCTCCAGAAATCTCAGCAAATATTTTTTCACCCAAACTGGATGATACTTTCAGGTAATTATCAGTACACTAAGGCGACTTGGTTCCCCAAATTTCGTTCTTCTATGTTGAAGCGTTCATTTCCAGTAACAGTTTGAATTTTTAGGTTTCACTCTGTTTTCTCCTATATTGATAGATGTATTTGGAACTCTAAATCCAACACGGTTTGTGCTAGCTTCTTGAAACTTGACACAACAAAGTAGTTTCACGTTCTATCTCTACGTTTTGTTTCCTCTTGATATAGCCCTAAGCAGTGACTGGCGAGAAACACTTTCATGGGAAGAGGTTGCCCAGTCTCCAAAAATTACGAATCTCCAGAAATCTCAGCAAATATTTTTTCACCCAAACTGGATGATACTTTCAGGTAATGATCAGTACACTAAGGCGACTTGGTTCCCCAAAATTTCGTTCTTCTATGTTGAAGCGTTCATTTCCAGTAACAGTTTGAATTTTTAGGTTTCACTCTGTTTTCTCCTATATTGATAGATGTATTTGGAACTCTAAATCCAACACGGTTTGTGCTAGCTTCTTGAAACTTGACACAACAAAGTAGTTTCACGTTCTATCTCTACGTTTTGTTTCCTCTTGATGTAGCCCTAAGCAGTGACTGGCGAGAAACACTTTCATGGGAAGGGGTTGCCAAGCTTCCAAAAACTACAAATCTCCAGAAATATCAGCAAATATTTTTTCACCCAAACTGGATGACACTTTCAGGTAATGATCAGTACACTAAGGCACTTGGTTCCCCAAATTTCGTTCTTCTATGATTTCGCGTTCATTTCCAGTAACAGTTTGAATTTTTAGGTTTCACTCTGTTTTCTCCTATATTGATAGATGTATTTGGAACTCTAAATCCAACACGGTTTGTGCTAGCTTCTTGAAACTTGACACAACAAAGTAGTTTCACGTTCTATCTCTACATTTTGTTTCCTCTTGATGTAGCCCTAAGCAGTGACTGGCAAGAAACACTTTCATGGGAAGGGGTTGCCAAGCCTCCAAAAACTACGAATCTCCAGAAATATCAGCAAATATTTTTTCACCCAAACTGGATGACACTTTCAGGTAATGATCAGTACACTAAGGCGACTTGGTTCCCCAAATTTCGTTCTTCTATGTTTTCGCGTTCATTTCCAGTAACAGTTTGAATTTTTAGGTTTCACTCTGTTTTCTCCTATATTGATAGATATATTTGGAACTCTATATCCAACACGGTTTGTACTAGCTTCTTGAAACTTGACACAACAAAGTAGTTTCACGTTCTATCTCTACGTTTTGTTTCCTCTTGATGTAACCGTAAGCAGTGACTGGCGAGAAACACTTTCATGGGAAGGGGTTGCCAAGCTTCCAAAAATTACGAATCTCCAGAAATCTCAGCAAATATTTTTTCACCCAAACTGGATGATACTTACAGGTAATGATCAGTACACTAAGGCGACTTGGTTCCCCAAATTTTGTTCTTCTATGTTGACGCGTTCATTTCCAGTAACAGTTTGAATTTTTAGGTTTCACTCTGTTTTCTCTTATATTGATAGATGTATTTGGAACTCTAAATCCAACACGGTTTGTTCTAGCTTCTTGAAACTTGACACAACAAAGTAGTTTCACCTTCTATCTCTACGTTTTGTTTCCTCTTAATGTAGCCCTAAGCAGTGACTGGCGAGAAACCCTTTCATGGAATGGGGTTGCCAAGCTTCCAAAAATTACGAATCTCCAGAAATCTCAGCAACTATTTTTTCACCCAAACTGGATGATACTTTCAGGTAATGATCAGTACACTAAGGCGACTTGGTTCCCCAAATTTCGTTCTTCTATGTTGAAGCGTTCATTTCCAGTAACAGTTTGAATTTTTAGGTTTCACTCTGTTTTCTCCTATATTAATAGATGTATTTGGAAATCTAAATCCAACACGGTTTGTGCTAGCTTCTTGAAACATGACACAACAAAGTAGTATCATGTTCTATCTCTACGTTTTGTTTCCTCTTGATGTAGCCCTAAGCAGTGACTGGCGAGAAACCCTTTCATGGGAAGGGGTTGCCAAGCTTCCAATAATTACGAATCTCCAGAAATCTCAGCAAATATTTTTTCACCCAAATTGGATGATACTTTCAGGTAATGATCAGTACACTAAGGCGACTTGGTTCCCCAAATTTCGTTCTTCTATGTTGAAGCGTTCATTTCCAGTAACAGTTTGAATTTTTAGGTTTCACTCTGTTTTCTCCTATATTGATAGATGTATTTGGAACTCTAAATCCAACACGGTTTGTGCTAGCTTCTTGAAACTTGACACAACAAAGTAGTTTCACGTTCTATCTCTACGTTTTGTTTCCTCTTGATGTAGCCCTAAGCAGTGACTGGCGAGAAACACTTTCATGGGAAGAGGTTGCCCATGCTCCAAAAATTACGAATCTCCAGAAATCTCAGCAAATATTTTTTCACCCAAACTGGATGATACTTTCAGGTAATGATCAGTACACTAAGGCGACTTGGTTCCCCAAATTTCGTTCTTCTATGTTGAAGCGTTCATTTCCAGTAACAGTTTGAATTTTTAGGTTTCACTCTGTTTTCTCCTATATTGATAGATGTATTTGGAACTCTAAATCCAACACGGTTTGTGCTAGCTTCTTGAAACTTGACACAACAAAGTAGTTTCACGTTCTATCTCTACGTTTTGTTTCCTCTTGATGTAGCCCTAAGCAGTGACTGGCGAGAAACACTTTCATGGAACGGGGTTGCCAAGCTTCCAAAAATTACGAATCTCCAGAAATCTCAGCAAATATTTTTTCACCCAAACTGGATGATACTTTCAGGTAATGATCAGTACACTAAGGCGACTTGGTTCCCCAAATTTCGTTCTTCTCTGTTGAAGCGTTCATTTCCAGTAACAGTTTGAATTTTTAGGTTTCACTCTGTTTTCTCCTATATTGATAGATGTATTTGGAACTCTAAATCCAACACGGTTTGTGCTAGCTTCTTGAAACTTGACACAACAAAGTAGTTTCACGTTCTATCTCTAGTTTGTTTCCTCTTGATGTAGCCCTAAGCAGTGACTGGCGAGAAACACTTTCACGGGAAGGGGTTGCCAAGCTTCCAAAAATTACGAATCTCCAGAAATCTCAGCAAATATTTTTTCACCCAAACTGGATGATACTTTCAGGTAATTATCAGTACACTAAGGCGACTTGGTTCCCCAAATTTCGTTCTTCTATGTTGAAGCGTTCATTTCCAGTAACAGTTTGAATTTTTAGGTTTCACTCTGTTTTCTCCTATATTGATAGATGTATTTGGAACTCTAAATCCAACACGGTTTGTGCTAGCTTCTTGAAACTTGACACAACAAAGTAGTTTCACGTTCTATCTCTACGTTTTGTTTCCTCTTGATATAGCCCTAAGCAGTGACTGGCGAGAAACACTTTCATGGGAAGAGGTTGCCCAGTCTCCAAAAATTACGAATCTCCAGAAATCTCAGCAAATATTTTTTCACCCAAACTGGATGATACTTTCAGGTAATGATCAGTACACTAAGGCGACTTGGTTCCCCAAAATTTCGTTCTTCTATGTTGAAGCGTTCATTTCCAGTAACAGTTTGAATTTTTAGGTTTCACTCTGTTTTCTCCTATATTGATAGATGTATTTGGAACTCTAAATCCAACACGGTTTGTGCTAGCTTCTTGAAACTTGACACAACAAAGTAGTTTCACGTTCTATCTCTACGTTTTGTTTCCTCTTGATGTAGCCCTAAGCAGTGACTGGCGAGAAACACTTTCATGGGAAGGGGTTGCCAAGCTTCCAAAAACTACAAATCTCCAGAAATATCAGCAAATATTTTTTCACCCAAACTGGATGACACTTTCAGGTAATGATCAGTACACTAAGGCACTTGGTTCCCCAAATTTCGTTCTTCTATGATTTCGCGTTCATTTCCAGTAACAGTTTGAATTTTTAGGTTTCACTCTGTTTTCTCCTATATTGATAGATGTATTTGGAACTCTAAATCCAACACGGTTTGTGCTAGCTTCTTGAAACTTGACACAACAAAGTAGTTTCACGTTCTATCTCTACATTTTGTTTCCTCTTGATGTAGCCCTAAGCAGTGACTGGCAAGAAACACTTTCATGGGAAGGGGTTGCCAAGCCTCCAAAAACTACGAATCTCCAGAAATATCAGCAAATATTTTTTCACCCAAACTGGATGACACTTTCAGGTAATGATCAGTACACTAAGGCGACTTGGTTCCCCAAATTTCGTTCTTCTATGTTTTCGCGTTCATTTCCAGTAACAGTTTGAATTTTTAGGTTTCACTCTGTTTTCTCCTATATTGATAGATATATTTGGAACTCTATATCCAACACGGTTTGTACTAGCTTCTTGAAACTTGACACAACAAAGTAGTTTCACGTTCTATCTCTACGTTTTGTTTCCTCTTGATGTAACCGTAAGCAGTGACTGGCGAGAAACACTTTCATGGGAAGGGGTTGCCAAGCTTCCAAAAATTACGAATCTCCAGAAATCTCAGCAAATATTTTTTCACCCAAACTGGATGATACTTACAGGTAATGATCAGTACACTAAGGCGACTTGGTTCCCCAAATTTTGTTCTTCTATGTTGAAGCGTTCATTTCCAGTAACAGTTTGAATTTTTAGGTTTCACTCTGTTTTCTCTTATATTGATAGATGTATTTGGAACTCTAAATCCAACACGGTTTGTTCTAGCTTCTTGAAACTTGACACAACAAAGTAGTTTCACCTTCTATCTCTACGTTTTGTTTCCTCTTAATGTAGCCCTAAGCAGTGACTGGCGAGAAACCCTTTCATGGAATGGGGTTGCCAAGCTTCCAAAAATTACGAATCTCCAGAAATCTCAGCAACTATTTTTTCACCCAAACTGGATGATACTTTCAGGTAATGATCAGTACACTAAGGCGACTTGGTTCCCCAAATTTCGTTCTTCTATGTTGAAGCGTTCATTTCCAGTAACAGTTTGAATTTTTAGGTTTCACTCTGTTTTCTCCTATATTAATAGATGTATTTGGAAATCTAAATCCAACACGGTTTGTGCTAGCTTCTTGAAACATGACACAACAAAGTAGTATCATGTTCTATCTCTACGTTTTGTTTCCTCTTGATGTAGCCCTAAGCAGTGACTGGCGAGAAACCCTTTCATGGGAAGGGGTTGCCAAGCTTCCAATAATTACGAATCTCCAGAAATCTCAGCAAATATTTTTTCACCCAAATTGGATGATACATTCAGGTAATGATCAGTACACTAAGGCGACTTGGTTCCCCAAATTTCGTTCTTCTATGTTGAAGCGTTCATTTCCAGTAACAGTTTGAATTTTTAGGTTTCACTCTGTTTTCTCCTATATTGATAGATGTATTTGGAACTCTAAATCCAACACGGTTTGTGCTAGCTTCTTGAAACTTGACACAACAAAGTAGTTTCACGTTCTATCTCTACGTTTTGTTTCCTCTTGATGTAGCCCTAAGCAGTGACTGGCGAGAAACACTTTCATGGGAAGAGGTTGCCCATGCTCCAAAAATTACGAATCTCCAGAAATCTCAGCAAATATTTTTTCACCCAAACTGGATGATACTTTCAGGTAATTATCAGTACACTAAGGCGACTTGGTTCCCCAAATTTCATTCTTCTATGTTGAAGCGTTCATTTCCAGTAACAGTTTGAATTTTTAGGTTTCACTCTGTTTTCTCCTATATTGATAGATGTATTTGGAACTCTAAATCCAACACGGTTTGTGCTAGCTTCTTGAAACTTGACACAACAAAGTAGTTTCACGTTCTATCTCTACATTGTGTTTCCTCTTGATGTAGCCCTAAGCAGTGACTGGCGAGAAACACGTTCATGGGAAGGGGTTGCCAAGCTTCCAAAAATTACGAATCTCCAGAAATCTCAGCAAATATTTTTTCACCCAAACTCGATGATACTTTCAGGTAATGATCAGTACACTAAGGCGACTTGGTTCCCCAAATTTCGTTCTTCTATGTTGAAGCGTTCATTTCCAGTAACAGTTTGAATTTTTAGGTTTCACTCTGTTTTCTCCTATATTGATAGATGTATTTGGAACTCTAAATCCAACACGGTTTGTGCTAGCTTCTTGAAACTTGACACAACAAAGTAGTTTCACGTTCTATCTCTAGTTTGTTTCCTCTTGATGTAGCCCTAAGCAGTGACTGGCGAGAAACACTTTCATGGGAAGGGGTTGCCAAGCTTCCAAAAACTAAAAATCTCCAGAAATATCAGCAAATATTTTTTCACCCAAACTGGATGACACTTTCAGGTAATGATCAGTACACTAAGGCACTTGGTTCCCCAAACTTCGTTCTTCTATGATTTCGCGATCATTTCCAGTAACAGTTTGAATTTATAGGTTTCACTCTGTTTTCTCCTATATTGATAGATGTATTTGGAACTCTAAATCCAACACGGTTTGTGCTAGCTTCTTGAAACTTGACACAACAAAGTAGTTTCACGTTCTATCTCTACGTTTTGTTTCCTCTTGATGTAGCCCTAAGCAGTGACTGGCAAGAAACACTTTCATGGGAAGGGGTTGCCAAGCCTCCAAAAATTACGAATCTCCAGAAATATCAGCAAATATTTTTTCACCCAAACTGGATGACACTTTCAGGTAATGATCAGTACACTAAGGCGACTTGGTTCCCCAAATTTCGTTCTTCTATGTTGAAGCGTTCATTTCCAGTAACAGTTTGAATTTTTAGGTTTCACTCTGTTTTCTCTTATATTGATAGATGTATTTGGAACTCTAAATCCAACACGGTTTGTTCTAGCTTCTTGAAACTTGACACAACAAAGTAGTTTCACCTTCTATCTCTACGTTTTGTTTCCTCTTAATGTAGCCCTAAGCAGTGACTGGCGAGAAACCCTTTCATGGAATGGGGTTGCCAAGCTTCCAAAAATTACGAATCTCCAGAAATCTCAGCAACTATTTTTTCACCCAAACTGGATGATACTTTCAGGTAATGATCAGTACACTAAGGCGACTTGGTTCCCCAAATTTCGTTCTTCTATGTTGAAGCGTTCATTTCCAGTAACAGTTTGAATTTTTAGGTTTCACTCTGTTTTCTCCTATATTAATAGATGTATTTGGAAATCTAAATCCAACACGGTTTGTGCTAGCTTCTTGAAACATGACACAACAAAGTAGTATCATGTTCTATCTCTACGTTTTGTTTCCTCTTGATGTAGCCCTAAGCAGTGACTGGCGAGAAACCCTTTCATGGGAAGGGGTTGCCAAGCTTCCAATAATTACGAATCTCCAGAAATCTCAGCAAATATTTTTTCACCCAAATTGGATGATACTTTCAGGTAATGATCAGTACACTAAGGCGACTTGGTTCCCCAAATTTCGTTCTTCTATGTTGAAGCGTTCATTTCCAGTAACAGTTTGAATTTTTAGGTTTCACTCTGTTTTCTCCTATATTGATAGATGTATTTGGAACTCTAAATCCAACACGGTTTGTGCTAGCTTCTTGAAACTTGACACAACAAAGTAGTTTCACGTTCTATCTCTACGTTTTGTTTCCTCTTGATGTAGCCCTAAGCAGTGACTGGCGAGAAACTCTTTCATGGGAAGAGGTTGCCCATGCTCCAAAAATTACGAATCTCCAGAAATCTCAGCAAATATTTTTTCACCCAAACTGGATGATACTTTCAGGTAATGATCAGTACACTAAGGCGACTTGGTTCCCCAAATTTCGTTCTATGTTGAAGCGTTCATTTCCAGTAACAGTTTGAATTTTTAGGTTTCACTCTGTTTTCTCCTATATTGATAGATGTATTTGGAACTCTAAATCCAACACGGTTTGTGCTAGCTTCTTGAAACTTGACACAACAAAGTAGTTTCACGTTCTATCTCTACGTTTTGTTTCCTCTTGATGTAGCCCTAAGCAGTGACTGGCGAGAAACACTTTCATGGAACGGGGTTGCCAAGCTTCCAAAAATTACGAATCTCCAGAAATCTCAGCAAATATTTTTTCACCCAAACTGGATGATACTTTCAGGTAATGATCAGTACACTAAGGCGACTTGGTTCCCCAAATTTCGTTCTTCTCTGTTGAAGCGTTCATTTCCAGTAACAGTTTGAATTTTTAGGTTTCACTCTGTTTTCTCCTATATTGATAGATGTATTTGGAACTCTAAATCCAACACGGTTTGTGCTAGCTTCTTGAAACTTGACACAACAAAGTAGTTTCACGTTCTATCTCTAGTTTGTTTCCTCTTGATGTAGCCCTAAGCAGTGACTGGCGAGAAACACTTTCACGGGAAGGGGTTGCCAAGCTTCCAAAAATTACGAATCTCCAGAAATCTCAGCAAATATTTTTTCACCCAAACTGGATGATACTTTCAGGTAATTATCAGTACACTAAGGCGACTTGGTTCCCCAAATTTCGTTCTTCTATGTTGAAGCGTTCATTTCCAGTAACAGTTTGAATTTTTAGGTTTCACTCTGTTTTCTCCTATATTGATAGATGTATTTGGAACTCTAAATCCAACACGGTTTGTGCTAGCTTCTTGAAACTTGACACAACAAAGTAGTTTCACGTTCTATCTCTACGTTTTGTTTCCTCTTGATATAGCCCTAAGCAGTGACTGGCGAGAAACACTTTCATGGGAAGAGGTTGCCCAGTCTCCAAAAATTACGAATCTCCAGAAATCTCAGCAAATATTTTTTCACCCAAACTGGATGATACTTTCAGGTAATGATCAGTACACTAAGGCGACTTGGTTCCCCAAAATTTCGTTCTTCTATGTTGAAGCGTTCATTTCCAGTAACAGTTTGAATTTTTAGGTTTCACTCTGTTTTCTCCTATATTGATAGATGTATTTGGAACTCTAAATCCAACACGGTTTGTGCTAGCTTCTTGAAACTTGACACAACAAAGTAGTTTCACGTTCTATCTCTACGTTTTGTTTCCTCTTGATGTAGCCCTAAGCAGTGACTGGCGAGAAACACTTTCATGGGAAGGGGTTGCCAAGGTTCCAAAAACTACAAATCTCCAGAAATATCAGCAAATATTTTTTCACCCAAACTGGATGACACTTTCAGGTAATGATCAGTACACTAAGGCACTTGGTTCCCCAAATTTCGTTCTTCTATGATTTCGCGTTCATTTCCAGTAACAGTTTGAATTTTTAGGTTTCACTCTGTTTTCTCCTATATTGATAGATGTATTTGGAACTCTAAATCCAACACGGTTTGTGCTAGCTTCTTGAAACTTGACACAACAAAGTAGTTTCACGTTCTATCTCTACATTTTGTTTCCTCTTGATGTAGCCCTAAGCAGTGACTGGCAAGAAACACTTTCATGGGAAGGGGTTGCCAAGCCTCCAAAAACTACGAATCTCCAGAAATATCAGCAAATATTTTTTCACCCAAACTGGATGACACTTTCAGGTAATGATCAGTACACTAAGGCGACTTGGTTCCCCAAATTTCGTTCTTCTATGTTTTCGCGTTCATTTCCAGTAACAGTTTGAATTTTTAGGTTTCACTCTGTTTTCTCCTATATTGATAGATATATTTGGAACTCTATATCCAACACGGTTTGTACTAGCTTCTTGAAACTTGACACAACAAAGTAGTTTCACGTTCTATCTCTACGTTTTGTTTCCTCTTGATGTAACCGTAAGCAGTGACTGGCGAGAAACACTTTCATGGGAAGGGGTTGCCAAGCTTCCAAAAATTACGAATCTCCAGAAATCTCAGCAAATATTTTTTCACCCAAACTGGATGATACTTACAGGTAATGATCAGTACACTAAGGCGACTTGGTTCCCCAAATTTTGTTCTTCTATGTTGAAGCGTTCATTTCCAGTAACAGTTTGAATTTTTAGGTTTCACTCTGTTTTCTCTTATATTGATAGATGTATTTGGAACTCTAAATCCAACACGGTTTGTTCTAGCTTCTTGAAACTTGACACAACAAAGTAGTTTCACCTTCTATCTCTACGTTTTGTTTCCTCTTAATGTAGCCCTAAGCAGTGACTGGCGAGAAACCCTTTCATGGAATGGGGTTGCCAAGCTTCCAAAAATTACGAATCTCCAGAAATCTCAGCAACTATTTTTTCACCCAAACTGGATGATACTTTCAGGTAATGATCAGTACACTAAGGCGACTTGGTTCCCCAAATTTCGTTCTTCTATGTTGAAGCGTTCATTTCCAGTAACAGTTTGAATTTTTAGGTTTCACTCTGTTTTCTCCTATATTAATAGATGTATTTGGAAATCTAAATCCAACACGGTTTGTGCTAGCTTCTTGAAACATGACACAACAAAGTAGTATCATGTTCTATCTCTACGTTTTGTTTCCTCTTGATGTAGCCCTAAGCAGTGACTGGCGAGAAACCCTTTCATGGGAAGGGGTTGCCAAGCTTCCAATAATTACGAATCTCCAGAAATCTCAGCAAATATTTTTTCACCCAAATTGGATGATACTTTCAGGTAATGATCAGTACACTAAGGCGACTTGGTTCCCCAAATTTCGTTCTTCTATGTTGAAGCGTTCATTTCCAGTAACAGTTTGAATTTTTAGGTTTCACTCTGTTTTCTCCTATATTGATAGATGTATTTGGAACTCTAAATCCAACACGGTTTGTGCTAGCTTCTTGAAACTTGACACAACAAAGTAGTTTCACGTTCTATCTCTACGTTTTGTTTCCTCTTGATGTAGCCCTAAGCAGTGACTGGCGAGAAACACTTTCATGGGAAGAGGTTGCCCATGCTCCAAAAATTACGAATCTCCAGAAATCTCAGCAAATATTTTTTCACCCAAACTGGATGATACTTTCAGGTAATTATCAGTACACTAAGGCGACTTGGTTCCCCAAATTTCATTCTTCTATGTTGAAGCGTTCATTTCCAGTAACAGTTTGAATTTTTAGGTTTCACTCTGTTTTCTCCTATATTGATAGATGTATTTGGAACTCTAAATCCAACACGGTTTGTGCTAGCTTCTTGAAACTTGACACAACAAAGTAGTTTCACGTTCTATCTCTACATTGTGTTTCCTCTTGATGTAGCCCTAAGCAGTGACTGGCGAGAAACACGTTCATGGGAAGGGGTTGCCAAGCTTCCAAAAATTACGAATCTCCAGAAATCTCAGCAAATATTTTTTCACCCAAACTCGATGATACTTTCAGGTAATGATCAGTACACTAAGGCGACTTGGTTCCCCAAATTTCGTTCTTCTATGTTGAAGCGTTCATTTCCAGTAACAGTTTGAATTTTTAGGTTTCACTCTGTTTTCTCCTATATTGATAGATGTATTTGGAACTCTAAATCCAACACGGTTTGTGCTAGCTTCTTGAAACTTGACACAACAAAGTAGTTTCACGTTCTATCTCTAGTTTGTTTCCTCTTGATGTAGCCCTAAGCAGTGACTGGCGAGAAACACTTTCATGGGAAGGGGTTGCCAAGCTTCCAAAAACTAAAAATCTCCAGAAATATCAGCAAATATTTTTTCACCCAAACTGGATGACACTTTCAGGTAATGATCAGTACACTAAGGCACTTGGTTCCCCAAACTTCGTTCTTCTATGATTTCGCGATCATTTCCAGTAACAGTTTGAATTTTTAGGTTTCACTCTGTTTTCTCCTATATTGATAGATGTATTTGGAACTCTAAATCCAACACGGTTTGTGCTAGCTTCTTGAAACTTGACACAACAAAGTAGTTTCACGTTCTATCTCTACGTTTTGTTTCCTCTTGATGTAGCCCTAAGCAGTGACTGGCAAGAAACACTTTCATGGGAAGGGGTTGCCAAGCCTCCAAAAATTACGAATCTCCAGAAATATCAGCAAATATTTTTTCACCCAAACTGGATGACACTTTCAGGTAATGATCAGTACACTAAGGCGACTTGGTTCCCCAAATTTCGTTCTTCTATGTTGAAGCGTTCATTTCCAGTAACAGTTTGAATTTTTAGGTTTCACTCTGTTTTCTCCTATATTGACAGATGTATTTGGAACTCTAAATCCAACACGGTTTGTTCTAGCTTCTTGAAACTTGACACAACAAAGTAGTTTCACGTTCTATCTCTACGTTTTGTTTCCTCTTAATGTAGCCCTAAGCAGTGACTGGCGAGAAACCCTTTCATGGAATGGGATTGCCAAGCTTCCAAAAATTACGAATCTCCAGAAATCTCAGCAACTATTTTTTCACCCAAACTGGATGATACTTTCAGGTAATGATCAGTACACTAAGGCGACTTGGTTCCCCAAATTTCGTTCTTCTATGTTGAAGCGTTCATTTCCAGTAACAGTTTGAATTTTTAGGTTTCACTCTGTTTTCTCCTATATTAATAGATGTATTTGGAAATCTAAATCCAACACGGATTGTGCTAGCTTCTTGAAACTTGACACAACAAAGTAGTTTCACGTTCTATCTCTACGGTTTGTTTCCTCTTGATGTAACCCTAAGCAGTGACTGGCGAGAAACACTTTCATGGGAAGGGGTTGCCAAGCTTCCAAAAATTACGAATCTCCAGAAATCTCATCAAATATTTTTTCACCCAAACTGGATGATACTTTCAGGTAATGATCAGTACACTAAGGCGACTTGGTTCCCCAAATTTCGTTCTTCTATGTTGAAGCGTTCATTTCCAGTAACAGTTTGAATTTTTAGGTTTCACTCTGTTTTCTCCTATATTGATAGATGTATTTGGAACTCTAAATCCAACACGGTTTGTGCTAGCTTCTTGAAACTTGACACAACAAAGTAGTTTCACGTTCTATCTCTACGTTTTGTTTCCTCTTGATGTAGCCCTAAGCAGTGACTGGCGAGAAACACTTTCATGGGAAGAGGTTGCCCAGCCTCCAAAAATTACGAATCTCCAGAAATCTCAGCAAATATTTTTTCACCCAAACTGGATGATACTTTCAGGTAATTATCAGTACACTAAGGCGACTTGGTTCCCCAAATTTCATTCTTCTATGTTGAAGCGTTCATTTCCATTAACAGTTTGAATTTTTAGGTTTCACTCTGTTTTCTCCTATATTGATAGATGTATTTGGAACTCTAAATCCAACACGGTTTGTGCTAGCTTCTTGAAACTTGACACAACAAAGTAGTTTCACGTTCTATCTCTACATTTTGTTTCCTCTTGATGTAGCCATAAGCAGTGACTGGCGAGAAACACTTTCATGGGAAGGGGTTGCCAAGCTTCCAAAAATTACGAATCTCCAGAAATCTCAGCAAATATTTTTTCACCCAAACTCGATGATACTTTCAGGTAATGATCAGTACACTAAGGCGACTTGGTTCCTCAAATTTCGTTCTTCTATGTTGAAGCGTTCATTTCCAGTAACAGTTTGAATTTTTAGGTTTCACTCTGTTTTCTCCTATATTGATAGATGTATTTGGAACTCTAAATCCAACACGGTGTGTACTAGCTTCTTGAAACTTGACACAACAAAGTAGTTTCACGTTCTATCTCTACGTTTTGTTTCCTCTTGATGTAGCCCTAAGCAGTGACTGGCGAGAAACACTTACATGGGCAGGGGTTGCCAAGCTTCCAAAAATTACGAATCTCCAGAAATCTCAGCAAATATTTTTTCACCCAAACTCTATGATACTTTCAGGTAATGATCAGTACACTAAGGCGACTTGGTTCCCCAAATTTCATTCTTCTATGTTGAAGCGTTCATTTCCAGTAACAGTTTGAATTTTTAGGTTTCACTCTGTTTTCTCCTATATTGATAGATGTATTTGGAACTCTAAATCCAACACGGTTTGTGCTAGCTTCTTGAAACTTGACACAACAAAGTAGTTTCACGTTCTATCTCTATGTTTTGTTTCCTCTTGATGTAGCCCTAAGCAGTGACTGGCGAGACACACTTTCATGGGAAGGGGTTGCCAAGCTTCCAAAAATTACGAATCTCCAGAAATCTCAGCAACTATTTTTTCACCCAAACTGGATGATACTTTCAGGTAATGATCAGTACCCTAAGGCGACTTGGTTCCCCAAATTTCGTTCTTCTATGTTGAAGCGTTCATTTCCAGTAACAGTTTGAATTTTTAGGTTTCACTCTGTTTTCTCCTATATTGATAGATGTATTTGGAACTCTAAATCCAACACGGTTTGTGCTAGCTTCCTGAAACTTGACACAACAAAGTAGTTTCACGTTCTATCTCTAGTTTGTTTCCTCTTGATGTAGCCCTAAGCAGTGACTGGCGAGAAACACTTTCACGGGAAGGGGTTGCCAAGCTTCCAAAAATTACGAATCTCCAGAAATCTCAGCAAATATTTTTTCACCCAAACTGGATGATACTTTCAGGTAATGATCAGTACACTAAGGCGACTTGGTTCCCCAAATTTCGTTCTTCTATGTTGAAGCGTTCATTTCCAGTAACAGTTTGAATTTTTAGGTTTCACTCTGTTTTCTCCTATATTGATAGATGTATTTGGAACTCTAAATCCAACACGGTTTGTGCTAGCTTCTTGAAACTTGACACAACAAAGTAGTATCACGTTCTATCTCTACGTTTTGTTTCCTCTTGATGTAGCCCTAAGCAGTGACTGGCGAGAAACACTTTCATGGGAAGAGGTTGCCCAGTCTCCAAAAATTACGAATCTCCAGAAATCTCAGCAAATATTTTTTCACCCAAACTGGATGATACTTTCAGGTAATGATCAGTACACTAAGGCGACTTGGTTCCCCAAAATTTCGTTCTTCTATGTTGAAGCGTTCATTTCCAGTAACAGTTTGAATTTTTAGGTTTCACTCTGTTTTCTCCTATATTGATAGATGTATTTGGAACTCTAAATCCAACACGGTTTGTGCTACCTTCTTGAAACTTGACACAACAAAATAGTTTCATGTTCTATCTCTACATTGTGTTTCCTCTTGATGTAGCCCTAAGCAGTGACTGGCGAGAAACACGTTCATGGGAAGGGGTTGCCAAGCTTCCAAAAATTAAGAATCTCCAGAAATCTCAGCAAATATTTTTTCACCCAAACTCGATGACACTTTCAGGTAATGATCAGTACTCTAAGGCACTTGGTTCCCCAAATTTCGTTCTTCTATGATTTCACGTTCATTTCCAGTAACAGTTTGAATTTTTAGGTTTCACTCTGTTTTCTCCTATATTGATAGATGTATTTGGAACTCTAAATCCAACACGGTTTGTGCTAGCTTCTTGAAACTTGACACAACAAAGTAGTTTCACGTTCTATCTCTACGTTTTGTTTCCTCTTGATGTAGCCCTAAGCAGTGACTGGCAAGAATCACTTTCATGGGAAGGGGTTGCCAAGCCTCCAAAAACTACGAATCTCCAGAAATCTCAGCAAATATTTTTTCACCCAAACTGGATGATACTTTCAGGTAATGATCAGTACACTTAGGCGACTTGGTTCCCCAAATTTCGTTCTTCTATGTTGAAGCGTTCATTTCCAGTAACAGTTTGAATTTTTAGGTTTCACTCTGTTTTCTCCTATATTGATAGATGTATTTGTAACTGTAAATCCAACACGGTTTGTGCTAGCTTCTTGAAACTTGACACAACAAAGTAGTTTCACGTTCTATCTCTACGGTTTGTTTGCTCTTGATGTAGCCCTAAGCAGTGACTGGCGAGAAACACTTTCATGGGAAGAGGTTGCCCAGTCTCCAAAAATTACGAATCTCCAGAAATCTCAGCAAATATTTTTTCACCCAAACTGGATGATACTTTCAGGTAATGATCAGTACACTAAGGCGACTTGGTTCCCCAAATTTCGTTCTTCTATGTTGAAGCGTTCATTTCCAGTAACAGTTTGAATTTTTAGGTTTCACTCTGTTTTCTCCTATATTGATAGATGTATTTGGAACTCGAAGTCCAACACGGTTTGTGCTAGCTTCTTGAAACTTGACACAACAAAGTAGTTTCACGTTCTATCTCTACGTTTTGTTTCCTCTTGATGTAGCCCTAAGCAGTGACTGGCGAGAAACACTTTCATGGGAAGGGGTTGCCAAGCTTCCAAAAACTACGAATCTCCAGAAATATCAGCAAATATTTTTTCACCCAAACTGGATGATACTTTCAGGTAATGATCAGTACACTAAGGCGACTTGGTTCCCCAAATTTCGTTCTTCTATGTTTTCGCGTTCATTTCCAGTAACAGTTTGAATTTTTAGGTTTCACTCTGTTTTCTCCTATATTGATAGATGTATTTGGAACTCTAAATCCAACACGGTTTGTGCTAGCTTCTTGAAACTTGACACAACAAAGTAGTTTCACGTTCTATCTCTACGGTTTGTTTCCTCTTGATGTAGCCCTAAGCAGTGACTGGCGAGAAACACTTTCATGGGAAGGGGTTGCCAAGCTTCCAAAAATTACGAATCTCCAGAAATCTCAGCAAATATTTTTTCACCCAAACTGGATGATACTTTCAGGTAACGATCAGTACACTAAGGCGACTTGGTTCCCCAAATTTCGTTCTTCTATGTTGAAGCGTTCATTTCCAGTAACAGTTTGAATTTTTAGGTTTCACTCTGTTTTCTCCTATATTGATAGATGTATTTGGAACTCTAAATCCAACACGGTTTGTGCTACCTTCTTGAAACTTGACACAACAAAGTAGTCTCACGTTCTATCTCTACGTTTTGTTTTCTCTTGATGTAGCCCTAAGCAGTGACTGGCGAGAAACACTTTCATGGGAAGGGGTTGCCAAGCTTCCAAAAACTACGAATCTCCAGGAATCGCAGCAAATATTTTATGACCCAAACTGGATGATACTTTCAGGTAATGATCAGTACACTAAGGCGACTTGGTTCCCCAAATTTCGTTCTTCTATGTTGAAGCGTTCATTTCCAGTAACAGTTTGAATTTTTAGGTTTCACTCTGTTTTCTCCTATATTGATAGATGTTTTTGGAACTCTAAATCCAACACGGTTTGTGCTAGCTTCTTGAAACTTGACAGAACAAAGTAGTTTCACGTTCTATCTCTACGTTTTGTTTCCTCTTGATGTAGCCCTAAGCAGTGACTGGCGAGAAACACTTTCATGGGAAGGGGTTGCCAAGTCTCCAAAAATTACGAATCTCCAGAAATCTCAGCAAATATTTTTTCACCCAAACTGGATGATACTTTCAGGTAATGATCAGTACACTAAGGCGACTTGGTTCCCCAAATTTCATTCTTCTATGTTGAAGCGTTCATTTCCAGTAACAGTTTGAATTTTTAGGTTTCACTCTGTTTTCTCCTATATTGATAGATGTATTTGGAACTCTAAATCCAACACGGTTTGTGCTAGCTTCTTGAAACTTCACACAACAAAGTAGTTTCACGTTCTATCTCTACGTTTTGTTTCCTCTTGATGTAGACCTAAGCAGTGACTGGCGAGAAACACTTTCATGGGAAGAGGTTGCCCAGGCTCGAAAAATTACGAATCTCCAGAAATCTCAGCAAATATTTTTTCACCCAAACTGGATGATACTTTCAGGTAATTATCAGTACACTAAGGCGACTTGGTTCCCCAAATTTCATTCTTCTGTGTTGAAGCGTTCATTTCCAGTAACAGTTTGAATTTTTAGGTTTCACTCTGTTTTCTCCTATATTGATAGATGTATTTGGAACTCTAAATCCAACACGGTTTGTGCTAGCTTCTTGAAACTTGACACAACAAAGTAGTTTCACGTTCTATCTCTAGTTTGTTTCCTCTTGATGTAGCCCTAAGCAGTGACTGGCGAGAAACACTTTCACGGGAAGGGGTTGCCAAGCTTCCAAAAATTACGAATCTCCAGAAATCTCAGCAAATATTTTTTCACCCAAACTGGATGATACTTTCAGGTAATGATCAGTACCCTAAGGCGACTTGGTTCCCCAAATTTCGTTCTTCTATGTTGAAGCGTTCATTTCCAGTAACAGTTTGAATTTTTAGGTTTCACTCTGTTTTCTCCTATATTGATAGATGTATTTGGAACTCTAAATCCAACACGGTTTGTGCTAGCTTCTTGAAACTTGACACAACAAAGTAGTTTCACGTTCTATCTCTACGTTTTGTTTCCTCTTGATGTAGCCCTAAGCAGTGACTGGCAAGAATCACTTTCATGGGAAGGGGTTGCCAAGCCTCCAAAAACTACGAATCTCCAGAAATCTCAGCAAATATTTTTTCACCCAAACTGGATGATACTTTCAGGTAATGATCAGTACACTTAGGCGACTTGGTTCCCCAAATTTCGTTCTTCTATGTTGAAGCGTTCATTTCCAGTAACAGTTTGAATTTTTAGGTTTCACTCTGTTTTCTCCTATATTGATAGATGTATTTGGAACTCTAAATCCAACACGGTTTGTGCTAGCTTCTTGAAACTTGACACAACAAAATAGTTTCATGTTCTATCTCTACATTGTGTTTCCTCTTGATGTAGCCCTAAGCAGTGACTGGCGAGAAACACGTTCATGGGAAGGGGTTGCCAAGCTTCCAAAAATTAAGAATCTCCAGAAATCTCAGCAAATATTTTTTCACCCAAACTCGATGACACTTTCAGGTAATGATCAGTACACTAAGGCACTTGGTTCCCCAAATTTCATTCTTCTATGATTTCACGTTCATTTCCAGTAACAGTTTGAATTTTTAGGTTTCACTCTGTTTTCTCCTATATTGATAGATGTATTTGGAACTCTAAATCCAACACGGTTTGTGCTAGCTTCTTGAAACTTGACACAACAAAGTAGTTTCACGTTCTATCTCTACGTTTTGTTTCCTCTTGATGTAGCCCTAAGCAGTGACTGGCAAGAATCACTTTCATGGGAAGGGGTTGCCAAGCCTCCAAAAACTACGAATCTCCAGAAATCTCAGCAAATATTTTTTCACCCAAACTGGATGATACTTTCAGGTAATGATCAGTACACTTAGGCGACTTGGTTCCCCAAATTTTGTTCTTCTATGTTGAAGCGTTCATTTCCAGTAACAGTTTGAATTTTTAGGTTTCACTCTGTTTTCTCCTATATTGATAGATGTATTTGGAACTCTAAATCCAACACGGTTTGTGCTAGCTTCTTGAAACTTGACACAACAAAGTAGTTTCACGTTCTATCTCTACGGTTTGTTTCCTCTTGATGTAGCCCTAAGCAGTGACTGGCGAGAAACACTTTCATGGGAAGAGGTTGCCCAGTCTCCAAAAATTACGAATCTCCAGAAATCTCAGCAAATATTTTTTCACCCAAACTGGATGATACTTTCAGGTAATGATCAGTACACTAAGGCGACTTGGTTCCCCAAATTTCGTTCTTCTATGTTGAAGCGTTCATTTCCAGTAACAGTTTGAATTTTTAGGTTTCACTCTGTTTTCTCCTATATTGATAGATGTATTTGGAACTCGAAGTCCAACACGGTTTGTGCTAGCTTCTTGAAACTTGACACAACAAAGTAGTTTCACGTTCTATCTCTACGTTTTGTTTCCTCTTGATGTAGCCCTAAGCAGTGACTGGCGAGAAACACTTTCATGGGAAGGGGTTGCCAAGCTTCCAAAAACTACGAATCTCCAGAAATATCAGCAAATATTTTTTCAACCAAACTGGATGACACTTTCAGGTAATGATCAGTACACTAAGTTGACTTGGTTCCCCAAATTTCGTTCTTCTATGTTTTCGCGTTCATTTCCAGTAACAGTTTGAATTTTTAGTTTTCACTCTGTTTTCTCCTATATTGATAGATGTATTTGGAACTCTAAATCCAACACGGTTTGTGCTAGCTTCTTGAAACTTGACACAACAAAGTAGTTTCACGTTCTATATCTATGTTTTGTTTCCTCTTGATGTATCCCTAAGCAGTGACTGGCGAGAAACACTTTCATGGGAAGGGGTTGCCAAGCTTCAAAAAATTACGAATCTCCAGAAATCTCAGCAAATATTTTTTCACCCAAACTGGATGATACTTTCAGGTAATGATCAGTACACTAAGGCGACTTGGTTCCCCAAATTTCGTTCTTCTATGTTTTCGCGTTCATTTCCAGTAACAGTTTGAATTTTTAGGTTTCACTCTGTTTTCTCCTATATTGATAGATGTATTTGGAACTCTAAATCCAACACGGTTTGTGCTAGCTTCTTGAAACTTGACACAACAAAGTAGTTTCACGTTCTATCTCTACGGTTTGTTTCCTCTTGATGTAGCCCTAAGCAGTGACTGGCGAGAAACACTTTCATGGGAAGGGGTTGCCAAGCTTCCAAAAATTACGAATCTCCAGAAATCTCAGCAAATATTTTTTCACCCAAACTGGATGATACTTTCAGGTAACGATCAGTACACTAAGGCGAATTGGTTCCCCAAATTTCGTTCTTCTATGTTGAAGCGTTCATTTCCAGTAACAGTTTGAATTTTTAGGTTTCACTCTGTTTTCTCCTATATTGATAGATGTATTTGGAACTCTAAATCCAACACGGTTTGTGCTACCTTCTTGAAACTTGACACAACAAAGTAGTCTCACGTTCTATCTCTACGTTTTGTTTCCTCTTGATGTAGCCCTAAGCAGTGACTGGCGAGAAACACTTTCATGGGAAGGGGTTGCCAAGCTTCCAAAAACTACGAATCTCCAGGAATCGCAGCAAATATTTTATGACCCAAACTGGATGATACTTTCAGGTAATGATCAGTACACTAAGGCGACTTGGTTCCCCAAATTTCGTTCTTCTATGTTGAAGCGTTCATTTCCAGTAACAGTTTGAATTTTTAGGTTTCACTCTGTTTTCTCCTATATTGATAGATGTTTTTGGAACTCTAAATCCAACACGGTTTGTGCTAGCTTCTTGAAACTTGACACAACAAAATAGTTTCATGTTCTATCTCTACATTGTGTTTCCTCTTGATGTAGCCCTAAGCAGTGACTGGCGAGAAACACGTTCATGGGAAGGGGTTGCCAAGCTTCCAAAAATTAAGAATCTCCAGAAATCTCAGCAAATATTTTTTCACCCAAACTCGATGACACTTTCAGGTAATGATCAGTACACTAAGGCACTTGGTTCCCCAAATTTCGTTCTTCTATGATTTCACGTTCATTTCCAGTAACAGTTTGAATTTTTAGGTTTCACTCTGTTTTCTCCTATATTGATAGATGTATTTGGAACTCTAAATCCAACACGGTTTGTGCTAGCTTCTTGAAACTTGACACAACAAAGTAGTTTCACGTTCTATCTCTACGTTTTGTTTCCTCTTGATGTAGCCCTAAGCAGTGACTGGCAAGAATCACTTTCATGGGAAGTGGTTGCCAAGCCTCCAAAAACTACGAATCTCCAGAAATCTCAGCAAATATTTTTTCACCCAAACTGGATGATACTTTCAGGTAATGATCAGTACACTTAGGCGACTTGGTTCCCCAAATTTCGTTCTTCTATGTTGAAGCGTTCATTTCCAGTAACAGTTTGAATTTTTAGGTTTCACTCTGTTTTCTCCTATATTGATAGATGTATTTGTAACTGTAAATCCAACACGGTTTGTGCTAGCTTCTTGAAACTTGACACAACAAAGTAGTTTCACGTTCTATCTCTACGGTTTGTTTCCTCTTGATGTAGCCCTAAGCAGTGACTGGCGAGAAACACTTTCATGGGAAGAGGTTGCCCAGTCTCCAAAAATTACGAATCTCCAGAAATCTCAGCAAATATTTTTTCACCCAAACTGGATGATACTTTCAGGTAATGATCAGTACACTAAGGCGACTTGGTTCCCCAAATTTCGTTCTTCTATGTTGAAGCGTTCATTTCCAGTAACAGTTTGAATTTTTAGGTTTCACTCTGTTTTCTCCTATATTGATAGATGTATTTGGAACTCGAAGTCCAACACGGTTTGTGCTAGCTTCTTGAAACTTGACACAACAAAGTAGTTTCACGTTCTATCTCTACGTTTTGTTTCCTCTTGATGTAGCCCTAAGCAGTGACTGGCGAGAAACACTTTCATGGGAAGGGGTTGCCAAGCTTCCAAAAACTACGAATCTCCAGAAATATCAGCAAATATTTTTTCAACCAAACTGGATGACACTTTCAGGTAATGATCAGTACACTAAGTTGACTTGGTTCCCCAAATTTCGTTCTTCTATGTTTTCGCGTTCATTTCCAGTAACAGTTTGAATTTTTAGGTTTCACTCTGTTTTCTCCTATATTGATAGATGTATTTGGAACTCTAAATCCAACACGGTTTGTGCTAGCTTCTTGAAACTTGACACAACAAAGTAGTTTCACGTTCTATATCTATGTTTTGTTTCCTCTTGATGTATCCCTAAGCAGTGACTGGCGAGAAACACTTTCATGGGAAGGGGTTGCCAAGCTTCAAAAAATTACGAATCTCCAGAAATCTCAGCAAATATTTTTTCACCCAAACTGGATGATACTTTCAGGTAATGATCAGTACACTAAGGCGACTTGGTTCCCCAAATTTCGTTCTTCTATGTTTTCGCGTTCATTTCCAGTAACAGTTTGAATTTTTAGGTTTCACTCTGTTTTCTCCTATATTGATAGATGTATTTGGAACTCTAAATCCAACACGGTTTGTGCTAGCTTCTTGAAACTTGACACAACAAAGTAGTTTCACGTTCTATCTCTACGGTTTGTTTCCTCTTGATGTAGCCCTAAGCAGTGACTGGCGAGAAACACTTTCATGGGAAGGGGTTGCCAAGCTTCCAAAAATTACGAATCTCCAGAAATCTCAGCAAATATTTTTTCACCCAAACTGGATGATACTTTCAGGTAACGATCAGTACACTAAGGCGACTTGGTTCCCCAAATTTCGTTCTTCTATGTTGAAGCGTTCATTTCCAGTAACAGTTTGAATTTTTAGGTTTCACTCTGTTTTCTCCTATATTGATAGATGTATTTGGAACTCTAAATCCAACACGGTTTGTGCTACCTTCTTGAAACTTGACACAACAAAGTAGTCTCACGTTCTATCTCTACGTTTTGTTTCCTCTTGATGTAGCCCTAAGCAGTGACTGGCGAGAAACACTTTCATGGGAAGGGGTTGCCAAGCTTCCAAAAACTACGAATCTCCAGGAATCGCAGCAAATATTTTATGACCCAAACTGGATGATACTTTCAGGTAATGATCAGTACACTAAGGCGACTTGGTTCCCCAAATTTCGTTCTTCTATGTTGAAGCGTTCATTTCCAGTAACAGTTTGAATTTTTAGGTTTCACTCTGTTTTCTCCTATATGGATAGATGTTTTTGGAACTCTAAATCCAACACGGTTTGTGCTAGCTTCTTGAAACTTGACAGAACAAAGTAGTTTCACGTTCTATCTCTACGTTTTGTTTCCTCTTGATGTAGCCCTAAGCAGTGACTGGCGAGAAACACTTTCATGGGAAGGGGTTGCCAAGCTTCCAAAAATTACGAATCTCCAGGAATCTCAGCAAATATTTTTTCACCCAAACTGGATGATACTTTCAGGTAATGATCAGTACACTAAGGCGACTTGGTTCCCCAAATTTCGTTCTTCTATGTTGAAGCGTTCATTTCCAGTAACAGTTTGAATTTTTAGGTTTCACTCTGTTTTCTCCTATATTGATAGATGTATTTGGAACTCTAAATCCAACACGGTTTGCGCTAGCTTCTTGAAACTTGACACAACAAAGTAGTTTCACGTTCTATCTCTACGTTTTGTTTCCTCTTGATGTAGCCCTAAGCAGTGACTGGCGAGAAACACTTTCATGGGAAGGGGTTGCCAAGTCTCCAAAAATTACGAATCTCCAGAAATCTCAGCAAATATTTTTTCACCCAAACTGGATGATACTTTCAGGTAATGATCAGTACACTAAGGCGACTTGGTTCCCCAAATTTCATTCTTCTATGTTGAAGCGTTCATTTCCAGTAACAGTTTGAATTTTTAGGTTTCACTCTGTTTTCTCCTATATTGATAGATGTATTTGGAACTCTAAATCCAACACGGTTTGTGCTAGCTTCTTGAAACTTGACACAACAAAGTAGTTTCACGTTCTATCTCTACGTTTTGTTTCCTCTTGATGTAGACCTAAGCAGTGACTGGCGAGAAACACTTTCATGGGAAGAGGTTGCCCAGGCTCCAAAAATTACGAATCTCCAGAAATCTCAGCAAATATTTTTTCACCCAAACTGGATGATACTTTCAGGTAATTATCAGTACACTAAGGCGACTTGGTTCCCCAAATTTCATTCTTCTGTGTTGAAGCGTTCATTTCCAGTAACAGTTTGAATTTTTAGGTTTCACTCTGTTTTCTCCTATATTGATAGATGTATTTGGAACTCTAAATCCAACACGGTTTGTGCTAGCTTCTTGAAACTTGACACAACAAAGTAGTTTCACGTTCTATCTCTACATTGTGTTTCCTCTTGACGTAGCCCTAAGCAGTGACTGGCGAGAAACACGTTCATGGGAAGGGGTTGCCAAGCTTCCAAAAATTACGAATCTCCAGAAATCTCAGCAAATATTTTTTCACCCAAACTGGATGATACTTTCAGGTAATGATCAGTACACTAAGGCGACTTGGTTCCCCAAATTTCGTTCTTCTATGTTGAAGCGTTCATTTCCAGTAACCGTTTGAATTTTTAGGTTTCACTCTGTTTTCTTCTATATTGATAGATGTATTTGGAACTCTAAATCCAACAGGGTTTGTGCTAGCTTCTTGAAACTTGACACAACAAAGTAGTTTCACGTTCTATCTCTACGTTTTGTTTCCTCTTGATGTAGCCCTAAGCAGTGACTGGCGAGAAACACTTTCATGGAACGGGGTTGCCAAGCTTCCAAAAATTACGAATCTCCAGAAATCTCAGCAAATATTTTTTCACCCAAACTGGATGATACTTTCAGGTAATGATCAGTACACTAAGGCGACTTGGTTCCCCAAATTTCGTTCTTCTCTGTTGAAGCGTTCATTTCCAGTAACAGTTTGAATTTTTAGGTTTCACTATGTTTTCTCCTATATTAATAGATGTATTTGGAACTCTAAATCCAACACGGTTTGTGCTAGCTTCTTGAAACTTGACACAACAAAGTAGTTTCACGTTCTATCTCTAGTTTGTTTCCTCTTGATGTAGCCCTAAGCAGTGACTGGCGAGAAACACTTTCACGGGAAGGGGTTGCCAAGCTTCCAAAAATTACGAATCTCCAGAAATCTCAGCAAATATCTTTTCACCCAAACTGGATGATACTTTCAGGTAATGATCAGTACACTAAGGCGACTTGGTTCCCCAAATTTCATTCTTCTATGTTGAAGCGTTCATTTCCAGTAACAGTTTGAATTTTTAGGTTTCACTCTGTTTTCTCCTATATTGATAGATGTATTTGGAACTCTAAATCCAACACGGTTTGTGCTAGCTTCTTGAAACTTGACACAACAAAGTAGTTTCACGTTCTATCTCTACGTTTTGTTTCCTCTTGATGTAGCCCTAAGCAGTGACTGGCGAGAAACACTTTCATGGGAAGAGGTTGCCCAGTCTCCAAAAATTACGAATCTCCAGAAATCTCAGCAAATATTTTTTCACCCAAACTGGATGATAGTTTCAGGTAATGATCAGTACACTAAGGCGACTTGGTTCCCCAAAATTTTGTTCTTCTATGTTGAAGCGTTCATTTCCAGTAACAGTTTGAATTTTTAGGTTTCACTCTGTTTTCTCCTATATTGATAGATGTATTTGGAACTCTAAATCCAACACGGTTTGTGCTAGCTTCTTGAAACTTGACACAACAAATTAGTTTCACGTTCTATCTCTACGTTTTGTTTCCTCTTGATGTAGCCCTAAGCAGTGACTGGCGAGAAACACTTTCATGGGAAGGGGTTGCCAAGCTTCCAAAAACTACAAATCTCCAGAAATATCAGCAAATATTTTTTCACCCAAACTGGATGACACTTTCAGGTAATGATCAGTACACTAAGGCACTTGGTTCCCCAAATTTCGTTCTTCTATGATTTCGCGTTCATTTCCAGTAACAGTTTGAATTTTTAGGTTTCACTCTGTTTTCTCCTATATTGATAGATGTATTTGGAACTCTAAATCCAACACGGTTTGTGCTAGCTTCTTGAAACTTGACACAACAAAGTAGTTTCACGTTCTATCTCTACGTTTTGTTTCCTCTTGATGTAGCCCTAAGCAGTGACTGGCGAGAAACACTTTCATGGGAAGGGGTTGCCAAGCTTCCAAAAATTACGAATTTCCAGAAATCTCAGCAAATATTTTTTCACCCAAACTGAATGATACTTTCAGGTAATGATCAGTACACTAAGGCGACTTGGTTCCCCAAATTTCGTTCTTCTATGTTGAAGCGTTCATTTCCAGTAACAGTTTGAATTTTTAGGTTTCACTCTGTTTTCTCCTATATTGATAGATGTATTTGGAACTCTAAATCCAACACGGTTTGTGCTAGCTTCTTGAAACTTGACACAACAAAGTAGTTTCACGTTCTATCTCTACGTTTTGTTTCCTCTTGATGTAGCCCTAAGCAGTGACTGGCGAGAAACACTTTCATGGAACGGGGTTGCCAAGCTTCCAAAAATTACGAATCTCCAGAAATCTCAGCAAATATTTTTTCACCCAAACTGGATGATACTTTCAGGTAATGATCAGTACACTAAGGCGACTTGGTTCCCCAAATTTCGTTCTTCTCTGTTGAAGCGTTCATTTCCAGTAACAGTTTGAATTTTTAGGTTTCACTCTGTTTTCTCCTATATTAATAGATGTATTTGGAACTCTAAATCCAACACGGTTTGTGCTAGCTTCTTGAAACTTGACACAACAAAGTAGTTTCACGTTCTATCTCTAGTTTGTTTCCTCTTGATGTAGCCCTAAGCAGTGACTGGCGAGAAACACTTTCACGGGAAGGGGTTGCCAAGCTTCCAAAAATTACGAATCTCCAGAAATCTCAGCAAATATTTTTTCACCCAAACTGGATGATACTTTCAGGTAATGATCAGTACACTAAGGCGACTTGGTTCCCCAAATTTCGTTCTTCTATGTTGAAGCGTTCATTTCCAGTAACAGTTTGAATTTTTAGGTTTCACTCTGTTTTCTCCTATATTGATAGATGTATTTGGAACTCGAAGTCCAACACGGTTTGTGCTAGCTTCTTGAAACTTGACACAACAAAGTAGTTTCACGTTCTATCTCTACGTTTTGTTTCCTCTTGATGTAGCCCTAAGCAGTGACTGGCGAGAAACACTTTCATGGGAAGGGGTTGCCAAGCTTCCAAAAACTACGAATCTCCAGAAATATCAGCAAATATTTTTTCAACCAAACTGGATGACACTTTCAGGTAATGATCAGTACACTAAGTTGACTTGGTTCCCCAAATTTCGTTCTTCTATGTTTTCGCGTTCATTTCCAGTAACAGTTTGAATTTTTAGGTTTCACTATGTTTTCTCCTATATTAATAGATGTATTTGGAACTCTAAATCCAACACGGTTTGTGCTAGCTTCTTGAAACTTGACACAACAAAGTAGTTTCACGTTCTATCTCTAGTTTGTTTCCTCTTGATGTAGCCCTAAGCAGTGACTGGCGAGAAACACTTTCACGGGAAGGGGTTGCCAAGCTTTCAAAAATTACGAATCTCCAGAAATCTCAGCAAATATCTTTTCACCCAAACTGGATGATACTTTCAGGTAATGATCAGTACACTAAGGCGACTTGGTTCCCCAAATTTCGTTCTTCTATGTTGAAGCGTTCATTTCCAGTAACAGTTTGAATTTTTAGGTTTCACTCTGTTTTCTCCTATATTGATAGATGTATTTGGAACTCTAAATCCAACACGGTTTGTGCTAGCTTCTTGAAACTTGACACAACAAAGTAGTTTCACGTTCTATCTCTACGTTTTGTTTCCTCTTGATGTAGCCCTAAGCAGTGACTGGCGAGAAACACTTTCATGGGAAGAGGTTGCCCAGTCTCCAAAAATTACGAATCTCCAGAAATCTCAGCAAATATTTTTTCACCCAAACTGGATGATACTTTCAGGTAATGATCAGTACACTAAGGCGACTTGGTTCCCCAAAATTTCGTTCTTCTATGTTGAAGCGTTCATTTCCAGTAACAGTTTGAATTTTTAGGTTTCACTCTGTTTTCTCCTATATTGATAGATGTATTTGGAACTCTAAATCCAACACGGTTTGTGCTAGCTTCTTGAAACTTGACACAACAAATTAGTTTCACGTTCTATCTCTACGTTTTGTTTCCTCTTGATGTAGCCCTAAGCAGTGACTGGCGAGAAACACTTTCATGGGAAGGGGTTGCCAAGCTTCCAAAAACTACAAATCTCCAGAAATATCAGCAAATATTTTTTCACCCAAACTGGATGACACTTTCAGGTAATGATCAGTACACTAAGGCACTTGGTTCCCCAAATTTCGTTCTTCTATGATTTCGCGTTCATTTCCAGTAACAGTTTGAATTTTTAGGTTTCACTCTGTTTTCTCCTATATTGATAGATGTATTTGGAACTCTAAATCCAACACGGTTTGTGCTAGCTTCTTGAAACTTGACACAACAAAGTAGTTTCACGTTCTATCTCTACGTTTTGTTTCCTCTTGATGTAGCCCTAAGCAGTGACTGGCGAGAAACACTTTCATGGGAAGGGGTTGCCAAGCTTCCAAAAATTACGAATTTCCAGAAATCTCAGCAAATATTTTTTCACCCAAACTGGATGATACTTTCAGGTAATGATCAGTACACTAAGGCGACTTGGTTCCCCAAATTTCGTTCTTCTATGTTGAAGCGTTCATTTCCAGTAACAGTTTGAATTTTTAGGTTTCACTCTGTTTTCTCCTATATTGATAGATGTATTTGGAACTCTAAATCCAACACGGTTTGTGCTAGCTTCTTGAAACTTGACACAACAAAGTAGTTTCATGTTCTATCCCTACATTGTGTTTCCTCTTGATGTAGCCCTAAGCAGTGACTGGCGAGAAACACGTTCATGGGAAGGGGTTGCCAAGCTTCCAAAAATTACGAATCTCCAGAAATCTCAGCAAATATTTTTTCACCCAAACTCGATGACACTTTCACGTAATGATCAGGACACTAAGGCGACTTGGTTCCCCAAATTTCGTTCTTCTATGTTGAAGCGTTCATTTCCAGTAACAGTTTGAATTTTTAGGTTTCACTCTGTTTTCTCCTATATTGATAGATGTATTTGGAACTCTAAATCCAACACGGTTTGTGCTAGCTTCTTGAAACTTGACACAACAAAGTAGTTTCACGTTCTATCTCTAAGTTTTGTTTCCTCTTGATGTAGCCCTAAGCAGTGACTGGCGAGAAACACTTTCATGGAACGGGGTTGCCAAGCTTCCAAAAATTACGAATCTCCAGAAATCTCAGCAAATATTTTTTCACCCAAACTGGATGATACTTTCAGGTAATGATCAGTACACTAAGGCGACTTGGTTCCCCAAATTTCGTTCTTCTATGTTTAAGCGTTCATTTCCAGTAACAGTTTGAATTTTTAGGCTTCACTCTGTTTTCTCCTATATTGATAGATGTATTTGGAACTCTAAATCCAACACGGTTTGTGCTAGCTTCTTGAAACTTGACACAACAAAGTAGTTTCACGTTCTATCTCTACGTTTTGTTTCCTCTTGATGTAGCCCTAAGCAGTGACTGGCGAGAAACACTTTCATGGGAAGAGGTTGCCCAGTCTCCAAAAATTACGAATCTCCAGAAATCTCAGCAAATATTTTTTCACCCAAACTGGATGATACTTTCAGGTAATGATCAGTACACTAAGGCGACTTGGTTCCCCAAAATTTCGTTCTTCTATGTTGAAGCGTTCATTTCCAGTAACAGTTTGAATTTTTAGGTTTCACTCTGTTTTCTCCTATATTGATAGATGTATTTGGAACTCTAAATCCAACACGGTTTGTGCTAGCTTCTTGAAACTTGACACAACAAATTAGTTTCACGTTCTATCTCTACGTTTTGTTTCCTCTTGATGTAGCCCTAAGCAGTGACTGGCGAGAAACACTTTCATGGGAAGGGGTTGCCAAGCTTCCAAAAACTACAAATCTCCAGAAATATCAGCAAATATTTTTTCACCCAAACTGGATGACACTTTCAGGTAATGATCAGTACACTAAGGCACTTGGTTCCCCAAATTTCGTTCTTCTATGATTTCGCGTTCATTTCCAGTAACAGTTTGAATTTTTAGGTTTCACTCTGTTTTCTCCTATATTGATAGATGTATTTGGAACTCTAAATCCAACACGGTTTGTGCTAGCTTCTTGAAACTTGACACAACAAAGTAGTTTCACGTTCTATCTCTACGTTTTGTTTCCTCTTGATGTAGCCCTAAGCAGTGACTGGCGAGAAACACTTTCATGGGAAGGGGTTGCCAAGCTTCCAAAAATTACGAATTTCCAGAAATCTCAGCAAATATTTTTTCACCCAAACTGGATGATACTTTCAGGTAATGATCAGTACACTAAGGCGACTTGGTTCCCCAAATTTCGTTCTTCTATGTTGAAGCGTTCATTTCCAGTAACAGTTTGAATTTTTAGGTTTCACTCTGTTTTCTCCTATATTGATAGATGTATTTGGAACTCTAAATCCAACACGGTTTGTGCTAGCTTCTTGAAACTTGACACAACAAAGTAGTTTCATGTTCTATCTCTACATTGTGTTTCCTCTTGATGTAGCCCTAAGCAGTGACTGGCGAGAAACACGTTCATGGGAAGGGGTTGCCAAGCTTCCAAAAATTACGAATCTCCAGAAATCTCAGCAAATATTTTTTCACCCAAACTCGATGACACTTTCACGTAATGATCAGGACACTAAGGCGACTTGGTTCCCCAAATTTCGTTCTTCTATGTTGAAGCGTTCATTTCCAGTAACAGTTTGAATTTTTAGGTTTCACTCTGTTTTCTCCTATATTGATAGATGTATTTGGAACTCTAAATCCAACACGGTTTGTGCTAGCTTCTTGAAACTTGACACAACAAAGTAGTTTCACGTTCTATCTCTACGTTTTGTTTCCTCTTGATGTAGCCCTAAGCAGTGACTGGCGAGAAACACTTTCATGGAACGGGGTTGCCAAGCTTCCAAAAATTACGAATCTCCAGAAATCTCAGCAAATATTTTTTCACCCAAACTGGATGATACTTTCAGGTAATGATCAGTACACTAAGGCGACTTGGTTCCCCAAATTTCGTTCTTCTCTGTTGAAGCGTTCATTTCCAGTAACAGTTTGAATTTTTAGGTTTCACTCTGTTTTCTCCTATATTAATAGATGTATTTGGAACTCTAAATCCAACACGGTTTGTGCTAGCTTCTTGAAACTTGACACAACAAAGTAGTTTCACGTTCTATCTCTAGTTTGTTTCCTCTTGATGTAGCCCTAAGCAGTGACTGGCGAGAAACACTTTCACGGGAAGGGGTTGCCAAGCTTCCAAAAATTACGAATCTCCAGAAATCTCAGCAAATATTTTTTCACCCAAACTGGATGATACTTTCAGGTAATGATTAGTACACTAAGGCGACTTGGTTCCCCAAATTTCGTTCTTCTATGTTGAAGCGTTCATTTCCAGTAACTGTTTGAATTTTTAGGTTTCACTCTGTTTTCTCCTATATTGATAGATGTATTTGGAACTCTAAATCCAACACGGTTTGTGCTAGCTTCTTGAAACTTGACACAACAAAGTAGTTTCACGTTCTATCTCTACGTTTTGTTTCCTCTTGATGTAGCCCTAAGCAGTGACTGGCAAGAAACACTTTCATGGGAAGAGGTTGCCCAGTCTCTAAAAATTACGAATCTCCAGAAATCTCAGCAAATATTTTTTCACCCAAACTGGATGATACTTTCAGGTAATGATCAGTACACTAAGGCGACTTGGTTCCCCAAATTTCGTTCTTCTATGTTGAAGCGTTCATTTCCAGTAACAGTTTGAATTTTTAGGTTTCACTCTGTTTTCTCCTATATTGATAGATGCTTTTGGAACTCTAAATCCAACACGGTTTGTGCTAGCTTCTTGAAACTTGACACAACAAAGTAGTTTCACGTTCTATCTCTAGTTTGTTTCCTCTTGATGTAGCCCTAAGCAGTGACTGGCGAGAAACACTTTCACGGGAAGGGGTTGCCAAGCTTCCAAAAATTACGAATCTCCAGAAATCTCAGCAAATATTTTTTCACCCAAACTGGATGATACTTTCAGGTAATGATTAGTACACTAAGGCGACTTGGTTCCCCAAATTTCGTTCTTCTATGTTGAAGCGTTCATTTCCAGTAACTGTTTGAATTTTTAGGTTTCACTCTGTTTTCTCTTATATTGATAGATGTATTTGGAACTCTAAATCCAACACGGTTTGTTCTAGCTTCTTGAAACTTGACACAACAAAGTAGTTTCACGTTCTATCTCTACGTTTTGTTTCCTCTTGATGTAGCCCTAAGCAGTGACTGGCGAGAAACCCTTTCATGGAATGGGGTTACCAAGCTTCCAAAAATTACGAATCTCCAGAAATCTCAGCAACTATTTTTTCACCCAAACTGGATGATACTTTCAGGTAATGATCAGTACCCTAAGGCGACTTGGTTCCCCAAATTTCGTTCTTCTATGTTGAAGCGTTCATTTCCAGTAACAGTTTGAATTTTTAGGTTTCACTCTGTTTTCTCCTATATTGATAGATGTATTTGGAACTCTAAATCCAACACGGTTTGTGCTAGCTTCTTGAAACTTGACACAACAAAGTAGTTTCACGTTCTATATCTATGTTTTGTTTCCTCTTGATGTATCCCTAAGCAGTGACTGGCGAGAAACACTTTCATGGGAAGGGGTTGCCAAGCTTCAAAAAATTACGAATCTCCAGAAATCTCAGCAAATATTTTTTCACCCAAACTGGATGATACTTTCAGGTAATGATCAGTACACTAAGGCGACTTGGTTCCCCAAATTTCGTTCTTCTATGTTTTCGCGTTCATTTCCAGTAACAGTTTGAATTTTTAGGTTTCACTCTGTTTTCTCCTATATTGATAGATGTATTTGGAACTCTAAATCCAACACGGTTTGTGCTAGCTTCTTGAAACTTGACACAACAAAGTAGTTTCACGTTCTATCTCTACGGTTTGTTTCCTCTTGATGTAGCCCTAAGCAGTGACTGGCGAGAAACACTTTCATGGGAAGGGGTTGCCAAGCTTCCAAAAATTACGAATCTCCAGAAATCTCAGCAAATATTTTTTCACCCAAACTGGATGATACTTTCAGGTAACGATCAGTACACTAAGGCGATTTGGTTCCCCAAATTTCGTTCTTCTATGTTGAAGCGTTCATTTCCAGTAACAGTTTGAATTTTTAGGTTTCACTCTGTTTTCTCCTATATTGATAGATGTATTTGGAACTCTAAATCCAACACGGTTTGTGCTACCTTCTTGAAACTTGACACAACAAAGTAGTCTCACGTTCTATCTCTACGTTTTGTTTCCTCTTGATGTAGCCCTAAGCAGTGACTGGCGAGAAACACTTTCATGGGAAGGGGTTGCCAAGCTTCCAAAAACTACGAATCTCCAGGAATCGCAGCAAATATTTTATGACCCAAACTGGATGATACTTTCAGGTAATGATCAGTACACTAAGGCGACTTGGTTCCCCAAATTTCGTTCTTCTATGTTGAAGCGTTCATTTCCAGTAACAGTTTGAATTTTTAGGTTTCACTCTGTTTTCTCCTATATTGATAGATGTTTTTGGAACTCTAAATCCAACACGGTTTGTGCTAGCTTCTTGAAACTTGACAGAACAAAGTAGTTTCACGTTCTATCTCTACGTTTTGTTTCCTCTTGATGTAGCCCTAAGCAGTGACTGGCGAGAAACACTTTCATGGGAAGGGGTTGCCAAGCTTCCAAAAATTACGAATCTCCAGGAATCTCAGCAAATATTTTTTCACCCAAACTGGATGATACTTTCACGTAATGATCAGTACACTAAGGCGACTTGGTTCCCCAAATTTCGTTCTTCTATGTTGAAGCGTTCATTTCCAGTAACAGTTTGAATTTTTAGGTTTCACTCTGTTTTCTCCTATATTGATAGATGTATTTGGAACTCTAAATCCAACACGGTTTGCGCTAGCTTCTTGAAACTTGACACAACAAAGTAGTTTCACGTTCTATCTCTACGTTTTGTTTCCTCTTGATGTAGCCCTAAGCAGTGACTGGCGAGAAACACTTTCATGGGAAGGGGTTGCCAAGTCTCCAAAAATTACGAATCTCCAGAAATCTCAGCAAATATTTTTTCACCCAAACTGGATGATACTTTCAGGTAATGATCAGTACACTAAGGCGACTTGGTTCCCCAAATTTCATTCTTCTATGTTGAAGCGTTCATTTCCAGTAACAGTTTGATTTTTAGGTTTCACTCTGTTTTCTCCTATATTGATAGATGTATTTGGAACTCTAAATCCAACACGGTTTGTGCTAGCTTCTTGAAACTTGACACAACAAAGTAGTTTCACGTTCTATCTCTACGTTTTGTTTCCTCTTGATGTAGACCTAAGCAGTGACTGGCGAGAAACACTTTCATGGGAAGAGGTTGCCCAGGCTCCAAAAATTACGAATCTCCAGAAATCTCAGCAAATATTTTTTCACCCAAACTGGATGATACTCTCAGGTAATTATCAGTACACTAAGGCGACTTGGTTCCCCAAATTTCATTCTTCTGTGTTGAAGCGTTCATTTCCAGTAACAGTTTGAATTTTTAGGTTTCACTCTGTTTTCTCCTATATTGATAGATGTATTTGGAACTCTAAATCCAACACGGTTTGTGCTAGCTTCTTGAAACTTGACACAACAAAGTAGTTTCACGTTCTATCTCTACATTGTGTTTCCTCTTGACGTAGCCCTAAGCAGTGACTGGCGAGAAACACGTTCATGGGAAGGGGTTGCCAAGCTTCCAAAAATTACGAATCTCCAGAAATCTCAGCAAATATTTTTTCACCCAAACTGGATGATACTTTCAGGTAATGATCAGTACACTAAGGCGACTTGGTTCCCCAAATTTCGTTCTTCTATGTTGAAGCGTTCATTTCCAGTAACAGTTTGAATTTTTAGGTTTCACTCTGTTTTCTTCTATATTGATAGATGTATTTGGAACTCTAAATCCAACAGGGTTTGTGCTAGCTTCTTGAAACTTGACACAACAAAGTAGTTTCACGTTCTATCTCTACGTTTTGTTTCCTCTTGATGTAGCCCTAAGCAGTGACTGGCGAGAAACACTTTCATGGAACGGGGTTGCCAAGCTTCCAAAAATTACGAATCTCCAGAAATCTCAGCAAATATTTTTTCACCCAAACTGGATGATACTTTCAGGTAATGATCAGTACACTAAGGCGACTTGGTTCCCCAAATTTCGTTCTTCTCTGTTGAAGCGTTCATTTCCAGTAACAGTTTGAATTTTTAGGTTTCACTATGTTTTCTCCTATATTAATAGATGTATTTGGAACTCTAAATCCAACACGGTTTGTGCTAGCTTCTTGAAACTTGACACAACAAAGTAGTTTCACGTTCTATCTCTAGTTTGTTTCCTCTTGATGTAGCCCTAAGCAGTGACTGGCGAGAAACACTTTCACGGGAAGGGGTTGCCAAGCTTCCAAAAATTACGAATCTCCAGAAATCTCAGCAAATATCTTTTCACCCAAACTGGATGATAATTTCAGGTAATGATCAGTACACTAAGGCGACTTGGTTCCCCAAATTTCGTTCTTCTATGTTGAAGCGTTCATTTCCAGTAACAGTTTGAATTTTTAGGTTTCACTCTGTTTTCTCCTATATTGATAGATGTATTTGGAACTCTAAATCCAACACGGTTTGTGCTAGCTTCTTGAAACTTGACACAACAAAGTAGTTTCACGTTCTATCTCTACGTTTTGTTTCCTCTTGATGTAGCCCTAAGCAGTGACTGGCGAGAAACACTTTCATGGGAAGAGGTTGCCCAGTCTCCAAAAATTACGAATCTCCAGAAATCTCAGCAAATATTTTTTCACCCAAACTGGATGATACTTTCAGGTAATGATCAGTACACTAAGGCGACTTGGTTCCCCAAATTTCGTTCTTCTATGTTGAAGCGTTCATTTCCAGTAACAGTTTGAATTTTTAGGTTTCACTCTGTTTTCTTCTATATTGATAGATGTATTTGGAACTCTAAATCCAACAGGGTTTGTGCTAGCTTCTTGAAACTTGACACAACAAAGTAGTTTCACGTTCTATCTCTACGTTTTGTTTCCTCTTGATGTAGCCCTAAGCAGTGACTGGCGAGAAACACTTTCATGGAACGGGGTTGCCAAGCTTCCAAAAATTACGAATCTCCAGAAATCTCAGCAAATATTTTTTCACCCAAACTGGATGATACTTTCAGGTAATGATCAGTACACTAAGGCGACTTGGTTCCCCAAATTTCGTTCTTCTCTGTTGAAGCGTTCATTTCCAGTAACAGTTTGAATTTTTAGGTTTCACTATGTTTTCTCCTATATTAATAGATGTATTTGGAACTCTAAATCCAACACGGTTTGTGCTAGCTTCTTGAAACTTGACACAACAAAGTAGTTTCACGTTCTATCTCTAGTTTGTTTCCTCTTGATGTAGCCCTAAGCAGTGACTGGCGAGAAACACTTTCACGGGAAGGGGTTGCCAAGCTTCCAAAAATTACGAATCTCCAGAAATCTCAGCAAATATCTTTTCACCCAAACTGGATGATACTTTCAGGTAATGATCAGTACACTAAGGCGACTTGGTTCCCCAAATTTCGTTCTTCTATGTTGAAGCGTTCATTTCCAGTAACAGTTTGAATTTTTAGGTTTCACTCTGTTTTCTCCTATATTGATAGATGTATTTGGAACTCTAAATCCAACACGGTTTGTGCTAGCTTCTTGAAACTTGACACAACAAAGTAGTTTCACGTTCTATCTCTACGTTTTGTTTCCTCTTGATGTAGCCCTAAGCAGTGACTGGCGAGAAACACTTTCATGGGAAGAGGTTGCCCAGTCTCCAAAAATTACGAATCTCCAGAAATCTCAGCAAATATTTTTTCACCCAAACTGGATGATACTTTCAGGTAATGATCAGTACACTAAGGCGACTTGGTTCCCCAAAATTTCGTTCTTCTATGTTGAAGCGTTCATTTCCAGTAACAGTTTGAATTTTTAGGTTTCACTCTGTTTTCTCCTATATTGATAGATGTATTTGGAACTCTAAATCCAACACGGTTTGTGCTAGCTTCTTGAAACTTGACACAACAAATTAGTTTCACGTTCTATCTCTACGTTTTGTTTCCTCTTGATGTAGCCCTAAGCAGTGACTGGCGAGAAACACTTTCATGGGAAGGGGTTGCCAAGCTTCCAAAAACTACAAATCTCCAGAAATATCAGCAAATATTTTTTCACCCAAACTGGATGACACTTTCAGGTAATGATCAGTACACTAAGGCACTTGGTTCCCCAAATTTCGTTCTTCTATGATTTCGCGTTCATTTCCAGTAACAGTTTGAATTTTTAGGTTTCACTCTGTTTTCTCCTATATTGATAGATGTATTTGGAACTCTAAATCCAACACGGTTTGTGCTAGCTTCTTGAAACTTGACACAACAAAGTAGTTTCACGTTCTATCTCTACGTTTTGTTTCCTCTTGATGTAGCCCTAAGCAGTGACTGGCGAGAAACACTTTCATGGGAAGGGGTTGCCAAGCTTCCAAAAATTACGAATTTCCAGAAATCTCAGCAAATATTTTTTCACCCAAACTGGATGATACTTTCAGGTAATGATCAGTACACTAAGGCGACTTGGTTCCCCAAATTTCGTTCTTCTATGTTGAAGCGTTCATTTCCAGTAACAGTTTGAATTTTTAGGTTTCACTCTGTTTTCTCCTATATTGATAGATGTATTTGGAACTCTAAATCCAACACGGTTTGTGCTAGCTTCTTGAAACTTGACACAACAAAGTAGTTTCATGTTCTATCTCTACATTGTGTTTCCTCTTGATGTAGCCCTAAGCAGTGACTGGCGAGAAACACGTTCATGGGAAGGGGTTGCCAAGCTTCCAAAAATTACGAATCTCCAGAAATCTCAGCAAATATTTTTTCACCCAAACTCGATGACACTTTCACGTAATGATCAGGACACTAAGGCGACTTGGTTCCCCAAATTTCGTTCTTCTATGTTGAAGCGTTCATTTCCAGTAACAGTTTGAATTTTTAGGTTTCACTCTGTTTTCTCCTATATTGATAGATGTATTTGGAACTCTAAATCCAACACGGTTTGTGCTAGCTTCTTGAAACTTGACACAACAAAGTAGTTTCACGTTCTATCTCTACGTTTTGTTTCCTCTTGATGTAGCCCTAAGCAGTGACTGGCGAGAAACACTTTCATGGAACGGGGTTGCCAAGCTTCCAAAAATTACGAATCTCCAGAAATCTCAGCAAATATTTTTTCACCCAAACTGGATGATACTTTCAGGTAATGATCAGTACACTAAGGCGACTTGGTTCCCCAAATTTCGTTCTTCTATGTTGAAGCGTTCATTTCCAGTAACAGTTTGAATTTTTAGGTTTCACTATGTTTTCTCCTATATTAATAGATGTATTTGGAACTCTAAATCCAACACGGTTTGTGCTAGCTTCTTGAAACTTGACACAACAAAGTAGTTTCACGTTCTATCTCTAGTTTGTTTCCTCTTGATGTAGCCCTAAGCAGTGACTGGCGAGAAACACTTTCATGGGAAGGGGTTGCCAAGCTTCAAAAAATTACGAATCTCCAGAAATCTCAGCAAATATTTTTTCACCCAAACTGGATGATACTTTCAGGTAATGATCAGTACACTAAGGCGACTTGGTTCCCCAAATTTCGTTCTTCTATGTTTTCGCGTTCATTTCCAGTAACAGTTTGAATTTTTAGGTTTCACTCTGTTTTCTCCTATATTGATAGATGTATTTGGAACTCTAAATCCAACACGGTTTGTGCTAGCTTCTTGAAACTTGACACAACAAAGTAGTTTCACGTTCTATCTCTACGGTTTGTTTCCTCTTGATGTAGCCCTAAGCAGTGACTGGCGAGAAACACTTTCATGGGAAGGGGTTGCCAAGCTTCCAAAAATTACGAATCTCCAGAAATCTCAGCAAATATTTTTTCACCCAAACTGGATGATACTTTCAGGTAACGATCAGTACACTAAGGCGACTTGGTTCCCCAAATTTCGTTCTTCTATGTTGAAGCGTTCATTTCCAGTAACAGTTTGAATTTTTAGGTTTCACTCTGTTTTCTCCTATATTGATAGATGTATTTGGAACTCTAAATCCAACACGGTTTGTGCTACCTTCTTGAAACTTGACACAACAAAGTAGTCTCACGTTCTATCTCTACGTTTTGTTTCCTCTTGATGTAGCCCTAAGCAGTGACTGGCGAGAAACACTTTCATGGGAAGGGGTTGCCAAGCTTCCAAAAACTACGAATCTCCAGGAATCGCAGCAAATATTTTATGACCCAAACTGGATGATACTTTCAGGTAATGATCAGTACACTAAGGCGACTTGGTTCCCCAAATTTCGTTCTTCTATGTTGAAGCGTTCATTTCCAGTAACAGTTTGAATTTTTAGGTTTCACTCTGTTTTCTCCTATATTGATAGATGTTTTTGGAACTCTAAATCCAACACGGTTTGTGCTAGCTTCTTGAAACTTGACAGAACAAAGTAGTTTCACGTTCTATCTCTACGTTTTGTTTCCTCTTGATGTAGCCCTAAGCAGTGACTGGCGAGAAACACTTTCATGGGAAGGGGTTGCCAAGCTTCCAAAAATTACGAATCTCCAGGAATCTCAGCAAATATTTTTTCACCCAAACTGGATGATACTTTCAGGTAATGATCAGTACACTAAGGCGACTTGGTTCCCCAAATTTCGTTCTTCTATGTTGAAGCGTTCATTTCCAGTAACAGTTTGAATTTTTAGGTTTCACTCTGTTTTCTCCTATATTGATAGATGTATTTGGAACTCTAAATCCAACACGGTTTGCGCTAGCTTCTTGAAACTTGACACAACAAAGTAGTTTCACGTTCTATCTCTACGTTTTGTTTCCTCTTGATGTAGCCCTAAGCAGTGACTGGCGAGAAACACTTTCATGGGAAGGGGTTGCCAAGTCTCCAAAAATTACGAATCTCCAGAAATCTCAGCAAATATTTTTTCACCCAAACTGGATGATACTTTCAGGTAATGATCAGTACACTAAGGCGACTTGGTTCCCCAAATTTCATTCTTCTATGTTGAAGCGTTCATTTCCAGTAACAGTTTGAATTTTTAGGTTTCACTCTGTTTTCTCCTATATTGATAGATGTATTTGGAACTCTAAATCCAACACGGTTTGTGCTAGCTTCTTGAAACTTGACACAACAAAGTAGTTTCACGTTCTATCTCTACGTTTTGTTTCCTCTTGATGTAGACCTAAGCAGTGACTGGCGAGAAACACTTTCATGGGAAGAGGTTGCCCAGGCTCCAAAAATTACGAATCTCCAGAAATCTCAGCAAATATTTTTTCACCCAAACTGGATGATACTTTCAGGTAATTATCAGTACACTAAGGCGACTTGGTTCCCCAAATTTCATTCTTCTGTGTTGAAGCGTTCATTTCCAGTAACAGTTTGAATTTTT
Organism: Spermophilus citellus; assembly: GCF_964194105.1. NCBI lineage: Eukaryota > Metazoa > Chordata > Mammalia > Rodentia > Sciuridae > Spermophilus > Spermophilus citellus. The sequence goes on from NC_138183.1 coordinate 107,392,190, forward strand.
AGGTTTCACTCTGTTTTCTCCTATATTGATAGATGTATTTGGAACTCTAAATCCAACACGGTTTGTGCTAGCTTCTTGAAACTTGACACAACAAAGTAGTTTCACGTTCTATCTCTACATTGTGTTTCCTCTTGACGTAGCCCTAAGCAGTGACTGGCGAGAAACACGTTCATGGGAAGGGGTTGCCAAGCTTCCAAAAATTACGAATCTCCAGAAATCTCAGCAAATATTTTTTCACCCAAACTGGATGATACTTTCAGGTAATGATCAGTACACTAAGGCGACTTGGTTCCCCAAATTTCGTTCTTCTATGTTGAAGCGTTCATTTCCAGTAACAGTTTGAATTTTTAGGTTTCACTATGTTTTCTCCTATATTAATAGATGTATTTGGAACTCTAAATCCAACACGGTTTGTGCTAGCTTCTTGAAACTTGACACAACAAAGTAGTTTCACGTTCTATCTCTAGTTTGTTTCCTCTTGATGTAGCCCTAAGCAGTGACTGGCGAGAAACACTTTCATGGGAAGGGGTTGCCAAGCTTCAAAAAATTACGAATCTCCAGAAATCTCAGCAAATATTTTTTCACCCAAACTGGATGATACTTTCAGGTAATGATCAGTACACTAAGGCGACTTGGTTCCCCAAATTTCGTTCTTCTATGTTTTCGCGTTCATTTCCAGTAACAGTTTGAATTTTTAGGTTTCACTCTGTTTTCTCCTATATTGATAGATGTATTTGGAACTCTAAATCCAACACGGTTTGTGCTAGCTTCTTGAAACTTGACACAACAAAGTAGTTTCACGTTCTATCTCTACGGTTTGTTTCCTCTTGATGTAGCCCTAAGCAGTGACTGGCGAGAAACACTTTCATGGGAAGGGGTTGCCAAGCTTCCAAAAATTACGAATCTCCAGAAATCTCAGCAAATATTTTTTCACCCAAACTGGATGATACTTTCAGGTAACGATCAGTACACTAAGGCGACTTGGTTCCCCAAATTTCGTTCTTCTATGTTGAAGCGTTCATTTCCAGTAACAGTTTGAATTTTTAGGTTTCACTCTGTTTTCTCCTATATTGATAGATGTATTTGGAACTCTAAATCCAACACGGTTTGTGCTACCTTCTTGAAACTTGACACAACAAAGTAGTCTCACGTTCTATCTCTACGTTTTGTTTCCTCTTGATGTAGCCCTAAGCAGTGACTGGCGAGAAACACTTTCATGGGAAGGGGTTGCCAAGCTTCCAAAAACTACGAATCTCCAGGAATCGCAGCAAATATTTTATGACCCAAACTGGATGATACTTTCAGGTAATGATCAGTACACTAAGGCGACTTGGTTCCCCAAATTTCGTTCTTCTATGTTGAAGCGTTCATTTCCAGTAACAGTTTGAATTTTTAGGTTTCACTCTGTTTTCTCCTATATTGATAGATGTTTTTGGAACTCTAAATCCAACACGGTTTGTGCTAGCTTCTTGAAACTTGACAGAACAAAGTAGTTTCACGTTCTATCTCTACGTTTTGTTTCCTCTTGATGTAGCCCTAAGCAGTGACTGGCGAGAAACACTTTCATGGGAAGGGGTTGCCAAGCTTCCAAAAATTACGAATCTCCAGGAATCTCAGCAAATATTTTTTCACCCAAACTGGATGATACTTTCAGGTAATGATCAGTACACTAAGGCGACTTGGTTCCCCAAATTTCGTTCTTCTATGTTGAAGCGTTCATTTCCAGTAACAGTTTGAATTTTTAGGTTTCACTCTGTTTTCTCCTATATTGATAGATGTATTTGGAACTCTAAATCCAACACGGTTTGCGCTAGCTTCTTGAAACTTGACACAACAAAGTAGTTTCACGTTCTATCTCTACGTTTTGTTTCCTCTTGATGTAGCCCTAAGCAGTGACTGGCGAGAAACACTTTCATGGGAAGGGGTTGCCAAGTCTCCAAAAATTACGAATCTCCAGAAATCTCAGCAAATATTTTTTCACCCAAACTGGATGATACTTTCAGGTAATGATCAGTACACTAAGGCGACTTGGTTCCCCAAATTTCATTCTTCTATGTTGAAGCGTTCATTTCCAGTAACAGTTTGAATTTTTAGGTTTCACTCTGTTTTCTCCTATATTGATAGATGTATTTGGAACTCTAAATCCAACACGGTTTGTGCTAGCTTCTTGAAACTTGACACAACAAAGTAGTTTCACGTTCTATCTCTACGTTTTGTTTCCTCTTGATGTAGACCTAAGCAGTGACTGGCGAGAAACACTTTCATGGGAAGAGGTTGCCCAGGCTCCAAAAATTACGAATCTCCAGAAATCTCAGCAAATATTTTTTCACCCAAACTGGATGATACTTTCAGGTAATTATCAGTACACTAAGGCGACTTGGTTCCCCAAATTTCATTCTTCTGTGTTGAAGCGTTCATTTCCAGTAACAGTTTGAATTTTTAGGTTTCACTCTGTTTTCTCCTATATTGATAGATGTATTTGGAACTCTAAATCCAACACGGTTTGTGCTAGCTTCTTGAAACTTGACACAACAAAGTAGTTTCACGTTCTATCTCTACATTGTGTTTCCTCTTGACGTAGCCCTAAGCAGTGACTGGCGAGAAACACGTTCATGGGAAGGGGTTGCCAAGCTTCCAAAAATTACGAATCTCCAGAAATCTCAGCAAATATTTTTTCACCCAAACTGGATGATACTTTCAGGTAATGATCAGTACACTAAGGCGACTTGGTTCCCCAAATTTCGTTCTTCTATGTTGAAGCGTTCATTTCCAGTAACAGTTTGAATTTTTAGGTTTCACTCTGTTTTCTTCTATATTGATAGATGTATTTGGAACTCTAAATCCAACAGGGTTTGTGCTAGCTTCTTGAAACTTGACACAACAAAGTAGTTTCACGTTCTATCTCTACGTTTTGTTTCCTCTTGATGTAGCCCTAAGCAGTGACTGGCGAGAAACACTTTCATGGAACGGGGTTGCCAAGCTTCCAAAAATTACGAATCTCCAGAAATCTCAGCAAATATTTTTTCACCCAAACTGGATGATACTTTCAGGTAATGATCAGTACACTAAGGCGACTTGGTTCCCCAAAATTTCGTTCTTCTATGTTGAAGCGTTCATTTCCAGTAACAGTTTGAATTTTTAGGTTTCACTCTGTTTTCTCCTATATTGATAGATGTATTTGGAACTCTAAATCCAACACGGTTTGTGCTAGCTTCTTGAAACTTGACACAACAAATTAGTTTCACGTTCTATCTCTACGTTTTGTTTCCTCTTGATGTAGCCCTAAGCAGTGACTGGCGAGAAACACTTTCATGGGAAGGGGTTGCCAAGCTTCCAAAAACTACAAATCTCCAGAAATATCAGCAAATATTTTTTCACCCAAACTGGATGACACTTTCAGGTAATGATCAGTACACTAAGGCACTTGGTTCCCCAAATTTCGTTCTTCTATGATTTCGCGTTCATTTCCAGTAACAGTTTGAATTTTTAGGTTTCACTCTGTTTTCTCCTATATTGATAGATGTATTTGGAACTCTAAATCCAACACGGTTTGTGCTAGCTTCTTGAAACTTGACACAACAAAGTAGTTTCACGTTCTATCTCTACGTTTTGTTTCCTCTTGATGTAGCCCTAAGCAGTGACTGGCGAGAAACACTTTCATGGGAAGGGGTTGCCAAGCTTCCAAAAATTACGAATTTCCAGAAATCTCAGCAAATATTTTTTCACCCAAACTGGATGATACTTTCAGGTAATGATCAGTACACTAAGGCGACTTGGTTCCCCAAATTTCGTTCTTCTATGTTGAAGCGTTCATTTCCAGTAACAGTTTGAATTTTTAGGTTTCACTCTGTTTTCTCCTATATTGATAGATGTATTTGGAACTCTAAATCCAACACGGTTTGTGCTAGCTTCTTGAAACTTGACACAACAAAGTAGTTTCATGTTCTATCTCTACATTGTGTTTCCTCTTGATGTAGCCCTAAGCAGTGACTGGCGAGAAACACGTTCATGGGAAGGGGTTGCCAAGCTTCCAAAAATTACGAATCTCCAGAAATCTCAGCAAATATTTTTTCACCCAAACTCGATGACACTTTCACGTAATGATCAGGACACTAAGGCGACTTGGTTCCCCAAATTTCGTTCTTCTATGTTGAAGCGTTCATTTCCAGTAACAGTTTGAATTTTTAGGTTTCACTCTGTTTTCTCCTATATTGATAGATGTATTTGGAACTCTAAATCCAACACGGTTTGTGCTAGCTTCTTGAAACTTGACACAACAAAGTAGTTTCACGTTCTATCTCTACGTTTTGTTTCCTCTTGATGTAGCCCTAAGCAGTGACTGGCGAGAAACACTTTCATGGAACGGGGTTGCCAAGCTTCCAAAAATTACGAATCTCCAGAAATCTCAGCAAATATTTTTTCACCCAAACTGGATGATACTTTCAGGTAATGATCAGTACACTAAGGCGACTTGGTTCCCCAAATTTCGTTCTTCTCTGTTGAAGCGTTCATTTCCAGTAACAGTTTGAATTTTTAGGTTTCACTCTGTTTTCTCCTATATTAATAGATGTATTTGGAACTCTAAATCCAACACGGTTTGTGCTAGCTTCTTGAAACTTGACACAACAAAGTAGTTTCACGTTCTATCTCTAGTTTGTTTCCTCTTGATGTAGCCCTAAGCAGTGACTGGCGAGAAACACTTTCACGGGAAGGGGTTGCCAAGCTTCCAAAAATTACGAATCTCCAGAAATCTCAGCAAATATTTTTTCACCCAAACTGGATGATACTTTCAGGTAATGATTAGTACACTAAGGCGACTTGGTTCCCCAAATTTCGTTCTTCTATGTTGAAGCGTTCATTTCCAGTAACTGTTTGAATTTTTAGGTTTCACTCTGTTTTCTCCTATATTGATAGATGTATTTGGAACTCTAAATCCAACACGGTTTGTGCTAGCTTCTTGAAACTTGACACAACAAAGTAGTTTCACGTTCTATCTCTACGTTTTGTTTCCTCTTGATGTAGCCCTAAGCAGTGACTGGCAAGAAACACTTTCATGGGAAGAGGTTGCCCAGTCTCTAAAAATTACGAATCTCCAGAAATCTCAGCAAATATTTTTTCACCCAAACTGGATGATACTTTCAGGTAATGATCAGTACACTAAGGCGACTTGGTTCCCCAAATTTCGTTCTTCTATGTTGAAGCGTTCATTTCCAGTAACAGTTTGAATTTTTAGGTTTCACTCTGTTTTCTCCTATATTGATAGATGCTTTTGGAACTCTAAATCCAACACGGTTTGTGCTAGCTTCTTGAAACTTGACACAACAAAGTAGTTTCACGTTCTATCTCTACGTTTTGTTTCCTCTTGATGTAGCCCTAAGCAGTGACTGGTGAGACACACTTTCATGGGAAGGGGTTGCCAAGCTTCCAAAAATTACGAATCTCCAGAAATCTCAGCAAATATTTTTTCACCCAAACTCGATGATACTTTCAGGTAATGATCAGTACACTAAGGCGACTTGGTTCCCCAAATTTCGTTCTTCTATGTTGAAGCGTTCATTTCCAGTAACAGTTTGAATTTTTAGGTTTCACTCTGTTTTCTCTTATATTGATAGATGTATTTGGAACTCTAAATCCAACACGGTTTGTTCTAGCTTCTTGAAACTTGACACAACAAAGTAGTTTCACGTTCTATCTCTACGTTTTGTTTCCTCTTGATGTAGCCCTAAGCAGTGACTGGCGAGAAACCCTTTCATGGAATGGGGTTACCAAGCTTCCAAAAATTACGAATCTCCAGAAATCTCAGCAACTATTTTTTCACCCAAACTGGATGATACTTTCAGGTAATGATCAGTACACTAAGGCGACTTGGTTCCCCAAATTTCGTTCTTCTATGTTGAAGCGTTCATTTCCAGTAACAGTTTGAATTTTTAGGTTTCACTCTGTTTTCTCCTATATTGATAGATGTTTTTGGAACTCTAAATCCAACACGGTTTGTGCTAGCTTCTTGAAACTTGACACAACAAAGTAGTTTCACGTTCTATCTCTAGTTTGTTTCCTCTTGATGTAGCCCTAAGCAGTGACTGGCGAGAAACTCTTTCACGGGAAGGGGTTGCCAAGCTTCCAAAAATTACGAATCTCCAGAAATCTCAGCAAATATTTTTTCACCCAAACTGGATGATACTTTCAGGTAATGATCAGTACCCTAAGGCGACTTGGTTCCCCAAATTTCGTTCTTCTATGTTGAAGCGTTCATTTCCAGTAACAGTTTGAATTTTTAGGTTTCACTCTGTTTTCTCCTATATTGATAGATGTATTTGGAACTCTAAATCCAACACGGTTTGTGCTAGCTTCTTGAAACTTGACACAACAAAGTAGTTTCACGTTCTATCTCTACGTTTTGTTTCCTCTTGATGTAGCCCTAAGCAGTGACTGGCGAGAAACACTTTCACGGGAAGGGGTTGCCAAGCTTCCAAAAATTATGAATCTCCAGAAATCTCAGCAAATATTTTTTCACCCAAACTGGATGATACTTTCAGGTAATGATCAGTACACTAAGGCGACTTGGTTCCCCAAAATTTCGTTCTTCTATGTTGAAGCGTTCATTTCCAGTAACAGTTTGAATTTTTAGGTTTCACTCTGTTTTCTCCTATATTGATAGATGTATTTGGAACTCTAAATCCAACACGGTTTGTGCTAGCTTCTTGAAACTTGACACAACAAAATAGTTTCATGTTCTATCTCTACATTGTGTTTCCTCTTGATGTAGCCCTAAGCAGTGACTGGCGAGAAACACGTTCATTGGAAGGGGTTGCCAAGCTTCCAAAAATTAAGAATCTCCAGAAATCTCAGCAAATATTTTTTCACCCAAACTCGATGACACTTTCAGGTAATGATCAGTACACTAAGGCACTTGGTTCCCCAAATTTCGTTCTTCTATGATTTCACGTTCATTTCCAGTAACAGTTTGAATTTTTAGGTTTCACTCTGTTTTCTCCTATATTGATAGATGTATTTGGAACTCTAAATCCAACACGGTTTGTGCTAGCTTCTTGAAACTTGACACAACAAAGTAGTTTCACGTTCTATCTCTACGTTTTGTTTCCTCTTGATGTAGCCCTAAGCAGTGACTGGCAAGAATCACTTTCATGGGAAGGGGTTGCCAAGCCTCCAAAAACTACGAATCTCCAGAAATCTCAGCAAATATTTTTTCACCCAAACTGGATGATACTTTCAGGTAATGATCAGTACACTTAGGCGACTTGGTTCCCCAAATTTCGTTCTTCTATGTTGAAGCGTTCATTTCCAGTAACAGTTTGAATTTTTAGGTTTCACTCTGTTTTCTCCTATATTGATAGATGTATTTGTAACTGTAAATCCAACACGGTTTGTGCTAGCTTCTTGAAACTTGACACAACAAAGTAGTTTCACGTTCTATCTCTACGGTTTGTTTCCTCTTGATGTAGCCCTAAGCAGTGACTGGCGAGAAACACTTTCATGGGAAGAGGTTGCCCAGTCTCCAAAAATTACGAATCTCCAGAAATCTCAGCAAATATTTTTTCACCCAAACTGGATGATACTTTCAGGTAATGATCAGTACACTAAGGCGACTTGGTTCCCCAAATTTCGTTCTTCTATGTTGAAGCGTTCATTTCCAGTAACAGTTTGAATTTTTAGGTTTCACTCTGTTTTCTCCTATATTGATAGATGTATTTGGAACTCGAAGTCCAACACGGTTTGTGCTAGCTTCTTGAAACTTGACACAACAAAGTAGTTTCACGTTCTATCTCTACGTTTTGTTTCCTCTTGATGTAGCCCTAAGCAGTGACTGGCGAGAAACACTTTCATGGGAAGGGGTTGCCAAGCTTCCAAAAACTACGAATCTCCAGAAATATCAGCAAATATTTTTTCAACCAAACTGGATGATACTTTCAGGTAATGATCAGTACACTAAGGCGACTTGGTTCCCCAAATTTCGTTCTTCTATGTTGAAGCGTTCATTTCCAGTAACAGTTTGAATTTTTAGGTTTCACTCTGTTTTCTCCTATATTGATAGATGCTTTTGGAACTCTAAATCCAACACGGTTTGTGCTAGCTTCTTGAAACTTGACACAACAAAGTAGTTTCACGTTCTATCTCTACGTTTTGTTTCCTCTTGATGTAGCCCTAAGCAGTGACTGGTGAGACACACTTTCATGGGAAGGGGTTGCCAAGCTTCCAAAAATTACGAATCTCCAGAAATCTCAGCAAATATTTTTTCACCCAAACTCGATGATACTTTCAGGTAATGATCAGTACACTAAGGCGACTTGGTTCCCCAAATTTCGTTCTTCTATGTTGAAGCGTTCATTTCCAGTAACAGTTTGAATTTTTAGGTTTCACTCTGTTTTCTCTTATATTGATAGATGTATTTGGAACTCTAAATCCAACACGGTTTGTTCTAGCTTCTTGAAACTTGACACAACAAAGTAGTTTCACGTTCTATCTCTACGTTTTGTTTCCTCTTGATGTAGCCCTAAGCAGTGACTGGCGAGAAACCCTTTCATGGAATGGGGTTACCAAGCTTCCAAAAATTACGAATCTCCAGAAATCTCAGCAACTATTTTTTCACCCAAACTGGATGATACTTTCAGGTAATGATCAGTACACTAAGGCGACTTGGTTCCCCAAATTTCGTTCTTCTATGTTGAAGCGTTCATTTCCAGTAACAGTTTGAATTTTTAGGTTTCACTCTGTTTTCTCCTATATTGATAGATGTTTTTGGAACTCTAAATCCAACACGGTTTGTGCTAGCTTCTTGAAACTTGACACAACAAAGTAGTTTCACGTTCTATCTCTAGTTTGTTTCCTCTTGATGTAGCCCTAAGCAGTGACTGGCGAGAAACACTTTCACGGGAAGGGGTTGCCAAGCTTCCAAAAATTACGAATCTCCAGAAATCTCAGCAAATATTTTTTCACCCAAACTGGATGATACTTTCAGGTAATGATCAGTACCCTAAGGCGACTTGGTTCCCCAAATTTCGTTCTTCTATGTTGAAGCGTTCATTTCCAGTAACAGTTTGAATTTTTAGGTTTCACTCTGTTTTCTCCTATATTGATAGATGTATTTGGAACTCTAAATCCAACACGGTTTGTGCTAGCTTCTTGAAACTTGACACAACAAAGTAGTTTCACGTTCTATCTCTACGTTTTGTTTCCTCTTGATGTAGCCCTAAGCAGTGACTGGCGAGAAACACTTTCACGGGAAGGGTTGCCAAGCTTCCAAAAATTATGAATCTCCAGAAATCTCAGCAAATATTTTTTCACCCAAACTGGATGATACTTTCAGGTAATGATCAGTACACTAAGGCGACTTGGTTCCCCAAAATTTCGTTCTTCTATGTTGAAGCGTTCATTTCCAGTAACAGTTTGAATTTTTAGGTTTCACTCTGTTTTCTCCTATATTGATAGATGTATTTGGAACTCTAAATACAACACGGTTTGTGCTAGCTTCTTGAAACTTGACACAACAAAATAGTTTCATGTTCTATCTCTACATTGTGTTTCCTCTTGATGTAGCCCTAAGCAGTGACTGGCGAGAAACACGTTCATGGGAAGGGGTTGCCAAGCTTCCAAAAATTAAGAATCTCCAGAAATCTCAGCAAATATTTTTTCACCCAAACTCGATGACACTTTCAGGTAATGATCAGTACACTAAGGCACTTGGTTCCCCAAATTCCGTTCTTCTATGATTTCACGTTCATTTCCAGTAACAGTTTGAATTTTTAGGTTTCACTCTGTTTTCTCCTATATTGATAGATGTATTTGGAACTCTAAATCCAACACGGTTTGTGCTAGCTTCTTGAAACTTGACACAACAAAGTAGTTTCACGTTCTATCTCTACGTTTTGTTTCCTCTTGATGTAGCCCTAAGCAGTGACTGGCAAGAATCACTTTCATGGGAAGGGGTTGCCAAGCCTCCAAAAACTACGAATCTCCAGAAATCTCAGCAAATATTTTTTCACCCAAACTGGATGATACTTTCAGGTAATGATCAGTACACTTAGGCGACTTGGTTCCCCAAATTTCATTCTTCTATGTTGAAGCGTTCATTTCCAGTAACAGTTTGAATTTTTAGGTTTCACTCTGTTTTCTCCTATATTGATAGATGTATTTGTAACTGTAAATCCAACACGGTTTGTGCTAGCTTCTTGAAACTTGACACAACAAAGTAGTTTCACGTTCTATCTCTACGGTTTGTTTCCTCTTGATGTAGCCCTAAGCAGTGACTGGCGAGAAACACTTTCATGGGAAGAGGTTGCCCAGTCTCCAAAAATTACGAATCTCCAGAAATCTCAGCAAATATTTTTTCACCCAAACTGGATGATACTTTCAGGTAATGATCAGTACACTAAGGCGACTTGGTTCCCCAAATTTCGTTCTTCTATGTTGAAGCGTTCATTTCCAGTAACAGTTTGAATTTTTAGGTTTCACTCTGTTTTCTCCTATATTGATAGATGTATTTGGAACTCGAAGTCCAACACGGTTTGTGCTAGCTTCTTGAAACTTGACACAACAAAGTAGTTTCACGTTCTATCTCTACGTTTTGTTTCCTCTTGATGTAGCCCTAAGCAGTGACTGGCGAGAAACACTTTCATGGGAAGGGGTTGCCAAGCTTCCAAAAACTACGAATCTCCAGAAATATCAGCAAATATTTTTTCAACCAAACTGGATGACACTTTCAGGTAATGATCAGTACACTAAGTTGACTTGGTTCCCCAAATTTCGTTCTTCTATGTTTTCGCGTTCATTTCCAGTAACAGTTTGAATTTTTAGGTTTCACTCTGTTTTCTCCTGTATTGATAGATGTATTTGGAACTCTAAATGCAACACGGTTTGTGCTAGCTTCTTGAAACTTGACACAACAAAGTAGTTTCACGTTCTATATCTATGTTTTGTTTCCTCTTGATGTATCCCTAAGCAGTGACTGGCGAGAAACACTTTCATGGGAAGGGGTGGCCAAGCTTCAAAAAATTACGAATCTCCAGAAATCTCAGCAAATATTTTTTCACCCAAACTGGATGATACTTTCAGGTAATGATCAGTACACTAAGGCGACTTGGTTCCCCAAATTTCGTTCTTCTATGTTTTCGCGTTCATTTCCAGTAACAGTTTGAATTTTTAGGTTTCACTCTGTTTTCTCCTATATTGATAGATGTATTTGGAACTCTAAATCCAACACGGTTTGTGCTAGCTTCTTGAAACTTGACACAACAAAGTAGTTTCACGTTCTATCTCTACGGTTTGTTTCCTCTTGATGTAGCCCTAAGCAGTGACTGGCGAGAAACACTTTCATGGGAAGGGGTTGCCAAGCTTCCAAAAATTACGAATCTCCAGAAATCTCAGCAAATATTTTTTCACCCAAACTGGATGATACTTTCAGGTAACGATCAGTACACTAAGGCGACTTGGTTCCCCAAATTTCGTTCTTCTATGTTGAAGCGTTCATTTCCAGTAACAGTTTGAATTTTTAGGTTTCACTCTGTTTTCTCCTATATTGATAGATGTATTTGTAACTGTAAATCCAACACGGTTTGTGCTAGCTTCTTGAAACTTGACACAACAAAGTAGTTTCACGTTCTATCTCTACGGTTTGTTTCCTCTTGATGTAGACCTAAGCAGTGACTGGCGAGAAACACTTTCATGGGAAGAGGTTGCCCAGTCTCCAAAAATTACGAATCTCCAGAAATCTCAGCAAATATTTTTTCACCCAAACTGGATGATACTTTCAGGTAATGATCAGTACACTAAGGCGACTTGGTTCCCCAAATTTCGTTCTTCTATGTTGAAGCGTTCATTTCCAGTAACAGTTTGAATTTTTAGGTTTCACTCTGTTTTCTCCTATATTGATAGATGTATTTGGAACTCGAAGTCCAACACGGTTTGTGCTAGCTTCTTGAAACTTGACACAACAAAGTAGTTTCACGTTCTATCTCTACGTTTTGTTTCCTCTTGATGTAGCCCTAAGCAGTGACTGGCGAGAAACACTTTCATGGGAAGGGGTTGCCAAGCTTCCAAAAACTACGAATCTCCAGAAATATCAGCAAATATTTTTTCAACCAAACTGGATGATACTTTCAGGTAATGATCAGTACACTAAGGCGACTTGGTTCCCCAAATTTCGTTCTTCTATGTTGAAGCGTTCATTTCCAGTAACAGTTTGAATTTTTAGGTTTCACTCTGTTTTCTCCTATATTGATAGATGCTTTTGGAACTCTAAATCCAACACGGTTTGTGCTAGCTTCTTGAAACTTGACACAACAAAGTAGTTTCACGTTCTATCTCTACGTTTTGTTTCCTCTTGATGTAGCCCTAAGCAGTGACTGGTGAGACACACTTTCATGGGAAGGGGTTGCCAAGCTTCCAAAAATTACGAATCTCCAGAAATCTCAGCAAATATTTTTTCACCCAAACTCGATGATACTTTCAGGTAATGATCAGTACACTAAGGCGACTTGGTTCCCCAAATTTCGTTCTTCTATGTTGAAGCGTTCATTTCCAGTAACAGTTTGAATTTTTAGGTTTCACTCTGTTTTCTCTTATATTGATAGATGTATTTGGAACTCTAAATCCAACACGGTTTGTTCTAGCTTCTTGAAACTTGACACAACAAAGTAGTTTCACGTTCTATCTCTACGTTTTGTTTCCTCTTGATGTAGCCCTAAGCAGTGACTGGCGAGAAACCCTTTCATGGAATGGGGTTACCAAGCTTCCAAAAATTACGAATCTCCAGAAATCTCAGCAACTATTTTTTCACCCAAACTGGATGATACTTTCAGGTAATGATCAGTACACTAAGGCGACTTGGTTCCCCAAATTTCGTTCTTCTATGTTGAAGCGTTCATTTCCAGTAACAGTTTGAATTTTTAGGTTTCACTCTGTTTTCTCCTATATTGATAGATGTTTTTGGAACTCTAAATCCAACACGGTTTGTGCTAGCTTCTTGAAACTTGACACAACAAAGTAGTTTCACGTTCTATCTCTAGTTTGTTTCCTCTTGATGTAGCCCTAAGCAGTGACTGGCGAGAAACACTTTCACGGGAAGGGGTTGCCAAGCTTCCAAAAATTACGAATCTCCAGAAATCTCAGCAAATATTTTTTCACCCAAACTGGATGATACTTTCAGGTAATGATCAGTACCCTAAGGCGACTTGGTTCCCCAAATTTCGTTCTTCTATGTTGAAGCGTTCATTTCCAGTAACAGTTTGAATTTTTAGGTTTCACTCTGTTTTCTCCTATATTGATAGATGTATTTGGAACTCTAAATCCAACACGGTTTGTGCTAGCTTCTTGAAACTTGACACAACAAAGTAGTTTCACGTTCTATCTCTACGTTTTGTTTCCTCTTGATGTAGCCCTAAGCAGTGACTGGCGAGAAACACTTTCACGGGAAGGGTTGCCAAGCTTCCAAAAATTATGAATCTCCAGAAATCTCAGCAAATATTTTTTCACCCAAACTGGATGATACTTTCAGGTAATGATCAGTACACTAAGGCGACTTGGTTCCCCAAAATTTCGTTCTTCTATGTTGAAGCGTTCATTTCCAGTAACAGTTTGAATTTTTAGGTTTCACTCTGTTTTCTCCTATATTGATAGATGTATTTGGAACTCTAAATACAACACGGTTTGTGCTAGCTTCTTGAAACTTGACACAACAAAATAGTTTCATGTTCTATCTCTACATTGTGTTTCCTCTTGATGTAGCCCTAAGCAGTGACTGGCGAGAAACACGTTCATGGGAAGGGGTTGCCAAGCTTCCAAAAATTAAGAATCTCCAGAAATCTCAGCAAATATTTTTTCACCCAAACTCGATGACACTTTCAGGTAATGATCAGTACACTAAGGCACTTGGTTCCCCAAATTCCGTTCTTCTATGATTTCACGTTCATTTCCAGTAACAGTTTGAATTTTTAGGTTTCACTCTGTTTTCTCCTATATTGATAGATGTATTTGGAACTCTAAATCCAACACGGTTTGTGCTAGCTTCTTGAAACTTGACACAACAAAGTAGTTTCACGTTCTATCTCTACGTTTTGTTTCCTCTTGATGTAGCCCTAAGCAGTGACTGGCAAGAATCACTTTCATGGGAAGGGGTTGCCAAGCCTCCAAAAACTACGAATCTCCAGAAATCTCAGCAAATATTTTTTCACCCAAACTGGATGATACTTTCAGGTAATGATCAGTACACTTAGGCGACTTGGTTCCCCAAATTTCGTTCTTCTATGTTGAAGCGTTCATTTCCAGTAACAGTTTGAATTTTTAGGTTTCACTCTGTTTTCTCCTATATTGATAGATGTATTTGTAACTGTAAATCCAACACGGTTTGTGCTAGCTTCTTGAAACTTGACACAACAAAGTAGTTTCACGTTCTATCTCTACGGTTTGTTTCCTCTTGATGTAGCCCTAAGCAGTGACTGGCGAGAAACACTTTCATGGGAAGAGGTTGCCCAGTCTCCAAAAATTACGAATCTCCAGAAATCTCAGCAAATATTTTTTCACCCAAACTGGATGATACTTTCAGGTAATGATCAGTACACTAAGGCGACTTGGTTCCCCAAATTTCGTTCTTCTATGTTGAAGCGTTCATTTCCAGTAACAGTTTGAATTTTTAGGTTTCACTCTGTTTTCTCCTATATTGATAGATGTATTTGGAACTCGAAGTCCAACACGGTTTGTGCTAGCTTCTTGAAACTTGACACAACAAAGTAGTTTCACGTTCTATCTCTACGTTTTGTTTCCTCTTGATGTAGCCCTAAGCAGTGACTGGCGAGAAACACTTTCATGGGAAGGGGTTGCCAAGCTTCCAAAAACTACGAATCTCCAGAAATATCAGCAAATATTTTTTCAACCAAACTGGATGACACTTTCAGGTAATGATCAGTACACTAAGTTGACTTGGTTCCCCAAATTTCGTTCTTCTATGTTTTCGCGTTCATTTCCAGTAACAGTTTGAATTTTTAGGTTTCACTCTGTTTTCTCCTATATTGATAGATGTATTTGGAACTCTAAATGCAACACGGTTTGTGCTAGCTTCTTGAAACTTGACACAACAAAGTAGTTTCACGTTCTATATCTATGTTTTGTTTCCTCTTGATGTATCCCTAAGCAGTGACTGGCGAGAAACACTTTCATGGGAAGGGGTGGCCAAGCTTCAAAAAATTACGAATCTCCAGAAATCTCAGCAAATATTTTTTCACCCAAACTGGATGATACTTTCAGGTAATGATCAGTACACTAAGGCGACTTGGTTCCCCAAATTTCGTTCTTCTATGTTTTCGCGTTCATTTCCAGTAACAGTTTGAATTTTTAGGTTTCACTCTGTTTTCTCCTATATTGATAGATGTATTTGGAACTCTAAATCCAACACGGTTTGTGCTAGCTTCTTGAAACTTGACACAACAAAGTAGTTTCACGTTCTATCTCTACGGTTTGTTTCCTCTTGATGTAGCCCTAAGCAGTGACTGGCGAGAAACACTTTCATGGGAAGGGGTTGCCAAGCTTCCAAAAATTACGAATCTCCAGAAATCTCAGCAAATATTTTTTCACCCAAACTGGATGATACTTTCAGGTAACGATCAGAACACTAAGGCGACTTGGTTCCCCAAATTTCGTTCTTCTATGTTGAAGCGTTCATTTCCAGTAACAGTTTGAATTTTTAGGTTTCACTCTGTTTTCTCCTATATTGATAGATGTATTTGGAACTCTAAATCCAACACGGTTTGTGCTAGCTTCTTGAAACTTGACACAACAAAGTAGTTTCACGTTCTATCTCTACGTTTTGTTTCCTCTTGATGTAGCCCTAAGCAGTGACTGGCGAGAAACACTTTCATGGGAAGGGGTTGCCAAGCTTCCAAAAACTACGAATCTCCAGGAATCGCAGCAAATATTTTATGACCCAAACTGGATGATACTTTCAGGTAATGATCAGTACACTAAGGCGACTTGGTTCCCCAAATTTCGTTCTTCTATGTTGAAGCGTTCATTTCCAGTAACAGTTTGAATTTTTAGGTTTCACTCTGTTTTCTCCTATATTGATAGATGTTTTTGGAACTCTAAATCCAACAAGGTTTGTGCTAGCTTCTTGAAACTTGACAGAACAAAGTAGTTTCACGTTCTATCTCTACGTTTTGTTTCCTCTTGATGTAGCCCTAAGCAGTGACTGGCGAGAAACACTTTCATGGGAAGGGGTTGCCAAGCTTCCAAAAATTACGAATCTCCAGGAATCTCAGCAAATATTTTTTCACCCAAACTGGATGATACTTTCAGGTAATGATCAGTACACTAAGGCGACTTGGTTCCCCAAATTTCGTTCTTCTATGTTGAAGCGTTCATTTCCAGTAACAGTTTGAATTTTTAGGTTTCACTCTGTTTTCTCCTATATTGATAGATGTATTTGGAACTCTAAATCCAACACGGTTTGCGCTAGCTTCTTGAAACTTGACACAACAAAGTAGTTTCACGTTCTATCTCTACGTTTTGTTTCCTCTTGATGTAGCCCTAAGCAGTGACTGGCGAGAAACACTTTCATGGGAAGGGGTTGCCAAGTCTCCAAAAATTACGAATCTCCAGAAATCTCAGCAAATATTTTTTCACCCAAACTGGATGATACTTTCAGGTAATGATCAGTACACTAAGGCGACTTGGTTCCCCAAATTTCATTCTTCTATGTTGAAGCGTTCATTTCCAGTAACAGTTTGAATTTTTAGGTTTCACTCTGTTTTCTCCTATATTGATAGATGTATTTGGAACTCTAAATCCAACACGGTTTGTGCTAGCTTCTGGAAACTTGACACAACAAAGTAGTTTCACGTTCTATCTCTACGTTTTGTTTCCTCTTGATGTAGCCCTAAGCAGTGACTGGCGAGAAACACTTTCATGGAACGGGGTTGCCAAGCTTCCAAAAATTACGAATCTCCAGAAATCTCAGCAAATATTTTTTCACCCAAACTGGATGATACTTTCAGGTAATGATCAGTACACTAAGGCGACTTGGTTCCCCAAATTTCGTTCTTCTCTGTTGAAGCGTTCATTTCCAGTAACAGTTTGAATTTTTAGGTTTCACTATGTTTTCTCCTATATTAATAGATGTATTTGGAACTCTAAATCCAACACGGTTTGTGCTAGCTTCTTGAAACTTGACACAACAAAGTAGTTTCACGTTCTATCTCTAGTTTGTTTCCTCTTGATGTAGCCCTAAGCAGTGACTGGCGAGAAACACTTTCACGGGAAGGGGTTGCCAAGCTTCCAAAAATTACGAATCTCCAGAAATCTCAGCAAATATTTTTTCACCCAAACTGGATGATACTTTCAGGTAATGATCAGTACCCTAAGGCGACTTGGTTCCCCAAATTTCGTTCTTCTATGTTGAAGCGTTCATTTCCAGTAACAGTTTGAATTTTTAGGTTTCACTCTGTTTTCTCCTATATTGATAGATGTATTTGGAACTCTAAATCCAACACGGTTTGTGCTAGCTTCTTGAAACTTGACACAACAAAGTAGTTTCACGTTCTATCTCTACGTTTTGTTTCCTCTTGATGTAGCCCTAAGCAGTGACTGGCGAGAAACACTTTCATGGGAAGAGGTTGCCCAGTCTCCAAAAATTACGAATCTCCAGAAATCTCAGCAAATATTTTTTCACCCAAACTGGATGATACTTTCAGGTAATGATCAGTACACTAAGGCGACTTGGTTCCCCAAAATTTCGTTCTTCTATGTTGAAGCGTTCATTTCCAGTAACAGTTTGAATTTTTAGGTTTCACTCTGTTTTCTCCTATATTGATAGATGTATTTGGAACTCTAAATCCAACACGGTTTGTGCTAGCTTCTTGAAACTTGACACAACAAATTAGTTTCACGTTCTATCTCTACGTTTTGTTTCCTCTTGATGTAGCCCTAAGCAGTGACTGGCGAGAAACACTTTCATGGGAAGGGGTTGCCAAGCTTCCAAAAACTACAAATCTCCAGAAATATCAGCAAATATTTTTTCACCCAAACTGGATGACACTTTCAGGTAATGATCAGTACACTAAGGCACTTGGTTCCCCAAATTTCGTTCTTCTATGATTTCGCGTTCATTTCCAGTAACAGTTTGAATTTTTAGGTTACACTCTGTTTTCTCCTATATTGATAGATGTATTTGGAACTCTAAATCCAACACGGTTTGTGCTAGCTTCTTGAAACTTGACACAACAAAGTAGTTTCACGTTCTATCTCTACGTTTTGTTTCCTCTTGATGTAGCCCTAAGCAGTGACTGGCAAGAATCACTTTCATGGGAAGGGGTTGCCAAGCCTCCAAAAACTACGAATCTCCAGAAATCTCAGCAAATATTTTTTCACCCAAACTGGATGATACTTTCAGGTAATGATCAGTACACTTAGGCGACTTGGTTCCCCAAATTTCGTTCTTCTATGTTGAAGCGTTCATTTCCAGTAACAGTTTGAATTTTTAGGTTTCACTCTGTTTTCTCCTATATTGATAGATGTATTTGTAACTGTAAATCCAACACGGTTTGTGCTAGCTTCTTGAAACTTGACACAACAAAGTAGTTTCACGTTCTATCTCTACGGTTTGTTTCCTCTTGATGTAGCCCTAAGCAGTGACTGGCGAGAAACACTTTCATGGGAAGAGGTTGCCCAGTCTCCAAAAATTACGAATCTCCAGAAATCTCAGCAAATATTTTTTCACCCAAACTGGATGATACTTTCAGGTAATGATCAGTACACTAAGGCGACTTGGTTCCCCAAATTTCGTTCTTCTATGTTGAAGCGTTCATTTCCAGTAACAGTTTGAATTTTTAGGTTTCACTCTGTTTTCTCCTATATTGATAGATGTATTTGGAACTCGAAGTCCAACACGGTTTGTGCTAGCTTCTTGAAACTTGACACAACAAAGTAGTTTCACGTTCTATCTCTACGTTTTGTTTCCTCTTGATGTAGCCCTAAGCAGTGACTGGCGAGAAACACTTTCATGGGAAGGGGTTGCCAAGCTTCCAAAAACTACGAATCTCCAGAAATATCAGCAAATATTTTTTCAACCAAACTGGATGATACTTTCAGGTAATGATCAGTACACTAAGGCGACTTGGTTCCCCAAATTTCGTTCTTCTATGTTGAAGCGTTCATTTCCAGTAACAGTTTGAATTTTTAGGTTTCACTCTGTTTTCTCCTATATTGATAGATGCTTTTGGAACTCTAAATCCAACACGGTTTGTGCTAGCTTCTTGAAACTTGACACAACAAAGTAGTTTCACGTTCTATCTCTACGTTTTGTTTCCTCTTGATGTAGCCCTAAGCAGTGACTGGTGAGACACACTTTCATGGGAAGGGGTTGCCAAGCTTCCAAAAATTACGAATCTCCAGAAATCTCAGCAAATATTTTTTCACCCAAACTCGATGATACTTTCAGGTAATGATCAGTACACTAAGGCGACTTGGTTCCCCAAATTTCGTTCTTCTATGTTGAAGCGTTCATTTCCAGTAACAGTTTGAATTTTTAGGTTTCACTCTGTTTTCTCTTATATTGATAGATGTATTTGGAACTCTAAATCCAACACGGTTTGTTCTAGCTTCTTGAAACTTGACACAACAAAGTAGTTTCACGTTCTATCTCTACGTTTTGTTTCCTCTTGATGTAGCCCTAAGCAGTGACTGGCGAGAAACCCTTTCATGGAATGGGGTTACCAAGCTTCCAAAAATTACGAATCTCCAGAAATCTCAGCAACTATTTTTTCACCCAAACTGGATGATACTTTCAGGTAATGATCAGTACACTAAGGCGACTTGGTTCCCCAAATTTCGTTCTTCTATGTTGAAGCGTTCATTTCCAGTAACAGTTTGAATTTTTAGGTTTCACTCTGTTTTCTCCTATATTGATAGATGTTTTTGGAACTCTAAATCCAACACGGTTTGTGCTAGCTTCTTGAAACTTGACACAACAAAGTAGTTTCACGTTCTATCTCTAGTTTGTTTCCTCTTGATGTAGCCCTAAGCAGTGACTGGCGAGAAACACTTTCACGGGAAGGGGTTGCCAAGCTTCCAAAAATTACGAATCTCCAGAAATCTCAGCAAATATTTTTTCACCCAAACTGGATGATACTTTCAGGTAATGATCAGTACCCTAAGGCGACTTGGTTCCCCAAATTTCGTTCTTCTATGTTGAAGCGTTCATTTCCAGTAACAGTTTGAATTTTTAGGTTTCACTCTGTTTTCTCCTATATTGATAGATGTATTTGGAACTCTAAATCCAACATGGTTTGTGCTAGCTTCTTGAAACTTGACACAACAAAGTAGTTTCACGTTCTATCTCTACGTTTTGTTTCCTCTTGATGTAGCCCTAAGCAGTGACTGGCGAGAAACACTTTCACGGGAAGGGTTGCCAAGCTTCCAAAAATTATGAATCTCCAGAAATCTCAGCAAATATTTTTTCACCCAAACTGGATGACACTTTCAGGTAATGATCAGTACACTAAGGCACTTGGTTCCCCAAATTCCGTTCTTCTATGATTTCACGTTCATTTCCAGTAACAGTTTGAATTTTTAGGTTTCACTCTGTTTTCTCCTATATTGATAGATGTATTTGGAACTCTAAATCCAACACGGTTTGTGCTAGCTTCTTGAAACTTGACACAACAAAGTAGTTTCACGTTCTATCTCTACGTTTTGTTTCCTCTTGATGTAGCCCTAAGCAGTGACTGGCAAGAATCACTTTCATGGGAAGGGGTTGCCAAGCCTCCAAAAACTACGAATCTCCAGAAATCTCAGCAAATATTTTTTCACCCAAACTGGATGATACTTTCAGGTAATGATCAGTACACTTAGGCGACTTGGTTCCCCAAATTTCGTTCTTCTATGTTGAAGCGTTCATTTCCAGTAACAGTTTGAATTTTTAGGTTTCACTCTGTTTTCTCCTATATTGATAGATGTATTTGTAACTGTAAATCCAACACGGTTTGTGCTAGCTTCTTGAAACTTGACACAACAAAGTAGTTTCACGTTCTATCTCTACGGTTTGTTTCCTCTTGATGTAGCCCTAAGCAGTGACTGGCGAGAAACACTTTCATGGGAAGAGGTTGCCCAGTCTCCAAAAATTACGAATCTCCAGAAATCTCAGCAAATATTTTTTCACCCAAACTGGATGATACTTTCAGGTAATGATCAGTACACTAAGGCGACTTGGTTCCCCAAATTTCGTTCTTCTATGTTGAAGCGTTCATTTCCAGTAACAGTTTGAATTTTTAGGTTTCACTCTGTTTTCTCCTATATTGATAGATGTATTTGGAACTCGAAGTCCAACACGGTTTGTGCTAGCTTCTTGAAACTTGACACAACAAAGTAGTTTCACGTTCTATCTCTACGTTTTGTTTCCTCTTGATGTAGCCCTAAGCAGTGACTGGCGAGAAACACTTTCATGGGAAGGGGTTGCCAAGCTTCCAAAAACTACGAATCTCCAGAAATATCAGCAAATATTTTTTCAACCAAACTGGATGACACTTTCAGGTAATGATCAGTACACTAAGTTGACTTGGTTCCCCAAATTTCGTTCTTCTATGTTTTCGCGTTCATTTCCAGTAACAGTTTGAATTTTTAGGTTTCACTCTGTTTTCTCCTATATTGATAGATGTATTTGGAACTCTAAATCCAACACGGTTTGTGCTAGCTTCTTGAAACTTGACACAACAAAGTAGTTTCACGTTCTATATCTATGTTTTGTTTCCTCTTGATGTATCCCTAAGCAGTGACTGGCGAGAAACACTTTCATGGGAAGGGGTGGCCAAGCTTCAAAAAATTACGAATCTCCAGAAATCTCAGCAAATATTTTTTCACCCAAACTGGATGATACTTTCAGGTAATGATCAGTACACTAAGGCGACTTGGTTCCCCAAATTTCGTTCTTCTATGTTTTCGCGTTCATTTCCAGTAACAGTTTGAATTTTTAGGTTTCACTCTGTTTTCTCCTATATTGATAGATGTATTTGGAACTCTAAATCCAACACGGTTTGTGCTAGCTTCTTGAAACTTGACACAACAAAGTAGTTTCACGTTCTATCTCTACGGTTTGTTTCCTCTTGATGTAGCCCTAAGCAGTGACTGGCGAGAAACACTTTCATGGGAAGGGGTTGCCAAGCTTCCAAAAATTACGAATCTCCAGAAATCTCAGCAAATATTTTTTCACCCAAACTGGATGATACTTTCAGGTAACGATCAGTACACTAAGGCGACTTGGTTCCCCAAATTTCGTTCTTCTATGTTGAAGCGTTCATTTCCAGTAACAGTTTGAATTTTTAGGTTTCACTCTGTTTTCTCCTATATTGATAGATGTATTTGGAACTCTAAATCCAACACGGTTTGTGCTACCTTCTTGAAACTTGACACAACAAAGTAGTCTCACGTTCTATCTCTACGTTTTGTTTCCTCTTGATGTAGCCCTAAGCAGTGACTGGCGAGAAACACTTTCATGGGAAGGGGTTGCCAAGCTTCCAAAAACTACGAATCTCCAGGAATCGCAGCAAATATTTTATGACCCAAACTGGATGATACTTTCAGGTAATGATCAGTACACTAAGGCGACTTGGTTCCCCAAATTTCGTTCTTCTATGTTGAAGCGTTCATTTCCAGTAACAGTTTGAATTTTTAGGTTTCACTCTGTTTTCTCCTATATTGATAGATGTTTTTGGAACTCTAAATCCAACACGGTTTGTGCTAGCTTCTTGAAACTTGACAGAACAAAGTAGTTTCACGTTCTATCTCTACGTTTTGTTTCCTCTTGATGTAGCCCTAAGCAGTGACTGGCGAGAAACACTTTCATGGGAAGGGGTTGCCAAGCTTCCAAAAATTACGAATCTCCAGGAATCTCAGCAAATATTTTTTCACCCAAACTGGATGATACTTTCAGGTAATGATCAGTACACTAAGGCGACTTGGTTCCCCAAATTTCGTTCTTCTATGTTGAAGCGTTCATTTCCAGTAACAGTTTGAATTTTTAGGTTTCACTCTGTTTTCTCCTATATTGATAGATGTATTTGGAACTCTAAATCCAACACGGTTTGCGCTAGCTTCTTGAAACTTGACACAACAAAGTAGTTTCACGTTCTATCTCTACGTTTTGTTTCCTCTTGATGTAGCCCTAAGCAGTGACTGGCGAGAAACACTTTCATGGGAAGGGGTTGCCAAGTCTCCAAAAATTACGAATCTCCAGAAATCTCAGCAAATATTTTTTCACCCAAACTGGATGATACTTTCAGGTAATGATCAGTACACTAAGGCGACTTGGTTCCCCAAATTTCATTCTTCTATGTTGAAGCGTTCATTTCCAGTAACAGTTTGAATTTTTAGGTTTCACTCTGTTTTCTCCTATATTGATAGATGTATTTGGAACTCTAAATCCAACACGGTTTGTGCTAGCTTCTGGAAACTTGACACAACAAAGTAGTTTCACGTTCTATCTCTACGTTTTGTTTCCTCTTGATGTAGACCTAAGCAGTGACTGGCGAGAAACACTTTCATGGGAAGAGGTTGCCCAGGCTCCAAAAATTACGAATCTCCAGAAATCTCAGCAAATATTTTTTCACCCAAACTGGATGATACTTTCAGGTAATTATCAGTACACTAAGGCGACTTGGTTCCCCAAATTTCATTCTTCTGTGTTGAAGCGTTCATTTCCAGTAACAGTTTGAATTTTTAGGTTTCACTCTGTTTTCTCCTATATTGATAGATGTATTTGGAACTCTAAATCCAACACGGTTTGTGCTAGCTTCTTGAAACTTGACACAACAAAGTAGTTTCACGTTCTATCTCTACGTTTTGTTTCCTCTTGATGTAGCCCTAAGCAGTGACTGGCGAGAAACACTTTCATGGAACGGGGTTTCCAAGCTTCCAAAAATTACGAATCTCCAGAAATCTCAGCAAATATTTTTTCACCCAAACTGGATGATACTTTCAGGTAATGATCAGTACACTAAGGCGACTTGGTTCCCCAAATTTCGTTCTTCTCTGTTGAAGCGTTCATTTCCAGTAACAGTTTGAATTTTTAGGTTTCACTATGTTTTCTCCTATATTAATAGATGTATTTGGAACTCTAAATCCAACACGGTTTGTGCTAGCTTCTTGAAACTTGACACAACAAAGTAGTTTCACGTTCTATCTCTAGTTTGTTTCCTCTTGATGTAGCCCTAAGCAGTGACTGGCGAGAAACACTTTCACGGGAAGGGGTTGCCAAGCTTCCAAAAATTACGAATCTCCAGAAATCTCAGCAAATATTTTTTCACCCAAACTGGATGATACTTTCAGGTAATGATCAGTACACTAAGGCGACTTGGTTCCCCAAATTTCGTTCTTCTATGTTGAAGCGTTCATTTCCAGTAACAGTTTGAATTTTTAGGTTTCACTCTGTTTTCTCCTATATTGATAGATGTATTTGGAACTCTAAATCCAACACGGTTTGTGCTAGCTTCTTGAAACTTGACACAACAAAGTAGTTTCACGTTCTATCTCTACGTTTTGTTTCCTCTTGATGTAGCCCTAAGCAGTGACTGGCGAGAAACACTTTCATGGGAAGAGGTTGCCCAGTCTCCAAAAATTACGAATCTCCAGAAATCTCAGCAAATATTTTTTCACCCAAACTGGATGATACTTTCAGGTAATGATCAGTACACTAAGGCGACTTGGTTCCCCAAAATTTCGTTCTTCTATGTTGAAGCGTTCATTTCCAGTAACAGTTTGAATTTTTAGGTTTCACTCTGTTTTCTCCTATATTGATAGATGTATTTGGAACTCTAAATCCAACACGGTTTGTGCTAGCTTCTTGAAACTTGACACAACAAATTAGTTTCACGTTCTATCTCTACGTTTTGTTTCCTCTTGATGTAGCCCTAAGCAGTGACTGGCGAGAAACACTTTCATGGGAAGGGGTTGCCAAGCTTCCAAAAACTACAAATCTCCAGAAATATCAGCAAATATTTTTTCACCCAAACTGGATGACACTTTCAGGTAATGATCAGTACACTAAGGCACTTGGTTCCCCAAATTTCGTTCTTCTATGATTTCGCGTTCATTTCCAGTAACAGTTTGAATTTTTAGGTTACACTCTGTTTTCTCCTATATTGATAGATGTATTTGGAACTCTAAATCCAACACGGTTTGTGCTAGCTTCTTGAAACTTGACACAACAAAGTAGTTTCACGTTCTATCTCTACGTTTTGTTTCCTCTTGATGTAGCCCTAAGCAGTGACTGGCGAGAAACACTTTCATGGGAAGGGGTTGCCAAGCTTCCAAAAATTACGAATTTCCAGAAATCTCAGCAAATATTTTTTCACCCAAACTGGATGATACTTTCAGGTAATGATCAGTACACTAAGGCGACTTGGTTCCCCAAATTTTGTTCTTCTATGTTGAAGCGTTCATTTCCAGTAACAGTTTGAATTTTTAGGTTTCACTCTGTTTTCTCCTATATTGATAGATGTATTTGGAACTCTAAATCCAACACGGTTTGTGCTAGCTTCTTGAAACTTGACACAACAAAGTAGTTTCATGTTCTATCTCTACATTGTGTTTCCTCTTGATGTAGCCCTAAGCAGTGACTGGCGAGAAACACGTTCATGGGAAGGGGTTGCCAAGCTTCCAAAAATTACGAATCTCCAGAAATCTCAGCAAATATTTTTTCACCCAAACTCGATGACACTTTCACGTAATGATCAGGACACTAAGGCGACTTGGTTCCCCAAATTTCGTTCTTCTATGTTGAAGCGTTCATTTCCAGTAACAGTTTGAATTTTTAGGTTTCACTCTGTTTTCTCCTATATTGATAGATGTATTTGGAACTCTAAATCCAACACGGTTTGTGCTAGCTTCTTGAAACTTGACACAACAAAGTAGTTTCACGTTCTATCTCTACGTTTTGTTTCCTCTTGATGTAGCCCTAAGCAGTGACTGGCGAGAAACACTTTCATGGAACGGGGTTGCCAAGCTTCCAAAAATTACGAATCTCCAGAAATCTCAGCAAATATTTTTTCACCCAAACTGGATGATACTTTCAGGTAATGATCAGTACACTAAGGCGACTTGGTTCCCCAAATTTCGTTCTTCTCTGTTGAAGCGTTCATTTCCAGTAACAGTTTGAATTTTTAGGTTTCACTCTGTTTTCTCCTATATTAATAGATGTATTTGGAACTCTAAATCCAACACGGTTTGTGCTAGCTTCTTGAAACTTGACACAACAAAGTAGTTTCACGTTCTATCTCTAGTTTGTTTCCTCTTGATGTAGCCCTAAGCAGTGACTGGCGAGAAACACTTTCACGGGAAGGGGTTGCCAAGCTTCCAAAAATTACGAATCTCCAGAAATCTCAGCAAATATTTTTTCACCCAAACTGGATGATACTTTCAGGTAATGATTAGTACACTAAGGCGACTTGGTTCCCCAAATTTCGTTCTTCTATGTTGAAGCGTTCATTTCCAGTAACAGTTTGAATTTTTAGCTTTCACTCTGTTTTCTCCTATATTAATAGATGTATTTGGAACTCTAAATCCAACACGGTTTGTGCTAGCTTCTTGAAACTTGACACAACAAAGTAGTTTCACGTTCTATCTCTACGTTTTGTTTCCTCTTGATGTAGCCCTAAGCAGTGACTGGCGATAAACACTTTCATGGGAAGGGGTTGCCAAGCTTCCAAAAATTACGAATCTCCAGAAATCTCAGCAAATATTTTTTCACCTAAACTTGATGATACTTTCAGGTAATGATCAGTACACTAAGGCGACTTGGTTCCCCAAATTTCGTTCTTCTATGTTGAAGCGTTCATTTCCAGTAACAGTTTGAATTTTTAGGTTTCACTCTGTTTTCTCCTATATTGATAGATCTATTTGGAACTCTAAATCCAACACGGTTTGTGCTAGCTTCTTGAAACTTGACACAACAAAGTAGTTTCACGTTCTATCTCTACGTTTTGTTTCCTCTTGATGTAGCCCTAAGCAGTGACTGGCGAGAAACACTTACATGGGAAGAGGTTGCCCAGTCTCCAAAAATTACGAATCTCCAGAAATCTCAGCAAATATTTTTTCACCCAAACTGGATGATACTTTCAGGTAATGATCAGTACACTAAGGCGACTTGGTTCCCCAAATTTCGTTCTTCTCTGTTGAAGCGTTCATTTCCAGTAACAGTTTGAATTTTTAGGTTTCACTCTGTTTTCTCCTATATTAATAGATGTATTTGGAACTCTAAATCCAACACGGTTTGTGCTAGCTTCTTGAAACTTGACACAACAAAGTAGTTTCACGTTCTATCTCTAGTTTGTTTCCTCTTGATGTAGCCCTAAGCAGTGACTGGCGAGAAACACTTTCACGGGAAGGGGTTGCCAAGCTTCCAAAAATTACGAATCTCCAGAAATCTCAGCAAATATTTTTTCACCCAAACTGGATGATACTTTCAGGTAATGATTAGTACACTAAGGCGACTTGGTTCCCCAAATTTCGTTCTTCTATGTTGAAGCGTTTATTTCCAGTAACAGTTTGAATTTTTAGGTTTCACTCTGTTTTCTCCTATATTGATAGATGTATTTGGAACTCTAAATCCAACACGGTTTGTGCTAGCTTCTTGAAACTTGACACAACAAAGTAGTTTCACGTTCTATCTCTACGTTTTGTTTCCTCTTGATGTAGCCCTAAGCAGTGACTGGCAAGAAACACTTTCATGGGAAGAGGTTGCCCAGTCTCTAAAAATTACGAATCTCCAGAAATCTCAGCAAATATTTTTTCACCCAAACTGGATGATACTTTCAGGTAATGATCAGTACACTAAGGCGACTTGGTTCCCCAAATTTTGTTCTTCTATGTTGAAGCGTTCATTTCCAGTAACTGTTGGAATTTTTAGGTTTCACTCTGTTTTCTCCTATATTGATAGATGTATTTGGAACTCTAAATCCAACACGGTTTGTGCTAGCTTCTTGAAACTTGACACAACAAAGTAGTTTCACGTTCTATCTCTACGTTTTTTTTCCTCTTGATGTAGCCCTAAGCAGTGACTGGCAAGAAACACTTTCATGGGAAGAGGTTGCCCAGTCTCCAAAAATTACGAATCTCCAGAAATCTCAGCAAATATTTTTTCACCCAAACTGGATGATACTTTCAGGTAATGATCAGTACACTAAGGCGACTTGGTTCCCCAAATTTCGTTCTTCTATGTTGAAGCGTTCATTTCCAGTAACAGTTTGAATTTTTAGGTTTCACTCTGTTTTCTCCTATATTGATAGATGTTTTTGGAACTCTAAATCCAACACGGTTTGTGCTAGCTTCTTGAAACTTGACACAACAAAGTAGTTTCACGTTCTATCTCTACGTTTTGTTTCCTCTTGATGTAGCCCTAAGCAGTGACTGGCGAGAAACACTTTCATGGGAAGGGGTTGCCAAGCTTCCAAAAACTACAAATCTCCAGAAATATCAGCAAATATTTTTTCACCCAAACTGGATGACACTTTCAGGTAATGATCAGTACACTAAGGCACTTGGTTCCCCAAATTTCGTTCTTCTATGATTTCGCGTTCATTTCCAGTAACAGTTTGAATTTTTAGGTTTCACTCTGTTTTCTCCTATATTGATAGATGTATTTGGAACTCTAAATCCAACACGGTTTGTGCTAGCTTCTTGAAACTTGACACAACAAAGTAGTTTCACGTTCTATCTCTACGTTTTGTTTCCTCTTGATGTAGCCCTAAGCAGTGACTGGCGAGAAACACTTTCATGGGAAGGGGTTGCCAAGCTTCCAAAAATTACGAATTTCCAGAAATCTCAGCAAATATTTTTTCACCCAAACTGGATGATACTTTCAGGTAATGATCAGTACACTAAGGCGACTTGGTTCCCCAAATTTCGTTCTTCTATGTTGAAGCGTTCATTTCCAGTAACAGTTTGAATTTTTAGGTTTCACTCTGTTTTCTCCTATATTGATAGATGTATTTGGAACTCTAAATCCAACACGGTTTGTGCTAGCTTCTTGAAACTTGACACAATAAAGTAGTTTCATGTTCTATCTCTACATTGTGTTTCCTCTTGATGTAGCCCTAAGCAGTGACTGGCGAGAAACACGTTCATGGGAAGGGGTTGCCAAGCTTCCAAAAATTACGAATCTCCAGAAATCTCAGCAAATATTTTTTCACCCAAACTCGATGACACTTTCAGGTAATGATCAGTACACTAAGGCGACTTGGTTCCCCAAATTTCGTTCTTCTATGTTGAAGCGTTCATTTCCAGTAACAGTTTGAATTTTTAGGTTTCACTCTGTTTTCTCCTATATTGATAGATGTATTTGGAACTCTAAATCCAACACGGTTTGTGCTAGCTTCTTGAAACTTGACACAACAAAGTAGTTTCACGTTCTATCTCTACGTTTTGTTTCCTCTTGATGTAGCCCTAAGCAGTGACTGGCGAGAAACACTTTCATGGAACGGGGTTGCCAAGCTTCCAAAAATTACGAATCTCCAGAAATCTCAGCAAATATTTTTTCACCCAAACTGGATGATACTTTCAGGTAATGATCAGTACACTAAGGCGACTTGGTTCCCCAAATTTCGTTCTTCTCTGTTGAAGCGTTCATTTCCAGTAACAGTTTGAATTTTTAGGTTTCACTCTGTTTTCTCCTATATTAATAGATGTATTTGGAACTCTAAATCCAACACGGTTTGTGCTAGCTTCTTGAAACT
The DNA here is from genome assembly GCF_964194105.1 of Spermophilus citellus. Classification (NCBI taxonomy): domain Eukaryota; kingdom Metazoa; phylum Chordata; class Mammalia; order Rodentia; family Sciuridae; genus Spermophilus; species Spermophilus citellus. The sequence continues at coordinate 107,421,913 of NC_138183.1, forward strand.
TGACACAACAAAGTAGTTTCACGTTCTATCTCTAGTTTGTTTCCTCTTGATGTAGCCCTAAGCAGTGACTGGCGAGAAACACTTTCACGGGAAGGGGTTGCCAAGCTTCCAAAAATTACGAATCTCCAGAAATCTCAGCAAATATTTTTTCACCCAAACTGGATGATACTTTCAGGTAATGATTAGTACACTAAGGCGACTTGGTTCCCCAAATTTCGTTCTTCTATGTTGAAGCGTTCATTTCCAGTAACAGTTTGAATTTTTAGGTTTCACTCTGTTTTCTCCTATATTGATAGATGTATTTGGAACTCTAAATCCAACACGGTTTGTGCTAGCTTCTTGAAACTTGACACAACAAAGTAGTTTCACGTTCTATCTCTACGTTTTGTTTCCTCTTGATGTAGCCCTAAGCAGTGACTGGCAAGAAACACTTTCATGGGAAGAGGTTGCCCAGTCTCTAAAAATTACGAATCTCCAGAAATCTCAGCAAATATTTTTTCACCCAAACTGGATGATACTTTCAGGTAATGATCAGTACACTAAGGCGACTTGGTTCCCCAAATTTCGTTCTTCTATGTTGAAGCGTTCATTTCCAGTAACAGTTTGAATTTTTAGGTTTCACTCTGTTTTCTCCTATATTGATAGATGCTTTTGGAACTCTAAATCCAACACGGTTTGTGCTAGCTTCTTGAAACTTGACACAACAAAGTAGTTTCACGTTCTTTCTCTACGTTTTGTTTCCTCTTGATGTAGCCCTAAGCAGTGACTGGCGAGAAACACTTTCATGGGAAGGGGTTGCCAAGCTTCCAAAAACTACGAATCTCCAGAAATATCAGCAAATATTTTTTCACCCAAACTGGATGACACTTTCAGGTAATGATCAGTATACTAAGGCGACTTGGTTCCCCAAATTTCGTTCTTCTATGTTTTCGCGTTCATTTCCAGTAACAGTTTGAATTTTTAGGTTTCACTCTGTTTTCTCCTATATTGATAGATGTATTTGGAACTCTAAATCCAACACAGTTTGTGCTAGCTTCTTGAAACTTGACACAACAAAGTAGTTTCACGTTCTATCTCTACGTTTTGTTTCCTCTTGATGTAGCCCTAAGCAGTGACTGGCGAGACACACTTTCATGGGAAGGGGTTGCCAAGCTTCCAAAAATTACGAATCTCCAGAAATCTCAGCAAATATTTTTTCACCCAAACTCGATGATACTTTCAGGTAATGATCAGTACACTAAGGCGACTTGGTTCCCCAAATTTCGTTCTTCTATGTTGAAGCGTTCATTTCCAGTAACAGTTTGAATTTTTAGGTTTCACTCTGTTTTCTCTTATATTGATAGATGTATTTGGAACTCTAAATCCAACACGGTTTGTTCTAGCTTCTTGAAACTTGACACAACAAAGTAGTTTCACGTTCTATCTCTACGTTTTGTTTCCTCTTAATGTAGCCCTAAGCAGTGACTGGCGAGAAACCCTTTCATGGAATGGGGTTACCAAGCTTCCAAAAATTACGAATCTCCAGAAATCTCAGCAAATATTTTTTCACCCAAACTGGATGATACTTTCAGGTAATGATCAGTACACTAAGGCGACTTGGTTCCCCAAATTTCGTTCTTCTATGTTGAAGCGTTCATTTCCAGTAACAGTTTGAATTTTTAGGTTTCACTCTGTTTTCTCCTATATTAATAGATGTATTTGGAACTCTAAATCCAACACGGTTTGTGCTAGCTTCTTGAAACTTGACACAACAAAGTAGTTTCACGTTCTATCTCTACGTTTTGTTTCCTCTTGATGTAGCCCTAAGCAGTGACTGGCGAGAAACCCTTTCATGGAATGGGGTTGCCAAGCTTCCAAAAATTACGAATCTCCAGAAATCTCAGGAACTATTTTTTCACCCAAACTGGATGATACTTTCAGGTAATGATCAGTACACTAAGGCGACTTGGTTCCCCAAATTTCGTTCTTCTATGTTGAAGCGTTCATTTCCAGTAACAGTTTGAATTTTTAGCTTTCACTCTGTTTTCTCCTATATTAATAGATGTATTTGGAACTCTAAATCCAACACGGTTTGTGCTAGCTTCTTGAAACTTGACACAACAAAGTAGTTTCACGTTCTATCTCTACGTTTTGTTTCCTCTTGATGTAGCCCTAAGCAGTGACTGGCGAGAAACACTTTCATGGGAAGGGGTTGCCAAGCTTCCAAAAATTACGAATCTCCAGAAATCTCAGCAAATATTTTTTCACCTAAACTTGATGATACTTTCAGGTAATGATCAGTACACTAAGGCGACTTGGTTCCCCAAATTTCGTTCTTCTATGTTGAAGCGTTCATTTCCAGTAACAGTTTGAATTTTTAGGTTTCACTCTGTTTTCTCCTATATTGATAGATGTATTTGGAACTCTAAATCCAACACGGTTTGTGCTAGCTTCTTGAAACTTGACACAACAAAGTAGTTTCACGTTCTATCTCTACGTTTTGTTTCCTCTTGATGTAGCCCTAAGCAGTGACTGGCGAGAAACACTTACATGGGAAGAGGTTGCCCAGTCTCCAAAAATTACGAATCTCCAGAAATCTCAGCAAATATTTTTTCACCCAAACTGGATGATACTTTCAGGTAATGATCAGTACACTAAGGCGACTTGGTTCCCCAAATTTCGTTCTTCTCTGTTGAAGCGTTCATTTCCAGTAACAGTTTGAATTTTTAGGTTTCACTCTGTTTTCTCCTATATTAATAGATGTATTTGGAACTCTAAATCCAACACGGTTTGTGCTAGCTTCTTGAAACTTGACACAACAAAGTAGTTTCACGTTCTATCTCTAGTTTGTTTCCTCTTGATGTAGCCCTAAGCAGTGACTGGCGAGAAACACTTTCACGGGAAGGGGTTGCCAAGCTTCCAAAAATTACGAATCTCCAGAAATCTCAGCAAATATTTTTTCACCCAAACTGGATGATACTTTCAGGTAATGATTAGTACACTAAGGCGACTTGGTTCCCCAAATTTCGTTCTTCTATGTTGAAGCGTTCATTTCCAGTAACAGTTTGAATTTTTAGGTTTCACTCTGTTTTCTCCTATATTGATAGATGTATTTGGAACTCTAAATCCAACACGGTTTGTGCTAGCTTCTTGAAACTTGACACAACAAAGCAGTTTCACGTTCTATCTCTACGTTTTGTTTCCTCTTGATGTAGCCCTAAGCAGTGACTGGCAAGAAACACTTTCATGGGAAGAGGTTGCCCAGTCTCTAAAAATTACGAATCTCCAGAAATCTCAGCAAATATTTTTTCACCCAAACTGGATGATACTTTCAGGTAATGATCAGTACACTAAGGCGACTTGGTTCCCCAAATTTCGTTCTTCTATGTTGAAGCGTTCATTTCCAGTAACAGTTTGAATTTTTAGGTTTCACTCTGTTTTCTCCTATATTGATAGATGCTTTTGGAACTCTAAATCCAACACGGTTTGTGCTAGCTTCTTGAAACTTGACACAACAAAGTAGTTTCACGTTCTTTCTCTACGTTTTGTTTCCTCTTGATGTAGCCCTAAGCAGTGACTGGCGAGAAACACTTTCATGGGAAGGGGTTGCCAAGCTTCCAAAAACTACGAATCTCCAGAAATATCAGCAAATATTTTTTCACCCAAACTGGATGACACTTTCAGGTAATGATCAGTACACTAAGGCGACTTGGTTCCCCAAATTTCGTTCTTCTATGTTTTCGCGTTCATTTCCAGTAACAGTTTGAATTTTTAGGTTTCACTCTGTTTTCTCCTATATTGATAGATGTATTTGGAACTCTAAATCCAACACAGTTTGTGCTAGCTTCTTGAAACTTGACACAACAAAGTAGTTTCACGTTCTATCTCTACGTTTTGTTTCCTCTTGATGTAGCCCTAAGCAGTGACTGGCGAGACACACTTTCATGGGAAGGGGTTGCCAAGCTTCCAAAAATTACGAATCTCCAGAAATCTCAGCAAATATTTTTTCACCCAAACTCGATGATACTTTCAGGTAATGATCAGTACACTAAGGCGACTTGGTTCCCCAAATTTCGTTCTTCTATGTTGAAGCGTTCATTTCCAGTAACAGTTTGAATTTTTAGGTTTCACTCTGTTTTCTCTTATATTGATAGATGTATTTGGAACTCTAAATCCAACACGGTTTGTTCTAGCTTCTTGAAACTTGACACAACAAAGTAGTTTCACGTTCTATCTCTACGTTTTGTTTCCTCTTAATGTAGCCCTAAGCAGTGACTGGCGAGAAACCCTTTCATGGAATGGGGTGTCCAAGCTTCCAAAAATTACGAATCTCCAGAAATCTCAGCAAATATTTTTTCACCCAAACTGGATGATACTTTCAGGTAATGATCAGTACACTAAGGCGACTTGGTTCCCCAAATTTCGTTCTTCTATGTTGAAGCGTTCATTTCCAGTAACAGTTTGAATTTTTAGGTTTCACTCTGTTTTCTCCTATATTAATAGATGTATTTGGAACTCTAAATCCAACACGGTTTGTGCTAGCTTCTTGAAACTTGACACAACAAAGTAGTTTCACGTTCTATCTCTACGTTTTGTTTCCTCTTGATGTAGCCCTAAGCAGTGACTGGCGAGAAACCCTTTCATGGAATGGGGTTGCCAAGCTTCCAAAAATTACGAATCTCCAGAAATCTCAGGAACTATTTTTTCACCCAAACTGGATGATACTTTCAGGTAATGATCAGTACACTAAGGCGACTTGGTTCCCCAAATTTCGTTCTTCTATGTTGAAGCGTTCATTTCCAGTAACAGTTTGAATTTTTAGCTTTCACTCTGTTTTCTCCTATATTAATAGATGTATTTGGAACTCTAAATCCAACACGGTTTGTGCTAGCTTCTTGAAACTTGACACAACAAAGTAGTTTCACGTTCTATCTCTACGTTTTGTTTCCTCTTGATGTAGCCCTAAGCAGTGACTGGCGAGAAACACTTTCATGGGAAGGGGTTGCCAAGCTTCCAAAAATTACGAATCTCCAGAAATCTCAGCAAATATTTTTTCACCTAAACTTGATGATACTTTCAGGTAATGATCAGTACACTAAGGCGACTTGGTTCCCCAAATTTCGTTCTTCTATGTTGAAGCGTTCATTTCCAGTAACAGTTTGAATTTTTAGGTTTCACTCTGTTTTCTCCTATATTGATAGATGTATTTGGAACTCTAAATCCAACACGGTTTGTGCTAGCTTCTTGAAACTTGACACAACAAAGTAGTTTCACGTTCTATCTCTACGTTTTGTTTCCTCTTGATGTAGCCCTAAGCAGTGACTGGCGAGAAACACTTACATGGGAAGAGGTTGCCCAGTCTCCAAAAATTACGAATCTCCAGAAATCTCAGCAAATATTTTTTCACCCAAACTGGATGATACTTTCAGGTAATGATCAGTACACTAAGGCGACTTGGTTCCCCAAATTTCGTTCTTCTCTGTTGAAGCGTTCATTTCCAGTAACAGTTTGAATTTTTAGGTTTCACTCTGTTTTCTCCTATATTAATAGATGTATTTGGAACTCTAAATCCAACACGGTTTGTGCTAGCTTCTTGAAACTTGACACAACAAAGTAGTTTCACGTTCTATCTCTAGTTTGTTTCCTCTTGATGTAGCCCTAAGCAGTGACTGGCGAGAAACACTTTCACGGGAAGGGGTTGCCAAGCTTCCAAAAATTACGAATCTCCAGAAATCTCAGCAAATATTTTTTCACCCAAACTGGATGATACTTTCAGGTAATGATTAGTACACTAAGGCGACTTGGTTCCCCAAATTTCGTTCTTCTATGTTGAAGCGTTCATTTCCAGTAACAGTTTGAATTTTTAGGTTTCACTCTGTTTTCTCCTATATTGATAGATGTATTTGGAACTCTAAATCCAACACGGTTTGTGCTAGCTTCTTGAAACTTGACACAACAAAGTAGTTTCACGTTCTATCTCTACGTTTTGTTTCCTCTTGATGTAGCCCTAAGCAGTGACTGGCAAGAAACACTTTCATGGGAAGAGGTTGCCCAGTCTCTAAAAATTACGAATCTCCAGAAATCTCAGCAAATATTTTTTCACCCAAACTGGATGATACTTTCAGGTAATGATCAGTACACTAAGGCGACTTGGTTCCCCAAATTTCGTTCTTCTATGTTGAAGCGTTCATTTCCAGTAACAGTTTGAATTTTTAGGTTTCACTCTGTTTTCTCCTATATTGATAGATGCTTTTGGAACTCTAAATCCAACACGGTTTGTGCTAGCTTCTTGAAACTTGACACAACAAAGTAGTTTCACGTTCTTTCTCTACGTTTTGTTTCCTCTTGATGTAGCCCTAAGCAGTGACTGGCGAGAAACACTTTCATGGGAAGGGGTTGCCAAGCTTCCAAAAACTACGAATCTCCAGAAATATCAGCAAATATTTTTTCACCCAAACTGGATGACACTTTCAGGTAATGATCAGTACACTAAGGCGACTTGGTTCCCCAAATTTCGTTCTTCTATGTTTTCGCGTTCATTTCCAGTAACAGTTTGAAATTTTAGGTTTCACTCTGTTTTCTCCTATATTGATAGATGTATTTGGAACTCTAAATCCAACACAGTTTGTGCTAGCTTCTTGAAACTTGACACAACAAAGTAGTTTCACGTTCTATCTCTACGTTTTGTTTCCTCTTGATGTAGCCCTAAGCAGTGACTGGCGAGACACACTTTCATGGGAAGGGGTTGCCAAGCTTCCAAAAATTACGAATCTCCAGAAATCTCAGCAAATATTTTTTCACCCAAACTCGATGATACTTTCAGGTAATGATCAGTACACTAAGGCGACTTGGTTCCCCAAATTTCGTTCTTCTATGTTGAAGCGTTCATTTCCAGTAACAGTTTGAATTTTTAGGTTTCACTCTGTTTTCTATTATATTGATAGATGTATTTGGAACTCTAAATCCAACACGGTTTGTTCTAGCTTTGAAACTTGACACAACAAAGTAGTTTCACGTTCTATCTCTACGTTTTGTTTCCTCTTAATGTAGCCCTAAGCAGTGACTGGCGAGAAACCCTTTCATGGAATGGGGTTACCAAGCGTCCAAAAATTACGAATCTCCAGAAATCTCAGCAACTATTTTTTCACCCAAACTGGATGATACTTTCAGGTAATGATCAGTACACTAAGGCGACTTGGTTCCCCAAATTTCGTTCTTCTATGTTGAAGCGTTCATTTCCAGTAACAGTTTGAATTTTTAGGTTTCACTCTGTTTTCTCCTATATTGATAGATGTATTTGGAACTCTAAATCCAACACGGTTTGTGCTAGCTTCTTGAAACTTGACACAACAAAGTAGTTTCACGTTCTATCTCTACGTTTTGTTTCCTCTTGATGTAGCCCTAAGCAGTGACTGGCGAGAAACCCTTTCATGGAATGGGGTTGCCAAGCTTCCAAAAATTACGAATCTCCAGAAATCTCAGGAACTATTTTTTCACCCAAACTGGATGATACTTTCAGGTAATGATCAGTACACTAAGGCGACTTGGTTCCCCAAATTTCGTTCTTCTATGTTGAAGCGTTCATTTCCAGTAACAGTTTGAATTTTTAGCTTTCACTCTGTTTTCTCCTATATTAATAGATGTATTTGGAACTCTAAATCCAACACGGTTTGTGCTAGCTTCTTGAAACTTGACACAACAAAGTAGTTTCACGTTCTATCTCTACGTTTTGTTTCCTCTTGATGTAGCCCTAAGCAGTGACTGGCGAGAAACACTTTCATGGGAAGGGGTTGCCAAGCTTCCAAAAATTACGAATCTCCAGAAATCTCAGCAAATATTTTTTCACCTAAACTTGATGATACTTTCAGGTAATGATCAGTACACTAAGGCGACTTGGTTCCCCAAATTTCGTTCTTCTATGTTGAAGCGTTCATTTCCAGTAACAGTTTGAATTTTTAGGTTTCACTCTGTTTTCTCCTATATTGATAGATGTATTTGGAACTCTAAATCCAACACGGTTTGTGCTAGCTTCTTGAAACTTGACACAACAAAGTAGTTTCAGGTTCTATCTCTACGTTTTGTTTCCTCTTGATGTAGCCCTAAGCAGTGACTGGCGAGAAACACTTACATGGGAAGAGGTTGCCCAGTCTCCAAAAATTACGAATCTCCAGAAATCTCAGCAAATATTTTTTCACCCAAACTGGATGATACTTTCAGGTAATTATCAGTACACTAAGGCGACTTGGTTCCCCAAATTTCATTCTTCTATGTTGAAGCGTTCATTTCCAGTAACAGTTTGAATTTTTAGGTTTCACTCTGTTTTCTCCTATATTGATGGATGTATTTGGAACTCTAAATCCAACACGGTTTGTGCTAGCTTCTTGAAACTTGACACAACAAAGTAGTTTCACGTTCTATCTCTACATTGTGTTTCCTCTTGATGTAGCCCTAAGCAGTGACTGGCGAGACACACGTTCATGGGAAGCGGTTGCCAAGCTTCCAAAAATTACGAATCTCCAGAAATCTCAGCAAATATTTTTTAACCCAAACTCGATGATACTTTCAGGTAATGATCAGTACACTAAGGCGACTTGGTTCCCCAAATTTCGTTCTTCTATGTTGAAGCGTTCATTTCCAGTAACAGTTTGAATTTTTAGGTTTCACTCTGTTTTCTCCTATATTGATAGATGTATTTGGAACTCTAAATCCAACACGGTTTGTGCTAGCTTCTTGAAACTTGACACAACAAAGTAGTTTCACGTTCTATCTCTACGTTTTGTTTCCTCTTGATGTAGCCCTAAGCAGTGACTGGCGAGAAACACTTTCATGGAACGGGGTTGCCAAGCTTCCAAAAATTACGAATCTCCAGAAATCTCAGCAAATATTTTTTCACCCAAACTGGATGATACTTTCAGGTAATGATCAGTACACTAAGGCGACTTGGTTCCCCAAATTTCGTTCTTCTCTGTTGAAGCGTTCATTTCCAGTAACAGTTTGAATTTTTAGGTTTCACTCTGTTTTCTCCTATATTAATAGATGTATTTGGAACTCTAAATCCAACACGGTTTGTGCTAGCTTCTTGAAACTTGACACAACAAAGTAGTTTCACGTTCTATCTCTAGTTTGTTTCCTCTTGATGTAGCCCTAAGCAGTGACTGGCGAGAAACACTTTCACGGGAAGGGGTTGCCAAGCTTCCAAAAATTACGAATCTCCAGAAATCTCAGCAAATATTTTTTCACCCAAACTGGATGATACTTTCAGGTAATGATTAGTACACTAAGGCGACTTGGTTCCCCAAATTTCGTTCTTCTATGTTGAAGCGTTCATTTCCAGTAACAGTTTGAATTTTTAGGTTTCACTCTGTTTTCTCCTATATTGATAGATGTATTTGGAACTCTAAATCCAACACGGTTTGTGCTAGCTTCTTGAAACTTGACACAACAAAGTAGTTTCACGTTCTATCTCTACGTTTTGTTTCCTCTTGATGTAGCCCTAAGCAGTGACTGGCAAGAAACACTTTCATGGGAAGAGGTTGCCCAGTCTCTAAAAATTACGAATCTCCAGAAATCTCAGCAAATATTTTTTCACCCAAACTGGATGATACTTTCAGGTAATGATCAGTACACTAAGGCGACTTGGTTCCCCAAATTTCGTTCTTCTATGTTGAAGCGTTCATTTCCAGTAACAGTTTGAATTTTTAGGTTTCACTCTGTTTTCTCCTATATTGATAGATGCTTTTGGAACTCTAAATCCAACACGGTTTGTGCTAGCTTCTTGAAACTTGACACAACAAAGTAGTTTCACGTTCTTTCTCTACGTTTTGTTTCCTCTTGATGTAGCCCTAAGCAGTGACTGGCGAGAAACACTTTCATGGGAAGGGGTTGCCAAGCTTCCAAAAACTACGAATCTCCAGAAATATCAGCAAATATTTTTTCACCCAAACTGGATGACACTTTCAGGTAATGATCAGTACACTAAGGCGACTTGGTTCCCCAAATTTCGTTCTTCTATGTTTTCGCGTTCATTTCCAGTAACAGTTTGAAATTTTAGGTTTCACTCTGTTTTCTCCTATATTGATAGATGTATTTGGAACTCTAAATCCAACACAGTTTGTGCTAGCTTCTTGAAACTTGACACAACAAAGTAGTTTCACGTTCTATCTCTACGTTTTGTTTCCTCTTGATGTAGCCCTAAGCAGTGACTGGCGAGACACACTTTCATGGGAAGGGGTTGCCAAGCTTCCAAAAATTACGAATCTCCAGAAATCTCAGCAAATATTTTTTCACCCAAACTCGATGATACTTTCAGGTAATGATCAGTACACTAAGGCGACTTGGTTCCCCAAATTTCGTTCTTCTATGTTGAAGCGTTCATTTCCAGTAACAGTTTGAATTTTTAGGTTTCACTCTGTTTTCTATTATATTGATAGATGTATTTGGAACTCTAAATCCAACACGGTTTGTTCTAGCTTTGAAACTTGACACAACAAAGTAGTTTCACGTTCTATCTCTACGTTTTGTTTCCTCTTAATGTAGCCCTAAGCAGTGACTGGCGAGAAACCCTTTCATGGAATGGGGTTACCAAGCTTCCAAAAATTACGAATCTCCAGAAATCTCAGCAACTATTTTTTCACCCAAACTGGATGATACTTTCAGGTAATGATCAGTACACTAAGGCGACTTGGTTCCCCAAATTTCGTTCTTCTATGTTGAAGCGTTCATTTCCAGTAACAGTTTGAATTTTTAGGTTTCACTCTGTTTTCTCCTATATTGATAGATGTATTTGGAACTCTAAATCCAACACGGTTTGTGCTAGCTTCTTGAAACTTGACACAACAAAGTAGTTTCACGTTCTATCTCTACGTTTTGTTTCCTCTTGATGTAGCCCTAAGCAGTGACTGGCGAGAAACCCTTTCATGGAATGGGGTTGCCAAGCTTCCAAAAATTACGAATCTCCAGAAATCTCAGGAACTATTTTTTCACCCAAACTGGATGATACTTTCAGGTAATGATCAGTACACTAAGGCGACTTGGTTCCCCAAATTTCGTTCTTCTATGTTGAAGCGTTCATTTCCAGTAACAGTTTGAATTTTTAGCTTTCACTCTGTTTTCTCCTATATTAATAGATGTATTTGGAACTCTAAATCCAACACGGTTTGTGCTAGCTTCTTGAAACTTGACACAACAAAGTAGTTTCACGTTCTATCTCTACGTTTTGTTTCCTCTTGATGTAGCCCTAAGCAGTGACTGGCGAGAAACACTTTCATGGGAAGGGGTTGCCAAGCTTCCAAAAATTACGAATCTCCAGAAATCTCAGCAAATATTTTTTCACCTAAACTTGATGATACTTTCAGGTAATGATCAGTACACTAAGGCGACTTGGTTCCCCAAATTTCGTTCTTCTATGTTGAAGCGTTCATTTCCAGTAACAGTTTGAATTTTTAGGTTTCACTCTGTTTTCTCCTATATTGATAGATGTATTTGGAACTCTAAATCCAACACGGTTTGTGCTAGCTTCTTGAAACTTGACACAACAAAGTAGTTTCACGTTCTATCTCTACGTTTTGTTTCCTCTTGATGTAGCCCTAAGCAGTGACTGGCGAGAAACACTTACATGGGAAGAGGTTGCCCAGTCTCCAAAAATTACGAATCTCCAGAAATCTCAGCAAATATTTTTTCACCCAAACTGGATGATACTTTCAGGTAATTATCAGTACACTAAGGCGACTTGGTTCCCCAAATTTCATTCTTCTATGTTGAAGCGTTCATTTCCAGTAACAGTTTGAATTTTTAGGTTTCACTCTGTTTTCTCCTATATTGATGGATGTATTTGGAACTCTAAATCCAACACGGTTTGTGCTAGCTTCTTGAAACTTGACACAACAAAGTAGTTTCACGTTCTATCTCTACATTGTGTTTCCTCTTGATGTAGCCCTAAGCAGTGACTGGCGAGACACACGTTCATGGGAAGCGGTTGCCAAGCTTCCAAAAATTACGAATCTCCAGAAATCTCAGCAAATATTTTTTAACCCAAACTCGATGATACTTTCAGGTAATGATCAGTACACTAAGGCGACTTGGTTCCCCAAATTTCGTTCTTCTATGTTGAAGCGTTCATTTCCAGTAACAGTTTGAATTTTTAGGTTTCACTCTGTTTTCTCCTATATTGATAGATGTATTTGGAACTCTAAATCCAACACGGTTTGTGCTAGCTTCTTGAAACTTGACACAACAAAGTAGTTTCACGTTCTATCTCTACGTTTTGTTTCCTCTTGATGTAGCCCTAAGCAGTGACTGGCGAGAAACACTTTCATGGAACGGGGTTGCCAAGCTTCCAAAAATTACGAATCTCCAGAAATCTCAGCAAATATTTTTTCACCCAAACTGGATGATACTTTCAGGTAATGATCAGTACACTAAGGCGACTTGGTTCCCCAAATTTCGTTCTTCTCTGTTGAAGCGTTCATTTCCAGTAACAGTTTGAATTTTTAAGTTTCACTCTGTTTTCTCCTATATTAATAGATGTATTTGGAACTCTAAATCCAACACGGTTTGTGCTAGCTTCTTGAAACTTCACACAACAAAGTAGTTTCACTTTCTATCTCTAGTTTGTTTCCTCTTGATGTAGCCCTAAGCAGTGACTGGCGAGAAACACTTTCACGGGAAGGGGTTGCCAAGCTTCCAAAAATTACGAATCTCCAGAAATCTCAGCAAATATTTTTTCACCCAAACTGGATGATACTTTCAGGTAATGATCAGTACACTAAGGCGACTTGGTTCCCCAAATTTCGTTCTTCTATGTTGAAGCGTTCATTTCCAGTAACAGTTTGAATTTTTAGGTTTCACTCTGTTTTCTCCTATATTGATAGATGTATTTGGAACTCTAAATCCAACACGGTTTGTGCTAGCTTCTTGAAACTTGACACAACAAAGTAGTTTCACGTTCTATCTCTACGTTTTTTTTCCTCTTGATGTAGCCCTAAGCAGTGACTGGCAAGAAACACTTTCATGGGAAGAGGTTGCCCATTCTCCAAAAATTACGAATCTCCAGAAATCTCAGCAAATATTTTTTCACCCAAACTGGATGATACTTTCAGGTAATGATCAGTACACTAAGGCGACTTGGTTCCCCAAATTTCGTTCTTCTATGTTGAAGCGTTCATTTCCAGTAACAGTTTGAATTTTTAGGTTTCACTCTGTTTTCTCCTATATTGATAGATGTTTTTGGAACTCTAAATCCAACACGGTTTGTGCTAGCTTCTTGAAACTTGACACAACAAAGTAGTTTCACGTTCTATCTCTACGTTTTGTTTCCTCTTGATGTAGCCCTAAGCAGTGACTGGCGAGAAACACTTTCATGGGAAGGGGTTGCCAAGCTTCCAAAAACTACGAATCTCCAGAAATATCAGCAAATATTTTTTCACCCAAACTGGATGACACTTTCAGGTAATGATCAGTACACTAAGGCGACTTGGTTCCCCAAATTTCGTTCTTCTATGTTTTCGCGTTCATTTCCAGTAACAGTTTGAATTTTTAGGTTTCACTCTGTTTTCTCCTATATTGATAGATGTATTTGGAACTCTAAATCCAACACGGTTTGTGCTAGCTTCTTTAAACTTGACACAACAAAGTAGTTTCACGTTCTATCTCTACGTTTTGTTTCCTCTTGATGTAACCCTAAGCAGTGACTGGCGAGACACACTTTCATGGGAAGGGGTTGCCAAGCTTCCAAAAATTACGAATCTCCAGAAATCTCAGCAAATATTTTTTCACCCAAACTCGATGATACTTTCAGGTAATGATCAGTACACTAAGGCGACTTGGTTCCCCAAATTTCGTTCTTCTATGTTGAAGCGTTCATTTCCAGTAACAGTTTGAATTTTTAGGTTTCATTCTGTTTTCTCTTATATTGATAGATGTATTTGGAACTCTAAATCCAACACGGTTTGTTCTAGCTTCTTGAAACTTGACACAACAAAGTAGTTTCACGTTCTATCTCTACGTTTTGTTTCCTCTTAATGTAGCCCTAAGCAGTTTCTGGCGAGAAACCCTTTCATGGAATGGGGTTACCAAGCTTCCAAAAATTACGAATCTCCAGAAATCTCAGCAACTATTTTTTCACCCAAACTGGATGATACTTTCAGGTAATGATCAGTACACTAAGGCGACTCGGTTCCCCAAATTTCGTTCTTCTATGTTGAAGCGTTCATTTCCAGTAACAGTTTGAATTTTTAGGTTTCACTCTGTTTTCTCCTATATTAATAGATGTATTTGGAACTCTAAATCCAACACGGTTTGTGCTAGCTTCTTGAAACTTGACACAACAAGTAGTTTCACGTTCTATCTCTACGTTTTGTTTCCTCTTGATGTAGCCCTAAGCAGTGACTGGCGAGAAACACTTTCATGGGAAGGGGTTGCCAAGCTTCCAAAAATTACGAATCTCCAGAAATCTCAGCAAATATTTTTTCACCCAAACTGGATGATACTTTCAGGTAATGATCAGTACACTAAGGCGGCTTGGTTCCCCAAATTTCGTTCTTCTATGTTGAAGCGTTCATTTCCAGTAACAGTTTGAATTTTTAGGTTTCACTCTGTTTTCTCCTATATTGATAGATGTATTTGGAACTCTAAATCCAACACGGTTTGTGCTAGCTTCTTGAAACTTGACACAACAAAGTAGTTTCACGTTCTATCTCTACGTTATGTTTCCTCTTGATGTAGCCCTAAGCAGTGACTGGCGAGAAACACTTTCATGGGAAGAGGTTGCCCAGTCTCCAAAAATTACGAATCTCCAGAAATCTCAGCAAATATTTTTTCACCCAAACTGGATGATACTTTCAGGTAATTATCAGTACACTAAGGCGACTTGGTTCCCCAAATTTCATTCTTCTATGTTGAAGCGTTCATTTCCAGTAACAGTTTGAATTTTTAGGTTTCACTCTGTTTTCTCCTATATTGATGGATGTATTTGGAACTCTAAATCCAACACAGTTTGTGCTAGCTTCTTGAAACTTGACACAACAAAGTAGTTTCACGTTCTATCTCTACATTGTGTTTCCTCTTGATGTAGCCCTAAGCAGTGACTGGCGAGAAACACGTTCATGGGAAGGGGTTGCCAAGCTTCCAAAAATTACGAATCTCCAGAAATCTCAGCAAATATTTTTTCACCCAAACTCGATGATACTTTCAGGTAATGATCAGTACACTAAGGCGACTTGGTTCCCCAAATTTCGTTCTTCTATGTTGAAGCGTTCATTTCCAGTAACAGTTTGAATTTTTAGGTTTCACTCTGTTTTCTCCTATATTAATAGATGTATTTGGAATTCTAAATCCAACACGGTTTGTGCTAGCTTCTTGAAACTTGACACAACAAAGTAGTTTCACGTTCTATCTCTACGTTTTGTTTCCTCTTGATGTAGCCCTAAGCAGTGACTGGCGAGAAACACTTTCATGGGAAGGGGTTGCCAAGCTTCCAAAAATTACGAATCTCCAGAAATCTCAGCAAATATTTTTTCACCCAAACTGGATGATACTTTCAGGTAATGATCAGTACACTAAGGCGACTTGGTTCCCCAAATTTCGTTCTTCTATGTTGAAGCGTTCATTTCCAGTAACAGTTTGAATTTTTAGGTTTCACTCTGTTTTCTCCTATATTGATAGATGTATTTGGAACTCTAAATCCAACACGGTTTGTGCTAGCTTCTTGAAACTTGACACAACAAAGTAGTTTCACGTTCTATCTCTACGTTATGTTTCCTCTTGATGTAGCCCTAAGCAGTGACTGGCGAGAAACACTTTCATGGGAAGAGGTTGCCCAGTCTCCAAAAATTACGAATCTCCAGAAATCTCAGCAAATATTTTTTCACCCAAACTGGATGATACTTTCAGGTAATTATCAGTACACTAAGGCGACTTGGTTCCCCAAATTTCATTCTTCTATGTTGAAGCGTTCATTTCCAGTAACAGTTTGAATTTTTAGGTTTCACTCTGTTTTCTCCTATATTGATGGATGTATTTGGAACTCTAAATCCAACACGGTTTGTGCTAGCTTCTTGAAACTTGACACAACAAAGTAGTTTCACGTTCTATCTCTACATTGTGTTTCCTCTTGATGTAGCCCTAAGCAGTGACTGGCGAGAAACACGTTCATGGGAAGGGGTTGCCAAGCTTCCAAAAATTACGAATCTCCAGAAATCTCAGCAAATATTTTTTCACCCAAACTCGATGATACTTTCAGGTAATGATCAGTACACTAAGGCGACTTGGTTCCCCAAATTTCGTTCTTCTATGTTGAAGCGTTCATTTCCAGTAACAGTTTGAATTTTTAGGTTTCACTCTGTTTTCTCCTATATTGATAGATGTATTTGGAACTCTAAATCCAACACGGTTTGTGCTAGCTTCTTGAAACTTGACACAACAAAGTAGTTTCACGTTCTATCTCTAGTTTGTTTCCTCTTGATGTAGCCCTAAGCAGCGACTGGCGAGAAACACTTTCATGGGAAGGGGTTGCCAAGCTTCCAAAAATTACGAATCTCCAGAAATCTCAGCAAATATTTTTTCACCCAAACTGGATGATACTTTCAGGTAATGATCAGTACACTAAGGCGACTTGGTTCCCCAAATTTCGTTCTTCTATGTTGAAGCGTTCATTTCCAGTAACAGTTTGAATTTTTAGGTTTCACTCTGTTTTCTCCTATATTTTAGATGTATTTGGAACTCTAAATCCAACACGGTTTTTACTAGCTTCTTGAAACTTGACACAACAAAGTAGTTTCACGTTCTATCTCTACGTTTTGTTTCCTCTTGATGTAACCCTAAGCAGTGACTGGCGAGAAACACTTTCATGGGAAGGGGTTGCCAAGCTTCCAAAAATTACGAATCTCCAGAAATCTCAGCAAATATTTTTTCACCCAAACTGGATGATACTTACAGGTAATGATCAGTACACTAAGGCGACTTGGTTCCCCAAATTTCATTCTTCTATGTTGAAGCGTTCATTTCCAGTAACAGTTTGAATTTTTAGGTTTCACTCTGTTTTCTCCTATATTGATAGATGTATTTGGAACTCTAAATCCAACACGGTTTGTGCTAGCTTCTTGAAACTTGACACAACAAAGTAGTTTCACGTTCTATCTCTACATTTTGTTTCCTCTTGATGTAGCCCTAAGCAGTGACTGGCGAGAAACACTTTCATGGGAAGGGGTTGCCAAGCTTCCAAAAATTACGAATCTCGAGAAATCTCAGCAAATATTTTTTCTCCCAAACTGGATGATACTTTCAGGTAATGATCAGTACACTAAGGCGACTTGGTTCTCCAAATTTCGTTCTTCTATGTTGAAGCGTTCATTTCCAGTAACAGTTTGAATTTTTAGGTTTCACTCTGTTTTCTCCTATATTGATAGATGTATTTGGAACTCTAAATCCAACACGGTTTGTGCTAGCTTCTTGAAACTTGACACAACAAAGTAGTTTCACGTTCTATCTCTACGTTTTGTTTCCTCTTGATGTAGCCCTAAGCAGTGACTGGCGAGAAACACTTTCATGGGAAGGGGTTGCCAAGCTTCCAAAAACTACGAATCTCCAGAAATATCAGCAAATATTTTTTCACCCAAACTGGATGACACTTTCAGGTAATGATCAGTACACTAAGGCGACTTGGTTCCCCAAATTTCGTTCTTCTATGTTTTCGCGTTCATTTCCAGTAACAGTTTGAATTTTTAGGTTTCACTCTGTTTTCTCCTATATTGATAGATGTATTTGGAACTCTAAATCCAACACGGTTTGTGCTAGCTTCTTGAAACTTGACACAACAAAGTAGTTTCACGTTCTATCTCTACGTTTTGTTTCCTCTTGATGTAGCCCTAAGCAGTGACTGGCGAGAAACACTTTCATGGGAAGGGGTTGCCAAGCTTCCAAAAACTACGAATCTCCGGGAATCTCAGCAAATATTTTTTCACCCAAACTGGATGATACTTTCAGGTAATGATCAGTACACTAAGGTGACTTGGTTCCCCAAATTTCGTTCTTCTATGTTGAAGCGTTCATTTCCAGTAACAGTTTGAATTTTTAGGTTTCACTCTGTTTTCTCCTATATTGATAGATGTTTTTGGAACTCTAAATCCAACACGGTTTGTGCTAGCTTCTTGAAACTTGACACAACAAAGTAGTTTCACGTTCTATCTCTACGTTTTGTTTCCTCTTGATGTAGCCCTAAGCAGTGACTGGCGAGAAACACTTTCATGGGAAGGGGTTGCCAAGCTTCCAAAAATTACGAATCTCCAGAAATCTCAGCAAATATTTTTTCACCCACACTGGATGATACTTTCAGGTAATGATCAGTACACTAAGGCGACTTGGTTCCCCAAATTTCGTTCTTCTCTGTTGAAGCGTTCATTTCCAGTAACAGTTTGAATTTTTAGGTTTCACTCTGTTTTCTCCTATATTAATAGATGTATTTGGAACTCTAAATCCAACACGGTTTGTGCTAGCTTCTTGAAACTTGACACAACAAAGTAGTTTCACGTTCTATATCTAAGTTTTGTTTCCTCTTGATGTAGCCCTAAGCAGTGACTGGCGAGAAACCCTTTCATGGAACGGGGTTGCCAACCTTCCAAAAATTACGAATCTCCAGAAATCTCAGCAAATATTTTTTCACCCAAACTGGATGATACTTTCAGGTAATGATCAGTACACTAAGGCGACTTGGTTCCCCAAATTTCGTTCTTCTATGTTGAAGCGTTCATTTCCAGTAACAGTTTGAATTTTTAGGTTTCACTCTGTTTTCTCCTATATTAATAGATGTATTTGGAACTCTAAATCCAACACGGTTTGTGCTAGCTTCTTGAAACTTGACACAACAAAGTAGTTTCACGTTCTATATCTATGTTTTGTTTCCTCTTGATGTAGCCCTAAGCAGTGACTGGCGAGAAACACTTTCATGGGAAGGGGTTGCCAAGCTTCAAAAAATTACGAATCTCCAGAAATCTCAGCAAATATTTTTTCACCCAAACTGGATGATACTTTCAGGTAATGATCAGTACACTAAGGCGACTTGGTTCCCCAAATTTCGTTCTTCTATGTTGAAGGGTTCATTTCCAGTAACAGTTTGAATTTTTAGGTTTCACTCTGTTTTCTCCTATATTGATAGATGTATTTGGAACTCTAAATCCAACACGGTTTGTGCTAGCTCTTTGAAACTTGACACAACAAAGTAGTTTCACGTCCTATCTCTACGTTTTGTTTCCTCTTGATGTAGCCCTAAGCAGTGACTGGCGAGAAACACTTTCATGGGAAGGGGTTGCCAAGCTTCCAAAAATTACGAATCTCCAGAAATCTCAGCAAATATTTTTTCACCCAAACTGGATGATACTTTCAGGTAATGATCAGTACACTAAGGCGACTTGGTTCCACAAATTTCGTTCTTCTATGTTGAAGCGTTCATTTCCAGTAACAGTTTGAATTTTTAGGTTTCACTCTGTTTTCTCCTATATTGATAGATGTTTTTGGAACTCTAAATCCAACACGGTTTGTGCTAGCTTCTTGAAACTTGACACAACAAAGTAGTTTCACGTTCTATCTCTACGTTTTGTTTCCTCTTGATGTAGCCCTAAGCAGTGACTGGCGAGAAACACTTTCATGGGAAGGGGTTGCCAAGCTTCCAAAAACTACGAATCTCCAGAAATATCAGCAAATATTTTTTCACCCAAACTGGATGACACTTTCAGGTAATGATCAGTACACTAAGGCGACTTGGTTCCCCAAATTTCGTTCTTCTATGTTTTCGCGTTCATTTCCAGTAACAGTTTGAATTTTTAGGTTTCACTCTGTTTTCTCCTATATTGATAGATATATTTGGAACTCTAAATCCAACACGGTTTGTGCTAGCTTCTTGAAAATTGACACAACAAAGTAGTTTCACGTTCTATATCTAAGTTTTGTTTCCTCTTGATGTAGCCCTAAGCAGTGACTGGCGAGAAACCCTTTCATGGAACGGGGTTGCCAACCTTCCAAAAATTACGAATCTCCAGAAATCTCAGCAAATATTTTTTCACCCAAACTGGATGATACTTTCAGGTAATGATCAGTACACTAAGGCGACTTGGTTCCCCAAATTTCGTTCTTCTATGTTGAAGCGTTCATTTCCAGTAACAGTTTGAATTTTTAGGTTTCACTCTGTTTTCTCCTATATTAATAGATGTATTTGGAACTCTAAATCCAACACGGTTTGTGCTAGCTTCTTGAAACTTGACACAACAAAGTAGTTTCACGTTCTATATCTATGTTTTGTTTCCTCTTGATGTAGCCCTAAGCAGTGACTGGCGAGAAACACTTTCATGGGAAGGGGTTGCCAAGCTTCAAAAAATTACGAATCTCCAGAAATCTCAGCAAATATTTTTTCACCCAAACTGGATGATACTTTCAGGTAATGATCAGTACACTAAGGCGACTTGGTTCCCCAAATTTCGTTCTTCTATGTTGAAGCGTTCATTTCCAGTAACAGTTTGAATTTTTAGGTTTCACTCTGTTTTCTCCTATATTGATAGATGTATTTGGAACTCTAAATCCAACACGGTTTGTGCTAGCTTCTTGAAACTTGACACAACAAAGTAGTTTCACGTTCTATCTCTACGTTGTGTTTCCTCTTGATGTAGCCCTAACCAGTGACTGGCAAGAAACACTTTCATGGGAAGGGGTTGCCAAGCTTCCAAAAATTACGAATCTCCAGAAATCTCAGCAAATATTTTTTCACCCACACTGGATGATACTTTCAGGTAATGATCAGTACACTAAGGCGACTTGGTTCCCCAAATTTCGTTCTTCTATGTTGAAGCGTTCATTTCCAGTAACAGTTTGAATTTTTAGGTTTCACTCTGTTTTCTCCTATATTGATAGATGTATTTGGAACTCTAAATCCAACACGGTTTGTGCTAGCTTCTTGAAACTTGACACAACAAAGTAGTTTCACGTCCTATCTCTACGTTTTGTTTCCTCTTGATGTAGCCCTAAGCAGTGACTGGCGAGAAACACTTTCATGGGAAGGGGTTGCCAAGCTTCCAAAAATTACGAATCTCCAGAAATCTCAGCAAATATTTTTTCACCCAAACTGGATGATACTTTCAGGTAATGATCAGTACACTAAGGCGACTTGGTTCCACAAATTTCGTTCTTCTATGTTGAAGCGTTCATTTCCAGTAACAGTTTGAATTTTTAGGTTTCACTCTGTTTTCTCCTATATTGATAGATGTATTTGGAACTCTAAATCCAACACGGTTTGTGCTAGCTTCTTGAAACTTGACACAACAAAGTAGTTTCACGTCCTATCTCTACGTTTTGTTTCCTCTTGATGTAGCCCTAAGCAGTGACTGGCGAGAAACACTTTCATGGGAAGGGGTTGCCAAGCTTCCAAAAATTACGAATCTCCAGAAATCTCAGCAAATATTTTTTCACCCAAACTGGATGATACTTTCAGGTAATGATCAGTACACTAAGGCGACTTGGTTCCACAAATTTCGTTCTTCTATGTTGAAGCGTTCATTTCCAGTAACAGTTTGAATTTTTAGGTTTCACTCTGTTTTCTCCTATATTGATAGATGTTTTTGGAACTCTAAATCCAACACGGTTTGTGCTAGCTTCTTGAAACTTGACACAACAAAGTAGTTTCACGTTCTATCTCTACGTTTTTTTTCCTCTTGATGTAGCCCTAAGCAGTGACTGGCGAGAAACACTTTCATGGGAAGGGGTTGCCAAGCTTCCAAAAACTACGAATCTCCAGAAATATCAGCAAATATGTTTCACCCAAACTGGATGACACTTTCAGGTAATGATCAGTACACTAAGGCGACTTGGTTCCCCAAATTTCGTTCTTCTATGTTTTCGCGTTCATTTCCAGTAACAGTTTGAATTTTTAGGTTTCACTCTGTTTTCTCCTATATTGATAGATGTATTTGGAACTCTAAATCCAACACGGTTTGTGCTAGCTTCTTGAAACTTGACACAACAAAGTAGTTTCACGTTCTATATCTAAGTTTTGTTTCCTCTTGATGTAGCCCTAAGCAGTGACTGGCGAGAAACCCTTTCATGGAACGGGGTTGCCAACCTTCCAAAAATTACGAATCTCCAGAAATCTCAGCAAATATTTTTTCACCCAAACTGGATGATACTTTCAGGTAATGATCAGTACACTAAGGCGACTTGGTTCCCCAAATTTCGTTCTTCTATGTTGAAGCGTTCATTTCCAGTAACAGTTTGAATTTTTAGGTTTCACTCTGTTTTCTCCTATATTAATAGATGTATTTGGAACTCTAAATCCAACACGGTTTGTGCTAGCTTCTTGAAACTTGACACAACAAAGTAGTTTCACGTTCTATATCTATGTTTTGTTTCCTCTTGATGTAGCCCTAAGCAGTGACTGGCGAGAAACACTTTCATGGGAAGGGGTTGCCAAGCTTCAAAAAATTACGAATCTCCAGAAATCTCAGCAAATATTTTTTCACCCAAACTGGATGATACTTTCAGGTAATGATCAGTACACTAAGGCGACTTGGTTCCACAAATTTCGTTCTTCTATGTTGAAGCGTTCATTTCCAGTAACAGTTTGAATTTTTAGGTTTCACTCTGTTTTCTCCTATATTGATAGATGTTTTTGGAACTCTAAATCCAACACGGTTTGTGCTAGCTTCTTGAAACTTGACACAACAAAGTAGTTTCACGTTCTATCTCTACGTTTTGTTTCCTCTTGATGTAGCCCTAAGCAGTGACTGGCGAGAAACACTTTCATGGGAAGGGGTTGCCAAGCTTCCAAAAACTACGAATCTCCAGAAATATCAGCAAATATTTTTTCACCCAAACTGGATGACACTTTCAGGTAATGATCAGTACACTAAGGCGACTTGGTTCCCCAAATTTCGTTCTTCTATGTTTTCGCGTTCATTTCCAGTAACAGTTTGAATTTTTAGGTTTCACTCTGTTTTCTCCTATATTGATAGATGTATTTGGAACTCTAAATCCAACACGGTTTGTGCTAGCTTCTTGAAACTTGACACAAAAAAGTAGTTTCACGTTCTATATCTAAGTTTTGTTTCCTCTTGATGTAGCCCTAAGCAGTGACTGGCGAGAAACCCTTTCATGGAACGGGGTTGCCAACCTTCCAAAAATTACGAATCTCCAGAAATCTCAGCAAATATTTTTTCACCCAAACTGGATGATACTTTCAGGTAATGATCAGTACACTAAGGCGACTTGGTTCCCCAAATTTCGTTCTTCTATGTTGAAGCGTTCATTTCCAGTAACAGTTTGAATTTTTAGGTTTCACTCTGTTTTCTCCTATATTAATAGATGTATTTGGAACTCTAAATCCAACACGGTTTGTGCTAGCTTCTTGAAACTTGACACAACAAAGTAGTTTCACGTTCTATATCTATGTTTTGTTTCCTCTTGATGTAGCCCTAAGCAGTGACTGGCGAGAAACACTTTCATGGGAAGGGGTTGCCAAGCTTCAAAAAATTACGAATCTCCAGAAATCTCAGCAAATATTTTTTCACCCAAACTGGATGATACTTTCAGGTAATGATCAGTACACTAAGGCGACTTGGTTCCCCAAATTTCGTTCTTCTATGTTGAAGCGTTCATTTCCAGTAACAGTTTGAATTTTTAGGTTTCACTCTGTTTTCTCCTATATTGATAGATGTATTTGGAACTCTAAATCCAACACGGTTTGTGCTAGCTTCTTGAAACTTGACACAACAAAGTAGTTTCACGTTCTATCTCTACGTTGTGTTTCCTCTTGATGTAGCCCTAACCAGTGACTGGCAAGAAACACTTTCATGGGAAGGGGTTGCCAAGCTTCCAAAAATTACGAATCTCCAGAAATCTCAGCAAATATTTTTTCACCCACACTGGATGATACTTTCAGGTAATGATCAGTACACTAAGGCGACTTGGTTCCCCAAATTTCGTTCTTCTATGTTGAAGCGTTCATTTCCAGTAACAGTTTGAATTTTTAGGTTTCACTCTGTTTTCTCCTATATTGATAGATGTATTTGGAACTCTAAATCCAACACGGTTTGTGCTAGCTTCTTGAAACTTGACACAACAAAGTAGTTTCACGTCCTATCTCTAAGTTTTGTTTCCTCTTGATGTAGCCCTAAGCAGTGACTGGCGAGAAACACTTTCATGGGAAGGGGTTGCCAAGCTTCCAAAAATTACGAATCTCCAGAAATCTCAGCAAATATTTTTTCACCCAAACTGGATGATACTTTCAGGTAATGATCAGTACACTAAGGCGACTTGGTTCCACAAATTTCGTTCTTCTATGTTGAAGCGTTCATTTCCAGTAACAGTTTGAATTTTTAGGTTTCACTCTGTTTTCTCCTATATTGATAGATGTTTTTGGAACTCTAAATCCAACACGGTTTGTGCTAGCTTCTTGAAACTTGACACAACAAAGTAGTTTCACGTTCTATCTCTACGTTTTTTTTCCTCTTGATGTAGCCCTAAGCAGTGACTGGCGAGAAACACTTTCATGGGAAGGGGTTGCCAAGCTTCCAAAAACTACGAATCTCCAGAAATATCAGCAAATATGTTTCACCCAAACTGGATGACACTTTCAGGTAATGATCAGTACACTAAGGCGACTTGGTTCCCCAAATTTCGTTCTTCTATGTTTTCGCGTTCATTTCCAGTAACAGTTTGAATTTTTAGGTTTCACTCTGTTTTCTCCTATATTGATAGATGTATTTGGAACTCTAAATCCAACACGGTTTGTGCTAGCTTCTTGAAACTTGACACAACAAAGTAGTTTCACGTTCTATATCTAAGTTTTGTTTCCTCTTGATGTAGCCCTAAGCAGTGACTGGCGAGAAACCCTTTCATGGAACGGGGTTGCCAACCTTCCAAAAATTACGAATCTCCAGAAATCTCAGCAAATATTTTTTCACCCAAACTGGATGATACTTTCAGGTAATGATCAGTACACTAAGGCGACTTGGTTCCCCAAATTTCGTTCTTCTATGTTGAAGCGTTCATTTCCAGTAACAGTTTGAATTTTTAGGTTTCACTCTGTTTTCTCCTATATTAATAGATGTATTTGGAACTCTAAATCCAACACGGTTTGTGCTAGCTTCTTGAAACTTGACACAACAAAGTAGTTTCACGTTCTATATCTACGTTTTGTTTCCTCTTGATGTAGCCCTAAGCAGTGACTGGCGAGAAACACTTTCATGGGAAGGGGTTGCCAAGCTTCAAAAAATTACGAATCTCCAGAAATCTCAGCAAATATTTTTTCACCCAAACTGGATGATACTTTCAGGTAATGATCAGTACACTAAGGCGACTTGGTTCCCCAAATTTCGTTCTTCTATGTTGAAGCGTTCATTTCCAGTAACAGTTTGAATTTTTAGGTTTCACTCTGTTTTCTCCTATATTGATAGATGTATTTGGAACTCTAAATCCAACACGGTTTGTGCTAGCTTCTTGAAACTTGACACAACAAAGTAGTTTCACGTTCTATCTCTACGTTGTGTTTCCTCTTGATGTAGCCCTAACCAGTGACTGGCAAGAAACACTTTCATGGGAAGGGGTTGCCAAGCTTCCAAAAATTACGAATCTCCAGAAATCTCAGCAAATATTTTTTCACCCACACTGGATGATACTTTCAGGTAATGATCAGTACACTAAGGCGACTTGGTTCCCCAAATTTCGTTCTTCTATGTTGAAGCGTTCATTTCCAGTAACAGTTTGAATTTTTAGGTTTCACTCTGTTTTCTCCTATATTGATAGATGTATTTGGAACTCTAAATCCAACACGGTTTGTGCTAGCTTCTTGAAACTTGACACAACAAAGTAGTTTCACGTCCTATCTCTACGTTTTGTTTCCTCTTAATGTAGCCCTAAGCAGTGACTGGCGAGAAACCCTTTCATGGAATGGGGTTACCAAGCTTCCAAAAATTACGAATCTCCAGAAATCTCAGCAACTATTTTTTCACCCAAACTGGATGATACTTTCAGGTAATGATCAGTACACTAAGGCGACTTGGTTCCCCAAATTTCGTTCTTCTATGTTGAAGCGTTCATTTCCAGTAACAGTTTGAATTTTTAGGTTTCACTCTGTTTTCTCCTATATTAATAGATGTATTTGGAACTCTAAATCCAACACGGTTTGTGCTAGCTTCTTGAAACTTGACACAACAAAGTAGTTTCACATTCTATCTCTACGTTTTGTTTCCTCTTGATGTAGCCCTAAGCATTGACTGGCGAGAAACACGTTCATGGGAAGGGGTTGCCAAGCTTCCAAAAATTACGAATCTCCAGAAATCTCAGCAACTATTTTTTCACCCAAACTGGATGATACTTTCAGGTAATGATCAGTACACTAAGGCGACTTGGTTCCCCAAATTTCGTTCTTCTATGTTGAAGCGTTCATTTCCAGTAACAGTTTGAATTTTTAGGTTTCACTCTGTTTTCTCCTATATTAATAGATGTATTTGGAACTCTAAATCCAACACGGTTTGTGCTAGCTTCTTGAAACTTGACACAACAAAGTAGTTTCACGTTCTATCTCTACGTTTTGTTTCCTCTTGATGTAGCCCTAAGCAGTGACTGGTGAGAAACACTTTCATGGGAAGGGGTTGCCAAGCTTCCAAAAATTACGAATCTCCAGAAATCTCAGCAAATATTTTTTCACCCAAACTTGATGATACTTTCAGGTAATGATCAGTACACTAAGGCGACTTGGTTCCCCAAATTTCGTTCTTCTATGTTGAAGCGTTCATTTCCAGTAACAGTTTGAATTTTTAGGTTTCACTCTGTTTTCTCCTATATTGATAGATGTATTTGGAACTCTAAATCCAACACGGTTTGTGCTAGCTTCTTGAAACTTGACACAACAAAGTAGTTTCACGTTCTATCTCTACGTTTTGTTTCCTCTTGATGTAGCCCTAAGCAGTGACTGGCGAGAAACACTTTCATGGGAAGAGGTTGCCCAGTCTCCAAAAATTACGAATCTCCAGAAATCTCAGCAAATATTTTTTCACCCAAACTGGATGATACTTTCAGGTAATTATCAGTACACTAAGGCGACTTGGTTCCCCAAATTTCATTCTTCTATGTTGAAGCGTTCATTTCCAGTAACAGTTTGAATTTTTAGGTTTCACTCTGTTTTCTCCTATATTGATGGATGTATTTGGAACTCTAAATCCAACACGGTTTGTGCTAGCTTCTTGAAACTTGACACAACAAAGTAGTTTCACGTTCTATCTCTACATTGTGTTTCCTCTTGATGTAGCCCTAAGCAGTGACTGGCGAGAAACACGTTCATGGGAAGGGGTTGCCAAGCTTCCAAAAATTACGAATCTCCAGAAATCTCAGCAAATATTTTTTCACCCAAACTCGATGATACTTTCAGGTAATGATCAGTACACTAAGGCGACTTGGTTCCCCAAATTTCGTTCTTCTATGTTGAAGCGTTCATTTCCAGTAACAGTTTGAATTTTTAGGTTTCACTCTGTTTTCTCCTATATTGATAGATGTATTTGGAACTCTAAATCCAACACGGTTTGTGCTAGCTTCTTGAAACTTGACACAACAAAGTAGTTTCACGTTCTATCTCTACGTTTTGTTTCCTCTTGATGTAGCCCTAAGCAGTGACTGGCGAGAAACACTTTCATGGAACGGGGTTGCCAAGCTTCCAAAAATTACGAATCTCCAGAAATCTCAGCAAATATTTTTTCACCCAAACTGGATGATACTTTCAGGTAATGATCAGTACACTAAGGCGACTTGGTTCCCCAAATTTCGTTCTTCTATGTTGAAGCGTTCATTTCCAGTAACAGTTTGAATTTTTAGGTTTCACTCTGTTTTCTCCTATATTAATAGATGTATTTGGAACTCTAAATACAACACGGTTTGTGCTAGCTTCTTGAAACTTGACACAACAAAGTAGTTTCACGTTCTATCTCTACGTTTTGTTTCCTCTTGATGTAGCCCTAAGCAGTGACTGGCGAGAAACACTTTCATGGGAAGGGGTTGCCAAGCTTCCAAAAATTACGAATCTCCAGAAATCTCAGCAAATATTTTTTCACCCAAACTGGAAGATACTTTCATGTAATGATCAGTACACTAAGGCGACTTGGTTCCCCAAATTTCGTTCTTCTATGTTGAAGCGTTCATTTCCAGTAACAGTTTGAATTTTTAGGTTTCACTCTGTTTTCTCCTATATTGATGGATGTATTTGGAACTCTAAATCCAACACGGTTTGTGCTAGCTTCTTGAAACTTGACACAACAAAGTAGTTTCACGTTCTATCTCTACGTTTTGTTTCCTCTTGATGTAGCCCTAAGCAGTGACTGGCAAGAAACACGTTCATGGGAAGGGGTTGCCAAGCTTCCAAAAATTACGAATCTCCAGAAATCTCAGCAAATATTTTTTCACCCAAACTCGATGATACTTTCAGGTAATGATCAGTACACTAAGGCGACTTGGTTCCCCAAATTTCGTTCTTCTATGTTGAAGCGTTCATTTCCAGTAACAGTTTGAATTTTTAGGTTTCACTCTGTTTTCTCCTATATTGATAGATGTATTTGGAACTCTAAATCCAACACGGTTTGTGCTAGCTTCTTGAAACTTGACACAACAAAGTAGTTTCACGTTCTATCTCTACGTTTTGTTTCCTCTTGATGTAGCCCTAAGCAGTGACTGGCGAGAAACACTTACATGGGAAGAGGTTGCCCAGTCTCCAAAAATTACAAATCTCCAGAAATCTCAGCAAATATTTTTTCACCCAAACTGGATGATACTTTCAGGTAATTATCAGTACACTAAGGCGACTTGGTTCGCCAAATTTCGTTCTTCTCTGTTGAAGCGTTCATTTCCAGTAAAAGTTTGAATTTTTAGGTTTCACTCTGTTTTCTCCTATATTAATAGATGTATTTGGAACTCTAAATCCAACACGGTTTGTGCTAGCTTCTTGAAACTTGACACAACAAAGTAGTTTCACATTCTATCTCTACGTTTTGTTTCCTCTGGATGTAGCCCTAAGCAGTTATTGGCGAGAAACACTTTCATGGGAAGAGGTTGCCCAGTCTCCAAAAATTACGAATCTCCAGAAATCTCAGCAAATATTTTTTCACCCAAACTGGATGATACTTTCAGGTAATTATCAGTACACTAAGGCGACTTGGTTCCCCAAATTTCATTCTTCTATGTTGAAGCGTTCATTTCCAGTAACAGTTTGAATTTTTAGGTTTCACTCTGTTTTCTCCTATATTGATGGATGTATTTGGAACTCTAAATCCAACACGGTTTGTGCTAGCTTCTTGAAACTTGACACAACAAAGTAGTTTCACGTTCTATCTCTACATTGTGTTTCCTCTTGATGTAGCCCTAAGCAGTGACTGGCGAGAAACACGTTCATGGGAAGGGGTTGCCAAGCTTCCAAAAATTACGAATCTCCAGAAATCTCAGCAAATATTTTTTTACCCACACTGGATGATACTTTCAGGTAATGATCAGTACACTAAGGCGACTTGGTTCCCCAAATTTCGTTCTTCTATGTTGAAGCGTTCATTTCCAGTAACAGTTTGAATTTTTAGGTTTCACTCTGTTTTCTCCTATATTGATAGATGTATTTGGAACTCTAAATCCAACACGGTTTGTGCTAGCTTCTTGAAACTTGACACAACAAAGTAGTTTCACGTCCTATCTCTACGTTTTGTTTCCTCTTGATGTAGCCCTAAGCAGTGACTGGCGAGAAACACTTTCATGGGAAGGGGTTGCCAAGCTTCCAAAAATTACGAATCTCCAGAAATCTCAGCAAATATTTTTTCACCCAAACTGGATGATACTTTCAGGTAATGATCAGTACACTAAGGCGACTTGGTTCCACAAATTTCGTTCTTCTATGTTGAAGCGTTCATTTCCAGTAACAGTTTGAATTTTTAGGTTTCACTCTGTTTTCTCCTATATTGATAGATGTTTTTGGAACTCTAAATCCAACACGGTTTGTGCTAGCTTCTTGAAACTTGACACAACAAAGTAGTTTCACGTTCTATCTCTACGTTTTGTTTCCTCTTGATGTAGCCCTAAGCAGTGACTGGCGAGAAACACTTTCATGGGAAGGGGTTGCCAAGCTTCCAAAAACTACGAATCTCCAGAAATATCAGCAAATATTTTTTCACCCAAACTGGATGACACTTTCAGGTAATGATCAGTACACTAAGGCGACTTGGTTCCCCAAATTTCGTTCTTCTATGTTTTCGCGTTCATTTCCAGTAACAGTTTGAATTTTTAGGTTTCACTCTGTTTTCTCCTATATTGATAGATGTATTTGGAACTCTAAATCCAACACGGTTTGTGCTAGCTTCTTGAAACTTGACACAACAAAGTAGTTTCACGTTCTATATCTAAGTTTTGTTTCCTCTTGATGTAGCCCTAAGCAGTGATTGGCGAGAAACCCTTTCATGGAACGGGGTTGCCAACCTTCCAAAAATTACGAATCTCCAGAAATCTCAGCAAATATTTTTTCACCCAAACTGGATGATACTTTCAGGTAATGATCAGTACACTAAGGCGACTTGGTTCCCCAAATTTCGTTCTTCTATGTTGAAGCGTTCATTTCCAGTAACAGTTTGAATTTTTAGGTTTCACTCTGTTTTCTCCTATATTAATAGATGTATTTGGAACTCTAAATCCAACACGGTTTGTGCTAGCTTCTTGAAACTTGACACAACAAAGTAGTTTCACGTTCTATATCTATGTTTTGTTTCCTCTTGATGTAGCCCTAAGCAGTGACTGGCGAGAAACACTTTCATGGGAAGGGGTTGCCAAGCTTCAAAAAATTACGAATCTCCAGAAATCTCAGCAAATATTTTTTCACCCAAACTGGATGATACTTTCAGGTAATGATCAGTACACTAAGGCGACTTGGTTCCCCAAATTTCGTTCTTCTATGTTGAAGCGTTCATTTCCAGTAACAGTTTGAATTTTTAGGTTTCACTCTGTTTTCTCCTATATTGATAGATGTATTTGGAACTCTAAATCCAACACGGTTTGTGCTAGCTTCTTGAAACTTGACACAACAAAGTAGTTTCACGTTCTATCTCTACGTTGTGTTTCCTCTTGATGTAGCCCTAACCAGTGACTGGCAAGAAACACTTTCATGGGAAGGGGTTGCCAAGCTTCCAAAAATTACGAATCTCCAGAAATCTCAGCAAATATTTTTTCACCCACACTGGATGATACTTTCAGGTAATGATCAGTACACTAAGGCGACTTGGTTCCCCAAATTTCGTTCTTCTATGTTGAAGCGTTCATTTCCAGTAACAGTTTGAATTTTTAGGTTTCACTCTGTTTTCTCCTATATTGATAGATGTATTTGGAACTCTAAATCCAACACGGTTTGTGCTAGCTTCTTGAAACTTGACACAACAAAGTAGTTTCACGTCCTATCTCTACGTTTTGTTTCCTCTTGATGTAGCCCTAAGCAGTGACTGGCGAGAAACACTTTCATGGGAAGGGGTTGCCAAGCTTCAAAAAATTACGAATCTCCAGAAATCTCAGCAAATATTTTTTCACCCAAACTGGATGATACTTTCAGGTAATGATCAGTACACTAAGGCGACTTGGTTCCACAAATTTCGTTCTTCTATGTTGAAGCGTTCATTTCCAGTAACAGTTTGAATTTTTAGGTTTCACTCTGTTTTCTCCTATATTGATAGATGTTTTTGGAACTCTAAATCCAACACGGTTTGTGCTAGCTTCTTGAAACTTGACACAACAAAGTAGTTTCACGTTCTATCTCTACGTTTTGTTTCCTCTTGATGTAGCCCTAAGCAGTGACTGGCGAGAAACACTTTCATGGGAAGGGGTTGCCAAGCTTCCAAAAACTACGAATCTCCAGAAATATCAGCAAATATTTTTTCACCCAAACTGGATGACACTTTCAGGTAATGATCAGTACACTAAGGAGACTTGGTTCCCCAAATTTCGTTCTTCTATGTTTTCGCGTTCATTTCCAGTAACAGTTTGAATTTTTAGGTTTCACTCTGTTTTCTCCTATATTGATAGATGTATTTGGAACTCTAAATCCAACACGGTTTGTGCTAGCTTCTTGAAACTTGACACAACAAAGTAGTTTCACGTTCTATCTCTACGTTTTGTTTCCTCTTGATGTAACCCTAAGCAGTGACTGGCGAGACACACTTTCATGGGAAGGGGTTGCCAAGCTTCCAAAAATTACGAATCTCCAGAAATCTCAGCAAATATTTTTTCACCCAAACTCGATGATACTTTCAGGTAATGATCAGTACACTAAGGCGACTTGGTTCCCCAAATTTCGTTCTTCTATGTTGAAGCGTTCATTTCCAGTAACAGTTTGAATTTTTAGGTTTCACTCTGTTTTCTCTTATATTGATAGATGTATTTGGAACTCTAAATCCAACACGGTTTGTTCTAGCTTCTTGAAACTTGACACAACAAAGTAGTTTCACGTTCTATCTCTACGTTTTGTTTCCTCTTAATGTAGCCCTAAGCAGTGACTGGCGAGAAACCCTTTCATGGAATGGGGTTACCAAGCTTCCAAAAATTACGAATCTCCAGAAATCTCAGCAACTATTTTTTCACCCAAACTGGATGATACTTTCAGGTAATGATCAGTACACTAAGGCGACTTGGTTCCCCAAATTTCGTTCTTCTATGTTGAAGCGTTCATTTCCAGTAACAGTTTGAATTTTTAGGTTTCACTCTGTTTTCTCCTATATTAATAGATGTATTTGGAACTCTAAATCCAACACGGTTTGTGCTAGCTTCTTGAAACTTGACACAACAAAGTAGTTTCACGTTCTATCTCTACGTTTTGTTTCCTCTTGATGTAGCCCTAAGCAGTGACTGGCGAGAAACACGTTCATGGGAAGGGGTTGCCAAGCTTCCAAAAATTACGAATCTCCAGAAATCTCAGCAACTATTTTTTCACCCAAACTGGATGATACTTTCAGGTAATGATCAGTACACTAAGGCGACTTGGTTCCCCAAATTTCGTTCTTCTATGTTGAAGCGTTCATTTCCAGTAACAGTTTGAATTTTTAGGTTTCACTCTGTTTTCTCCTATATTAATAGATGTATTTGGAACTCTAAATCCAACACGGTTTGTGCTAGCTTCTTGAAACTTGACACAACAAAGTAGTTTCACGTTCTATCTCTACGTTTTGTTTCCTCTTGATGTAGCCCTAAGCAGTGACTGGTGAGAAACACTTTCATGGGAAGGGGTTGCCAAGCTTCCAAAAATTACGAATCTCCAGAAATCTCAGCAAATATTTTTTCACCCAAACTTGATGATACTTTCAGGTAATGATCAGTACACTAAGGCGACTTGGTTCCCCAAATTTCGTTCTTCTATGTTGAAGCGTTCATTTCCAGTAAAAGTTTGAATTTTTAGGTTTCACTCTGTTTTCTCCTATATTAATAGATGTATTTGGAACTCTAAATCCAACACGGTTTGTGCTAGCTTCTTGAAACTTGACACAACAAAGTAGTTTCACATTCTATCTCTACGTTTTGTTTCCTCTGGATGTAGCCCTAAGCAGTGATTGGCGAGAAACACTTTCATGGGAAGAGGTTGCCCAGTCTCCAAAAATTACGAATCTCCAGAAATCTCAGCAAATATTTTTTCACCCAAACTGGATGATACTTTCAGGTAATTATCAGTACACTAAGGCGACTTGGTTCCCCAAATTTCATTCTTCTATGTTGAAGCGTTCATTTCCAGTAACAGTTTGAATTTTTAGGTTTCACTCTGTTTTCTCCTATATTGATGGATGTATTTGGAACTCTAAATCCAACACGGTTTGTGCTAGCTTCTTGAAACTTGACACAACAAAGTAGTTTCACGTTCTATCTCTACATTGTGTTTCCTCTTGATGTAGCCCTAAGCAGTGACTGGCGAGAAACACGTTCATGGGAAGGGGTTGCCAAGCTTCCAAAAATTACGAATCTCCAGAAATCTCAGCAAATATTTTTTCACCCAAACTCGATGATACTTTCAGGTAATGATCAGTACACTAAGGCGACTTGGTTCCCCAAATTTCGTCTTCTATGTTGAAGCGTTCATTTCCAGTAACAGTTTGAATTTTTAGGTTTCACTCTGTTTTCTCCTATATAAATAGATGTATTTGGAACTCTAAATCCAACACGGTTTGTGCTAGCTTCTTGAAACTTGACACAACAAAGTAGTTTCACGTTCTATCTCTAGTTTGTTTCCTCTTGATGTAGCACTAAGCAGCGACTGGCGAGAAACACTTTCATGGGAAGGGGTTGCCAAGCTTCCAAAAATTACGAATCTCGAGAAATCTCAGCAAATATTTTTTCTCCCAAACTGGATGATACTTTCAGGTAATGATCAGTACACTAAGGCGACTTGGTTCTCCAAATTTCGTTCTTCTATGTTGAAGCGTTCATTTCCAGTAACAGTTTGAATTTTTAGGTTTCACTCTGTTTTCTCCTATATTGATAGATGTATTTGGAACTCTAAATCCAACACGGTTTGTGCTAGCTTCTTGAAACTTGACACAACAAAGTAGTTTCACGTTCTATCTCTACGTTTTGTTTCCTCTTGATGTAGCCCTAAGCAGTGACTGGCGAGAAACACTTTCATGGGAAGGGGTTGCCAAGCTTCCAAAAACTACGAATCTCCAGAAATATCAGCAAATATTTTTTCTCCCAAACTGGATGATACTTTCAGGTAATGATCAGTACACTAAGGTGACTTGGTTCTCCAAATTTCGTTCTTCTATGTTGAAGCGTTCATTTCCAGTAACAGTTTGAATTTTTAGGTTTCACTCTGTTTTCTCCTATATTGATAGATGTATTTGGAACTCTAAATCCAACACGGTTTGTGCTAGCTTCTTGAAACTTGACACAACAAAGTAGTTTCACGTTCTATCTCTACGTTTTGTTTCCTCTTGATGTAGCCCTAAGCAGTGACTGGCGAGAAACACTTTCATGGGAAGGGGTTGCCAAGCTTCCAAAAACTACGAATCTCCAGAAATATCAGCAAATATTTTTTCACCCAAACTGGATGACACTTTCAGGTAATGATCAGTACACTAAGGCGACTTGGTTCCCCAAATTTCGTTCTTCTATGTTTTCGCGTTCATTTCCAGTAACAGTTTGAATTTTTAGGTTTCACTCTGTTTTCTCCTATATTGATAGATGTATTTGGAACTCTAAATCCAACACGGTTTGTGCTAGCTTCTTGAAACTTGACACAACAAAGTAGTTTCACGTTCTATCTCTACGTTTTGTTTCCTCTTGATGTAGCCCTAAGCAGTGACTGGCGAGAAACACTTTCATGGGAAGGGGTTGCCAAGCTTCCAAAAACTACGAATCTCCGGGAATCTCAGCAAATATTTTTTCACCCAAACTGGATGATACTTTCAGGTAATGATCAGTACACTAAGGTGACTTGGTTCCCCAAATTTCGTTCTTCTATGTTGAAGCGTTCATTTCCAGTAACAGTTTGAATTTTTAGGTTTCACTCTGTTTTCTCCTATATTGATAGATGTTTTTGGAACTCTAAATCCAACACGGTTTGTGCTAGCTTCTTGAAACTTGACACAACAAAGTAGTTTCACGTTCTATCTCTACGTTTTGTTTTCTCTTGATGTAGCCCTAAGCAGTGACTGGCGAGAAACACTTTCATGGGAAGGGGTTGCCAAGCTTCCAAAAATTACGAATCTCCAGGAATCTCAGCAAATATTTTTTCACCCAAACTGGATGATACTTTCAGGTAATGATCAGTACACTAAGGCGACTTGGTTCCCCAAATTTCGTTCTTCTATGTTGAAGCGTTCATTTCCAGTAACAGTTTGAATTTTTAGGTTTCACTCTGTTTTCTCCTATATTGATAGATGTATTTGGAACTCTAAATCCAACACGGTTTGTGCTAGCTTCTTGAAACTTGACACAACAAAGTAGTTTCACGTTCTATATCTAAGTTTTGTTTCCTCTTGATGTAGCCCTAAGCAGTGACTGGCGAGAAACCCTTTCATGGAACGGGGTTGCCAACCTTCCAAAAATTACGAATCTCCAGAAATCTCAGCAAATATTTTTTCACCCAAACTGGATGATACTTTCAGGTAATGATCAGTACACTAAGGCGACTTGGTTCCCCAAATTTCGTTCTTCTATGTTGAAGCGTTCATTTCCAGTAACAGTTTGAATTTTTAGGTTTCACTCTGTTTTCTCCTATATTAATAGATGTATTTGGAACTCTAAATCCAACACGGTTTGTGCTAGCTTCTTGAAACTTGACACAACAAAGTAGTTTCACGTTCTATATCTATGTTTTGTTTCCTCTTGATGTGCCCTAAGCAGTGACTGGCGAGAAACACTTTCATGGGAAGGGGTTGCCAAGCTTCAAAAAATTACGAATCTCCAGAAATCTCAGCAAATATTTTTTCACCCAAACTGGATGATACTTTCAGGTAATGATCAGTACACTAAGGCGACTTGGTTCCCCAAATTTCGTTCTTCTATGTTGAAGCGTTCATTTCCAGTAACAGTTTGAATTTTTAGGTTTCACTCTGTTTTCTCCTATATTGATAGATGTATTTGGAACTCTAAATCCAACACGGTTTGTGCTAGCTTCTTGAAACTTGACACAACAAAGTAGTTTCACGTTCTATCTCTACGTTGTGTTTCCTCTTGATGTAGCCCTAACCAGTGACTGGCAAGAAACACTTTCATGGGAAGGGGTTGCCAAGCTTCCAAAAATTACGAATCTCCAGAAATCTCAGCAAATATTTTTTCACCCACACTGGATGATACTTTCAGGTAATGATCAGTACACTAAGGCGACTTGGTTCCCCAAATTTCGTTCTTCTATGTTGAAGCGTTCATTTCCAGTAACAGTTTGAATTTTTAGGTTTCACTCTGTTTTCTCCTATATTGATAGATGTATTTGGAACTCTAAATCCAACACGGTTTGTGCTAGCTTCTTGAAACTTGACACAACAAAGTAGTTTCACGTCCTATCTCTACGTTTTGTTTCCTCTTGATGTAGCCCTAAGCAGTGACTGGCGAGAAACACTTTCATGGGAAGGGGTTGCCAAGCTTCCAAAAATTACGAATCTCCAGAAATCTCAGCAAATATTTTTTCACCCAAACTGGATGATACTTTCAGGTAATGATCAGTACACTAAGGCGACTTGGTTCCACAAATTTCGTTCCTCTATGTTGAAGCGTTCATTTCCAGTAACAGTTTGAATTTTTAGGTTTCACTCTGTTTTCTCCTATATTGATAGATGTTTTTGGAACTCTAAATCCAACACGGTTTGTGCTAGCTTCTTGAAACTTGACACAACAAAGTAGTTTCACGTTCTATCTCTACGTTTTGTTTCCTCTTGATGTAGCCCTAAGCAGTGACTGGCGAGAAACACTTTCATGGGAAGGGGTTGCCAAGCTTCCAAAAACTACGAATCTCCAGAAATATCAGCAAATATTTTTTCACCCAAACTGGATGACACTTTCAGGTAATGATCAGTACACTAAGGCGACTTGGTTCCCCAAATTTCGTTCTTCTATGTTTTCGCGTTCATTTCCAGTAACAGTTTGAATTTTTAGGTTTCACTCTGTTTTCTCCTATATTGATAGATGTATTTGGAACTCTAAATCCAACACGGTTTGTGCTAGCTTCTTGAAACTTGACACAACAAAGTAGTTTCACGTTCTATCTCTACGTTTTGTTTCCTCTTGATGTAGCCCTAAGCAGTGACTGGCGAGACACACTTTCATGGGAAGGGGTTGCCAAGCTTCCAAAAATTACGAATCTCCAGAAATCTCAGCAAATATTTTTTCACCCAAACTCGATGATACTTTCAGGTAATGATCAGTACACTAAGGCGACTTGGTTCCCCAAATTTCGTTCTTCTATGTTGAAGCGTTCATTTCCAGTAACAGTTTGAATTTTTAGGTTTCACTCTGTTTTCTCCTATATTAATAGATGTATTTGGAACTCTAAATCCAACACGGTTTGTGCTAGCTTCTTGAAACTTGACACAACAAAGTAGTTTCACGTTCTATCTCTACGTTTTGTTTCCTCTTGATGTAGCCCTAAGCAGTGACTGGTGAGAAACACTTTCATGGGAAGGGGTTGCCAAGCTTCCAAAAATTACGAATCTCCAGAAATCTCAGCAAATATTTTTTCACCCAAACTTGATGATACTTTCAGGTAATGATCAGTACACTAAGGCGACTTGGTTCCCCAAATTTCGTTCTTCTATGTTGAAGCGTTCATTTCCAGTAACAGTTTGAATTTTTAGGTTTCACTCTGTTTTCTCCTATATTGATAGATGTATTTGGAACTCTAAATCCAACACGGTTTGTGCTAGCTTCTTGAAACTTGACACAACAAAGTAGTTTCACGTTCTATCTCTACGTTTTGTTTCCTCTTGATGTAGCCCTAAGCAGTGACTGGCGAGAAACACTTTCATGGGAAGAGGTTGCCCAGTCTCCAAAAATTACGAATCTCCAGAAATCTCAGCAAATATTTTTTCACCCAAACTGGATGATACTTTCAGGTAATTATCAGTACACTAAGGCGACTTGGTTCCCCAAATTTCATTCTTCTATGTTGAAGCGTTCATTTCCAGTAACAGTTTGAATTTTTAGGTTTCACTCTGTTTTCTCCTATATTGATGGATGTATTTGGAACTCTAAATCCAACACGGTTTGTGCTAGCTTCTTGAAACTTGACACAACAAAGTAGTTTCACGTTCTATCTCTACATTGTGTTTCCTCTTGATGTAGCCCTAAGCAGTGACTGGCGAGAAACACGTTCATGGGAAGGGGTTGCCAAGCTTCCAAAAATTACGAATCTCCAGAAATCTCAGCAAATATTTTTTCACCCAAACTCGATGATACTTTCAGGTAATGATCAGTACACTAAGGCGACTTGGTTCCCCAAATTTCGTTCTTCTATGTTGAAGCGTTCATTTCCAGTAACAGTTTGAATTTTTAGGTTTCACTCTGTTTTCTCCTATATTGATAGATGTATTTGGAACTCTAAATCCAACACGGTTTGTGCTAGCTTCTTGAAACTTGACACAACAAAGTAGTTTCACGTTCTATCTCTACGTTTTGTTTCCTCTTGATGTAGCCCTAAGCAGTGACTGGCGAGAAACACTTTCATGGAACGGGGTTGCCAAGCTTCCAAAAATTACGAATCTCCAGAAATCTCAGCAAATATTTTTTCACCCAAACTGGTTGATACTTTCAGGTAATGATCAGTACACTAAGGCGACTTGGTTCCCCAAATTTCGTTCTTCTATGTTGAAGCGTTCATTTCCAGTAACAGTTTGAATTTTTAGGTTTCACTCTGTTTTCTCCTATATTAATAGATGTATTTGGAACTCTAAATCCAACACGGTTTGTGCTAGCTTCTTGAAACTTGACACAACAAAGTAGTTTCACGTTCTATCTCTACGTTGTGTTTCCTCTTGATGTAGCCCTAACCAGTGACTGGCAAAAAACACTTTCATGGGAAGGGGTTGCCAAGCTTCCAAAAATTACGAATCTCCAGAAATCTCAGCAAATATTTTTTCACCCACACTGGATGATACTTTCAGGTAATGATCAGTACACTAAGGCGACTTGGTTCCCCAAATTTCGTTCTTCTATGTTGAAGCGTTCATTTCCAGTAACAGTTTGAATTTTTAGGTTTCACTCTGTTTTCTCCTATATTGATAGATGTATTTGGAACTCTAAATCCAACACGGTTTGTGCTAGCTTCTTGAAACTTGACACAACAAAGTAGTTTCACGTCCTATCTCTACGTTTTGTTTCCTCTTGATGTAGCCCTAAGCAGTGACTGGCGAGAAACACTTTCATGGGAAGGGGTTGCCAAGCTTCCAAAAATTACGAATCTCCAGAAATCTCAGCAAATATTTTTTCACCCAAACTGGATGATACTTTCAGGTAATGATCAGTACACTAAGGCGACTTGGTTCCACAAATTTCGTTCTTCTATGTTGAAGCGTTCATTTCCAGTAACAGTTTGAATTTTTAGGTTTCACTCTGTTTTCTCCTATATTGATAGATGTTTTTGGAACTCTAAATCCAACACGGTTTGTGCTAGCTTCTTGAAACTTGACACAACAAAGTAGTTTCACGTTCTATCTCTACGTTTTGTTTCCTCTTGATGTAGCCCTAAGCAGTGACTGGCGAGAAACACTTTCATGGGAAGGGGTTGCCAAGCTTCCAAAAACTACGAATCTCCAGAAATATCAGCAAATATTTTTTCACCCAAACTGGATGACACTTTCAGGTAATGATCAGTACACTAAGGCGACTTGGTTCCCCAAATTTCGTTCTTCTATGTTTTCGCGTTCATTTCCAGTAACAGTTTGAATTTTTAGGTTTCACTCTGTTTTCTCCTATATTGATAGATGTATTTGGAACTCTAAATCCAACACGGTTTGTGCTAGCTTCTTGAAACTTGACACAACAAAGTAGTTTCACGTTCTATCTCTACGTTTTGTTTCCTCTTGATGTAACCCTAAGCAGTGACTGGCGAGACACACTTTCATGGGAAGGGGTTGCCAAGCTTCCAAAAATTACGAATCTCCAGAAATCTCAGCAAATATTTTTTCACCCAAACTCGATGATACTTTCAGGTAATGATCAGTACACTAAGGCGACTTGGTTCCCCAAATTTTGTTCTTCTATGTTGAAGCGTTCATTTCCAGTAACAGTTTGAATTTTTAGGTTTCACTCTGTTTTCTCCTATATTGATAGATGTAAAATCCAACACGGTTTGTGCTAGCTTCTTGAAACTTGACACAACAAAGTAGTTTCACGTTCTATATCTAAGTTTTGTTTCCTCTTGATGTAGCCCTAAGCAGTGACTGGCGAGAAACCCTTTCATGGAACGGGGTTGCCAACCTTCCAAAAATTACGAATCTCCAGAAATCTCAGCAAATATTTTTTCACCCAAACTGGATGATACTTTCAGGTAATGATCAGTACACTAAGGCGACTTGGTTCCCCAAATTTCGTTCTTCTATGTTGAAGCGTTCATTTCCAGTAACAGTTTGAATTTTTAGGTTTCACTCTGTTTTCTCCTATATTAATAGATGTATTTGGAACTCTAAATCCAACACGGTTTGTGCTAGCTTCTTGAAACTTGACACAACAAAGTAGTTTCACGTTCTATATCTATGTTTTGTTTCCTCTTGATGTAGCCCTAAGCAGTGACTGGCGAGAAACACTTTCATGGGAAGGGGTTGCCAAGCTTCAAAAAATTACGAATCTCCAGAAATCTCAGCAAATATTTTTTCACCCAAACTGGATGATACTTTCAGGTAATTATCAGTACACTAAGGCGACTTGGTTCCCCAAATTTCATTCTTCTATGTTGAAGCGTTCATTTCCAGTAACAGTTTGAATTTTTAGGTTTCACTCTGTTTTCTCCTATATTGATGGATGTATTTGGAACTCTAAATCCAACACGGTTTGTGCTAGCTTCTTGAAACTTGACACAAGAAAGTAGTTTCACGTTCTATCTCTACATTGTGTTTCCTCTTGATGTAGCCCTAAGCAGTGACTGGCGAGAAACACGTTCATGGGAAGGGGTTGCCAAGCTTCCAAAAATTACGAATCTCCAGAAATCTCAGCAAATATTTTTTCACCCAAACTCGATGATACTTTCAGGTAATGATCAGTACACTAAGGCGACTTGGTTCCCCAAATTTCGTTCTTCTATGTTGAAGCGTTCATTTCCAGTAACAGTTTGAATTTTTAGGTTTCACTCTGTTTTCTCCTATATTGATAGATGTATTTGGAACTCTAAATCCAACACGGTTTGTGCTAGCTTCTTGAAACTTGACACAACAAAGTAGTTTCACGTTCTATCTCTATGTTTTGTTTCCTCTTGATGTAGCCCTAAGCAGTGACTGGCGAGAAACACTTTCATGGAACGGGGTTGCCAAGCTTCCAAAAATTACGAATCTCCAGAAATCTCAGCAAATATTTTTTCACCCAAACTGGAAGATACTTTCATGTAATGATCAGTACACTAAGGCGACTTGGTTCCCCAAATTTCGTTCTTCTATGTTGAAGCGTTCATTTCCAGTAACAGTTTGAATTTTTAGGTTTCACTCTGTTTTCTCCTATATTGATGGATGTATTTGGAACTCTAAATCCAACACGGTTTGTGCTAGCTTCTTGAAACTTGACACAACAAAGTAGTTTCACGTTCTATCTCTACGTTTTGTTTCCTCTTGATGTAGCCCTAAGCAGTGACTGGCAAGAAACACGTTCATGGGAAGGGGTTGCCAAGCTTCCAAAAATTACGAATCTCCAGAAATCTCAGCAAATATTTTTTCACCCAAACTCGATGATACTTTCAGGTAATGATCAGTACACTAAGGCGACTTGGTTCCCCAAATTTCGTTCTTCTATGTTGAAGCGTTCATTTCCAGTAACAGTTTGAATTTTTAGGTTTCACTCTGTTTTCTCCTATATTGATAGATGTATTTGGAACTCTAAATCCAACACGGTTTGTGCTAGCTTCTTGAAACTTGACACAACAAAGTAGTTTCACGTTCTATCTCTACGTTTTGTTTCCTCTTGATGTAGCCCTAAGCAGTGACTGGCGAGAAACACTTTCATGGAACGGGGTTGCCAAGCTTCCAAAAATTACGAATCTCCAGAAATCTCAGCAAATATTTTTTCACCCAAACTGGATGATACTTTCAAGTAATGATCAGTACACTAAGGCGACTTGGTTCGCCAAATTTCGTTCTTCTCTGTTGAAGCGTTCATTTCCAGTAAAAGTTTGAATTTTTAGGTTTCACTCTGTTTTCTCCTATATTAATAGATGTATTTGGAACTCTAAATCCAACACGGTTTGTGCTAGCTTCTTGAAACTTGACACAACAAAGTAGTT
This sequence comes from Spermophilus citellus, assembly GCF_964194105.1. NCBI lineage: Eukaryota > Metazoa > Chordata > Mammalia > Rodentia > Sciuridae > Spermophilus > Spermophilus citellus. The sequence goes on from NC_138183.1 coordinate 107,464,823, forward strand.
TCACATTCTATCTCTACGTTTTGTTTCCTCTGGATGTAGCCCTAAGCAGTGATTGGCGAGAAACACTTTCATGGGAAGAGGTTGCCCAGTCTCCAAAAATTACGAATCTCCAGAAATCTCAGCAAATATTTTTTCACCCAAACTGGATGATACTTTCAGGTAATTATCAGTACACTAAGGCGACTTGGTTCCCCAAATTTCATTCTTCTATGTTGAAGCGTTCATTTCCAGTAACAGTTTGAATTTTTAGGTTTCACTCTGTTTTCTCCTATATTGATGGATGTATTTGGAACTCTAAATCCAACACGGTTTGTGCTAGCTTCTTGAAACTTGACACAACAAAGTAGTTTCACGTTCTATCTCTACATTGTGTTTCCTCTTGATGTAGCCCTAAGCAGTGACTGGCGAGAAACACGTTCATGGGAAGGGGTTGCCAAGCTTCCAAAAATTACGAATCTCCAGAAATCTCAGCAAATATTTTTTCACCCAAACTCGATGATACTTTCAGGTAATGATCAGTACACTAAGGCGACTTGGTTCCCCAAATTTCGTCTTCTATGTTGAAGCGTTCATTTCCAGTAACAGTTTGAATTTTTAGGTTTCACTCTGTTTTCTCCTATATTGATAGATGTATTTGGAACTCTAAATCCAACACGGTTTGTGCTAGCTTCTTGAAACTTGACACAACAAAGTAGTTTCACGTTCTATCTCTACGTTTTGTTTCCTCTTGATGTAGCCCTAAGCAGTGACTGGCGAGAAACACTTTCATGGAACGGGGTTGCCAAGCTTCCAAAAATTACGAATCTCCAGAAATCTCAGCAAATATTTTTTCACCCAAACTGGATGATACTTTCAGGTAATGATCAGTACACTAAGGCGACTTTGTTCCCCAAATTTCGTTCTTCTCTGTTGAAGCGTTCATTTCCAGTAACAGTTTGAATTTTTAGGTTTCACTCTGTTTTCTCCTATATAAATAGATGTATTTGGAACTCTAAATCCAACACGGTTTGTGCTAGCTTCTTGAAACTTGACACAACAAAGTAGTTTCACGTTCTATCTCTAGTTTGTTTCCTCTTGATGTAGCCCTAAGCAGCGACTGGCGAGAAACACTTTCATGGGAAGGGGTTGCCAAGCTTCCAAAAATTACGAATCTCGAGAAATCTCAGCAAATATTTTTTCTCCCAAACTGGATGATACTTTCAGGTAATGATCAGTACACTAAGGCGACTTGGTTCTCCAAATTTCGTTCTTCTATGTTGAAGCGTTCATTTCCAGTAACAGTTTGAATTTTTAGGTTTCACTCTGTTTTCTCCTATATTTATAGATGTATTTGGAACTCTAAATCCAACACGGTTTGTGCTAGCTTCTTGAAACTTGACACAACAAAGTAGTTTCACGTTCTATCTCTACGTTTTGTTTCCTCTTGATGTAGCCCTAAGCAGTGACTGGCGAGAAACACTTTCATGGGAAGGGGTTGCCAAGCTTCCAAAAACTACGAATCTCCAGAAATATCAGCAAATATTTTTTCTCCCAAACTGGATGATACTTTCAGGTAATGATCAGTACACTAAGGCGACTTGGTTCTCCAAATTTCGTTCTTCTATGTTGAAGCGTTCATTTCCAGTAACAGTTTGAATTTTTAGGTTTCACTCTGTTTTCTCCTATATTGATAGATGTATTTGGAACTCTAAATCCAACACGGTTTGTGCTAGCTTCTTGAAACTTGACACAACAAAGTAGTTTCACGTTCTATCTCTACGTTTTGTTTCCTCTTGATGTAGCCCTAAGCAGTGACTGGCGAGAAACACTTTCATGGGAAGGGGTTGCCAAGCTTCCAAAAACTACGAATCTCAAGAAATATCAGCAAATATTTTTTCACCCAAACTGGATGACACTTTCAGGTAATGATCAGTACACTAAGGCGACTTGGTTCCCCAAATTTCGTTCTTCTATGTTTTCGCGTTCATTTCCAGTAACAGTTTGAATTTTTAGGTTTCACTCTGTTTTCTCCTATATTGATAGATGTATTTGGAACTCTAAATCCAACACGGTTTGTGCTAGCTTCTTGAAACTTGACACAACAAAGTAGTTTCACGTTCTATCTCTACGTTTTGTTTCCTCTTGATGTAGCCCTAAGCAGTGACTGGCGAGAAACACTTTCATGGGAAGGGGTTGCCAAGCTTCCAAAAACTACGAATCTCCGGGAATCTCAGCAAATATTTTTTCACCCAAACTGGATGATACTTTCAGGTAATGATCAGTACACTAAGGTGACTTGGTTCCCCAAATTTCGTTCTTCTATGTTGAAGCGTTCATTTCCAGTAACAGTTTGAATTTTTAGGTTTCACTCTGTTTTCTCCTATATTGATAGATGTTTTTGGAACTCTAAATCCAACACGGTTTGTGCTAGCTTCTTGAAACTTGACACAACAAAGTAGTTTCACGTTCTATCTCTACGTTTTGTTTTCTCTTGATGTAGCCCTAAGCAGTGACTGGCGAGAAACACTTTCATGGGAAGGGGTTGCCAAGCTTCCAAAAATTACGAATCTCCAGGAATCTCAGCAAATATTTTTTCACCCAAACTGGATGATACTTTCAGGTAATGATCAGTACACTAAGGCGACTTGGTTCCCCAAATTTCGTTCTTCTATGTTGAAGCGTTCATTTCCAGTAACAGTTTGAATTTTTAGGTTTCACTCTGTTTTCTCCTATATTGATAGATGTATTTGGAACTCTAAATCCAACACGGTTTGTGCTAGCTTCTTGAAACTTGACACAACAAAGTAGTTTCACGTTCTATCTCTACGTTTTGTTTCCTCTTGATGTAGCCCTAAGCAGTGACTGGCGAGAAACACTTTCATGGGAAGGGGTTTCCAAGCTTCCAAAAACTACGAATCTCCAGAAATATCAGCAAATATTTTTTCACCCAAACTGGATGACACTTTCAGGTAATGATCAGTACACTAAGGCGACTTGGTTCCCCAAATTTCGTTCTTCTATGTTTTCGCGTTCATTTCCAGTAACAGTTTGAATTTTTAGGTTTCACTCTGTTTTCTCCTATATTGATAGATGTATTTGGAACTCTAAATCCAACACGGTTTGTGCTAGCTTCTTGAAACTTGACACAACAAAGTAGTTTCACGTTCTATCTCTACGTTTTGTTTCCTCTTGATGTAGCCCTAAGCAGTGACTGGCGAGAAACACTTTCATGGGAAGGGGTTGCCAAGCTTCCAAAAACTACGAATCTCCGGGAATCTCAGCAAATATTTTTTCACCCAAACTGGATGATACTTTCAGGTAATGATCAGTACACTAAGGTGACTTGGTTCCCCAAATTTCGTTCTTCTATGTTGAAGCGTTCATTTCCAGTAACAGTTTGAATTTTTAGGTTTCACTCTGTTTTCTCCTATATTGATAGATGTTTTTGGAACTCTAAATCCAACACGGTTTGTGCTAGCTTCTTGAAACTTGACACAACAAAGTAGTTTCACGTTCTATCTCTACGTTTTGTTTTCTCTTGATGTAGCCCTAAGCAGTGACTGGCGAGAAACACTTTCATGGGAAGGGGTTGCCAAGCTTCCAAAAATTACGAATCTCCAGGAATCTCAGCAAATATTTTTTCACCCAAACTGGATGATACTTTCAGGTAATGATCAGTACACTAAGGCGACTTGGTTCCCCAAATTTCGTTCTTCTATGTTGAAGCGTTCATTTCCAGTAACAGTTTGAATTTTTAGGTTTCACTCTGTTTTCTCCTATATTGATAGATGTATTTGGAACTCTAAATCCAACACGGTTTGTGCTAGCTTCTTGAAACTTGACACAAAAAAGTAGTTTCACGTTCTATATCTAAGTTTTGTTTCCTCTTGATGTAGCCCTAAGCAGTGACTGGCGAGAAACCCTTTCATGGAACGGGGTTGCCAACCTTCCAAAAATTACGAATCTCCAGAAATCTCAGCAAATATTTTTTCACCCAAACTGGATGATACTTTCAGGTAATGATCAGTACACTAAGGCGACTTGGTTCCCCAAATTTCGTTCTTCTATGTTGAAGCGTTCATTTCCAGTAACAGTTTGAATTTTTAGGTTTCACTCTGTTTTCTCCTATATTAATAGATGTATTTGGAACTCTAAATCCAACACGGTTTGTGCTAGCTTCTTGAAACTTGACACAACAAAGTAGTTTCACGTTCTATATCTATGTTTTGTTTCCTCTTGATGTAGCCCTAAGCAGTGACTGGCGAGAAACACTTTCATGGGAAGGGGTTGCCAAGCTTCAAAAAATTACGAATCTCCAGAAATCTCAGCAAATATTTTTTCACCCAAACTGGATGATACTTTCAGGTAATGATCAGTACACTAAGGCGACTTGGTTCCCCAAATTTCGTTCTTCTATGTTGAAGCGTTCATTTCCAGTAACAGTTTGAATTTTTAGGTTTCACTCTGTTTTCTCCTATATTGATAGATGTATTTGGAACTCTAAATCCAACACGGTTTGTGCTAGCTTCTTGAAACTTGACACAACAAAGTAGTTTCACGTTCTATCTCTACGTTGTGTTTCCTCTTGATGTAGCCCTAACCAGTGACTGGCAAGAAACACTTTCATGGGAAGGGGTTGCCAAGCTTCCAAAAATTACGAATCTCCAGAAATCTCAGCAAATATTTTTTCACCCACACTGGATGATACTTTCAGGTAATGATCAGTACACTAAGGCGACTTGGTTCCCCAAATTTCGTTCTTCTATGTTGAAGCGTTCATTTCCAGTAACAGTTTGAATTTTTAGGTTTCACTCTGTTTTCTCCTATATTGATAGATGTATTTGGAACTCTAAATCCAACACGGTTTGTGCTAGCTTCTTGAAACTTGACACAACAAAGTAGTTTCACGTCCTATCTCTACGTTTTGTTTCCTCTTGATGTAGCCCTAAGCAGTGACTGGCGAGAAACACTTTCATGGGAAGGGGTTGCCAAGCTTCCAAAAATTACGAATCTCCAGAAATCTCAGCAAATATTTTTTCACCCAAACTGGATGATACTTTCAGGTAATGATCAGTACACTAAGGCGACTTGGTTCCACAAATTTCGTTCTTCTATGTTGAAGCGTTCATTTCCAGTAACAGTTTGAATTTTTAGGTTTCACTCTGTTTACTCCTATATTGATAGATGTTTTTGGAACTCTAAATCCAACACGGTTTGTGCTAGCTTCTTGAAACTTGACACAACAAAGTAGTTTCACGTTCTATCTCTACGTTTTGTTTCCTCTTGATGTAGCCCTAAGCAGTGACTGGCGAGAAACACTTTCATGGGAAGGGGTTGCCAAGCTTCCAAAAACTACGAATCTCCAGAAATATCAGCAAATATTTTTTCACCCAAACTGGATGACACTTTCAGGTAATGATCAGTACACTAAGGCGACTTGGTTCCCCAAATTTCGTTCTTCTATGTTTTCGCGTTCATTTCCAGTAACAGTTTGAATTTTTAGGTTTCACTCTGTTTTCTCCTATATTGATAGATGTATTTGGAACTCTAAATCCAACACGGTTTGTGCTAGCTTCTTGAAACTTGACACAACAAAGTAGTTTCACGTTCTATCTCTACGTTTTGTTTCCTCTTGATGTAACCCTAAGCAGTGACTGGCGAGACACACTTTCATGGGAAGGGGTTGCCAAGCTTCCAAAAATTACGAATCTCCAGAAATCTCAGCAAATATTTTTTCACCCAAACTCGATGATACTTTCAGGTAATGATCAGTACACTAAGGCGACTTGGTTCCCCAAATTTCGTTCTTCTATGTTGAAGCGTTCATTTCCAGTAACAGTTTGAATTTTTAGGTTTCACTCTGTTTTCTCTTATATTGATAGATGTATTTGGAACTCTAAATCCAACACGGTTTGTTCTAGCTTCTTGAAACTTGACACAACAAAGTAGTTTCACGTTCTATCTCTACGTTTTGTTTCCTCTTAATGTAGCCCTAAGCAGTGACTGGCGAGAAACCCTTTCATGGAATGGGGTTACCAAGCTTCCAAAAATTACGAATCTCCAGAAATCTCAGCAACTATTTTTTCACCCAAACTGGATGATACTTTCAGGTAATGATCAGTACACTAAGGCGACTTGGTTCCCCAAATTTCGTTCTTCTATGTTGAAGCGTTCATTTCCAGTAACAGTTTGAATTTTTAGGTTTCACTCTGTTTTCTCCTATATTAATAGATGTATTTGGAACTCTAAATCCAACACGGTTTGTGCTAGCTTCTTGAAACTTGACACAACAAAGTAGTTTCACGTTCTATCTCTACGTTTTGTTTCCTCTTGATGTAGCCCTAAGCAGTGACTGGCGAGAAACCCTTTCATGGAATGGGGTTGCCAAGCTTCCAAAAATTACGAATCTCCAGAAATCTCAGCAACTATTTTTTCACCCAAACTGGATGATACTTTCAGGTAATGATCAGTACACTAAGGCGACTTGGTTCCCCAAATTTCGTTCTTCTATGTTGAAGCGTTCATTTCCAGTAACAGTTTGAATTTTTAGGTTTCACTCTGTTTTCTCCTATATTAATAGATGTATTTGGAACTCTAAATCCAACACGGTTTGTGCTAGCTTCTTGAAACTTGACACAACAAAGTAGTTTCACGTTCTATCTCTACGTTTTGTTTCCTCTTGATGTAGCCCTAAGCAGTGACTGGTGAGAAACACTTTCATGGGAAGGGGTTGCCAAGCTTCCAAAAATTACGAATCTCCAGAAATCTCAGCAAATATTTTTTCACCCAAACTTGATGATACTTTCAGGTAATGATCAGTACACTAAGGCGACTTGGTTCCCCAAATTTCATTCTTCTATGTTGAAGCGTTCATTTCCAGTAACAGTTTGAATTTTTAGGTTTCACTCTGTTTTCTCCTATATTGATGGATGTATTTGGAACTCTAAATCCAACACGGTTTGTGCTAGCTTCTTGAAACTTGACACAACAAAGTAGTTTCACGTTCTATCTCTACATTGTGTTTCCTCTTGATGTAGCCCTAAGCAGTGACTGGCGAGAAACACGTTCATGGGAAGGGGTTGCCAAGCTTCCAAAAATTACGAATCTCCAGAAATCTCAGCAACTATTTTTTCACCCAAACTCGATGATACTTTCAGGTAATGATCAGTACACTAAGGCGACTTGGTTCCCCAAATTTCGTTCTTCTATGTTGAAGCGTTCATTTCCAGTAACAGTTTGAATTTTTAGGTTTCACTCTGTTTTCTCCTATATTGATAGATGTATTTGGAACTCTAAATCCAACACGGTTTGTGCTAGCTTCTTGAAACTTGACACAACAAAGTAGTTTCACGTTCTATCTCTACGTTTTGTTTCCTCTTGATGTAGCCCTAAGCAGTGACTGGCGAGAAACACTTTTATGGAACGGGGTTGCCAAGCTTCCAAAAATTACGAATCTCCAGAAATCTCAGCAAATATTTTTTCACCCAAACTGGATGATACTTTCAGGTAATGATCAGTACACTAAGGCGACTTGGTTCCCCAAATTTCGTTCTTCTATGTTGAAGCGTTCATTTCCAGTAACAGTTTGAATTTTTAGGTTTCATTCTGTTTTCTCCTATATTAATAGATGTATTTGGAACTCTAAATCCAACACGGTTTGTGCTAGCTTCTTGAAACTTGACACAACAAAGTAGTTTCACGTTCTATCTCTACGTTTTGTTTCCTCTTGATGTAGCCCTAAGCAGTGACTGGCGAGAAACACTTTTATGGAACGGGGTTGCCAAGCTTCCAAAAATTACGAATCTCCAGAAATCTCAGCAAATATTTTTTCACCCAAACTGGATGATACTTTCAGGTAATGATCAGTACACTAAGGCGACTTGGTTCCCCAAATTTCGTTCTTCTATGTTGAAGCGTTCATTTCCAGTAACAGTTTGAATTTTTAGGTTTCATTCTGTTTTCTCCTATATTAATAGATGTATTTGGAACTCTAAATCCAACACGGTTTGTGCTAGCTTCTTGAAACTTGACACAACAAAGTAGTTTCACGTTCTATCTCTACGTTTTGTTTCCTCTTGATGTAGCCCTAAGCAGTGACTGGCGAGAAACACGTTCATGGGAAGGGGTTGCCAAGCTTCCAAAAATTACGAATCTCCAGAAATCTCAGCAAATATTTTTTCACCCAAACTGGAAGATACTTTCATGTAATGATCAGTACACTAAGGCGACTTGGTTCCCCAAATTTCGTTCTTCTATGTTGAAGCGTTCATTTCCAGTAACAGTTTGAATTTTTAGGTTTCACTCTGTTTTCTCCTATATTGATAGATGTATTTGGAACTCTAAATCCAACACGGTTTGTGCTAGCTTCTTGAAACTTGACACAACAAAGTAGTTTCACGTTCTATCTCTACGTTCTGTTTCCTCTTGATGTAGCCCTAAGCAGTGACTGGCGAGAAACACTTTCATGGGAAGGGGTTGCCCAGTCTCCAAAAATTACGAATCTCCAGAAATCTCAGCAAATATTTTTTCACCCAAACTGGATGATACTTTCAGGTAATTATCAGTACACTAAGGCGACTTGGTTCCCCAAATTTCATTCTTCTATGTTGAAGCGTTCATTTCCAGTAACAGTTTGAATTTTTAGGTTTCACTCTGTTTTCTCCTATATTGATGGATGTATTTGGAACTCTAAATCCAACACGGTTTGTGCTAGCTTCTTGAAACTTGACACAACAAAGTAGTTTCAGGTTCTATCTCTACATTGTGTTTCCTCTTGATGTAGCCCTAAGCAGTGACTGGCGAGAAACACGTTCATGGGAAGGGGTTGCCAAGCTTCCAAAAATTACGAATCTCCAGAAATCTCAGCAAATATTTTTTCACCCAAACTCGATGATACTTTCAGGTAATGATCAGTACACTAAGGCGACTTGGTTCCCCAAATTTCGTTCTTCTATGTTGAAGCGTTCATTTCCAGTAACAGTTTGAATTTTTAGGTTTCACTCTGTTTTCTCCTATATTGATAGATGTATTTGGAACTCTAAATCCAACACGGTTTGTGCTAGCTTCTTGAAACTTGACACAACAAAGTAGTTTCACGTTCTATCTCTACGTTTTGTTTCCTCTTGATGTAGCCCTAAGCAGTGACTGGCGAGAAACACTTTCATGGAACGGGGTTGCCAAGCTTCCAAAAATTACGAATCTCCAGAAATCTCAGCAAATATTTTTTCACCCAAACTGGATGATACTTTCAAGTAATGATCAGTACACTAAGGCGACTTGGTTCGCCAAATTTCGTTCTTCTCTGTTGAAGCGTTCATTTCCAGTAAAAGTTTGAATTTTTAGGTTTCACTCTGTTTTCTCCTATATTAATAGATGTATTTGGAACTCTAAATCCAACACGGTTTGTGCTAGCTTCTTGAAACTTTACACAACAAAGTAGTTTCACGTTCTATCTCTAGTTTGTTTCCTCTTGATGTAGCCCTAAGCAGTGACTGGCGAGAAACACTTTCACGGGAAGGGGTTGCCAAGCTTCCAAAAATTACGAATCTCCAGAAATCTCAGCAAATATTTTTTCACCCAAACTGGATGATACTTTCAGGTAATGATCAGTACACTAAGGCGACTTGGTTCCCCAAATTTCGTTCTTCTATGTTGAAGCGTTCATTTCCAGTAACAGTTTGAATTTTTAGGTTTCACTCTGTTTTCTCCTATATTAATAGATGTATTTGGAACTCTAAATCCAACACGGTTTGTGCTAGCTTCTTGAAACTTGACACAACAAAGTAGTTTCACGTTCTATCTCTACGTTTTGTTTCCTCTTGATGTAGCCCTAAGCAGTGACTGGCGAGAAACCCTTTCATGGAATGGGGTTGCCAAGCTTCCAAAAATTACGAATCTCCAGAAATCTCAGCAACTATTTTTTCACCCAAACTGGATGATACTTTCAGGTAATGATCAGTACACTAAGGCGACTTGGTTCCCCAAATTTCGTTCTTCTATGTTGAAGCGTTCATTTCCAGTAACAGTTTGAATTTTTAGGTTTCACTCTGTTTTCTCCTATATTAATAGATGTATTTGGAACTCTAAATCCAACACGGTTTGTGCTAGCTTCTTGAAACTTGACACAACAAAGTAGTTTCACGTTCTATCTCTACGTTTTGTTTCCTCTTGATGTAGCCCTAAGCAGTGACTGGTGAGAAACACTTTCATGGGAAGGGGTTGCCAAGCTTCCAAAAATTACGAATCTCCAGAAATCTCAGCAAATATTTTTTCACCCAAACTTGATGATACTTTCAGGTAATGATCAGTACACTAAGGCGACTTGGTTCCCCAAATTTCATTCTTCTATGTTGAAGCGTTCATTTCCAGTAACAGTTTGAATTTTTAGGTTTCACTCTGTTTTCTCCTATATTGATGGATGTATTTGGAACTCTAAATCCAACACGGTTTGTGCTAGCTTCTTGAAACTTGACACAACAAAGTAGTTTCACGTTCTATCTCTACATTGTGTTTCCTCTTGATGTAGCCCTAAGCAGTGACTGGCGAGAAACACGTTCATGGGAAGGGGTTGCCAAGCTTCCAAAAATTACGAATCTCCAGAAATCTCAGCAACTATTTTTTCACCCAAACTCGATGATACTTTCAGGTAATGATCAGTACACTAAGGCGACTTGGTTCCCCAAATTTCGTTCTTCTATGTTGAAGCGTTCATTTCCAGTAACAGTTTGAATTTTTAGGTTTCACTCTGTTTTCTCCTATATTGATAGATGTATTTGGAACTCTAAATCCAACACGGTTTGTGCTAGCTTCTTGAAACTTGACACAACAAAGTAGTTTCACGTTCTATCTCTACGTTTTGTTTCCTCTTGATGTAGCCCTAAGCAGTGACTGGCGAGAAACACTTTTATGGAACGGGGTTGCCAAGCTTCCAAAAATTACGAATCTCCAGAAATCTCAGCAAATATTTTTTCACCCAAACTGGATGATACTTTCAGGTAATGATCAGTACACTAAGGCGACTTGGTTCCCCAAATTTCGTTCTTCTATGTTGAAGCGTTCATTTCCAGTAACAGTTTGAATTTTTAGGTTTCATTCTGTTTTCTCCTATATTAATAGATGTATTTGGAACTCTAAATCCAACACGGTTTGTGCTAGCTTCTTGAAACTTGACACAACAAAGTAGTTTCACGTTCTATCTCTACGTTTTGTTTCCTCTTGATGTAGCCCTAAGCAGTGACTGGCGAGAAACACGTTCATGGGAAGGGGTTGCCAAGCTTCCAAAAATTACGAATCTCCAGAAATCTCAGCAAATATTTTTTCACCCAAACTGGAAGATACTTTCATGTAATGATCAGTACACTAAGGCGACTTGGTTCCCCAAATTTCGTTCTTCTATGTTGAAGCGTTCATTTCCAGTAACAGTTTGAATTTTTAGGTTTCACTCTGTTTTCTCCTATATTGATAGATGTATTTGGAACTCTAAATCCAACACGGTTTGTGCTAGCTTCTTGAAACTTGACACAACAAAGTAGTTTCACGTTCTATCTCTACGTTTTGTTTCCTCTTGATGTAGCCCTAAGCAGTGACTGGCGAGAAACACTTTCATGGGAAGGGGTTGCCCAGTCTCCAAAAATTACGAATCTCCAGAAATCTCAGCAAATATTTTTTCACCCAAACTGGATGATACTTTCAGGTAATTATCAGTACACTAAGGCGACTTGGTTCCCCAAATTTCATTCTTCTATGTTGAAGCGTTCATTTCCAGTAACAGTTTGAATTTTTAGGTTTCACTCTGTTTTCTCCTATATTGATGGATGTATTTGGAACTCTAAATCCAACACGGTTTGTGCTAGCTTCTTGAAACTTGACACAACAAAGTAGTTTCAGGTTCTATCTCTACATTGTGTTTCCTCTTGATGTAGCCCTAAGCAGTGACTGGCGAGAAACACGTTCATGGGAAGGGGTTGCCAAGCTTCCAAAAATTACGAATCTCCAGAAATCTCAGCAAATATTTTTTCACCCAAACTCGATGATACTTTCAGGTAATGATCAGTACACTAAGGCGACATGGTTCCCCAAATTTCGTTCTTCTATGTTGAAGCGTTCATTTCCAGTAACAGTTTGAATTTTTAGGTTTCACTCTGTTTTCTCCTATATTGATAGATGTATTTGGAACTCTAAATCCAACACGGTTTGTGCTAGCTTCTTGAAACTTGACACAACAAAGTAGTTTCACGTTCTATCTCTACGTTTTGTTTCCTCTTGATGTAGCCCTAAGCAGTGACTGGCGAGAAACACTTTCATGGAACGGGGTTGCCAAGCTTCCAAAAATTACGAATCTCCAGAAATCTCAGCAAATATTTTTTCACCCAAACTGGATGATACTTTCAAGTAATGATCAGTACACTAAGGCGACTTGGTTCGCCAAATTTCGTTCTTCTCTGTTGAAGCGTTCATTTCCAGTAAAAGTTTGAATTTTTAGGTTTCACTCTGTTTTCTCCTATATTAATAGATGTATTTGGAACTCTAAATCCAACACGGTTTGTGCTAGCTTCTTGAAACTTGACACAACAAAGTAGTTTCACGTTCTATCTCTAGTTTGTTTCCTCTTGATGTAGCCCTAAGCAGTGACTGGCGAGAAACACTTTCACGGGAAGGGGTTGCCAAGCTTCCAAAAATTACAAATCTCCAGAAATCTCAGCAAATATTTTTTCACCCAAACTGGATGATACTTTCAGGTAATGATCAGTACACTAAGGCGACTTGGTTCCCCAAATTTCGTTCTTCTATGTTGAAGCGTTCATTTCCAGTAACAGTTTGAATTTTTAGGTTTCACTCTGTTTTCTCCTATATTGATAGATGTATTTGGAACTCTAAATCCAACACGGTTTGTGCTAGCTTCTTGAAACTTGACACAACAAAGTAGTTTCACGTTCTATCTCTACGTTTTGTTTCCTCTTGATGTAGCCCTAAGCAGTGACTGGCAAGAAACACTTTCATGGGAAGAGGTTGCCCAGTCTCCAAAAATTACGAATCTCCAGAAATCTCAGCAAATATTTTTTCACCCAAACTGGATGATACTTTCAGGTAATGATCAGTACACTAAGGCGACTTGGTTCCCCAAATTTCGTTCTTCTATGTTGAAGCGTTCATTTCCAGTAACAGTTTGAATTTTTAGGTTTCACTCTGTTTTCTCCTATATTGATAGATGTTTTTGGAACTCTAAATCCAACACGGTTTGTGCTAGCTTCTTGAAACTTGACACAACAAAGTAGTTTCACGTTCTATCTCTACGTTTTGTTTCCTCTTGATGTAGCCCTAAGCAGTGACTGGCGAGAAACACTTTTATGGAACGGGGTTGCCAAGCTTCCAAAAATTACGAATCTCCAGAAATCTCAGCAAATATTTTTTCACCCAAACTGGATGATACTTTCAGGTAATGATCAGTACACTAAGGCGACTTGGTTCCCCAAATTTCGTTCTTCTATGTTGAAGCGTTCATTTCCAGTAACAGTTTGAATTTTTAGGTTTCATTCTGTTTTCTCCTATATTAATAGATGTATTTGGAACTCTAAATCCAACACGGTTTGTGCTAGCTTCTTGAAACTTGACACAACAAAGTAGTTTCACGTTCTATCTCTACGTTTTGTTTCCTCTTGATGTAGCCCTAAGCAGTGACTGGCGAGAAACACGTTCATGGGAAGGGGTTGCCAAGCTTCCAAAAATTACGAATCTCCAGAAATCTCAGCAAATATTTTTTCACCCAAACTGGAAGATACTTTCATGTAATGATCAGTACACTAAGGCGACTTGGTTCCCCAAATTTCGTTCTTCTATGTTGAAGCGTTCATTTCCAGTAACAGTTTGAATTTTTAGGTTTCACTCTGTTTTCTCCTATATTGATAGATGTATTTGGAACTCTAAATCCAACACGGTTTGTGCTAGCTTCTTGAAACTTGACACAACAAAGTAGTTTCACGTTCTATCTCTACGTTCTGTTTCCTCTTGATGTAGCCCTAAGCAGTGACTGGCGAGAAACACTTTCATGGGAAGGGGTTGCCCAGTCTCCAAAAATTACGAATCTCCAGAAATCTCAGCAAATATTTTTTCACCCAAACTGGATGATACTTTCAGGTAATTATCAGTACACTAAGGCGACTTGGTTCCCCAAATTTCATTCTTCTATGTTGAAGCGTTCATTTCCAGTAACAGTTTGAATTTTTAGGTTTCACTCTGTTTTCTCCTATATTGATGGATGTATTTGGAACTCTAAATCCAACACGGTTTGTGCTAGCTTCTTGAAACTTGACACAACAAAGTAGTTTCAGGTTCTATCTCTACATTGTGTTTCCTCTTGATGTAGCCCTAAGCAGTGACTGGCGAGAAACACGTTCATGGGAAGGGGTTGCCAAGCTTCCAAAAATTACGAATCTCCAGAAATCTCAGCAAATATTTTTTCACCCAAACTCGATGATACTTTCAGGTAATGATCAGTACACTAAGGCGACTTGGTTCCCCAAATTTCGTTCTTCTATGTTGAAGCGTTCATTTCCAGTAACAGTTTGAATTTTTAGGTTTCACTCTGTTTTCTCCTATATTGATAGATGTATTTGGAACTCTAAATCCAACACGGTTTGTGCTAGCTTCTTGAAACTTGACACAACAAAGTAGTTTCACGTTCTATCTCTACGTTTTGTTTCCTCTTGATGTAGCCCTAAGCAGTGACTGGCGAGAAACACTTTCATGGAACGGGGTTGCCAAGCTTCCAAAAATTACGAATCTCCAGAAATCTCAGCAAATATTTTTTCACCCAAACTGGATGATACTTTCAAGTAATGATCAGTACACTAAGGCGACTTGGTTCGCCAAATTTCGTTCTTCTCTGTTGAAGCGTTCATTTCCAGTAAAAGTTTGAATTTTTAGGTTTCACTCTGTTTTCTCCTATATTAATAGATGTATTTGGAACTCTAAATCCAACACGGTTTGTGCTAGCTTCTTGAAACTTGACACAACAAAGTAGTTTCACGTTCTATCTCTAGTTTGTTTCCTCTTGATGTAGCCCTAAGCAGTGACTGGCGAGAAACACTTTCACGGGAAGGGGTTGCCAAGCTTCCAAAAATTACGAATCTCCAGAAATCTCAGCAAATATTTTTTCACCCAAACTGGATGATACTTTCAGGTAATGATCAGTACACTAAGGCGACTTGGTTCCCCAAATTTCGTTCTTCTATGTTGAAGCGTTCATTTCCAGTAACAGTTTGAATTTTTAGGTTTCACTCTGTTTTCTCCTATATTAATAGATGTATTTGGAACTCTAAATCCAACACGGTTTGTGCTAGCTTCTTGAAACTTGACACAACAAAGTAGTTTCACGTTCTATCTCTACGTTTTGTTTCCTCTTGATGTAGCCCTAAGCAGTGACTGGCGAGAAACCCTTTCATGGAATGGGGTTGCCAAGCTTCCAAAAATTACGAATCTCCAGAAATCTCAGCAACTATTTTTTCACCCAAACTGGATGATACTTTCAGGTAATGATCAGTACACTAAGGCGACTTGGTTCCCCAAATTTCGTTCTTCTATGTTGAAGCGTTCATTTCCAGTAACAGTTTGAATTTTTAGGTTTCACTCTGTTTTCTCCTATATTAATAGATGTATTTGGAACTCTAAATCCAACACGGTTTGTGCTAGCTTCTTGAAACTTGACACAACAAAGTAGTTTCACGTTCTATCTCTACGTTTTGTTTCCTCTTGATGTAGCCCTAAGCAGTGACTGGTGAGAAACACTTTCATGGGAAGGGGTTGCCAAGCTTCCAAAAATTACGAATCTCCAGAAATCTCAGCAAATATTTTTTCACCCAAACTTGATGATACTTTCAGGTAATGATCAGTACACTAAGGCGACTTGGTTCCCCAAATTTCATTCTTCTATGTTGAAGCGTTCATTTCCAGTAACAGTTTGAATTTTTAGGTTTCACTCTGTTTTCTCCTATATTGATGGATGTATTTGGAACTCTAAATCCAACACGGTTTGTGCTAGCTTCTTGAAACTTGACACAACAAAGTAGTTTCACGTTCTATCTCTACATTGTGTTTCCTCTTGATGTAGCCCTAAGCAGTGACTGGCGAGAAACACGTTCATGGGAAGGGGTTGCCAAGCTTCCAAAAATTACGAATCTCCAGAAATCTCAGCAACTATTTTTTCACCCAAACTCGATGATACTTTCAGGTAATGATCAGTACACTAAGGCGACTTGGTTCCCCAAATTTCGTTCTTCTATGTTGAAGCGTTCATTTCCAGTAACAGTTTGAATTTTTAGGTTTCACTCTGTTTTCTCCTATATTGATAGATGTATTTGGAACTCTAAATCCAACACGGTTTGTGCTAGCTTCTTGAAACTTGACACAACAAAGTAGTTTCACGTTCTATCTCTACGTTTTGTTTCCTCTTGATGTAGCCCTAAGCAGTGACTGGCGAGAAACACTTTTATGGAACGGGGTTGCCAAGCTTCCAAAAATTACGAATCTCCAGAAATCTCAGCAAATATTTTTTCACCCAAACTGGATGATACTTTCAGGTAATGATCAGTACACTAAGGCGACTTGGTTCCCCAAATTTCGTTCTTCTATGTTGAAGCGTTCATTTCCAGTAACAGTTTGAATTTTTAGGTTTCATTCTGTTTTCTCCTATATTAATAGATGTATTTGGAACTCTAAATCCAACACGGTTTGTGCTAGCTTCTTGAAACTTGACACAACAAAGTAGTTTCACGTTCTATCTCTACGTTTTGTTTCCTCTTGATGTAGCCCTAAGCAGTGACTGGCGAGAAACACGTTCATGGGAAGGGGTTGCCAAGCTTCCAAAAATTACGAATCTCCAGAAATCTCAGCAAATATTTTTTCACCCAAACTGGAAGATACTTTCATGTAATGATCAGTACACTAAGGCGACTTGGTTCCCCAAATTTCGTTCTTCTATGTTGAAGCGTTCATTTCCAGTAACAGTTTGAATTTTTAGGTTTCACTCTGTTTTCTCCTATATTGATAGATGTATTTGGAACTCTAAATCCAACACGGTTTGTGCTAGCTTCTTGAAACTTGACACAACAAAGTAGTTTCACGTTCTATCTCTACGTTTTGTTTCCTCTTGATGTAGCCCTAAGCAGTGACTGGCGAGAAACACTTTCATGGGAAGGGGTTGCCCAGTCTCCAAAAATTACGAATCTCCAGAAATCTCAGCAAATATTTTTTCACCCAAACTGGATGATACTTTCAGGTAATTATCAGTACACTAAGGCGACTTGGTTCCCCAAATTTCATTCTTCTATGTTGAAGCGTTCATTTCCAGTAACAGTTTGAATTTTTAGGTTTCACTCTGTTTTCTCCTATATTGATGGATGTATTTGGAACTCTAAATCCAACACGGTTTGTGCTAGCTTCTTGAAACTTGACACAACAAAGTAGTTTCAGGTTCTATCTCTACATTGTGTTTCCTCTTGATGTAGCCCTAAGCAGTGAGTGGCGAGAAACACGTTCATGGGAAGGGGTTGCCAAGCTTCCAAAAATTACGAATCTCCAGAAATCTCAGCAAATATTTTTTCACCCAAACTCGATGATACTTTCAGGTAATGATCAGTACACTAAGGCGACATGGTTCCCCAAATTTCGTTCTTCTATGTTGAAGCGTTCATTTCCAGTAACAGTTTGAATTTTTAGGTTTCACTCTGTTTTCTCCTATATTGATAGATGTATTTGGAACTCTAAATCCAACACGGTTTGTGCTAGCTTCTTGAAACTTGACACAACAAAGTAGTTTCACGTTCTATCTCTACGTTTTGTTTCCTCTTGATGTAGCCCTAAGCAGTGACTGGCGAGAAACACTTTCATGGAACGGGGTTGCCAAGCTTCCAAAAATTACGAATCTCCAGAAATCTCAGCAAATATTTTTTCACCCAAACTGGATGATACTTTCAAGTAATGATCAGTACACTAAGGCGACTTGGTTCGCCAAATTTCGTTCTTCTCTGTTGAAGCGTTCATTTCCAGTAAAAGTTTGAATTTTTAGGTTTCACTCTGTTTTCTCCTATATTAATAGATGTATTTGGAACTCTAAATCCAACACGGTTTGTGCTAGCTTCTTGAAACTTGACACAACAAAGTAGTTTCACGTTCTATCTCTAGTTTGTTTCCTCTTGATGTAGCCCTAAGCAGTGACTGGCGAGAAACACTTTCACGGGAAGGGGTTGCCAAGCTTCCAAAAATTACAAATCTCCAGAAATCTCAGCAAATATTTTTTCACCCAAACTGGATGATACTTTCAGGTAATGATCAGTACACTAAGGCGACTTGGTTCCCCAAATTTCGTTCTTCTATGTTGAAGCGTTCATTTCCAGTAACAGTTTGAATTTTTAGGTTTCACTCTGTTTTCTCCTATATTGATAGATGTATTTGGAACTCTAAATCCAACACGGTTTGTGCTAGCTTCTTGAAACTTGACACAACAAAGTAGTTTCACGTTCTATCTCTACGTTTTGTTTCCTCTTGATGTAGCCCTAAGCAGTGACTGGCAAGAAACACTTTCATGGGAAGAGGTTGCCCAGTCTCCAAAAATTACGAATCTCCAGAAATCTCAGCAAATATTTTTTCACCCAAACTGGATGATACTTTCAGGTAATGATCAGTACACTAAGGCGACTTGGTTCCCCAAATTTCGTTCTTCTATGTTGAAGCGTTCATTTCCAGTAACAGTTTGAATTTTTAGGTTTCACTCTGTTTTCTCCTATATTGATAGATGTTTTTGGAACTCTAAATCCAACACGGTTTGTGCTAGCTTCTTGAAACTTGACACAACAAAGTAGTTTCACGTTCTATCTCTACGTTTTGTTTCCTCTTGATGTAGCCCTAAGCAGTGACTGGCGAGAAACACTTTCATGGGAAGGGGTTGCCAAGCTTCCAAAAACTACGAATCTCCAGAAATATCAGCAAATATTTTTTCACCCAAACTGGATGACACTTTCAGGTAATGATCAGTACACTAAGGCGACTTGGTTCCCCAAATTTCGTTCTTCTATGTTTTCGCGTTCATTTCCAGTAACAGTTTGAATTTTTAGGTTTCACTCTGTTTTCTCCTATATTGATAGATGTATTTGGAACTCTAAATCCAACACGGTTTGTGCTAGCTTCTTGAAACTTGACACAACAAAGTAGTTTCACGTTCTATCTCTACGTTTTGTTTCCTCTTGATGTAACCCTAAGCAGTGACTGGCGAGACACACTTTCATGGGAAGGGGTTGCCAAGCTTCCAAAAATTACGAATCTCCAGAAATCTCAGCAAATATTTTTTCACCCAAACTCGATGATACTTTCAGGTAATGATCAGTACACTAAGGCGACTTGGTTCCCCAAATTTCGTTCTTCTATGTTGAAGCGTTCATTTCCAGTAACAGTTTGAATTTTTAGGTTTCACTCTGTTTTCTCCTATATTGATAGATGTATTTGGAACTCTAAATCCAACACGGTTTGTGCTAGCTTCTTGAAACTTGACACAACAAAGTAGTTTCACGTTCTATCTCTACGTTTTGTTTCCTCTTGATGTAGCCCTAAGCAGTGACTGGCAAGAAACACTTTCATGGGAAGAGGTTGCCCAGTCTCCAAAAATTACGAATCTCCAGAAATCTCAGCAAATATTTTTTCACCCAAACTGGATGATACTTTCAGGTAATGATCAGTACACTAAGGCGACTTTGTTCCCCAAATTTCGTTCTTCTATGTTGAAGCGTTCATTTCCAGTAACAGTTTGAATTTTTAGGTTTCACTCTGTTTTCTCCTATATTGATAGATGTTTTTGGAACTCTAAATCCAACACGGTTTGTGCTAGCTTCTTGAAACTTGACACAACAAAGTAGTTTCACGTTCTATCTCTACGTTTTGTTTCCTCTTGATGTAGCCCTAAGCAGTGACTGGCTAGAAACACTTTCATGGGAAGGGGTTGCCAAGCTTCCAAAAACTACGAATCTCCAGAAATATCAGCAAATATTTTTTCACCCAAACTGGATGACACTTTCAGGTAATGATCAGTACACTAAGGCGACTTGGTTCCCCAAATTTCGTTCTTCTATGTTTTCGCGTTCATTTCCAGTAACAGTTTGAATTTTTAGGTTTCACTCTGTTTTCTCCTATATTGATAGATGTATTTGGAACTCTAAATCCAACACGGTTTGTGCTAGCTTCTTGAAACTTGACACAACAAAGTAGTTTCACGTTCTATCTCTACGTTTTGTTTCCTCTTGATGTAACCCTAAGCAGTGATTGGCGAGACACACTTTCATGGGAAGGGGTTGCCAAGCTTCCAAAAATTACGAATCTCCAGAAATCTCAGCAAATATTTTTTCACCCAAACTCGATGATACTTTCAGGTAATGATCAGTACACTAAGGCGACTTGGTTCCCCAAATTTCGTTCTTCTATGTTGAAGGGTTCATTTCCAGTAACAGTTTGAATTTTTAGGTTTCACTCTGTTTTCTCCTATATTAATAGATGTATTTGGAACTCTAAATCCAACACGGTTTGTGCTAGCTTCTTGAAACTTGACACAACAAAGTAGTTTCACGTTCTATCTCTACGTTTTGTTTCCTCTTGATGTAGCCCTAAGCAGTGACTGGCGAGAAACACGTTCATGGGAAGGGGTTGCCAAGCTTCCAAAAATTACGAATCTCCAGAAATCTCAGCAAATATTTTTTCACCCAAACTCGATGATACTTTCAGGTAATGATCAGTACACTAAGGCAACTTGGTTCCCCAAATTTCGTTCTTCTATGTTGAAGCGTTCATTTCCAGTAACAGTTTGAATTTTTAGGTTTCACTCTGTTTTCTCCTATATTGATAGATGTATTTGGAACTCTAAATCCAACACGGTTTGTGCTAGCTTCTTGAAACTTGACACAACAAAGTAGTTTCACGTTCTATCTCTACGTTTTGTTTCCTCTTGATGTAGCCCTAAGCAGTGACTGGCGAGAAACACTTTCATGGAACGGGGTTGCCAAGCTTCCAAAAATTACGAATCTCCAGAAATCTCAGCAAATATTTTTTCACCCAAACTCGATGATACTTTCAGGTAATGATCAGTACACTAAGGCGACTTGGTTCCCCAAATTTCGTTCTTCTATGTTGAAGCGTTCATTTCCAGTAACAGTTTGAATTTTTAGGTTTCACTCTGTTTTCTCCTATATTGATAGATGTATTTGGAACTCTAAATCCAACACGGTTTGTGGTAGCTTCTTGAAACTTGACACAACAAAGTAGTTTAACGTTCTATCTCTAGTTTGTTTCCTCTTGATGTAGCCCTAAGCAGTGACTGGCGAGAAACACTTTCACGGGAAGGGGTTGCCAAGCTTCCAAAAATTACGAATCTCCAGATATCTCAGCAAATATTTTTTCACCCAAACTGGATGATACTTTCAGGTAATGATCAGTACACTAAGGCGACTTGGTTCCCCAAATTTCGTTCTTCTATGTTGAAGCGTTCATTTCCAGTAACAGTTTGAATTTTTAGGTTTCACTCTGTTTTCTCCTATATTGATAGATGTATTTGGAACTCTAAATCCAACACGGTTTGTGCTAGCTTCTTGAAACTTGACACAACAAAGTAGTTTCACGTTCTATCTCTACGTTTTGTTTCCTCTTGATGTAACCGTAAGCAGTGACTGGCGAGAAACACTTTCATGGGAAGGGGTTGCCAAGCTTCCAAAAATTACGAATCTCCAGAAATCTCAGCAAATATTTTTTCACCCAAACTGGATGATACTTACAGGTAATGATCAGTACACTAAGGCGACTTGGCTCCCCAAATTTTGTTCTTCTATGTTGAAGCGTTCATTTCCAGTAACAGTTTGAATTTTTAGGTTTCACTCTGTTTTCTCTTATATTGATAGATGTATTTGGAACTCTAAATCCAACACGGTTTGTTCTAGCTTCTTGAAACTTGACACAACAATGTAGTTTCACGTTCTATCTCTACGTTTTGTTTCCTCTTAATGTAGCCCTAAGCAGTGACTGGCGAGAAACCCTTTCATGGAATGGGGTTGCCAAGCTTCCAAAAATTACGAATCTCCAGAAATCTCAGTAAATATTTTTTCACACAAACTGGATGATACTTTCAGGTAATGATCAGTACACTAAGGCGACTTGGTTCCCCAAATTTCGTTCTTCTATGTTGAAGCGTTCATTTCCAGTAACAGTTTGAATTTTTAGGTTTCACTCTGTTTTCTCCTATATTAATAGATGTATTTGGAAATCTAAATCCAACACGGATTGTGCTAGCTTCTTGAAACTTGACAGAACAAAGTAGTTTCACGTTCTATCTCTACGGTTTGTTTCCTCTTGATGTAACCCTAAGCAGTGACTGGCGAGAAACACTTTCATGGGAAGGGGTTGCCAAGCTTCCAAAAATTACGAATCTCCAGAAATCTCAGCAAATATTTTTTCACCCAAACTCGATGATACTTTCAGGTAATGATCAGTACACTAAGGCGACTTGGTTCCCCAAATTTCGTTCTTCTATGTTGAAGCGTTCATTTCCAGTAACAGTTTGAATTTTTAGGTTTCACTCTGTTTTCTCCTATATTGATAGATGTATTTGGAAATCTAAATCCAACACGGTTTGTGCTAGCTTCTTGAAACTTGACACAACAAAGTAGTTTCACGTTCTATCTCTACGTTTTGTTTCCTCTTGATGTAGCCCTAAGCAGTGACTGGCGAGAAACACTTTCATGGAACGGGGTTGCCAAGCTTCCAAAAATTACGAATCTCCAGAAATCTCAGCAAATATTTTTTCACCCAAACTCGATGATACTTTCAGGTAATGATCAGTACACTAAGGCGACTTGGTTCCCCAAATTTCGTTCTTCTATGTTGAAGCGTTCATTTCCAGTAACAGTTTGAATTTTTAGGTTTCACTCTGTTTTCTCCTATATTGATAGATGTATTTGGAACTCTAAATCCAACACGGTTTGTGGTAGCTTCTTGAAACTTGACACAACAAAGTAGTTTAACGTTCTATCTCTAGTTTGTTTCCTCTTGATGTAGCCCTAAGCAGTGACTGGCGAGAAACACTTTCACGGGAAGGGGTTGCCAAGCTTCCAAAAATTACGAATCTCCAGATATCTCAGCAAATATTTTTTCACCCAAACTGGATGATACTTTCAGGTAATGATCAGTACACTAAGGCGACTTGGTTCCCCAAATTTCGTTCTTCTATGTTGAAGCGTTCATTTCCAGTAACAGTTTGAATTTTTAGGTTTCACTCTGTTTTCTCCTATATTGATAGATGTATTTGGAACTCTAAATCCAACACGGTTTGTGCTAGCTTCTTGAAACTTGACACAACAAAGTAGTTTCACGTTCTATCTCTACGTTTTGTTTCCTCTTGATGTAACCGTAAGCAGTGACTGGCGAGAAACACTTTCATGGGAAGGGGTTGCCAAGCTTCCAAAAATTACGAATCTCCAGAAATCTCAGCAAATATTTTTTCACCCAAACTGGATGATACTTACAGGTAATGATCAGTACACTAAGGCGACTTGGCTCCCCAAATTTTGTTCTTCTATGTTGAAGCGTTCATTTCCAGTAACAGTTTGAATTTTTAGGTTTCA
The DNA here is from genome assembly GCF_964194105.1 of Spermophilus citellus. Taxonomy (NCBI): domain Eukaryota; kingdom Metazoa; phylum Chordata; class Mammalia; order Rodentia; family Sciuridae; genus Spermophilus; species Spermophilus citellus. The sequence continues at coordinate 107,488,447 of NC_138183.1, forward strand.
CTCTGTTTTCTCTTATATTGATAGATGTATTTGGAACTCTAAATCCAACACGGTTTGTTCTAGCTTCTTGAAACTTGACACAACAATGTAGTTTCACGTTCTATCTCTACGTTTTGTTTCCTCTTAATGTAGCCCTAAGCAGTGACTGGCGAGAAACCCTTTCATGGAATGGGGTTGCCAAGCTTCCAAAAATTACGAATCTCCAGAAATCTCAGTAAATATTTTTTCACACAAACTGGATGATACTTTCAGGTAATGATCAGTACACTAAGGCGACTTGGTTCCCCAAATTTCGTTCTTCTATGTTGAAGCGTTCATTTCCAGTAACAGTTTGAATTTTTAGGTTTCACTCTGTTTTCTCCTATATTAATAGATGTATTTGGAAATCTAAATCCAACACGGATTGTGCTAGCTTCTTGAAACTTGACACAACAAAGTAGTTTCACGTTCTATCTCTACGGTTTGTTTCCTCTTGATGTAACCCTAAGCAGTGACTGGCGAGAAACACTTTCATGGGAAGGGGTTGCCAAGCTTCCAAAAATTACGAATCTCCAGAAATCTCATCAAATATTTTTTCACCCAAACTGGATGATACTTTCAGGTAATGATCAGTACACTAAGGCGACTTGGTTCCCCAAATTTCGTTCTTCTATGTTGAAGCGTTCATTTCCAGTAACAGTTTGAATTTTTAGGTTTCACTCTGTTTTCTCCTATATTGATAGATGTATTTGGAACTCTAAATCCAACACGGTTTGTGCTAGCTTCTTGAAACTTGACAGAACAAAGTAGTTTCACGTTCTATCTCTACGTTTTGTTTCCTCTTGATGTAGCCCTAAGCAGTGACTGGCGAGAAACACTTTCATGGGAAGAGGTTGCCCAGTCTCCAAAAATTACGAATCTCCAGAAATCTCAGCAAATATTTTTTCACCCAAACTGGATGATACTTTCAGGTAATTATCAGTACACTAAGGCGACTTGGTTCCCCAAATTTCATTCTTCTATGTTGAAGCGTTCATTTCCATTAACAGTTTGAATTTTTAGGTTTCACTCTGTTTTCTCCTATATTGATAGATGTATTTGGAACTCTAAATCCAACACGGTTTGTGCTAGCTTCTTGAAACTTGACACAACAAAGTAGTTTCACGTTCTATCTCTACATTGTGTTTCCTCTTGATGTAGCCATAAGCAGTGACTGGCGAGAAACACTTTCATGGGAAGGGGTTGCCAAGCTTCCAAAAATTACGAATCTCCAGAAATCTCAGCAAATATTTTTTCACCCAAACTCGATGATACTTTCAGGTAATGATCAGTACACTAAGGCGACTTGGTTCATCAAATTTCGTTCTTCTATGTTGAAGCGTTCATTTCCAGTAACAGTTTGAATTTTTAGGTTTCACTCTCTTTTCTCCTATATTGATAGATGTATTTGGAACTCTAAATCCAACACGGTTTGTACTAGCTTTTTGAAACTTGACACAACAAAGTAGTTTCACGTTCTATCTCTACATTGTGTTTCCTCTTGATGTAGCCCTAAGCAGTGACTGGCGAGAAACACTTTCATGGGAAGGGGTTGCCAAGCTTCCAAAAATTATGAATCTCCAGAAATCTCAGCAAATATTTTTTCACCCAAACTCGATGATACTTTCAGGTAATGATCAGTACACTAAGGCGACTTGGTTCCCCAAATTTCATTCTTCTATGTTGAAGCGTTCATTTCCAGTAACAGTTTGAATTTTTAGGTTTCACTCTGTTTTCTCCTATATTGATAGATGTATTTGGAACTCTAAATCCAACAAGGTTTGTGCTAGCTTCTTGAAACTTGACACAACAAAGTAGTTTCAGGTTCTATCTCTACATTTTGTTTCCTCTTGATGTAGCCCTAAGCAGTGACTGGCGAGAAACACTTTCATGGGAAGGGGTTGCCAAGCTTCCAAAAATTACGAATCTCCAGAAATCTCAGCAAATATGTTTTCACCCAAACTGGATGATACTTTCAGGTAATGATCAGTACACTAAGGCGACTTGGTTCCCCAAATTTCGTTCTTCTATGTTGAAGCGTTCATTTCCAGTAACAGTTTGAATTTTTAGGTTTCACTCTGTTTTCTCCTATATTGATAGATGTATTTGGAAATCTAAATCCAACACGGTTTGTGCTAGCTTCTTGAAACTTGACACAACAAAGTAGTTTCACGTTCTATCTCTACGTTTTGTTTTCTCTTGATGTAGCCCTAAGCAGTGACTGGCGAGAAACACTTTCATGGGAAGAGGTTGCCCAGTCTCCAAAAATTACGAATCTCCAGAAATCTCAGCAAATATTTTTTCACCCAAACTGGATGATACTTTCAGGAAATTATCAGTACACTAAGGCGACTTGGTTCCCCAAATTTCATTCTTCTATGTTGAAGCGTTCATTTCCAGTAACAGTTTGAATTTTTAGGTTTCACTCTGTTTTCTCCTATATTGATAGATGTATTTGGAACTCTAAATCCAACACGGTTTGTGCTAGCTTCTTGAAACTTGACACAACAAAGTAGTTTCACGTTCTATCTCTACATTGTGTTTCCTCTTGATGTAGCCCTAAGCAGTGACTGGCGAGAAACACGTTCATGGGAAGGGGTTGCCAAGCTTCCAAAAATTACGAATCTCCAGAAATCTCAGCAAATATTTTTTCACCCAAACTCGATGATACTTTCAGGTAATGATCAGTACACTAAGGCGACTTGGTTCCCCAAATTTCGTTCTTCTATGTTGAAGCGTTCATTTCCAGTAACAGTTTGAATTTTTAGGTTTCACTCTGTTTTCTCCTATATTGATAGATGTATTTGGAACTCTAAATCCAACACGGTTTGTGCTAGCTTCTTGAAACTTGACACAACAAAGTAGTTTCACGTTCTATCTCTACGTTTTGTTTCCTCTTGATGTAGCCCTAAGCAGTGACTGGCGAGAAACACTTTCATGGAACGGGGTTGCCAAGCTTCCAAAAATTACGAATCTCCAGAAATCTCAGCAAATATTTTTTCACCCAAACTCGATGATACTTTCAGGTAATGATCAGTACACTAAGGCGACTTGGTTCCCCAAATTTCGTTCTTCTATGTTGAAGCGTTCATTTCCAGTAACAGTTTGAATTTTTAGGTTTCACTCTGTTTTCTCCTATATTGATAGATGTATTTGGAACTCTAAATCCAACACGGTTTGTGCTAGCTTCTTGAAACTTGACACAACAAAGTAGTTTCACGTTCTATCTCTAGTTTGTTTCCTCTTGATGTAGCCCTAAGCAGTGACTGGCGAGAAACACTTTCACGGGAAGGGGTTGCCAAGCTTCCAAAAATTACGAATCTCCAGATATCTCAGCAAATATTTTTTCACCCAAACTGGATGATACTTTCAGGTAATGATCAGTACACTAAGGCGACTTGGTTCCCCAAATTTCGTTCTTCTATGTTGAAGCGTTCATTTCCAGTAACAGTTTGAATTTTTAGGTTTCACTCTGTTTTCTCCTATATTGATAGATGTATTTGGAACTCTAAATCCAACACGGTTTGTGCTAGCTTCTTGAAACTTGACACAACAAAGTAGTTTCACGTTCTATCTCTACGTTTTGTTTCCTCTTGATGTAACCGTAAGCAGTGACTGGCGAGAAACACTTTCATGGGAAGGGGTTGCCAAGCTTCCAAAAATTACGAATCTCCAGAAATCTCAGCAAATATTTTTTCACCCAAACTGGATGATACTTACAGGTAATGATCAGTACACTAAGGCGACTTGGTTCCCCAAATTTTGTTCTTCTATGTTGAAGCGTTCATTTCCAGTAACAGTTTGAATTTTTAGGTTTCACTCTGTTTTCTCTTATATTGATAGATGTATTTGGAACTCTAAATCCAACACGGTTTGTTCTAGCTTCTTGAAACTTGACACAACAATGTAGTTTCACGTTCTATCTCTACGTTTTGTTTCCTCTTAATGTAGCCCTAAGCAGTGACTGGCGAGAAACCCTTTCATGGAATGGGGTTGCCAAGCTTCCAAAAATTACGAATCTCCAGAAATCTCAGCAAATATTTTTTCACACAAACTGGATGATACTTTCAGGTAATGATCAGTACACTAAGGCGACTTGGTTCCCCAAATTTCGTTCTTCTATGTTGAAGCGTTCATTTCCAGTAACAGTTTGAATTTTTAGGTTTCACTCTGTTTTCTCCTATATTAATAGATGTATTTGGAAATCTAAATCCAACACGGATTGTGCTAGCTTCTTGAAACTTGACAGAACAAAGTAGTTTCACGTTCTATCTCTACGGTTTGTTTCCTCTTGATGTAACCCTAAGCAGTGACTGGCGAGAAACACTTTCATGGGAAGGGGTTGCCAAGCTTCCAAAAATTACGAATCTCCAGAAATCTCATCAAATATTTTTTCACCCAAACTGGATGATACTTTCAGGTAATGATCAGTACACTAAGGCGACTTGGTTCCCCAAATTTCGTTCTTCTATGTTGAAGCGTTCATTTCCAGTAACAGTTTGAATTTTTAGGTTTCACTCTGTTTTCTCCTATATTGATAGATGTATTTGGAACTCTAAATCCAACACGGTTTGTGCTAGCTTCTTGAAACTTGACACAACCAAGTAGTTTCACGTTCTATCTCTACGTTTTGTTTCCTCTTGATGTAGCCCTAAGCAGTGACTGGCGAGAAACACTTTCATGGGAAGAGGTTGCCCAGTCTCCAAAAATTACGAATCTCCAGAAATCTCAGCAAATATTTTTTCACCCAAACTGGATGATACTTTCAGGTAATTATCAGTACACTAAGGCGACTTGGTTCCCCAAATTTCATTCTTCTATGTTGAAGCGTTCATTTCCATTAACAGTTTGAATTTTTAGGTTTCACTCTGTTTTCTCCTATATTGATAGATGTATTTGGAACTCTAAATCCAACACGGTTTGTGCTAGCTTCTTGAAACTTGACACAACAAAGTAGTTTCACGTTCTATCTCTACATTGTGTTTCCTCTTGATGTAGCCATAAGCAGTGACTGGCGAGAAACACTTTCATGGGAAGGGGTTGCCAAGCTTCCAAAAATTACGAATCTCCAGAAATCTCAGCAAATATTATTTCACCCAAACTCGATGATACTTTCAGGTAATGATCAGTACACTAAGGCGACTTGGTTCATCAAATTTCGTTCTTCTATGTTGAAGCGTTCATTTCCAGTAACAGTTTGAATTTTTAGGTTTCACTCTCTTTTCTCCTATATTGATAGATGTATTTGGAACTCTAAATCCAACACGGTTTGTACTAGCTTTTTGAAACTTGACACAACAAAGTAGTTTCACGTTCTATCTCTACATTGTGTTTTCTCTTGATGTAGCCCTAAGCAGTGACTGGCGAGAAACACTTTCATGGAACGGGGTTGCCAAGCTTCCAAAAATTACGAATCTCCAGAAATCTCAGCAAATATTTTTTCACCCAAACTCGATGATACTTTCAGGTAATGATCAGTACACTAAGGCGACTTGGTTCCCCAAATTTCATTCTTCTATGTTGAAGCGTTCATTTCCAGTAACAGTTTGAATTTTTAGGTTTCACTCTGTTTTCTCCTATATTGATAGATGTATTTGGAACTCTAAATCCAACAAGGTTTGTGCTAGCTTCTTGAAACTTGACACAACAAAGTAGTTTCACGTTCTATCTCTACATTTTGTTTCCTCTTGATGTAGCCCTAAGCAGTGACTGGCGAGAAACACTTTCATGGGAAGGGGTTGCCAAGCTTCCAAAAATTACGAATCTCCAGAAATCTCAGCAAATATGTTTTCACCCAAACTGGATGATACTTTCAGGTAATGATCAGTACACTAAGGCGACTTGGTTCCCCAAATTTCGTTCTTCTATGTTGAAGCGTTCATTTCCAGTAACAGTTTGAATTTTTAGGTTTCACTCTGTTTTCTCCTATATTGATAGATGTATTTGGAAATCTAAATCCAACACGGTTTGTGCTAGCTTCTTGAAACTTGACACAACAAAGTAGTTTCACGTTCTATCTCTACGTTTTGTTTCCTCTTGATGTAGCCCTAAGCAGTGACTGGCGAGACACACTTTCATGGGAAGGGGTTGCCAAGCTTCCAAAAATTACGAATCTCAAGAAATCTCAGCAACTATTTTTTCACCCAAACTGGATGATACTTTCAGGTAATGATCAGTACACTAAGGCGACTTGGTTCCCCAAATTTCGTTCTTCTATGTTTAAGCGTTCATTTCCAGTAACAGTTTGAATTTTTAGGCTTCACTCTGTTTTCTCCTATATTGATAGATGTATTTGGAACTCTAAATCCAACACGGTTTGTACTAGCTTCTTGAAACTTGACACAACAAAGTAGTTTCACGTTCTATCTCTACGTTTTGTTTCCTCTTGATGTAGCCCTAAGCAGTGACTGGCGAGAAACACTTTCATGGGAAGGGGTTGCCAAGCTTCCAAAAATTACGAATCTCCAGAAATCTCATCAAATATTTTTTCACCCAAACTGGATGATACTTTCAGGTAATGATCAGTACACTAAGGCGACTTGGTTCCCCAAATTTCGTTCTTCTATGTTGAAGCGTTCATTTCCAGTAACAGTTTGAATTTTTAGGTTTCACTCTGTGTTCTCCTATATTGATAGATGTATTTGGAACTCTAAATCCAACACGGTTTGTGCTAGCTTCTTGAAACTTGACACAACAAAGTAGTTTCACGTTCTATCTCTACGTTTTGTTTCCTCTTGATGTAGCCCTAAGCAGTGACTGGCGAGAAACACTTTCATGGGAAGAGGTTGCCCAGTCTCCAAAAATTACGAATCTCCAGAAATCTCAGCAAATATTTTTTCACCCAAACTGGATGATACTTTCAGGTAATTATCAGTACACTAAGGCAACTTGGTTCCCCAAAATTCATTCTTCTATGTTGAAGCGTTCATTTCCAGTAACAGTTTGAATTTTTAGGTTTCACTCTCTTTTCTCCTATATTGATAGATGTATTTGGAACTCTAAATCCAACACGGTTTGTGCTAGCTTCTTGAAACTTGACACAACAAAGTAGTTTCACGTTCTATCTCTACATTGTGTTTCCTCTTGATGTAGCCCTAAGCAGTGACTGGCGAGAAACACTTTCATGGGAAGGGGTTGCCAAGCTTCCAAAAATTACGAATCTCCAGAAATCTCAGCAAATATTTTTTCACCCAAACTCGATGATACTTTCAGGTAATGATCAGTACACTAAGGCGACTTGGTTCCCCAAATTTCGTTCTTCTATGTTGAAGCGTTCATTTCCAGTAACAGTTTGAATTTTTAGGTTTCACTCTATTTTCTCCTATATTGATAGATGTATTTGGAACTCTAAATCCAACACGGTTTGTTCTAGCTTCTTGAAACTTGACACAACAAAGTAGTTTCACGTTCTGTCTCTACGTTTTGTTTCCTCTTGATGTAGCCCTAAGCAGTGACTGGCGAGAAACACTTTTATGGGCAGGGGGTGCCAAGCTTCCAAAAATTACGAATCTCCGGAAATCTCAGCAAATATTTTTTCACCCAAACTCGATGATACTTTCAGGTAATGATCAGTACACTAAGGCGACTTGGTTCCGCAAATTTCGTTCTTCTATGTTGAAGCGTTCATTTCCAGTAACAGTTTGAACTTTTAGGTTTCACTCTGTTTTCTCCTATATTGATAGATGTATTTGGAACTCTAAATCCAACACGGTTTGTGCTAGCTTCTTGAAACTTGACACAACAAAGTAGTTTCACGTTCTATCTCTACATTTTGTTTCCTCTTGATGTAGCCCTAAGCAGTGACTGGCGAGAAACACTTTCATGGAAGGGGTTGCCAAGCTTCCAAAAATTACGAATCTCCAGAAATCTCAGCAAATATTTTTTCACCCAAACTGGATGATACTTTCAGGTAATGATCAGTACACTAAGGCGACTTGGTTCCCCAAATTTCATTCTTCTATGTTGAAGCGTTCATTTCCAGTAACAGTTTGAATTTTTAGGTTTCACTCTGTTTTCTCCTATATTAATAGATGTATTTGGAAATCTAAATCCAACACGGATTGTGCTAGCTTCTTGAAACTTGACACAATAAAGTAGTTTCAGGTTCTATCTCTACGGTTTGTTTCCTCTTGATGTAACACTCAGCAGTGACTGGCGAGAAACACTTTCATGGGAAGGGGTTGCCAAGCTTCCAAAAATTACGAATCTCCAGAAATCTCATCAAATATTTTTTCACCCAAACTGGATGATACTTTCAGGTAATGATCAGTACACTAAGGCGACTTGGTTCCCCAAATTTCGTTCTTCTATGTTGAAGCGTTCATTTCCAGTAACAGTTTGAATTTTTAGGTTTCACTCTGTTTTCTCCTATATTGATAGATGTATTTGGAACTCTAAATCCAACACGGTTTGTGCTAGCTTCTTGAAACTTGACACAACAAAGTAGTTTCACGTTCTATCTCTACATTGTGTTTCCTCTTGATGTAGCCCTAAGCAGTGACTGGCGAGAAACACTTTCATGGGAAGGGGTTGCCAAGCTTCCAAAAATTACGAATCTCCAGAAATCTCAGCAAATATTTTTTCACCCAAACTCGATGATACTTTCAGGTAATGATCAGTACACTAAGGCGACTTGGTTCCCCAAATTTCGTTCTTCTATGTTGAAGCGTTCATTTCCAGTAACAGTTTGAATTTTTAGGTTTCACTCTATTTTCTCCTATATTGATAGATGTATTTGGAACTCTAAATCCAACACGGTTTGTTCTAGCTTCTTGAAACTTGACACAACAAAGTAGTTTCACGTTCTGTCTCTACGTTTTGTTTCCTCTTGATGTAGCCCTAAGCAGTGACTGGCGAGAAACACTTTCATGGGCAGGGGGTGCCAAGCTTCCAAAAATTACGAATCTCCGGAAATCTCAGCAAATATTTTTTCACCCAAACTCAATGATACTTTCAGGTAATGATCAGTACACTAAGGCGACTTGGTTCCCCAAATTTCGTTCTTCTATGTTGAAGCGTTCATTTCCAGTAACAGTTTGAACTTTTAGGTTTCACTCTGTTTTCTCCTATATTGATAGATGTATTTGGAACTCTAAATCCAACACGGTTTGTGCTAGCTTCTTGAAACTTGACACAACAAAGTAGTTTCACGTTCTATCTCTACATTTTGTTTCCTCTTGATGTAGCCCTAAGCAGTGACTGGCGAGAAACACTTTCATGGGAAGGGGTTGCCAAGCTTCCAAAAATTACGAATCTCCAGAAATCTCAGCAAATATTTTTTCACCCAAACTGGATGATACTTTCAGGTAATGATCAGTACACTAAGGCGACTTGGTTCCCCAAATTTCGTTCTTCTATGTTGAAGCGTTCATTTCCAGTAACAGTTTGAATTTTTAGGCTTCACTCTGTTTTCTCCTATATTGATAGATGTATTTGGAACTCTAAATCCAACACGGTTTGTACTAGCTTCTTGAAACTTGACACAACAAAGTAGTTTCACGTTCTCTCTCTACGTTTTGTTTCCTCTTGATGTAGCCCTAAGCAGTGACTGGCGAGAAACACTTTCATGGAAGGGGTTGCCAAGCTTCCAAAAATTACGAATCTCCAGAAATCTCAGCAAATATTTTTTCACCCAAACTGGATGATACTTTCAGGTAATGATCAGTACACTAAGGCGACTTGGTTCCCCAAATTTCATTCTTCTATGTTGAAGCGTTCATTTCCAGTAACAGTTTGAATTTTTAGGTTTCACTCTGTTTTCTCCTATATTAATAGATGTATTTGGAAATCTAAATCCAACACGGATTGTGCTAGCTTCTTGAAACTTGACACAATAAAGTAGTTTCACGTTCTATCTCTACGGTTTGTTTCCTCTTGATGTAACACTCAGCAGTGACTGGCGAGAAACACTTTCATGGGAAGGGGTTGCCAAGCTTCCAAAAATTACGAATCTCCAGAAATCTCATCAAATATTTTTTCACCCAAACTGGATGATACTTTCAGGTAATGATCAGTACACTAAGGCGACTTGGTTCCCCAAATTTCGTTCTTCTATGTTGAAGCGTTCATTTCCAGTAACAGTTTGAATTTTTAGGTTTCACTCTGTTTTCTCCTATATTGATAGATGTATTTGGAACTCTAAATCCAACACGGTTTGTGCTAGCTTCTTGAAACTTGACACAACAAAGTAGTTTCACGTTCTATCTCTACGTTTTGTTTCCTCTTGATGTAGCCCTAAGCAGTGACTGGCGAGAAACACTTTCATGGGAAGAGGTTGCCCAGTCTCCAAAAATTACGAATCTCCAGAAATCTCAGCAAATATTTTTTCACCCAAACTCGATGATACTTTCAGGTAATGATCAGTACACTAAGGCGACTTGGTTCCCCAAATTTCGTTCTTCTATGTTGAAGCGTTCATTTCCAGTAACAGTTTGAACTTTTAGGTTTCACTCTGTTTTCTCCTATATTGATAGATGTATTTGGAACTCTAAATCCAACACGGTTTGTGCTAGCTTCTTGAAACTTGACACAACAAAGTAGTTTCACGTTCTATCTCTACATTTTGTTTCCTCTTGATGTAGCCCTAAGCAGTGACTGGCGAGAAACACTTTCATGGGAAGGGGTTGACAAGCTTCCAAAAATTACGAATCTCCAGAAATCTCAGCAAATATTTTTTCACCCAAACTCGATGATACTTTCAGGTAATGATCAGTACACTAAGGCGACTTGGTTCCCCAAATTTCGTTCTTCTATGTTGAAGCGTTCATTTCCAGTAACAGTTTGAATTTTTAGGTTTCACTCTGTTTTCTCCTATATTGATAGATGTATTTGGAACTCTAAATCCAACGCGGTTTTTACTAGCTTCTTGAAACTTGACACAACAAAGAAGTTTCACGTTCTATCTCTACGTTTTGTTTCCTCTTGATGTAGCCCTAAGCAGTGACTGGCGAGAAACACTTTCATGGGAAGGGGTTGCCAAGCTTCCAAAAATTACGAATCTCCAGAAATCTCAGCAAATATTTTTTCACCCAAACTCGATGATACTTTCAGGTAATGATCAGTACACTAAGGCGACTTGGTTCCCCAAATTTCATTCTTCTATGTTGAAGCGTTCATTTCCAGTAACAGTTTGAATTTTTAGGTTTCACTCTGTTTTCTCCTATATTGATACATGTATTTGGAACTCTAAATCCAACACGGTTTGTGCTAGCTTCTTGAAACTTGACACAACATAGTAGTTTCACGTTCTATCTCTACGTTTTGTTTCCTCTTGATGTAGCCCTAAGCAGTGACTGGCGAGAAACACTTTCATGGGAAGGGGTTGCCAAGCTTCCAAAAATTACGAATCTCCAGAAATCTCAGCAAATATTTTTTCACCCAAACTCGATGATACTTTCAGGTAATGATCAGTACACTAAGGCGACTTGGTTCCCCAAATTTCGTTCTTCTATGTTGAAGCGTTCATTTCCAGTAACAGTTTGAATTTTTAGGTTTCACTCTGTTTTCTCCTATATTGATAGATGTATTTGGAACTCTAAATCCAACACGGTTTGTACTAGCTTCTTGAAACTTGACACAACAAAGTAGTTTCACGTTCTATCTCTACGTTTTGTTTCCTCTTGATGTAGCCCTAAGCAGTGACTGGCGAGAAACACTTTCATGGGAAGGGGTTGCCAAGCTTCCAAAAATTACGAATCTCCAGAAATCTCAGCAAATATTTTTTCACCCAAACTCGATGATACTTTCAGGTAATGATCAGTACACTAAGGCGACTTGGTTCCCCAAATTTCGTTCTTCTATGTTGAAGCGTTCATTTCCAGTAACAGTTTGAACTTTTAGGTTTCACTCTGTTTTCTCCTATATTGATAGATGTATTTGGAACTCTAAATCCAACACGGTTTGTTCTAGCTTCTTGAAACTTGACACAACAAAGTAGTTTCACGTTCTATCTCTACATTTTGTTTCCTCTTGATGTAGCCCTAAGCAGTGACTGGCGAGAAACACTTTCATGGGAAGGGGTTGCCAAGCTTCCAAAAATTACGAATCTCCAGAAATCTCAGCAAATATTTTTTCACCCAAACTCGATGATACTTTCAGGTAATGATCAGTACACTAAGGCGACTTGGTTCCCCAAATTTCGTTCTTCTATGTTGAAGCGTTCATTTCCAGTAACAGTTTGAATTTTTAGGTTTCACTCTGTTTTCTCCTATATTGATAGATGTATTTGGAACTCTAAATCCAACACGGTTTGTACTAGCTTCTTGAAACTTGACACAACAAAGTAGTTAAACGTTCTGTCTCTACGTTTTGTTTCCTCTTGATGTAGCCCTAAGCAGTGACTGGCGAGAAACACTTTCATGGGCAGGGGGTGCCAAGCTTCCAAAAATTACGAATCTCCAGAAATCTCAGCAAATATTTTTTCACCCAAACTCGATGATACTTTCAGGTAATGATCAGTACACTAAGGCGACTTGGTTCCCCAAATTTCGTTCTTCTATGTTGAAGCGTTCATTTCCAGTAACAGTTTGAACTTTTAGGTTTCACTCTGTTTTCTCCTATATTGATAGATGTATTTGGAACTCTAAATCCAACACGGTTTGTGCTAGCTTCTTGAAACTTGACACAACAAAGTAGTTTCACGTTCTATCTCTACGTTTTGTTTCCTCTTGATGTAGCCCTAAGCAGTGACTGGCGAGAAACACTTTCATGGGAAGGGGTTGACAAGCTTCCAAAAATTACGAATCTCCAGAAATCTCAGCAAATATTTTTTCACCCAAACTCGATGATACTTTCAGGTAATGATCAGTACACTAAGGCGAATTGGTTCCCCAAATTTCGTTCTTCTATGTTGAAGCGTTCATTTCCAGTAACAGTTTGAATTTTTAGGTTTCACTCTGTTTTCTCCTATATTGATAGATGTATTTGGAACTCTAAATCCAACGCGGTATTTACTAGCTTCTTGAAACTTGACACAACAAAGTAGTTTCAGGTTCTATCTCTACGTTTTGTTTCCTCTTGATGTAGCCCTAAGCAGTGACTGGCGAGAAACACTTTCATGGGAAGGGGTTGCCAAGCTTCCAAAAATTACGAATCTCCAGAAATCTCAGCAAATATTTTTTCACCCAAACTGGATGATACTTTCAGGTAATGATCAGTACACTAAGGCGACTTGGTTCCCCAAATTTCATTCTTCTATGTTGAAGCGTTCATTTCCAGTAACAGTTTGAATTTCTAGGTTTCACTCTGTTTTCTCCTATATTGATAGATGTATTTGGAACTCTAAATCCAACAAGGTTTGTGCTAGCTTCTTGAAACTTGACACAACAAAGTAGTTTCACGTTCTATCTCTACATTTTGTTTCCTCTTGATGTAGCCCTAAGCAGTGACTGGCGAGAAACACTTTCATGGGAAGGGGTTGCCAAGCTTCCAAAAATTACGAATCTCCAGAAATCTCAGCAAATATTTTTTCACCCAAACTCGATGATACTTTCAGGTAATGATCAGTACACTAAGGCGACTTGGTTCCCCAAATTTCGTTCTTCTATGTTGAAGCGTTCATTTCCAGTAACAGTTTGAATTTTTAGGTTTCACTCTGTTTTCTCCTATATTGATAGATGTATTTGGAACTCTAAATCCAACACGGTTTGTACTAGCTTCTTGAAACTTGACACAACAAAGTAGTTTCACGTTCTATCTCTACGTTTTGTTTCCTCTTGATGTAGCCCTAAGCAGTGACTGGCGAGAAACACTTTCATGGGAAGGGGTTGCCAAGCTTCCAAAAATTACGAATCTCCAGAAATCTCAGCAAATATTTTTTCACCCAAACTCGATGATACTTTCAGGTAATGATCAGTACACTAAGGCGACTTGGTTCCCCAAATTTCGTTCTTCTATGTTGAAGCGTTCATTTCCAGTAACAGTTTGAACTTTTAGGTTTCACTCTGTTTTCTCCTATATTGATAGATGTATTTGGAACTCTAAATCCAACACGGTTTGTGCTAGCTTTTTGAAACTTGACACAACAAAGTAGTTTCACGTTCTATCTCTACATTTTGTTTCCTCTTGTTGTAGCCCTAAGCAGTGATTGCGAGAAACACTTTCCTGTAAGGGGTTGCCAAGCTTCCAAAAATTACGAATCTCCAGAAATCTCAGCACATATTTTTTCACCCAAACTCGATGATACTTTCAGGTAATGATCAGTACACTAAGGCGACTTGGTTCATCAAATTTCGTTCTTCTATGTTGAAGCGTTCATTTCCAGTAACAGTTTGAATTTTTAGGTTTCACTCTCTTTTCTCCTATATTGATAGATGTATTTGGAACTCTAAATCCAACACGGTTTGTACTAGCTTTTTGAAACTTGACACAACAAAGTAGTTTCACGTTCTATCTCTACATTGTGTTTCCTCTTGATGTAGCCCTAAGCAGTGACTGGCGAGAAACACTTTCATGGGAAGGGGTTGCCAAGCTTCCAAAAATTATGAATCTCCAGAAATCTCAGCAAATATTTTTTCACCCAAACTCGATGATACTTTCAGGTAATGATCAGTACACTAAGGCGACTTGGTTCCCCAAATTTCATTCTTCTATGTTGAAGCGTTCATTTCCAGTAACAGTTTGAATTTTTAGGTTTCACTCTGTTTTCTCCTATATTGATAGATGTATTTGGAACTCTAAATCCAACAAGGTTTGTGCTAGCTTCTTGAAACTTGACACAACAAAGTAGTTTCACGTTCTATCTCTACATTTTGTTTCCTCTTGATGTAGCCCTAAGCAGTGACTGGCGAGAAACACTTTCATGGGAAGGGGTTGCCAAGCTTCCAAAAATTACGAATCTCCAGAAATCTCAGCAAATATGTTTTCACCCAAACTGGATGATACTTTCAGGTAATGATCAGTACACTAAGGCGACTTGGTTCCCCAAATTTCGTTCTTCTATGTTGAAGCGTTCATTTCCAGTAACAGTTTGAATTTTTAGGTTTCACTCTGTTTTCTCCTATATTGATAGATGTATTTGGAAATCTAAATCCAACACGGTTTGTGCTAGCTTCTTGAAACTTGACACAACAAAGTAGTTTCACGTTCTATCTCTACGTTTTGTTTCCTCTTGATGTAGCCCTAAGCAGTGACTGGCGAGACACACTTTCATGGGAAGGGGTTGCCAAGCTTCCAAAAATTACGAATCTCAAGAAATCTCAGCAACTATTTTTTCACCCAAACTGGATGATACTTTCAGGTAATGATCAGTACAATAAGGCGACTTGGTTCCCCAAATTTCGTTCTTCTATGTTGAAGCGTTCATTTCCAGTAACAGTTTGAATTTTTAGGCTTCACTCTGTTTTCTCCTATATTGATAGATGTATTTGGAACTCTAAATCCAACACGGTTTGTACTAGCTTCTTGAAACTTGACACAACAAATTAGTTTCACGTTCTATCTCTACGTTTTGTTTCCTCTTGATGTAGCCCTAAGCAGTGACTGGCGAGAAACACTTTCATGGGAAGGGGTTGCCAAGCTTCCAAAAATTACGAATCTCCAGAAATCTCAGCAAATATTTTTTCACCCAAACTGGATGATACTTTCAGGTAATGATCAGTACACTAAGGCGACTTGGTTCCCCAAATTTCATTCTTCTATGTTGAAGCGTTCATTTCCAGTAACAGTTTGAATTTTTAGGTTTCACTCTGTTTTCTCCTATATTGATAGATGTATTTGGAACTCTAAATCCAACACGGTTTGTACTAGCTTCTTGAAACTTGACACAACAAAGTAGTTAAACGTTCTGTCTCTACGTTTTGTTTCCTCTTGATGTAGCCCTAAGCAGTGACTGGCGAGAAACACTTTCATGGGCAGGGGGTGCCAAGCTTCCAAAAATTACGAATCTCCAGAAATCTCAGCAAATATTTTTTCACCCAAACTCGATGATACTTTCAGGTAATGATCAGTACACTAAGGCGACTTGGTTCCCCAAATTTCGTTCTTCTATGTTGAAGCGTTCATTTCCAGTAACAGTTTGAACTTTTAGGTTTCACTCTGTTTTCTCCTATATTGATAGATGTATTTGGAACTCTAAATCCAACACGGTTTGTGCTAGCTTCTTGAAACTTGACACAACAAAGTAGTTTCACGTTCTATCTCTACGTTTTGTTTCCTCTTGATGTAGCCCTAAGCAGTGACTGGCGAGAAACACTTTCATGGGAAGGGGTTGACAAGCTTCCAAAAATTACGAATCTCCAGAAATCTCAGCAAATATTTTTTCACCCAAACTCGATGATACTTTCAGGTAATGATCAGTACACTAAGGCGAATTGGTTCCCCAAATTTCGTTCTTCTATGTTGAAGCGTTCATTTCCAGTAACAGTTTGAATTTTTAGGTTTCACTCTGTTTTCTCCTATATTGATAGATGTATTTGGAACTCTAAATCCAACGCGGTATTTACTAGCTTCTTGAAACTTGACACAACAAAGTAGTTTCAGGTTCTATCTCTACGTTTTGTTTCCTCTTGATGTAGCCCTAAGCAGTGACTGGCGAGAAACACTTTCATGGGAAGGGGTTGCCAAGCTTCCAAAAATTACGAATCTCCAGAAATCTCAGCAAATATTTTTTCACCCAAACTGGATGATACTTTCAGGTAATGATCAGTACACTAAGGCGACTTGGTTCCCCAAATTTCATTCTTCTATGTTGAAGCGTTCATTTCCAGTAACAGTTTGAATTTCTAGGTTTCACTCTGTTTTCTCCTATATTGATAGATGTATTTGGAACTCTAAATCCAACAAGGTTTGTGCTAGCTTCTTGAAACTTGACACAACAAAGTAGTTTCACGTTCTATCTCTACATTTTGTTTCCTCTTGATGTAGCCCTAAGCAGTGACTGGCGAGAAACACTTTCATGGGAAGGGGTTGCCAAGCTTCCAAAAATTACGAATCTCCAGAAATCTCAGCAAATATTTTTTCACCCAAACTCGATGATACTTTCAGGTAATGATCAGTACACTAAGGCGACTTGGTTCCCCAAATTTCGTTCTTCTATGTTGAAGCGTTCATTTCCAGTAACAGTTTGAATTTTTAGGTTTCACTCTGTTTTCTCCTATATTGATAGATGTATTTGGAACTCTAAATCCAACACGGTTTGTACTAGCTTCTTGAAACTTGACACAACAAAGTAGTTTCACGTTCTATCTCTACGTTTTGTTTCCTCTTGATGTAGCCCTAAGCAGTGACTGGCGAGAAACACTTTCATGGGAAGGGGTTGCCAAGCTTCCAAAAATTACGAATCTCCAGAAATCTCAGCAAATATTTTTTCACCCAAACTCGATGATACTTTCAGGTAATGATCAGTACACTAAGGCGACTTGGTTCCCCAAATTTCGTTCTTCTATGTTAAAGCGTTCATTTCCAGTAACAGTTTGAACTTTTAGGTTTCACTCTGTTTTCTCCTATATTGATAGATGTATTTGGAACTCTAAATCCAACACGGTTTGTGCTAGCTTTTTGAAACTTGACACAACAAAGTAGTTTCACGTTCTATCTCTACATTTTGTTTCCTCTTGTTGTAGCCCTAAGCAGTGACTTGCGAGAAACACTTTCCTGTAAGGGGTTGCCAAGCTTCCAAAAATTACGAATCTCCAGAAATCTCAGCAAATATTTTTTCACCCAAACTCGATGATACTTTCAGGTAATGATCAGTACACTAAGGCGACTTGGTTCCCCAAATTTCATTCTTCTATGTTGAAGCGTTCATTTCCAGTAACAGTTTGAATTTTTAGGTTTCACTCTGTTTTCTCCTATATTGATAGATGTATTTGGAACTCTAAATCCAACAAGGTTTGTGCTAGCTTCTTGAAACTTGACACAACAAAGTAGTTTCACGTTCTATCTCTACATTTTGTTTCCTCTTGATGTAGCCCTAAGCAGTGACTGGCGAGAAACACTTTCATGGGAAGGGGTTGCCAAGCTTCCAAAAATTACGAATCTCCAGAAATCTCAGCAAATATGTTTTCACCCAAACTGGATGATACTTTCAGGTAATGATCAGTACACTAAGGCGACTTGGTTCCCCAAATTTCGTTCTTCTATGTTGAAGCGTTCATTTCCAGTAACAGTTTGAATTTTTAGGTTTCACTCTGTTTTCTCCTATATTGATAGATGTATTTGGAAATCTAAATCCAACACGGTTTGTGCTAGCTTCTTGAAACTTGACACAACAAAGTAGTTTCACGTTCTATCTCTACGTTTTGTTTCCTCTTGATGTAGCCCTAAGCAGTGACTGGCGAGACACACTTTCATGGGAAGGGGTTGCCAAGCTTCCAAAAATTACGAATCTCAAGAAATCTCAGCAACTATTTTTTCACCCAAACTGGATGATACTTTCAGGTAATGATCAGTACAATAAGGCGACTTGGTTCCCCAAATTTCGTTCTTCTATGTTGAAGCGTTCATTTCCAGTAACAGTTTGAATTTTTAGGCTTCACTCTGTTTTCTCCTATATTGATAGATGTATTTGGAACTCTAAATCCAACACGGTTTGTACTAGCTTCTTGAAACTTGACACAACAAAGTAGTTTCACGTTCTATCTCTACGTTTTGTTTCCTCTTGATGTAGCCCTAAGCAGTGACTGGCGAGAAACACTTTCATGGGAAGGGGTTGCCAAGCTTCCAAAAATTACGAATCTCCAGAAATCTCAGCAAATATTTTTTCACCCAAACTGGATGATACTTTCAGGTAATGATCAGTACACTAAGGCGACTTGGTTCCCCAAATTTCATTCTTCTATGTTGAAGCGTTCATTTCCAGTAACAGTTTGAATTTTTAGGTTTGACTCTGTTTTCTCCTATATTAATAGATGTATTTGGAAATCTAAATCCAACACGGATTGTGCTAGCTTCTTGAAACTTGACACAATAAAGTAGTTTCACGTTCTATCTCTACGGTTTGTTTCCTCTTGATGTAGCCCTAAGCAGTGACTGGCGAGAAACACTTTCATGGGAAGGGGTTGCCAAGCTTCCAAAAATTACGAATCTCCAGAAATCTCATCAAATATTTTTTCACCCAAACTCGATGATACTTTCAGGTAATGATCAGTACACTAAGGCGACTTGGTTCCCCAAATTTCGTTCTTCTATGTTGAAGCGTTCATTTCCAGTAACAGTTTGAATTTTTAGGTTTCACTCTGTTTTCTCCTATATTGATAGATGTATTTGGAACTCTAAATCCAACACGGTTTGTACTAGCTTCTTGAAACTTGACACAACAAAGTAGTTTCACGTTCTATCTCTACGTTTTGTTTCCTCTTGATGTAGCCCTAAGCAGTGACTGGCGAGAAACACTTTCATGGGCAGGGGTTGCCAAGCTTCCAAAAATTACGAATCTCCAGAAATCTCAGCAAATATTTTTTCACCCAAACTCGATGATACTTTCAGGTAATGATCAGTACACTAAGGCGACTTGGTTCCCCAAATTTCGTTCTTCTATGTTGAAGCGTTCATTTCCAGTAACAGTTTGAACTTTTAGGTTTCACTCTGTTTTCTCCTATATTGATAGATGTATTTGGAACTCTAAATCCAACAAGGTTTGTGCTAGCTTCTTGAAACTTGACACAACAAAGTAGTTTCACGTTCTATCTCTACATTGTGTTTCCTCTTGATGTAGCCCTAAGCAGTGACTGGCGAGAAACACTTTCATGGGAAGGGGTTGCCAAGCTTCCAAAAATTACGAATCTCCAGAAATCTCAGCAAATATTTTTTCACCCAAACTCGATGATACTTTCAGGTAATGATCAGTACACTAAGGCGACTTGGTTCCCCAAATTTCGTTCTTCTATGTTCAAGCGTTCATTTCCAGTAACAGTTTGAATTTTTAGGTTTCACTCTGTTTTCTCCTATATTGATAGATGTATTTGGAACTCTAAATCCAACACGGTTTGTAGTAGCTTCTTGAAACTTGACACAACAAAGTAGTTTCACGTTCTATCTCTACGTTTTGTTTCCTCTTGATGTAGCCCTAAGCAGTGACTGGCGAGAAACACTTTCATGGGCAGGGGTTGCCAAGCTTCCAAAAATTACGAATCTCCAGAAATCTCAGCAAATATTTTTTCACCCAAACTCGATGATACTTTCAGGTAATGATCAGTACACTAAGGCGACTTGGTTCCCCAAATTTCGTTCTTCTATGTTGAAGCGTTCATTTCCAGTAACAGTTTGAACTTTTAGGTTTCACTCTGTTTTCTCCTATATTGATAGATGTATTTGGAACTCTAAATCCAACAAGGTTTGTGCTAGCTTCTTGAAACTTGACACAACAAAGTAGTTTCACGTTCTATCTCTACATTGTGTTTCCTCTTGATGTAGCCCTAAGCAGTGACTGGCGAGAAACACTTTCATGGGAAGGGGTTGCCAAGCTTCCAAAAATTACGAATCTCCAGAAATCTCAGCAAATATTTTTTCACCCAAACTCGATGATACTTTCAGGTAATGATCAGTACACTAAGGCGACTTGGTTCCCCAAATTTCGTTCTTCTATGTTGAAGCGTTCATTTCCAGTAACAGTTTGAATTTTTAGGTTTCACTCTGTTTTCTCCTATATTGATAGATGTATTTGGAACTCTAAATCCAACACGGTTTGTACTAGCTTCTTGAAACTTGACACAACAAAGTAGTTTCACGTTCTATCTCTACGTTTTGTTTCCTCTTGATGTAGCCCTAAGCAGTGACTGGCGAGAAACACTTTCATGGGCAGGGGTTGCCAAGCTTCCAAAAATTACGAATCTCCAGAAATCTCAGCAAATATTTTTTCACCCAAACTCGATGATACTTTCAGGTAATGATCAGTACACTAAGGCGACTTGGTTCCCCAAATTTCGTTCTTCTATGTTGAAGCGTTCATTTCCAGTAACAGTTTGAACTTTTAGGTTTCACTCTGTTTTCTCCTATATTGATAGATGTATTTGGAACTCTAAATCCAACACGGTTTGTGCTAGCTTCTTGAAACTTGACACAGCAAAGTAGTTTCACGTTCTATCTCTACGTTTTGTTTCCTCTTGATGTAGCCCTAAGCAGTGACTGGCGAGAAACACTTTCATGGGAAGGGGTTGCCAAGCTTCCAAAAATTACGAATCTCCAGAAATCTCAGCAAATATTTTTTCACCCAAACTCGATGATACTTTCAGGTAATGATCAGTACACTAAGGCGACTTGGTTCCCCAAATTTCGTTCTTCTATGTTGAAGCGTTCATTTCCAGTAACAGTTTGAATTTTTAGGTTTCACTCTGTTTTCTCCTATATTGATAGATGTATTTGGAACTCTAAATCCAACACGGTTTGTACTAGCTTCTTGAAACTTGACACAACAAAGTAGTTTCACGTTCTATCTCTACGTTTTGTTTCCTCTTGATGTAGCCCTAAGCAGTGACTGGCGAGAAACACTTTCATGGGCAGGGGTTGCCAAGCTTCCAAAAATTACGAATCTCCAGAAATCTCAGCAAATATTTTTTCACCCAAACTCGATGATACTTTCAGGTAATGATCAGTACACTAAGGCGACTTGGTTCCCCAAATTTCGTTCTTCTATGTTGAAGCGTTCATTTCCAGTAACAGTTTGAACTTTTAGGTTTCACTCTGTTTTCTCCTATATTGATAGATGTATTTGGAACTCTAAATCCAACACGGTTTGTGCTAGCTTTTTGAAACTTGACACAACAAAGTAGTTTCACGTTCTATCTCTACATTTTGTTTCCTCTTGATGTAGCCCTAAGCAGTGACTGGCGAGAAACACTTTCATGGGAAGGGGTTGACAAGATTCCAAAAATTACGAATCTCCAGAAATCTCAGCAAATATTTTTTCACCCAAACTCGATGATACTTTCAGGTAATGATCAGTACACTAAGGCGACTTGGTTCCCCAAATTTCGTTCTTCTATGTTGAAGCGTTCATTTCCAGTAACAGTTTGAATTTTTAGGTTTCACTCTGTTTTCTCCTATATTGATAGATGTATTTGGAACTCTAAATCCAACACGGTTTGTGCTAGCTTCTTGAAACTTGACACAACAAAGTAGTTTCACGTTCTATCTCTACGTTTTGTTTCCTCTTGATGTAGCCCTAAGCAGTGACTGGCGAGAAACACTTTCATGGGAAGGGGTTGCCAAGCTTCCAAAAATTATGAATATCCAGAAATCTCAGCAAATATTTTTTCACCCAAACTCGATGATACTTTCAGGTAATGATCAGTACACTAAGGCGACTTGGTTCCCCAAATTTCGTTCTTCTATGTTGAAGCGTTCATTTCCAGTAACAGTTTGAATTTTTAGGTTTCACTCTGTTTTCTCCTATATTGATAGATGTATTTGGAACTCTAAATCCAACTCGGTTTGTACTAGCTTCTTGAAACTTGACACAACAAAGTAGTTTCACGTTCTATCTCTACGTTTTGTTTCCTCTTGATGTAGCCCTAAGCAGTGACTGGCGAGAAACACTTTCATGGGCAGGGGTTGCCAAGCTTCCAAAAATTACGAATCTCCAGAAATCTCAGCAAATATTTTTTCACCCAAACTCGATGATATTTTCAGGTAATGATCAGTACACTAAGGCGACTTGGTTCCCCAAATTTCGTTCTTCTATGTTAAAGCGTTCATTTCCAGTAACAGTTTGAACTTTTAGGTTTCACTCTGTTTTCTCCTATATTGATAGATGTATTTGGAACTCTAAATCCAACACGGTTTGTGCTAGCTTCTTGAAACTTGACACAACAAAGTAGTTTCACGTTCTATCTCTACATTTTGTTTCCTCTTGATGTAGCCCTAAGCAGTGACTGGCGAGAAACACTTTCATGGGAAGGGGTTGACAAGCTTCCAAAAATTACGAATCTCCAGAAATCTCAGCAAATATTTTTTCACCCAAACTCGATGATACTTTCAGGTAATGATCAGTACACTAAGGCGACTTGGTTCACCAAATTTCGTTCTTCTATGTTGAAGCGTTCATTTCCAGTAACAGTTTGAATTTTTAGGTTTCACTCTGTTTTCTCCTATATTGATAGATGTATTTGGAACTCTAAATCCAACGCGGTTTTTACTAGCTTCTTGAAACTTGACACAACAAAGTAGTTTCACGTTCTATCTCTACGTTTTGTTTCCTCTTGATGTAGCCCTAAGCAGTGACTGGCGAGAAACACTTTCCTGGGAAGGGTTTGCAAGCTTCCAAAAATTACGAATCTCCAGAAATCTCAGCAAATATTTTTTCACCCAAACTGGATGATACTTTCAGGTAATGATCAGTACACTAAGGCGACTTGGTTCCCCAAATTTCATTCTTCTATGTTGAAGCGTTCATTTCCAGTAACAGTTTGAATTTTTAGGTTTCACTCTGTTTTCTCCTATATTGATAGATGTATTTGGAACTCTAAATCCAACACGGTTTGTGCTAGCTTCTTGAAACTTGACACAACAAAGTAGTTTCACGTTCTATCTCTACATTTTGTTTCCTCTTGATGTAGCCCTAAGCAGTGACTGGCGAGAAACACTTTCATGGGAAGGGGTTGCCAAGCTTCCAAAAATTACGAATCTCCAGAAATCTCAGCAAATATTTTTTCACCCAAACTGGATGATACTTTCAGGTAATGATCAGTACACTAAGGCGACTTGGTTCCCCAAATTTCGTTCTTCTATGTTTTCGCGTTCATTTCCAGTAACAGTTTGAATTTTTAGGTTTCACTCTGTTTTCTCCTATATTGATAGATGTATTTGGAACTCTAAATCCAACACGGTTTGTGCTAGCTTCTTGAAACTTGACACAACAAAGTAGTTTCACGTTCTATCTCTACGTTTTGTTTCCTCTTGATGTAGCCCTAAGCAGTGACTGGCGAGAAACACTTTCATGGGAAGGGGTTGCCAAGCTTCCAAAAATTACGAATCTCCAGAAATCTCAGCAAATATTTTTTCACCCAAACTCGATGATACTTTCAGGTAATGATCAGTACACTAAGGCGACTTGGTTCCCCAAATTTCGTTCTTCTATGTTGAAGCGTTCATTTCCAGTAACAGTTTGAATTTTTAGGTTTCACTCTGTTTTCTCCTATATTGATAGATGTATTTGGAACTCTAAATCCAACTCGGTTTGTACTAGCTTCTTGAAACTTGACACAACAAAGTAGTTTCACGTTCTATCTCTACGTTTTGTTTCCTCTTGATGTAGCCCTAAGCAGTGACTGGCGAGAAACACTTTCATGGGCAGGGGTTGCCAAGCTTCCAAAAATTACGAATCTCCAGAAATCTCAGCAAATATTTTTTCACCCAAACTCGATGATACTTTCAGGTAATGATCAGTACACTAAGGTGACTTGGTTCCCCAAATTTCGTTCTTCTATGTTGAAGCGTTCATTTCCAGTAACAGTTTGAACTTTTAGGTTTCACTCTGTTTTCTCCTATATTGATAGATGTATTTGGAACTCTAAATCCAACACGGTTTGTGCTAGCTTCTTGAAACTGGACACAACAAAGTAGTTTCACGTTCTATCTCTACATTTTGTTTCCTCTTGATGTAGCCCTAAGCAGTGACTGGCGAGAAACACTTTCATGGGAAGGGGTTGACAAGCTTCCAAAAATTACGAATCTCCAGAAATCTCAGCAAATATTTTTTCACCCAAACTCGATGATACTTTCAGGTAATGATCAGTACACTAAGGCGACTTGGTTCCCCAAATTTCGTTCTTCTATGTTGAAGCGTTCATTTCCAGTAACAGTTTGAATTTTTAGGTTTCACTCTGTTTTCTCCTATATTGATAGATGTATTTGGAACTCTAAATCCAACGCGGTTTTTACTAGCTTCTTGAAACTTGACACAACAAAGTAGTTTCACGTTCTATCTCTACGTTTTGTTTCCTCTTGATGTAGCCCTAAGCAGTGACTGGCGAGAAACACTTTCCTGGGAAGGGTTTGCAAGCTTCCAAAAATTACGAATCTCCAGAAATCTCAGCAAATATTTTTTCACCCAAACTGGATGATACTTTCAGGTAATGATCAGTACACTAAGGCGACTTGGTTCCCCAAATTTCATTCTTCTATGTTGAAGTGTTCATTTCCAGTAACAGTTTGAATTTTTAGGTTTCACTCTGTTTTCTCCTATATTGATAGATGTATTTGGAACTCTAAATCCAACACGGTTTGTGCTAGCTTCTTGAAACTTGACACAACAAAGTAGTTTCACGTTCTATCTCTACATTTTGTTTCCTCTTGATGTAGCCCTAAGCAGTGACTGGCGAGAAACACTTTCATGGGAAGGGGTTGCCAAGCTTCCAAAAATTACGAATCTCCAGAAATCTCAGCAAATATTTTTTCACCCAAACTGGATGATACTTTCAGGTAATGATCAGTACACTAAGGCGACTTGGTTCCCCAAATTTCGTTCTTCTATGTTTTCGCGTTCATTTCCAGTAACAGTTTGAATTTTTAGGTTTCACTCTGTTTTCTCCTATATTGATAGATGTATTTGGAACTCTAAATCCAACACGGTTTGTGCTAGCTTCTTGAAACTTGACACAACAAAGTAGTTTCACGTTCTATCTCTACGTTTTGTTTCCTCTTGATGTAACCCTAAGCAGTGACTGGCGAGAAACCCTTTCATGGGACGGGGTTGCCAAGCTTCCAAAAATTACGAATCTCCAGAAATCTCAGCAAATATTTTTTCACCCAAACTGGATGATACTTTCAGGTAATGATCAGTACACCAAGGCGACTTGGTTCCCCAAATTTCGTTCTTCTATGTTGAAGCGTTCATTTCCAGTAACAGTTTGAATTTTTAGGTTTCTCTCTGTTTTCTCCTATATTGATAGATGTATTTGGAACTCTAAATCCAACACGGTTTGTGCTAGCTTCTTGAAACTTGACACAACAAAGTAGTTTCACGTTCTATCTCTACATTTTGTCCTCTTGATGTAGCCCTAAGCAGTGACTGGCGAGAAACACTTTCATGGGAAGGGGTTGCCAAGCTTCCAAAAATTACGAATCTCCAGAAATCTCAGCAAATATTTTTCACCAAACTGGATGACACTTTCAGGTAATGATCAGTACACTAAGGCGACTTGGTTCCCCAAATTTCGTTCTTCTATGTTGAAGCGTTCATTTCCAGTAACAGTTTGAATTTTTAGGTTTCACTCTGTTTTCTCCTATATTGATAGATGTATTTGGAACTCTAAATCCAACACGGTTTGTGCTAGCTTCTTGAAACTTGACACAACAAAGTAGTTTCACGTTCTATCTCTACGTTTTGTTTCCTCTTGATGTAGCCCTAAGCAGTGACTGGCGAGAAACACTTTCATGGGAAGGGGTTGCCAAGCTTCCAAAAACTACGAATCTCCAGAAATATCAGCAAATATTTTTTCACCCAAACTGGATGACACTTTCAGGTAATGATCAGTACACTAAGGCGACTTGGTTCCCCAAATTTCGTTCTTCTATGTTGAAGCGTTCATTTCCAGTAACAGTTTGAATTTTTAGGTTTCCCTCTGTTTTCTCCTATATTGATAGATGTATTTGGAACTCTAAATCCAACACGGTTTGTGCTAGCTTCTTGAAACTTGACACAACAAAGTAGTTTCGCGTTCTATCTCTACATTTTGTTTCCTCTTGATGTAGCCCTAAGCAGTGACTGGCGAGAAACACTTTCATGGGAAGGGGTTGCCAAGCTTCCAAAAATTACGAATCTCCAGAAATCTCCGCAAATATTTTTTCACCCAAACTGGATGATACTTTCAGGTAATGATCAGTACACTAAGGCGACTTGGTTCCCCAAATTTCGTTCTTCTATGTTGAAGCGTTCATTTCCAGTAACAGTTTGAATTTTTAGGTTTCACTCTGTTTTCTCCTATATTGATAGATGTATTTGGAACTCTAAATCCAACACGGTTTGTGCTAGCTTCTTGAAACTTGACACAACAAAGTAGTTTCACGTTCTATCTCTACGTTTTGTTTCCTCTTGATGTAACCCTAAGCAGTGACTGGCGAGAAACCCTTTCATGGGACGGGGTTGCCAAGCTTCCAAAAATTACGAATCTCCAGAAATCTCAGCAAATATTTTTTCACCCAAACTGGATGATACTTTCAGGTAACGATCAGTACACTAAGGCGACTTGGTTTCCCAAATTTCGTTCTTCTATGTTGAAGCGTTCATTTCCAGTAACAGTTTGAATTTTTAGGTTTCACTCTGTTTTCTCCTATATTGATAGATGTATTTGGAACTCTAAATCCAACACGGTTTGTGCTAGCTTCTTGAAACTTGACACAACAAAGTAGTTTCACGTTCTATCTCTACATTTTGTCCTCTTGATGTAGCCCTAAGCAGTGACTGGCGAGAAACACTTTCATGGGAAGGGGTGGCCAAGCTTCCAAAAATTACGAATCTCCAGAAATCTCAGCAAATATTTTTTCACCCAAACTGGATGATACTTTCAGGTAATGATCAGTACACTAAGGCGACTTGGTTCCCCAAATTTCGTTTTTCTATGTTGAAGCGTTCATTTCCAGTAACAGTTTGAATTTTTAGGTTTCACTCTGTTTTCTCCTATATTGATAGATGTATTTGGAACTCTAAATCCAACACGGTTTGTGCTAGCTTCTTGAAACTTGACACAATAAAGTAGTTTCATGTTCTATCTCTATGTTTTGTTTCCTCTTGATGTAGCCCTAAGCAGTGACTGGCGAGAAACACTTTCATGGGAAGGGGTTGCCAAGCTTCCAAAAATTACGAATCTCCAGAAATCTCAGCAAATATTTTTTCACCCAAACTGGATGATACTTTCAGGTAACGATCAGTACACTAAAGCGACTTGGTTCCCCAAATTTCGTTCTTCTATGTTGAAGCGTTCATTTCCAGTAACAGTTTGAATTTTTAGGATTCACTCTGTTTTCTCCTATATTGATAGATGTATTTGGAACTCTAAATCCAACACGGTTTGTGCTAGCTTCTTGAAACTTGAAACTACAAAGTAGTTTCAGGTTCTATCTCTACGTTTTGTTTCCTCTTGATGTAGCCCTAAGCAGTGACTGGCGAGAAACACTTTCATTGGAAGGGGTTGCCAAGCTTCCAAAAATTACGAATCTCCAGAAATCTCAGCAAATATTTTTTCACCCAAACTGGATGACACTTTCAGGTAATGATCAGTAAACTAAGGCGACTTGGTTCCCCAAATTTCGTTCTTCTATGATGAAGCGTTCATTTCCAGTAACAGTTTAAATTTTTAGGTTTCACTCTGTTTTCTCCTATATTGATAGATGTATTTGGAACTCTAAATCCAACACGGTTTGTGCTAGCTTCTTGAAACTTGACACAACAAAGTAGTTTCACGTTCTATCTCTACGTTTTGTTTCCTCTTGATGTAGCCCTAAGCAGTGACTGGCGAGAAACACTTTCATGGAACGGGGTTGCCAAGCTTCCAAAAATTACGAATCTCCAGAAATCTCAGCAAATATTTTTTCACCCAAACTGGATGATACTTTCAGGTAATGATCAGTACACTAAGGCGACTTGGTTCCCCAAATTTCGTTCTTCTCTGTTGAAGCGTTCATTTCCAGTAACAGTTTGAATTTTTAGGTTTCACTCTGTTTTCTCCTATATTGATAGATGTATTTGGAACTCTAAATCCAACACGGTTTGTGCTAGCTTCTTGAAACTTGACACAACAAAGTAGTTTCACGTTCTATCTCTACATTGTGTTTCCTCTTGATGTAGCCCTAAGCAGTGACTGGCGAGAAACACTTTCATGGGAAGGGGTTGACAAGCTTCCAAAAATTACGAATCTCCAGAAATCTCAGCAAATATTTTTTCACCCAAACTCGATGATACTTTCAGGTAATGATCAGTACACTAAGGCGACTTGGTTCCCCAAATTTCGTTCTTCTATGTTGAAGCGTTCATTTCCAGTAACAGTTTGAATTTTTAGGTTTCACTCTGTTTTCTCCTATATTGATAGATGTATTTGGAACTCTAAATCCAACACGGTTTGTGCTAGCTTCTTGAAACTTGACACAACAAAGTAGTTTCACGTTCTATCTCTACGTTTTGTTTCCTCTTGATGTAGCCCTAAGCAGTGACTGGCGAGAAACACTTTCATGGGAAGGGGTTGCCAAGCTTCCAAAAATTACGAATCTCCAGAAATCTCAGCAAATATTTTTTCACCCAAACTGGATGATACTTTCAGGTAATGATCAGTACACTAAGGCGACTTGGTTCCCCAAATTTCATTCTTCTATGTTGAAGCGTTCATTTCCAGTAACAGTTTGAATTTTTAGGTTTCACTCTGTTTTCTCCTATATTAATAGATGTATTTGGAAATCTAAATCCAACACGGATTGTGCTAGCTTCTTGAAACTTGACACAATAAAGTAGTTTCACGTTCTATCTCTACGGTTTGTTTCCTCTTGATGTAACCCTAAGCAGTGACTGGCGAGAAACACTTTCATGGGAAGGGGTTGCCAAGCTTCCAAAAATTACGAATCTCCAGAAATCTCATCAAATATTTTTTCACCCAAACTGGATGATACTTTCAGGTAATGATCAGTACACTAAGGCGACTTGGTTCCCCAAATTTCGTTCTTCTATGTTGAAGCGTTCATTTCCAGTAACAGTTTGAATTTTTAGGTTTCACTCTGTTTTCTCCTATATTGATAGATGTATTTGGAACTCTAAATCCAACACGGTTTGTGCTAGCTTCTTGAAACTTGACACAACAAAGTAGTTTCACGTTCTATCTCTACGTTTTGTTTCCTCTTGATGTAGCCCTAAGCAGTGACTGGCGAGAAACACTTTCATGGGAAGAGGTTGCCCAGTCTCCAAAAATTACGAATCTCCAGAAATCTCAGCAAATATTTTTTCACCCAAACTGGATGATACTTTCAGGTAATTATCAGTACACTAAGGCGACTTGGTTCCCCAAAATTCATTCTTCTATGTTGAAGCATTCATTTCCAGTAACAGTTTGAATTTTTAGGTTTCACTCTGTTTTCTCCTATATTGATAGATGTATTTGGAACTCTAAATCCAACACGGTTTGTGCTAGCTTCTTGAAACTTGACACAACAAAGTAGTTTCACGTTCTATCTCTACATTGTGTTTCCTCTTGATGTAGCCCTAAGCAGTGACTGGCGAGAAACACTTTAATGGGAAGGGGTTGCCAAGCTTCCAAAAATTACGAATCTCCAGAAATCTCAGCAAATATTTTTTCACCCAAACTCGATGATACTTTCAGGTAATGATCAGTACACTAAGGCGACTTGGTTCCCCAAATTTCGTTCTTCTATGTTGAAGCGTTCATTTCCAGTAACAGTTTGAATTTTTAGGTTTCACTCTATTTTCTCCTATATTGATAGATGTATTTGGAACTCTAAATCCAACACGGTTTGTACTAGCTTCTTGAAACTTGACACAACAAAGTAGTTTCACGTTCTGTCTCTACGTTTTGTTTCCTCTTGATGTAGCCCTAAGCAGTGACTGGCGAGAAACACTTTCATGGGCAGGGGGTGCCAAGCTTCCAAAAATTACGAATCTCCGGAAATCTCAGCAAATATTTTTTCACCCAAACTCGATGATACTTTCAGGTAATGATCAGTACACTAAGGCGACTTGGTTCCCCAAATTTCGTTCTTCTATGTTGAAGCGTTCATTTCCAGTAACAGTTTGAACTTTTAGGTTTCACTCTGTTTTCTCCTATATTGATAGATGTATTTGGAACTCTAAATCCAACACGGTTTGTGCTAGCTTCTTGAAACTTGACACAACAAAGTAGTTTCACGTTCTATCTCTACATTTTGTTTCCTCTTGATGTAGCCCTAAGCAGTGACTGGCGAGAAACACTTTCATGGGAAGGGGTTGACAAGCTTCCAAAAATTACGAATCTCCAGAAATCTCAGCAAATATTTTTTCACCCAAACTCGATGATACTTTCAGGTAATGATCAGTACACTAAGGCGACTTGGTTCCCCAAATTTCGTTCTTCTATGTTGAAGCGTTCATTTCCAGTAACAGTTTGAATTTTTAGGTTTCACTCTGTTTTCTCCTATATTGATAGATGTATTTGGAACTCTAAATCCAACGCGGTTTTTACTAGCTTCTTGAAACTTGACACAACAAAGTAGTTTCACGTTCTATCTCTACGTTTTGTTTCCTCTTGATGTAGCCCTAAGCAGTGACTGGCGAGAAACACTTTCATGGGAAGGGGTTGCCAAGCTTCCAAAAATTACGAATCTCCAGAAATCTCAGCAAATATTTTTTCACCCAAACTGGATGATACTTTCAGGTAATGATCAGTACACTAAGGCGACTTGGTTCCCCAAATTTCATTCTTCTATGTTGAAGCGTTCATTTCCAGTAACAGTTTGAATTTTTAGGTTTCACTCTGTTTTCTCCTATATTGATAGATGTATTTGGAACTCTAAATCCAACACGGTTTGTGCTAGCTTCTTGAAACTTGACACAACAAAGTAGTTTCACGTTCTATCTCTACATTGTGTTTCCTCTTGATGTAGCCCTAAGCAGTGACTGGCGAGAAACACTTTCATGGGAAGGGGTTGACAAGCTTCCAAATTACGAATCTCCAGAAATCTCATCAAATATTTTTTCACCCAAACTCGATGATACTTTCAGGTAATGATCAGTACACTAAGGCGACTTGGTTCCCCAAATTTCGTTCTTCTATGTTGAAGCGTTCATTTCCAGTAACAGTTTGAATTTTTAGGTTTCACTCTGTTTTCTCCTATATTGATAGATGTATTTGGAACTCTAAATCCAACACGGTTTGTACTAGCTTCTTGAAACTTGACACAACAAAGTAGTTTCACGTTCTATCTCTACGTTTTGTTTCCTCTTGATGTAGCCCTAAGCAGTGACTGGCGAGAAACACTTTCATGGGCAGGGGTTGCCAAGCTTCCAAAAATTACGAATCTCCAGAAATCTCAGCAAATATTTTTTCACCCAAACTCGATGATACTTTCAGGTAATGATCAGTACACTAAGGCGACTTGGTTCCCCAAATTTCGTTCTTCTATGTTGAAGCGTTCATTTCCAGTAACAGTTTGAACTTTTAGGTTTCACTCTGTTTTCTCCTATATTGATAGATGTATTTGGAACTGTAAATCCAACACGGTTTGTGCTAGCTTCTTGAAATATGACACAACAAAGTAGTTTCACGTTCTATCTCTACGTTTTGTTTCCTCTTGATGTAGCCCTAAGCAGTGACTGGCGAGAAACACTTTCATGGGAAGGGGTTGCCAAGCTTCCAAAAATTACGAATCTCCAGAAATCTCAGCAAATATTTTTTCACCCAAACTGGATGATACTTTCAGGTAATGATCAGTACACTAAGGCGACTTGGTTCCCCAAATTTCATTCTTCTATGTTGAAGCGTTCATTTCCAGTAACAGTTTGAATTTTTAGGTTTCACTCTGTTTTCTCCTATATTGATAGATGTATTTGGAACTCTAAATCCAACACGGTTTGTGCTAGCTTCTTGAAACTTGACACAACAAAGTAGTTTCACGTTCTATCTCTACATTGTGTTTCCTCTTGATGTAGCCCTAAGCAGTGACTGGCGAGAAACACTTTCATGGGAAGGGGTTGCCAAGCTTCCAAAAATTACGAATCTCCAGAAATCTCAGCAAATATTTTTTCACCCAAACTGGATGATACTTTCAGGTAATGATCAGTACACCAAGGCGACTTGGTTCCCCAAATTTCGTTCTTCTATGTTGAAGCGTTCATTTCCAGTAACAGTTTGAATTTTTAGGTTTCTCTCTGTTTTCTCCTATATTGATAGATGTATTTGGAACTCTAAATCCAACACGGTTTGTGCTAGCTTCTTGAAACTTGACACAACAAAGTAGTTTCACGTTCTATCTCTACATTTTGTCCTCTTGATGTAGCCCTAAGCAGTGACTGGCGAGAAACACTTTCATGGGAAGGGGTTGCCAAGCTTCCAAAAATTACGAATCTCCAGAAATCTCAGCAAATATTTTTCACCAAACTGGATGACACTTTCAGGTAATGATCAGTACACTAAGGCGACTTGGTTCCCCAAATTTCGTTCTTCTATGTTGAAGCGTTCATTTCCAGTAACAGTTTGAATTTTTAGGTTTCACTCTGTTTTCTCCTATATTGATAGATGTATTTGGAACTCTAAATCCAACACGGTTTGTGCTAGCTTCTTGAAACTTGACACAACAAAGTAGTTTCACGTTCTATCTCTACGTTTTGTTTCCTCTTGATGTAGCCCTAAGCAGTGACTGGCGAGAAACACTTTCATGGGAAGGGGTTGCCAAGCTTCCAAAAACTACGAATCTCCAGAAATATCAGCAAATATTTTTTCACCCAAACTGGATGACACTTTCAGGTAATGATCAGTACACTAAGGCGACTTGGTTCCCCAAATTTCGTTCTTCTATGTTGAAGCGTTCATTTCCAGTAACAGTTTGAATTTTTAGGTTTCCCTCTGTTTTCTCCTATATTGATAGATGTATTTGGAACTCTAAATCCAACACGGTTTGTGCTAGCTTCTTGAAACTTGACACAACAAAGTAGTTTCGCGTTCTATCTCTACATTTTGTTTCCTCTTGATGTAGCCCTAAGCAGTGACTGGCGAGAAACACTTTCATGGGAAGGGGTTGCCAAGCTTCCAAAAATTACGAATCTCCAGAAATCTCCGCAAATATTTTTTCACCCAAACTGGATGATACTTTCAGGTAATGATCAGTACACTAAGGCGACTTGGTTCCCCAAATTTCGTTCTTCTATGTTGAAGCGTTCATTTCCAGTAACAGTTTGAATTTTTAGGTTTCACTCTGTTTTCTCCTATATTGATAGATGTATTTGGAACTCTAAATCCAACACGGTTTGTGCTAGCTTCTTGAAACTTGACACAACAAAGTAGTTTCACGTTCTATCTCTACGTTTTGTTTCCTCTTGATGTAACCCTAAGCAGTGACTGGCGAGAAACCCTTTCATGGGACGGGGTTGCCAAGCTTCCAAAAATTACGAATCTCCAGAAATCTCAGCAAATATTTTTTCACCCAAACTGGATGATACTTTCAGGTAACGATCAGTACACTAAGGCGACTTGGTTTCCCAAATTTCGTTCTTCTATGTTGAAGCGTTCATTTCCAGTAACAGTTTGAATTTTTAGGTTTCACTCTGTTTTCTCCTATATTGATAGATGTATTTGGAACTCTAAATCCAACACGGTTTGTGCTAGCTTCTTGAAACTTGACACAACAAAGTAGTTTCACGTTCTATCTCTACATTTTGTCCTCTTGATGTAGCCCTAAGCAGTGACTGGCGAGAAACACTTTCATGGGAAGGGGTGGCCAAGCTTCCAAAAATTACGAATCTCCAGAAATCTCAGCAAATATTTTTTCACCCAAACTGGATGATACTTTCAGGTAATGATCAGTACACTAAGGCGACTTGGTTCCCCAAATTTCGTTTTTCTATGTTGAAGCGTTCATTTCCAGTAACAGTTTGAATTTTTAGGTTTCACTCTGTTTTCTCCTATATTGATAGATGTATTTGGAACTCTAAATCCAACACGGTTTGTGCTAGCTTCTTGAAACTTGACACAATAAAGTAGTTTCATGTTCTATCTCTATGTTTTGTTTCCTCTTGATGTAGCCCTAAGCAGTGACTGGCGAGAAACACTTTCATGGGAAGGGGTTGCCAAGCTTCCAAAAATTACGAATCTCCAGAAATCTCAGCAAATATTTTTTCACCCAAACTGGATGATACTTTCAGGTAACGATCAGTACACTAAAGCGACTTGGTTCCCCAAATTTCGTTCTTCTATGTTGAAGCGTTCATTTCCAGTAACAGTTTGAATTTTTAGGATTCACTCTGTTTTCTCCTATATTGATAGATGTATTTGGAACTCTAAATCCAACACGGTTTGTGCTAGCTTCTTGAAACTTGAAACTACAAAGTAGTTTCAGGTTCTATCTCTACGTTTTGTTTCCTCTTGATGTAGCCCTAAGCAGTGACTGGCGAGAAACACTTTCATTGGAAGGGGTTGCCAAGCTTCCAAAAATTACGAATCTCCAGAAATCTCAGCAAATATTTTTTCACCCAAACTGGATGACACTTTCAGGTAATGATCAGTAAACTAAGGCGACTTGGTTCCCCAAATTTCGTTCTTCTATGATGAAGCGTTCATTTCCAGTAACAGTTTAAATTTTTAGGTTTCACTCTGTTTTCTCCTATATTGATAGATGTATTTGGAACTCTAAATCCAACACGGTTTGTGCTAGCTTCTTGAAACTTGACACAACAAAGTAGTTTCACGTTCTATCTCTACGTTTTGTTTCCTCTTGATGTAGCCCTAAGCAGTGACTGGCGAGAAACACTTTCATGGAACGGGGTTGCCAAGCTTCCAAAAATTACGAATCTCCAGAAATCTCAGCAAATATTTTTTCACCCAAACTGGATGATACTTTCAGGTAATGATCAGTACACTAAGGCGACTTGGTTCCCCAAATTTCGTTCTTCTCTGTTGAAGCGTTCATTTCCAGTAACAGTTTGAATTTTTAGGTTTCACTCTGTTTTCTCCTATATTGATAGATGTATTTGGAACTCTAAATCCAACACGGTTTGTGCTAGCTTCTTGAAACTTGACACAACAAAGTAGTTTCACGTTCTATCTCTACATTGTGTTTCCTCTTGATGTAGCCCTAAGCAGTGACTGGCGAGAAACACTTTCATGGGAAGGGGTTGACAAGCTTCCAAAAATTACGAATCTCCAGAAATCTCAGCAAATATTTTTTCACCCAAACTCGATGATACTTTCAGGTAATGATCAGTACACTAAGGCGACTTGGTTCCCCAAATTTCGTTCTTCTATGTTGAAGCGTTCATTTCCAGTAACAGTTTGAATTTTTAGGTTTCACTCTGTTTTCTCCTATATTGATAGATGTATTTGGAACTCTAAATCCAACACGGTTTGTGCTAGCTTCTTGAAACTTGACACAACAAAGTAGTTTCACGTTCTATCTCTACGTTTTGTTTCCTCTTGATGTAGCCCTAAGCAGTGACTGGCGAGAAACACTTTCATGGGAAGGGGTTGCCAAGCTTCCAAAAATTACGAATCTCCAGAAATCTCAGCAAATATTTTTTCACCCAAACTGGATGATACTTTCAGGTAATGATCAGTACACTAAGGCGACTTGGTTCCCCAAATTTCATTCTTCTATGTTGAAGCGTTCATTTCCAGTAACAGTTTGAATTTTTAGGTTTCACTCTGTTTTCTCCTATATTAATAGATGTATTTGGAAATCTAAATCCAACACGGATTGTGCTAGCTTCTTGAAACTTGACACAATAAAGTAGTTTCACGTTCTATCTCTACGGTTTGTTTCCTCTTGATGTAACCCTAAGCAGTGACTGGCGAGAAACACTTTCATGGGAAGGGGTT
This sequence comes from Spermophilus citellus, assembly GCF_964194105.1. Lineage (NCBI taxonomy): Eukaryota > Metazoa > Chordata > Mammalia > Rodentia > Sciuridae > Spermophilus > Spermophilus citellus. The sequence goes on from NC_138183.1 coordinate 107,524,896, forward strand.
GCCAAGCTTCCAAAAATTACGAATCTCCAGAAATCTCATCAAATATTTTTTCACCCAAACTGGATGATACTTTCAGGTAATGATCAGTACACTAAGGCGACTTGGTTCCCCAAATTTCGTTCTTCTATGTTGAAGCGTTCATTTCCAGTAACAGTTTGAATTTTTAGGTTTCACTCTGTTTTCTCCTATATTGATAGATGTATTTGGAACTCTAAATCCAACACGGTTTGTGCTAGCTTCTTGAAACTTGACACAACAAAGTAGTTTCACGTTCTATCTCTACGTTTTGTTTCCTCTTGATGTAGCCCTAAGCAGTGACTGGCGAGAAACACTTTCATGGGAAGAGGTTGCCCAGTCTCCAAAAATTACGAATCTCCAGAAATCTCAGCAAATATTTTTTCACCCAAACTGGATGATACTTTCAGGTAATTATCAGTACACTAAGGCGACTTGGTTCCCCAAAATTCATTCTTCTATGTTGAAGCATTCATTTCCAGTAACAGTTTGAATTTTTAGGTTTCACTCTGTTTTCTCCTATATTGATAGATGTATTTGGAACTCTAAATCCAACACGGTTTGTGCTAGCTTCTTGAAACTTGACACAACAAAGTAGTTTCACGTTCTATCTCTACATTGTGTTTCCTCTTGATGTAGCCCTAAGCAGTGACTGGCGAGAAACACTTTAATGGGAAGGGGTTGCCAAGCTTCCAAAAATTACGAATCTCCAGAAATCTCAGCAAATATTTTTTCACCCAAACTCGATGATACTTTCAGGTAATGATCAGTACACTAAGGCGACTTGGTTCCCCAAATTTCGTTCTTCTATGTTGAAGCGTTCATTTCCAGTAACAGTTTGAATTTTTAGGTTTCACTCTATTTTCTCCTATATTGATAGATGTATTTGGAACTCTAAATCCAACACGGTTTGTACTAGCTTCTTGAAACTTGACACAACAAAGTAGTTTCACGTTCTGTCTCTACGTTTTGTTTCCTCTTGATGTAGCCCTAAGCAGTGACTGGCGAGAAACACTTTCATGGGCAGGGGGTGCCAAGCTTCCAAAAATTACGAATCTCCGGAAATCTCAGCAAATATTTTTTCACCCAAACTCGATGATACTTTCAGGTAATGATCAGTACACTAAGGCGACTTGGTTCCCCAAATTTCGTTCTTCTATGTTGAAGCGTTCATTTCCAGTAACAGTTTGAACTTTTAGGTTTCACTCTGTTTTCTCCTATATTGATAGATGTATTTGGAACTCTAAATCCAACACGGTTTGTGCTAGCTTCTTGAAACTTGACACAACAAAGTAGTTTCACGTTCTATCTCTACATTTTGTTTCCTCTTGATGTAGCCCTAAGCAGTGACTGGCGAGAAACACTTTCATGGGAAGGGGTTGACAAGCTTCCAAAAATTACGAATCTCCAGAAATCTCAGCAAATATTTTTTCACCCAAACTCGATGATACTTTCAGGTAATGATCAGTACACTAAGGCGACTTGGTTCCCCAAATTTCGTTCTTCTATGTTGAAGCGTTCATTTCCAGTAACAGTTTGAATTTTTAGGTTTCACTCTGTTTTCTCCTATATTGATAGATGTATTTGGAACTCTAAATCCAACGCGGTTTTTACTAGCTTCTTGAAACTTGACACAACAAAGTAGTTTCACGTTCTATCTCTACGTTTTGTTTCCTCTTGATGTAGCCCTAAGCAGTGACTGGCGAGAAACACTTTCATGGGAAGGGGTTGCCAAGCTTCCAAAAATTACGAATCTCCAGAAATCTCAGCAAATATTTTTTCACCCAAACTGGATGATACTTTCAGGTAATGATCAGTACACTAAGGCGACTTGGTTCCCCAAATTTCATTCTTCTATGTTGAAGCGTTCATTTCCAGTAACAGTTTGAATTTTTAGGTTTCACTCTGTTTTCTCCTATATTGATAGATGTATTTGGAACTCTAAATCCAACACGGTTTGTGCTAGCTTCTTGAAACTTGACACAACAAAGTAGTTTCACGTTCTATCTCTACATTGTGTTTCCTCTTGATGTAGCCCTAAGCAGTGACTGGCGAGAAACACTTTCATGGGAAGGGGTTGACAAGCTTCCAAAAATTACGAATCTCCAGAAATCTCATCAAATATTTTTTCACCCAAACTCGATGATACTTTCAGGTAATGATCAGTACACTAAGGCGACTTGGTTCCCCAAATTTCGTTCTTCTATGTTGAAGCGTTCATTTCCAGTAACAGTTTGAATTTTTAGGTTTCACTCTGTTTTCTCCTATATTGATAGATGTATTTGGAACTCTAAATCCAACACGGTTTGTACTAGCTTCTTGAAACTTGACACAACAAAGTAGTTTCACGTTCTATCTCTACGTTTTGTTTCCTCTTGATGTAGCCCTAAGCAGTGACTGGCGAGAAACACTTTCATGGGCAGGGGTTGCCAAGCTTCCAAAAATTACGAATCTCCAGAAATCTCAGCAAATATTTTTTCACCCAAACTCGATGATACTTTCAGGTAATGATCAGTACACTAAGGCGACTTGGTTCCCCAAATTTCGTTCTTCTATGTTGAAGCGTTCATTTCCAGTAACAGTTTGAACTTTTAGGTTTCACTCTGTTTTCTCCTATATTGATAGATGTATTTGGAACTGTAAATCCAACACGGTTTGTGCTAGCTTCTTGAAATATGACACAACAAAGTAGTTTCACGTTCTATCTCTACGTTTTGTTTCCTCTTGATGTAGCCCTAAGCAGTGACTGGCGAGAAACACTTTCATGGGAAGGGGTTGCCAAGCTTCCAAAAATTACGAATCTCCAGAAATCTCAGCAAATATTTTTTCACCCAAACTGGATGATACTTTCAGGTAATGATCAGTACACTAAGGCGACTTGGTTCCCCAAATTTCATTCTTCTATGTTGAAGCGTTCATTTCCAGTAACAGTTTGAATTTTTAGGTTTCACTCTGTTTTCTCCTATATTGATAGATGTATTTGGAACTCTAAATCCAACACGGTTTGTGCTAGCTTCTTGAAACTTGACACAACAAAGTAGTTTCACGTTCTATCTCTACATTGTGTTTCCTCTTGATGTAGCCCTAAGCAGTGACTGGCGAGAAACACTTTCATGGGAAGGGGTTGCCAAGCTTCCAAAAATTACGAATCTCCAGAAATCTCAGCAAATATTTTTTCACCCAAACTGGATGATACTTTCAGGTAATGATCAGTACACTAAGGCGACTTGGTTCCCCAAATTTCGTTCTTCTATGTTGAAGCGTTCATTTCCAGTAACAGTTTGAATTTTTAGGTTTCACTCTGTTTTCTCCTATATTGATAGATGTATTTGGAACTCTAAATCCAACACGGTTTGTACTAGCTTCTTGAAACTTGACACAACAAAGTAGTTTCACGTTCTATCTCTACGTTTTGTTTCCTCTTGATGTAGCCCTAAGCAGTGACTGGCGAGAAACACTTTCATGGAACGGGGTTGCCAAGCTTCCAAAAATTACGAATCTCCACAAATCTCAGCAAATATTTTTTCACCCAAACTCGATGATACTTTCAGGTAATGATCAGTACACTAAGGCGACTTGGTTCCCCAAATTTCGTTCTTCTATGTTGAAGCGTTCATTTCCAGTAACAGTTTGAACTTTTAGGTTTCACTCTGTTTTCTCCTATATTGATAGATGTATTTGGAACTCTAAATCCAACACGGTTTGTGCTAGCTTCTTGAAACTTGACACAACAAAGTAGTTTCACGTTCTATCTCTACATTTTGTTTCCTCTTGATGTAGCCCAAAGCAGTGACTGGCGAGAAACACTTTCATGGGAAGGGGTTGCCAAGCTTCCAAAAATTACGAATCTCCAGAAATCTCAGCAAATATTTTTTCACCCAAACTGGATGATACTTTCAGGTAATGATCAGTACACTAAGGCGACTTGGTTCCCCAAATTTCGTTCTTCTATGTTTTCGCGTTCATTTCCAGTAACAGTTTGAATTTTTAGGTTTCACTCTGTTTTCTCCTATATTGATAGATGTATTTGGAACTCTAAATCCAACACGGTTTGTGCTAGCTTCTTGAAACTTGACACAACAAAGTAGTTTCACGTTCTATCTCTACATTGTGTTTCCTCTTGATGTAGCCCTAAGCAGTGACTGGCGAGAAACACTTTCATGGGAAGGGGTTGCCAAGCTTCCAAAAATTACGAATCTCCAGAAATCTCAGCAAATATTTTTTCACCCAAACTGGATGATACTTTCAGGTAATGATCAGTACACTAAGGCGACTTTGTTCCCCAAATTTCGTTCTTCTATGTTGAAGCGTTCATTTCCAGTAACAGTTTGAATTTTTAGGTTTCACTCTGTTTTCTCCTATATTGATAGATGTATTTGGAACTCTAAATCCAACACGGTTTGTACTAGCTTCTTGAAACTTGACACAACAAAGTAGTTTCACGTTCTATCTCTACGTTTTGTTTCCTCTTGATGTAGCCCTAAGCAGTGACTGGCGAGAAACACTTTCATGGAACGGGGTTGCCAAGCTTCCAAAAATTACGAATCTCCACAAATCTCAGCAAATATTTTTTCACCCAAACTCGATGATACTTTCAGGTAATGATCAGTACACTAAGGCGACTTGGTTCCCCAAATTTCGTTCTTCTATGTTGAAGCGTTCATTTCCAGTAACAGTTTGAACTTTTAGGTTTCACTCTGTTTTCTCCTATATTGATAGATGTATTTGGAACTCTAAATCCAACACGGTTTGTGCTAGCTTCTTGAAACTTGACACAACAAAGTAGTTTCACGTTCTATCTCTACATTTTGTTTCCTCTTGATGTAGCCCAAAGCAGTGACTGGCGAGAAACACTTTCATGGGAAGGGGTTGCCAAGCTTCCAAAAATTACGAATCTCCAGAAATCTCAGCAAATATTTTTTCACCCAAACTGGATGATACTTTCAGGTAATGATCAGTACACTAAGGCGACTTGGTTCCCCAAATTTCGTTCTTCTATGTTTTCGCGTTCATTTCCAGTAACAGTTTGAATTTTTAGGTTTCACTCTGTTTTCTCCTATATTGATAGATGTATTTGGAACTCTAAATCCAACACGGTTTGTGCTAGCTTCTTGAAACTTGACACAACAAAGTAGTTTCACGTTCTATCTCTACATTGTGTTTCCTCTTGATGTAGCCCTAAGCAGTGACTGGCGAGAAACACTTTCATGGGAAGGGGTTGCCAAGCTTCCAAAAATTACGAATCTCCAGAAATCTCAGCAAATATTTTTTCACCCAAACTGGATGATACTTTCAGGTAATGATCAGTACACTAAGGCGACTTGGTTCCCCAAATTTCGTTCTTCTATGTTGAAGCGTTCATTTCCAGTAACAGTTTGAATTTTTAGGTTTCACTCTGTTTTCTCCTATATTGATAGATGTATTTGGAACTCTAAATCCAACACGGTTTGTACTAGCTTCTTGAAACTTGACACAACAAAGTAGTTTCACGTTCTATCTCTACGTTTTGTTTCCTCTTGATGTAGCCCTAAGCAGTGACTGGCGAGAAACACTTTCATGTGCAGGGGTTGCCAAGCTTCCAAAAATTACGAATCTCCACAAATCTCAGCAAATATTTTTTCACCCAAACTCGATGATACTTTCAGGTAATGATCAGTACACTAAGGCGACTTGGTTCCCCAAATTTCGTTCTTCTATGTTGAAGCGTTCATTTCCAGTAACAGTTTGAACTTTTAGGTTTCACTCTGCTTTCTCCTATATTGATAGATGTATTTGGAACTCTAAATCCAACACGGTTTGTGCTAGCTTTTTGAAATTTGACACAACAAAGTAGTTTCACGTTCTATCTCTACATTTTGTTTCCTCTTGATGTAGCCCTAAGCAGTGACTGGCGAGAAACACTTTCATGGGAAGGGGTTGACAAGCTTCCAAAAATTACGAATCTCCAGAAATCTCAGCAAATATTTTTTCACCCAAACTGGATGATACTTTCAGGTAATGATCAGTACACTAAGGCAACTTGGTTCCCCAAATTTCGTTCTTCTATGTTGAAGCGTTCATTTCCAGTAACAGTTTGAATTTTTAGGTTTCACTCTGTTTTCTCCTATATTGATAGATGTATTTGGAACTCTAAATCCAACGCGGTTTTTACTAGCTTCTTGAAACTTGACACAACAAAGTAGTTTCACGTTCTATCTCTACGTTTTGTTTCCTCTTGATGTAGCCCTAAGCAGTGACTGGCGAGAAACACTTTCATGGGAAGGGTTTGCAAGCTTCCAAAAATTACGAATGTCCAGAAATCTCAGCAAATATTTTTTCACCCAAACTGGATGATACTTTCAGGTAATGATCAGTACACTAAGGCGACTTGGTTCCCCAAATTTCATTCTTCTATGTTGAAGCGTTCATTTCCAGTAACAGTTTGAATTTTTAGGTTTCACTCTGTTTTCTCCTATATTGATAGATGTATTTGGAACTCTAAATCCAACACGGTTTGTGCTAGCTTCTTGAAACTTGACACAACAAAGTAGTTTCACGTTCTATCTCTACATTTTGTTTCCTCTTGATGTAGCCCTAAGCAGTGACTGGCGAGAAACACTTTCATGGGAAGGGGTTGACAAGCTTCCAAAAATTACGAATCTCCAGAAATCTCAGCAAATATTTTTTCACCCAAACTCGATGATACTTTCAGGTAATGATCAGTACACTAAGGCAACTTGGTTCCCCAAATTTCGTTCTTCTATGTTGAAGCGTTCATTTCCAGTAACAGTTTGAATTTTTAGGTTTCACTCTGTTTTCTCCTATATTGATAGATGTATTTGGAACTCTAAATCCAACGCGGTTTTTACTAGCTTCTTGAAACTTGACACAACAAAGTAGTTTCACGTTCTATCTCTACGTTTTGTTTCCTCTTGATGTAGCCCTAAGCAGTGACTGGCGAGAAACACTTTCATGGGAAGGGTTTGCAAGCTTCCAAAAATTACGAATCTCCAGAAATCTCAGCAAATATTTTTTCACCCAAACTGGATGATACTTTCAGGTAATGATCAGTACACTAAGGCGACTTGGTTCCCCAAATTTCATTCTTCTATGTTGAAGCGTTCATTTCCAGTAACAGTTTGAATTTTTAGGTTTCACTCTGTTTTCTCCTATATTGATAGATGTATTTGGAACTCTAAATCCAACACGGTTTGTGCTAGCTTCTTGAAACTTGACACAACAAAGTAGTTTCACGTTCTATCTCTACGTTTTGTTTCCTCTTGATGTAACCCTAAGCAGTGACTGGCGAGAAACCCTTTCATGGGACGGGGTTGCCAAGCTTCCAAAAATTACGAATCTCCAGAAATCTCAGCAAATATTTTTTCACCCAAACTGGATGATACTTTCAGGTAATGATCAGTACACTAAGGCGACTTGGTTCCCCAAATTTCGTTCTTCTATGTTGAAGCGTTCATTTCCAGTAACAGTTTGAATTTTTAGGTTTCACTCTGTTTTCTCCTATATTAATAGATGTATTTGGAACTCTAAATCCAACACGGTTTGTGCTAGCTTCTTGAAACTTGACACAACAAAGTAGTTTCACGTTCTATCTCTACATTTTGTCCTCTTGATGTAGCCCTAAGCAGTGACTGGCGAGAAACACTTTCATGGGAAGGGGTTGCCAAGCTTCCAAAAATTACGAATCTCCAGAAATCTCAGCAAATATTTTTTCACCCAAACTGGATGATACTTTCAGGTAATGATCAGTACACGAAGGCGACTTGGTTCCCCAAATTTCGTTTTTCTATGTTGAAGCGTTCATTTCCAGTAACAGTTTGAATTTTTAGGTTTCACTCTGTTTTCTCCTATATTGATAGATGTATTTGGAACTCTAAATCCAACACGGTTTGTGCTAGCTTCTTGAAACTTGACACAATAAAGTAGTTTCATGTTCTATCTCTATGTTTTGTTTCCTCTTGATGTAGCCCTAAGCAGTGACTGGCGAGAAACACTTTCATGGGAAGGGGTTGCCAAGCTTCCAAAAATTACGAATCTCCAGAAATCTCAGCAAATATTTTTTCACCCAAACTGGATGATACTTTCAGGTAACGATCAGTACACTAAGGCGACTTGGTTCCCCAAATTTCGTTCTTCTATGTTGAAGCGTTCATTTCCAGTAACAGTTTGAATTTTTAGGATTCACTCTGTTTTCTCCTATATTGATAGATGTATTTGGAACTCTAAATCCAACACGGTTTGTGCTAGCTTCTTGAAACTTGACACAACAAAGTAGTTTCACGTTCTATCTCTACGTTTTGTTTCCTCTTGATGTAGCCCTAAGCAGTGACTGGCGAGAAACACTTTCATGGGAAGGGGTTGCCAAGCTTCCAAAAACTACGAATCTCCAGAAATATCAGCAAATATTTTTTCACCCAAACTGGATGACACTTTCAGGTAATGATCAGTACACTAAGGCGACTTGGTTCCCCAAATTTCGTTCTTCTATGTTGAAGCGTTCATTTCCAGTAACAGTTTGAATTTTTAGGTTTCACTCTGTTTTCTCCTATATTGATAGATGTATTTGGAACTCTAAATCCAACACGGTTTGTACTAGCTTCTTGAAACTTGACACAACAAAGTAGTTTCACGTTCTATCTCTACGTTTTGTTTCCTCTTGATGTAGCCCTAAGCAGTGACTGGCGAGAAACACTTTCATGGGCAGGGGTTGCCAAGCTTCCAAAAATTACGAATCTCCAGAAATCTCAGCAAATATTTTTTCACCCAAACTCGATGATACTTTCAGGTAATGATCAGTACACTAAGGCGACTTGGTTCCCCAAATTTCGTTCTTCTATGTTGAAGCGTTCATTTCCAGTAACAGTTTGAACTTTTAGGTTTCACTCTGTTTTCTCCTATATTGATAGATGTATTTGGAACTCTAAATCCAACACGGTTTGTGCTAGCTTTTTGAAACTTGACACAACAAAGTAGTTTCACGTTCTATCTCTACATTTTGTTTCCTCTTGATGTAGCCCTAAGCAGTGACTGGCGAGAAACACTTTCATGGGAAGGGGTTGACAAGCTTCCAAAAATTACGAATCTCCAGAAATCTCAGCAAATATTTTTTCACCCAAACTCGATGATACTTTCAGGTAATGATCAGTACACTAAGGCGACTTGGTTCCCCAAATTTCGTTCTTCTATGTTGAAGCGTTCATTTCCAGTAACAGTTTGAATTTTTAGGTTTCACTCTGTTTTCTCCTATATTGATAGATGTATTTGGAACTCTAAATCCAACACGGTTTGTGCTAGCTTCTTGAAACTTAACACAACAAAGTAGTTTCACGTTCTATCTCTACGTTTTGTTTCCTCTTGATGTAGCCCTAAGCAGTGACTGGCGAGAAACACTTTCATGGGAAGGGGTTGCCAAGCTTCCAAAAATTACGAATCTCCAGAAATCTCAGCAAATATTTTTTCACCCAAACTCGATGATACTTTCAGGTAATGATCAGTACACTAAGGCGACTTGGTTCCCCAAATTTCGTTCTTCTATGTTGAAGCGTTCATTTCCAGTAACAGTTTGAATTTTTAGGTTTCACTCTGTTTTCTCCTATATTGATAGATGTATTTGGAACTCTAAATCCAACTCGGTTTGTACTAGCTTCTTGAAACTTGACACAACAAAGTAGTTTCACGTTCTATCTCTACGTTTTGTTTCCTCTTGATGTAGCCCTAAGCAGTGACTGGCGAGAAACACTTTCATGGGCAGGGGTTGCCAAGCTTCCAAAAATTACGAATCTCCAGAAATCTCAGCAAATATTTTTTCACCCAAACTCGATGATACTTTCAGGTAATGATCAGAACACTAAGGCGACTTGGTTCCCCAAATTTCGTTCTTCTATGTTGAAGCGTTCATTTCCAGTAACAGTTTGAACTTTTAGGTTTCACTCTGTTTTCTCCTATATTGATAGATGTATTTGGAACTCTAAATCCAACACGGTTTGTGCTAGCTTCTTGAAACTTGACACAACAAAGTAGTTTCACGTTCTATCTCTACATTTTGTTTCCTCTTGATGTAGCCCTAAGCAGTGACTGGCGAGAAACACTTTCATGGGAAGGGGTTGACAAGCTTCCAAAAATTACGAATCTCCAGAAATCTCAGCAAATATTTTTTCACCCAAACTCGATGATACTTTCAGGTAATGATCAGTACACTAAGGCGACTTGGTTCCCCAAATTTCGTTCTTCTATGTTGAAGCGTTCATTTCCAGTAACAGTTTGAATTTTTAGGTTTCACTCTGTTTTCTCCTATATTGATAGATGTATTTGGAACTCTAAATCCAACGCGGTTTTTACTAGCTTCTTGAAACTTGACACAACAAAGTAGTTTCACGTTCTATCTCTACGTTTTGTTTCCTCTTGATGTAGCCCTAAGCAGTGACTTGCGAGAAACACTTTCATGGGAAGGGTTTGCAAGCTTCCAAAAATTACGAATCTCCAGAAATCTCAGCAAATATTTTTTCACCCAAACTGGATGATACTTTCAGGTAATGATCAGTACACTAAGGCGACTTGGTTCCCCAAATTTCATTCTTCTATGTTGAAGCGTTCATTTCCAGTAACAGTTTGAATTTTTAGGTTTCACTCTGTTTTCTCCTATATTGATAGATGTATTTGGAACTCTAAATCCAACACGGTTTGTGCTAGCTTCTTGAAACTTGACACAACAAAGTAGTTTCACGTTCTATCTCTACATTTTGTTTCCTCTTGATGTAGCCCTAAGCAGTGACTGGCGAGAAACACTTTCATGGGAAGGGGTTGCCAAGCTTCCAAAAATTACGAATCTCCAGAAATCTCAGCAAATATTTTTTCACCCAAACTGGATGATACTTTCAGGTAATGATCAGTACACTAAGGCGACTTGGTTCCCCAAATTTCGTTCTTCTATGTTTTCGCGTTCATTTCCAGTAACAGTTTGAATTTTTAGGTTTCACTCTGTTTTCTCCTATATTGATAGATGTATTTGGAACTCTAAATCCAACACGGTTTGTGCTAGCTTCTTGAAACTTGACACAACAAAGTAGTTTCACGTTCTATCTCTACGTTTTGTTTCCTCTTGATGTAACCCTAAGCAGTGACTGGCGAGAAACCCTTTCATGGGACGGGGTTGCCAAGCTTCCAAAAATTACGAATCTCCAGAAATCTCAGCAAATATTTTTTCACCCAAACTGGATGATACTTTCAGGTAATGATCAGTACACCAAGGCGACTTGGTTCCCCAAATTTCGTTCTTCTATGTTGAAGCGTTCATTTCCAGTAACAGTTTGAATTTTTAGGTTTCACTCTGTTTTCTCCTATATTGATAGATGTATTTGGAACTCTAAATCCAACACGGTTTGTGCTAGCTTCCTGAAACTTGACACAACAAAGTAGTTTCACGTTCTATCTCTACATTTTGTCCTCTTGATGTAGCCCTAAGCAGTGACTGGCGAGAAACACTTTCATGGGAAGGGGTTGCCAAGCTTCCAAAAATTACGAATCTCCAGAAATCTCAGCAAATATTTTTTCACCCAAACTGGATGATACTTTCAGGTAATGATCAGTACACGAAGGCGACTTGGTTCCCCAAATTTCGTTTTTCTATGTTGAAGCGTTCATTTCCAGTAACAGTTTGAATTTTTAGGTTTCACTCTGTTTTCTCCTATATTGATAGATGTATTTGGAACTCTAAATCCAACACGGTTTGTGCTAGCTTCTTGAAACTTGACACAATAAAGTAGTTTCATGTTCTATCTCTATGTTTTGTTTCCTCTTGATGTAGCCCTAAGCAGTGACTGGCGAGAAACACTTTCATGGGAAGGGGTTGCCAAGCTTCCAAAAATTACGAATCTCCAGAAATCTCAGCAAATATTTTTTCACCCAAACTGGATGATACTTTCAGGTAACGATCAGTACACTAAGGCGACTTGGTTCCCCAAATTTCGTTCTTCTATGTTGAAGCGTTCATTTCCAGTAACAGTTTGAATTTTTAGGATTCACTCTGTTTTCTCCTATATTGATAGATGTATTTGGAACTCTAAATCCAACACGGTTTGTGCTAGCTTCTTGAAACTTGAAACTACAAAGTAGTTTCAGGTTCTATCTCTACGTTTTGTTTCCTCTTGATGTAGCCCTAAGCAGTGACTGGCGAGAAACACTTTCATGGGAAGGGGTTGCCAAGCTTCCAAAAGTTACGAATCTCCAGAAATCTCAGCAAATATTTTTTCACCGAAACTGGATGATACTTTCAGGTAATGATCAGTACACTAAGGCAACTTGGTTCCCCAAATTTCGTTCTTCTATGTTGAAGCGTTCATTTCCAGTAACAGTTTGAATTTTTAGGTTTCACTCTGTTTTCTCCTATATTGATAGATGTATTTGGAACTCTAAATCCAACACGGTTTGTGCTAGCTTCTTGAAACTTGACACAACAAAGTAGTTTCACGTTCTATCTCTACGTTTTGTTTCCTCTTGATGTAGCCCTAAGCAGTGACTGGCGAGAAACATTTTCATGGGAAGGGGTTGCCAAGCTTTCAAAAATTACGAATCTCCAGAAATCTCAGCAAATATTTTTTCACCCAAACTCGATGATACTTTCAGGTAATGATCAGTACACTAAGGCAACTTGGTTCCCCAAATTTCGTTCTTCTATGTTGAAGCGTTCATTTCCAGTAACAGTTTGAATTTTTAGGTTTCACTCTGTTTTCTCCTATATTGATAGATGTATTTGGAACTCTAAATCCAACACGGTTTGTGCTAGCTTCTTGAAACTTGACACAACAAAGTAGTTTCACGTTCTATCTCTACGTTTTGTTTCCTCTTGATGTAGCCCTAAGCAGTGACTGGCGAGAAACATTTTCATGGGAAGGGGTTGCCAAGCTTTCAAAAATTACGAATCTCCAGAAATCTCAGCAAATATTTTTTCACCCAAACTCGATGATACTTTCAGGTAATGATCAGTACACTAAGGCAACTTGGTTCCCCAAATTTCGTTCTTCTATGTTGAAGCGTTCATTTCCAGTAACAGTTTGAATTTTTAGGTTTCACTCTGTTTTCTCCTATATTGATAGATGTATTTGGAACTCTAAATCCAACACGGTTTGTGCTAGCTTCTTGAAACTTGACACAACAAAGTAGTTTCATGTTCTATCTCTACGTTTTGTTTCCTCTTAATGTAGCCCTAAGCAGTGACTGGCGAGAAACCCTTTCATGGAACGGGTTTGCCAAGCTTCCAAAAATTACGAATCTCCAGAAATCTCAGCAAATATTTTTTCACCCAAACTTGATGACACTTTCAGGTAATGATCAGTACACTAAGGCGACTTGGTTCCCCAAATTTCGTTCTTCTATGTTGAAGCGTTCATTTCCAGTAACAGTTTGAATTTTTAGGTTTCACTCTGTTTTCTCCTATATTGATAGATGTATTTGGAACTCTAAATCCAACACGGTTTGTGCTAGCTTCTTGAAACTTGACACAACAAAGTAGTTTCACGTTCTATCTCTACGTTTTGTTTCCTCTTGATGTAGCCCTAAGCAGTGACTGGCGAGAAACACTTTCATGGGAAGGGGTTGCCAAGCTTCCAAAAACTACGAATCTCCAGAAATATCAGCAAATATTTTTTCACCCAAACTGGATGACACTTTCAGGTAATGATCAGTACACTAAGGCGACTTGGTTCCCCAAATTTCGTTCTTCTATGTTGAAGCGTTCATTTCCAGTAACAGTTTGAATTTTTAGGTTTCCCTCTGTTTTCTCCTATATTGATAGATGTATTTGGAACTCTAAATCCAACACGGTTTGTGCTAGCTTCTTGAAACTTGACACAACAAAGTAGTTTCACGTTCTATCTCTACATTTTGTTTCCTCTTGATGTAGCCCTAAGCAGTGACTGGCGAGAAACACTTTCATGGGAAGGGGTTGCCAAGCTTCCAAAAATTACGAATCTCCAGAAATCTCAGCAAATATTTTTTCACCCAAACTGGATGATACTTTCAGGTAATGATCAGTACACTAAGGCGACTTGGTTCCCCAAATTTCGTTCTTCTATGTTTTCGCTTTCATTTCCAGTAACAGTTTGAATTTTTAGGTTTCACTCTGTTTTCTCCTATATTGATAGATGTATTTGGAACTCTAAATCCAACACGGTTTGTGCTAGCTTCTTGAAACTTGACACAACAAAGTAGTTTCACGTTCTATCTCTACGTTTTGTTTCCTCTTGATGTAACCCTAAGCAGTGACTGGCGAGAAACCCTTTCATGGGACGGGGTTGCCAAGCTTCCAAAAATTACGAATCTCCAGAAATCTCAGCAAATATTTTTTCACCCAAACTGGATGATACTTTCAGGTAACGATCAGTACACTAAGGCGACTTGGTTCCCCAAATTTCGTTCTTCTATGTTGAAGCGTTCATTTCCAGTAACAGTTTGAATTTTTAGGTTTCACTCTGTTTTCTCCTATATTGATAGATGTATTTGGAACTCTAAATCCAACACGGTTTGTGCTAGCTTCTTGAAACTTGACACAACAAAGTAGTTTCACGTTCTATCTCTACATTTTGTCCTCTTGATGTAGCCCTAAGCAGTGACTGGCGAGAAACACTTTCATGGGAAGGGGTGGCCAAGCTTCCAAAAATTACGAATCTCCAGAAATCTCAGCAAATATTTTTTCACCCAAACTGGATGATACTTTCAGGTAATGATCAGTACACTAAGGCGACTTGGTTCCCCAAATTTCGTTTTTCTATGTTGAAGCGTTCATTTCCAGTAACAGTTTGAATTTTTAGGTTTCACTCTGTTTTCTCCTATATTGATAGATGTATTTGGAACTCTAAATCCAACACGGTTTGTGCTAGCTTCTTGAAACTTGACACAATAAAGTAGTTTCATGTTCTATCTCTATGTTTTGTTTCCTCTTGATGTAGCCCTAAGCAGTGACTGGCGAGAAACACTTTCATGGGAAGGGGTTGCCAAGCTTCCAAAAATTACGAATCTCCAGAAATCTCAGCAAATATTTTTTCACCCAAACTGGATGATACTTTCAGGTAACGATCAGTACACTAAGGCGACTTGGTTCCCCAAATTTCGTTCTTCTATGTTGAAGCGTTCATTTCCAGTAACAGTTTGAATTTTTAGGATTCACTCTGTTTTCTCCTATATTGATAGATGTATTTGGAACACTAAATCCAACACGGTTTGTGCTAGCTTCTTGAAACTTGAAACTACAAAGTAGTTTCAGGTTCTATCTCTACGTTTTGTTTCCTCTTGATGTAGCCCTAAGCAGTGACTGGCGAGAAACACTTTCATTGGAAGGGGTTGCCAAGCTTCCAAAAATTACGAATCTCCAGAAATCTCAGCAAATATTTTTTCACCCAAACTGGATGACACTTTCAGGTAATGATCAGTAAACTAAGGCGACTTGGTTCCCCAAATTTCGTTCTTCTATGATGAAGCGTTCATTTCCAGTAACAGTTTGAATTTTTAGGTTTCACTCTGTTTTCTCCTATATTGATAGATGTATTTGGAACTCTAAATGCAACACGGTTTGTGCTAGCTTCTTGAAACTTGACACAACAAAGTAGTTTCACGTTCTATCTCTACGTTTTGTTTCCTCTTGATGTAGCCCTAAGCAGTGACTGGCGAGAAACACTTTCATGGGAAGGGGTTGCCAAGCTTCCAAAAATTACGAATCTCCAGAAATCTCAGCAAATATTTTTTCACCCAAACTGGATGATACTTTCAGGTAATGATCAGTACACTAAGGCGACTTGATTCCCCAAATTTCGTTCTTCTATGTTGAAGCGTTCATTTCCAGTAACAGTTTGAATTTTTAGGTTTCACTCTGTTTTCTCCTATATTGATAGATGTATTTGGAACTCTAAATCCAACACGGTTTGTGCTAGCTTCTTGAAACTTGACACAACAAAGTAGTTTCACGTTCTATCTCTACATTGTGTTTCCTCTTGATGTAGCCCTAAGCAGTGACTGGCCAGAGACACTTTCATGGGAAGGGGTTGCCAAGCTTCCAAAAATTACGAATCTCCAGAAATCTCAGCAAATATTTTTTCACCCAAACTGGATGATACTTTCAGGTAATGATCAGTACACTAAGGCGACTTGGTTCCCCAAATTTCGTTCTTCTATGTTGAAGCGTTCATTTCCAGTAACAGTTTGAATTTTTAGGTTTCACTCTGTTTTCTCCAATATTGATAGATGTATTTGGAACTCTAAATCCAACACGGTTTGTGCTAGCTTCTTGAAACTTGACACAACAAAGTAGTTTCACGTTCTATCTCTACATTGTGTTTCCTCTTGATGTAGCCCTAAGCAGTGACTGGCGAGAAACACTTTCATGGGAAGGGGTTGACAAGCTTCCAAAAATTACGAATCTCCAGAAATCTCAGCAAATATTTTTTCACCCAAACTGGATGATACTTTCAGGTAATCATCAGTACACTAAGGCGACTTGGTTCCCCAAATTTCGTTCTTCTATGTTGAAGCGTTCATTTCCAGTAACAGTTTGAATTTTTAGGTTTCACTCTGTTTTCTCCTATATTAATAGATGTATTTGGAAATCTAAATCCAACACGGTTTGTGCTAGCTTTTTGAAACTTGACACAACAAAGTAGTTTCACGTTCTATCTCTACGTTTTGTTTCCTCTTGATGTAGCCCTAAGCAGTGACTGGCGAGAAACCCTTTCATGGAACGGGGTTGCCAAGCTTCCAAAAATTACGAATCTCCAGAAATCTCAGCAAATATTTTTTCACCCAAACTGGATGATACTTTCAGGTAATGATCAGTACACTAAGGCGACTTGGTTCCCCAAATTTCGTTCTTCTATGTTGAAGCGTTCATTTCCAGTAACAGTTTGAATTTTTAGGTTTCACTCTGTTTTCTCCTATATTGATAGATGTATTTGGAACTCTAAATCCAACACGGTTTGTGCTAGCTTCTTGAAACTTGACAGAACAAAGTAGTTTCACGTTCTATCTCTACGTTTTGTTTCCTCTTGATGTAGCCCTAAGCAGTGACTGGCGAGAAACACTTTCATGGGAAGGGGTTGCCAAGCTTCCAAAAATTACGAATCTCCAGAAATCTCAGCAAATATTTTTTCACCCAAACTGGATGATACTTTCAGGTAATGATCAGTACACTAAGGCGACTTGGTTCCCCAAATTTCGTTCTTCTATGTTTTCGCGTTCATTTCCAGTAACAGTTTGAATTTTTAGGTTTCAGTCTGTTTTCTCCTATATTGATAGATGTATTTGGAACTCTAAATCCAACACGGTTTGTGCTAGCTTCTTGAAACTTGACACAACAAAGTAGTTTCACGTTCTATCTCTACGTTTTGTTTCCTCTTGATGTAACCCTAAGCAGTGACTGGCGAGAAACCCTTTCATGGGACGGGGTTGCCAAGCTTCCAAAAATTACGAATCTCCAGAAATCTCAGCAAATATTTTTTCACCCAAACTGGATGATACTTTCAGGTAATGATCAGTACACCAAGGCGACTTGGTTCCCCAAATTTCGTTCTTCTATGTTGAAGCGTTCATTTCCAGTAACAGTTTGAATTTTTAGGTTTCACTCTGTTTTCTCCTATATTGATAGATGTATTTGGAACTCTAAATCCAACACGGTTTGTGCTAGCTTCTTGAAACTTGACACAACAAAGTAGTTTCACGTTCTATCTCTACATTTTGTCCTCTTGATGTAGCCCTAAGCAGTGACTGGCGAGAAACACTTTCATGGGAAGGGGTTGCCAAGCTTCCAAAAATTACGAATCTCCAGAAATCTCAGCAAATATTTTTTCACCCAAACTGGATGATACTTTCAGGTAATGATCAGTACACTAAGGCGACTTGGTTCCCCAAATTTCGTTTTTCTATGTTGAAGCGTTCATTTCCTGTAACAGTTTGAATTTTTAGGTTTCACTCTGTTTTCTCCTATATTGATAGATGTATTTGGAACTCTAAATCCAACACGGTTTGTGCTAGCTTCTTGAAACTTGACACAATAAAGTAGTTTCATGTTCTATCACTATGTTTTGTTTCCTCTTGATGTAGCCCTAAGCAGTGACTGGCGAGAAACACTTTCATGGGAAGGGGTTGCCAAGCTTCCAAAAATTACGAATCTCCAGAAATCTCAGCAAATATTTTTTCACCCAAACTGGATGATACTTTCAGGTAACGATCAGTACACTAAGGCGACCTGGTTCCCCAAATTTCGTTCTTCTATGTTGAAGCGTTCATTTCCAGTAACAGTTTGAATTTTTAGGATTCACTCTGTTTTCTCCTATATTGATAGATGTATTTGGAACTCTAAATCCAACACGGTTTGTGCTAGCTTCTTGAAACTTGACACAATAAAGTAGTTTCATGTTCTATCTCTACGTTTTGTTTCCTCTTGATGTAGCCCTAAGCAGTGACTGGCGAGAAACACTTTCATGGGAAGGGGTTGCCAAGCTTCCAAAAATTACGAATCTCCAGAAATCTCAGCAAATTTTTTTTCACCCAAACTGGATGATACTTTCAGGTAATGATCAGTACACTAAGGCGACTTGGTTCCCCAAATTTCGTTCTTCTATGTTGAAGCGTTCATTTCCAGTAACAGTTTGAATTTTTAGGTTTCACTCTGTTTTCTCCTATATTGATAGATGTATTTGGAACTCTAAATCCAACACGGTTTGTGCTAGCTTCTTGAAACTTGACACAACAAAGTAGTTTCACGTTCTCTTTCTACGTTTTGTTTCCTCTTAATGTAGCCCTAAGCAGTGACTGGCGAGAAACCCTTTCATGGAACGGGGTTGCCAAGCTTCCAAAAATTACGAATCTCCAGAAATCTCAGCAAATAATTTTTCACCCAAACTGGATGATACTTTCAGGTAATGATCAGTACACTAAGGCGACTTGGTTCCCCAAATTTCGATCTTCTATGTTGAAGCGTTCATTTCCAGTAACAGATTGAATTTTTAGGTTTCACTCTGTTTTCTCCTATATTAATAGATGTATTTGGAAATCTAAATCCAACACGGTTTGTGCTAGCTTCTTGAAACTTGACACAACAAAGTAGTTTCACGTTCTATCTCTACGTTTTGTTTCCTCTTGATGTAGCCCTAAGCAGTGACTGGCGAGAAACACTTTCATGAGAAGGGGTTGCCAAGCTTCCAAAAATTACGAATCTCCAGAAATCTCAGCAAATATTTTTTCACCCAAACTGGATGATACTTTCAGGTAATGATCAGTACACTAAGGCGACTTGGTTCCCCAAATTTCATTCTTCTATGTTGAAGCGTTCATTTCCAGTAACAGTTTGAATTTTTAGGTTACACTCTGTTTTCTCCTATATTGATAGATGTATTTGGAACTCTAAATCCAACACGGTTTGTGCTAGCTTCTTGAAACTTGACACAACAAAGTAGTTTCACGTTCTATCTATACATTTTGTTTCCTCTTGATGTAACCCTAAGCAGTGACTGGCGAGAAACACTTTCATGGGAAGGGGTTGCCAAGCTTCCAAAAATAACGAATCTCCAGAAATCTCAGCAAATTTTTTTTCACCCAAACTGGATGATACTTTCAGGTAATGATCAGTACACTAAGGCGACTTGGTTCCCCAAATTTCGTTCTTCTATGTTGAAGCGTTCATTTCCAGTAACAGTTTGAATTTTTAGGTTTCACTCTGTTTTCTCCTATATTGATAGATGTATTTGGAACTCTAAATCCAACACGGTTTGTGCTAGCTTCTTGAAACTTGACACAACAAAGTAGTTTCACGTTCTCTTTCTACGTTTTGTTTCCTCTTAATGTAGCCCTAAGCAGTGACTGGCGAGAAACCCTTTCATGGAACGGGGTTGCCAAGCTTCCAAAAATTACGAATCTCCAGAAATCTCAGCAAATAATTTTTCACCCAAACTGGATGATACTTTCAGGTAATGATCAGTACACTAAGGCGACTTGGTTCCCCAAATTTCGATCTTCTATGTTGAAGCGTTCATTTCCAGTAACAGATTGAATTTTTAGGTTTCACTCTGTTTTCTCCTATATTAATAGATGTATTTGGAAATCTAAATCCAACACGGTTTGTGCTAGCTTCTTGAAACTTGACACAACAAAGTAGTTTCACGTTCTATCTCTATGTTTTGTTTCCTCTTGATGTAGCCCTAAGCAGTGACTGGCGAGAAACACTTTCATGGGAAGGGGTTGCCAAGCTTCCAAAAATTACGAATCTCCAGAAATCTCAGGAAATATTTTTTCACCCAAACTGGATGATACTTTCAGGTAATGATCAGTACACTAAGGCGACTTGGTTCCCCAAATTTCGTTCTTCTATGTTGAAGCGTTCATTTCCAGTAACAGTTTGAATTTTTAGGTTTCACTCTGTTTTCTCCTGTATGGATAGATGTATTTGGAACTCTAACTCCAACACGGTTTGTGCTAGCTTCTTGAAACTTGACACAACAAAGTAGTTTCACGTTCTATCTCTACGTTTTGTTTCCTCTTGATGTAGCCCTAAGCAGTGACTGGCGAGAAACACTTTAATGGGAAGAGGTTGCCCAGTCTCCAAAAATTACGAATCTCCAGGAATCTCAGCAAATATTTTTTCACCCAAACTGGATGATACTTTCAGGTAATGATCAGTACAATAAGGCGACTTGGTTCCCCAAATTTCATTCTTCTATGTTGAAGCGTTCATTTCCAGTAACAGTTTGAATTTTTAGGTTTCACTCTGTTTTCTCCTATATTGATAGATGTATTTGGAACTCTAAATCCAACACGGTTTGTGCTAGCTTCTTGAAACTTGACACAACAAAGTAGTTTCACGTTCTATCTCTACGTTTTGTTTCCTCTTGATGTAGCCCTAAGCAGTGACTGGCGAGAAACACTTTCATGGGAAGGGGTTGCCAAGCTTCCAAAAATTACGAATCTCCAGAAATATCAGCAAATATTTTTTCACCCAAACTGGATGATACTTTCAGTTAATGGTCAGTACACTAGGGCGACGTGGTTCCCCAAATTTCGTTCTTCTACGTTGAAGCGTTCATTTCCAGTAACAGTTTGAATTTTTAGGTTTCACTCTGTTTTCTCCTATATTGATAGATGTATTTGGAACTCTAAATCCAACACGGTTTGTGCTAGCTTCTTGAAACTTGACACAACAAAGTAGTTTCACGTTCTATCTTTACATTTTGTTTCCTCTTGATGTAGCCCTAAGCAGTGACTGGCGAGAAACACTTTCATGGGAAGGGGTTGCCAAGCGTCCAAAAATTACGAATCTCCAGAAATCTCAGCAAATATTTTTTCACCCAAACTGGATGATACTTTCAGGTAATGATCAGTACACTAAGGCGACTTGGTTCCCCAAATTTCGTTCTTCTATGTTGAAGCGTTCATTTCCAGTAACAGTTTGAATTTTTAGGTTTCACTCTGTTTTCTCCTATATTGATAGATGTATTTGGAACTCTAAATCCAACACGGTTTGTGCTAGCTTCTTGAAACTTGACACAACAAAGTAGTTTCACGTTCTACCTCTACATTTTGTTTCCTCTTGATGTAGCCCTAAGCAGTGACTGGCGAGAAACACTTTCATGGGAAGGGGTTGCCAAGCTTCCAAAAACTACGAATCTCCAGAAATATCAGCAAATATTTTTTCACCAAACTGGATGACACTTTCAGGTAATGATCAGTACACTAAGGCGACTTGGTTCCCCAAATTTCGTTCTTCTATGTTGAAGCGTTCATTTCCAGTAACAGTTTGAATTTTTAGGTTTCACTCTGTTTTCTCCTATATTGATAGATGTATTTGGAACTCTAAATCCAACACGGTTTGTGCTAGCTTCTTGAAACTTGACACAACAAAGTAGTTTCACGTTCTATCTCTACGTTTTGTTTCCTCTTAATGTAGCCCTAAGCAGTGACTGGCGAGAAACCATTTCATGGAACGGGGTTGACAAGCTTCCAAAAATTACGAATCTCCAGAAATCTCAGCAAATATTTTTTCACCCAAACTGGATGATACTTTCAGGTAATGATCAGTACACTAAGGCGACTTGGTTCCCCAAATTTCGTTCTTCTATGTTGAAGCGTTCATTTCCAGTAACAGTTTGAATTTTTAGGTTTCACTCTGTTTTCTCCTATATTGATAGATGTATTTGGAACACTAAATCCAACACGGTTTGTGCTAGCTTCTTGAAACTTGACACAACAAAGTAGTTTCACGTTCTATCTCTTCGTTTTGTTTCCTCTGGATGTAGCCCTCAGCAGTGATTGGCGAGAAACACTTTCATGGGAAGGGTTTGCCAAGTCTCCAAAAATTACGAATCTTCAGAAATCTCAGCAAATATTTTTTCACCCAAACTGGATGATACTTTCAGGTAATGGTCAGTACACTAAGGCGACTTGGTTCCCCAAATTTCATTCTTCTATGTTGAAGCATTCATTTCCAGTAACAGTTTGAATTTTTAGGTTTCACTCTGTTTTCTCCTATATTGATAGATGTATTTGGAACTCTAAATCCAACACGGTTTGTGCTAGCTTCTTGAAACTTGACACAACAAAGTAGTTTCACGTTCTATCTCTACGTTTTGTTTCCTCTTGATGTAACCCTAAGCAGTGACTGGCGAGAAACTCTTTCATGGGAAGGGGTTGCCAAGCTTCCAAAAATTATGAATCTCCAGAAATCTCAGCAAATATTTTTTCACCCAAACTGGATGATACTTTCAGGTAATGATCAGTACACTAAGGCGACTTGGTTCCCCAAATTTCGTTCTTCTATGTTGAAGCGTTCATTTCCAGTAACAGTTTGAATTTTTAGGTTTCACTCTGTTTTCTCCTATATTGATAGATGTATTTGGAACTCTAAATCCAACACGGTTTGTGCTAGCTTCTTGAAACTTGACACAACAAAGTAGTTTCACGTTCTATCTCTACGTTTTGTTTCCTCTTAATGTAGCCCTAAGCAGTGACTGGCGAGAAACCATTTCATGGAACGGGGTTGACAAGCTTCCAAAAATTACGAATCTCCAGAAATCTCAGCAAATATTTTTTCACCCAAACTGGATGATACTTTCAGGTAATGATCAGTACACTAAGGCGACTTGGTTCCCCAAATTTCGTTCTTCTATGTTGAAGCGTTCATTTCCAGTAACAGTTTGAATTTTTAGGTTTCACTCTGTTTTCTCCTATATTGATAGATGTATTTGGAACACTAAATCCAACACGGTTTGTGCTAGCTTCTTGAAACTTGACACAACAAAGTAGTTTCACGTTCTATCTCTTCGTTTTGTTTCCTCTGGATGTAGCCCTCAGCAGTGATTGGCGAGAAACACTTTCATGGGAAGGGTTTGCCAAGTCTCCAAAAATTACGAATCTTCAGAAATCTCAGCAAATATTTTTTCACCCAAACTGGATGATACTTTCAGGTAATGGTCAGTACACTAAGGCGACTTGGTTCCCCAAATTTCATTCTTCTATGTTGAAGCATTCATTTCCAGTAACAGTTTGAATTTTTAGGTTTCACTCTGTTTTCTCCTATATTGATAGATGTATTTGGAACTCTAAATCCAACACGGTTTGTGCTAGCTTCTTGAAACTTGACACAACAAAGTAGTTTCACGTTCTATCTCTACGTTTTGTTTCCTCTTGATGTAGCCCTAAGCAGTGACTGGCGAGAAACACTTTAATGGGAAGGGGTTGCCAAGCTTCCAAAAATTACGAATCTCCAGAAATATCAGCAAATATTTTTTCACCCAAACTGGATGATACTTTCAGTTAATGGTCAGTACACTAGGGCGACGTGGTTCCCCAAATTTCGTTCTTCTACGTTGAAGCGTTCATTTCCAGTAACAGTTTGAATTTTTAGGTTTCACTCTGTTTTCTCCTATATTGATAGATGTATTTGGAACTCTAAATCCAACACGGTTTGTGCTAGCTTCTTGAAACTTGACACAACAAAGTAGTTTCACGTTCTATCTTTACATTTTGTTTCCTCTTGATGTAGCCCTAAGCAGTGACTGGCGAGAAACACTTTCATGGGAAGGGGTTGCCAAGCGTCCAAAAATTACGAATCTCCAGAAATCTCAGCAAATATTTTTTCACCCAAACTGGATGATACTTTCAGGTAATGATCAGTACACTAAGGCGACTTGGTTCCCCAAATTTCGTTCTTCTATGTTGAAGCGTTCATTTCCAGTAACAGTTTGAATTTTTAGGTTTCACTCTGTTTTCTCCTATATTGATAGATGTATTTGGAACTCTAAATCCAACACGGTTTGTGCTAGCTTCTTGAAACTTGACACAACAAAGTAGTTTCACGTTCTACCTCTACATTTTGTTTCCTCTTGATGTAGCCCTAAGCAGTGACTGGCGAGAAACACTTTCATGGGAAGGGGTTGCCAAGCTTCCAAAAACTACGAATCTCCAGAAATATCAGCAAATATTTTTTCACCAAACTGGATGACACTTTCAGGTAATGATCAGTACACTAAGGCGACTTGGTTCCCCAAATTTCGTTCTTCTATGTTGAAGCGTTCATTTCCAGTAACAGTTTGAATTTTTAGGTTTCACTCTGTTTTCTCCTATATTGATAGATGTATTTGGAACTCTAACTCCAACACGGTTTGTGCTAGCTTCTTGAAACTTGACACAACAAAGTAGTTTCACGTTCTATCTCTACGTTTTGTTTCCTCTTGATGTAGCCCTAAGCAGTGACTGGCGAGAAACACTTTCATGGGAAGGGGTTGCCAAGCTTCCAAAAACTACGAATCTCCAGAAATATCAGCAAATATTTTTTCACCAAACTGGATGACTATTTCAGGTAATGATCAGTACACTAAAGCGACTTGGTTCCCCAAATTTCGTTCTTCTATGTTGAAGCGTTCATTTCCAGTAACAGTTTGAATTTTTAGGTTTCACTCTGTTTTCTCCTATATTGATAGATGTATTTGGAACACTAAATCCAACACGGTTTGTGCTAGCTTCTTGAAACTTGACACAACAAAGTAGTTTCACGTTCTATCTCTACATTTTGTTTCCTCTTGATGTAACCCTAAGCAGTGACTGGCGAGAAACTCTTTCATGGGAAGGGGTTGCCAAGCTTCCAAAAATTATGAATCTCCAGAAATCTCAGCAAATATTTTTTCACCCAAACTGGATGATACTTTCAGGTAATGATCAGTACACTAAGGCGACTTGGTTCCCCAAATTTCGTTCTTCTATGTTGAAGCGTTCATTTCCAGTAACAGTTTGAATTTTTAGGTTTCACTCTGTTTTCTCCTATATTGATAGATGTATTTGGAACTCTAAATCCAACACGGTTTGTGCTAGCTTCTTGAAACTTGACACAACAAAGTAGTTTCACGTTCTATCTCTACGTTTTGTTTCCTCTTAATGTAGCCCTAAGCAGTGACTGGCGAGAAACCATTTCATGGAACGGGGTTGACAAGCTTCCAAAAATTACGAATCTCCAGAAATCTCAGCAAATATTTTTTCACCCAAACTGGATGATACTTTCAGGTAATGATCAGTACACTAAGGCGACTTGGTTCCCCAAATTTCGTTCTTCTATGTTGAAGCGTTCATTTCCAGTAACAGTTTGAATTTTTAGGTTTCACTCTGTTTTCTCCTATATTGATAGATGTATTTGGAACACTAAATCCAACACGGTTTGTGCTAGCTTCTTGAAACTTGACACAACAAAGTAGTTTCACGTTCTATCTCTTCGTTTTGTTTCCTCTGGATGTAGCCCTCAGCAGTGATTGGCGAGAAACACTTTCATGGGAAGGGTTTGCCAAGTCTCCAAAAATTACGAATCTTCAGAAATCTCAGCAAATATTTTTTCACCCAAACTGGATGATACTTTCAGGTAATGGTCAGTACACTAAGGCGACTTGGTTCCCCAAATTTCATTCTTCTATGTTGAAGCATTCATTTCCAGTAACAGTTTGAATTTTTAGGTTTCACTCTGTTTTCTCCTATATTGATAGATGTATTTGGAACTCTAAATCCAACACGGTTTGTGCTAGCTTCTTGAAACTTGACACAACAAAGTAGTTTCACGTTCTATCTCTACGTTTTGTTTCCTCTTGATGTAGCCCTAAGCAGTGACTGGCGAGAAACACTTTAATGGGAAGGGGTTGCCAAGCTTCCAAAAATTACGAATCTCCAGAAATATCAGCAAATATTTTTTCACCCAAACTGGATGATACTTTCAGTTAATGGTCAGTACACTAGGGCGACGTGGTTCCCCAAATTTCGTTCTTCTACGTTGAAGCGTTCATTTCCAGTAACAGTTTGAATTTTTAGGTTTCACTCTGTTTTCTCCTATATTGATAGATGTATTTGGAACTCTAAATCCAACACGGTTTGTGCTAGCTTCTTGAAACTTGACACAACAAAGTAGTTTCACGTTCTATCTTTACATTTTTTTTCCTCTTGATGTAGCCCTAAGCAGTGACTGGCGAGAAACACTTTCATGGGAAGGGGTTGCCAAGCGTCCAAAAATTACGAATCTCCAGAAATCTCAGCAAATATTTTTTCACCCAAACTGGATGATACTTTCAGGTAATGATCAGTACACTAAGGCGACTTGGTTCCCCAAATTTCGTTCTTCTATGTTGAAGCGTTCATTTCCAGTAACAGTTTGAATTTTTAGGTTTCACTCTGTTTTCTCCTATATTGATAGATGTATTTGGAACTCTAAATCCAACACGGTTTGTGCAAGCTTCTTGAAACTTGACACAACAAAGTAGTTTCACGTTCTACCTCTACATTTTGTTTCCTCTTGATGTAGCCCTAAGCAGTGACTGGCGAGAAACACTTTCATGGGAAGGGGTTGCCAAGCTTCCAAAAATTACGAATCTCCAGAAATATCAGCAAATATTTTTTCACCAAACTGGATGACACTTTCAGGTAATGATCAGTACACTAAGGCGACTTGGTTCCCCAAATTTCGTTCTTCTATGTTGAAGCGTTCATTTCCAGTAACAGTTTGAATTTTTAGGTTTCACTCTGTTTTCTCCTATATTGATAGATGTATTTGGAACTCTAAATCCAACACGGTTTGTGCTAGCTTCTTGAAACTTGACACAACAAAGTAGTTTCACGTTCTATCTCTACGTTTTGTTTCCTCTTGATGTAGCCCTAAGCAGTGACTGGCGAGAAACACTTTCATGGGAAGGGGTTGCCAAGCTTCCAAAAACTACGAATCTCCAGAAATATCAGCAAATATTTTTTCACCAAACTGGATGACTATTTCAGGTAATGATCAGTACACTAAAGCGACTTGGTTCCCCAAATTTCGTTCTTCTATGTTGAAGCGTTCATTTCCAGTAACAGTTTGAATTTTTAGGTTTCACTCTGTTTTCTCCTATATTGATAGATGTATTTGGAACACTAAATCCAACACGGTTTGTGCTAGCTTCTTGAAACTTGACACAACAAAGTAGTTTCACGTTCTATCTCTACATTTTGTTTCCTCTTGATGTAACCCTAAGCAGTGACTGGCGAGAAACTCTTTCATGGGAAGGGGTTGCCAAGCTTCCAAAAATTATGAATCTCCAGAAATCTCAGCAAATATTTTTTCACCCAAACTGGATGATACTTTCAGGTAATGATCAGTACACTAAGGCGACTTGGTTCCCCAAATTTCGTTCTTCTATGTTGAAGCGTTCATTTCCAGTAACAGTTTGAATTTTTAGGTTTCACTCTGTTTTCTCCTATATTGATAGATGTATTTGGAACTCTAAATCCAACACGGTTTGTGCTAGCTTCTTGAAACTTGACACAACAAAGTAGTTTCACGTTCTATCTCTACGTTTTGTTTCCTCTTAATGTAGCCCTAAGCAGTGACTGGCGAGAAACCATTTCATGGAACGGGGTTGACAAGCTTCCAAAAATTACGAATGTCCAGAAATCTCAGCAAATAATTTTTCACCCAAACTGTGATACTTTCAGGTAATGATCAGTACACTAAGGCGACTTGGTTCCCCAAATTTCGTTCTTCTACGTTGAAGCGTTCATTTCCAGTAACAGTTGAATTTTTAGGTTTCACTCTGTTTTCTCCTATATTAATAGATGTATTTGGAAATCTAAATCCAACACGGTTTGTGCTAGCTTCTTGAAACTTGACACAACAAAGTAGTTTCACGTTCTATCTCTACGTTTTGTTTCCTTTTGATGTAGCCCTAAGCAGTGACTGGCGAGAAACACTTTCATGGGAAGGGGTTGCCAAGCTTCCAAAAATTACGAATCTCCAGAAATCTCAGCAAATATTTTTTCACCCAAACTGGATGATACTTTCAGGTAATGATCAGTACACTAAGGCGACTTGGTTCCCCAAATTTCGTTCTTCTATGTTGAAGCGTTCATTTCCAGTAACAGTTTGAATTTTTAGGTTTCACTCTGTTTTCTCCTATATTGATAGATGTATTTGGAACACTAAATCCAACACGGTTTGTGCTAGCTTCTTGAAACTTGACACAACAAAGTAGTTTCACGTTCTATCTCTTCGTTTTGTTTCCTCTGGATGTAGCCCTCAGCAGTGATTGGCGAGAAACACTTTCATGGGAAGGGTTTGCCAAGTCTCCAAAAATTACGAATCTTCAGAAATCTCAGCAAATATTTTTTCACCCAAACTGGATGATACTTTCAGGTAATGGTCAGTACACTAAGGCGACTTGGTTCCCCAAATTTCATTCTTCTATGTTGAAGCATTCATTTCCAGTAACAGTTTGAATTTTTAGGTTTCACTCTGTTTTCTCCTATATTGATAGATGTATTTGGAACTCTAAATCCAACACGGTTTGTGCTAGCTTCTTGAAACTTGACACAACAAAGTAGTTTCACGTTCTATCTCTACGTTTTGTTTCCTCTTGATGTAGCCCTAAGCAGTGACTGGCGAGAAACACTTTAATGGGAAGGGGTTGCCAAGCTTCCAAAAATTACGAATCTCCAGAAATATCAGCAAATATTTTTTCACCCAAACTGGATGATACTTTCAGTTAATGGTCAGTACACTAGGGCGACGTGGTTCCCCAAATTTCGTTCTTCTACGTTGAAGCGTTCATTTCCAGTAACAGTTTGAATTTTTAGGTTTCACTCTGTTTTCTCCTATATTGATAGATGTATTTGGAACTCTAAATCCAACACGGTTTGTGCTAGCTTCTTGAAACTTGACACAACAAAGTAGTTTCACGTTCTATCTTTACATTTTGTTTCCTCTTGATGTAGCCCTAAGCAGTGACTGGCGAGAAACACTTTCATGGGAAGGGGTTGCCAAGCGTCCAAAAATTACGAATCTCCAGAAATCTCAGCAAATATTTTTTCACCCAAACTGGATGATACTTTCAGGTAATGATCAGTACACTAAGGCGACTTGGTTCCCCAAATTTCGTTCTTCTATGTTGAAGCGTTCATTTCCAGTAACAGTTTGAATTTTTAGGTTTCACTCTGTTTTCTCCTATATTGATAGATGTATTTGGAACTCTAAATCCAACACGGTTTGTGCTAGCTTCTTGAAACTTGACACAACAAAGTAGTTTCACGTTCTACCTCTACATTTTGTTTCCTCTTGATGTAGCCCTAAGCAGTGACTGGCGAGAAACACTTTCATGGGAAGGGGTTGCCAAGCTTCCAAAAACTACGAATCTCCAGAAATATCAGCAAATATTTTTTCACCAAACTGGATGACACTTTCAGGTAATGATCAGTACACTAAGGCGACTTGGTTCCCCAAATTTCGTTCTTCTATGTTGAAGCGTTCATTTCCAGTAACAGTTTGAATTTTTAGGTTTCACTCTGTTTTCTCCTATATTGATAGATGTATTTGGAACTCTAACTCCAACACGGTTTGTGCTAGCTTCTTGAAACTTGACACAACAAAGTAGTTTCACGTTCTATCTCTACGTTTTGTTTCCTCTTGATGTAGCCCTAAGCAGTGACTGGCGAGAAACACTTTCATGGGAAGGGGTTGCCAAGCTTCCAAAAACTACGAATCTCCAGAAATATCAGCAAATATTTTTTCACCAAACTGGATGACTATTTCAGGTAATGATCAGTACACTAAAGCGACTTGGTTCCCCAAATTTCGTTCTTCTATGTTGAAGCGTTCATTTCCAGTAACAGTTTGAATTTTTAGGTTTCACTCTGTTTTCTCCTATATTGATAGATGTATTTGGAACACTAAATCCAACACGGTTTGTGCTAGCTTCTTGAAACTTGACACAACAAAGTAGTTTCACGTTCTATCTCTACATTTTGTTTCCTCTTGATGTAACCCTAAGCAGTGACTGGCGAGAAACTCTTTCATGGGAAGGGGTTGCCAAGCTTCCAAAAATTATGAATCTCCAGAAATCTCAGCAAATATTTTTTCACCCAAACTGGATGATACTTTCAGGTAATGATCAGTACACTAAGGCGACTTGGTTCCCCAAATTTCGTTCTTCTATGTTGAAGCGTTCATTTCCAGTAACAGTTTGAATTTTTAGGTTTCACTCTGTTTTCTCCTATATTGATAGATGTATTTGGAACTCTAAATCCAACACGGTTTGTGCTAGCTTCTTGAAACTTGACACAACAAAGTAGTTTCACGTTCTATCTCTACGTTTTGTTTCCTCTTAATGTAGCCCTAAGCAGTGACTGGCGAGAAACCATTTCATGGAACGGGGTTGACAAGCTTCCAAAAATTACGAATCTCCAGAAATCTCAGCAAATATTTTTTCACCCAAACTGGATGATACTTTCAGGTAATGATCAGTACACTAAGGCGACTTGGTTCCCCAAATTTCGTTCTTCTATGTTGAAGCGTTCATTTCCAGTAACAGTTTGAATTTTTAGGTTTCACTCTGTTTTCTCCTATATTGATAGATGTATTTGGAACACTAAATCCAACACGGTTTGTGCTAGCTTCTTGAAACTTGACACAACAAAGTAGTTTCACGTTCTATCTCTTCGTTTTGTTTCCTCTGGATGTAGCCCTCAGCAGTGATTGGCGAGAAACACTTTCATGGGAAGGGTTTGCCAAGTCTCCAAAAATTACGAATCTTCAGAAATCTCAGCAAATATTTTTTCACCCAAACTGGATGATACTTTCAGGTAATGGTCAGTACACTAAGGCGACTTGGTTCCCCAAATTTCATTCTTCTATGTTGAAGCATTCATTTCCAGTAACAGTTTGAATTTTTAGGTTTCACTCTGTTTTCTCCTATATTGATAGATGTATTTGGAACTCTAAATCCAACACGGTTTGTGCTAGCTTCTTGAAACTTGACACAACAAAGTAGTTTCACGTTCTATCTCTACGTTTTGTTTCCTCTTGATGTAGCCCTAAGCAGTGACTGGCGAGAAACACTTTAATGGGAAGGGGTTGCCAAGCTTCCAAAAATTACGAATCTCCAGAAATATCAGCAAATATTTTTTCACCCAAACTGGATGATACTTTCAGTTAATGGTCAGTACACTAGGGCGACGTGGTTCCCCAAATTTCGTTCTTCTACGTTGAAGCGTTCATTTCCAGTAACAGTTTGAATTTTTAGGTTTCACTCTGTTTTCTCCTATATTGATAGATGTATTTGGAACTCTAAATCCAACACGGTTTGTGCTAGCTTCTTGAAACTTGACACAACAAAGTAGTTTCACGTTCTATCTTTACATTTTTTTTCCTCTTGATGTAGCCCTAAGCAGTGACTGGCGAGAAACACTTTCATGGGAAGGGGTTGCCAAGCGTCCAAAAATTACGAATCTCCAGAAATCTCAGCAAATATTTTTTCACCCAAACTGGATGATACTTTCAGGTAATGATCAGTACACTAAGGCGACTTGGTTCCCCAAATTTCGTTCTTCTATGTTGAAGCGTTCATTTCCAGTAACAGTTTGAATTTTTAGGTTTCACTCTGTTTTCTCCTATATTGATAGATGTATTTGGAACTCTAAATCCAACACGGTTTGTGCAAGCTTCTTGAAACTTGACACAACAAAGTAGTTTCACGTTCTACCTCTACATTTTGTTTCCTCTTGATGTAGCCCTAAGCAGTGACTGGCGAGAAACACTTTCATGGGAAGGGGTTGCCAAGCTTCCAAAAATTACGAATCTCCAGAAATATCAGCAAATATTTTTTCACCAAACTGGATGACACTTTCAGGTAATGATCAGTACACTAAGGCGACTTGGTTCCCCAAATTTCGTTCTTCTATGTTGAAGCGTTCATTTCCAGTAACAGTTTGAATTTTTAGGTTTCACTCTGTTTTCTCCTATATTGATAGATGTATTTGGAACTCTAAATCCAACACGGTTTGTGCTAGCTTCTTGAAACTTGACACAACAAAGTAGTTTCACGTTCTATCTCTACGTTTTGTTTCCTCTTGATGTAGCCCTAAGCAGTGACTGGCGAGAAACACTTTCATGGGAAGGGGTTGCCAAGCTTCCAAAAACTACGAATCTCCAGAAATATCAGCAAATATTTTTTCACCAAACTGGATGACTATTTCAGGTAATGATCAGTACACTAAAGCGACTTGGTTCCCCAAATTTCGTTCTTCTATGTTGAAGCGTTCATTTCCAGTAACAGTTTGAATTTTTAGGTTTCACTCTGTTTTCTCCTATATTGATAGATGTATTTGGAACACTAAATCCAACACGGTTTGTGCTAGCTTCTTGAAACTTGACACAACAAAGTAGTTTCACGTTCTATCTCTACATTTTGTTTCCTCTTGATGTAACCCTAAGCAGTGACTGGCGAGAAACTCTTTCATGGGAAGGGGTTGCCAAGCTTCCAAAAATTATGAATCTCCAGAAATCTCAGCAAATATTTTTTCACCCAAACTGGATGATACTTTCAGGTAATGATCAGTACACTAAGGCGACTTGGTTCCCCAAATTTCGTTCTTCTATGTTGAAGCGTTCATTTCCAGTAACAGTTTGAATTTTTAGGTTTCACTCTGTTTTCTCCTATATTGATAGATGTATTTGGAACTCTAAATCCAACACGGTTTGTGCTAGCTTCTTGAAACTTGACACAACAAAGTAGTTTCACGTTCTATCTCTACGTTTTGTTTCCTCTTAATGTAGCCCTAAGCAGTGACTGGCGAGAAACCATTTCATGGAACGGGGTTGACAAGCTTCCAAAAATTACGAATGTCCAGAAATCTCAGCAAATAATTTTTCACCCAAACTGTGATACTTTCAGGTAATGATCAGTACACTAAGGCGACTTGGTTCCCCAAATTTCGTTCTTCTACGTTGAAGCGTTCATTTCCAGTAACAGTTGAATTTTTAGGTTTCACTCTGTTTTCTCCTATATTAATAGATGTATTTGGAAATCTAAATCCAACACGGTTTGTGCTAGCTTCTTGAAACTTGACACAACAAAGTAGTTTCACGTTCTATCTCTACGTTTTGTTTCCTTTTGATGTAGCCCTAAGCAGTGACTGGCGAGAAACACTTTCATGGGAAGGGGTTGCCAAGCTTCCAAAAATTACGAATCTCCAGAAATCTCAGCAAATATTTTTTCACCCAAACTGGATGATACTTTCAGGTAATGATCAGTACACTAAGGCGACTTGGTTCCCCAAATTTCGTTCTTCTATGTTGAAGCGTTCATTTCCAGTAACAGTTTGAATTTTTAGGTTTCACTCTGTTTTCTCCTGTATGGATACATGTATTTGGAACTCTAACTCCAACACGGTATGTGCTAGCTTCTTGAAACTTGACACAACAAAGTAGTTTCACGTTCTATCTCTACGTTTTGTTTCCTCTTGATGTAGCCCTAAGCAGTGACTGGCGAGAAACACTTTCATGGGAAGAAGTTGCCCAGTCTCCAAAAATTACGAATCTCCAGGAATCTCAGCAAATATTTTTTCACCCAAACTGGATGATACTTTCAGGTAATGATCAGTACACTAAGGCGACTTGGTTCCCCAAATTTCATTCTTCTATGTTGAAGCGTTCATTTCCAGTAACAGTTTGAATTTTTAGGTTTCCCTCTGTTTTCTCCTATATTGATAGATGTATTTGGAACTCTAAATCCAACACGGTTTGTGCTAGCTTCTTGAAACTTGACACAACAAAGTAGTTTCACGTTCTATCTCTACGTTTTGTTTCCTCTTGATGTAGCCCTAAGCAGTGACTGGCGAGAAACACTTTCATGGGAAGGGGTTTCCAAGCTTCCAAAAATTACGAATCTCCAGAAATCTCAGCAAATATTTTTTCACCCAAACTGGATGATACTTTCAGTTAATGGTCAGTACACTAGGGCGACGTGGTTCCCCAAATTTCGTTCTTCTACGTTGAAGCGTTCATTTCCAGTAACAGTTTGAGTTTTTAGGTTTCACTCTGTTTTCTCCTATATTGATAGATGTATTTGGAACTCTAAATCCAACACGGTTTGTGCTAGCTTCTTGAAACTTGACACAACAAAGTAGTTTCACGTTCTATCTCTACATTTGTTTCCTCTTGATGTAGCCCTAAGCAGTGACTGGCGAGAAACACTTTCATGGGAAGGGGTTGCCAAGCGTCCAAAAATTACGAATCTCCAGAAATCTCAGCAAATATTTTTTCACCCAAACTGGATGATACTTTCAGGTAATGATCAGTACACTAAGGCGACTTGGTTCCCCAAATTTCGTTCTTCTATGTTGAAGCGTTCATTTCCAGTAACAGTTTGAATTTTTAGGTTTCACTCTGTTTTCTCCTATATTGATAGATGTATTTGGAACTCTAAATCCAACACGGTTTGTGCTAGCTTCTTGAAACTTGACACAACAAAGTAGTTTCACGTTCTACCTCTACATTTTGTTTCCTCTTGATGTAGCCCTAAGCAGTGACTGGCGAGAAACACTTTCATGGGAAGGGGTTGCCAAGCTTCCAAAAACTACGAATCTCCAGAAATATCAGCAAATATTTTTTCACCTAAACTGGATGATACTTTCAGGTAATGATCAGTACACTAAGGCGACTTGGTTCCCCAAATTTCGTTCTTCTATGTTGAAGCGTTCATTTCCAGTAACAGTTTGAATTTTTAGGTTTCACTCTGTTTTCTCCTATATTGATAGATGTATTTGGAACTCTAAATCCAACACGGTTTGTGCTAGCTTCTTGAAACTTGACACAACAAAGTAGTTTCACGTTCTATCTCTACGTTTTGTTTCCTCTGGATGTAGCCCTAAGCAGTGATTGGCGAGAAACACTTTCATGGGAAGAGGTTGCCCAGTCTCCAAAAATTACGAATCTCCAGATATCTTAGCAAATATTTTTTCACCCAAACTGGATGATACTTTCAGGTAATGATCAGTACACTAAGGCGACTTGGTTCCCCAAATTTCATTCTTCTATGTTGAAGCGTTCATTTCCAGTAACAGTTTGAATTTTTAGGTTTCACTCTGTTTTCTCCTATATTGATAGATGTATTTGGAACTCTAAATCCAACACGGTTTGTGCTAGCTTCTTGAAACTTGACACAACAAAGTAGTTTCACGTTCTATCTCTACGTTTTGTTTCCTCTTGATGTAGCCCTAAGCAGTGACTGGCGAGAAACACTTTCATGGGAAGGGGTTGCCAAGCTTCCAAAAATTACGAATCTCCAGAAATATCAGCAAATATTTTTTCACCTAAACTGGATGATACTTTCAGGTAATGATCACTACACTAAGGCGACTTGGTTCCCCAAATTTCGTTCTTCTATGTTGAAGCGTTCATTTCCAGTAACAGTTTGAATTTTTAGGTTTCACTCTGTTTTCTCCTATATTGATAGATGTATTTGGAACTCTAAATCCAACACGGTTTGCGCTAGCTTCTTGAAACTTGACACAACAAAGTAGTTTCACGTTCTATCTCTACGTTTTGTTTCCTCTTGATGTAGCCCTAAGCAGTGACTGGCGAGAAACACTTTCATGGGAAGGGGTTGCCAAGCTTCCAAAAACTACGAATCTCCAGAAATATCAGCAAATATTTTTTCACCAAACTGGATGACACTTTCAGGTAATGATCAGTACACTAAGGCGACTTGTTTCCCCAAATTTCGTTCTTCTATGTTGAAGCGTTCATTTCCAGTAACAGTTTGAATTTTTAGGTTTCACTCTGTTTTCTCCTATATTGATAGATGTATTTGGAAATCTAAATCCAACACGGTTTGTGCTAGCTTCTTGAAACCTGACACAACAAAGTAGTTTCACGTTCTATCTCTACATTTTGTTTCCTCTTGATGTAGCCCTAAGCAGTGACTGGCGAGAAACACTTTCATGGGAAGGGGTTGCCAAGCTTCCAAAAACTACGAATCTCAAAAATATCAGCAAATATTTTTTCACCAAACTGGATGACACTTTCAGGTAATGATCAGTACACTAAGGCGACTTGGTTCCCCAAATTTCGTTCTTCTATGTTGAAGCGTGCATTTCCAGTAACAGTTTGAATTTTTAGGTTTCACTCTGTTTTCTCCTATATTGATAGATGTATTTGGAACTCTAAATCCAACACGGTTTGTGCTAGCTTCTTGAAACTTGACACAACAAAGTAGTTTCACGTTCTATCTCTACATTTGTTTCCTCTTGATGTAGCCCTAAGCAGTGACTGGCGAGAAACACTTTCATGGGAAGGGGTTGCCAAGCGTCCAAAAATTACGAATCTCCAGAAATCTCAGCAAATATTTTTTCACCCAAACTGGATGATACTTTCAGGTAATGATCAGTACACTAAGGCGACTTGGTTCCCCAAATTTCGTTCTTCTATGTTGAAGCGTTCATTTCCAGTAACAGTTTGAATTTTTAGGTTTCACTCTGTTTTCTCCTATATTGATAGATGTATTTGGAACTCTAAATCCAACACGGTTTGTGCTAGCTTCTTGAAACTTGACACAACAAAGTAGTTTCACGTTCTATCTCTACATTTTGTTTCCTCTTGATGTAGCCCTAAGCAGTGACTGGCGAGAAACACTTTCATGGGAAGGGGTTGCCAAGCTTCCAAAAACTACGAATCTCCAGAAATATCAGCAAATATTTTTTCACCAAACTGGATGACACTTTCAGGTAATGATCAGTACACTAAGGCGACTTGGTTCCCCAAATTTCGTTCTTCTATGTTGAAGCGTTCATTTCCAGTAACAGTTTGAATTTTTAGGTTTCACTCTGTTTTCTCCTATATTGATAGATGTATTTGGAACTCTAAATCCAACACGGTTTGTGCTAGCTTCTTGAAACTTGACACAACAAAGTAGTTTCACGTTCTATCTATACATTTGGTTTCCTCTTGATGTAGCCCTAAGCAGTGACTGGCGAGAAACACTTTCATGGGAAGGGGTTAGCAAGCTTCCAAAAATTACGAATCTCCAGAAATCTCAGCAAATATTTTTTCACCCAAACTGGATGATACTTTCAGGTAATGATCAGTACACTAAGGCGACTTGGTTCCCCAAATTTCGTTCTTCTATGTTAAAGCGTTCATTTCCAGTAACAGTTTGAATTTTTAGGTTTCACTCTGTTTTCTCCTATATTGATAGATGTATTTGGAACTCTAAATCCAACACGGTTTGTGCTAGCTTCTTGAAACTTGACACACCAAAGTAGTTTCACGTTCTATCTCTACGTTTTGTTTCCTCTGGATGTAGCCCTAAGCAGTGATTGGCGAGAAACACTTTCATGGGAAGAGGTTGCCCAGTCTCCAAAAATTACGAATCTCCAGAAATCTCAGCAAATGTTTTTTCACCCAAACTGGATGATACTTTCAGGTAATGATCAGTACACTAAGGCGACTTGGTTCCCCAAATTTCATTCTTCTATGTTGAAGCGTTCATTTCCAGTAACAGTTTGAATTTTTAGGTTTCACTCTGTTATCTCCTATATTGATAGATGTATTTGGAACTCTAAATCCAACACGGTTTGTGGTAGCTTCTTGAAACTTGACACAACAAAGTAGTTTCACGTTCTATCTCTACATTTTGTTTCCTCTTGATGTAGCCCTAAGCAGTGACTGGCGAGAAACACTTTCATGGGAAGGGGTTGCCAAGCTTCCAAAAATTACGAATCTCCAGAAATATCAGCAAATATTTTTTCACCTAAACTGGATGATACTTTCAGGTAATGATCAGTACACTAAGGCGACTTGGTTCCCCAAATTTCGTTCTTCTATGTTTTCGCGTTCATTTCCAGTAACAGTTTGAATTTTTAGGTTTCACTCTGTTTTCTCCTATATTGATAGATGTATTTGGAACTCTAAATCCAACATGGTTTGTGCTAGCTTCTTGAAACTTGACACAACAAAGTAGTTTCACGTTCTATCTCTACGTTTTGTTTCCTCTTGATGTAGCCCTAAGCAGTGACTGGCGAGAAACACTTTCATGGGAAGGGGTTGCCAAGCTTCCAAAAACTACGAATCTCCAGAAATATCAGCAAATATTTTTTCACCAAACTGGATGACTCTTTCAGGTAATGATCAGTACACTAAAGCGACTTGGTTCCCCAAATTTCGTTCTTCTATGTTGAAGCGTTCATTTCCAGTAACAGTTTGAATTTTTAGGTTTCACTCTGTTTTCTCCTATATTAATAGATGTATTTGGAAATCTAAATCCAACACGGTTTGTGCTAGCTTCTTGAAACTTGACACAACAAAGTAGTTTCACGTTCTACCTCTACGTTTTGTTTCCTCTTGATGTAGCCCTAAGCAGTGACTGGCGAGAAACACTTTCATGGGAAGGGGTTGCCAAGCTTCCAAAAATTACGAATCTCCAGAAATCTCAGCAAATATTTTTTCACCCAAACTGGATGATACTTTCAGGTAATGATCAGTACACTAAGGCGACTTGGTTCCCCAAATTTCGTTCTTCTATGTTGAAGGGTTCATTTCCAGTAACAGTTTGAATTTTTAGGTTTCACCCTGTTTTCTCCTGTATGGATAGATGTATTTGGAACTCTAACTCCAACACGGTTTGTGCTAGCTTCTTGAAACTTGACACAACAAAGTAGTTTCACGTTGTATCTCTACGTTTTGTTTCCTCTTGATGTAGCCCTAAGCAGTGATTGGCGAGAAACACTTTCATGGGAAGAAGTTGCCCAGTCTCCAAAAATTACGAATCTCCAGGAATCTCAGCAAATATTTTTTCACCCAAACTGGATGATACTTTCAGGTAATGATCAGTACACTAAGGCGACTTGGTTCCCCAAATTTCATTCTTCTATGTTGAAGTGTTCATTTCCAGTAACAGTTTGAATTTTTAGGTTTCACTCTGTTTTCTCCTATATTGATAGATGTATTTGGAACACTAAATCCAACACGGTTTGTGCTAGCTTCTTGAAACTTGACACAACAAAGTAGTTTCACGTTCTATCTCTTCGTTTTGTTTCCTCTGGATGTAGCCCTAAGCAGTGATTGGCGAGAAACACTTTCATGGGAAGGGTTTGCCAAGTCTCCAAAAATTACGAATCTTCAGAAATCTCAGCAAATATTTTTTCACCCAAACTGGATGATACTTTCAGGTAATGGTCAGTACACTAAGGCGACTTGGTTCCCCAAATTTCATTCTTCTATGTTGAAGCATTCATTTCCAGTAACAGTTTGAATTTTTAGGTTTCACTCTGTTTTCTCCTATATTGATAGATGTATTTGGAACTCTAAATCCAACACGGTTTGTGCTAGCTTCTTGAAACTTGACACAACAAAGTAGTTTCACGTTCTATCTCTACGTTTTGTTTCCTCTTGATGTAGCCCTAAGCAGTGACTGGCGAGAAACACTTTCATGGGAAGGGGTTGCCAAGCTTCCAAAAATTACGAATCTCCAGAAATCTCAGCAAATATTTTTTCACCCAAACTGGATGATACTT
Source organism: Spermophilus citellus (assembly GCF_964194105.1). Taxonomy (NCBI): domain Eukaryota; kingdom Metazoa; phylum Chordata; class Mammalia; order Rodentia; family Sciuridae; genus Spermophilus; species Spermophilus citellus. The sequence goes on from NC_138183.1 coordinate 107,564,721, forward strand.
TCAGTTAATGGTCAGTACACTAGGGCGACGTGGTTCCCCAAATTTCGTTCTTCTACATTGAAGCGTTCATTTCCAGTAACAGTTTGAATTTTTAGGTTTCACTCTGTTTTCTCCTATATTGATAGATGTATTTGGAACTCTAAATCCAACACGGTTTGTGCTAGCTTCTTGAAACTTGACACAACAAAGTAGTTTCACGTTCTATCTTTACATTTTGTTTCCTCTTGATGTAGCCCTAAGCAGTGACTGGCGAGAAACACTTTCATGGGAAGGGGTTGCCAAGCGTCCAAAAATTACGAATCTCCAGAAATCTCAGCAAATATTTTTTCACCCAAACTGGATGATACTTTCAGGTAATGATCAGTACACTAAGGCGACTTGGTTCCCCAAATTTCGTTCTTCTATGTTGAAGCGTTCATTTCCAGTAACAGTTTGAATTTTTAGGTTTCACTCTGTTTTCTCCTATATTGATAGATGTATTTGGAACTCTAAATCCAACACGGTTTGTGCTAGCTTCTTGAAACTTGACACAACAAAGTAGTTTCACGTTCTACCTCTACATTTTGTTTCCTCTTGATGTAGCCCTAAGCAGTGACTGGCGAGAAACACTTTCATGGGAAGGGGTTGCCAAGCTTCCAAAAACTACGAATCTCCAGAAATATCAGCAAATATTTTTTCACCAAACTGGATGAAACTTTCAGGTAATGATCAGTACACTAAGGCGACTTGGTTCCCCAAATTTCGTTCTTCTATGTTGAAGCGTTCATTTCCAGTAACAGTTTGAATTTTTAGGTTTCACTCTGTTTTCTCCTATATTGATAGATGTATTTGGAACTCTAAATCCAACACGGTTTGTGCTAGCTTCTTGAAACTTGACACAACAAAGTAGTTTCACGTTCTATCTCTACGTTTTGTTTCCTCTTGATGTAGCCCTAAGCAGTGACTGGCGAGAAACACTTTCATGGGAAGGGGTTGCCAAGCTTCCAAAAACTACGAATCTCCAGAAATATCAGCAAATATTTTTTCACCAAACTGGATGATTCTTTCAGGTAATGATCAGTACACTAAAGCGACTTGGTTCCCCAAATTTCGTTCTTCTATGTTGAAGCGTTCATTTCCAGTAACAGTTTGAATTTTTAGGTTTCACTCTGTTTTCTCCTATATTAATAGATGTATTTGGAAATCTAAATCCAACACGGTTTGTGCTAGCTTCTTGAAACTTGACACAACAAAGTAGTTTCACGTTCTACCTCTACGTTTTGTTTCCTCTTGATGTAGCCCTAAGCAGTGACTGGCGAGAAACACTTTCATGGGAAGGGGTTGCCAAGCTTCCAAAAATTACGAATCTCCAGAAATCTCAGCAAATATTTTTTCACCCAAACTGGATGATACTTTCAGGTAATGATCAGTACACTAAGGCGACTTGGTTCCCCAAATTTCGTTCTTCTATGTTGAAGCGTTCATTTCCAGTAACAGTTTGAATTTTTAGGTTTCACCCTGTTTTCTCCTGTATGGATAGATGTATTTGGAACTCTAACTCCAACACGGTTTGTGCTAGCTTCTTGAAACTTGACACAACAAAGTAGTTTCACGTTGTATCTCTACGTTTTGTTTCCTCTTGATGTAGCCCTAAGCAGTGATTGGCGAAAAACACTTTCATGGGAAGAAGTTGCCCAGTCTCCAAAAATTACGAATCTCCAGGAATCTCAGCAAATATTTTTTCACCCAAACTGGATGATACTTTCAGGTAATGATCAGTACACTAAGGCGACTTGGTTCCCCAAATTTCATTCTTCTATGTTGAAGTGTTCATTTCCAGTAACAGTTTGAATTTTTAGGTTTCACTCTGTTTTCTCCTATATTGATAGATGTATTTGGAACACTAAATCCAACACGGTTTGTGCTAGCTTCTTGAAACTTGACACAACAAAGTAGTTTCACGTTCTATCTCTTCGTTTTGTTTCCTCTGGATGTAGCCCTAAGCAGTGATTGGCGAGAAACACTTTCATGGGAAGGGTTTGCCAAGTCTCCAAAAATTACGAATCTTCAGAAATCTCAGCAAATATTTTTTCACCCAAACTGGATGATACTTTCAGGTAATGGTCAGTACACTAAGGCGACTTGGTTCCCCAAATTTCATTCTTCTATGTTGAAGCATTCATTTCCAGTAACAGTTTGAATTTTTAGGTTTCACTCTGTTTTCTCCTATATTGATAGATGTATTTGGAACTCTAAATCCAACACGGTTTGTGCTAGCTTCTTGAAACTTGACACAACAAAGTAGTTTCACGTTCTATCTCTACGTTTTGTTTCCTTTTGATGTAGCCCTAAGCAGTGACTGGCGAGAAACACTTTCATGGGAAGGGGTTGCCAAGCTTCCAAAAATTACGAATCTCCAGAAATCTCAGCAAATATTTTTTCACCCAAACTGGATGATACTTTCAGTTAATGGTCAGTACACTAGGGCGACGTGGTTCCCCAAATTTCGTTCTTCTACGTTGAAGCGTTCATTTCCAGTAACAGTTTGAATTTTTAGGTTTCACTCTGTTTTCTCCTATATTGATAGATGTATTTGGAACTCTAAATCCAACACGGTTTGTGCTAGCTTCTTGAAACTTGACACAACAAAGTAGTTTCACGTTCTATCTTTACATTTTGTTTCCTCTTGATGTAGCCCTAAGCACTGACTGGCGAGAAACACTTTCATGGGAAGGGGTTGCCAAGCGTCCAAAAATTACGAATCTCCAGAAATCTCAGCAAATATTTTTTCACCCAAACTGGATGATACTTTCAGGTAATGATCAGTACACTAAGGCGACTTGGTTCCCCAAATTTCGTTCTTCTATGTTGAAGCGTTCATTTCCAGTAACAGTTTGAATTTTTAGGTTTCACTCTGTTTTCTCCTATATTGATAGATGTATTTGGAACTCTAAATCCAACACGGTTTGTGCTAGCTTCTTGAAACTTGACACAACAAAGTAGTTTCACGTTCTACCTCTACATTTTGTTTCCTCTTGATGTAGCCCTAAGCAGTGACTGGCGAGAAACACTTTCATGGGAAGGGGTTGCCAAGCTTCCAAAAACTACGAATCTCCAGAAATATCAGCAAATATTTTTTCACCAAACTGGATGAAACTTTCAGGTAATGATCAGTACACTAAGGCGACTTGGTTCCCCAAATTTCGTTCTTCTATGTTGAAGCGTTCATTTCCAGTAACAGTTTGAATTTTTAGGTTTCACTCTGTTTTCTCCTATATTGATAGATGTATTTGGAACTCTAAATCCAACACGGTTTGTGCTAGCTTCTTGAAACTTGACACAACAAAGTAGTTTCACGTTCTATCTCTACGTTTTGTTTCCTCTTGATGTAGCCCTAAGCAGTGACTGGCGAGAAACACTTTCATGGGAAGGGGTTGCCAAGCTTCCAAAAACTACGAATCTCCAGAAATATCAGCGAATATTTTTTCACCAAACTGGATGACTCTTTCAGGTAATGATCAGTACACTAAAGCGACTTGGTTCCCCAAATTTCGTTCTTCTATGTTGAAGCGTTCATTTCCAGTAACAGTTTGAATTTTTAGGTTTCACTCTGTTTTCTCCTATATTGATAGATGTATTTGGAACACTAAATCCAACACGGTTTGTGCTAGCTTCTTGAAACTTGACACAACAAAGTAGTTTCACGTTCTATCTCTACATTTTGTTTCCTCTTGATGTAACCCTAAGCAGTGACTGGCGAGAAACTCTTTCATGGGAAGGGGTTGCCAAGCTTCCAAAAATTATGAATCTCCAGAAATCTCAGCAAATATTTTTTCACCCAAACTGGATGATACTTTCAGGTAATGATCAGTACACTAAGGCGACTTGGTTCCCCAAATTTCGTTCTTCTATGTTGAAGCGTTCATTTCCAGTAACAGTTTGAATTTTTAGGTTTCACTCTGTTTTCTCCTATATTGATAGATGTATTTGGAACTCTAAATCCAACACGGTTTGTGCTAGCTTCTTGAAACTTGACACAACAAAGTAGTTTCACGTTCTATCTCTACGTTTTGTTTCCTCTTAATGTAGCCCTAAGCAGTGACTGGCGAGAAACCATTTCATGGAACGGGGTTGACAAGCTTCCAAAAATTACGAATCTCCAGAAATCTCAGCAAATAATTTTTCACCCAAACTGTGACACTTTCAGGTAATGATCACTACACTAAGGCGACTTGGTTCCCCAAATTTCGTTCTTCTACGTTGAAGCGTTCATTTCCAGTAACAGTTGAATTTTTAGGTTTCACTCTGTTTTCTCCTATATTAATAGATGTATTTGGAAATCTAAATCCAACACGGTTTGTGCTAGCTTCTTGAAACTTGACACAACAAAGTAGTTTCACGTTCTATCTCTACGTTTTGTTTCCTCTTGATGTAGCCCTAAGCAGTGACTGGCGAGAAACACTTTCATGGGAAGGGGTTGCCAAGCTTCCAAAAATTACGAATCTCCAGAAATCTCAGCAAATATTTTTTCACCCAAACTGGATGATACTTTCAGGTAATGATCAGTACACTAAGGCGACTTGGTTCCCCAAATTTCGTTCTTCTATGTTGAAGCGTTCATTTCCAGTAACAGTTTGAATTTTTAGGTTTCACTCTGTTTTCTCCTGTATGGATACATGTTTGGAACTCTAACTCCAACACGGTATGTGCTAGCTTCTTGAAACTTGACACAACAAAGTAGTTTCACGTTCTATCTCTACGTTTTGTTTCCTCTTGATGTAGCCCTAAGCAGTGACTGGCGAGAAACACTTTCATGGGAAGAAGTTGCCCAGTCTCCAAAAATTACGAATCTCCAGGAATCTCAGCAAATATTTTTTCACCCAAACTGGATGATACTTTCAGGTAATGATCAGTACACTAAGGCGACTTGGTTCCCCAAATTTCATTCTTCTATGTTGAAGCGTTCATTTCCAGTAACAGTTTGAATTTTTAGGTTTCACTCTGTTTTCTCCTATATTGATAGATGTATTTGGAACACTAAATCCAACACGGTTTGTGCTAGCTTCTTGAAACTTGACACAACAAAGTAGTTTCACGTTCTATCTCTTCGTTTTGTTTCCTCTGGATGTAGCCCTAAGCAGTGACTGGCGAGAAACACTTTCATGGGAAGGGGTTGCCAAGCGTCCAAAAATTACGAATCTCCAGAAATCTCAGCAAATATTTTTTCACCCAAACTGGATGATACTTTCAGGTAATGATCAGTACACTAAGGCGACTTGGTTCCCCAAATTTCGTTCTTCTATGTTGAAGCGTTCATTTCCAGTAACAGTTTGAATTTTTAGGTTTCACTCTGTTTACTCCTATATTGATAGATGTATTTGGAACTCTAAATCCAACACGGTTTGTGCTAGCTTCTTGAAACTTGACACAACAAAGTAGTTTCACGTTCTACCTCTACATTTTGTTTCCTCTTGATGTAGCCCTAAGCAGTGACTGGCGAGAAACACTTTCATGGGAAGGGGTTGCCAAGCTTCCAAAAACTACGAATCTCCAGAAATATCAGCAAATATTTTTTCACCTAAACTGGATGATACTTTCAGGTAATGATCAGTACACTAAGGCGACTTGGTTCCCCAAATTTCGTTCTTCTATGTTGAAGCGTTCATTTCCAGTAACAGTTTGAATTTTTAGGTTTCACTCTGTTTTCTCCTATATTGATAGATGTATTTGGAACTCTAAATCCAACACGGTTTGTGCTAGCTTCTTGAAACTTGACACAACAAAGTAGTTTCACGTTCTATCTCTACGTTTTGTTTCCTCTGGATGTAGCCCTAAGCAGTGATTGGCGAGAAACACTTTCATGGGAAGAGGTTGCCCAGTCTCCAAAAATTACGAATCTCCAGATATCTTAGCAAATATTTTTTCACCCAAACTGGATGATACTTTCAGGTAATGATCAGTACACTAAGGCGACTTGGTTCCCCAAATTTCATTCTTCTATGTTGAAGCGTTCATTTCCAGTAACAGTTTGAATTTTTAGGTTTCACTCTGTTTTCTCCTATATTGATAGATGTATTTGGAACTCTAAATCCAACACGGTTTGTGCTAGCTTCTTGAAACTTGACACAACAAAGTAGTTTCACGTTCTATCTCTACGTTTTGTTTCCTCTTGATGTAGCCCTAAGCAGTGACTGGCGAGAAACACTTTCATGGGAAGGGGTTGCCAAGCTTCCAAAAATTACGAATCTCCAGAAATATCAGCAAATATTTTTTCACCTAAACTGGATGATACTTTCAGGTAATGATCACTACACTAAGGCGACTTGGTTCCCCAAATTTCGTTCTTCTATGTTGAAGCGTTCATTTCCAGTAACAGTTTGAATTTTTAGGTTTCACTCTGTTTTCTCCTATATTGATAGATGTATTTGGAACTCTAAATCCAACACGGTTTGCGCTAGCTTCTTGAAACTTGACACAACAAAGTAGTTTCACGTTCTATCTCTACGTTTTGTTTCCTCTTGATGTAGCCCTAAGCAGTGACTGGCGAGAAACACTTTCATGGGAAGGGGTTGCCAAGCTTCCAAAAACTACGAATCTCCAGAAATATCAGCAAATATTTTTTCACCAAACTGGATGACACTTTCAGGTAATGATCAGTACACTAAGGCGACTTGTTTCCCCAAATTTCGTTCTTCTATGTTGAAGCGTTCATTTCCAGTAACAGTTTGAATTTTTAGGTTTCACTCTGTTTTCTCCTATATTGATAGATGTATTTGGAACTCTAAATCCAACACGGTTTGTGCTAGCTTCTTGAAACCTGACACAACAAAGTAGTTTCACGTTCTATCTCTACATTTTGATTCCTCTTGATGTAGCCCTAAGCAGTGACTGGCGAGAAACACTTTCATGGGAAGGGGTTGCCAAGCTTCCAAAAACTACGAATCTCAAAAATATCAGCAAATATTTTTTCACCAAACTGGATGACACTTTCAGGTAATGATCAGTACACTAAGGCGACTTGGTTCCCCAAATTTCGTTCTTCTATGTTGAAGCGTGCATTTCCAGTAACAGTTTGAATTTTTAGGTTTCACTCTGTTTTCTCCTATATTGATAGATGTATTTGGAACTCTAAATCCAACACGGTTTGTGCTAGCTTCTTGAAACTTGACACAACAAAGTAGTTTCACGTTCTATCTCTACATTTGTTTCCTCTTGATGTAGCCCTAAGCAGTGACTGGCGAGAAACACTTTCATGGGAAGGGGTTGCCAAGCGTCCAAAAATTACGAATCTCCAGAAATCTCAGCAAATATTTTTTCACCCAAACTGGATGATACTTTCAGGTAATGATCAGTACACTAAGGCGACTTGGTTCCCCAAATTTCGTTCTTCTATGTTGAAGCGTTCATTTCCAGTAACAGTTTGAATTTTTAGGTTTCACTCTGTTTTCTCCTATATTGATAGATGTATTTGGAACTCTAAATCCAACACGGTTTGTGCTAGCTTCTTGAAACTTGACACAACAAAATAGTTTCACGTTCTATCTCTACATTTTGTTTCCTCTTGATGTAGCCCTAAGCAGTGACTGGCGAGAAACACTTTCATGGGAAGGGGTTGCCAAGCTTCCAAAAACTACGAATCTCCAGAAATATCAGCAAATATTTTTTCACCAAACTGGATGACACTTTCAGGTAATGATCAGTACACTAAGGCGACTTGGTTCCCCAAATTTCGTTCTTCTATGTTGAAGCGTTCATTTCCAGTAACAGTTTGAATTTTTAGGTTTCACTCTGTTTTCTCCTATATTGATAGATGTATTTGGAACTCTAAATCCAACACGGTTTGTGCTAGCTTCTTGAAACTTGACACAACAAAGTAGTTTCACGTTCTATCTCTACGTTTTGTTTCCTCTTGATGTAGCCCTAAGCAGTGACTGGCGAGAAACACTTTCATGGGAAGGGGTTAGCAAGCTTCCAAAAATTACGAATCTCCAGAAATCTCAGCAAATATTTTTTCACCCAAACTGGATGATACTTTCAGGTAATGATCAGTACACTAAGGCGACTTGGTTCCCCAAATTTCGTTCTTCTATGTTGAAGCGTTCATTTCCAGTAACAGTTTGAATTTTTAGGTTTCACTCTGTTTCTCCTATATTGATAGATGTATTTGGAACTCTAAATCCAACACGGTTTGTGCTAGCTTCTTGAAACTTGACACACCAAAGTAGTTTCACGTTCTATCTCTACGTTTTGTTTCCTCTGGATGTAGCCCTAAGCAGTGATTGGCGAGAAACACTTTCATGGGAAGAGGTTGCCCAGTCTCCAAAAATTACGAATCTCCAGAAATCTTAGCAAATATTTTTTCACCCAAACTGGATGATACTTTCAGGTAATGATCAGTACACTAAGGCGACTTGGTTCCCCAAATTTCATTCTTCTATGTTGAAGCGATCATTTCCAGTAACAGTTTGAATTTTTAGGTTTCACTCTGTTTTCTCCTATATTGATAGATGTATTTGGAACTCTAAATCCAACACGGTTTGTGCTAGCTTCTTGAAACCTGACACAACAAAGTAGTTTCACGTTCTATCTCTACATTTTGTTTCCTCTTGATGTAGCCCTAAGCAGTGACTGGCGAGAAACACTTTCATGGGAAGGGGTTGCCAAGCTTCCAAAAACTACGAATCTCAAAAATATCAGCAAATATTTTTTCACCAAACTGGATGACACTTTCAGGTAATGATCAGTACACTAAGGCGACTTGGTTCCCCAAATTTCGTTCTTCTATGTTGAAGCGTGCATTTCCAGTAACAGTTTGAATTTTTAGGTTTCACTCTGTTTTCTCCTATATTGATAGATGTATTTGGAACTCTAAATCCAACACAGTTTGTGCTAGCTTCTTGAAACTTGACACAACAAAGTAGTTTCACGTTGTATCTCTACATTTTGTTTCCTCTTGATGTAGCCCTAAGCAGTGACTGGCGAGAAACACTTTCATGGGAAGGGGTTGCCAAGCTTCCAAAAACTACGAATCTCCAGAAATATCAGCAAATATTTTTTCACCAAACTGGATGACACTTTCAGGTAATGATCAGTACACTAAGGCGACTTGGTTCCCCAAATTTCGTTCTTCTATGTTGAAGCGTTCATTTCCAGTAACAGTTTGAATTTTTAGGTTTCACTCTGTTTTCTCCTATATTGACAGATGTATTTGGAACTCTAAATCCAACACGGTTTGTGCTAGCTTCTTGAAACTTGACACAACAAAGTAGTTTCACGTTCTATCTCTACGTTTTGTTTCCTCTTGATGTAGCCCTAAGCAGTGACTGGCGAGAAACACTTTCATGGGAAGGGGTTGCCAAGCTTCCAAAAACTACGAATCTCCAGAAATATCAGCAAATATTTTTTCACCAAACTGGATGACACTTTCAGGTAATGATCAGTACACTAAGGCGACTTGGTTCCCCAAATTTCGTTCTTCTATGTTGAAGCGTTCATTTCCAGTAACAGTTTGAATTTTTAGGTTTCACTCTGTTTTCTCCTATATTGATAGATGTATTTGGAACTCTAAATCCAACACGGTTTGTGCTAGCTTCTTGAAACTTGACACAACAAAGTAGTTTCACGTTCTATCTCTACGTTTTGTTTCCTCTTGATGTAGCCCTAAGCAGTGACTGGCGAGAAACACTTTCATGGGAAGGGGTTGCCAAGCTTCCAAAAACTACGAATCTCCAGAAATATCAGCAAATATTTTTTCACCAAACTGGATGACACTTTCAGGTAATGATCAGTACACTAAGGCGACTTGTTTCCCCAAATTTCGTTCTTCTATGTTGAAGCGTTCATTTCCAGTAACAGTTTGAATTTTTAGGTTTCACTCTGTTTTCTCCTATATTGATAGATGTATTTGGAACTCTAAATCCAACACGGTTTGTGCTAGCTTCTTGAAACCTGACACAACAAAGTAGTTTCACGTTCTATCTCTACATTTTGTTTCCTCTTGATGTAGCTCTAAGCAGTGACTGGCGAGAAACACTTTCATGGGAAGGGGTTGCCAAGCTTCCAAAAACTACGAATCTCAAAAATATCAGCAAATATTTTTTCACCAAACTGGATGACACTTTCAGGTAATGATCAGTACACTAAGGCGACTTGGTTCCCCAAATTTCGTTCTTCTATGTTGAAGCGTGCATTTCCAGTAACAGTTTGAATTTTTAGGTTTCACTCTGTTTTCTCCTATATTGATAGATGTATTTGGAACTCTAAATCCAACACGGTTTGTGCTAGCTTCTTGAAACTTGACACAACAAAGTAGTTTCACGTTCTATCTCTACATTTGTTTCCTCTTGATGTAGCCCTAAGCAGTGACTGGCGAGAAACACTTTCATGGGAAGGGGTTGCCAAGCGTCCAAAAATTACGAATCTCCAGAAATCTCAGCAAATATTTTTTCACCCAAACTGGATGATACTTTCAGGTAATGATCAGTACACTAAGGCGACTTGGTTCCCCAAATTTCGTTCTTCTATGTTGAAGCGTTCATTTCCAGTAACAGTTTGAATTTTTAGGTTTCACTCTGTTTTCTCCTATATTGATAGATGTATTTGGAACTCTAAATCCAACACGGTTTGTGCTAGCATCTTGAAACTTGACACAACAAAGTAGTTTCACGTTCTATTTCTACGTTTTGTTTCCTCTTGATGTAGCCCTAAGCAGTGACTGGCGAGAAACACTTTCATGGGAAGGGGTTGCCAAGCTTCCAAAAACTACGAATCTCCAGAAATATCAGCAAATATTTTTTCACCAAACTGGATGACACTTTCAGGTAATGATCAGTACACTAAGGCGACTTGGTTCCCCAAATTTCGTTCTTCTATGTTGAAGCGTTCATTTCCAGTAACAGTTTGAATTTTTAGGTTTCACTCTGTTTTCTCCTATATTGATAGATGTATTTGGAACTCTAAATCCAACACGGTTTGTGCTAGCTTCTTGAAACCTGACACAACAAAGTAGTTTCACGTTCTATCTCTACATTTTGTTTCCTCTTGATGTAGCCCTAAGCAGTGACTGGCGAGAAACACTTTCATGGGAAGGGGTTGCCAAGCTTCCAAAAACTACGAATCTCCAGAAATATCAGCAAATATTTTTTCACCAACCTGGATGACACTTTCAGGTAATGATCAGTACACTAAGGCGACTTGGTTCCCCAAATTTCGTTCTTCTATGTTGAAGCGTGCATTTCCAGTAACAGTTTGAATTTTTAGGTTTCACTCTGTTTTCTCCTATATTGATAGATGTATTTGGAACTCTAAATCCAACACGGTTTGTGCTAGCTTCTTGAAACTTGACACAACAAAGTAGTTTCACGTTCTATCTCTACGTTTGGTTTCCTCTTGATGTAGCCCTAAGCAGTGACTGGCGAGAAACACTTTCATGGGAAGGGGTTAGCAAGCTTCCAAAAATTACGAATCTCCAGAAATCTCAGCAAATATTTTTTCACCCAAACTGGATGATACTTTCAGGTAATGATCAGTACACTAAGGCGACTTGGTTCCCCAAATTTCGTTCTTCTATGTTGAAGCGTTCATTTCCAGTAACAGTTTGAATTTTTAGGTTTCACTCTCTTTTCTCCTATATTGATAGATGTATTTGGAACTCTAACTCCAACACGGTTTGTGCTAGCTTCTTGAAACTTGACACAACAAAGTAGTTTCACGTTGTATCTCTACGTTTTGTTTCCTCTTGATGTAGCCCTAAGCAGTGATTGGCGAGAAACACTTTCATGGGAAGAAGTTGCCCAGTCTCCAAAAATTACGAATCTCCAGGAATCTCAGCAAATATTTTTTCACCCAAACTGGATGATACTTTCAGGTAATGATCAGTACACTAAGGCGACTTGGTTCCCCAAATTTCATTCTTCTATGTTGAAGTGTTCATTTCCAGTAACAGTTTGAATTTTTAGGTTTCACTCTGTTTTCTCCTATATTGATAGATGTATTTGGAACACTAAATCCAACACGGTTTGTGCTAGCTTCTTGAAACTTGACACAACAAAGTAGTTTCACGTTCTATCTCTTCGTTTTGTTTCCTCTGGATGTAGCCCTAAGCAGTGATTGGCGAGAAACACTTTCATGGGAAGGGTTTGCCAAGTCTCCAAAAATTACGAATCTTCAGAAATCTCAGCAAATATTTTTTCACCCAAACTGGATGATACTTTCAGGTAATGGTCAGTACACTAAGGCGACTTGGTTCCCCAAATTTCATTCTTCTATGTTGAAGCATTCATTTCCAGTAACAGTTTGAATTTTTAGGTTTCACTCTGTTTTCTCCTATATTGATAGATGTATTTGGAACTCTAAATCCAACACGGTTTGTGCTAGCTTCTTGAAACTTGACACAACAAAGTAGTTTCACGTTCTATCTCTACGTTTTGTTTCCTTTTGATGTAGCCCTAAGCAGTGACTGGCGAGAAACACTTTCATGGGAAGGGGTTGCCAAGCTTCCAAAAATTACGAATCTCCAGAAATCTCAGCAAATATTTTTTCACCCAAACTGGATGATACTTTCAGTTAATGGTCAGTACACTAGGGCGACGTGGTTCCCCAAATTTCGTTCTTCTACGTTGAAGCGTTCATTTCCAGTAACAGTTTGAATTTTTAGGTTTCACTCTGTTTTCTCCTATATTGATAGATGTATTTGGAACTCTAAATCCAACACGGTTTGTGCTAGCTTCTTGAAACTTGACACAACAAAGTAGTTTCACGTTCTATCTTTACATTTTGTTTCCTCTTGATGTAGCCCTAAGCACTGACTGGCGAGAAACACTTTCATGGGAAGGGGTTGCCAAGCGTCCAAAAATTACGAATCTCCAGAAATCTCAGCAAATATTTTTTCACCCAAACTGGATGATACTTTCAGGTAATGATCAGTACACTAAGGCGACTTGGTTCCCCAAATTTCGTTCTTCTATGTTGAAGCGTTCATTTCCAGTAACAGTTTGAATTTTTAGGTTTCACTCTGTTTTCTCCTATATTGATAGATGTATTTGGAACTCTAAATCCAACAAGGTTTGTGCTAGCTTCTTGAAACTTGACACAACAAAGTAGTTTCACGTTCTACCTCTACATTTTGTTTCCTCTTGATGTAGCCCTAAGCAGTGACTGGCGAGAAACACTTTCATGGGAAGGGGTTGCCAAGCTTCCAAAAACTACGAATCTCCAGAAATATCAGCAAATATTTTTTCACCAAACTGGATGAAACTTTCAGGTAATGATCAGTACACTAAGGCGACTTGGTTCCCCAAATTTCGTTCTTCTATGTTGAAGCGTTCATTTCCAGTAACAGTTTGAATTTTTAGGTTTCACTCTGTTTTCTCCTATATTGATAGATGTATTTGGAACTCTAAATCCAACACGGTTTGTGCTAGCTTCTTGAAACTTGACACAACAAAGTAGTTTCACGTTCTATCTCTACGTTTTGTTTCCTCTTGATGTAGCCCTAAGCAGTGACTGGCGAGAAACACTTTCATGGGAAGGGGTTGCCAAGCTTCCAAAAACTACGAATCTCCAGAAATATCAGCAAATATTTTTTCACCAAACTGGATGACTCTTTCAGGTAATGATCAGTACACTAAAGCGACTTGGTTCCCCAAATTTCGTTCTTCTATGTTGAAGCGTTCATTTCCAGTAACAGTTTGAATTTTTAGGTTTCACTCTGTTTTCTCCTATATTGATAGATGTATTTGGAACACTAAATCCAACACGGTTTGTGCTAGCTTCTTGAAACTTGACACAACAAAGTAGTTTCACGTTCTATCTCTACATTTTGTTTCCTCTTGATGTAACCCTAAGCAGTGACTGGCGAGAAACTCTTTCATGGGAAGGGGTTGCCAAGCTTCCAAAAATTATGAATCTCCAGAAATCTCAGCAAATATTTTTTCACCCAAACTGGATGATACTTTCAGGTAATGATCAGTACACTAAGGCGACTTGGTTCCCCAAATTTCGTTCTTCTATGTTGAAGCGTTCATTTCCAGTAACAGTTTGAATTTTTAGGTTTCACTCTGTTTTCTCCTATATTGATAGATGTATTTGGAACTCTAAATCCAACACGGTTTGTGCTAGCTTCTTGAAACTTGACACAACAAAGTAGTTTCACGTTCTATCTCTACGTTTTGTTTCCTCTTAATGTAGCCCTAAGCAGTGACTGGCGAGAAACCATTTCATGGAACGGGGTTGACAAGCTTCCAAAAATTACGAATCTCCAGAAATCTCAGCAAATAATTTTTCACCCAAACTGTGACACTTTCAGGTAATGATCACTACACTAAGGCGACTTGGTTCCCCAAATTTCGTTCTTCTACGTTGAAGCGTTCATTTCCAGTAACAGTTGAATTTTTAGGTTTCACTCTGTTTTCTCCTATATTAATAGATGTATTTGGAAATCTAAATCCAACACGGTTTGTGCTAGCTTCTTGAAACTTGACACAACAAAGTAGTTTCACGTTCTATCTCTACGTTTTGTTTCCTCTTGATGTAGCCCTAAGCAGTGACTGGCGAGAAACACTTTCATGGGAAGGGGTTGCCAAGCTTCCAAAAATTACGAATCTCCAGAAATCTCAGCAAATATTTTTTCACCCAAACTGGATGATACTTTCAGGTAATGATCAGTACACTAAGGCGACTTGGTTCCCCAAATTTCGTTCTTCTATGTTGAAGCGTTCATTTCCAGTAACAGTTTGAATTTTTAGGTTTCACTCTGTTTTCTCCTGTATGGATACATGTTTGGAACTCTAACTCCAACACGGTATGCGCTAGCTTCTTGAAACTTGACACAACAAAGTAGTTTCACGTTCTATCTCTACGTTTTGTTTCCTCTTGATGTAGCCCTAAGCAGTGACTGGCGAGAAACACTTTCATGGGAAGAAGTTGCCCAGTCTCCAAAAATTACGAATCTCCAGGAATCTCAGCAAATATTTTTTCACCCAAACTTGATGATACTTTCAGGTAATGATCAGTACACTAAGGCGACTTGGTTCCCCAAATTTCATTCTTCTATGTTGAAGCGTTCATTTCCAGTAACAGTTTGAATTTTTAGGTTTCACTCTGTTTTCTCCTATATTGATAGATGTATTTGGAACACTAAATCCAACACGGTTTGTGCTAGCTTCTTGAAACTTGACACAACAAAGTAGTTTCACGTTCTATCTCTTCGTTTTGTTTCCTCTGGATGTAGCCCTAAGCAGTGATTGGCGAGAAACACTTTCATGGGAAGGGTTTGCCAAGTCTCCAAAAATTACGAATCTTCAGAAATCTCAGCAAATATTTTTTCACCCAAACTGGATGATACTTTCAGGTAATGGTCAGTACACTAAGGCGACTTGGTTCCCCAAATTTCATTCTTCTATGTTGAAGCATTCATTTCCAGTAACAGTTTGAATTTTTAGGTTTCACTCTGTTTTCTCCTATATTGATAGATGTATTTGGAACTCTAAATCCAACACGGTTTGTGCTAGCTTCTTGAAACTTGACACAACAAAGTAGTTTCACGTTCTATCTCTACGTTTTGTTTCCTCTTGATGTAGCCCTAAGCAGTGACTGGCGAGAAACACTTTCATGGGAAGGGGTTGCCAAGCTTCCAAAAATTACGAATCTCCAGAAATCTCAGCAA
Organism: Spermophilus citellus; assembly: GCF_964194105.1. NCBI lineage: Eukaryota > Metazoa > Chordata > Mammalia > Rodentia > Sciuridae > Spermophilus > Spermophilus citellus. The sequence continues at coordinate 107,580,364 of NC_138183.1, forward strand.
ATATTTTTTCACCCAAACTGGATGATACTTTCAGTTAATGGTCAGTACACTAGGGCGACGTGGTTCCCCAAATTTCGTTCTTCTACGTTGAAGCGTTCATTTCCAGTAACAGTTTGAGTTTTTAGGTTTCACTCTGTTTTCTCCTATATTGATAGATGTATTTGGAACTCTAAATCCAACACGGTTTGTGCTAGCTTCTTGAAACTTGACACAACAAAGTAGTTTCACGTTCTATCTCTACATTTGTTTCCTCTTGATGTAGCCCTAAGCAGTGACTGGCGAGAAACACTTTCATGGGAAGGGGTTGCCAAGCGTCCAAAAATTACGAATCTCCAGAAATCTCAGCAAATATTTTTTCACCCAAACTGGATGATACTTTCAGGTAATGATCAGTACACTAAGGCGACTTGGTTCCCCAAATTTCGTTCTTCTATGTTGAAGCGTTCATTTCCAGTAACAGTTTGAATTTTTAGGTTTCACTCTGTTTACTCCTATATTGATAGATGTATTTGGAACTCTAAATCCAACACGGTTTGTGCTAGCTTCTTGAAACTTGACACAACAAAGTAGTTTCACGTTCTACCTCTACATTTTGTTTCCTCTTGATGTAGCCCTAAGCAGTGACTGGCGAGAAACACTTTCATGGGAAGGGGTTGCCAAGCTTCCAAAAACTACGAATCTCCAGAAATATCAGCAAATATTTTTTCACCTAAACTGGATGATACTTTCAGGTAATGATCAGTACACTAAGGCGACTTGGTTCCCCAAATTTCGTTCTTCTATGTTGAAGCGTTCATTTCCAGTAACAGTTTGAATTTTTAGGTTTCACTCTGTTTTCTCCTATATTGATAGATGTATTTGGAACTCTAAATCCAACACGGTTTGTGCTAGCTTCTTGAAACTTGACACAACAAAGTAGTTTCACGTTCTATCTCTACGTTTTGTTTCCTCTTGATGTAGCCCTAAGCAGTGACTGGCGAGAAACACTTTCATGGGAAGGGGTTGCCAAGCTTCCAAAAATTACGAATCTCCAGAAATATCAGCAAATATTTTTTCACCTAAACTGGATGATACTTTCAGGTAATGATCACTACACTAAGGCGACTTGGTTCCCCAAATTTCGTTCTTCTATGTTGAAGCGTTCATTTCCAGTAACAGTTTGAATTTTTAGGTTTCACTCTGTTTTCTCCTATATTGATAGATGTATTTGGAACTCTAAATCCAACACGGTTTGCGCTAGCTTCTTGAAACTTGACACAACAAAGTAGTTTCACGTTCTATCTCTACGTTTTGTTTCCTCTTGATGTAGCCCTAAGCAGTGACTGGCGAGAAACACTTTCATGGGAAGGGGTTGCCAAACTTCCAAAAACTACGAATCTCCAGAAATATCAGCAAATATTTTTTCACCAAACTGGATGACACTTTCAGGTAATGATCAGTACACTAAGGCGACTTGTTTCCCCAAATTTCGTTCTTCTATGTTGAAGCGTTCATTTCCAGTAACAGTTTGAATTTTTAGGTTTCACTCTGTTTTCTCCTATATTGATAGATGTATTTGGAACTCTAAATCCAACACGGTTTGTGCTAGCTTCTTGAAACCTGACACAACAAAGTAGTTTCACGTTCTATCTCTACATTTTGATTCCTCTTGATGTAGCCCTAAGCAGTGACTGGCGAGAAACACTTTCATGGGAAGGGGTTGCCAAGCTTCCAAAAACTACGAATCTCAAAAATATAGCAAATATTTTTTCACCAAACTGGATGACACTTTCAGGTAATGATCAGTACACTAAGGCGACTTGGTTCCCCAAATTTCGTTCTTCTATGTTGAAGCGTGCATTTCCAGTAACAGTTTGAATTTTTAGGTTTCACTCTGTTTTCTCCTATATTGATAGATGTATTTGGAACTCTAAATCCAACACGGTTTGTGCTAGCTTCTTGAAACTTGACACAACAAAGTAGTTTCACGTTCTATCTCTACATTTGTTTCCTCTTGATGTAGCCCTAAGCAGTGACTGGCGAGAAACACTTTCATGGGAAGGGGTTGCCAAGCGTCCAAAAATTACGAATCTCCAGAAATCTCAGCAAATATTTTTTCACCCAAACTGGATGATACTTTCAGGTAATGATCAGTACACTAAGGCGACTTGGTTCCCCAAATTTCGTTCTTCTATGTTGAAGCGTTCATTTCCAGTAACAGTTTGAATTTTTAGGTTTCACTCTGTTTTCTCCTATATTGATAGATGTATTTGGAACTCTAAATCCAACACGGTTTGTGCTAGCTTCTTGAAACTTGACACAACAAAGTAGTTTCACGTTCTATCTCTACATTTTGTTTCCTCTTGATGTAGCCCTAAGCAGTGACTGGCGAGAAACACTTTCATGGGAAGGGGTTGCCAAGCTTCCAAAAACTACGAATCTCCAGAAATATCAGCAAATATTTTTTCACCAAACTGGATGACACTTTCAGGTAATGATCAGTACACTAAGGCGACTGGGTTCCCCAAATTTCGTTCTTCTATGTTGAAGCGTTCATTTCCAGTAACAGTTTGAATTTTTAGGTTTCACTCTGTTTTCTCCTATATTGATAGATGTATTTGGAACTCTAAATCCAACACGGTTTGTGCTAGCTTCTTGAAACTTGACACAACAAAGTAGTTTCACGTTCTATCTCTACGTTTTGTTTCCTCTGGATGTAGCCCTAAGCAGTGACTGGCGAGAAACACTTTCATGGGAAGAGGTTGCCCAGTCTCCAAAAATTACGAATCTCCAGAAATCTTAGCAAATATTTTTTCACCCAAACTGGATGATACTTTCAGGTAATGATCAGTACACTAAGGCGACTTGGTTCCCCAAATTTCATTCTTCTATGTTGAAGCGATCATTTCCAGTAACAGTTTGAATTTTTAGGTTTCACTCTGTTTTCTCCTATATTGATAGATGTATTTGGAACTCTAAATCCAACACGGTTTGTGCTAGCTTCTTGAAACCTGACACAACAAAGTAGTTTCACGTTCTATCTCTACATTTTGTTTCCTCTTGATGTAGCCCTAAGCAGTGACTGGCGAGAAACACTTTCATGGGAAGGGGTTGCCAAGCTTCCAAAAACTACGAATCTCAAAAATATCAGCAAATATTTTTTCACCAAACTGGATGACACTTTCAGGTAATGATCAGTACACTAAGGCGACTTGGTTCCCCAAATTTCGTTCTTCTATGTTGAAGCGTGCATTTCCAGTAACAGTTTGAATTTTTAGGTTTCACTCTGTTTTCTCCTATATTGATAGATGTATTTGGAACTCTAAATCCAACACGGTTTGTGCTAGCTTCTTGAAACTTGACACAACAAAGTAGTTTCACGTTGTATCTCTACATATTGTTTCCTCTTGATGTAGCCCTAAGCAGTGACTGGCGAGAAACACTTTCATGGGAAGGGGTTGCCAAGCTTCCAAAAACTACGAATCTCCAGAAATATCAGCAAATATTTTTTCACCAAACTGGATGACACTTTCAGGTAATGATCAGTACACTAAGGCGACTTGGTTCCCCAAATTTCGTTCTTCTATGTTGAAGCGTTCATTTCCAGTAACAGTTTGAATTTTTAGGTTTCACTCTGTTTTCTCCTATATTGATAGATGTATTTGGAACTCTAAATCCAACACGGTTTGTGCTAGCTTCTTGAAACTTGACACAACAAAGTAGTTTCACGTTCTATCTCTACGTTTTGTTTCCTCTTGATGTAGCCCTAAGCAGTGACTGGCGAGAAACACTTTCATGGGAAGGGGTTAGCAAGCTTCCAGAAATTACGAATCTCCAGAAATCTCAGCAAATATTTTTTCACCCAAACTGGATGATACTTTCAGGTAATGATCAGTACACTAAGGCGACTTGGTTCCTTAAATTTCGTTCTTCTATGTTGAAGCGTTCATTTCCAGTAACAGTTTGAATTTTTAGGTTTCACTCTGTTTTCTCCTATATTGATAGATGTATTTGGAACTCTAAATCCAACACGGTTTGTGCTAGCTTCTTGAAACTTGACACACCAAAGTAGTTTCTCGTTCTATCTCTACGTTTTGTTTCCTCTGGATGTAGCCCTAAGCAGTGACTGGCGAGAAACACTTTCATGGGAAGAGGTTGCCCAGTCTCCAAAAATTACGAATCTCCAGGAATCTTAGCAAATATTTTTTCACCCAAACTGGATGATACTTTCAGGTAATGATCAGTACACTAAGGCGACTTGGTTCCCCAAATTTCATTCTTCTATGTTGAAGCGATCATTTCCAGTAACAGTTTGAATTTTTAGGTTTCACTCTGTTTTCTCCTATATTGATAGATGTATTTGGAACTCTAAATCCAACACGGTTTGTGCTAGCTTCTTGAAACTTGACACAACAAAGTAGTTTCACGTTCTCTCTCTATTTTTGTTTCCTCTTGATGTAGCCCTAAGCAGTGACTGGCGAGAAACACTTTCATGGGAAGGGGTTGCCAAGCTCCCAAAAATTACGAATCTCCAGAAATATCAGCAAATATTTTTTCACCTAAACTGGATGATACTTTCAGGTAATGATCAGTACACTAAGGCGACTTGGTTCCCCAAATTTCGTTCTTCTATGTTGAAGCGTTCATTTCCAGTAACAGTTTGAATTTTTAGGTTTCACTCTGTTTTCTCCTATATTGATAGATATATTTGGAACTCTAAATCCAACACGGTTTGCGCTAGCATCTTGAAACTTGACACAATAAAGTAGTTTCACGTTCTATCTCTACGTTTTGTTTCCTCTTGATGTAGCCCTAAGCAGTGACTGGCGAGAAACACTTTCATGGGAAGGGGTTGCCAAGCTTCCAAAAACTACGAATCTCCAGAAATATCAGCAAATATTTTTTCACCAAACTGGATGACACTTTCAGGTAATGATCAGTACACTAAGGCGACTTGGTTCCCCAAATTTCGTTCTTCTATGTTGAAGCGTTCATTTCCAGTAACAGTTTGAATTTTTAGGTTTCACTCTGTTTTCTCCTATATTGATAGATGTATTTGGAACTCTAAATCCAACACGGTTTGTGCTAGCTTCTTGAAACCTGACACAACAAAGTAGTTTCACGTTCTATCTCTATGTTTTGTTTCCTCTGGATGTAGCCCTAAGCAGTGATTGGCGAGAAACACTTTCATGGGAAGAGGTTGCCCAGTCTCCAAAAATTACGAATCTCCAGAAATCTCAGCAAATGTTTTTTCACCCAAACTGGATGATACTTTCAGGTAATGATCAGTACACTAAGGCGACTTGGTTCCCCAAATTTCATTCTTCTATGTTGAAGCGTTCATTTCCAGTAACAGTTTGAATTTTTAGGTTTCACTCTGTTATCTCCTATATTGATAGATGTATTTGGAACTCTAAATCCAACACGGTTTGTGGTAGCTTCTTGAAACTTGACACAACAAAGTAGTTTCACGTTCTATCTCTACGTTTTGTTTCCTCTTGATGTAGCCCTAAGCAGTGACGGGCGAGAAACACTTTCATGGGAAGGGGTTGCCAAGCTTCCAAAAATTACGAATCTCCAGAAATATCAGCAAATATTTTTTCACCTAAACTGGATGATACTTTCAGGTAATGATCAGTACACTAAGGCGACTTGGTTCCCCAAATTTCGTTCTTCTATGTTTTCGCGTTCATTTCCAGTAACAGTTTGAATTTTTAGGTTTCACTCTGTTTTCTCCTATATTGATAGATGTATTTGGAACTCTAAATCCAACACGGTTTGTGCTAGCTTCTTGAAACTTGACACAACAAAGTAGTTTCACGTTCTATCTCTACGTTTTGTTTCCTCTTGATGTAGCCCTAAGCAGTGACTGGCGAGAAACACTTTCATGGGAAGGGGTTAGCAAGCTTCCAAAAATTACGAATCTCCAGAAATCTCAGCAAATATTTTTTCACCCAAACTGGATGATACTTTCAGGTAATGATCAGTACACTAAGGCGACTTGGTTCCCCAAATTTCGTTCTTCTATGTTGAAGCGTTCATTTCCAGTAACAGTTTGAATTTTTAGGTTTCACTCTGTTTCTCCTATATTGATAGATGTATTTGGAACTCTAAATCCAACACGGTTTGTGCTAGCTTCTTGAAACTTGACACACCAAAGTAGTTTCACGTTCTATCTCTACGTTTTGTTTCCTCTGGATGTAGCCCTAAGCAGTGATTGGCGAGAAACACTTTCATGGGAAGAGGTTGCCCAGTCTCCAAAAATTACGAATCTCCAGAAATCTTAGCAAATATTTTTTCACCCAAACTGGATGATACTTTCAGGTAATGATCAGTACACTAAGGCGACTTGGTTCCCCAAATTTCATTCTTCTATGTTGAAGCGATCATTTCCAGTAACAGTTTGAATTTTTAGGTTTCACTCTGTTTTCTCCTATATTGATAGATGTATTTGGAACTCTAAATCCAACACGGTTTGTGCTAGCTTCTTGAAACCTGACACAACAAAGTAGTTTCACGTTCTATCTCTACATTTTGTTTCCTCTTGATGTAGCCCTAAGCAGTGACTGGCGAGAAACACTTTCATGGGAAGGGGTTGCCAAGCTTCCAAAAACTACGAATCTCAAAAATATCAGCAAATATTTTTTCACCAAACTGGATGACACTTTCAGGTAATGATCAGTACACTAAGGCGACTTGGTTCCCCAAATTTCGTTCTTCTATGTTGAAGCGTGCATTTCCAGTAACAGTTTGAATTTTTAGGTTTCACTCTGTTTTCTCCTATATTGATAGATGTATTTGGAACTCTAAATCCAACACGGTTTGTGCTAGCTTCTTGAAACTTGACACAACAAAGTAGTTTCACGTTGTATCTCTACATATTGTTTCCTCTTGATGTAGCCCTAAGCAGTGACTGGCGAGAAACACTTTCATGGGAAGGGGTTGCCAAGCTTCCAAAAACTACGAATCTCCAGAAATATCAGCAAATATTTTTTCACCAAACTGGATGACACTTTCAGGTAATGATCAGTACACTAAGGCGACTTGGTTCCCCAAATTTCGTTCTTCTATGTTGAAGCGTTCATTTCCAGTAACAGTTTGAATTTTTAGGTTTCACTCTGTTTTCTCCTATATTGATAGATGTATTTGGAACTCTAAATCCAACACGGTTTGTGCTAGCTTCTTGAAACTTGACACAACAAAGTAGTTTCACGTTCTATCTCTACGTTTTGTTTCCTCTTGATGTAGCCCTAAGCAGTGACTGGCGAGAAACACTTTCATGGGAAGGGGTTAGCAAGCTTCCAAAAATTACGAATCTCCAGAAATCTCAGCAAATATTTTTTCACCCAAACTGGATGATACTTTCAGGTAATGATCAGTACACTAAGGCGACTTGGTTCCCCAAATTTCGTTCTTCTATGTTGAAGCGTTCATTTCCAGTAACAGTTTGAATTTTTAGGTTTCACTCTGTTTTCTCCTATATTGATAGATGTATTTGGAACTCTAAATCCAACACGGTTTGTGCTAGCTTCTTGAAACTTGACACACCAAAGTAGTTTCACGTTCTATCTCTACGTTTTGTTTCCTCTGGATGTAGCCCTAAGCAGTGACTGGCGAGAAACACTTTCATGGGAAGAGGTTGCCCAGTCTCCAAAAATTACGAATCTCCAGAAATCTTAGCAAATATTTTTTCACCCAAACTGGATGATACTTTCAGGTAATGATCAGTACACTAAGGCGACTTGGTTCCCCAAATTTCATTCTTCTATGTTGAAGCGATCATTTCCAGTAACAGTTTGAATTTTTAGGTTTCACTCTGTTTTCTCCTATATTGATAGATGTATTTGGAACTCTAAATCCAACACGGTTTGTGCTAGCTTCTTGAAACTTGACACAACAAAGTAGTTTCACGTTCTATCTCTATTTTTGTTTCCTCTTGATGTAGCCCTAAGCAGTGACTGGCGAGAAACACTTTCATGGGAAGGGGTTGCCAAGCTCCCAAAAATTACGAATCTCCAGAAATATCAGCAAATATTTTTTCACCAAACTGGATGACACTTTCAGGTAATGATCAGTACACTAAGGCGACTTGGTTCCCCAAATTTCGTTCTTCTATGTTGAAGCGTTCATTTCCAGTAACAGTTTGAATTTTTAGGTTTCACTCTGTTTTCTCCTATATTGATAGATGTATTTGGAACTCTAAATCCAACACGGTTTGTGCTAGCTTCTTGAAACCTGACACAACAAAGTAGTTTCACGTTCTATCTCTATGTTTTGTTTCCTCTGGATGTAGCCCTAAGCAGTGATTGGCGAGAAACACTTTCATGGGAAGAGGTTGCCCAGTCTCCAAAAATTACGAATCTCCAGAAATCTCAGCAAATGTTTTTTCACCCAAACTGGATGATACTTTCAGGTAATGATCAGTACACTAAGGCGACTTGGTTCCCCAAATTTCGTTCTTCTATGTTGAAGCGTTCATTTCCAGTAACAGTTTGAATTTTTAGGTTTCACTCTGTTTTCTCCTATATTGATAGATGTATTTGGAACTCTAAATCCAACACGGTTTGCGCTAGCATCTTGAAACTTGACACAATAAAGTAGTTTCACGTTCTATCTCTACGTTTTGTTTCCTCTTGATGTAGCCCTAAGCAGTGACTGGCGAGAAACACTTTCATGGGAAGGGGTTGCCAAGCTTCCAAAAACCACGAATCTCCAGAAATATCAGCAAATATTTTTTCACCAAACTGGATGACACTTTCAGGTAATGATCAGTACACTAAGGCGACTTGGTTCCCCAAATTTCGTTCCTCTATGTTGAAGCGTTCATTTCCAGTAACAGTTTGAATTTTTAGGTTTCACTCTGTTTTCTCCTATATTGATAGATGTATTTGGAACTCTAAATCCAACACGGTTTGTGCTAGCTTCTTGAAACCTGACACAACAAAGTAGTTTCACGTTCTATCTCTATGTTTTGTTTCCTCTGGATGTAGCCCTAAGCAGTGATTGGCGAGAAACACTTTCATGGGAAGAGGTTGCCCAGTCTCCAAAAATTACGAATCTCCAGAAATCTCAGCAAATGTTTTTTCACCCAAACTGGATGATACTTTCAGGTAATGATCAGTACACTAAGGCGACTTGGTTCCCCAAATTTCATTCTTCTATGTTGAAGCGTTCATTTCCAGTAACAGTTTGAATTTTTAGGTTTCACTCTGTTATCTCCTATATTGATAGATGTATTTGGAACTCTAAATCCAACACGGTTTGTGGTAGCTTCTTGAAACTTGACACAACAAAGTAGTTTCACGTTCTATCTCTACGTTTTGTTTCCTCTTGATGTAGCCCTAAGCAGTGACGGGCGAGAAACACTTTCATGGGAAGGGGTTGCCAAGCTTCCAAAAATTACGAATCTCCAGAAATATCAGCAAATATTTTTTCACCTAAACTGGATGATACTTTCAGGTAATGATCAGTACACTAAGGCGACTTGGTTCCCCAAATTTCGTTCTTCTATGTTTTCGCGTTCATTTCCAGTAACAGTTTGAATTTTTAGGTTTCACTCTGTTTTCTCCTATATTGATAGATGTATTTGGAACTCTAAATCCAACACGGTTTGTGCTAGCTTCTTGAAACTTGACACAACAAAGTAGTTTCACGTTCTATCTCTACGTTTTGTTTCCTCTTGATGTAGCCCTAAGCAGTGACTGGCGAGAAACACTTTCATGGGAAGGGGTTAGCAAGCTTCCAAAAATTACGAATCTCCAGAAATCTCAGCAAATATTTTTTCACCCAAACTGGATGATACTTTCAGGTAATGATCAGTACACTAAGGCGACTTGGTTCCCCAAATTTCGTTCTTCTATGTTGAAGCGTTCATTTCCAGTAACAGTTTGAATTTTTAGGTTTCACTCTGTTTCTCCTATATTGATAGATGTATTTGGAACTCTAAATCCAACACGGTTTGTGCTAGCTTCTTGAAACTTGACACACCAAAGTAGTTTCACGTTCTATCTCTACGTTTTGTTTCCTCTGGATGTAGCCCTAAGCAGTGATTGGCGAGAAACACTTTCATGGGAAGAGGTTGCCCAGTCTCCAAAAATTACGAATCTCCAGAAATCTTAGCAAATATTTTTTCACCCAAACTGGATGATACTTTCAGGTAATGATCAGTACACTAAGGCGACTTGGTTCCCCAAATTTCATTCTTCTATGTTGAAGCGATCATTTCCAGTAACAGTTTGAATTTTTAGGTTTCACTCTGTTTTCTCCTATATTGATAGATGTATTTGGAACTCTAAATCCAACACGGTTTGTGCTAGCTTCTTGAAACCTGACACAACAAAGTAGTTTCACGTTCTATCTCTACATTTTGTTTCCTCTTGATGTAGCCCTAAGCAGTGACTGGCGAGAAACACTTTCATGGGAAGGGGTTGCCAAGCTTCCAAAAACTACGAATCTCAAAAATATCAGCAAATATTTTTTCACCAAACTGGATGACACTTTCAGGTAATGATCAGTACACTAAGGCGACTTGGTTCCCCAAATTTCGTTCTTCTATGTTGAAGCGTGCATTTCCAGTAACAGTTTGAATTTTTAGGTTTCACTCTGTTTTCTCCTATATTGATAGATGTATTTGGAACTCTAAATCCAACACGGTTTGTGCTAGCTTCTTGAAACTTGACACAACAAAGTAGTTTCACGTTGTATCTCTACATATTGTTTCCTCTTGATGTAGCCCTAAGCAGTGACTGGCGAGAAACACTTTCATGGGAAGGGGTTGCCAAGCTTCCAAAAACTACGAATCTCCAGAAATATCAGCAAATATTTTTTCACCAAACTGGATGACACTTTCAGGTAATGATCAGTACACTAAGGCGACTTGGTTCCCCAAATTTCGTTCTTCTATGTTGAAGCGTTCATTTCCAGTAACAGTTTGAATTTTTAGGTTTCACTCTGTTTTCTCCTATATTGATAGATGTATTTGGAACTCTAAATCCAACACGGTTTGTGCTAGCTTCTTGAAACTTGACACAACAAAGTAGTTTCACGTTCTATCTCTACGTTTTGTTTCCTCTTGATGTAGCCCTAAGCAGTGACTGGCGAGAAACACTTTCATGGGAAGGGGTTGCCAAGCTTCCAAAAATTACGAATCTCCAGAAATCTCAGCAAATATTTTTTCACCCAAACTGGATGATACTTTCAGGTAATGATCAGTACACTAAGGCGACTTGGTTCCCCAAATTTCGTTCTTCTATGTTGAAGCGTTCATTTCCAGTAACAGTTTGAATTTTTAGGTTTCACCCTGTTTTCTCCTGTATGGATAGATGTATTTGGAACTCTAACTCCAACACGGTTTGTGCTAGCTTCTTGAAACTTGACACAACAAAGTAGTTTCACGTTGTATCTCTACGTTTTGTTTCCTCTTGATGTAGCCCTAAGCAGTGACTGGCGAGAAACACTTTCATGGGAAGAAGTTGCCCAGTCTCCAAAAATTACGAATCTCCAGGAATCTCAGCAAATATTTTTTCACCCAAACTGGATGATACTTTCAGGTAATGATCAGTACACTAAGGCGACTTGGTTCCCCAAATTTCATTCTTCTATGTTGAAGCGTTCATTTCCAGTAACAGTTTGAATTTTTAGGTTTCACTCTGTTTTCTCCTATATTGATAGATGTATTTGGAACACTAAATCCAACACGGTTTGTGCTAGCTTCATGAAACTTGACACAACAAAGTAGTTTCACGTTCTATCTCTTCGTTTTCTTTCCTCTGGATGTAGCCCTAAGCAGTGATTTGCGAGAAACACTTTCATGGGAAGGGTTTGCCAAGTCTCCAAAAATTATGAATCTTCAGAAATCTCAGCAAATATTTTTTCACCCAAACTGGATGATACTTTCAGGTAATGGTCAGTACACTAAGGCGACTTGGTTCCCCAAATTTCATTCTTCTATCTTGAAGCATTCATTTCCAGTAACACTTTGAATTTTTAGGTTTCACTCTGTTTTCTCCTATATTGATAGATGTATTTGGAACTCTAAATCCAACACGGTTTGTGCTAGCTTCTTGAAACTTGACACAACAAAGTAGTTTCACGTTCTATCTCTACGTTTTGTTTCCTCTTGATGTAGCCCTAAGCAGTGACTGGCGAGAAACACTTTCATGGGAAGGGGTTGCCAAGCTTCCAAAAATTACGAATCTCCAGAAATCTCAGCAAATATTTTTTCACCCAAACTGGATGATACTTTCAGGTAATGATCAGTACACTAAGGCGACTTGGTTCCCCAAATTTCGTTCTTCTATGTTGAAGCGTTCATTTCCAGTAACAGTTTGAATTTTTAGGTTTCACTCTGTTTTCTCCTATATTGATAGATGTATTTGGAACTCTAAATCCAACACGGTTTGTGCTAGCTTCTTGAAACTTGACACAACAAAGTAGTTTCACGTTCTATCTCTACATTTTGTTTCCTCTTGATGTAGCCCTAAGCAGTGACTGGCGAGAAACACTTTCATGGGAAGGGGTTGCCAAGCTTCCAAAAACTACGAATCTCCAGAAATATCAGCAAATATTTTTTCACCAAACTGGATGACACTTTCAGGTAATGATCAGTACACTAAGGCGACTTGGTTCCCCAAATTTCGTTCTTCTATGTTGAAGCGTTGATTTCCAGTAACAGTTTGAATTTTTAGGTTTCACTCTGTTTTCTCCTATATTGATAGATGTATTTGGAATTCTAAATCCAACAAGGTTTGTGCTAGCTTCCTGAAACTTGACACAACAAAGTAGTTTCACGTTCTATCTCTACGTTTTGTTTCCTCTTGATGTAGCCCTAAGCAGTGACTGGCGAGAAACACTTTCATGGGAAGGGGTTGCCAAGCTTCCAAAAACTACGAATCTCCAGAAATATCAGCAAATATTTTTTCACCAAACTGGATGACTCTTTCAGGTAATGATCAGTACACTAAAGCGACTTGGTTCCCCAAATTTCGTTCTTCTATGTTGAAGCGTTCATTTCCAGTAACAGTTTGAATTTTTAGGTTTCACTCTGTTTTCTCCTATATTGATAGATGTATTTGGAACACTAAATCCAACACGGTTTGTGCTAGCTTCTTGAAACTTGACACAACAAAGTAGTTTCACGTTCTATCTCTACATTTTGTTTCCTCTTGATGTAACCCTAAGCAGTGACTGGCGAGAAACACTTTCATGGGAAGGGGTTGCCAAGCTTCCAAAAATTATGAATCTCCAGAAATCTCAGCAAATATTTTTTCACCCAAACTGGATGATACTTTCAGGTAATGATCAGTACACTAAGGCGACTTGGTTCCCCAAATTTCGTTCTTCTATGTTGAAGCGTTCATTTCCAGTAACAGTTTGAATTTTTAGGTTTCACTCTGTTTTCTCCGATATTGATAGATGTATTTGGAACACTAAATCCAACACGGTTTGTGCTAGCTTCTTGAAACTTGACACAACAAAGTAGTTTCACGTTCTATCTCTACGTTTGGTTTCCTCTTGATGTAGCCCTAAGCAGTGACTGGCGAGAAACACTTTCATGGGAAGGGGTTAGCAAGCTTCCAAAAATTACGAATCTCCAGAAATCTCAGCAAATATTTTTTCACCCAAACTGGATGATACTTTCAGGTAATGATCAGTACACTAAGGCGACTTGGTTCCCCAAATTTCGTTCTTCTATGTTGAAGCGTTCATTTCCAGTAACAGTTTGAAGTTTTATGTTTCACTCTCTTTTCTCCTATATTGATAGATGTATTTGGAACTCTAAATCCAACACGGTTTGTGCTAGCTTCTTGAAACTTGACACAACAAAGTAGTTTCACGTTCTATCTCTATGTTTTGTTTCCTCTGGATGTAGCCCTAAGCAGTGATTGGCGAGAAACACTTTCATGGGAAGAGGTTGCCCAGTCTCCAAAAATTACGAATCTCCAGAAATCTCAGCAAATGTTTTTTCACCCAAACTGGATGATACTTTCAGGTAATGATCAGTACACTAAGGCGACTTGGTTCCCCAAATTTCATTCTTCTATGTTGAAGCGTTCATTTCCAGTAACAGTTTGAATTTTTAGGTTTCACTCTGTTATCTCCTATATTGATAGATGTATTTGGAACTCTAAATCCAACACGGTTTGTGGTAGCTTCTTGAAACTTGACACAACAAAGTAGTTTCACGTTCTATCTCTACGTTTTGTTTCCTCTTGATGTAGCCCTAAGCAGTGACGGGCGAGAAACACTTTCATGGGAAGGGGTTGCCAAGCTTCCAAAAATTACGAATCTCCAGAAATATCAGCAAATATTTTTTCACCTAAACTGGATGATACTTTCAGGTAATGATCAGTACACTAAGGCGACTTGGTTCCCCAAATTTCGTTCTTCTATGTTTTCGCGTTCATTTCCAGTAACAGTTTGAATTTTTAGGTTTCACTCTGTTTTCTCCTATATTGATAGATGTATTTGGAACTCTAAATCCAACACGGTTTGTGCTAGCTTCTTGAAACTTGACACAACAAAGTAGTTTCACGTTCTATCTCTACGTTTTGTTTCCTCTTGATGTAGCCCTAAGCAGTGACTGGCGAGAAACACTTTCATGGGAAGGGGTTAGCAAGCTTCCAAAAATTACGAATCTCCAGAAATCTCAGCAAATATTTTTTCACCCAAACTGGATGATACTTTCAGGTAATGATCAGTACACTAAGGCGACTTGGTTCCCCAAATTTCGTTCTTCTATGTTGAAGCGTTCATTTCCAGTAACAGTTTGAATTTTTAGGTTTCACTCTGTTTCTCCTATATTGATAGATGTATTTGGAACTCTAAATCCAACACGGTTTGTGCTAGCTTCTTGAAACTTGACACACCAAAGTAGTTTCACGTTATATCTCTACGTTTTGTTTCCTCTGGATGTAGCCCTAAGCAGTGATTGGCGAGAAACACTTTCATGGGAAGAGGTTGCCCAGTCTCCAAAAATTACGAATCTCCAGAAATCTTAGCAAATATTTTTTCACCCAAACTGGATGATACTTTCAGGTAATGATCAGTACACTAAGGCGACTTGGTTCCCCAAATTTCATTCTTCTATGTTGAAGCGATCATTTCCAGTAACAGTTTGAATTTTTAGGTTTCACTCTGTTTTCTCCTATATTGATAGATGTATTTGGAACTCTAAATCCAACACGGTTTGTGCTAGCTTCTTGAAACCTGACACAACAAAGTAGTTTCACGTTCTATCTCTACATTTTGTTTCCTCTTGATGTAGCCCTAAGCAGTGACTGGCGAGAAACACTTTCATGGGAAGGGGTTGCCAAGCTTCCAAAAACTACGAATCTCAAAAATATCAGCAAATATTTTTTCACCAAACTGGATGACACTTTCAGGTAATGATCAGTACACTAAGGCGACTTGGTTCCCCAAATTTCGTTCTTCTATGTTGAAGCGTTCATTTCCAGTAACAGTTTGAATTTTTAGGTTTCACTCTGTTTTCTCCTATATTGATAGATGTATTTGGAACTCTAAATCCAACACGGTTTGTGCTAGCTTCTTGAAACTTGACACAACAAAGTAGTTTCACGTTCTATCTCTACGTTTTGTTTCCTCTTGATGTAGCCCTAAGCAGTGACTGGCGAGAAACACTTTCATGGGAAGGGGTTAGCAAGCTTCCAAAAATTACGAATCTCCAGAAATCTCAGCAAATATTTTTTCACCCAAACTGGATGATACTTTCAGGTAATGATCAGTACACTAAGGCGACTTGGTTCCCCAAATTTCGTTCTTCTATGTTGAAGCGTTCATTTCCAGTAACAGTTTGAATTTTTAGGTTTCACTCTGTGTTCTCCTATATTGATAGATGTATTTGGAACTCTAAATCCAACACGGTTTGTGCTAGCTTCTTGAAACTTGACACACCAAAGTAGTTTCACGTTCTATCTCTACGTTTTGTTTCCTCTGGATGTAGCCCTAAGCAGTGACTGGCGAGAAACACTTTCATGGGAAGAGGTTGCCCAGTCTCCAAAAATTACGAATCTCCAGAAATCTTAGCAAATATTTTTTCACCCAAACTGGATGATACTTTCAGGTAATGATCAGTACACTAAGGCGACTTGGTTCCCCAAATTTCATTCTTCTATGTTGAAGCGATCATTTCCAGTAACAGTTTGAATTTTTAGGTTTCACTCTGTTTTCTCCTATATTGATAGATGTATTTGGAACTCTAAATCCAACACGGTTTGTGCTAGCTTCTTGAAACTTGACACAACAAAGTAGTCACGTTCTATCTCTATTTTTGTTTCCTCTTGATGTAGCCCTAAGCAGTGACTGGCGAGAAACACTTTCATGGGAAGGGGTTGCCAAGCTCCCAAAAATTACGAATCTCCAGAAATATCAGCAAATATTTTTTCACCTAAACTGGATGATACTTTCAGGTAATGATCAGTACACTAAGGCGACTTGGTTCCCCAAATTTCGTTCTTCTATGTTGAAGCGTTCATTTCCAGTAACAGTTTGAATTTTTAGGTTTCACTCTGTTTTCTCCTATATTGATAGATGTATTTGGAACTCTAAATCCAACACGGTTTGCGCTAGCATCTTGAAACTTGACACAATAAAGTAGTTTCACGTTCTATCTCTACGTTTTGTTTCCTCTTGATGTAGCCCTAAGCAGTGACTGGCGAGAAACACTTTCATGGGAAGGGGTTGCCAAGCTTCCAAAAACTACGAATCTCCAGAAATATCAGCAAATATTTTTTCACCAAACTGGATGACACTTTCAGGTAATGATCAGTACACTAAGGCGACTTGGTTCCCCAAATTTCGTTCTTCTATGTTGAAGCGTTCATTTCCAGTAACAGTTTGAATTTTTAGGTTTCACTCTGTTTTCTCCTATATTGATAGATGTATTTGGAACTCTAAATCCAACACGGTTTGTGCTAGCTTCTTGAAACCTGACACAACAAAGTAGTTTCACGTTCTATCTCTACATTTTGTTTCCTCTTGATGTAGCCCTAAGCAGTGACTGGCGAGAAACACTTTCATGGGAAGGGGTTGCCAAGCTTCCAAAAACTACGAATCTCCAGAAATATCAGCAAATATTTTTTCACCAAACTGGATGACACTTTCAGGTAATGATCAGTACACTAAGGCGACTTGGTTCCCCAAATTTCGTTCTTCTATGTTGAAGCGTGCATTTCCAGTAACAGTTTGAATTTTTAGGTTTCACTCTGTTTTCTCCTATATTGATAGATGTATTTGGAACTCTAAATCCAACACGGTTTGTGCTAGCTTCTTGAAACTTGACACAACAAAGTAGTTTCACGTTCTATCTCTACGTTTGGTTTCCTCTTGATGTAGCCCTAAGCAGTGACTGGCGAGAGACACTTTCATGGGAAGGGGTTAGCAAGCTTCCAAAAATTACGAATCTCCAGAAATCTCAGCAAATATTTTTTCACCCAAACTGGATGATACTTTCAGGTAATGATCAGTACACTAAGGCGACTTGGTTCCCCAAATTTCGTTCTTCTATGTTGAAGCGTTCATTTCCAGTAACAGTTTGAATTTTTATGTTTCACTCTCTTTTCTCCTATATTGATAGATGTATTTGGAACTCTAAATCCAACACGGTTTGTGCTAGCTTCTTGAAACTTGACACAACAAAGTAGTTTCACGTTCTATCTCTATGTTTTGTTTCCTCTGGATGTAGCCCTAAGCAGTGATTGGCGAGAAACACTTTCATGGGAAGAGGTTGCCCAGTCTCCAAAAATTACGAATCTCCAGAAATCTCAGCAAATGTTTTTTCACCCAAACTGGATGATACTTTCAGGTAATGATCAGTACACTAAGGCGACTTGGTTCCCCAAATTTCATTCTTCTATGTTGAAGCGTTCATTTCCAGTAACAGTTTGAATTTTTAGGTTTCACTCTGTTATCTCCTATATTGATAGATGTATTTGGAACTCTAAATCCAACACGGTTTGTGGTAGCTTCTTGAAACTTGACACAACAAAGTAGTTTCACGTTCTATCTCTACGTTTTGTTTCCTCTTGATGTAGCCCTAAGCAGTGACGGGCGAGAAACACTTTCATGGGAAGGGGTTGCCAAGCTTCCAAAAATTACGAATCTCCAGAAATATCAGCAAATATTTTTTCACCTAAACTGGATGATACTTTCAGGTAATGATCAGTACACTAAGGCGACTTGGTTCCCCAAATTTGGTTCTTCTATGTTTTCGCGTTCATTTCCAGTAACAGTTTGAATTTTTAGGTTTCACTCTGTTTTCTCCTATATTGATAGATGTATTTGGAACTCTAAATCCAACATGGTTTGTGCTAGCTTCTTGAAACTTGACACAACAAAGTAGTTTCACGTTCTATCTCTACGTTTTGTTTCCTCTTGATGTAGCCCTAAGCAGTGACTGGCGAGAAACACTTTCATGGGAAGGGGTTGCCAAGCTTCCAAAAACTACGAATCTCCAGAAATATCAGCAAATATTTTTTCACCAAACTGGATGACTCTTTCAGGTAATGATCAGTACACTAAAGCGACTTGGTTCCCCAAATTTCGTTCTTCTATGTTGAAGCGTTCATTTCCAGTAACAGTTTGAATTTTTAGGTTTCACTCTGTTTTCTCCTATATTAATAGATGTATTTGGAAATCTAAATCCAACACGGTTTGTGCTAGCTTCTTGAAACTTGACACAACAAAGTAGTTTCACGTTCTATCTCTACGTTTTGTTTCCTCTTGATGTAGCCCTAAGCAGTGACTGGCGAGAAACACTTTCATGGGAAGGGGTTGCCAAGCTTCCAAAAATTACGAATCTCCAGAAATCTCAGCAAATATTTTTTCACCCAAACTGGATGATACTTTCAGGTAATGATCAGTACACTAAGGCGACTTGGTTCCCCAAATTTCGTTCTTCTATGTTGAAGCGTTCATTTCCAGTAACAGTTTGAATTTTTAGGTTTCACCCTGTTTTCTCCTGTATGGATAGATGTATTTGGAACTCTAACTCCAACACGGTTTGTGCTAGCTTCTTGAAACTTGACACAACAAAGTAGTTTCACGTTGTATCTCTACGTTTTGTTTCCTCTTGATGTAGCCCTAAGCAGTGACTGGCGAGAAACACTTTCATGGGAAGAAGTTGCCCAGTCTCCAAAAATTACGAATCTCCAGGAATCTCAGCAAATATTTTTTCACCCAAACTGGATGATACTTTCAGGTAATGATCAGTACACTAAGGCGACTTGGTTCCCCAAATTTCATTCTTCTATGTTGAAGCGTTCATTTCCAGTAACAGTTTGAATTTTTAGGTTTCACTCTGTTTTCTCCTATATTGATAGATGTATTTGGAACACTAAATCCAACACGGTTTGTGCTAGCTTCTTGAAACTTGACACAACAAAGTAGTTTCACGTTCTATCTCTTCGTTTTCTTTCCTCTGGATGTAGCCCTAAGCAGTGATTTGCGAGAAACACTTTCATGGGAAGGGTTTGCCAAGTCTCCAAAAATTATGAATCTTCAGAAATCTCAGCAAATATTTTTTCACCCAAACTGGATGATACTTTCAGGTAATGGTCAGTACACTAAGGCGACTTGGTTCCCCAAATTTCATTCTTCTATCTTGAAGCATTCATTTCCAGTAACACTTTGAATTTTTAGGTTTCACTCTGTTTTCTCCTATATTGATAGATGTATTTGGAACTCTAAATCCAACACGGTTTGTGCTAGCTTCTTGAAACTTGACACAACAAAGTAGTTTCACGTTCTATCTCTACGTTTTGTTTCCTCTTGATGTAGCCCTAAGCAGTGACTGGCGAGAAACACTTTCATGGGAAGGGGTTGCCAAGCTTCCAAAAATTACGAATCTCCAGAAATCTCAGCAAATATTTTTTCACCCAAACTGGATGATACTTTCAGGTAATGATCAGTACACTAAGGCGACTTGGTTCCCCAAATTTCGTTCTTCTATGTTGAAGCGTTCATTTCCAGTAACAGTTTGAATTTTTAGGTTTCACTCTGTTTTCTCCTATATTGATAGATGTATTTGGAACTCTAAATCCAACACGGTTTGTGCTAGCTTCTTGAAACTTGACACAACAAAGTAGTTTCACGTTCTATCTCTACATTTTGTTTCCTCTTGATGTAGCCCTAAGCAGTGACTGGCGAGAAACACTTTCATGGGAAGGGGTTGCCAAGCTTCCAAAAACTACGAATCTCCAGAAATATCAGCAAATATTTTTTCACCAAACTGGATGACACTTTCAGGTAATGATCAGTACACTAAGGCGACTTGGTTCCCCAAATTTCGTTCTTCTATGTTGAAGCGTTCATTTCCAGTAACAGTTTGAATTTTTAGGTTTCACTCTGTTTTCTCCTATATTGATAGATGTATTTGGAATTCTAAATCCAACACGGTTTGTTCTAGCTTCCTGAAACTTGACACAACAAAGTAGTTTCACGTTCTATCTCTACGTTTTGTTTCCTCTTGATGTAGCCCTAAGCAGTGACTGGCGAGAAACACTTTCATGGGAAGGGGTTGCCAAGCTTCCAAAAACTACGAATCTCCAGAAATATCAGCAAATATTTTTTCACCAAACTGGATGACTCTTTCAGGTAATGATCAGTACACTAAAGCGACTTGGTTCCCCAAATTTCGTTCTTCTATGTTGAAGCGTTCATTTCCAGTAACAGTTTGAATTTTTAGGTTTCACTCTGTTTTCTCCTATATTGATAGATGTATTTGGAACACTAAATCCAACACGGTTTGTGCTAGCTTCTTGAAACTTGACACAACAAAGTAGTTTCACGTTCTATCTCTACATTTTGTTTCCTCTTGATGTAACCCTAAGCAGTGACTGGCGAGAAACACTTTCATGGGAAGGGGTTGCCAAGCTTCCAAAAATTATGAATCTCCAGAAATCTCAGCAAATATTTTTTCACCCAAACTGGATGATACTTTCAGGTAATGATCAGTACACTAAGGCGACTTGGTTCCCCAAATTTCGTTCTTCTATGTTGAAGCGTTCATTTCCAGTAACAGTTTGAATTTTTAGGTTTCACTCTGTTTTCTCCGATATTGATAGATGTATTTGGAACACTAAATCCAACACGGTTTGTGCTAGCTTCTTGAAACTTGACACAACAAAGTAGTTTCACGTTCTATCTCTTCGTTTTGTTTCCTCTGGATGTAGCCCTAAGCAGTGATTGGCGAGAAACACTTTCATGGGAAGGGTTTGCCAAGTCTCCAAAAATTACGAATCTTCAGAAATCTCAGCAAATATTTTTTCACCCAAACTGGATGATACTTTCAGGTAATGGTCAGTACACTAAGGCGACTTGGTTCCCCAAATTTCATTCTTCTATGTTGAAGCATTCATTTCCAGTAACAGTTTGAATTTTTAGGTTTCACTCTGTTTTCTCCTATATTGATAGATGTATTTGGAACTCTAAATCCAACACGGTTTGTGCTAGCTTCTTGAAACTTGACACAACAAAGTAGTTTCACGTTCTATCTCTACGTTTTGTTTCCTCTTGATGTAGCCCTAAGCAGTGACTGGCGAGAAACACTTTCATGGGAAGGGGTTGCCAAGCTTCCAAAAATTACGAATCTCCAGAAATCTCAGCAAATATTTTTTCACCCAAACTGGATGATACTTTCAGTTAATGGTCAGTACACTAAGGCGACGTGGTTCCCCAAATTTCGTTCTTCTACGTTGAAGCATTCATTTCCAGTAACAGTTTGAGTTTTTAGGTTTCACTCTGTTTTCTCCTATATTGATAGATGTATTTGGAACTCTAAATCCAACACGGTTTGTGCTAGCTTCTTGAAACTTGACACAACAAAGTAGTTTCACGTTCTATCTCTACATTTTGTTTCCTCTTGATGTAACCCTAAGCAGTGACTGGCGAGAAACACTTTCATGGGAAGGGGTTGCCAAGCTTCCAAAAATTATGAATCTCCAGAAATCTCAGCAAATATTTTTTCACCCAAACTGGATGATACTTTCAGGTAATGATCAGTACACTAATGCGACTTGGTTCCCCAAATTTCGTTCTTCTATGTTGAAGCGTTCATTTCCAGTAACAGTTTGAATTTTTAGGTTTCACTCTGTTTTCTCCGATATTGATAGATGTATTTGGAACACTAAATCCAACACGGTTTGTGCTAGCTTCTTGAAACTTGACACAACAAAGTAGTTTCACGTTCTATCTCTTCGTTTTGTTTCCTCTGGATGTAGCCCTAAGCAGTGATTGGCGAGAAACACTTTCATGGGAAGGGTTTGCCAAGTCTCCAAAAATTACGAATCTTCAGAAATCTCAGCAAATATTTTTTCACCCAAACTGGATGATACTTTCAGGTAATGGTCAGTACACTAGGGCGACGTGGTTCCCCAAATTTCGTTCTTCTACGTTGAAGCGTTCATTTCCAGTAACAGTTTGAGTTTTTAGGTTTCACTCTGTTTTCTCCTATATTGATAGATGTATTTGGAACTCTAAATCCAACACGGTTTGTGCTAGCTTCTTGAAACCTGACACAACAAAGTAGTTTCACGTTCTATCTCTACATTTTGTTTCCTCTTGATGTATCCCTAAGCAGTGACTGGCGAGAAACACTTTCATGGGAAGGGGTTGCCAAGCTTCCAAAAACTACGAATCTCCAGAAATATCAGCAAATATTTTTTCACCAAACTGGATGACACTTTCAGGTAATGATCAGTACACTAAGGCGACTTGGTTCCCCAAATTTCGTTCTTCTATGTTGAAGCGTGCATTTCCAGTAACAGTTTGAATTTTTAGGTTTCACTCTGTTTTCTCCTATATTGATAGATGTATTTGGAACTCTAAATCCAACACGGTTTGTGCTAGCTTCTTGAAACTTGACACAACAAAGTAGTTTCACGTTCTATCTCTACGTTTGGTTTCCTCTTGATGTAGCCCTAAGCAGTGACTGGCGAGAAACACTTTCATGGGAAGGGGTTAGCAAGCTTCCAAAAATTACGAATCTCCAGAAATCTCAGCAAATATTTTTTCACCCAAACTGGATGATACTTTCAGGTAATGATCAGTACACTAAGGCGACTTGGTTCCCCAAATTTCGTTCTTCTATGTTGAAGCGTTCATTTCCAGTAACAGTTTGAATTTTTAGGTTTCACCCTGTTTTCTCCTGTATGGATAGATGTATTTGGAACTCTAACTCCAACACGGTTTGTGCTAGCTTCTTGAAACTTGACACAACAAAGTAGTTTCACGTTGTATCTCTACGTTTTGTTTCCTCTTGATGTAGCCCTAAGCAGTGACTGGCGAGAAACACTTTCATGGGAAGTAGTTGCCCAGTCTCCAAAAATTACGAATCTCCAGGAATCTCAGCAAATATTTTTTCACCCAAACTGGATGATACTTTCAGGTAATGATCAGTACACTAAGGCGACTTGGTTCCCCAAATTTCATTCTTCTATGTTGAAGCGTTCATTTCCAGTAACAGTTTGAATTTTTAGGTTTCACTCTGTTTTCTCCTATATTGATAGATGTATTTGGAACACTAAATCCAACACGGTTTGTGCTAGCTTCTTGAAACTTGACACAACAAAGTAGTTTCACGTTCTATCTCTTCGTTTTCTTTCCTCTGGATGTAGCCCTAAGCAGTGATTTGCGAGAAACACTTTCATGGGAAGGGTTTGCCAAGTCTCCAAAAATTATGAATCTTCAGAAATCTCAGCAAATATTTTTTCACCCAAACTGGATGATACTTTCAGGTAATGGTCAGTACACTAAGGCGACTTGGTTCCCCAAATTTCATTCTTCTATCTTGAAGCATTCATTTCCAGTAACACTTTGAATTTTTAGGTTTCACTCTGTTTTCTCCTATATTGATAGATGTATTTGGAACTCTAAATCCAACACGGTTTGTGCTAGCTTCTTGAAACTTGACACAACAAAGTAGTTTCACGTTCTATCTCTACGTTTTGTTTCCTCTTGATGTAGCCCTAAGCAGTGACTGGCGAGAAACACTTTCATGGGAAGGGGTTGCCAAGCTTCCAAAAATTACGAATCTCCAGAAATCTCAGCAAATATTTTTTCACCCAAACTGGATGATACTTTCAGGTAATGATCAGTACACTAAGGCGACTTGGTTCCCCAAATTTCGTTCTTCTATGTTGAAGCGTTCATTTCCAGTAACAGTTTGAATTTTTAGGTTTCACTCTGTTTTCTCCTATATTGATAGATGTATTTGGAACTCTAAATCCAACACGGTTTGTGCTAGCTTCTTGAAACTTGACACAACAAAGTAGTTTCACGTTCTATCTCTACATTTTGTTTCCTCTTGATGTAGCCCTAAGCAGTGACTGGCGAGAAACACTTTCATGGGAAGGGGTTGCCAAGCTTCCAAAAACTACGAATCTCCAGAAATATCAGCAAATATTTTTTCACCAAACTGGATGACACTTTCAGGTAATGATCAGTACACTAAGGCGACTTGGTTCCCCAAATTTCGTTCTTCTATGTTGAAGCGTTCATTTCCAGTAACAGTTTGAATTTTTAGGTTTCACTCTGTTTTCTCCTATATTGATAGACGATTTTGGAATTCTAAATCCAACACGGTTTGTGCTAGCTTCCTGAAACTTGACACAACAAAGTAGTTTCACGTTCTATCTCTACGTTTTGTTTCCTCTTGATGTAGCCCTAAGCAGTGACTGGCGAGAAACACTTTCATGGGAAGGGGTTGCCAAGCTTCCAAAAACTACGAATCTCCAGAAATATCAGCAAATATTTTTTCACCAAACTGGATGACTCTTTCAGGTAATGATCAGTACACTAAAGCGACTTGGTTCCCCAAATTTCGTTCTTCTATGTTGAAGCGTTCATTTCCAGTAACAGTTTGAATTTTTAGGTTTCACTCTGTTTTCTCCTATATTGATAGATGTATTTGGAACACTAAATCCAACACGGTTTGTGCTAGCTTCTTGAAACTTGACACAACAAAGTAGTTTCACGTTCTATCTCTACATTTTGTTTCCTCTTGATGTAACCCTAAGCAGTGACTGGCGAGAAACACTTTCATGGGAAGGGGTTGCCAAGCTTCCAAAAATTATGAATCTCCAGAAATCTCAGCAAATATTTTTTCACCCAAACTGGATGATACTTTCAGGTAATGATCAGTACACTAAGGCGACTTGGTTCCCCAAATTTCGTTCTTCTATGTTGAAGCGTTCATTTCCAGTAACAGTTTGAATTTTTAGGTTTCACTCTGTTTTCTCCGATATTGATAGATGTATTTGGAACACTAAATCCAACACGGTTTGTGCTAGCTTCTTGAAACTTGACACAACAAAGTAGTTTCACGTTCTATCTCTTCGTTTTGTTTCCTCTGGATGTAGCCCTAAGCAGTGATTGGCGAGAAACACTTTCATGGGAAGGGTTTGCCAAGTCTCCAAAAATTACGAATCTTCAGAAATCTCAGCAAATATTTTTTCACCCAAACTGGATGATACTTTCAGGTAATGGTCAGTACACTAAGGCGACTTGGTTCCCCAAATTTCATTCTTCTATGTTGAAGCATTCATTTCCAGTAACAGTTTGAATTTTTAGGTTTCACTCTGTTTTCTCCTATATTGATAGATGTATTTGGAACTCTAAATCCAACACGGTTTGTGCTAGCTTCTTGAAACTTGACACAACAAAGTAGTTTCACGTTCTATCTCTACGTTTTGTTTCCTCTTGATGTAGCCCTAAGCAGTGACTGGCGAGAAACACTTTCATGGGAAGGGGTTGCCAAGCTTCCAAAAATTACGAATCTCCAGAAATCTCAGCAAATATTTTTTCACCCAAACTGGATGATACTTTCAGTTAATGGTCAGTACACTAGGGCGACGTGGTTCCCCAAATTTCGTTCTTCTACGTTGAAGCGTTCATTTCCAGTAACAGTTTGAGTTTTTAGGTTTCACTCTGTTTTCTCCTATATTGATAGATGTATTTGGAACTCTAAATCCAACACGGTTTGTGCTAGCTTCTTGAAACTTGACACAACAAAGTAGTTTCACGTTCTATCTCTACATTTTGTTTCCTCTTGATGTAACCCTAAGCAGTGACTGGCGAGAAACACTTTCATGGGAAGGGGTTGCCAAGCTTCCAAAAATTATGAATCTCCAGAAATCTCAGCAAATATTTTTTCACCCAAACTGGATGATACTTTCAGGTAATGATCAGTACACTAAGGCAACTTGGTTCCCCAAATTTCGTTCTTCTATGTTGAAGCGTTCATTTCCAGTAACAGTTTGAATTTTTAGGTTTCACTCTGTTTTCTCCGATATTGATAGATGTATTTGGAACACTAAATCCAACACGGTTTGTGCTAGCTTCTTGAAACTTGACACAACAAAGTAGTTTCACGTTCTATCTCTTCGTTTTGTTTCCTCTGGATGTAGCCCTAAGCAGTGATTGGCGAGAAACACTTTCATGGGAAGGGTTTGCCAAGTCTCCAAAAATTACGAATCTTCAGAAATCTCAGCAAATATTTTTTCACCCAAACTGGATGATACTTTCAGGTAATGGTCAGTACACTAGGGCGACGTGGTTCCCCAAATTTCGTTCTTCTACGTTGAAGCGTTCATTTCCAGTAACAGTTTGAGTTTTTAGGTTTCACTCTGTTTTCTCCTATATTGATAGATGTATTTGGAACTCTAAATCCAACACGGTTTGTGCTAGCTTCTTGAAACTTGACACAACAAAGTAGTTTCACGTTCTATCTCTACATTTTGTTTCCTCTTGATGTAACCCTAAGCAGTGACTGGCGAGAAACACTTTCATGGGAAGGGGTTGCCAAGCTTCCAAAAATTATGAATCTCCAGAAATCTCAGCAAATATTTTTTCACCCAAACTGGATGATACTTTCAGGTAATGATCAGTACACTAAGGCGACTTGGTTCCCCAAATTTCGTTCTTCTATGTTGAAGCGTTCATTTCCAGTAACAGTTTGAATTTTTAGGTTTCACTCTGTTTTCTCCGATATTGATAGATGTATTTGGAACACTAAATCCAACACGGTTTGTGCTAGCTTCTTGAAACTTGACACAACAAAGTAGTTTCACGTTCTATCTCTTCGTTTTGTTTCCTCTGGATGTAGCCCTAAGCAGTGATTGGCGAGAAACACTTTCATGGGAAGGGTTTGCCAAGTCTCCAAAAATTACGAATCTTCAGAAATCTCAGCAAATATTTTTTCACCCAAACTGGATGATACTTTCAGGTAATGGTCAGTACACTAAGGCGACTTGGTTCCCCAAATTTCATTCTTCTATGTTGAAGCATTCATTTCCAGTAACAGTTTGAATTTTTAGGTTTCACTCTGTTTTCTCCTATATTGATAGATGTATTTGGAACTCTAAATCCAACACGGTTTGTGCTAGCTTCTTGAAACTTGACACAACAAAGTAGTTTCACGTTCTATCTCTACGTTTTGTTTCCTCTTGATGTAGCCCTAAGCAGTGACTGGCGAGAAACACTTTCATGGGAAGGGGTTGCCAAGCTTCCAAAAATTACGAATCTCCAGAAATCTCAGCAAATATTTTTTCACCCAAACTGGATGATACTTTCAGTTAATGGTCAGTACACTAGGGCGACGTGGTTCCCCAAATTTCGTTCTTCTTCGTTGAAGCGTTCATTTCCAGTAACAGTTTGAGTTTTTAGGTTTCACTCTGTTTTCTCCTATATTGATAGATGTATTTGGAACTCTAAATCCAACACGGTTTGTGCTAGCTTCTTGAAACTTGACACAACAAAGTAGTTTCACGTTCTATCTCTACGTTTTGTTTCCTCTTGATGTAGCCCTAAGCAGTGACTGGCGAGAAACACTTTCATGGGAAGGGGTTAGCAAGCTTCCAAAAATTACGAATCTACAGAAATCTCAGCAAATATTTTTTCACCCAAACTGGATGATACTTTCAGGTAATGATCAGTACACTAAGGCGACTTGGTTCCCCAAATTTCGTTCTTCTATGTTGAAGCGTTCATTTCCAGTAACAGTTTGATTTTTTAGGTTTCACTCTGTTTTCTCCTATATTGATAGATGTATTTGGAACTCTAAATCCAACACGGTTTGTGCTAGCTTCTTGAAACTTGACACAACAAAGTAGTTTCACATTCTATCTCTACGTTTTGTTTCCTCTGGATGTAGCCCTAAGCAGTGATTGGCGAGAAACACTTTCATGGGAAGAGGTTGCCCAGTCTCCAAAAATTACGAATCTCCAGAAATCTTAGCAAATATTTTTTCACCCAAACTGGATGATACTTTCAGGTAATGATCAGTACACTAAGGCGACTTGGTTCCCCAAATTTCATTCTTCTATGTTGAAGCGTTCATTTCCAGTAACAGTTTGAATTTTTAGGTTTCACTCTGTTTTCTCCTATATTGATAGATGTATTTGGAACTCTAAATCCAACACGGTTTGTGGTAGCTTCTTGAAACTTGACACAACAAAGTAGTTTCACGTTCTATCTCTACGTTTTGTTTCCTCTTGATGTAGCCCTAAGCAGTGACTGGCGAGAAACACTTTCATGGGAAGGGGTTGCCAAGCTTCCAAAAATTACGAATCTCCAGAAATATCAGCAAATATTTTTTCACCTAAACAGGATGATACTTTCAGGTAATGATCAGTACACTAAGGCGACTTGGTTCCCCAAATTTCGTTCTTCTATGTTGAAGCGTTCATTTCCAGTAACAGTTTGAATTTTTAGGTTTCACTCTGTTTTCTCCTATATTGATAGATGTATTTGGAACTCTAAATCCAACACGGTTTGCGCTAGCTTCTTGAAACTTGACACAACAAAGTAGTTTCACGTTCTATCTCTACGTTTTGTTTCCTCTTGATGTAGCCCTAAGCAGTGACTGGCGAGAAACACTTTCATGGGAAGGGGTTGCCAAGCTTCCAAAAACTACGAATCTCCAGAAATATCAGCAAATATTTTTTCACCAAACTGGATGACACTTTCAGGTAATGATCAGTACACTAAGGCGACTTGGTTCCCCAAATTTCGTTCTTCTATGTTGAAGCGTTCATTTCCAGTAACAGTTTGAATTTTTAGGTTTCACTCTGTTTTCTCCTATATTGATAGATGTATTTGGAACACTAAATCCAACACGGTTTGTGCTAGCTTCTTGAAACTTGACACAACAAAGTAGTTTCACGTTCTATCTCTACATTTTGTTTCCTCTTGATGTAACCCTAAGCAGTGACTGGCGAGAAACACTTTCATGGGAAGGGGTTGCCAAGTTTCCAAAAATAACGAATCTCCAGAAATCTCAGCAAATATTGTTTCACCCAAACTGGATGATACTTTCAGTTAATGGTCAGTACACTAGGGCGACGTGGTTCCCCAAATTTCGTTCTTCTACGTTGAAGCGTTCATTTCCAGTAACAGTTTGAGTTTTTAGGTTTCACTCTGTTTTCTCCTATATTGATAGATGTATTTGGAACTCTAAATCCAACACGGTTTGTGCTAGCTTCTTGAAACTTGACACAACAAAGTAGTCTCACGTTCTATCTCTACATTTTGTTTCCTCTTGATGTAGCCCTAAGCAGTGAATGGTGAGAAACACTTTCATGGGAAGGGGTTGCCAAGCGTCCAAAAATTACGAATCTCCAGAAATCTCAGCAAATATTTTTTCACCAAAACTGGATGATACTTTCAGGTAATGATCAGTACACTAAGGCGACTTGGTTCCCCAAATTTCGTTCTTCTATGTTGAAGCGTTCATTTCCAGTAACAGTTTGAATTTTTAGGTTTCACTCTGTTTTCTCCTATATTGATAGATGTATTTGGAACTCTAAATCCAACACGGTTTGTGCTAGCTTCTTGAAACTTGACACAACAAAGTAGTTTCACGTTCTATCTCTACATTTTGTTTCCTCTTGATGTAGCCCTAAGCAGTGACTGGCGAGAAACACTTTCATGGGAAGGGGTTGCCAAGCTTCCAAAAACTACGAATCTCCAGAAATATCAGCAAATATTTTTTCACCAAACTGTATGACACTTTCAGGTAATGATCAGTACACTACGGCGACTTGGTTCCCCAAATTTCGTTCTTCTATGTTGAAGCGTTCATTTCCAGTAACAGTTTGAATTTTTAGGTTTCACTCTGTTTTCTCCTATATTGATAGATGTATTTGGAACTCTAAATCCAACACGGTTTGTGCTAGCTTCTTGAAACTTGACACAACAAAGTAGTTTCACGTTCTATCTCTACGTTTTGTTTCCTCTTGATGTAGCCCTAAGCAGTGACTGGCGAGAAACACTTTCATGGGAAGGGGTTAGCAAGCTTCCAAAAATTACGAATCTCCAGAAATCTCAGCAAATATTTTTTCACCCAAACTGGATGATACTTTCAGGTAATGATCAGTACACTAAGGCGACTTGGTTCCCCAAATTTCGTTCTTCTATGTTGAAGCGTTCATTTCCAGTAACAGTTTGAATTTTTAGGTTTCACTCTGTTTTCTCCTATATTGATAGATGTATTTGGAACTCTAAATCCAACACGGTTTGTGCTAGCTTCTTGAAACTTGACACAACAAAGTAGTTTCACGTTCTATCTCTACGTTTTGTTTCCTCTGGATGTAGCCCTAAGCAGTGATTGGCGAGAAACACTTTCATGGGAAGAGGTTGCCCAGTCTCCAAAAATTACGAATCTCCAGAAATCTCAGCAAATATTTTTTCACCCAAACTGGATGATACTTTCAGGTAATGATCAGTACACGAAGGCGACTTGGTTCCCCAAATTTCGTTCTTCTATGTTGAAGCGTTCACTTCCAGTAACAGTTTGAATTTTTAGGTTTCACTCTGTTTTCTCCTATATTGATAGATGTATTTGGAATTCTAAATCCAACACG
Organism: Spermophilus citellus; assembly: GCF_964194105.1. Lineage (NCBI taxonomy): Eukaryota > Metazoa > Chordata > Mammalia > Rodentia > Sciuridae > Spermophilus > Spermophilus citellus. Next base: position 107,611,218 of record NC_138183.1, read on the forward strand.
GTTTGTGCTAGCTTCCTGAAACTTGACACAACAAAGTAGTTTCACGTTCTATCTCTACGTTTTGTTTCCTCTTGATGTAGCCCTAAGCAGTGACTGGCGAGAAACACTTTCATGGGAAGGGGTTGCCAAGCTTCCAAAAACTACGAATCTCCAGAAATATCAGCAAATATTTTTTCACCAAACTGGATGACTCTTTCAGGTAATGATCAGTACACTTAAGCGACTTGGTTCCCCAAATTTCGTTCTTCTATGTTGAAGCGTTCATTTCCAGTAACAGTTTGAATTTTTAGGTTTCACTCTGTTTTCTCCTATATTGATAGATGTATTTGGAACACTAAATCCAACACGGTTTGTGCTAGCTTCTTGAAACTTGACACAACAAAGTAGTTTCACGTTCTATCTCTACATTTTGTTTCCTCTTGATGTAACCCTAAGCAGTGACTGGCGAGAAACACTTTCATTGGAAGGGGTTGCCAAGCTTCCAAAAATTATGAATCTCCAGAAATCTCAGCAAATATTTTTTCACCCAAACTGGATGATACTTTCAGGTAATAATCAGTACAAAAGGCGACTTGGTTCCCCAAATTTCGTTCTTCTATGTTGAAGCGTTCATTTCCAGTAACAGTTTGAATTTTTAGGTTTCACTCTGTTTTCTCCTATATTGATAGATGTATTTGGAACTCTAAATCCAACACGGTTTGTGCTAGCTTCTTGAAACTTGACACAACAAAGTAGTTTCACGTTCTATCTCTACGTTTTGTTTCCTCTTAATGTAGCCCTAAGCAGTGACTGGCGAGAAACCATTTCATGGAACGGGGTTGCCAAGCTTCCAAAAATTACGAATCTCCAGAAATTTCAGCAAATAATTTTTCACCCAAACTGGATGATACTTTCAGGTAATGATCACTACACTAAGGCGACTTGGTTCCCCAAATTTCGTTCTTCTATGTTGAAGCGTTCATTTCCAGTAACAGTTTGAATTTTTAGGTTTCACTCTGTTTTCTCCTATATTGATAGATGTATTTGGAACTCTAAATCCAACACGGTTTGTGCTAGCTTCTTGAAACTTGACACAACAAAGTAGTTTCACGTTCTATCTCTACGTTTTGTTTCCTCTTGATGTAGCCCTAAGCAGTGACTGGCGAGAAACACTTTCATGGGAAGGGGTTGCCAAGCTTCCAAAAATTACGAATCTCCAGAAATCTCAGCAAATATTTTTTCACCCAAACTGGATGATACTTTCAGGTAATGATCAGTACACTAAGGCGACTTGGTTCCCCAAATTTCGTTCTTCTATGTTGAAGCGTTCATTTCCAGTAACAGTTTGAATTTTTAGGTTTCACTCTGTTTTCTCCTGTATGGATAGATGTATTTGGAACTCTAACTCCAACACGGTTTGTGCTAGCTTCTTGAAACTTGACACAACAAAGTAGTTTCACGTTCTATCTCTACGTTTTATTTCCTCTTGATGTAGCCCTAAGCAGTGACTGGCGAGAAACACTTTCATGGGAAGAAGTTGCCCAGTCTCCAAAAATTACGAATCTCAAGGAATCTCAGCAAATATTTTTTCACCCAAACTGGATGATACTTTCAGGTAATGATCAGTACTCTAAGGCGACTTGGTTCCCCAAATTTCATTCTTCTATGTTGAAGCGTTCATTTCCAGTAACAGTTTGAATTTTTAGGTTTCACTCTGTTTTCTCCGATATTGATAGATGTATTTGGAACACTAAATCCAACACGGTTTGTGCTAGCTTCTTGAAACTTGACAAAACAAAGTAGTTTCACGTTCTATCTCTTCGTTTTGTTTCCTCTGGATGTAGCCCTAAGCAGTGACTGGCGAGAAACACTTTCATGGGAAGGGGTTGCCAAGCTTCCAAAAATTAGGAATCTCCAGAAATCTCAGCAAATATTTTTTCACCCAAACTGGATGATACTTTCAGTTAATGGTCAGTACACTAGGGCGACGTGGTTCCCCAAATTTCGTTCTTCTACGTTGAAGCGTTCATTTCCAGTAACAGTTTGAGTTTTTAGGTTTCACTCTGTTTTCTCCTATATTGATAGATGTATTTGGAACTCTAAATCCAACACGGTTTGTGCTAGCTTCTTGAAACTTGACACAACAAAGTAGTTTCACGTTCTATCTCTACGTTTTGTTTCCTCTTGATGTAGCCCTAAGCAGTGACTGGCGAGAAACACTTTCATGGGAAGGGGTTAGCAAGCTTCCAAAAATTACGAATCTCCAGAAATCTCAGCAAATATTTTTTCACCCAAACTGGATGATACTTTCAGGTAATGATCAGTACACTAAGGCGACTTGGTTCCCCAAATTTCGTTCTTCTATGTTGAAGCGTTCATTTCCAGTAACAGTTTGAATTTTTAGGTTTCACTCTGTTTTCTCCTGTATGGATAGATGTATTTGGAACTCTAACTCCAACACGGTTTGTGCTAGCTTCTTGAAACTTGACACAACAAAGTAGTTTCACGTTCTATCTCTACATTTTGTTTCCTCTTGATGTAGCCCTAAGCAGTGACTGGCGAGAAACACTTTCATGGGAAGGGGTTGCCAAGCTTCCAAAAATTACGAATCTCCAGAAATATCAGCAAATATTTTTTCACCCAAACTGGATGATACTTTCAGGTAATGATCAGTACACTAAGGCGACTTGGTTCCCCAAATTTCGTTCTTCTATGTTGAAGCGTTCATTTCCAGTAACAGTTTGAATTTTTAGGTTTCACTCTGTTTTCTCCTATATTGATAGATGTATTTGGAACTCTAAATCCAACACGGTTTGTGCTAGCTTCTTGAAACTTGACACAACAAAGTAGTTTCACGTTCTATCTCTACGTTTTGTTTCCTCTGGATGTAGCCCTAAGCAGTGATTGGCGAGAAACACTTTCATGGGAAGAGGTTGCCCAGTCTCCAAAAATTACGAATCTCCAGAAATCTTAGCAAATATTTTTTCACCCAAACTGGATGATACTTTCAGGTAATGATCAGTACACTAAGGCGACTTGGTTCCCCAAATTTCATTCTTCTATGTTGAAGCGTTCATTTCCAGTAACAGTTTGAATTTTTAGGTTTCACTCTGTTTTCTCCTATATTGATAGATGTATTTGGAACTCTAATCCAACACGGTTTGTGCTAGCTTCTTGAAACTTGACACAACAAAGTAGTTTCACGTTCTATCTCTACGTTTTGTTTCCTCTTGATGTAGCCCTAAGCAGTGACTGGCGAGAAACACTTTCATGGGAAGGGGTTGCCAAGCTTCCAAAAATTACGAATCTCCAGAAATATCAGCAAATATTTTTTCACCTAAACTGGATGATACTTTCAGGTAATGATCAGTACACTAAGGCGACTTGGTTCCCCAAATTTCGTTCTTCTATGTTGAAGCGTTCATTTCCAGTAACAGTTTGAATTTTTAGGTTTCACTCTGTTTTCTCCTATATTGATAGATGTATTTGGAACTCTAAATCCAACACGGTTTGCGCTAGCTTCTTGAAACTTGACACAACAAAGTAGTTTCACGTTCTATCTCTACGTTTTGTTTCCTCTTGATGTAGCCCTAAGCAGTGACTGGCGAGAAACACTTTCATGGGAAGGGGTTGCCAAGCTTCCAAAAACTACGAATCTCCAGAAATATCAGCAAATATTTTTTCACCAAACTGGATGACACTTTCAGGTAATGATCAGTACACTAAGGCGACTTGGTTCCCCAAATTTCGTTCTTCTATGTTGAAGCGTGCATTTCCAGTAACAGTTTGAATTTTTAGGTTTCACTCTGTTTTCTCCTATATTGATAGATGTATTTGGAACTCTAAATCCAACACGGTTTGTGCTAGCTTCTTGAAACTTGACACAACAAAGTAGTTTCACGTTCTATCTCTACGTTTTGTTTCCTCTTGATGTAGCCCTAAGCAGTGACTGGCGAGAAACACTTTCATGGGAAGGGGTTAGCAAGCTTCCAAAAATTACGAATCTCCAGAAATCTCAGCAAATATTTTTTCACCCAAACTGGATGATACTTTCAGGTAATGATCAGAACACTAAGGCGACTTGGTTCCCCAAATTTCGTTCTTCTATGTTGAAGCGTTCATTTCCAGTAACAGTTTGAATTTTTAGGTTTCACTCTGTTTTCTCCTATATTGATAGATGTATTTGGAACTCTAAATCCAACACGGCTTGTGCTAGCTTCTTGAAACTTGACACAACAAAGTAGTTTCACGTTCTATCTCTACGTTTTGTTTCCTCTGGATGTAGCCCTAAGCAGTGATTGGCGAGAAACACTTTCATGGGAAGAGGTTGCCCAGTCTCCAAAAATTACGAATCTCCAGAAATCTTAGCAAATATTTTTTCACCCAAACTGGATGATACTTTCAGGTAATGATCAGTACACTAAGGCGACTTGGTTCCCCAAATTTCATTCTTCTATGTTGAAGCGTTCATTTCCAGTAACAGTTTGAATTTTTAGGTTTCACTCTGTTTTCTCCTATATTAATAGATGTATTTGGAAATCTAAATCCAACACGGTTTGTGCTAGCTTCTTGAAACTTGACACAACAAAGTAGTTTCACGTTCTATCTCTACGTTTTGTTTCCTCTTGATGTAGCCCTAAGCAGTGACTGGCGAGAAACACTTTCATGGGAAGGGGTTGCCAAGCTTCCAAAAATTACGAATCTCCAGAAATCTCAGCAAATATTTTTTCACCCAAACTGGATGATACTTTCAGGTAATGATCAGTACACTAAGGCGACTTGGTTCCCCAAATTTCGTTCTTCTATGTTGAAGCGTTCATTTCCAGTAACAGTTTGAATTTTTAGGTTTCACTCTGTTTTCTCCTGTATGGATAGATGTATTTGGAACTCTAACTCCAACACGGTTTGTGCTAGCTTCTTGAAACTTGACACAACAAAGTAGTTTCACGTTCTATCTCTATGTTTTGTTTCCTCTTGATGTAGCCCTAAGCAGTGACTGGCGAGAAACACTTTCATGGGAGAGGTTGCCCAGTCTCCAAAAATTACGAATCTCAAGGAATCTCAGCAAATAATTTTTCACCCAAACTGGATGATACTTTCAGGTAATGATCAGTACACTAAGGCGACTTGGTTCCCCAAATTTCATTCTTCTATGTTGAAGCGTTCATTTCCAGTAACAGTTTGAATTTTTAGGTTTCACTCTGTTTTCTCCTATATTGATAGATGTATTTGGAAATCTAAATCCAACACGGTTTGTGCTAGCTTCTTGAAACTTGACACAACAAAGTAGTTTCACGTTCTATCTCTTCGTTTTGTTTCCTCTGGATGTAGCCCTAAGCAGTGATTGGCGAGAAACACTTTCATGGGAAGGGGTTGCCAAGCGTCCAAAAATTACGAATCTCCAGAAATCTCAGCAAATATTTTTTCACCCAAACTGGATGATACTTTCAGGTAATGATCAGTACACTAAGGCGACTTGGTTCCCCAAATTTCGTTCTTCTATGTTGAAGCGTGCATTTCCAGTAACAGTTTGAATTTTTAGGTTTCACTCTGTTTTCTCCTATATTGATAGATGTATTTGGAACTCTAAATCCAACACGGTTTGTGCTAGCTTCTTGAAACTTGACACAACAAAGTAGTTTCACGTTCTATCTCTACATTTTGTTTCCTCTTTATGTAGCCCTAAGCAGTGACTGGCGAGAAACACTTTCATGGGAAGGGGTTGCCAAGCTTCCAAAAACTACGAATCTCCAGAAATATCAGCAAATATTTTTTCACCAAACTGGATGACACTTTCAGGTAATGATCAGTACACTAAGGCGACTTGGTTCCCCAAATTTCGTTCTTCTATGTTGAAGCGTTCATTTCCAGTAACAGTTTGAATTTTTAGGTTTCACTCTGTTTTCTCCTATATTGATAGATGTATTTGGAACTCTAAATCCAACACGGTTTGTGCTAGCTTCTTGAAACTTGACACAACAAAGTAGTTTCACGTTCTATCTCTACGTTTTGTTTCCTCATGATGTAGCCCTAAGCAGTGACTGGCGAGAAACACTTTCATGGGAAGGGGTTGCCAAGCTTCCAAAAATTACGAATCTCCAGAAATCTCAGCAAATATTTTTTCACCCAAACTGGATGATACTTTCAGTTAATGGTCAGTACACTAGGGCGACGTGGTTCCCCAAATTTCGTTCTTCTACGTTGAAGTGTTCATTTCCAGTAACAGTTTGAATTTTTAGGTTTCACTCTGTTTTCTCCTATATTGATAGATGTATTTGGAACTCTAAATCCAACACGGTTTGTGCTAGCTTCTTGAAACTTGACACAACAAAGTAGTTTCACGTTCTATCTCTACATTTTGTTTCCTCTTGATGTAGCCCTAAGCAGTGACTGGCGAGAAACACTTTCATGGGAAGGGGTTGCCAAGCGTCCAAAAATTACGAATCTCCAGAAATCTCAGCAAATATTTTATCACCCAAACTGGATGATACTTTCAGGTAATGATCAGTACACTAAGGCGACTTGGTTCCCCAAATTTCGTTCTTCTATGTTGAAGCGTTCATTTCCAGTAACAGTTTGAATTTTTAGGTTTCACTCTGTTTTCTCCTATATTGATAGATGTATTTGGAACTCTAAATCCAACACGGTTTGTGCTACCTTCTTGAAACTTGACACAACAAAGTAGTTTCATGTTCTATCTCTACATTTTGTTTCCTCTTGATGTAGCCCTAAGCAGTGACTGGCGAGAAACACTTTCATGGGAAGGGGTTGCCAAGCTTCCAAAAACTACTAATCTCCAGAAATATCAGCAAATATTTTTTCACCAAACTGGATGACACTTTCAGGTAATGATCAGTACACTAAGGCGACTTGGTTCCCCAAATTTCGTTCTTCTATGTTGAAGCGTTCATTTCCAGTAACAGTTTGAATTTTTAGGTTTCACTCTGTTTTCTCCTATATTGATAGATGTATTTGGAACTCTAAATCCAACACGGTTTGTGCTAGCTTCTTGAAACTTGACACAACAAAGTAGTTTCACGTTCTATCTCTACGTTTTGTTTCCTCTTGATGTAGCCCTAAGCAATGACTGGCGAGAAACACTTTCATGGGAAGGGGTTGCCAAGCTTCCAAAAATTACGAATCTCCAGTAATCTCAGCAAATATATTTTCACCCAAACTGGATGATACTTTCAGGTAATGATCAGTACACTAAGGCGACTTGGTTCCCCAAATTTCGTTCTTCTATGTTGAAGCGTTCATTTCCAGTAACAGTTTGAATTTTTAGGTTTCACTCTGTTTTCTCCTATATTGATAGATGTATTTGGAACTCTAATTCCAACACGGTTTGTGCTAGCTTCTTGAAACTTGACACAACAAATTAGTTTCACGTTCTATCTCTACGTTTTGTTTCCTCTGGATGTAGCCCTAAGCAGTGATTGTCGAGAAACACTTTCATGGGAAGAGGTTGCCCAGTCTCCAAAAATTGCGAATCTCCAGAAATCTTAGCAAATATTTTTTCAACCAAACTGGATGATACTTTCAGGTAATGATCAGTACACTAAGGCGACTTGGTTCCCCAAATTTCATTCTTCTATGTTGAAGCGTTCATTTCCAGTAACAGTTTGAATTTTTAGGTTTCACTCTGTTTTCTCCTATATTGATAGATGTATTTGGAACTCTAAATCCAACACGGTTTGTGCTAGCTTCTTGAAACTTGACACAACAAAGTAGTTTCACGTTCTATCTCTACGTTTTGTTTCCTCTTGATGTAGCCCTAAGCAGTGACTGGCGAGAAACACTTTCATGGGAAGGGGTTGCCAAGCTTCCAAAAATTACGAATCTCCAGAAATATCAGCAAATATTTTTTCACCTAAACTGGATGATACTTTCAGGTAATGATCAGTACACTAAGGCGACTTGGTTCCCCAAATTTCGTTCTTCTATGTTGAAGCGTTCATTTCCAGTAACAGTTTGAATTTTTAGGTTTCACTGTTTTCTCCTATATTGATAGATGTATTTGGAACTCTAAATCCAACACGGTTTGCGCTAGCTTCTTGAAACTTGACACAACAAAGTAGTTTCACGTTCTATCTCTACGTTTTGTTTCCTCTTGATGTAGCCCTAAGCAGTGACTGGCGAGAAACACTTTCATGGGAAGGGGTTGCCAAGCTTCCAAAAACTACGAATCTCCAGAAATATCAGCAAATATTTTTTCACCAAACTGGATGACACTTTCAGGTAATGATCAGTACACTAAGGCGACTTGGTTCCCCAAATTTCGTTCTTCTATGTTGAAGCGTTCATTTCCAGTAACAGTTTGAATTTTTAGGTTTCACTCTTTTTTCTCCTATATTGATAGATGTATTTGGAACACTAAATCCAACACGGTTTGTGCTAGCTTCTTGAAACTTGACACAACAAAGTAGTTTCACATTCTATCTCTACATTTTGTTTCCTCTTGATGTAGCCCTAAGCAGTGACTGGCGAGAAACACTTTCATGGGAAGGGGTTGCCAAGCGTCCAAAAATTACGAATCTCCAGAAATCTCAGCAAATATTTTTTCACCCAAACTGGATGATACTTTCAGGTAATGATCAGTACACTAAGGCGACTTGGTTCCCCAAATTTCATTCTTCTATGTTGAAGCGTTCATTTCCAGTAACAGTTTGAATTTTTAGGTTTCACTCTGTTTTCTCCTATATTGATAGATGTATTTGGAACTCTAAATCCAACACGGTTTGTGCTAGCTTCTTGAAACTTGACACTACAAAGTAGTTTCACGTTCTATCTCTACATTTTGTTTCCTCTTGATGTAGCCCTAAGCAGTGACGGGCGAGAAACACTTTCATGGGAAGGGGTTGCCAAGCTTCCAAAAACTACGAATCTCCAGAAATATCAGCAAATATTTTTTCACCAAACTGGATGACACTTTCAGGTAATGATCAGTACACTAAGGCGACTTGGTTCCCCAAATTTCGTTCTTCTATGTTGAAGCGTTCATTTCCAGTAACAGTTTGAATTTTTAGGTTTCACTCTGTTTTCTCCTATATTGATAGATGTATTTGGAACTCTAAATCCAACACGGTTTGTGCTAGCTTCTTGAAACTTGACACAACAAAGTAGTTTCACGTTCTATCTCTACGTTTTGTTTCCTCTTGATGTAGCCCTAAGCAGTGACTGGCGAGAAACCCTTTCATGGAACGGGGTTGCCAAGCTTCCAAAAATTACGAATCTCCAGAAATCTCAGCAAATATTTTTTCACCCAAACTGGATGATACTTTCAGGTAATGATCAGTACACTAAGGCGACTTGGTTCCCCAAATTTCGTTCTTCTATGTTGAAGCGTTCATTTCCAGTAACAGTTTGAATTTTTAGGTTTCACTCTGTTTTCTCCTATATTGATAGATGTATTTGGAACTCTAAATCCAACACGGTTTGTGCTAGCTTCTTGAAACTTGACACAACAAAGTAGTTTCACGTTCTATCTCTACATTTTGTTTCCTCTTGATGTAGCCCTAAGCAGTGACTGGCGAGAAACACTTTCATGGGAAGGGGTTGCCAAGCTTCCAAAAATTACGAATCTCCAGAAATATCAGCAAATATTTTTTCACCTAAACTGGATGATACTTTCAGGTAATGATCAGTACACTAAGGCGACTTGGTTCCCCAAATTTCGTTCTTCTATGTTGAAGCGTTCATTTCCAGTAACAGTTTGAATTTTTAGGTTTCACTCTGTTTTCTCCTATATTGATAGATGTATTTGGAACTCTAAATCCAACACGGTTTGCGCTAGCTTCTTGAAACTTGACACAACAAAGTAGTTTCACGTTCTATCTCTATGTTTTGTTTCCTCTTGATGTAGCCCTAAGCAGTGACTGGCGAGAAACACTTTCATGGGAAGGGGTTGCCAAGCTTCCAAAAACTACGAATCTCCATAAATATCAGCAAATATTTTTTCACCAAACTGGATGACACTTTCAGGTAATGATCAGTACACTAAGGCGACTTGGTTCCCCAAATTTCGTTCTTCTATGTTGAAGCGTTCATTTCCAGTAACAGTTTGAATTTTTAGGTTTCACTCTGTTTTCTCCTATATTGATAGATGTATTTGGAACACTAAATCCAACACGGTTTGTGCTAGCTTCTTGAAACTTGACACAACAAAGTAGTTTCACGTTCTATCTATACAATTTGTTTCCTCTTGATGTAACCCTAAGCAGTGACTGGCGAGAAACACTTTCATGGGAAGGGGTTGCCAAGCTTCCAAAAATAACGAATCTCCAGAAATCTCAGCAAATTTTTTTTCACCCAAACTGGATGATACTTTCAGGTAATGATCAGTACACTAAGGCGACTTGGTTCCCCAAATTTCGTTCTTCTATGTTGAAGCGTTCATTTCCAGTAACAGTTTGAATTTTTAGGTTTCACTCTGTTTTCTCCTATATTGATAGATGTATTTGGAACTCTAAATCCAACACGGTTTGTGCTAGCTTCTTGAAACTTGACACAACAAAGTAGTTTCACGTTCTCTCTCTTCGTTTTGTTTCCTCTTAATGTTGCCCTAAGCAGTGACTGGCGAGAAACCCTTTCATGGAACGGGGTTGCCAAGCTTCCAAAAATTCCGAATCTCCAGAAATCTCAGCAAATAATTTTTCACCCAAACTGGATGATACTTTCAGGTAATGATCAGTACACTAAGGCGACTTGGTTCCCCAAATTTCGATATTCTATGTTGAAGCGTTCATTTCCAGTAACAGTTTGAATTTTTAGGTTTCACTCTGTTTTCTCCTATATTAATAGATGTATTTGGAAATCTAAATCCAACACGGTTTGTGCTAGCTTCTTGAAACTTGACACAACAAAGTAGTTTCACGTTCTATCTCTACGTTTTGTTTCCTCTTGATGTAGCCCTAAGCAGTGACTGGCGAGAAACACTTTCATGGGAAGGGGTTGCCAAGCTTCCAAAAACTACGAATCTCCAGAAATATCAGCAAATATTTTTTCACCAAACTGGATGACACTTTCAGGTAATGATCAGTACACTAAGGCGACTTGGTTCCCCAAATTTCGTTCTTCTATGTTGAAGCGTTCATTTCCAGTAACAGTTTGAATTTTTAGGTTTCACTCTGTTTTCTCCTATATTGATAGATGTATTTGGAACTCTAAATCCAACACGGTTTGTGCTAGCTTCTTGAAACTTGACACAACAACGTAGTTTCACGTTCTATCTCTACATTTTGTTTCCTCTTGATGTAGCCCTAAGCAGTGACTGGCGAGAAACACTTTCATGGGAAGGGGTTGCCAAGCTTCCAAAAACTACGAATCTCCAGAAATATAAGCAAATATTTTTTCACCAAACTGGATGACACTTTCAGGTAATGATCAGTACACTAAGGCGACTTGGTTCCCCAAATTTCGTTCTTCTATGTTGAAGCGTGCATTTCCAGTAACAGTTTGAATTTTTAGGTTTCACTCTGTTTTCTCCTATATTGATAGATGTATTTGGAACTCTAAATCCAACACGGTTTGTGCTAGCTTCTTGAAACTTGACACAACAAAGTAGTTTCACGTTCTATCTCTACGTTTTGTTTCCTCTTGATGTAGCCCTAAGCAGTGACTGGCGAGAAACACTTTCATGGGAAGGGGTTAACAAGCTTCCAAAAATTACGAATCTCCAGAAATCTCAGCAAATATTTTTTCACCCAAACTGGATGATACTTTCAGGTAATGATCACTACACTAAGGCGACTTGGTTCCCCAAATTTCGTTCTTCTATGTTGAAGCGTTCATTTCCAGTAACAGTTTGAATTTTTAGGTTTCACTCTGTTTTCTCCTATATTGATAGATGTATTTGGAACTCTAAATCCAACACGGTTTGTGCTAGCTTCTTGAAACTTGACACAACAAAGTAGTTTCATGTTCTCTTTCTACGTTTTGTTTCCTCTTAATGTAGCCCTAAGCAGTGACTGGCGAGAAACCCTTTCATGGAACGGGGTTGCCAAGCTTCCAAAAATTACGAATCTCCAGAAATCTCAGCAAATAATTTTTCACCCAAACTGGATGATACTTTCAGGTAATGATCAGTACACTAAGGCGACTTGGTTCCCCAAATTTCGTTCTTCTATGTTGAAGCGTTCATTTCCAGTAACAGTTTGAATTTTTAGGTTTCACTCTGTTTTCTCCTATATTGATAGATGTATTTGGAACTCTAAATCCAACACGGTTTCCGCTAGCTTCTTGAAACTTGACACAACAAAGTAGTTTCACGTTCTATCTCTACGTTTTGTTTCCTCTTGATGTAGCCCTAAGCAGTGACTGGCGAGAAACACTTTCATGGGAAGGGGTTGCCAAGCTTCCAAAAACTACGAATCTCCATAAATATCAGCAAATATTTTTTCACCAAACTGGATGACACTTTCAGGTAATGATCAGTACACTAAGGCGACTTGGTTCCCCAAATTTCGTTCTTCTATGTTGAAGCGTTCATTTCCAGTAACAGTTTGAATTTTTAGGTTTCACTCTGTTTTCTCCTATATTGATAGATGTATTTGGAACACTAAATCCAACACGGTTTGTGCTAGCTTCTTGAAACTTGACACAACAAAGTAGTTTCACGTTCTATCTATACATTTTGTTTCCTCTTGATGTAACCCTAAGCAGTGACTGGCGAGAAACACTTTCATGGGAAGGGGTTGCCAAGCTTCCAAAAATAACGAATCTCCAGAAATCTCAGCAAATTTTTTTTCACCCAAACTGGATGATACTTTCAGGTAATGATCAGTACACTAAGGCGACTTGGTTCCCCAAATTTCGTTCTTCTATGTTGAAGCGTTCATTTCCAGTAACAGTTTGAATTTTTAGGTTTCACTCTGTTTTCTCCTATATTGATAGATGTATTTGGAACTCTAAATCCAACACGGTTTGTGCTAGCTTCTTGAAACTTGACACAACAAAGTAGTTTCACGTTCTCTCTCTTCGTTTTGTTTCCTCTTAATGTAGCCCTAAGCAGTGACTGGCGAGAAACCCTTTCATGGAACGGGGTTGCCAAGCTTCCAAAAATTACGAATCTCCAGAAATCTCAGCAAATAATTTTTCACCCAAACTGGATGATACTTTCAGGTAATGATCAGTACACTAAGGCGACTTGGTTCCCCAAATTTCGATCTTCTATGTTGAAGCGTTCATTTCCAGTAACAGTTTGAATTTTTAGGTTTCACTCTGTTTTCTCCTATATTAATAGATGTATTTGGAAATCTAAATCCAACACGGTTTGTGCTAGCTTCTTGAAACTTGACACAACAAAGTAGTTTCACGTTTTATCTCTACGTTTTGTTTCCTCTTGATGTAGCCCTAAGCAGTGACTGGCGAGAAACACTTTCATGGGAAGGGGTTGCCAAGCTTCCAAAAACTACGAATCTCCAGAAATATCAGCAAATATTTTTTCACCAAACTGGATGACACTTTCAGGTAATGATTAGTACACTAAGGCGACTTGGTTCCCCAAATTTCGTTCTTCTATGTTGAAGCGTTCATTTCCAGTAACAGTTTGAATTTTTAGGTTTCACTCTGTTTTCTCCTATATTGATAGATGTATTTGGAACTCTAAATCCAACACGGTTTGTGCTAGCTTCTTGAAACCTGACACAACAACGTAGTTTCACGTTCTATCTCTACATTTTGTTTCCTCTTGATGTAGCCCTAAGCAGTGACTGGCGAGAAACACTTTCATGGGAAGGGGTTGCCAAGCTTCCAAAAACTACGAATCTCCAGAAATATAAGCAAATATTTTTTCACCAAACTGGATGACACTTTCAGGTAATGATCAGTACACTAAGGCGACTTGGTTCCCCAAATTTCGTTCTTCTATGTTGAAGCGTGCATTTCCAGTAACAGTTTGAATTTTTAGGTTTCACTCTGTTTTCTCCTATATTGATAGATGTATTTGGAACTCTAAATCCAACACGGTTTGTGCTAGCTTCTTGAAACTTGACACAACAAAGTAGTTTCACGTTCTATCTCTACGTTTTGTTTCCTCTTGATGTAGCCCTAAGCAGTGACTGGCGAGAAACACTTTCATGGGAAGGGGTTAGCAAGCTTCCAAAAATTACGAATCTCCAGAAATCTCAGCAAATATTTTTTCACCCAAACTGGATGATACTTTCAGGTAATGATCAGTACACTAAGGCGACTTGGTTCCCCAAATTTCGTTCTTCTATGTTGAAGCGTTCATTTCCAGTAACAGTTTGAATTTTTAGGTTTCACTCTGTTTTCTCCTATATTGATAGATGTATTTGGAACTCTAAATCCAACACGGTTTGTGCTAGCTTCTTGAAACTTGACACAACAAAGTAGTTTCACGTTCTATCTCTACGTTTTGTTTCCTCTTGATGTAGCCCTAAGCAGTGACTGGCGAGAAACACTTTCATGGGAAGGGGTTGCCAAGCTTCCAAAAACTACGAATCTCCATAAATATCAGCAAATATTTTTTCACCAAACTGGATGACACTTTCAGGTAATGATCAGTACACTAAGGCGACTTGGTTCCCCAAATTTCGTTCTTCTATGTTGAAGCGTTCATTTCCAGTAACAGTTTGAATTTTTAGGTTTCACTCTGTTTTCTCCTGTATGGATAGATGTATTTGGAACTCTAACTCCAACACGGTTTGTGCTAGCTTCTTGAAACTTGACACAACAAAGTAGTTTCACGTTCTATCTATACATTTTGTTTCCTCTTGATGTAACCCTAAGCAGTGACTGGCGAGAAACACTTTCATGGGAAGGGGTTGCCAAGCTTCCAAAAATAACGAATCTCCAGAAATCTCAGCAAATTTTTTTTCACCCAAACTGGATGATACTTTCAGGTAATGATCAGTACACTAAGGCGACTTGGTTCCCCAAATTTCGTTCTTCTATGTTGAAGCGTTCATTTCCAGTAACAGTTTGAATTTTTAGGTTTCACTCTGTTTTCTCCTATATTGATAGATGTATTTGGAACTCTAAATCCAACACGGTTTGTGCTAGCTTCTTGAAACTTGACACAACAAAGTAGTTTCATGTTCTCTTTCTACGTTTTGTTTCCTCTTAATGTAGCCCTAAGCAGTGACTGGCGAGAAACCCTTTCATGGAACGGGGTTGCCAAGCTTCCAAAAATTACGAATCTCCAGAAATCTCAGCAAATAATTTTTCACCCAAACTGGATGATACTTTCAGGTAATGATCAGTACACTAAGGCAACTTGGTTCCCCAAATTTCGATCTTCTATGTTGAAGCGTTCATTTCCAGTAACAGTTTGAATTTTTAGGTTTCACTCTGTTTTCTCCTATATTAATAGATGTATTTGGAAATCTAAATCCAACACGGTTTGTGCTAGCTTCTTGAAACTTGACACAACAAAGTAGTTTCACGTTCTTCTCTACGTTTTGTTTCCTCTTGATGTAGTCCTAAGCAGTGACTGGCGAGAAACACTTTCATGGGAAGGGGTTGCCAAGCTTCCAAAAATTACGAATCTCCAGAAATCTCAGCAAATATTTTTTCACCCAAACTGGATGATACTTTCAGGTAATGATCAGTACACTAAGGCGACTTGGTTCCCCAAATTTCGTTCTTCTATGTTGAAGCGTTCATTTCCAGTAACAGTTTGAATTTTTAGGTTTCACTCTGTTTTCTCCTGTATGGATAGATGTACTTGGAACTCTAACTCCAACACGGTTTGTGCTAGCTTCTTGAAACTTGACACAACAAAGTAGTTTCACGTTCTATCTCTATGTTTTGTTTCCTCTTGATGTAGCCCTAAGCAGTGACTGGCGAGAAACACTTTCATGGGAAGAGGTTGCCCAGTCTCCAAAAATTACGAATCTCCAGGAATCTCAGCAAATATTTTTTCACCCAAACTGGATGATACTTTCAGGTAATGATCAGTACACTAAGGCGACTTGGTTCCCCAAATTTCATTCTTCTATGTTGAAGCGTTCATTTCCAGTAACAGTTTGAATTTTTAGGTTTCACTCTGTTTCTCCTATATTGAAAGATGTATTTGGAACTCTAAATCCAACACGGTTTGTGCTAGCTTCTTGAAACTTGACACAACAAAGTAGTTTCACGTTCTATCTCTTCGTTTTGTTTCCTCTGGATGTAGCCCTAAGCAGTGATTGGCGAGAAACACTTTCATGGGAAGGGGTTGCCAAGCGTCCAAAAATTACGAATCTCCAGAAATCTCAGCAAATATTTTTTCACCCAAACTGGATGATACTTTCAGGTAATGATCAGTACACTAAGGCGACTTGGTTCCCCAAATTTCGTTCTTCTATGTTGAAGCGTTCATTTCCAGTAACAGTTTGAATTTTTAGGATTCACTCTGTTTTCTCCTATATTGATAGATGTATTTGGAACTCTAAATCCAACACGGTTTCTGCTAGCTTCTTGAAACTTGACACAACAAAGTAGTTTCACGTTCTATCTCTACATTTTGTTTCCTCTTGATGTAGCCCTAAGCAGTGACTGGCGAGAAACACTTTCATGGGAAGGGGTTGCCAAGCTTCCAAAAACTACGAATCTCCAGAAATATCAGCAAATATTTTTTCACCAAACTGGATGACACTTTCAGGTAATGATCAGTACACTAAGGCGACTTGGTTCCCCAAATTTCGTTCTTCTATGTTGAAGCGTTCATTTCCAGTAACAGTTTGAATTTTTAGGTTTCACTCTGTTTTCTCCTGTATGGATAGATGTATTTGGAACTCTAACTCCAACACGGTTTGTGCTAGCTTCTTGAAACTTGACACAACAAAGTAGTTTCACGTTCTATCTCTATGTTTTGTTTCCTCTTGATGTAGCCCTAAGCAGTGACTGGCGAGAAACACTTTCATGGGAGAGGTTGCCAAGCTTCCAAAAATTACGAATCTCCAGAAATCTCAGCAAATATTTTTTCACCCGAACTGGATGATACTTTCAGGTAATGATCAGTACACTAAGGCGACTTGGTTCCCCAAATTTCGTTCTTCTATGTTGAAGCGTTCATTTCCAGTAACAGTTTGAATTTTTAGGTTTCACTCTGTTTTCTCCTGTATGGATAGATGTATTTGGAACTCTAAATCCAACACGGTTTGTGCTAGCTTCTTGAAACTTGACACAACAAAGTAGTTTCACGTTCTATCTCTTCGTTTTGTTTCCTCTGGATGTAGCCCTAAGCAGTGATTGGCGAGAAACACTTTCATGGGAAGGGTTTGCCAAGTCTCCAAAAATTACGAATCTTCAGAAATCTAAGCAAATATTTTTTCACCCAAACTGGATGATACTTTCAGGTAATGGTCAGTACACTAAGGCGACTTGGTTCCCCAAATTTCATTCTTCTATGTTGAAGCGTTCATTTCCAGTAACAGTTTGAATTTTTAGGTTTCACTCTGTTTTCTCCTATATTGATAGATGTATTTGGAACTCTAAATCCAACACGGTTTGTGCTAGCTTCTTGAAACTTGACACAACAAAGTAGTTTCACGTTCTATCTCTACGTTTTGTTTCCTCTTGATGTAGCCCTAAGCAGTGACTGGCGAGAAACACTTTCATGGGAAGGGGTTGCCAAGCTTCCAAAAATTACGAATCTCCAGAAATCTCAGCAAATATTTTTTCACCCAAACTGGATGATACTTTCAGGTAATGATCAGTACACTAAGGCGACTTGGTTCCCCAAATTTCGTTCTTCTATGTTGAAGCGTTCATTTCCAGTAACAGTTTGAATTTTTAGGTTTCACTCTGTTTTCTCCTATATTGATAGATGTATTTGGAACTCTAAATCCAACACGGTTTGTGCTAGCTTCTTGAAACTTGACACAACAAAGTAGTTTCACGTTCTATCTCTACGTTTTGTTTCCTCTTGATGTAGCCCTAAGCAGTGACTGGCGAGAAACACTTTCATGGGAAGGGGTTAGCAAGCTTCCAAAAATTACGAATCTCCAGAAATCTCAGCAAATATTTTTTCACCCAAACTGGATGATACTTTCAGGTAATGATCAGTACACTAAGGCGACTTGGTTCCCCAAATTTCGTTCTTCTATGTTGAAGCGTTCATTTCCAGTAACAGTTTGAATTTTTAGGTTTCACTCTGTTTTCTCCTATATTGATAGATGTATTTGGAACTCTAAATCCAACACGGTTTGTGCTAGCTTCTTGAAACTTGACACAACAAAGTAGTTTCACGTTCTATCTCTACGTTTTGTTTCCTCTGGATGTAGCCCTAAGCAGTGATTGGCGAGAAACACTTTCATGGGAAGAGGTTGCCCAGTCTCCAAAAATTACGAATCTCCAGAAATCTTAGCAAATATTTTTTCACCCAAACTGGATGATACTTTCAGGTAATGATCAGTACACTAAGGCGACTTGGTTCCCCAAATTTCGTTCTTCTATGTTGAAGCGTTCATTTCCAGTAACAGTTTGAATTTTTAGGTTTCACTCTGTTTTCTCCTATATTGATAGATGTATTTGGAACTCTAAATCCAACACGGTTTGCGCTAGCTTCTTGAAACTTGACACAACAAAGTAGTTTCACGTTCTCTTTCTACGTTTTGTTTCCTCTTGATGTAGCCCTAAGCAGTGACTGGCGAGAAACACTTTCATGGGAAGGGGTTGCCAAGCTTCCAAAAACTACGAATCTCCAGAAATATCAGCAAATATTTTTTCACCAAACTGGATGACACTTTCAGGTAATGATCAGTACACTAAGGCGACTTGGTTCCCCAAATTTCGTTCTTCTATGTTGAAGCGTGCATTTCCTGTAACAGTTTGAATTTTTAGGTTTCACTCTGTTTTCTCCTATATTGATAGATGTATTTGGAACTCTAAATCCAACACGGTTTGTGCTAGCTTCTTGAAACTTGACACAACAAAGTAGTTTCACGTTCTATCTCTACGTTTTGTTTCCTCTAGATGTAGCCCTAAGCAGTGACTGGCGAGAAACACTTTCATGGGAAGGGGTTAGCAAGCTTCCAAAAATTACGAATCTCCAGAAATCTCAGCAAATATTTTTTCACCCAAACTGGATGATACTTTCAGGTAATGATCAGTACACTAAGGCAACTTGGTTCCCCAAATTTCGTTCTTCTATGTTGAAGCTTCATTTCCAGTAACAGTTTGAATTTTTAGGTTTCACTCTGTTTTCTCCTATATTGATAGATGTATTTGGAACTCTAAATCCAACACGGTTTGTGCTAGCTTCTTGAAACTTGACACAACAAAGTAGTTTCACGTTCTATCTCTACGTTTTGTTTCCTCTGGATGTAGCCCTAAGCAGTGATTGGCGAGAAACACTTTCATGGGAAGAGGTTGCCCAGTCTCCAAAAATTACGAATCTCCAGAAATCTTAGCAAATATTTTTTCACCCAAACTGGATGATACTTTCAGGTAATGATCAGTACACTAAGGCGACTTGGTTCCCCAAATTTCATTCTTCTATGTTGAAGCGTTCATTTCCAGTAACAGTTTGAATTTTTAGGTTTCACTCTGTTTTCTCCTATATTGATAGATGTATTTGGAACTCTAAATCCAACACGGTTTGTGGTAGCTTCTTGAAACTTGACAAAACAAAGTAGTTTCACGTTCTATCTCTACGTTTTGTTTCCTCTTGATGTAGCCCTAAGCAGTGACTGGCGAGAAACACTTTCATGGGAAGGGGTTGCCAAGCTTCCAAAAATTACGAATCTCCAGAAATATCAGCAAATATTTTTTCACCTAAACTGGATGATACTTTCAGGTAATGATCAGTAAACTAAGGCGACTTGGTTCCCCCAATTTCGTTCTTCTATGTTGAAGCGTTCATTTCCAGTAACAGTTTGAATTTTTAGGTTTCACTCTGTTTTCTCCTATATTGATAGATGTATTTGGAACTCTAAATCCAACACGGTTTGTGCTAGCTTCTTGAAACTTGACACAACAAAGTAGTTTCACGTTCTATCTCTACATTTTGTTTCCTCTTGATGTAGCCCTAAGCAGTGACTGGCGAGAAACACTTTCATGGGAAGGGGTTGCCAAGCTTCCAAAAACTACGAATCTCCAGAAATATCAGCAAATATTTTTTCACCAAACTGGATGACACTTTCAGGTAATGATCAGTACACTAAGGCGACTTGGTTCCCCAAATTTCGTTCTTCTATGTTGAAGCGTTCATTTCCAGTAACAGTTTGAATTTTTAGGTTTCACTCTGTTTTCTCCTATATTGATAGATATATTTGGAACTCTAAATCCAACAGGGTTTGTGCTAGCTTCTTGAAACTTGACACAACAAAGTAGTTTCACGTTCTATCTCTACGTTTTGTTTCCTCATGATGTAGCCCTAAGCAGTGACTGGCGAGAAACACTTTCATGGGAAGGGGTTGCCAAGCGTCCAAAAATTACGAATCTCCAGAAATCTCAGCAAATATTTTTTCACCCAAACTGGATGATACTTTCAGTTAATGGTCAGTACACTAGGGCGACGTGGTTCCTCAAATTTCGTTCTTCTACGTTGAAGTGTTCATTTCCAGTAACAGTTTGAATTTTTAGGTTTCTCTCTGTTTTCTCCTATATTGATAGATGTATTTGGAACTCTAAATCCAACACGGTTTGTGCTAGCTTCTTGAAACTTGACACAACAAAGTAGTTTCACGTTCTATCTCTACATTTTGTTTCCTCTTGATGTAGCCCTAAGCAGTGACTGGCGAGAAACACTTTCATGGGAAGGGGTTGCCAAGCGTCCAAAAATTACGAATCTCCAGAAATCTCAGCAAATATTTTTTCACCCAAACTGGATGATACTTTCAGGTAATGATCAGTACACTAAGGCGACTTGGTTCCCCAAATTTCGTTCTTCTATGTTGAAGCGTTCATTTCCAGTAACAGTTTGAATTTTTAGGTTCCACTCTGTTTTCTCCTATATTGATAGATGTATTTGGAACTCTAAATCCAACACGGTTTGTGCTAGCTTCTTGAAACTTGACACAACAAAGTAGTTTCATGTTCTATCTCTACATTTTGTTTCCTCTTGATGTAGCCCTAAGCAGTGACTGGCGAGAAACACTTTCATGGGAAGGGGTTGCCAAGCTTCCAAAAACTACTAATCTCCAGAAATCTCAGCAAATATTTTTTCACCAAACTGGATGACACTTTCAGGTAATGATCAGTACACTAAGGCGACTTGGTTCCCCAAATTTCGTTCTTCTATGTTGAAGCGTTCATTTCCAGTAACAGTTTGAATTTTTAGGTTTCACTCTGTTTTCTCCTATATTGATAGATGTATTTGGAACACTAAATCCAACACGGTTTGTGCTAGCTTCTTGAAACTTGACACAACAAAGTAGTTTCATGTTCTATCTCTACATTTTGTTTCCTCTTGATGTAGCCCTAAGCAGTGACTGGCGAGAAACACTTTCATGGGAAGGGGTTGCCAAGCTTCCAAAAACTACTAATCTCCAGAAATCTCAGCAAATATTTTTTCACCAAACTGGATGACACTTTCAGGTAATGATCAGTACACTAAGGCGACTTGGTTCCCCAAATTTCGTTCTTCTATGTTGAAGCGTTCATTTCCAGTAACAGTTTGAATTTTTAGGTTTCACTCTGTTTTCTCCTGTATGGATAGATGTATTTGGAACTCTAAATCCAACACGGTTTGTGCTAGGTTCTTGAAACTTGACACAACAAAGTAGTTTCACGTTCTATCTCTTCGTTTTGTTTCCTCTGGATGTAGCCCTAAGCAGTGATTGGCGAGAAACACTTTCATGGGAAGGGTTTGCCAAGTCTCCAAAAATTACGAATCTTCAGAAATCTAAGCAAATATTTTTTCACCCAAACTGGATGATACTTTCAGGTAATGGTCAGTACACTAAGGCGACTTGGTTCCCCAAATTTCATTCTTCTATGTTGAAGCGTTCATTTCCAGTAACAGTTTGAATTTTTAGGTTTCACTCTGTTTTCTCCTATATTGATAGATGTATTTGGAACTCTAAATCCAACACGGTTTGTGCTAGCTTCTTGAAACTTGACACAACAAATTAGTTTCACGTTCTATCTCTACGTTTTGTTTCCTCTTGATGTAGCCCTAAGGAGTGACTGGCGAGAAACACTTTCATGGGAAGGGGTTGCCAAGCTTCCAAAAATTACGAATCTCCAGAAATCTCAGCAAATATTTTTTCACCCAAACTGGATGATACTTTCAGGTAATGATCAGTACACTAAGGCGACTTGGTTCCCCAAATTTCGTTCTTCTATGTTGAAGCGTTCATTTCCAGTAACAGTTTGAATTTTTAGGTTTCACTCTGTTTTCTCCTATATTGATAGATGTATTTGGAACTCTAAATCCAACACGGTTTGTGCTAGCTTCTTGAAACTTGACACAACAAAGTAGTTTCACGTTCTATCTCTACGTTTTGTTTCCTCTTGATGTAGCCCTAAGCAGTGACTGGCGAGAAACACTTTCATGGGAAGGGGTTAGCAAGCTTCCAAAAATTACGAATCTCCAGAAATCTCAGCAAATATTTTTTCACCCAAACTGGATGATACTTTCAGGTAATGATCAGTACACTAAGGCGACTTGGTTCCCCAAATTTCGTTCTTCTATGTTGAAGCGTTCATTTCCAGTAACAGTTTGAATTTTTAGGTTTCACTCTGTTTTCTCCTATATTGATAGATGTATTTGGAACTCTAAATCCAACATGGTTTGTGCTAGCTTCTTGAAACTTGACACAACAAAGTAGTTTCACGTTCTATCTCTACGGTTTGTTTCCTCTGGATGTAGCCCTAAGCAGTGATTGGCGAGAAACACTTTCATGGGAAGAGGTTGCCCAGTCTCCAAAAATTACGAATCTCCAGAAATCTTAGCAAATATTTTTTCACCCAAACTGGATGATACTTTCAGGTAATGATCAGTACACTAAGGCGACTTGGTTCCCCAAATTTCGTTCTTCTATGTTGAAGCGTTCATTTCCAGTAACAGTTTGAATTTTTAGGTTTCACTCTGTTTTCTCCTATATTGATAGATGTATTTGGAACTCTAAATCCAACACGGTTTGCGCTAGCTTCTTGAAACTTGACACAACAAAGTAGTTTCACGTTCTCTTTCTACGTTTTGTTTCCTCTTGATGTAGCCCTAAGCAGTGACTGGCGAGAAACACTTTCATGGGAAGGGGTTGCCAAGCTTCCAAAAACTACGAATCTCCAGAAATATCAGCAAATATTTTTTCACCAAACTGGATGACACTTTCAGGTAATGATCAGTACACTAAGGCGACTTGGTTCCCCAAATTTCGTTCTTCTATGTTGAAGCGTGCATTTCCAGTAACAGTTTGAATTTTTAGGTTTCACTCTGTTTTCTCCTATATTGATAGATGTATTTGGAACTCTAAATCCAACACGGTTTGTGCTAGCTTCTTGAAACTTGACACAACAAAGTAGTTTCACGTTCTATCTCTACGTTTTGTTTCCTCTAGATGTAGCCCTAAGCAGTGACTGGCGAGAAACACTTTCATGGGAAGGGGTTAGCAAGCTTCCAAAAATTACGAATCTCCAGAAATCTCAGCAAATATTTTTTCACCCAAACTGGATGATACTTTCAGGTAATGATCAGTACACTAAGGCAACTTGGTTCCCCAAATTTCGTTCTTCTATGTTGAAGCTTCATTTCCAGTAACAGTTTGAATTTTTAGGTTTCACTCTGTTTTCTCCTATATTGATAGATGTATTTGGAACTCTAAATCCAACACGGTTTGTGCTAGCTTCTTGAAACTTGACACAACAAAGTAGTTTCACGTTCTATCTCTACGTTTTGTTTCCTCTGGATGTAGCCCTAAGCAGTGATTGGCGAGAAACACTTTCATGGGAAGAGGTTGCCCAGTCTCCAAAAATTACGAATCTCCAGAAATCTTAGCAAATATTTTTTCACCCAAACTGGATGATACTTTCAGGTAATGATCAGTACACTAAGGCGACTTGGTTCCCCAAATTTCATTCTTCTATGTTGAAGCGTTCATTTCCAGTAACAGTTTGAATTTTTAGGTTTCACTCTGTTTTCTCCTATATTGATAGATGTATTTGGAACTCTAAATCCAACACGGTTTGTGGTAGCTTCTTGAAACTTGACACAACAAAGTAGTTTCACGTTCTATCTCTACGTTTTGTTTCCTCTTGATGTAGCCCTAAGCAGTGACTGGCGAGAAACACTTTCATGGGAAGGGGTTGCCAAGCTTCCAAAAATTACGAATCTCCAGAAATATCAGCAAATATTTTTTCACCTAAACTGGATGATACTTTCAGGTAATGATCAGTAAACTAAGGCGACTTGGTTCCCCCAATTTCGTTCTTCTATGTTGAAGCGTTCATTTCCAGTAACAGTTTGAATTTTTAGGTTTCACTCTGTTTTCTCCTATATTGATAGATGTATTTGGAACTCTAAATCCAACACGGTTTGTGCTAGCTTCTTGAAACTTGACACAACAAAGTAGTTTCACGTTCTATCTCTACATTTTGTTTCCTCTTGATGTAGCCCTAAGCAGTGACTGGCGAGAAACACTTTCATGGGAAGGGGTTGCCAAGCTTCCAAAAACTACGAATCTCCAGAAATATCAGCAAATATTTTTTCACCAAACTGGATGACACTTTCAGGTAATGATCAGTACACTAAGGCGACTTGGTTCCCCAAATTTCGTTCTTCTATGTTGAAGCGTTCATTTCCAGTAACAGTTTGAATTTTTAGGTTTCACTCTGTTTTCTCCTATATTGATAGATATATTTGGAACTCTAAATCCAACACGGTTTGTGCTAGCTTCTTGAAACTTGACACAACAAAGTAGTTTCACGTTCTATCTCTACGTTTTGTTTCCTCATGATGTAGCCCTAAGCAGTGACTGGCGAGAAACACTTTCATGGGAAGGGGTTGCCAAGCGTCCAAAAATTACGAATCTCCAGAAATCTCAGCAAATATTTTTTCACCCAAACTGGATGATACTTTCAGTTAATGGTCAGTACACTAGGGCGACGTGGTTCCTCAAATTTCGTTCTTCTACGTTGAAGTGTTCATTTCCAGTAACAGTTTGAATTTTTAGGTTTCACTCTGTTTTCTCCTATATTGATAGATGTATTTGGAACTCTAAATCCAACACGGTTTGTGCTAGCTTCTTGAAACTTGACACAACAAAGTAGTTTCACGTTCTATCTCTACATTTTGTTTCCTCTTGATGTAGCCCTAAGCAGTGACTGGCGAGAAACACTTTCATGGGAAGGGGTTGCCAAGCGTCCAAAAATTACGAATCTCCAGAAATCTCAGCAAATATTTTTTCACCCAAACTGGATGATACTTTCAGGTAATGATCAGTACACTAAGGCGACTTGGTTCCCCAAATTTCGTTCTTCTATGTTGAAGCGTTCATTTCCAGTAACAGTTTGAATTTTTAGGTTCCACTCTGTTTTCTCCTATATTGATAGATGTATTTGGAACTCTAAATCCAACACGGTTTGTGCTAGCTTCTTGAAACTTGACACAACAAAGTAGTTTCATGTTCTATCTCTACATTTTGTTTCCTCTTGATGTAGCCCTAAGCAGTGACTGGCGAGAAACACTTTCATGGGAAGGGGTTGCCAAGCTTCCAAAAACTACTAATCTCCAGAAATCTCAGCAAATATTTTTTCACCAAACTGGATGACACTTTCAGGTAATGATCAGTACACTAAGGCGACTTGGTTCCCCAAATTTCGTTCTTCTATGTTGAAGCGTTCATTTCCAGTAACAGTTTGAATTTTTAGGTTTCACTCTGTTTTCTCCTATATTGATAGATGTATTTGGAACACTAAATCCAACACGGTTTGTGCTAGCTTCTTGAAACTTGACACAACAAAGTAGTTTCATGTTCTATCTCTACATTTTGTTTCCTCTTGATGTAGCCCTAAGCAGTGACTGGCGAGAAACACTTTCATGGGAAGGGGTTGCCAAGCTTCCAAAAACTACTAATCTCCAGAAATCTCAGCAAATATTTTTTCACCAAACTGGATGACACTTTCAGGTAATGATCAGTACACTAAGGCGACTTGGTTCCCCAAATTTCGTTCTTCTATGTTGAAGCGTTCATTTCCAGTAACAGTTTGAATTTTTAGGTTTCACTCTGTTTTCTCCTGTATGGATAGATGTATTTGGAACTCTAAATCCAACACGGTTTGTGCTAGCTTCTTGAAACTTGACACAACAAAGTAGTTTCACGTTCTATCTCTTCGTTTTGTTTCCTCTGGATGTAGCCCTAAGCAGTGATTGGCGAGAAACACTTTCATGGGAAGGGTTTGCCAAGTCTCCAAAAATTACGAATCTTCAGAAATCTAAGCAAATATTTTTTCACCCAAACTGGATGATACTTTCAGGTAATGGTCAGTACACTAAGGCGACTTGGTTCCCCAAATTTCATTCTTCTATGTTGAAGCGTTCATTTCCAGTAACAGTTTGAATTTTTAGGTTTCACTCTGTTTTCTCCTATATTGATAGATGTATTTGGAACTCTAAATCCAACACGGTTTGTGCTAGCTTCTTGAAACTTGACACAACAAATTAGTTTCACGTTCTATCTCTACGTTTTGTTTCCTCTTGATGTAGCCCTAAGGAGTGACTGGCGAGAAACACTTTCATGGGAAGGGGTTGCCAAGCTTCCAAAAATTACGAATCTCCAGAAATCTCAGCAAATATTTTTTCACCCAAACTGGATGATACTTTCAGGTAATGATCAGTACACTAAGGCGACTTGGTTCCCCAAATTTCGTTCTTCTATGTTGAAGCGTTCATTTCCAGTAACAGTTTGAATTTTTAGGTTTCACTCTGTTTTCTCCTATATTGATAGATGTATTTGGAACTCTAAATCCAACACGGTTTGTGCTAGCTTCTTGAAACTTGACACAACAAAGTAGTTTCACGTTCTATCTCTACGTTTTGTTTCCTCTTGATGTAGCCCTAAGCAGTGACTGGCGAGAAACACTTTCATGGGAAGGGGTTAGCAAGCTTCCAAAAATTACGAATCTCCAGAAATCTCAGCAAATATTTTTTCACCCAAACTGGATGATACTTTCAGGTAATGATCAGTACACTAAGGCGACTTGGTTCCCCAAATTTCATTCTTCTATGTTGAAGCGTTCATTTCCAGTAACAGTTTGAATTTTTAGGTTTCACTCTGTTTTCTCCTATATTGATAGATGTATTTGGAAATCTAAATCCAACACGGTTTGTGCTAGCTTCTTGAAACTTGACACAACAAAGTAGTTTCACGTTCTATCTCTTCGTTTTGTTTCCTCTGGATGTAGCCCTAAGCAGTGATTGGCGAGAAACACTTTCATGGGAAGGGTTTGCCAAGTCTCCAAAAATTACGAATCTCCAGAAATCTCAGCAAATATTTTTTCACCCAAACTGGATGATACTTTCAGGTAATGATCAGTACACTAAGGCGACTTGGTTCCCCCAATTTCGTTCTTCTATGTTGAAGCGTTCATTTCCAGTAACAGTTTGAATTTTTAGGTTTCACTCTGTTTTCTCCTATATTGATAGATGTATTTGGAACTCTAAATCCAACACGGTTTGTGCTAGCTACTTGAAACTTGACACAACAAAGTAGTTTCACGTTCTATCTCTACATTTTGTTTCCTCTTGATGTAGCCCTAAGCAGTGACGGGCGAGAAACACTTTCATGGGAAGGGGTTGCCAAGCTTCCAAAACTACGAATCTCCAGAAATATCAGCAAATATTTTTTCACCAAACTGGATGACACTTTCAGGTAATGATCAGGACACTAAGGCGACTTGGTTCCCCAAATTTCGTTCTTCTATGTTGAAGCGTTCATTTCCAGTAACAGTTTGAATTTTTAGGTTTCACTCTGTTTTCTCCTATATTGATAGATGTATTTGGAACTCTAAATCCAACACGGTTTGTGCTAGCTTCTTGAAACTTGACACAACAAAGTAGTTTCACGTTCTATCTCTACATTTTGTTTCCTCATGATGTAGCCCTAAGCAGTGACTGGCGAGAAACACTTTCATGAGAAGGGGTTGCCAAGCTTCCAAAAATTACGAATCTCCAGAAATCTCAGCAAATATTTTTTCACCCAAACTGGATGATACTTTCAGTTAATGGTCAGTACACTAGGGCGACGTGGTTCCCCCAATTTCGTTCTTCTACGTTGAAGTGTTCATTTCCAGTAACAGTTTGAATTTTTAGGTTTCACTCTGTTTTCTCCTATATTGATAGATGTATTTGGAACTCTAAATCCAACACGGTTTGTGCTAGCTTCTTGAAACTTGACACAACAAAGTAGTTTCACGTTCTATCTCTACATTTTGTTTCCTCTTGATGTAGCCCTAAGCAGTGACTGGCGAGAAACACTTTCATGGGAAGGGGTTGCCAAGCGTCCAAAAATTACGAATCTCCAGAAATCTCAGCAAATATTTTTTCACCCAAACTGGATGATACTTTCAGGTAATGATCAGTACACTAAGGCGACTTGGTTCCCCAAATTTCGTTCTTCTATGTTGAAGCGTTCATTTCCAGTAACAGTTTGAATTTTTAGGTTTCACTCTGTTTTCTCCTATATTGATAGATGTATTTGGAACTCTAAATCCAACACGGTTTGTGCTAGCTTCTTAAAACTTGACACAACAAAGTAGTTTCATGTTCTATCTCTACATTTTGTTTCCTCTTGATGTAGCCCTAAGCAGTGACTGGCGAGAAACACTTTCATGGGAAGGGGTTGCCAAGCTTCCAAAAACTACTAATCTCCAGAAATATCAGCAAATATTTTTTCACCAAACTGGATGACACTTTCAGGTAATGATCAGTACACTAAGGCGACTTGGTTCCCCAAATTTCGTTCTTCTATGTTGAAGCGTTCATTTCCAGTAACAGTTTGAATTTTTAGGTTTCACTCTGTTTTCTC
This sequence comes from Spermophilus citellus, assembly GCF_964194105.1. NCBI lineage: Eukaryota > Metazoa > Chordata > Mammalia > Rodentia > Sciuridae > Spermophilus > Spermophilus citellus. Next base: position 107,640,110 of record NC_138183.1, read on the forward strand.
CTATATTGATAGATGTATTTGGAACTCTAAATCCAACACGGTTTGTGCTAGCTTCTTGAAACTTGACACAACAAAGTAGTTTCACGTTCTATCTCTACGTTTTGTTTCCTCTTGATGTAGCCCTAAGCAGTGACTGGCGAGAAACACTTTCATGGGAAGGGGTTGCCAAGCTTCCAAAAATTACGAATCTCCAGAAATCTCAGCAAATATTTTTTCACCCAAACTGGATGATACTTTCAGGTAATGATCAGTACACTAAGGCGACTTGGTTCCCCAAATTTCGTTCTTCTATGTTGAAGCGTTCATTTCCAGTAACAGTTTGAATTTTTAGGTTTCACTCTGTTTTCTCCTATATTGATAGATGTATTTGGAACTCTAAATCCAACACGGTTTGTGCTAGCTTCTTGAAACTTGACACAACAAAGTAGTTTCACGTTCTATCTCTACGTTTTGTTTCCTCTTGATGTAGCCCTAAGCAGTGACTGGCGAGAAACACTTTCATGGGAAGGGGTTGCCAAGCTTCCAAAAACTACGAATCTCCAGAAATATCAGCAAATATTTTTTCACCAAACTGGATGACACTTTCAGGTAATGATCAGTATACTAAGGCGACTTGGTTCCCCAAATTTCGTTCTTCTATGTTGAAGCGTGCATTTCCAGTAACAGTTTGAATTTTTAGGTTTCACTCTGTTTTCTCCTATATTGATAGATGTATTTGGAACTCTAAATCCAACACGGTTTGTGCTAGCTTCTTGAAACTTGACACAACAAAGTAGTTTCACGTTCTATCTCTACGTTTTGTTTCCTCTTGATGTAGCCCTAAGCAGTGACTGGCGAGAAACACTTTCATGGGAAGGGGTTAGCAAGCTTCCAAAAATTACGAATCTCCAGAAATCTCAGCAAATATTTTTTCACCCAAACTGGATGATACTTTCAGGTAATGATCAGTACACTAAGGCGACTTGGTTCCCCAAATTTCGTTCTTCTATGTTGAAGCGTTCATTTCCAGTAACAGTTTGAATTTTTAGGTTTCACTCTGTTTTCTCCTATATTGATAGATGTATTTGGAACTCTAAATCCAACACGGTTTGTGCTAGCTTCTTGAAACTTGACACAACAAAGTAGTTTCATGTTCTATCTCTACATTTTGTTTCCTCTTGATGTAGCCCTAAGCAGTGACTGGCGAGAAACACTTTCATGGGAAGGGGTTGCCAAGCTTCCAAAACTACGAATCTCCAGAAATATCAGCAAATATTTTTTCACCAAACTGGATGACACTTTCAGGTAATGATCAGGACACTAAGGCGACTTGGTTCCCCAAATTTCGTTCTTCTATGTTGAAGCGTTCATTTCCAGTAACAGTTTGAATTTTTAGGTTTCACTCTGTTTTCTCCTATATTGATAGATGTATTTGGAACTCTAAATCCAACACGGTTTGTGCTAGCTTCTTGAAACTTGACACAACAAAGTAGTTTCACGTTCTATCTCTACATTTTGTTTCCTCATGATGTAGCCCTAAGCAGTGACTGGCGAGAAACACTTTCATGAGAAGGGGTTGCCAAGCTTCCAAAAATTACGAATCTCCAGAAATCTCAGCAAATATTTTTTCACCCAAACTGGATGATACTTTCAGTTAATGGTCAGTACACTAGGGCGACGTGGTTCCCCCAATTTCGTTCTTCTACGTTGAAGTGTTCATTTCCAGTAACAGTTTGAATTTTTAGGTTTCACTCTGTTTTCTCCTATATTGATAGATGTATTTGGAACTCTAAATCCAACACGGTTTGTGCTAGCTTCTTGAAACTTGACACAACAAAGTAGTTTCACGTTCTATCTCTACGTTTTGTTTCCTCTTGATGTAGCCCTAAGCAGTGACTGGCGAGAAACACTTTCATGGGAAGGGGTTAGCAAGCTTCCAAAAATTACGAATCTCCAGAAATCTCAGCAAATATTTTTTCACCCAAACTGGATGATACTTTCAGGTAATGATCAGTACACTAAGGCGACTTGGTTCCCCAAATTTCGTTCTTCTATGTTGAAGCGTTCATTTCCAGTAACAGTTTGAATTTTTAGGTTTCACTCTGTTTTCTCCTATATTGATAGATGTATTTGGAACTCTAAATCCAACACGGTTTGTGCTAGCTTCTTGAAACTTGACACAACAAAGTAGTTTCACGTTCTATCTCTACGTTTTGTTTCCTCTTGATGTAGCCCTAAGCAGTGACTGGCGAGAAACACTTTCATGGGAAGGGGTTGCCAAGCTTCCAAAACTACGAATCTCCAGAAATATCAGCAAATATTTTTTCACCAAACTGGATGACACTTTCAGGTAATGATCAGGACACTAAGGCGACTTGGTTCCCCAAATTTCGTTCTTCTATGTTGAAGCGTTCATTTCCAGTAACAGTTTGAATTTTTAGGTTTCACTCTGTTTTCTCCTATATTGATAGATGTATTTGGAACTCTAAATCCAACACGGTTTGTGCTAGCTTCTTGAAACTTGACACAACAAAGTAGTTTCACGTTCTATCTCTATGTTTTGTTTCCTCTTGATGTAGCCCTAAGCAGTGACTGGCGAGAAACACTTTCATGGGAGAGGTTGCCCAGTCTCCAAAAATTACGAATCTCCAGGAATCTCAGCAAATATTTTTTCACCCAAACTGGATGATACTTTCAGGTAATGATCAGTACACTAAGGCGACTTGGTTCCCCAAATTTCATTCTTCTACGTTGAAGTGTTCATTTCCAGTAACAGTTTGAATTTTTAGGTTTCACTCTGTTTTCTCCTATATTGATAGATGTATTTGGAAATCTAAATCCAACACGGTTTGTGCTAGCTTCTTGAAACTTGACACAACAAAGTAGTTTCACGTTCTATCTCTTCGTTTTGTTTCCTCTGGATGTAGCCCTAAGCAGTGATTGGCGAGAAACACTTTCATGGGAAGGGTTTGCCAAGTCTCCAAAAATTACGAATCTCCAGAAATCTCAGCAAATATTTTTTCACCCAAACTGGATGATACTTTCAGGTAATGATCAGTACACTAAGGCGACTTGGTTCCCCAAATTTCGTTCTTCTATGTTGAAGCGTTCATTTCCAGTAACAGTTTGAATTTTTAGGTTTCACTCTGTTTTCTCCTATATTGATAGATGTATTTGGAACTCTAAATCCAACACGGTTTGTGCTAGCTACTTGAAACTTGACACAACAAAGTAGTTTCACGTTCTATCTCTACGTTTTGTTTCCTCTTGATGTAGCCCTAAGCAGTGACGGGCGAGAAACACTTTCATGGGAAGGGGTTGCCAAGCTTCCAAAAACTACGAATCTCCAGAAATATCAGCAAATATTTTTTCACCAAACTGGATGACACTTTCAGGTAATGATCAGTATACTAAGGCGACTTGGTTCCCCAAATTTCGTTCTTCTATGTTGAAGCGTTCATTTCCAGTAACAGTTTGAATTTTTAGGTTTCACTCTGTTTTCTCCTATATTGATAGATGTATTTGGAACTCTAAATCCAACACGGTTTGTGCTAGCTTCTTGAAACTTGACACAACAAAGTAGTTTCACGTTCTATCTCTACATTTTGTTTCCTCATGATGTAGCCCTAAGCAGTGACTGGCGAGAAACACTTTCATGGGAAGGGGTTGCCAAGCTTCCAAAAATTACGAATCTCCAGAAATCTCAGCAAATATTTTTTCACCCAAACTGGATGATACTTTCAGGTAATGATCAGTACACTAAGGCGACTTGGTTCCCCAAATTTCGTTCTTCTATGTTGAAGCGTTCATTTCCAGTAACAGTTTGAATTTTTAGGTTTCACTCTGTTTTCTCCTATATTGATAGATGTATTTGGAACTCTAAATCCAACACGGATTGTGCTAGCTTCTTGAAACTTGACACAACAAAGTAGTTTCACGTTCTATCTCTACGTTTTGTTTCCTCTGGATGTAGCCCTAAGCAGTGATTGGCGAGAAACACTTTCATGGGAAGAGGTTGCCCAGTCTCCAAAAATTACGAATCTCCAGAAATCTTAGCAAATATTTTTTCACCCAAACTGGATGATACTTTCAGGTAATGATCAGTACACTAAGGCGACTTGGTTCCCCCAATTTCGTTCTTCTATGTTGAAGCGTTCATTTCCAGTAACAGTTTGAATTTTTAGGTTTCACTCTGTTTTCTCCTATATTGATAGATGTATTTGGAACTCTAAATCCAACACGGTTTGTGCTAGCTTCTTGAAACTTGACACAACAAAGTAGTTTCACGTTCTATCTCTACATTTTGTTTCCTCTTGATGTAGCCCTAAGCAGTGACTGGCGAGAAACACTTTCATGGGAAGGGGTTGCCAAGCTTCCAAAAACTACGAATCTCCAGAAATATCAGCAAATATTTTTTCACCAAACTGGATGACACTTTCAGGTAATGATCAGTACACTAAGGCGACTTGGTTCCCCAAATTTCGTTCTTCTATGTTGAAGCGTTCATTTCCAGTAACAGTTTGAATTTTTAGGTTTCACTCTGTTTTCTCCTATATTGATAGATGTATTTGGAACTCTAAATCCAACACGGTTTGTGCTAGCTTCTTGAAACTTGACACAACAAAGTAGTTTCACGTTCTATCTCTACGTTTTGTTTCCTCATGATGTAGCCCTAAGCAGTGACTGGCGAGAAACACTTTCATGGGAAGGGGTTGCCAAGCTTCCAAAAATTACGAATCTCCAGAAATCTCAGCAAATATTTTTTCACCCAAACTGGATGATACTTTCAGTTAATGGTCAGTACACTAGGGCGACGTGGTTCCTCAAATTTCGTTCTTCTACGTTGAAGTGTTCATTTCCAGTAACAGTTTGAATTTTTAGGTTTCACTCTGTTTTCTCCTATAATGATAGATGTATTTGGAACTCTAAATCCAACACGGTTTGTGCTAGCTTCTTGAAACTTGACACAACAAAGTAGTTTCACGTTCTATCTCTACATTTTGTTTCCTCTTGATGTAGCCCTAAGCAGTGACTGGCGAGAAACACTTTCATGGGAAGGGGTTGCCAAGCGTCCAAAAATTACGAATCTCCAGAAATCTCAGCAAATATTTTTTCACCCAAACTGGATGATACTTTCAGGTAATGATCAGTACACTAAGGCGACTTGGTTCCCCAAATTTCGTTCTTCTATGTTGAAGCGTTCATTTCCAGTAACAGTTTGAATTTTTAGGTTTCACTCTGTTTTCTCCTATATTGATAGATGTATTTGGAACTCTAAATCCAACACGGTTTGTGCTAGCTTCTTGAAACTTGACACAACAAAGTAGTTTCACGTTCTATCTCTACATTTTGTTTCCTCTTGATGTAGCCCTAAGCAGTGACTGGCGAGAAACACTTTCATGGGAAGGGGTTGCCAAGCTTCCAAAAACTACTAATCTCCAGAAATATCAGCAAATATTTTTTCACCAAACTGGATGACACTTTCAGGTAATGATCAGTACACTAAGGCGACTTGGTTCCCCAAATTTCGTTCTTCTATGTTGAAGCGTTCATTTCCAGTAACAGTTTGAATTTTTAGGTTTCACTCTGTTTTCTCCTATATTGATAGATGTATTTGGAACACTAAATCCAACACGGTTTGTGCTAGCTTCTTGAAATTTGACACAACAAAGTAGTTTCACGTTCTATCTCTACGTTTTGTTTCCTCTTGATGTAACCCTAAGCAGGGACTGGCGAGAAACACTTTCATGGGAAGGGGTTGCCAAGCTTCCAAAACTACGAATCTCCAGAAATCTCAGCAAATACTTTTTTCACCCAAACTGGATGATACTTTCAGGTAATGATCAGGACACTAAGGCGACTTGGTTCCCCAAATTTCGTTCTTCTATGTTGAAGCGTTCATTTCCAGTAACAGTTTGAATTTTTAGGTTTCACTCTGTTTTCTCCTATATTGATAGATGTATTTGGAACTCTAAATCCAACACGGTTTGTGCTAGCTTCTTGAAACTTGACACAACAAAGTAGTTTCACGTTCTATCTCTACATTTTGTTTCCTCATGATGTAGCCCTAAGCAGTGACTGGCGAGAAACACTTTCATGAGAAGGGGTTGCCAAGCTTCCAAAAATTACGAATCTCCAGAAATCTCAGCAAATATTTTTTCACCCAAACTGGATGATACTTTCAGGTAATGATCAGTACACTAGGGCGACGTGGTTCCCCCAATTTCGTTCTTCTACGTTGAAGTGTTCATTTCCAGTAACAGTTTGAATTTTTAGGTTTCACTCTGTTTTCTCCTATATTGATAGATGTATTTGGAACTCTAAATCCAACACGGTTTGTGCTAGCTTCTTGAAACTTGACACAACAAAGTAGTTTCACGTTCTATCTCTACGTTTTGTTTCCTCTTGATGTAGCCCTAAGCAGTGACTGGCGAGAAACACTTTCATGGGAAGGGGTTAGCAAGCTTCCAAAAATTACGAATCTCCAGAAATCTCAGCAAATATTTTTTCACCCAAACTGGATGATACTTTCAGGTAATGATCAGTACACTAAGGCGACTTGGTTCCCCAAATTTCGTTCTTCTATGTTGAAGCGTTCATTTCCAGTAACAGTTTGAATTTTTAGGTTTCACTCTGTTTTCTCCTGTATCGATAGATGTATTTGGAACTCTAACTCCAACACGGTTTGTGCTAGCTTCTTGAAACTTGACACAACAAAGTAGTTTCACGTTCTATCTCTATGTTTTGTTTCCTCTTGATGTAGCCCTAAGCAGTGACTGGCGAGAAACACTTTCATGGGAGAGGTTGCCCAGTCTCCAAAAACTACGAATCTCCAGGAATCTCAGCAAATATTTTTTCACCCAAACTGGATGATACTTTCAGGTAATGATCAGTACACTAAGGCGACTTGGTTCCCCAAATTTCATTCTTCTATGTTGAAGCGTTCATTTCCAGTAACAGTTTGAATTTTTAGGTTTCACTCTGTTTTCTCCTATATTGATAGATGTATTTGGAACTCTAAATCCAACACGGTTTGTGCTAGCTTCTTGAAACTTGACACAACAAAGTAGTTTCACGTTCTATCTCTACATTTTGTTTCCTCATGATGTAGCCCTAAGCAGTGATTGGCGAGAAACACTTTCATGGGAAGGGGTTGCCAAGCTTCCAAAAATTACGAATCTCCAGAAATATCAGCAAATATTTTTTCACCAAACTGGATGATACTTTCAGTTAATGGTCAGTACACTAGGGCGACGTGGTTCCCCCAATTTCGTTCTTCTACGTTGAAGTGTTCATTTCCAGTAACAGTTTGAATTTTTAGGTTTCACTCTGTTTTCTCCTATATTGATAGATGTATTTGGAACTCTAAATCCAACACGGTTTGTGCTAGCTTCTTGAAACTTGACACAACAAAGTAGTTTCACGTTCTATCTCTACATTTTGTTTCCTCTTGATGTAGCCCTAAGCAGTGACTGGCGAGAAACACTTTCATGGGAAGGGGTTGCCAAGCGTCCAAAAATTACGAATCTCCAGAAATCTCAGCAAATATTTTTTCACCCAAACTGGATGATACTTTCAGGTAATGATCAGTACACTAAGGCGACTTGGTTCCCCAAATTTCGTTCTTCTATGTTGAAGCGTTCATTTCCAGTAACAGTTTGAATTTTTAGGTTTCACTCTGTTTTCTCCTATATTGATAGATGTATTTGGAACTCTAAATCCAACACGGTTTGTGCTAGCTTCTTGAAACTTGACACAACAAAGTAGTTTCACGTTCTATCTCTACGTTTTGTTTCCTCTTGATGTAGCCCTAAGCAGTGACTGGCGAGAAACACTTTCATGGGAAGGGGTTGCCAAGCTTCCAAAAACTACGAATCTCCAGAAATATCAGCAAATATTTTTTCACCAAACTGGATGACACTTTCAGGTAATGATCAGTATACTAAGGCGACTTGGTTCCCCAAATTTCGTTCTTCTATGTTGAAGCGTGCATTTCCAGTAACAGTTTGAATTTTTAGGTTTCACTCTGTTTTCTCCTATATTGATAGATGTATTTGGAACTCTAAATCCAACACGGTTTGTGCTAGCTTCTTGAAACTTGACACAACAAAGTAGTTTCACGTTCTATCTCTACGTTTTGTTTCCTCTTGATGTAGCCCTAAGAAGTGACTGGCGAGAAACACTTTCATGGGAAGGGGTTAGCAAGCTTCCAAAAATTACGAATCTCCAGAAATCTCAGCAAATATTTTTTCACCCAAACTGGATGATACTTTCAGGTAATGATCAGTACACTAAGGCGACTTGGTTCCCCAAATTTCGTTCTTCTATGTTGAAGCGTTCATTTCCAGTAACAGTTTGAATTTTTAGGTTTCACTCTGTTTTCTCCTATATTGATAGATGTATTTGGAACTCTAAATCCAACACGGTTTGTGCTAGCTTCTTGAAACTTGACACAACAAAGTAGTTTCACGTTCTATCTCTACGTTTTGTTTCCTCTGGATGTAGCCCTAAGCAGTGATTGGCGAGAAACACTTTCATGGGAAGAGGTTGCCCAGTCTCCAAAAATTACGAATCTCCAGAAATCTTAGCAAATATTTTTTCACCCAAACTGGATGATACTTTCAGGTAATGATCAGTACACTAAGGCGACTTGGTTCCCCCAATTTCGTTCTTCTATGTTGAAGCGTTCATTTCCAGTAACAGTTTGAATTTTTAGGTTTCACTCTGTTTTCTCCTATATTGATAGATGTATTTGGAACTCTAAATCCAACACGGTTTGTGCTAGCTTCTTGAAACTTGACACAACAAAGTAGTTTCACGTTCTATCTCTACATTTTGTTTCCTCTTGATGTAGCCCTAAGCAGTGACTGGCGAGAAACACTTTCATGGGAAGGGGTTGCCAAGCTTCCAAAAACTACGAATCTCCAGAAATATCAGCAAATATTTTTTCACCAAACTGGATGACACTTTCAGGTAATGATCAGTACACTAAGGCGACTTGGTTCCCCAAATTTCGTTCTTCTATGTTGAAGCGTTCATTTCCAGTAACAGTTTGAATTTTTAGGTTTCACTCTGTTTTCTCCTATATTGATAGATGTATTTGGAACTCTAAATCCAACACGGTTTGTGCTAGCTTCTTGAAACTTGACACAACAAAGTAGTTTCACGTTCTATCTCTACGTTTTGTTTCCTCATGATGTAGCCCTAAGCAGTGACTGGCGAGAAACACTTTCATGGGAAGGGGTTGCCAAGCTTCCAAAAATTACGAATCTCCAGAAATCTCAGCAAATATTTTTTCACCCAAACTGGATGATACTTTCAGTTAATGGTCAGTACACTAGGGCGACGTGGTTCCTCAAATTTCGTTCTTCTACGTTGAAGTGTTCATTTCCAGTAACAGTTTGAATTTTTAGGTTTCACTCTGTTTTCTCCTATAATGATAGATGTATTTGGAACTCTAAATCCAACACGGTTTGTGCTAGCTTCTTGAAACTTGACACAACAAAGTAGTTTCACGTTCTATCTCTACATTTTGTTTCCTCTTGATGTAGCCCTAAGCAGTGACTGGCGAGAAACACTTTCATGGGAAGGGGTTGCCAAGCGTCCAAAAATTACGAATCTCCAGAAATCTCAGCAAATATTTTTTCACCCAAACTGGATGATACTTTCAGGTAATGATCAGTACACTAAGGCGACTTGGTTCCCCAAATTTCGTTCTTCTATGTTGAAGCGTTCATTTCCAGTAACAGTTTGAATTTTTAGGTTTCACTCTGTTTTCTCCTATATTGATAGATGTATTTGGAACTCTAAATCCAACACGGTTTGTGCTAGCTTCTTGAAACTTGACACAACAAAGTAGTTTCATGTTCTATCTCTACATTTTGTTTCCTCTTGATGTAGCCCTAAGCAGTGACTGGCGAGAAACACTTTCATGGGAAGGGGTTGCCAAGCTTCCAAAAACTACTAATCTCCAGAAATATCAGCAAATATTTTTTCACCAAACTGGATGACACTTTCAGGTAATGATCAGTACACTAAGGCGACTTGGTTCCCCAAATTTCGTTCTTCTATGTTGAAGCGTTCATTTCCAGTAACAGTTTGAATTTTTAGGTTTCACTCTGTTTTCTCCTATATTGATAGATGTATTTGGAACACTAAATCCAACACGGTTTGTGCTAGCTTCTTGAAATTTGACACAACAAAGTAGTTTCACGTTCTATCTATACATTTTGTTTCCTCTTGATGTAACCCTAAGCAGGGACTGGCGAGAAACACTTTCATGGGAAGGGGTTGCCAAGCTTCCAAAAATAACGAATCTCCAGAAATCTCAGCAAATACTTTTTTCACCCAAACTGGATGATACTTTCAGGTAATGATCAGTACACTAAGGCGACTTGGTTCCCCAAATTTCGTTCTTCTATGTTGAAGCGTTCATTTCCAGTAACAGTTTGAATTTTTAGGTTTCACTCTGTTTTCTCCTATATTGATAGATGTATTTGGAACTCTAAATCCAACACGGTTTGTGCTAGCTTCTTGAAACTTGACACAACAAAGTAGTTTCAAGTTCTCTTTCTACGTTTTGTTTCCTCTTAATGTAGCCCTAAGCAGTGACTGGCGAGAAACCCTTTCATGGAACGGGGTTGCCAAGCTTCCAAAAATTACGAAACTCCAGAAATCTCAGCAAATAATTTTTCACCCAAACTGGATGATACTTTCAGGTAATGATCAGTACACTAAGGCGACTTGGTTCCCCAAATTTCGATCTTCTATGTTGAAGCGTTCATTTCCAGTAACAGTTTGAATTTTTAGGTTTCACTCTGTTTTCTCCTATATTAATAGATGTATTTGGAAATCTAAATCCAACACGGTTTGTGCTAGCTTCTTGAAACTTGACACAACAAAGTAGTTTCACGTTCTATCTCTACGTTTTGTTTCCTCTTGATGTAGCCCTAAGCAGTGACTGGCGAGAAACACTTTCATGGGAAGGGGTTGCCAAGCTTCCAAAAATTACGAATCTCCAGAAATCTCAGCAAATATTTTTTCACCCAAACTGGATGATACTTTCAGGTAATGATCAGTACACTAAGGCGACTTGGTTCCCCAAATTTTGTTCTTCTATGTTGAAGCGTTCATTTCCAGTAACAGTTTGAATTTTTAGGTTTCACTCTGTTTTCTCCTGTATCGATAGATGTATTTGGAACTCTAACTCCAACACGGTTTGTGCTAGCTTCTTGAAACTTGACACAACAAAGTAGTTTCACGTTCTATCTCTATGTTTTGTTTCCTCTTGATGTAGCCCTAAGCAGTGACTGGCGAGAAACACTTTCATGGGAGAGGTTGCCCAGTCTCCAAAAACTACGAATCTCCAGGAATCTCAGCAAATATTTTTTCACCCAAACTGGATGATACTTTCAGGTAATGATCAGTACACTAAGGCGACTTGGTTCCCCAAATTTCATTCTTCTATGTTGAAGCGTTCATTTCCAGTAACAGTTTGAATTTTTAGGTTTCACTCTGTTTTCTCCTATATTGATAGATGTATTTGGAAATCTAAATCCAACACGGTTTGTGCTAGCTTCTTGAAACTTGACACAACAAAGTAGTTTCACGTTCTATCTCTTCGTTTTGTTTCCTCTGGAAGTAGCCCTAAGCAGTGATTGGCGAGAAACACTTTCATGGGAAGGGGTTGCCAAGCTTCCAAAAACTACGAATCTCCAGAAATATCAGCAAATATTTTTTCACCAAACTGGATGACACTTTCAGGTAATGATCAGTACACTAAGGCGACTTGGTTCCCCAAATTTCGTTCTTCTATGTTGAAGCGTTCATTTCCAGTAACAGTTTGAATTTTTAGGTTTCACTCTGTTTTCTCCTATATTGATAGATGTATTTGGAACTGTAAATCCAACACGGTTTGTGCTAGCTTCTTGAAACTTGACACAACAAAGTAGTTTCACGTTCTATCTCTACGTTTTGTTTCCTCATGATGTAGCCCTAAGCAGTGACTGGCGAGAAACACTTTCATGAGAAGGGGTTGCCAAGTTTCCAAAAATTACGAATCTCCAGAAATCTCAGCAAATATTTTTTCACCCAAACTGGATGATACTTTCAGTTAATGGTCAGTACACTAGGGCGACGTGGTTCCCCAAATTTCGTTCTTCTACGTTGAAGTGTTCATTTCCAGTAACAGTTTGAATTTTTAGGTTTCACTCTGTTTTCTCCTATATTGATAGATGTATTTGGAACTCTAAATCCAACACGGTTTGTGCTAGCTTCTTGAAACTTGACACAACAAAGTAGTTTCACGTTCTATCTCTACATTTTGTTTCCTCTTGATGTAGCCCTAAGCAGTGACTGGCGAGAAACACTTTCATGGGAAGGGGTTGCCAAGCGTCCAAAAATTACGAATCTCCAGAAATCTCAGCAAATATTTTTTCACCCAAACTGGATGATACTTTCAGGTAATGATCAGTACACTAAGGCGACTTGGTTCCCCAAATTTCGTTCTTCTATGTTGAAGCGTTCATTTCCAGTAACAGTTTGAATTTTTAGGTTTCACTCTGTTTTCTCCTATATTGATAGATGTATTTGGAACTCTAAATCCAACACGGTTTGTGCTAGCTTCTTGAAACTTGACACAACAAAGTAGTTTCATGTTCTATCTCTACATTTTGTTTCCTCTTGATGTAGCCCTAAGCAGTGACTGGCGAGAAACACGTTCATGGGAAGGGGTTGCCAAGCTTCCAAAAATTACGAATCTCCAGAAATCTCAGCAAATATTTTTTCACCCAAACTGGATGATACTTTCAGGTAATGATCAGTACACTAAGGCGACTTGGTTCCCCAAATTTCGTTCTTCTATGTTGAAGCGTTCATTTCCAGTAACAGTTTGAATTTTTAGGTTTCACTCTGTTTTCTCCTATATTGATAGATGTATTTGGAACTCTAAATCCAACACGGTTTGTGCTAGCTTCTTGAAACTTGACACAACAAATTAGTTTCACGTTCTATCTCTACGTTTTGTTTCCTCTGGATGTAGCCCTAAGCAGTGATTGGCGAGAAACACTTTCATGGGAAGAGGTTGCCCAGTCTCCAAAAATTACGAATCTCCAGAAATCTTAGCAAATATTTTTTCACCCAAACTGGATGATACTTTCAGGTAATGATCAGTACACTAAGGCGACTTGGTTCCCCAAATTTCATTCTTCTATGTTGAAGCGTTCATTTCCAGTAACAGTTTGAATTTTTAGGTTTCACTCTGTTTTCTCCTATATTGATAGATGTATTTGGAACTCTAAATCCAACACGGTTTGCGCTAGCTTCTTGAAACTTGACACAACAAAGTAGTTTCACGTTCTATCTCTACGTTTTGTTTCCTCTTGATGTAGCCCTAAGCAGTGACTGGCGAGAAACACTTTCATGGGAAGGGGTTGCCAAGCTTCCAAAAACTACGAATCTCCAGAAATATCAGCAAATATTTTTTCACCAAACTGGATGACACTTTCAGGTAATGATCAGTACACTAAGGCGACTTGGTTCCCCAAATTTCGTTCTTCTATGTTGAAGCGTTCATTTCCAGTAACAGTTTGAATTTTTAGGTTTCACTCTGTTTTCTCCTATATTGATAGATGTATTTGGAACACTAAATCCAACACGGTTTGTGCTAGCTTCTTGAAACTTGACACAACAAAGTAGTTTCACGTTCTATCTCTACATTTTGTTTCCTCTTGATGTAACCCTAAGCAGTGACTGGCGAGAAACACTTTCATGGGAAGGGGTTGCCAAGCTTCCAAAAATAACGAATCTCCAGAAATCTCAGCAAATATTTTTCACCCAAACTGGATGATACTTTCAGTTAATGGTCAGTACCCTAGGGCGACGTGGTTCCCCAAATTTCGTTCTTCTACGTTGAAGCGTTCATTTCCAGTAACAGTTTGAGTTTTTAGGTTTCACTCTGTTTTCTCCTATATTGATAGATGTATTTGGAACTCTAAATCCAACACGGTTTGTGCTAGCTTCTTGAAACTTGACACAACAAAGTAGTTTCACGTTCTATCTCTACATTTTTTTTCCTCTTGATGTAGCCCTAAGCAGTGACTGGCGAGAAACACTTTCATGGGAAGGGGTTGCCAAGCTTCCAAAAACTACGAATCTCCAGAAATATCAGCAAATATTTTTTCACCCAAACTGGATGATACTTTCAGGTAATGATCAGTACACTAAGGCGACTTGGTTCCCCAAATTTCGTTGTTCTATGTTGAAGCGTTCATTTCCAGTAACAGTTTGAATTTTTACGTTTCACTCTGTTTTCTCCTATATTGATAGATGTATTTGGAACTCTAAATCCAACACGGTTTGTGCTAGCTTCTTGAAACTTGACACAACAAAGTAGTTTCACATTCTATCTCTACGTTTTGTTTCCTCTGGATGTAGCCCTAAGCAGTGATTGGCGAGAAACACTTTCATGGGAAGAGGTTGCCCAGTCTCCAAAAATTACGAATCTCCAGAAATCTTAGCAAATATTTTTTCACCCAAACTGGATGATACTTTCAGGTAATGATCAGTACACTAAGGCGACTTGGTTCCCCAAATTTCATTCTTCTATGTTGAAGCGTTCATTTCCAGTAACAGTTTGAATTTTTAGGTTTCACTCTGTTTTCTCCTATATTGATAGATGTATTTGGAACTCTAAATCCAACACGGTTTGTGCTAGCTTCTTGAAACCTGACACAACAAAGTAGTTTCACGTTCTATCTCTACATTTTGTTTCCTCTTGATGTAGCCCTAAGCAGTGACTGGCGAGAAACACTTTCATGGGAAGGGGTTGCCAAGCTTCCAAAAACTACGAATCTCCAGAAATATCAGCAAATATTTTTTCAACAAAATGGATGACACTTTCAGGTAATGATCAGTACACTAAGGTGACTTGGTTCCCCAAATTTCGTTCTTCTATGTTGAAGCGTGCATTTCCAGTAACAGTTTGAATTTTTAGGTTTCACTCTGTTTTCTCCTATATTGATAGATGTATTTGGAACTCTAAATCCAACACGGTTTGTGCTAGCTTCTTGAAACTTGACACAACAAAGGAGTTTCACGTTCTATCTCTACGTTTTGTTTCCTCTTGATGTAGCCCTAAGCAGTGACTGGCGAGAAACACTTTCATGGGAAGGGGTTAGCAAGCTTCCAAAAATTACGAATCTCCAGAAATCTCAGCAAATATTTTTTCACCCAAACTGGATGATACTTTCAGGTAATGATCAGTACACTAAGGCGACTTGGTTCCCCAAATTTCGTTCTTCTATGTTGAAGCGTTCATTTCCAGTAACAGTTTGAATTTTTAGGTTTCACTCTGTTTTCTCCTATATTGATAGATGTATTTGGAACTCTAAATCCAACACGGTTTGTGCTAGCTTCTTGAAACTTGACACAACAAAGTAGTTTCACGTTCTATCTCTACGTTTTGTTTCCTCTTGATGTAGCCCTAAGCAGTGACTGGCGAGAAACACTTTCATGGGAAGGGGTTGCCAAGCTTCCAAAAATTACGAATCTCCAGAAATATCAGCAAATATTTTTTCACCTAAACTGGATGATACTTTCAGGTAATGATCAGTACACTAAGGCGACTTAGTTCCCCAATTTCGTTCTTCTATGTTGAAGCGTTCATTTCCAGTAACAGTTTGAATTTTTAGGTTTCACTCTGTTTTCTCCTATATTGATAGATGTATTTGAACACTAAATCCAACACGGTTTGTGCTAGCTTCTTGAAACTTGACACAACAAAGTAGTTTCACGTTCTATCTATACATTTTGTTTCCTCTTGATGTAACCCTAAGCAGTGACTGGCGAGAAACACGTTCATGGGAAGGGGTTGCCAAGCTTCCAAAAATAACGAATCTCCAGAAATCTCAGCAAATATCTTTTCACCCAAACTGGATGATACTTTCAGGTAATGATCAGTACACTAAGGCGACTTGGTTCCCCAAATTTCGTTCTTCTATGTTGAAGCGTTCATTTCCAGTAACAGTTTGAATTTTTAGGTTTCACTCTGTTTTCTCCTATATTGATAGATGTATTTGGAACTCTAAATCCAACACGGTTTGTGCTAGCTTCTTGAAACTTGACACAACAAAGTAGTTTCACGTTCTCTCTCTACGTTTTGTTTCCTCTTAATGTAGCCCTAAGCAGTGACTGGCGAGAAACCCTTTCATGGAACGGGGTTGCCAAGCTTCCAAAAATTACGAATCTCCAGAAATCTCAGCAAATAATTTTTCACCCAAACTGGATGATACTTTCAGGTAATGATCAGTACACTAAGGCGACTTGGTTTCCCAAATTTCGATCTTCTATGTTGAAGCGTTCATTTCCAGTAACAGTTTGAGTTTTTAGGTTTCACTCTGCTTTCTCCTATATTAATAGATGTATTTGGAAATCTAAATCCAACACGGTTTGTGCTAGCTTCTTGAAACTTGACACAACAAAATAGTTTCACGTTCTATCTCTACGTTTTGTTTCCTCTTGATGTAGCCCTAAGCAGTGACTGGCGAGAAACACTTTCATGGGAAGGGGTTGCCAAGCTTCCAAAAACTACGAATCTCCAGAAATATCAGCAAATATTTTTTCACCAAACTGGATGACACTTTCAGGTAATGATCAGTACACTAAGGCGACTTGGTTCCCCAAATTTCGTTCTTCTATGTTGAAGCGTTCATTTCCAGTAACAGTTTGAATTTTTAGGTTTCACTCTGTTTTCTCCTATATTGATAGATGTATTTGGAACTCTAAATCCAACACGGTTTGTGCTAGCTTCTTGAAACCTGACACAACAAAGTAGTTTCACGTTCTATCTCTACGTTTTGTTTCCTCTTGATGTAGCCCTAAGCAGTGACTGGCGAGAAACACTTTCATGGGAAGGGGTTGCCAAGCTTCCAAAAACTACGAATCTCCAGAAATATCAGCAAATATTTTTTCACCAAACTGGATGACACTTTCAGGTAATGATCAGTACACTAAGGCGACTTGGTTCCCCAAATTTCGTTCTTCTATGTTGAAGCGTTCATTTCCAGTAACAGTTTGAATTTTTAGGTTTCACTCTGTTTTCTCCTATATTGATAGATGTATTTGGAACTCTAAATCCAACACGGTTTGTGCTAGCTTCTTGAAACTTGACACAACAAAGTAGTTTCACGTTCTATCTCTACGTTTTGTTTCCTCTTGATGTAGCCCTAAGCAGTGACTGGCGAGAAACACTTTCATGGGAAGGGGTTAGCAAGCTTCCAAAAATTACGAATCTCCAGAAATCTCAGCAAATATTTTTTCACCCAAACTGGATGATACTTTCAGGTAATGATCAGTACACTAAGGCGACTTGGTTCCCCAAATTTCATTCTTCTATGTTGAAGCGTTCATTTCCAGTAACAGTTTGAATTTTTAGGTTTCACTCTGTTTTCTCCTATATTGATAGATGTATTTGGAACTCTAAATCCAACACGGTTTGTGCTAGCTTCTTGAAACTTGACACAACAAAGTAGTTTCACGTTCTATCTCTACGTTTTGTTTCCTCTGGATGTAGCCCTAAGCAGTGATTGGCGAGAAACACTTTCATGGGAAGAGGTTGCCCAGTCTCCAAAAATTACGAATCTCCAGAAATCTTAGCAAATATTTTTTCACCCAAACTGGATGATACTTTCAGGTAATGATCAGTACACTAAGGCGACTTGGTTCCCCAAATTTCATTCTTCTATGTTGAAGCGTTCATTTCCAGTAACAGTTTGAATTTTAAGGTTTCACTCTGTTTTCTCCTATATTGATAGATGTATTTGGAACTCTAAATCCAACACGGTTTGTGGTAGCTTCTTGAAACTTGACACAACAAATTAGTTTCACGTTCTATCTCTACGTTTTGTTTCCTCTTGATGTAGCCCTAAGCAGTGACTGGCGAGAAACACTTTCATGGGAAGGGGTTGCCAAGCTTCCAAAAACTACGAATCTCCAGAAATATCAGCAAATATTTTTTCACCAAACTGGATGACACTTTCAGGTAATGATCAGTACACTAAGGCGACTTGGTTCCCCAAATTTCGTTCTTCTATGTTGAAGCGTTCATTTCCAGTAACAGTTTGAATTTTTAGGTTTCACTCTGTTTTCTCCTATATTGATAGATGTATTTGGAACACTAAATCCAACACGGTTTGTGCTAGCTTCTTGAAACTTGACACAACAAAGTAGTTTCACGTTCTATCTATACATTTTGTTTCCTCTTGATGTAACCCTAAGCAGTGACTGGCGAGAAACACTTTCATGGGAAGGGGTTGCCAAGCTTGCAAAAATAACGAATCTCCAGAAATATCAGCAAATATTTTTTCACCAAACTGGATGACACTTTCAGGTAATGATCAGTACACTAAGGCGACTTGGTTCCCCAAATTTCGTTCTTCTATGTTGAAGCGTTCATTTCCAGTAACAGTTTGAATTTTTAGGTTTCACTCTGTTTTCTCCTATATTGATAGATGTATTTGGAACTCTAAATCCAACACGGTTTGTGCTAGCTTCTTGAAACCTGACACAACAACGTAGTTTCACGTTCTATCTCTACATTTTGTTTCCTCTTGATGTAGCCCTAAGCAGTGACTGGCGAGAAACACTTTCATGGGAAGGGGTTGCCAAGCTTCCAAAAACTACGAATCTCCAGAAATATAAGCAAATATTTTTTCACCAAACTGGATGACACTTTCAGGTAATGATCAGTACACTAAGGCGACTTGGTTCCCCAAATTTCGTTCTTCTATGTTGAAGCGTGCATTTCCAGTAACAGTTTGAATTTTTAGGTTTCACTCTGTTTTCTCCTATATTGATAGATGTATTTGGAACTCTAAATCCAACACGGTTTGTGCTAGCTTCTTGAAACTTGACACAACAAAGTAGTTTCACGTTCTATCTCTACGTTTTGTTTCCTCTTGATGTAGCCCTAAGCAGTGACTGGCGAGAAACACTTTCATGGGAAGGGGTTAGCAAGCTTCCAAAAATTACGAATCTCCAGAAATCTCAGCAAATATTTTTTCACCCAAACTGGATGATACTTTCAGGTAATGATCAGTACACTAAGGCGACTTGGTTCCCCAAATTTCGTTCTTCTATGTTGAAGCGATCATTTCCAGTAACAGTTTGAATTTTTAGGTTTCACTCTGTTTTCTCCTATATTGATAGATGTATTTGGAACTCTAAATCCAACACGGTTTGTGCTAGCTTCTTGAAACTTGACACAACAAAGTAGTTTCACGTTCTATCTCTACGTTTTGTTTCCTCTGGATGTAGCCCTAAGCAGTGATTGGCGAGAAACACTTTCATGTGAAGTGGTTGCCCAGTCTCCAAAAATTACGAATCTCCAGAAATCTTAGCAAATATTTTTTCACCCAAACTGGATGATACTTTCAGGTAATGATCAGTACACTAAGGCGACTTGGTTCCCCAAATTTCATTCTTCTATGTTGAAGCGTTCATTTCCAGTAACAGTTTGAATTTTTAGGTTTCACTCTGTTTTCTCCTATATTGATAGATGTATTTGGAACTCTAAATCCAACACGGTTTGTGGTAGCTTCTTGAAACTTGACACAACAAAGTAGTTTCACGTTCTATCTCTACGTTTTGTTTCCTCTTGATGTAGCCCTAAGCAGTGACTGGCGAGAAACACTTTCATGGGAAGGGGTTGCCAAGCTTCCAAAAATTACGAATCTCCAGAAATATCAGCAAATATTTTTTCACCTAAACTGGATGATACTTTCAGGTAATGATCAGTACACTAAGGCGACTTGGTTCCCCAAATTTCGTTCTTCTATGTTGAAGCGTTCATTTCCAGTAACAGTTTGAATTTTTAGGTTTCACTCTGTTTTCTCCTATATTGATAGATGTATTTGGAACTCTAAATCCAACACGGTTTGCGCTAGCTTCTTGAAACTTGACACAACAAAGTAGTTTCACGTTCTATCTCTACGTTTTGTTTCCTCTTGATGTAGCCCTAAGCAGTGACTGGCGAGAAACACTTTCATGGGAAGGGGTTGCCAAGCTTCCAAAAACTACGAATCTCCAGAAATACCAGCAAATATTTTTTCACCAAACTGGATGACACTTTCAGGTAATGATCAGTACACTAAGGCGACTTGGTTCCCCAAATTTCGTTCTTCTATGTTGAAGCGTTCATTTCCAGTAACAGTTTAAATTTTTAGGTTTCACTCTGTTTTCTCCTATATTGATAGATGTATTTGGAACACTAAATCCAACACGGTTTGTGCTAGCTTCTTGAAACTTGACACAACAAAGTAGTTTCACGTTCTATCTATACATTTTGTTTCCTCTTGATGTAACCCTAAGCAGTGACTGGCGAGAAACACTTTCATGGGAAGGGGTTGCCAAGCTTCCAAAAACTACGAATCTCCAGAAATATAAGCAAATATTTTTTCACCAAACTGGATGACACTTTCAGGTAATGATCAGTACACTAAGGCGACTTGGTTCCCCAAATTTCGTTCTTCTATGTTGAAGCGTTCATTTCCAGTAACAGTTTGAATTTTTAGGTTTCACTCTGTTTTCTCCTATATTGATAGATGTATTTGGAAGTCTAAATCCAACACGGTTTGTGCTAGCTTCTTGGAACTTGACACAACAAAGTAGTTTCACGTTCTCTTTCTACGTTTTGTTTCCTCTTAATGTAGCCCTAAGCAGTGACTGGCGAGAAACCCTTTCATGGAACGGGGTTGCCAAGCTTCCAAAAATTACGAAACTCCAGAAATCTCAGCAAATAATTTTTCACCCAAACTGGATGATACTTTCAGGTAATGATCAGTACACTAAGGCGACTTGGTTCCCCAAATTTCGATCTTCTATGTTGAAGCGTTCATTTCCAGTAACAGTTTGAATTTTTAGGTTTCACTCTGTTTTCTCCTATATTAATAGATGTATTTGGAAATCTAAATCCAACACGGTTTGTGCTAGCTTCTTGAAACTTGACACAACAAAGTAGTTTCACGTTCTATCTCTACGTTTTGTTTCCTCTTGATGTAGCCCTAAGCAGTGACTGGCGAGAAACACTTTCATGGGAAGGGGTTGCCAAGCTTCCAAAAATTACGAATCTACAGAAATCTCAGCAAATATTTTTTCACCCAAACTGGATGATACTTTCAGGTAATGATCAGTACACTAAGGCGACTTGGTTCCCCAAATTTCATTCTTCTATGTTGAAGCGTTCATTTCCAGTAACAGTTTGAATTTTTAGGTTTCACTCTGTTTTCTCCTATATTGATAGATGTATTTGGAACTCTAAATCCAACACGGTTTGTGCTAGCTTCTTGAAACTTGACACAACAAAGTAGTTTCACGTTCTATCTCTTCGTTTTGTTTCCTCTGGATGTAGCCCTAAGCAGTGATTGGCGAGAAACACTTTCATGGTAAGGGGTTGCCAAGCGTCCAAAAATTACGAATCTCCAGAAATCTCAGCAAATATTTTTTCACCCAAACTGGATGATACTTTCAGGTAATGATCAGTACACTAAGGCGACTTGGTTCCCCAAATTTCGTTCTTCTATGTTGAAGCGTTCATTTCCAGTAACAGTTTGAATTTTTAGGTTTCACTCTGTTTTCTCCTATATTGATAGATGTATTTGGAACTCTAAATCCAACACGGTTTGTGCTAGCTTCTTGAAACTTGACACAACAAAGTAGTTTCACATTCTCTCTCTACGTTTTGTTTCCTCTTAATGTAGCCCTAAGCAGTGACTGGCGAGAAACCCTTTCATGGAACGGGGTTGCCAAGCTTCCAAAAATTACGAATCTCCAGAAATCTCAGCAAATAATTTTTCACCCAAACTTGATGATTCTTTCAGGTAATGATCAGTACACTAAGGCAACTTGGTTCCCCAAATTTCGATCTTCTATGTTGAAGCGTTCATTTCCAGTAACAGTTTGAATTTTTAGGTTTCACTCTGTTTTCTCCTATATTAATAGATGTATTTGGAAATCTAAATCCAACACGGTTTGTGGTAGCTTCTTGAAACTTGACACAACAAAGTAGTTTCACGTTCTATCTCTACGTTTTGTTTCCTCTTGATGTAGCCCTAAGCAGTGACTGGCGAGAAACACTTTCATGGGAAGGGGTTGCCAAGCTTCCAAAAACTACGAATCTCCAGAAATATCAGCAAATATTTTTTCACCAAACTGGATGACACTTTCAGGTAATGATCAGTACACTAAGGCGACTTGGTTCCCCAAATTTCGTTCTTCTATGTTGAAGCGTTCATTTCCAGTAACAGTTTGAATTTTTAGGTTTCACTCTGTTTTCTCCTATATTGATAGATGTATTTGGAACTCTAAATCCAACACGGTTTGTGCTAGCTTCTTGAAACCTGACACAACAACGTAGTTTCACGTTCTATCTCTACATTTTGTTTCCTCTTGATGTAGCCCTAAGCAGTGACTGGCGAGAAACACTTTCATGGGAAGGGGTTGCCAAGCTTCCAAAAACTACGAATCTCCAGAAATATAAGCAAATATTTTTTCACCAAACTGGATGACACTTTCAGGTAATGATCAGTACACTAAGGCGACTTGGTTCCCCAAATTTCGTTCTTCTATGTTGAAGCGTGCATTTCCAGTAACAGTTTGAATTTTTAGGTTTCACTGTGTTTTCTCCTATATTGATAGATGTATTTGGAACTCTAAATCCAACACGGTTTGTGCTAGCTTCTTGAAACTTGACACAACAAAGTAGTTTCACTTTCTATCTCTACGTTTTGTTTCCTCTTGATGTAGCCCTAAGCAGTGACTGGCGAGAAACACTTTCATGGGAAGGGGTTGCCAAGCTTCCAAAAACTACGAATCTCCAGAAATACCAGCAAATATTTTTTCACCAAACTGGATGACACTTTCAGGTAATGATCAGTACACTAAGGCGACTTGGTTCCCCAAATTTCGTTCTTCTATGTTGAAGCGTTCATTTCCAGTAACAGTTTAAATTTTTAGGTTTCACTCTGTTTTCTCCTATATTGATAGATGTATTTGGAACACTAAATCCAACACGGTTTGTGCTAGCTTCTTGAAACTTGACACAACAAAGTAGTTTCACGTTCTATCTATACATTTTGTTTCCTCTTGATGTAACCCTAAGCAGTGACTGGCGAGAAACACTTTCATGGGAAGGGGTTGCCAAGCTTCCAAAAACTACGAATCTCCAGAAATATAAGCAAATATTTTTTCACCAAACTGGATGACACTTTCAGGTAATGATCAGTACACTAAGGCGACTTGGTTCCCCAAATTTCGTTCTTCTATGTTGAAGCGTGCATTTCCAGTAACAGTTTGAATTTTTAGGTTTCACTCTGTTTTCTCCTATATTGATAGATGTATTTGGAAGTCTAAATCCAACACGGTTTGTGCTAGCTTCTTGGAACTTGACACAACAAAGTAGTTTCACGTTCTCTTTCTACGTTTTGTTTCCTCTTAATGTAGCCCTAAGCAGTGACTGGCGAGAAACCCTTTCATGGAACGGGGTTGCCAAGCTTCCAAAAATTACGAAACTCCAGAAATCTCAGCAAATATTTTTTCACCTAAACTGGATGATACTTTCAGGTAATGATCAGTACACTAAGGCGACTTGGTTCCCCAAATTTCGTTCTTCTATGTTGAAGCGTTCATTTCCAGTAACAGTTTGAATTTTTAGGTTTCACTCTGTTTTCTCCTATATTGATAGATGTATTTGGAACTCTAAATCCAACACGGTTTGCGCTAGCTTCTTGAAACTTGACACAACAAAGTAGTTTCACGTTCTATCTCTACGTTTTGTTTCCTCTTGATGTAGCCCTAAGCAGTGACTGGCGAGAAACACTTTCATGGGAAGGGGTTGCCAAGCTTCCAAAAACTACGAATCTCCAGAAATATCAGCAAATATTTTTTCACCAAACTGGATGACACTTTCAGGTAATGATCAGTACACTAAGGCGACTTGGTTCCCCAAATTTCGTTCTTCTATGTTGAAGCGTTCATTTCCAGTAACAGTTTGAATTTTTAGGTTTCACTCTGTTTTCTCCTATATTGATAGATGTATTTGGAACACTAAATCCAACACGGTTTGTGCTAGCTTCTTGAAACTTGACACAACAAAGTAGTTTCACGTTCTATCTATACATTTTGTTTCCTCTTGATGTAACCCTAAGCAGTGACTGGCGAGAAACACTTTCATGGGAAGGGGTTGCCAAGCTTCCAAAAATAACGAATCTCCAGAAATCTCAGCAAATTTTTTTTCACCCAAACTGGATGACACTTTCAGGTAATGATCAGTACACTAAGGCGACTTGGTTCCCCAAATTTCGTTCTTCTATGTTGAAGCGTGCATTTCCAGTAACAGTTTGAATTTTTAGGTTTCACTCTGTTTTCTCCTATATTGATAGATGTATTTGGAAGTCTAAATCCAACACGGTTTGTGCTAGCTTCTTGGAACTTGACACAACAAAGTAGTTTCACGTTCTCTTTCTACGTTTTGTTTCCTCTTAATGTAGCCCTAAGCAGTGACTGGCGAGAAACCCTTTCATGGAACGGGGTTGCCAAGCTTCCAAAAATTACGAATCTCCAGAAATCTCAGCAAATAATTTTTCACCCAAACTTGATGATTCTTTCAGGTAATGATCAGTACACTAAGGCAACTTGGTTCCCCAAATTTCGATCTTCTATGTTGAAGCGTTCATTTCCAGTAACAGTTTGAATTTTTAGGTTTCACTCTGTTTTCTCCTATATTAATAGATGTATTTGGAAATCTAAATCCAACACGGTTTGTGGTAGCTTCTTGAAACTTGACACAACAAAGTAGTTTCACGTTCTATCTCTACGTTTTGTTTCCTCTTGATGTAGCCCTAAGCAGTGACTGGCGAGAAACACTTTCATGGGAAGGGGTTGCCAAGCTTCCAAAAACTACGAATCTCCAGAAATATCAGCAAATATTTTTTCACCAAACTGGATGACACTTTCAGGTAATGATCAGTACACTAAGGCGACTTGGTTCCCCAAATTTCGTTCTTCTATGTTGAAGCGTTCATTTCCAGTAACAGTTTGAATTTTTAGGTTTCACTCTGTTTTCTCCTATATTGATAGATGTATTTGGAACTCTAAATCCAACACGGTTTGTGCTAGCTTCTTGAAACCTGACACAACAACGTAGTTTCACGTTCTATCTCTACATTTTGTTTCCTCTTGATGTAGCCCTAAGCAGTGACTGGCGAGAAACACTTTCATGGGAAGGGGTTGCCAAGCTTCCAAAAACTACGAATCTCCAGAAATATAAGCAAATATTTTTTCACCAAACTGGATGACACTTTCAGGTAATGATCAGTACACTAAGGCGACTTGGTTCCCCAAATTTCGTTCTTCTATGTTGAAGCGTGCATTTCCAGTAACAGTTTGAATTTTTAGGTTTCACTGTGTTTTCTCCTATATTGATAGATGTATTTGGAACTCTAAATCCAACACGGTTTGTGCTAGCTTCTTGAAACTTGACACAACAAAGTAGTTTCACTTTCTATCTCTACGTTTTGTTTCCTCTTGATGTAGCCCTAAGCAGTGACTGGCGAGAAACACTTTCATGGGAAGGGGTTGCCAAGCTTCCAAAAACTACGAATCTCCAGAAATACCAGCAAATATTTTTTCACCAAACTGGATGACACTTTCAGGTAATGATCAGTACACTAAGGCGACTTGGTTCCCCAAATTTCGTTCTTCTATGTTGAAGCGTTCATTTCCAGTAACAGTTTAAATTTTTAGGTTTCACTCTGTTTTCTCCTATATTGATAGATGTATTTGGAACACTAAATCCAACACGGTTTGTGCTAGCTTCTTGAAACTTGACACAACAAAGTAGTTTCACGTTCTATCTATACATTTTGTTTCCTCTTGATGTAACCCTAAGCAGTGACTGGCGAGAAACACTTTCATGGGAAGGGGTTGCCAAGCTTCCAAAAACTACGAATCTCCAGAAATATAAGCAAATATTTTTTCACCAAACTGGATGACACTTTCAGGTAATGATCAGTACACTAAGGCGACTTGGTTCCCCAAATTTCGTTCTTCTATGTTGAAGCGTGCATTTCCAGTAACAGTTTGAATTTTTAGGTTTCACTCTGTTTTCTCCTATATTGATAGATGTATTTGGAAGTCTAAATCCAACACGGTTTGTGCTAGCTTCTTGGAACTTGACACAACAAAGTAGTTTCACGTTCTCTTTCTACGTTTTGTTTCCTCTTAATGTAGCCCTAAGCAGTGACTGGCGAGAAACCCTTTCATGGAACGGGGTTGCCAAGCTTCCAAAAATTACGAAACTCCAGAAATCTCAGCAAATATTTTTTCACCTAAACTGGATGATACTTTCAGGTAATGATCAGTACACTAAGGCGACTTGGTTCCCCAAATTTCGTTCTTCTATGTTGAAGCGTTCATTTCCAGTAACAGTTTGAATTTTTAGGTTTCACTCTGTTTTCTCCTATATTGATAGATGTATTTGGAACTCTAAATCCAACACGGTTTGCGCTAGCTTCTTGAAACTTGACACAACAAAGTAGTTTCACGTTCTATCTCTACGTTTTGTTTCCTCTTGATGTAGCCCTAAGCAGTGACTGGCGAGAAACACTTTCATGGGAAGGGGTTGCCAAGCTTCCAAAAACTACGAATCTCCAGAAATATCAGCAAATATTTTTTCACCAAACTGGATGACACTTTCAGGTAATGATCAGTACACTAAGGCGACTTGGTTCCCCAAATTTCGTTCTTCTATGTTGAAGCGTTCATTTCCAGTAACAGTTTGAATTTTTAGGTTTCACTCTGTTTTCTCCTATATTGATAGATGTATTTGGAACACTAAATCCAACACGGTTTGTGCTAGCTTCTTGAAACTTGACACAACAAAGTAGTTTCACGTTCTATCTATACATTTTGTTTCCTCTTGATGTAACCCTAAGCAGTGACTGGCGAGAAACACTTTCATGGGAAGGGGTTGCCAAGCTTCCAAAAATAACGAATCTCCAGAAATCTCAGCAAATTTTTTTTCACCCAAACTGGATGACACTTTCAGGTAATGATCAGTACACTAAGGCGACTTGGTTCCCCAAATTTCGTTCTTCTATGTTGAAGCGTGCATTTCCAGTAACAGTTTGAATTTTTAGGTTTCACTCTGTTTTCTCCTATATTGATAGATGTATTTGGAAGTCTAAATCCAACACGGTTTGTGCTAGCTTCTTGGAACTTGACACAACAAAGTAGTTTCACGTTCTCTTTCTACGTTTTGTTTCCTCTTAATGTAGCCCTAAGCAGTGACTGGCGAGAAACCCTTTCATGGAACGGGGTTGCCAAGCTTCCAAAAATTACGAATCTCCAGAAATCTCAGCAAATAATTTTTCACCCAAACTGGATGATACTTTCAGGTAATGATCAGTACACTAAGGCGACTTGGTTCCCCAAATTTCGATCTTCTATGTTGAAGCATTCATTTCCAGTAACAGTTTGAATTTTTAGGTTTCACTCTGTTTTCTCCTATATTAATAGATGTATTTGGAAATCTAAATCCAACACGGTTTGTGCTAGCTTCTTGAAACTTGACACAACAAAGTAGTTTCACGTTCTATCTCTACGTTTTGTTTCCTCTTGATGTAGCCCTAAGCAGTGACTGGCGAGAAACACTTTCATGGGAAGGGGTTGCCAAGCTTCCAAAAATTACGAATCTCCAGAAATCTCAGCAAATATTTTTTCACCCAAACTGGATGATACTTTCAGGTAATGATCAGTACACTAAGGCGACTTGGTTCCCCAAATTTCATTCTTCTATGTTGAAGCGTTCATTTCCAGTAACAGTTTGAATTTTTAGGTTTCACTCTGTTTTCTCCTATATTGATAGATGTATTTGGAACTCTAAATCCAACACGGTTTGTGCTAGCTTCTTGAAACTTGACACAACAAAGCAGTTTCACGTTCTATCTCTTCGTTTTGTTTCCTCTGGATGTAGCCCTAAGCAGTGATTGGCGAGAAACACTTTCATGGGAAGGGGTTGCCAAGCGTCCAAAAATTACGAATCTCCAGAAATCTCAGCAAATATTTTTTCACCCAAACTGGATGATACTTTCAGGTAATGATCAGTACACTAAGGCGACTTGGTTCCCCAAATTTCGTTCTTCTATGTTGAAGCGTTCATTTCCAGTAACAGTTTGAATTTTTAGGTTTCACTCTGTTTTCTCCTATATTGATAGATGTATTTGGAACTCTAAATCCAACACGGTTTGTGCTAGCTTCTTGAAACTTGACACAACAAAGTAGTTTCACGTTCTCTCTCTACGTTTTGTTTCCTCTTAATGTAGCCCTAAGCAGTGACTGGCGAGAAACACTTTCATGGAACGGGGTTGCCAAGCTTCCAAAAATTACGAATCTCCAGAAATCTCAGCAAATAATTTTTCACCCAAACTGGATGATTCTTTCAGGTAATGATCAGTACACTAAGGCAACTTGGTTCCCCAAATTTCGATCTTCTATGTTGAAGCGTTCATTTCCAGTAACAGTTTGAATTTTTAGGTTTCACTCTGTTTTCTCCTATATTAATAGATGTATTTGGAAATCTAAATCCAACACGGTTTGTGGTAGCTTCTTGAAACTTGACACAACAAAGTAGTTTCACGTTCTATCTCTACGTTTTGTTTCCTCTTGATGTAGCCCTAAGCAGTGACTGGCGAGAAACACTTTCATGGGAAGGGGTTGCCAAGCTTCCAAAAACTACGAATCTCCAGAAATATCAGCAAATATTTTTTCACCAAACTGGATGACACTTTCAGGTAATGATCAGTACACTAAGGCGACTTGGTTCCCCAAATTTCGTTCTTCTATGTTGAAGCGTTCATTTCCAGTAACAGTTTGAATTTTTAGGTTTCACTCTGTTTTCTCCTATATTGATAGATGTATTTGGAACTCTAAATCCAACACGGTTTGTGCTAGCTTCTTGAAACCTGACACAACAACGTAGTTTCACGTTCTATCTCTACATTTTGTTTCCTCTTGATGTAGCCCTAAGCAGTGACTGGCGAGAAACACTTTCATGGGAAGGGGTTGCCAAGCTTCCAAAAACTACGAATCTCCAGAAATATAAGCAAATATTTTTTCACCAAACTGGATGACACTTTCAGGTAATGATCAGTACACTAAGGCGACTTGGTTCCCCAAATTTCGTTCTTCTATGTTGAAGCGTGCATTTCCAGTAACAGTTTGAATTTTTAGGTTTCACTCTGTTTTCTCCTATATTGATAGATGTATTTGGAACTCTAAATCCAACACGGTTTGTGCTAGCTTCTTGAAACTTGACACAACAAAGTAGTTTCACGTTCTATCTCTACGTTTTGTTTCCTCTTGATGTAGCCCTAAGCAGTGACTGGCGAGAAACACTTTCATGGGAAGGGGTTAGCAAGCTTCCAAAAATTACGAATCTCCAGAAATCTCAGCAAATATTTTTTCACCCAAACTGGATGATACTTTCAGGTAATGATCAGTACACTAAGGCGACTTGGTTCCCCAAATTTCGTTCTTCTATGTTGAAGCGTTCATTTCCAGTAACAGTTTGAATTTTTAGGTTTCACTCTGTTTTCTCCTATATTGATAGATGTATTTGGAACTCTAAATCCAACACGGTTTGTGCTAGCTTCTTGAAACTTGACACAACAAAGTAGTTTCACGTTCTATCTCTACGTTTTGTTTCCTCTGGATGTAGCCCTAAGCAGTGATTGGCGAGAAACACTTTCATGGGAAGAGGTTGCCCAGTCTCCAAAAATTACGAATCTCCAGAAATCTTAGCAAATATTTTTTCACCCAAACTGGATGATACTTTCAGGTAATGATCAGTACACTAAGGCGACTTGGTTCCCCAAATTTCATTCTTCTATGTTGAAGCATTCATTTCCAGTAACAGTTTGAATTTTTAGGTTTCACTCTGTTTTCTCCTATATTGATAGATGTATTTGGAACTCTAAATCCAACACGGTTTGTGGTAGCTTCTT
This sequence comes from Spermophilus citellus, assembly GCF_964194105.1. Taxonomy (NCBI): domain Eukaryota; kingdom Metazoa; phylum Chordata; class Mammalia; order Rodentia; family Sciuridae; genus Spermophilus; species Spermophilus citellus. The sequence goes on from NC_138183.1 coordinate 107,670,142, forward strand.
GAAACTTGACACAACAAAGTAGTTTCACGTTCTATCTCTACGTTTTGTTTCCTCTTGATGTAGCCCTAAGCAGTGACTGGCGAGAAACACTTTCATGGGAAGGGGTTGCCAAGCTTCCAAAAATTACGAATCTCCAGAAATATCAGCAAATATTTTTTCACCTAAACTGGATGATACTTTCAGGTAATGATCAGTACACTAAGGCGACTTGGTTCCCCAAATTTTGTTCTTCTATGTTGAAGCGTTCATTTCCAGTAACAGTTTGAATTTTTAGGTTTCACTCTGTTTTCTCCTATATTGATAGATGTATTTGGAACTCTAAATCCAACACGGTTTGCGCTAGCTTCTTGAAACTTGACACAACAAAGTAGTTTCACGTTCTATCTCTACGTTTTGTTTCCTCTTGATGTAGCCCTAAGCAGTGACTGGCGAGAAACACTTTCATGGGAAGGGGTTGCCAAGCTTCCAAAAACTACGAATCTCCAGAAATATCAGCAAATATTTTTTCACCAAACTGGATGACACTTTCAGGTAATGATCAGTACACTAAGGCGACTTGGTTCCCCAAATTTCGTTCTTCTATGTTGAAGCGTTCATTTCCAGTAACAGTTTGAATTTTTAGGTTTCACTCTGTTTTCTCCTATATTGATAGATGTATTTGGAACACTAAATCCAACACGGTTTGTGCTAGCTTCTTGAAACTTGACACAACAAAGTAGTTTCACGTTCTATCTATACATTTTGTTTCCTCTTGATGTAACCCTAAGCAGTGACTGGCGAGAAACACTTTCATGGGAAGGGGTTGCCAAGCTTCCAAAAATAACGAATCTCCAGAAATCTCAGCAAATTTTTTTTCACCCAAACTGGATGATACTTTCAGGTAATGATCAGTACATTAAGGCGACTTGGTTCCCCAAATTTCGTTCTTCTATGTTGAAGCATTCATTTCCAGTAACAGTTTGAATTTTTAGGTTTCACTCTGTTTTCTCCTATATTGATAGATGTATTTGGAACTCTAAATCCAACACGGTTTGTGCTAGCTTCTTGAAACTTGACACAACAAAGTAGTTTCACGTTCTATCTCTACGTTTTGTTTCCTCTTGATGTAGCCCTAAGCAGTGACTGGCGAGAAACACTTTCATGGGAAGGGGTTAGCAAGCTTCCAAAAATTACGAATCTCCAGAAATCTCAGCAAATATTTTTTCACCCAAACTGGATGATACTTTCAGGTAATGATCAGTACACTAAGGCGACTTGGTTCCCCAAATTTCGTTCTTCTATGTTGAAGCGTTCATTTCCAGTAACAGTTTGAATTTTTAGGTTTCACTCTGTTTTCTCCTATATTGATAGATGTATTTGGAACTCTAAATCCAACACGGTTTGTGCTAGCTTCTTGAAACTTGACACAACAAAGTAGTTTCACGTTCTATCTCTACGTTTTGTTTCCTCTGGATGTAGCCCTAAGCAGTGATTGGCGAGAAACACTTTCATGGGAAGAGGTTGCCCAGTCTCCAAAAATTACGAATCTCCAGAAATCTTAGCAAATATTTTTTCACCCAAACTGGATGATACTTTCAGGTAATGATCAGTACACTAAGGCGACTTGGTTCCCCAAATTTCATTCTTCTATGTTGAAGCATTCATTTCCAGTAACAGTTTGAATTTTTAGGTTTCACTCTGTTTTCTCCTATATTGATAGATGTATTTGGAACTCTAAATCCAACACGGTTTGTGGTAGCTTCTTGAAACTTGACACAACAAAGTAGTTTCACGTTCTATCTCTACGTTTTGTTTCCTCTTGATGTAGCCCTAAGCAGTGACTGGCGAGAAACACTTTCATGGGAAGGGGTTGCCAAGCTTCCAAAAATTACGAATCTCCAGAAATATCAGCAAATATTTTTTCACCTAAACTGGATGATACTTTCAGGTAATGATCAGTACACTAAGGCGACTTGGTTCCCCAAATTTTGTTCTTCTATGTTGAAGCGTTCATTTCCAGTAACAGTTTGAATTTTTAGGTTTCACTCTGTTTTCTCCTATATTGATAGATGTATTTGGAACTCTAAATCCAACACGGTTTGCGCTAGCTTCTTGAAACTTGACACAACAAAGTAGTTTCACGTTCTATCTCTACGTTTTGTTTCCTCTTGATGTAGCCCTAAGCAGTGACTGGCGAGAAACACTTTCATGGGAAGGGGTTGCCAAGCTTCCAAAAACTACGAATCTCCAGAAATATCAGCAAATATTTTTTCACCAAACTGGATGACACTTTCAGGTAATGATCAGTACACTAAGGCGACTTGGTTCCCCAAATTTCGTTCTTCTATGTTGAAGCGTTCATTTCCAGTAACAGTTTGAATTTTTAGGTTTCACTCTGTTTTCTCCTATATTGATAGATGTATTTGGAACACTAAATCCAACACGGTTTGTGCTAGCTTCTTGAAACTTGACACAACAAAGTAGTTTCACGTTCTATCTATACATTTTGTTTCCTCTTGATGTAACCCTAAGCAGTGACTGGCGAGAAACACTTTCATGGGAAGGGGTTGCCAAGCTTCCAAAAATAACGAATCTCCAGAAATCTCAGCAAATTTTTTTTCACCCAAACTGGATGATACTTTCAGGTAATGATCAGTACATTAAGGCGACTTGGTTCCCCAAATTTCGTTCTTCTATGTTGAAGCATTCATTTCCAGTAACAGTTTGAATTTTTAGGTTTCACTCTGTTTTCTCCTATATTGATAGATGTATTTGGAACTCTAAATCCAACACGGTTTGTGCTAGCTTCTTGAAACTTGACACAACAAAGTAGTTTCACGTTCTCTTTCTACGTTTTGTTTCTTCTTAATGTAGCCCTAAGCAGTGACTGGCGAGAAACCCTTTCATGGAACGGGGTTGCCAAGCTTCCAAAAATTACGAATCTCCAGAAATCTCAGCAAATAATTTTTCACCCAAACTGGATGATACTTTCAGGTAATGATCAGTACACTAAGGCGACTTGGTTCCCCAAATTTCGATCTTCTATGTTGAAGCGTTCATTTCCAGTAACAGTTTGAATTTTTAGGTTTCACTCTGTTTTCTCCTATATTAATAGATGTATTTGGAAATCTAAATCCAACACGGTTTGTGGTAGCTTCTTGAAACTTGACACAACAAAGTAGTTTCACGTTCTATCTCTACGTTTTGTTTCCTCTTGATGTAGCCCTAAGCAGTGACTGGCGAGAAACACTTTCATGGGAAGGGGTTGCCAAGCTTCCAAAAATTACGAATCTCCAGAAATCTCAGCAAATATTTTTTCACCCAAACTGGATGATACTTTCAGGTAATGATCAGTACACTAAGGCGACTTGGTTCCCCAAATTTCGTTCTTCTATGTTGAAGCGTTCATTTCCAGTAACAGTTTGAATTTTTAGGTTTCACTCTGTTTTCTCCTGTATGGATAGATGTATTTGGAACTCTAACTCCAACACGGTTTGTGCTAGCTTCTTGAAACTTGACACAACAAAGTAGTTTCACGTTCTATCTCTACATTTTGTTTCCTCTTGATGTAGCCCTAAGCAGTGACTGGCGAGAAACACTTTCATGGGAAGAGGTTGCCAAGCTTTCAAAAATTACGAATCTCCAGGAATCTCAGCAAATATTTTTTCACCCAAACTGGATGATACTTTCAGGTAATGATCAGTACACTAAGGCGACTTGGTTCCCCAAATTTCATTCTTCTATGTTGAAGCGTTCATTTCCAGTAACAGTTTGAATTTTTAGGTTTCACTCTGTTTTCTCCTATATTAATAGATGTTTTTGGAAATCTAAATCCAACACGGTTTGTGCTAGCTTCTTGAAACTTGACACAACAAAGTAGTTTCACGTTCTATCTCTACGTTTTGTTTCCTCTTGATGTAGCCCTAAGCAGTGACTGGCGAGAAACACTTTCATGGGAAGGGGTTGCCAAGCTTCCAAAAATTACGAATCTCCAGAAATCTCAGCAAATATTTTTTCACCCGAACTGGATGATACTTTCAGGTAATGATCAGTACACTAAGGCGACTTGGTTCCCCAAATTTCGTTCTTCTATGTTGAAGCGTTCATTTCCAGTAACAGTTTGAATTTTTAGGTTTCACTCTGTTTTCTCCTGTATGGATTGATGTATTTGGAACTCTAACTCCAACACGGTTTGTGCTAGCTTCTTGAAACTTGACACAACAAAGTAGTTTCACGTTCTATCTCTACGTTTTGTTTCCTCTTGATGTAGCCCTAAGCAGTGACTGGCGAGAAACACTTTCATGGGAAGAGGTTGCCCAGTCTCCAAAAATTACGAATCTCCAGGAATCTCAGCAAATATTTTTTCACCCAAACTGGATGATACTTTCAGGTAATGATCAGTACACAAAGGCGACTTGGTTCCCCAAATTTCATTCTTCTATGTTGAAGCGTTCATTTCCAGTAACAGTTTGAATTTTTAGGTTTCACTCTGTTTTCTCCTATATTGATAGATGTATTTGGAACTCTAAATCCAACACGGTTTGTGCTAGCTTCTTGAAACTTGACACAACAAAGTAGTTTCACGTTCTATTTCTTCGTTTTGTTTCCTCTGGATGTAGCCCTAAGCAGTGATTGGCGAGAAACACTTTCATGGGAAGGGTTTGCCAAGTCTCCAAAAATTACGAATCTTCAGAAATCTAAGCAAATATTTTTTCACCCAAACTGGATGATACTTTCAGGTAATGGTCAGTACACTAAGGCGACTTGGTTCCCCAAATTTCATTCTTGTATGTTGAAGCGTTCATTTCCAGTAACAGTTTGAATTTTTAGGTTTCACTCTGTTTTCTCCTATATTGATAGATGTATTTGGAACTCTAAATCCAACACGGTTTGTGCTAGCTTCTTGAAACTTGACACAACAAAGTAGTTTCACGTTCTATCTCTACGTTTTGTTTCCTCTTGATGTAGCCCTAAGCAGTGACTGGCGAGAAACACTTTCATGGGAAGGGGTTGCCAAGCTTCCAAAAATTACGAATCTCCAGAAATCTCAGCAAATATTTTTTCACCCAAACTGGATGATACTTTCAGTTAATGGTCAGTACACTAGGGCGACGTGGTTCCCCAAATTTCGTTCTTCTACGTTGAAGTGTTCATTTCCAGTAACAGTTTGAATTTTTAGGTTTCACTCTCTTTTCTCCTATATTGATAGATGTATTTGGAACTCTAAATCCAACACGGTTTGTGCTAGCTTCTTGAAACTTGACACAACAAAGTAGTTTCATGTTCTATCTCTACATTTTGTTTCCTCTTGATGTAGCCCTAAGCAGTGACTGGCGAGAAACACTTTCATGGGAAGGGGTTGCCAAGCGTCCAAAAATTACGAATCTCCAGAAATCTCAGCAAATATTTTTTCACCCAAACTGGATGATACTTTCAGGTAATGATCAGTACACTAAGGCGACTTGGTTCCCCAAATTTCGTTCTTCTATGTTGAAACGTTCATTTCCAGTAACAGTTTGAATTTTTAGGTTTCACTCTGTTTTCTCCTATATTGATAGATGTTTGGAACTCTAAATCCAACACGGTTTGTGCTAGCTTCTTGAAACTTGACACAACAAAGTAGTTTCACGTTCAATCTCTACGTTTTGTTTCCTCTTGTTGTAGCCCTAAGCAGTGACTGGCGAGAAACACTTTCATGGGAAGGGGTTGCCAAGCTTCCAAAAATTACGAATCTCCAGAAATATCAGCAAATATTTTTTCACCTAAACTGGATGATACTTTCAGGTAATGATCAGTACACTAAGGCGACTTGGTTCCCCAAATTTCGTTCTTCTATGTTGAAGCGTTCATTTCCAGTAACAGTTTGAATTTTTAGGTTTCACTCTGTTTTCTCCTATATTGATAGATGTATTTGGAACTCTAAATCCAACACGGTTTGTGCTAGCTTCTTGAAACTTGACACAACAAAGTAGTTTCACGTTCTATCTCTACGTTTTGTTTCCTCTTGATGTAGCCCTAAGCAGTGACTGGCGAGAAACACTTTCATGGGAAGGGGTTGCCAATCTTCCAAAAATTACGAATCTCCAGAAATCTCAGCAAATATTTTTTCACCCAAACTGGATGATACTTTCAGGTAATGATCAGTACACTAAGGCGACTTGGTTCCCCAAATTTCGTTCTTCTATGTTGAAGCGTTCATTTCCAGTAACAGTTTGAATTTTTAGGTTTCACTCTGTTTTCTCCTATATTGATAGATGTATTTGGAACTCTAAATCCAACACGGTTTGTGCTAGCTTCTTGAAACCTGACACAACAACGTAGTTTCAGGTTCTATCTCTACATTTTGTTTCCTCTTGATGTAGCCCTAAGCAGTGACTGGCGAGAAACACTTTCATGGGAAGGGGTTGCCAAGCTTCCAAAAACTACGAATCTCCAGAAATATAAGCAAATATTTTTTCACCAAACTGGATGACACTTTCAGGTAATGATCAGTACACTAAGGCGACTTGGTTCCCCAAATTTCGTTCTTCTATGTTGAAGCGTGCATTTCCAGTAACAGTTTGAATTTTTAGGTTTCACTCTGTTTTCTCCTATATTGATAGATGTATTTGGAACTCTAAATCCAACACGGTTTGTGCTAGCTTCTTGAAACTTGACACAACAAAGTAGTTTCACGTTCTATCTCTACGTTTTGTTTCCTCTTGATGTAGCCCTAAGCAGTGACTGGCGAGAAACACTTTCATGGGAAGGGGTTGCCAAGCTTCCAAAAACTACGAATCTCCAGAAATATCAGCAAATATTTTTTCACCAAACTGGATGACACTTTCAGGTAATGATCAGTACACTAAGGCGACTTGGTTCCCCAAATTTCGTTCTTCTATATTGAAGCGTTCATTTCCAGTAACAGTTTGAATTTTTAGGTTTCACTCTGTTTTCTCCTGTATGGATAGATGTATTTGGAACTCTAACTCCAACACGGTTTGTGCTAGCTTCTTGAAACTTGACACAACAAAGTAGTTTCACGTTCTATCTATACATTTTGTTTCCTCTTGATGTAACCCTAAGCAGTGACTGGCGAGAAACACTTTCATGGGAAGGGGTTGCCAAGCTTCCAAAAATAACGAATCTCCAGAAATCTCAGCAAATTTTTTTTCACCCAAACTGGATGATACTTTCAGGTAATGATCAGTACACTAAGGCGACTTGGTTCCCCAAATTTCGTTCTTCTATGTTGAAGCGTTCATTTCCAGTAACAGTTTGAATTTTTAGGTTTCACTCTGTTTTCTCCTATATTGATAGATGTATTTGGAACTCTAAATCCAACACGGTTTGTGCTAGCTTCTTGAAACTTGACACAACAAAGTAGTTTCATGTTCTCTTTCTACGTTTTGTTTCCTCTTAATGTAGCCCTAAGCAGTGACTGGCGAGAAACCCTTTCATGGAACGGGGTTGCCAAGCTTCCAAAAATTACGAGTCTCCAGAAATCTCAGCAAATAATTTTTCACCCAAACTGGATGATACTTTCAGGTAATGATCAGTACACTAAGGCGACTTGGTTCCCCAAATTTCGATCTTCTATGTTGAAGCGTTCATTTCCAGTAACAGTTTGAATTTTTAGGTTTCACTCTGTTTTCTCCTATATTAATAGATGTATTTGGAAATCTAAATCCAACACGGTTTGTGCTAGCTTCTTGAAACTTGACAAAACAAAGTAGTTTCACGTTCTATCTCTACGTTTTGTTTCCTCTTGATGTAGCCCTAAGCAGTGACTGGCGAGAAACACTTTCATGGGAAGGGGTTGCCAAGCTTCCAAAAACTACGAATCTCCAGAAATATCAGCAAATATTTTTTCACCAAACTGGATGACACTTTCAGGTAATGATCAGTACACTAAGGCGACTTGGTTCCCCAAATTTCGTTCTTCTATGTTGAAGCGTTCATTTCCAGTAACAGTTTGAATTTTTAGGTTTCACTCTGTTTTCTCCTATATTGATAGATGTATTTGGAACACTAAATCCAACACGGTTTGTGCTAGCTTCTTGAAACTTGACACAACAAAGTAGTTTCACGTTCTATCTCTACATTTTGTTTCCTCTTGATGTAACCCTAAGCAGTGACTGGCGAGAAACACTTTCATGGGAAGGGGTTGCCAAGCTTTCAAAAATAACGAATCTCCAGAAATCTCAGCAAATATTTTTTCACCCAAACTGGATGATACTTTCAGGTAATGATCAGTACACTAAGGCGACTTGGTTCCCCAAATTTCGTTCTTCTATGTTGAAGCGTTCATTTCCAGTAACAGTTTGAATTTTTAGGTTTCACTCTGTTTTCTCCTATATTAATAGATGTTTTTGGAAATCTAAATCCAACACGGTTTGTGCTAGCTTCTTGAAACTTGACACAACAAAGTAGTTTCACGTTCTATCTCTACGTTTTGTTTCCTCTTGATGTAGCCCTAAGCAGTGACTGGCGAGAAACACTTTCATGGGAAGGGGTTGCCAAGCTTCCAAAAATTACGAATCTCCAGAAATCTCAGCAAATATTTTTTCACCCAAACTGGATGATACTTTCAGGTAATGATCAGTACACTAAGGCGACTTGGTTCCCCAAATTTCGTTCTTCTATGTTGAAGCGTTCATTTCCAGTAACAGTTTGAATTTTTAGGTTTCACTCTGTTTTCTCCTGTATGGATAGATGTATTTGGAACTCTAACTCCAACACGGTTTGTGCTAGCTTCTTGAAACTTGACACAACAAAGTAGTTTCACGTTCTATCTCTACGTTTTGTTTCCTCTTGATGTAGCCCTAAGCAGTGACTGGCGAGAAACACTTTCATGGGAAGGGGTTGCCAAGCTTTCAAAAATAACGAATCTCCAGAAATCTCAGCAAATATTTTTTCACCCAAACTGGATGATACTTTCAGGTAATGATCAGTACACTAAGGCGACTTGGTTCCCCAAATTTCGTTCTTCTATGTTGAAGCGTTCATTTCCAGTAACAGTTTGAATTTTTAGGTTTCACTCTGTTTTCTCCTATATTAATAGATGTTTTTGGAAATCTAAATCCAACACGGTTTGTGCTAGCTTCTTGAAACTTGACACAACAAAGTAGTTTCACGTTCTATCTCTACGTTTTGTTTCCTCTTGATGTAGCCCTAAGCAGTGACTGGCGAGAAACACTTTCATGGGAAGGGGTTGCCAAGCTTCCAAAAATTACGAATCTCCAGAAATCTCAGCAAATATTTTTTCACCCGAACTGGATGATACTTTCAGGTAATGATCAGTACACTAAGGCGACTTGGTTCCCCAAATTTCGTTCTTCTATGTTGAAGCGTTCATTTCCAGTAACAGTTTGAATTTTTAGGTTTCACTCTGTTTTCTCCTGTATGGATAGATGTATTTGGAACTCTAACTCCAACACGGTTTGTGCTAGCTTCTTGAAACTTGACACAACAAAGTAGTTTCACGTTCTATCTCTACGTTTTGTTTCCTCTTGATGTAGCCCTAAGCAGTGACTGGCGAGAAACACTTTCATGGGAAGAGGTTGCCCAGTCTCCAAAAATTACGAATCTCCAGGAATCTCAGCAAATATTTTTTCACCCAAACTGGATGATACTTTCAGGTAATGATCAGTACACTAAGGCGACTTGGTTCCCCAAATTTCATTCTTCTATGTTGAAGCGTTCATTTCCAGTAACAGTTTGAATTTTTAGGTTTCACTCTGTTTTCTCCTATATTGATAGATGTATTTGGAACTCTAAATCCAACACGGTTTGTGCTAGCTTCTTGAAACTTGACACAACAAAGTAGTTTCACGTTCTATTTCTTCGTTTTGTTTCCTCTGGATGTAGCCCTAAGCAGTGATTGGCGAGAAACACTTTCATGGGAAGGGTTTGCCAAGTCTCCAAAAATTACGAATCTTCAGAAATCTAAGCAAATATTTTTTCACCCAAACTGGATGATACTTTCAGGTAATGGTCAGTACACTAAGGCGACTTGGTTCCCCAAATTTCATTCTTGTATGTTGAAGCGTTCATTTCCAGTAACAGTTTGAATTTTTAGGTTTCACTCTGTTTTCTCCTATATTGATAGATGTATTTGGAACTCTAAATCCAACACGGTTTGTGCTAGCTTCTTGAAACTTGACACAACAAAGTAGTTTCACGTTCTATCTCTACGTTTTGTTTCCTCTTGATGTAGCCCTAAGCAGTGACTGGCGAGAAACACTTTCATGGGAAGGGGTTGCCAAGCTTCCAAAAATTACGAATCTCCAGAAATCTCAGCAAATATTTTTTCACCCAAACTGGATGATACTTTCAGTTAATGGTCAGTACACTAGGGCGACGTGGTTCCCCAAATTTCGTTCTTCTACGTTGAAGTGTTCATTTCCAGTAACAGTTTGAATTTTTAGGTTTCACTCTGTTTTCTCCTATATTGATAGATGTATTTGGAACTCTAAATCCAACACGGTTTGTGCTAGCTTCTTGAAACTTGACACAACAAAGTAGTTTCATGTTCTATCTCTACATTTTGTTTCCTCTTGATGTAGCCCTAAGCAGTGACTGGCGAGAAACACTTTCATGGAAAGGGGTTGCCAAGCGTCCAAAAATTACGAATCTCCAGAAATCTCAGCAAATATTTTTTCACCCAAACTGGATGATACTTTCAGGTAATGATCAGTACACTAAGGCGACTTGGTTCCCCAAATTTCGTTCTTCTATGTTGAAACGTTCATTTCCAGTAACAGTTTGAATTTTTAGGTTTCACTCTGTTTTCTCCTATATTGATAGATGTTTGGAACTCTAAATCCAACACGGTTTGTGCTAGCTTCTTGAAACTTGACACAACAAAGTAGTTTCACGTTCTATCTCTACATTTTGTTTCCTCTTGATGTAGCCCTAAGCAGTGACTGGCGAGAAACACTTTCATGGGAAGGGGTTGCCAAGCTTCCAAAAACTACGAATCTCCAGAAATATCAGCAAATATTTTTTCACCAAACTGGATGACACTTTCAGGTAATGATCAGTACACTAAGGCGACTTGGTTCCCCAAATTTCGTTCTTCTATGTTGAAGCGTTCATTTCCTGTAACAGTTTGAATTTTTAGGTTTCACTCTGTTTTCTCCTATATTGATAGATGTATTTGGAACTCTAAATCCAACACGGTTTGTGCTAGCTTCTTGAAACTTGACACAACAAATTAGTTTCACGTTCTATCTCTACGTTTTGTTTCTTCTGGATGTAGCCCTAAGCAGTGATTGGCGAGAAACACTTTCATGGGAAGAGGTTGCCCAGTCTCCAAAAATTACGAATCTCCAGAAATCTTAGCAAATATTTTTTCACCCAAACTGGATGATACTTTCAGGTAATGATCAGTACACTAAGGCGACTTGGTTCCCCAAATTTCATTCTTCTATGTTGAAGCGTTCATTTCCAGTAACAGTTTGAATTTTTAGGTTTCACTCTGTTTTCTCCTATATTGATAGATGTATTTGGAACTCTAAATCCAACACGGTTTGTGGTAGCTTCTTGAAACTTGACACAACAAATTAGTTTCACGTTCAATCTCTACGTTTTGTTTCCTCTTGTTGTAGCCCTAAGCAGTGACTGGCGAGAAACACTTTCATGGGAAGGGGTTGCCAAGCTTCCAAAAATTACGAATCTCCAGAAATATCAGCAAATATTTTTTCACCTAAACTGGATGATACTTTCAGGTAATGATCAGTACACTAAGGCGACTTGGTTCCCCAAATTTCGTTCTTCTATGTTGAAGCGTTCATTTCCAGTAACAGTTTGAATTTTTAGGTTTCACTCTGTTTTCTCCTGTATGGATAGATGTATTTGGAACTCTAACTCCAACACGGTTTGTGCTAGCTTCTTGAAACTTGACACAACAAAGTAGTTTCACGTTCTATCTCTACGTTTTGTTTCCTCTTGATGTAGCCCTAAGCAGTGACTGGCGAGAAACACTTTCATGGGAAGAGGTTGCCCAGTCTCCAAAAATTACGAATCTCCAGGAATCTCAGCAAATATTTTTTCACCCAAACTGGATGATACTTTCAGGTAATGATCAGTACACTAAGGCGACTTGGTTCCCCAAATTTCATTCTTCTATGTTGAAGCGTTCATTTCCAGTAACAGTTTGAATTTTTAGGTTTCACTCTGTTTTCTCCTATATTGATAGATGTATTTGGAACTCTAAATCCAACACGGTTTGTGCTAGCTTCTTGAAACTTGACACAACAAAGTAGTTTCACGTTCTATTTCTTCGTTTTGTTTCCTCTGGATGTAGCCCTAAGCAGTGATTGGCGAGAAACACTTTCATGGGAAGGGTTTGCCAAGTCTCCAAAAATTACGAATCTTCAGAAATCTAAGCAAATATTTTTTCACCCAAACTGGATGATACTTTCAGGTAATGGTCAGTACACTAAGGCGACTTGGTTCCCCAAATTTCATTCTTGTATGTTGAAGCGTTCATTTCCAGTAACAGTTTGAATTTTTAGGTTTCACTCTGTTTTCTCCTATATTGATAGATGTATTTGGAACTCTAAATCCAACACGGTTTGTGCTAGCTTCTTGAAACTTGACACAACAAAGTAGTTTCACGTTCTATCTCTACGTTTTGTTTCCTCTTGATGTAGCCCTAAGCAGTGACTGGCGAGAAACACTTTCATGGGAAGGGGTTGCCAAGCTTCCAAAAATTACGAATCTCCAGAAATCTCAGCAAATATTTTTTCACCCAAACTGGATGATACTTTCAGTTAATGGTCAGTACACTAGGGCGACGTGGTTCCCCAAATTTCGTTCTTCTACGTTGAAGTGTTCATTTCCAGTAACAGTTTGAATTTTTAGGTTTCACTCTGTTTTCTCCTATATTGATAGATGTATTTGGAACTCTAAATCCAACACGGTTTGTGCTAGCTTCTTGAAAATTGACACAACAAAGTAGTTTCATGTTCTATCTCTACATTTTGTTTCCTCTTGATGTAGCCCTAAGCAGTGACTGGCGAGAAACACTTTCATGGGAAGGGGTTGCCAAGCGTCCAAAAATTACGAATCTCCAGAAATCTCAGCAAATATTTTTTCACCCAAACTGGATGATACTTTCAGGTAATGATCAGTACACTAAGGCGACTTGGTTCCCCAAATTTCGTTCTTCTATGTTGAAACGTTCATTTCCAGTAACAGTTTGAATTTTTAGGTTTCACGCTGTTTTCTCCTATATTGATAGATGTATTTGGAACTCTAAATCCAACACGGTTTGTGCTAGCTTCTTGAAACTTGACACAACAAAGTAGTTTCACGTTCTATCTCTACATTTTGTTTCCTCTTGATGTAGCCCTAAGCAGTGACTGGCGAGAAACACTTTCATGGGAAGGGGTTGCCAAGCTTCCAAAAACTACGAATCTCCAGAAATATCAGCAAATATTTTTTCACCAAACTGGATGACACTTTCAGGTAATGATCAGTACACTAAGGCGACTTGGTTCCCCAAATTTCGTTCTTCTATGTTGAAGCGTTCATTTCCTGTAACAGTTTGAATTTTTAGGTTTCACTCTGTTTTCTCCTATATTGATAGATGTATTTGGAACTCTAAATCCAACACGGTTTGTGCTAGCTTCTTGAAACTTGACACAACAAATTAGTTTCACGTTCTATCTCTACGTTTTGTTTCTTCTGGATGTAGCCCTAAGCAGTGATTGGCGAGAAACACTTTCATGGGAAGAGGTTGCCCAGTCTCCAAAAATTACGAATCTCCAGAAATCTTAGCAAATATTTTTTCACCCAAACTGGATGATACTTTCAGGTAATGATCAGTACACTAAGGCGACTTGGTTCCCCAAATTTCATTCTTCTATGTTGAAGCGTTCATTTCCAGTAACAGTTTGAATTTTTAGGTTTCACTCTGTTTTCTCCTATATTGATAGATGTATTTGGAACTCTAAATCCAACACGGTTTGTGGTAGCTTCTTGAAACTTGACACAACAAATTAGTTTCACGTTCAATCTCTACGTTTTGTTTCCTCTTGTTGTAGCCCTAAGCAGTGACTGGCGAGAAACACTTTCATGGGAAGGGGTTGCCAAGCTTCCAAAAATTACGAATCTCCAGAAATATCAGCAAATATTTTTTCACCTAAACTGGATGATACTTTCAGGTAATGATCAGTACACTAAGGCGACTTGGTTCCCCAAATTTCGTTCTTCTATGTTGAAGCGTTCATTTCCAGTAACAGTTTGAATTTTTAGGTTTCACTCTGTTTTCTCCTATATTGATAGATGTATTTGGAACTCTAAATCCAACACGGTTTGTGCTAGCTTCTTGAAACTTGACAGAACAAAGTAGTTTCACGTTCTATCTCTACGTTTTGTTTCCTCTTGATGTAGCCCTAAGCAGTGACTGGTGAGAAACACTTTCATGGGAAGGGGTTGCCAATCTTCCAAAAATTACGAATCTCCAGAAATCTCAGCAAATATTTTTTCACCCAAACTGGATGATACTTTCAGGTAATGATCAGTACACTAAGGCGACTTGGTTCCCCAAATTTCGTTCTTCTATGTTGAAGCGTTCATTTCCAGTAACAGTTTGAATTTTTAGGTTTCACTCTGTTTTCTCCTATATTGATAGATGTATTTGGAACTCTAAATCCAACACGGTTTGTGCTAGCTTCTTGAAACTTGACACAACAAAGTAGTTTCATGTTCTCTTTCTACGTTTTGTTTCCTCTTAATGTAGCCCTAAGCAGTGACTGGCGAGAAACCCTTTCATGGAACGGGGTTGCCAAGCTTCCAAAAATTACGAGTCTCCAGAAATCTCAGCAAATAATTTTTCACCCAAACTGGATGATACTTTCAGGTAATGATCAGTACACTAAGGCGACTTGGTTCCCCAAATTTCGATCTTCTATGTTGAAGCGTTCATTTCCAGTAACAGTTTGAATTTTTAGGTTTCACTCTGTTTTCTCCTATATTAATAGATGTATTTGGAAATCTAAATCCAACACGGTTTGTGCTAGCTTCTTGAAACTTGACAAAACAAAGTAGTTTCACGTTCTATCTCTACGTTTTGTTTCCTCTTGATGTAGTCCTAAGCAGTGACTGGCGAGAAACACTTTCATGGGAAGGGGTTGCCAAGCTTCCAAAAATTACGAATCTCCAGAAATCTCAGCAAATATTTTTTCACCCAAACTGGATGATACTTTCAGGTAATGATCAGTACACTAAGGCGACTTGGTTCCCCAAATTTCGTTCTTCTATGTTGAAGCGTTCATTTCCAGTAACAGTTTGAATTTTTAGGTTTCACTCTGTTTTCTCCTGTATGGATAGATGTATTTGGAACTCTAACTCCAACACGGTTTGTGCTAGCTTCTTGAAACTTGACACAACAAAGTAGTTTCACATTCTATCTCTATGTTTTGTTTCCTCTTGATGTAGCCCTAAGCAGTGACTGGCGAGAAACACTTTCATGGGAAGAGGTTGCCCAGTCTCCAAAAATTACGAATCTCCAGGAATCTCAGCAAATATTTTTTCACCCAAACTGGATGATACTTTCAGGTAATGATCAGTACACTAAGGCGACTTGGTTCCCCAAATTTCATTCTTCTATGTTGAAGCGTTCATTTCCAGTAACAGTTTGAATTTTTAGGTTTCACTCTGTTTCTCCTATATTGATAGATGTATTTGGAACTCTAAATCCAACACGGTTTGTGCTAGCTTCTTGAAACTTGACACAACAAAGTAGTTTCACGTTCTATCTCTTCGTTTTGTTTCCTCTGGATGTAGCCCTAAGCAGTGATTGGCGAGAAACACTTTCATGGGAAGGGGTTGCCAAGCGTCCAAAAATTACGAATCTCCAGAAATCTCAGCAAATATTTTTTCACCCAAATGGATGATACTTTCAGGTAATGATCAGTACACTAAGGCGACTTGGTTCCCCAAAATTCGTTCTTCTATGTTGAAGCGTTCATTTCCAGTAACAGTTTGAATTTTTAGGTTTCACTCTGTTTTCTCCTATATTGATAGATGTATTTGGAACTCTAAATCCAACACGGTTTCTGCTAGCTTCTTGAAACTTGACACAACAGAGTAGTTTCACGTTCTATCTCTACATTTTGTTTCCTCTTGATGTAGCCCTAAGCAGTGACTGGCGAGAAACACTTTCATGGGAAGGGGTTGCCAAGCTTCCAAAAACTACGAATCTCCAGAAATATCAGCAAATATTTTTTCACCAAACTGGATGACACTTTCAGGTAATGATCAGTACACTAAGGCGACTTGGTTCCCCAAATTTCGTTCTTCTATGTTGAAGCGTTCATTTCCAGTAACAGTTTGAATTTTTAGGTTTCACTCTGTTTTCTCCTATATTGATAGATGTATTTGGAACTCTAAATCCAACACGGTTTGTGCTAGCTTCTTGAAACTTGACACAACAAAGTAGTTTCACGTTCTATCTCTACGTTTTGTTTCCTCTTGATGTAGCCCTAAGCAGTGACTGGCGAGAAACACTTTCATGGGAATGGGTTAGCAAGCTTCCAAAAATTGCGAATCTCCAGAAATCTCAGCAAATATTTTTTCACCCAAACTGGATGATACTTTCAGGTAATGATCAGTACACTAATGCGACTTGGTTCCCCAAATTTCGTTCTTCTATGTTGAAGCGTTCATTTCCAGTAACAGTTTGAATTTTTAGGTTTCACTCTGTTTTCTCCTATATTGATAGATGTATTTGGAACTCTAAATCCAACACGGTTTGTGCTAGCTTCTTGAAACTTGACACAACAAAGTAGTTTCACGTTCTATCTCTACGTTTTGTTTCCTCTGGATGTAGCCCTAAGCAGTGATTGGCGAGAAACACTTTCATGGGAAGAGGTTGCCCAGTCTCCAAAAATCACGAATCTCCAGAAATCTTAGCAAATATTTTTTCACCCAAACTGGATGATACTTTCAGGTAATGATCAGTACACTAAGGCGACTTGGTTCCCCAAATTTCATTCTTCTATGTTGAAGCGTTCATTTCCAGTAACAGTTTGAATTTTTAGGTTTCACTCTGTTTTCTCCTATATTGATAGATGTATTTGGAACTCTAAATCCAACACGGTTTGTGCTAGCTTCTTGAAACTTGACACAACAAAGTAGTTTCACGTTCTATCTCTACGTTTTGTTTCCTCTTGATGTAGCCCTAAGCAGTGACTGGCGAGAAACACTTTCATGGGAAGGGGTTGCCAAGCTTCCAAAAATTACGAATCTCCAGAAATATCAGCAAATATTTTTTCACCTAAACTGGATGATACTTTCAGGTAATGATCAGTACACTAAGGCGACTTGGTTCCCCAAATTTCGTTCTTCTATGTTGAAGCGTTCATTTACAGTAACAGTTTGAATTTTTAGGTTTCACTCTGTTTTCTCCTATAATGATAGATGTATTTGGAACTCTAAATCCAACACGGTTTGCGCTAGCTTCTTGAAACTTGACACAACAAAGTAGTTTCACGTTCTATCTCTACGTTTTGTTTCCTCTTGATGTAGCCCTAAGCAGTGACTGGCAAGAAACACTTTCATGGGAAGGGGTTGCCAAGCTTCCAAAAATTACGAATCTCCAGAAATCTCAGCAAATATTTTTTCACCAAACTGGATGACACTTTCAGGTAATGATCAGTACACTAAGGCGACTTGGTTCCCCAAATTTCGTTCTTCTATGTTGAAGCGTTCATTTCCAGTAACAGTTTGAATTTTTAGGTTTCACTCTGTTTTCTCCTATATTGATAGATGTATTTGGAACACTAAATCCAACACGGTTTGTGCTAGCTTCTTGAAACTTGACACAACAAAGTAGTTTCACGTTCTATCTCTACATTTTGTTTCCTCTTGATGTAACCCTAAGCAGTGACTGGCGAGAAACACTTTCATGGGAAGGGGTTGCCAAGCTTTCAAAAATAACGAATCTCCAGAAATCTCAGCAAATATTTTTTCACCCAAACTGGATGATACTTTCAGGTAATGATCAGTACACTAAGGCGACTTGGTTCCCCAAATTTCGTTCTTCTATGTTGAAGCGTTCATTTCCAGTAACAGTTTGAATTTTTAGGTTTCACTCTGTTTTCTCCTATATAAATAGATGTATTTGGAAATCTAAATCCAACACGGTTTGTGCTAGCTTCTTGAAACTTGACACAACAAAGTAGTTTCACGTTCTATCTCTACGTTTTGTTTCCTCTTGATGTAGCCCTAAGCAGTGACTGGCGAGAAACACTTTCATGGGAAGGGGTTGCCAAGCTTCCAAAAATTACGAATCTCCAGAAATCTCAGCAAATATTTTTTCACCCGAACTGGATGATACTTTCAGGTAATGATCAGTACACTAAGGCGACTTGGTTCCCCAAATTTCGTTCTTCTATGTTGAAGCGTTCATTTCCAGTAACAGTTTGAATTTTTAGGTTTCACTCTGTTTTCTCCTGTATGGATAGATGTATTTGGAACTCTAAATCCAACACGGTTTGTGCTAGCTTCTTGAAACTTGACACAACAAAGTAGTTTCACGTTCTATCTCTTCGTTTTGTTTCCTCTGGATGTAGCCCTAAGCAGTGATTGGCAAGAAACACTTTCATGGGAAGGGTTTGCCAAGTCTCCAAAAATTACGAATCTTCAGAAATCTAAGCAAATATTTTTTCACCCAAACTGGATGATACTTTCAGGTAATGGTCAGTACACTAAGGCGACTTGGTTCCCCAAATTTCATTCTTCTATGTTGAAGCGTTCATTTCCAGTAACAGTTTGAATTTTTAGGTTTCACTCTGTTTTCTCCTATATTGATAGATGTATTTGGAACTCTAAATCCAACACGGTTTGTGCTAGCTTCTTGAAACTTGACACAACAAAGTAGTTTCACGTTCTATCTCTACGTTTTGTTTCCTCTTGATGTAGCCCTAAGCAGTGACTGGCGAGAAACACTTTCATGGGAAGGGGTTGCCAAGCTTCCAAAAATTACGAATCTCCAGAAATATCAGCAAATATTTTTTCACCTAAACTGGATGATACTTTCAGGTAATGATCAGTACACTAAGGCGACTTGGTTCCCCAAATTTCGTTCTTCTATGTTGAAGCGTTCATTTCCAGTAACAGTTTGAATTTTTAGGTTTCACTCTGTTTTCTCCTATAATGATAGATGTATTTGGAACTCTAAATCCAACACGGTTTGCGCTAGCTTCTTGAAACTTGACACAACAAAGTAGTTTCACGTTCTATCTCTACGTTTTGTTTCCTCTTGATGTAGCCCTAAGCAGTGACTGGCAAGAAACACTTTCATGGGAAGGGGTTGCCAAGCTTCCAAAAATTACGAATCTCCAGAAATCTCAGCAAATATTTTTTCACCAAACTGGATGACACTTTCAGGTAATGATCAGTACACTAAGGCGACTTGGTTCCCCAAATTTCGTTCTTCTATGTTGAAGCGTTCATTTCCAGTAACAGTTTGAATTTTTAGGTTTCACTCTGTTTTCTCCTATATTGATAGATGTATTTGGAACACTAAATCCAACACGGTTTGTGCTAGCTTCTTGAAACTTGACACAACAAAGTAGTTTCACGTTCTATCTCTACATTTTGTTTCCTCTTGATGTAACCCTAAGCAGTGACTGGCGAGAAACACTTTCATGGGAAGGGGTTGCCAAGCTTTCAAAAATAACGAATCTCCAGAAATCTCAGCAAATATTTTTTCACCCAAACTGGATGATACTTTCAGGTAATGATCAGTACACTAAGGCGACTTGGTTCCCCAAATTTCGTTCTTCTATGTTGAAGCGTTCATTTCCAGTAACAGTTTGAATTTTTAGGTTTCACTCTGTTTTCTCCTATATAAATAGATGTATTTGGAAATCTAAATCCAACACGGTTTGTGCTAGCTTCTTGAAACTTGACACAACAAAGTAGTTTCACGTTCTATCTCTACGTTTTGTTTCCTCTTGATGTAGCCCTAAGCAGTGACTGGCGAGAAACACTTTCATGGGAAGGGGTTGCCAAGCTTCCAAAAATTACGAATCTCCAGAAATCTCAGCAAATATTTTTTCACCCGAACTGGATGATACTTTCAGGTAATGATCAGTACACTAAGGCGACTTGGTTCCCCAAATTTCGTTCTTCTATGTTGAAGCGTTCATTTCCAGTAACAGTTTGAATTTTTAGGTTTCACTCTGTATTCTCCTGTATGGATAGATGTATTTGGAACTCTAAATCCAACACGGTTTGTGCTAGCTTCTTGAAACTTGACACAACAAAGTAGTTTCACGTTCTATCTCTTCGTTTTGTTTCCTCTGGATGTAGCCCTAAGCAGTGATTGGCGAGAAACACTTTCATGGGAAGGGTTTGCCAAGTCTCCAAAAATTACGAATCTTCAGAAATCTAAGCAAATATTTTTTCACCCAAACTGGATGATACTTTCAGGTAATGGTCAGTACACTAAGGCGACTTGGTTCCCCAAATTTCATTCTTCTATGTTGAAGCGTTCATTTCCAGTAACAGTTTGAATTTTTAGGTTTCACTCTGTTTTCTCCTATATTGATAGATGTATTTGGAACTCTAAATCCAACACGGTTTGTGCTAGCTTCTTGAAACTTGACACAACAAAGTAGTTTCACGTTCTATCTCTACGTTTTGTTTCCTCTTGATGTAGCCCTAAGCAGTGACTGGCGAGAAACACTTTCATGGGAAGGGGTTGCCAAGCTTCCAAAAATTACGTATCTCCAGAAATCTCAGCAAATATTTTTTCACCCAAACTGGATGATACTTTCAGGTAATGATCAGTACACTAAGGCGACTTGGTTCCCCAAATTTCGTTCTTCTATGTTGAAGCGTTCATTTCCAGTAACAGTTTGAATTTTTAGGTTTCACTCTGTTTTCTCCTATATTGATAGATGTATTTGGAACTCTAAATCCAACACGGTTTGTGCTAGCTTCTTGAAACTTGACACAACAAAGTAGTTTCACGTTCTATCTCTACGTTTTGTTTCCTCTTGATGTAGCCCTAAGCAGTGACTGGCGAGAAACACTTTCATGGGAAGGGGTTGCCAAGCTTCCAAAAATTACGAATCTCCAGAAATATCAGCAAATATTTTTTCACCTAAACTGGATGACACTTTCAGGTAATGATCAGTACACTAAGGCGACTTGGTTCCCCAAATTTCGTTCTTCTATGTTGAAGCGTTCATTTCCAGTAACAGTTTGAATTTTTAGGTTTCACTCTGTTTTCTCCTATATTGATAGATGTATTTGGAACACTAAATCCAACACGGTTTGTGCTAGCTTCTTGAAACTTGACACAACAAAGTAGTTTCACGTTCTATCTCTACATTTTGTTTCCTCTTGATGTAACCCTAAGCAGTGACTGGCGAGAAACACTTTCATGGGAAGGGGTTGCCAAGCTTTCAAAAATAACGAATCTCCAGAAATCTCAGCAAATATTTTTTCACCCAAACTGGATGATACTTTCAGGTAATGATCAGTACACTAAGGCGACTTGGTTCCCCAAATTTCGTTCTTCTATGTTGAAGCGTTCATTTCCAGTAACAGTTTGAATTTTTAGGTTTCACTCTGTTTTCTCCTATATTAATAGATGTATTTGGAAATCTAAATCCAACACGGTTTGTGCTAGCTTCTTGAAACTTGACACAACAAAGTTGTTTCACGTTCTATCTCTACGTTTTGTTTCCTCTTGATGTAGCCCTAAGCAGTGACTGGCGAGAAACACTTTCATGGGAGAGGTTGCCAAGCTTCCAAAAATTACGAATCTCCAGAAATCTCAACAAATATTTTTTCACCCGAACTGGATGATACTTTCAGGTAATGATCAGTACACTAAGGCGACTTGGTTCCCCAAATTTCGTTCTTCTATGTTGAAGCGTTCATTTCCAGTAACAGTTTGAATTTTTAGGTTTCACTCTGTTTTCTCCTGTATGGATAGATGTATTTGGAACTCTAAATCCAACACGGTTTGTGCTAGCTTCTTGAAACTTGACACAACAAAGTAGTTTCACGTTCTATCTCTTCGTTTTGTTTCCTCTGGATGTAGCCCTAAGCAGTGATTGGCGAGAAACACTTTCATGGGAAGGGTTTGCCAAGTCTCCAAAAATTACGAATCTTCAGAAATCTAAGCAAATATTTTTTCACCCAAACTGGATGATACTTTCAGGTAATGGTCAGTACACTAAGGCGACTTGGTTCCCCAAATTTCATTCTTCTATGTTGAAGCGTTCATTTCCAGTAACAGTTTGAATTTTTAGGTTTCACTCTGTTTTCTCCTATATTGATAGATGTATTTGGAACTCTAAATCCAACACGGTTTGTGCTAGCTTCTTGAAACTTGACACAACAAAGTAGTTTCACGTTCTATCTCTACGTTTTGTTTCCTCTTGATGTAGCCCTAAGCAGTGACTGGCGAGAAACACTTTCATGGGAAGGGGTTGCCAAGCTTCCAAAAATTACGAATCTCCAGAAATCTCAGCAAATATTTTTTCACCCAAACTGGATGATACTTTCAGGTAATGATCAGTACACTAAGGCGACTTGGTTCCCCAAATTTCGTTCTTCTATGTTGAAGCGTTCATTTCCAGTAACAGTTTGAATTTTTAGGTTTCACTCTGTTTTCTCCTATATTGATAGATGTATTTGGAACTCTAAATCCAACACGGTTTGTGCTAGCTTCTTGAAACTTGACACAACAAAGTAGTTTCACGTTCTATCTCTACGTTTTGTTTCCTCTTGATGTAGCCCTAAGCAGTGACTGGCGAGAAACACTTTCATGGGAAGGGGTTGCCAAGCTTCCAAAAATTACGAATCTCCAGAAATCTCAGCAAATATTTTTTCACCCAAACTGGATGATACTTTCAGGTAATGATCAGTACACTAAGGCGACTTGGTTCCCCAAATTTCGTTCTTCTATGTTGAAGCGTTCATTTCCAGTAACAGTTTGAATTTTTAGGTTTCACTCTGTTTTCTCCTATATTGATAGATGTATTTGGAACTCTAAATCCAACACGGTTTGTGCTAGCTTCTTGAAACTTGACACAACAAAGTAGTTTCACGTTCTATCTCTACGTTTTGTTTCCTCTGGATGTAGCCCTAAGCAGTGATTGGCGAGAAACACTTTCATGGGAAGAGGTTGCCCAGTCTCCAAAAATTACGAATCTCCAGAAATCTTAGCAAATATTTTTTCACCCAAACTGGATGATACTTTCAGGTAATGATCAGTACACTAAGGCGACTTGGTTCCCCAAATTTCGTTCTTCTATGTTGAAGCGTTCATTTCCAGTAACAGTTTGAATTTTTAGGTTTCACTCTGTTTTCTCCTATATTGATAGATGTATTTGGAACTCTAAATCCAACACGGTTTGTGCTACCTACTTGAAACTTGACACAACAAAGTAGTTTCACGTTCTATCTCTACATTTTGTTTCCTCTTGATGTAGCCCTAAGCAGTGACTGGCGAGAAACACTTTCATGGGAAGGGGTTGCCAAGCTTCCAAAACTACGAATCTCCAGAAATATCAGCAAATATTTTTTCACCAAACTGGATGACACTTTCAGGTAATGATCAGTACACTAAGGCGACTTGGTTCCCCAAATTTCGTTCTTCTATGTTGAAGCGTTCATTTCCAGTAACAGTTTGAATTTTTAGGTTTCACTCTGTTTTCTCCTATATTGATAGATGTATTTGGAACTCTAAATCCAACACGGTTTGTGCTAGCTTCTTGAAACTTGACACAACAAAGTAGTTTCACGTTCTATCTCTACGTTTTGTTTCCTCATGATGTAGCCCTAAGCAGTGACTGGCGAGAAACACTTTCATGGGAAGGGGTTGCCAAGCTTCCAAAAATTACGAATCTCCAGAAATCTCAGCAAATATTTTTTCACCCAAACTGGATGATACTTTCAGTTAATGGTCAGTACACTAGGGCGACGTGGTTCCTCAAATTTCGTTCTTCTACGTTGAAGTGTTCATTTCCAGTAACAGTTTGAATTTTTAGGTTTCACGCTGTTTTCTCCTATATTGATAGATGTATTTGGAACTCTAAATCCAACACGGTTTGTGCTAGCTTCTTGAAACTTGACACAACAAAGTAGTTTCACGTTCTATCTCTACATTTTGTTTCCTCTTGATGTAGCCCTAAGCAGTGACTGGCGAGAAACACTTTCATGGGAAGGGGTTGCCAAGCGTCCAAAAATTACGAATCTCCAGAAATCTCAGCAAATTTTTTTTCACCCAAACTGGATGATACTTTCAGGTAATGATCAGTACACTAAGGCGACTTGGTTCCCCAAATTTCGTTCTTCTATGTTGAAGCGTTCATTTCCAGTAACAGTTTGAATTTTTAGGTTTCACTCTGTTTTCTCCTATATTGATAGATGTATTTGGAACTCTAAATCCAACACGGTTTGTGCTAGCTTCTTGAAACTTGACACAACAAAGTAGTTTCATGTTCTATCTCTACATTTTGTTTCCTCTTGATGTAGCCCTAAGCAGTGACTGGCGAGAAACACTTTCATGGGAAGGGGTTGCCAAGCTTCCAAAAACTACTAATCTCCAGAAATCTCAGCAAATATTTTTTCACCAAACTGGATGACACTTTCAGGTAATGATCAGTACACTAAGGCGACTTGGTTCCCCAAATTTCGTTCTTCTATGTTGAAGCGTTCATTTCCAGTAACAGTTTGAATTTTTAGGTTTCACTCTGTTTTCTCCTATATTGATAGATGTATTTGGAACACTAAATCCAACACGGTTTGTGCTAGCTTCTTGAAACTTGACACAACAAAGTAGTTTCACGTTCTATCTATACATTTTGTTTCCTCTTGATGTAACCCTAAGCAGTGACTGGCGAGAAACACTTTCATGGGAAGGGGTTGCCAAGCTTCCAAAAATAACGAATCTCCAGAAATCTCAGCAAATACTTTTTTCACCCAAACTGGATGATACTTTCAGGTAATGATCAGTACACTAAGGCGACTTGGTTCCCCAAATTTCGTTCTTCTATGTTGAAGCGTTCATTTCCAGTAACAGTTTGAATTTTTAGGTTTCACTCTGTTTTCTCCTATATTGATAGATGTATTTGGAACTCTAAATCCAACACGGTTTGTGCTAGCTTCTTGAAACTTGACACAACAAAGTAGTTTCACGTTCTATCTCTACGTTTTGTTTCCTCTGGATGTAGCCCTAAGCAGTGATTGGCGAGAAACACTTTCATGGGAAGAGGTTGCCCAGTCTCCAAAAATTACGAATCTCCAGAAATCTCAGCAAATAATTTTTCACCCAAACTGGATGATACTTTCAGGTAATGATCAGTACACTAAGGCGACTTGGTTCCCCAAATTTCGATCTTCTATGTTGAAGCGTTCATTTCCAGTAACAGTTTGAATTTTTAGGTTTCACTCTGTTTTCTCCTATATTAATAGATGTATTTGGAAATCTAAATCCAACACGGTTTGTGCTAGCTTCTTGAAACTTGACACAACAAAGTAGTTTCACGTTCTATCTCTACGTTTTGTTTCCTCTTGATGTAGCCCTAAGCAGTGACTGGCGAGAAACACTTTCATGGGAAGGGGTTGCCAAGCTTCCAAAAATTACGAATCTCCAGAAATCTCAGCAAATATTTTTTCACCCAAACTGGATGATACTTTCAGGTAATGATCAGTACACTAAGGCGACTTGGTTCCCCAAATTTTGTTCTTCTATGTTGAAGCGTTCATTTCCAGTAACAGTTTGAATTTTTAGGTTTCACTCTGTTTTCTCCTGTATGGATAGATGTATTTGGAACTCTAACTCCAACACGGTTTGTGCTAGCTTCTTGAAACTTGACACAACAAAGTAGTTTCACGTTCTATCTCTATGTTTTGTTTCCTCTTGATGTAGCCCTAAGCAGTGACTGGCGAGAAACACTTTCATGGGAGAGGTTGCCCAGTCTCCAAACATTACGAATCTCCAGGAATCTCAGCAAATATTTTTTCACCCAAACTGGATGATACTTTCAGGTAATGATCAGTACACTAAGGCGACTTGGTTCCCCAAATTTCATTCTTCTATGTTGAAGCGTTCATTTCCAGTAACAGTTTGAATTTTTAGGTTTCACTCTGTTTTCTCCTATATTGATAGATGTATTTGGAAATCTAAATCCAACACGGTTTGTGCTAGCTTCTTGAAACTTGACACAACAAAGTAGTTTCACGTTCTATCTCTTCGTTTTGTTTCCTCTGGATGTAGCCCTAAGCAGTGATTGGCGAGAAACACTTTCATGGGAAGTGTTTGCCAAGTCTCCAAAAATTACGAATCTCCAGAAATCTCAGCAAATATTTTTTCACCAAACTGGATGACACTTTCAGGTAATGATCAGTACACTAAGGCGACTTGGTTCCCCAAATTTCGTTCTTCTATGTTGAAGCGTTCATTTCCTGTAACAGTTTGAATTTTTAGGTTTCACTCTGTTTTCTCCTATATTGATAGATGTATTTGGAACTCTAAATCCAACACGGTTTGTGCTAGCTTCTTGAAACTTGACACAACAAATTAGTTTCACGTTCTATCTCTACGTTTTGTTTCTTCTGGATGTAGCCCTAAGCAGTGATTGGCGAGAAACACTTTCATGGGAAGAGGTTGCCCAGTCTCCAAAAATTACGAATCTCCAGAAATCTTAGCAAATATTTTTTCACCCAAACTGGATGATACTTTCAGGTAATGATCAGTACACTAAGGCGACTTGGTTCCCCAAATTTCATTCTTCTATGTTGAAGCGTTCATTTCCAGTAACAGTTTGAATTTTTAGGTTTCACTCTGTTTTCTCCTATATTGATAGATGTATTTGGAACTCTAAATCCAACACGGTTTGTGGTAGCTTCTTGAAACTTGACACAACAAATTAGTTTCACGTTCAATCTCTACGTTTTGTTTCCTCTTGTTGTAGCCCTAAGCAGTGACTGGCGAGAAACACTTTCATGGGAAGGGGTTGCCAAGCTTCCAAAAATTACGAATCTCCAGAAATATCAGCAAATATTTTTTTCACCTAAACTGGATGATACTTTCAGGTAATGATCAGTACACTAAGGCGACTTGGTTCCCCAAATTTCGTTCTTCTATGTTGAAGCGTTCATTTCCAGTAACAGTTTGAATTTTTAGGTTTCACTCTGTTTTCTCCTATAATGATAGATGTATTTGGAACTCTAAATCCAACACGGTTTGCGCTAGCTTCTTGAAACTTGACACAACAAAGTAGTTTCACGTTCTATCTCTACGTTTTGTTTCCTCTTGATGTAGCCCTAAGCAGTGACTGGCAAGAAACACTTTCATGGGAAGGGGTTGCCAAGCTTCCAAAAATTACGAATCTCCAGAAATCTCAGCAAATATTTTTTCACCAAACTGGATGACACTTTCAGGTAATGATCAGTACACTAAGGCGACTTGGTTCCCCAAATTTCGTTCTTCTATGTTGAAGCGTTCATTTCCAGTAACAGTTTGAATTTTTAGGTTTCACTCTGTTTTCTCCTATATTGATAGATGTATTTGGAACACTAAATCCAACACGGTTTGTGCTAGCTTCTTGAAACTTGACACAACAAAGTAGTTTCACGTTCTATCTCTACATTTTGTTTCCTCTTGATGTAACCCTAAGCAGTGACTGGCGAGAAACACTTTCATGGGAAGGGGTTGCCAAGCTTTCAAAAATAACGAATCTCCAGAAATCTCAGCAAATATTTTTTCACCCAAACTGGATGATACTTTCAGGTAATGATCAGTACACTAAGGCGACTTGGTTCCCCAAATTTCGTTCTTCTATGTTGAAGCGTTCATTTCCAGTAACAGTTTGAATTTTTAGGTTTCACTCTGTTTTCTCCTATATAAATAGATGTATTTGGAAATCTAAATCCAACACGGTTTGTGCTAGCTTCTTGAAACTTGACACAACAAAGTAGTTTCACGTTCTATCTCTACGTTTTGTTTCCTCTTGATGTAGCCCTAAGCAGTGACTGGCGAGAAACACTTTCATGGGAAGGGGTTGCCAAGCTTCCAAAAATTACGAATCTCCAGAAATCTCAGCAAATATTTTTTCACCCGAACTGGATGATACTTTCAGGTAATGATCAGTACACTAAGGCGACTTGGTTCCCCAAATTTCGTTCTTCTATGTTGAAGCGTTCATTTCCAGTAACAGTTTGAATTTTTAGGTTTCACTCTGTTTTCTCCTGTATGGATAGATGTATTTGGAACTCTAAATCCAACACGGTTTGTGCTAGCTTCTTGAAACTTGACACAACAAAGTAGTTTCACGTTCTATCTCTTCGTTTTGTTTCCTCTGGATGTAGCCCTAAGCAGTGATTGGCGAGAAACACTTTCATGGGAAGGGTTTGCCAAGTCTCCAAAAATTACGAATCTTCAGAAATCTAAGCAAATATTTTTTCACCCAAACTGGATGATACTTTCAGGTAATGGTCAGTACACTAAGGCGACTTGGTTCCCCAAATTTCATTCTTCTATGTTGAAGCGTTCATTTCCAGTAACAGTTTGAATTTTTAGGTTTCACTCTGTTTTCTCCTATATTGATAGATGTATTTGGAACTCTAAATCCAACACGGTTTGTGCTAGCTTCTTGAAACTTGACACAACAAAGTAGTTTCACGTTCTATCTCCACGTTTTGTTTCCTCTTGATGTAGCCCTAAGCAGTGACTGGCGAGAAACACTTTCATGGGAAGGGGTTGCCAAGCTTCCAAAAATTACGTATCTCCAGAAATCTCAGCAAATATTTTTTCACCCAAACTGGATGATACTTTCAGGTAATGATCAGTACACTAAGGCGACTTGGTTCCCCAAATTTCGTTCTTCTATGTTGAAGCGTTCATTTCCAGTAACAGTTTGAATTTTTAGGTTTCACTCTGTTTTCTCCTATATTGATAGATGTATTTGGAACTCTAAATCCAACACGGTTTGTGCTAGCTTCTTGAAACTTGACACAACAAAGTAGTTTCACGTTCTATCTCTACGTTTTGTTTCCTCTTGATGTAGCCCTAAGCAGTGACTGGCGAGAAACACTTTCATGGGATGGGGTTAGCAAGCTTCCAAAAATTACGAATCTCCAGAAATCTCAGCAAATATTTTTTCACCCAAACTGGATGATACTTTCAGGTAATGATCAGTACACTAAGGCGACTTGGTTCCCCAAATTTCGTTCTTCTATGTTGAAGCGTTCATTTCCAGTAACAGTTTGAATTTTTAGGTTTCACTCTGTTTTCTCCTATATTGATAGATGTATTTGGAACTCTAAATCCAACACGGTTTGTGCTAGCTTCTTGAAACTTGACACAACAAAGTAGTTTCACGTTCTATCTCTACGTTTTGTTTCCTCTGGATGTAGCCCTAAGCAGTGATTGGCGAGAAACACTTTCATGGGAAGAGGTTGCCCAGTCTCCAAAAATCACGAATCTCCAGAAATCTTAGCAAATATTTTTTCACCCAAACTGGATGATACTTTCAGGTAATGATCAGTACACTAAGGCGACTTGGTTCCCCAAATTTCATTCTTCTATGTTGAAGCGTTCATTTCCAGTAACAGTTTGAATTTTTAGGTTTCACTCTGTTTTCTCCTATATTGATAGATGTATTTGGAACTCTAAATCCAACACGGTTTGTGCTAGCTTCTTGAAACTTGACACAACAAAGTAGTTTCACGTTCTATCTCTACGTTTTGTTTCCTCTTGATGTAGCCCTAAGCAGTGACTGGCGAGAAACACTTTCATGGGAAGGGGTTGCCAAGCTTCCAAAAATTACGAATCTCCAGAAATATCAGCAAATATTTTTTCACCTAAACTGGATGATACTTTCAGGTAATGATCAGTACACTAAGGCGACTTGGTTCCCCAAATTTCGTTCTTCTATGTTGAAGCGTTCATTTCCAGTAACAGTTTGAATTTTTAGGTTTCACTCTGTTTTCTCCTATAATGATAGATGTATTTGGAACTCTAAATCCAACACGTTTTGCGCTAGCTTCTTGAAACTTGACACAACAAAGTAGTTTCACGTTCTATCTCTACGTTTTGTTTCCTCTTGATGTAGCCCTAAGCAGTGACTGGCAAGAAACACTTTCATGGGAAGGGGTTGCCAAGCTTCCAAAAATTACGAATCTCCAGAAATCTCAGCAAATATTTTTTCACCAAACTGGATGACACTTTCAGGTAATGATCAGTACACTAAGGCGACTTGGTTCCCCAAATTTCGTTCTTCTATGTTGAAGCGTTCATTTCCAGTAACAGTTTGAATTTTTAGGTTTCACTCTGTTTTCTCCTATATTGATAGATGTATTTGGAACACTAAATCCAACACGGTTTGTGCTAGCTTCTTGAAACTTGACACAACAAAGTAGTTTCACGTTCTATCTCTACATTTTGTTTCCTCTTGATGTAACCCTAAGCAGTGACTGGCGAGAAACACTTTCATGGGAAGGGGTTGCCAAGCTTTCAAAAATAACGAATCTCCAGAAATCTCAGCAAATATTTTTTCACCCAAACTGGATGATACTTTCAGGTAATGATCAGTACACTAAGGCGACTTGGTTCCCCAAATTTCGTTCTTCTATGTTGAAGCGTTCATTTCCAGTAACAGTTTGAATTTTTAGGTTTCACTCTGTTTTCTCCTGTATGGATAGATGTATTTGGAACTCTAACTCCAACACGGTTTGTGCTAGCTTCTTGAAACTTGACACAACAAAGTAGTTTCACGTTCTATCTCTATGTTTTGTTTCCTCTTGATGTAGCCCTAAGCAGTGACTGGCGAGAAACACTTTCATGGGAGAGGTTGCCCAGTCTCCAAACATTACGAATCTCCAGGAATCTCAGCAAATATTTTTTCACCCAAACTGGATGATACTTTCAGGTAATGATCAGTACACTAAGGCGACTTGGTTCCCCAAATTTCATTCTTCTATGTTGAAGCGTTCATTTCCAGTAACAGTTTGAATTTTTAGGTTTCACTCTGTTTTCTCCTATATTGATAGATGTATTTGGAACTCTAAATCCAACACGGTTTGTGCTAGCTTCTTGAAACTTGACACAACAAAGTAGTTTCATGTTCTATCTCTACATTTTGTTTCCTCTTGATGTAGCCCTAAGCAGTGACTGGCGAGAAACACTTTCATGGGAAGGGGTTGCCAAGCTTCCAAAAACTACTAATCTCCAGAAATCTCAGCAAATATTTTTTCACCAAACTGGATGACACTTTCAGGTAATGATCAGTACACTAAGGCGACTTGGTTCCCCAAATTTCGTTCTTCTATGTTGAAGCGTTCATTTCCAGTAACAGTTTGAATTTTTAGGTTTCACTCTGTTTTCTCCTATATTGATAGATGTATTTGGAACACTAAATCCAACACGGTTTGTGCTAGCTTCTTGAAACTTGACACAACAAAGTAGTTTCACGTTCTATCTATACATTTTGTTTCCTCTTGATGTAACCCTAAGCAGTGACTGGCGAGAAACACTTTCATGGGAAGGGGTTGCCAAGCTTCCAAAAATAACGAATCTCCAGAAATCTCAGCAAATACTTTTTTCACCCAAACTGGATGATACTTTCAGGTAATGATCAGTACACTAAGGCGACTTGGTTCCCCAAATTTCGTTCTTCTATGTTGAAGCGTTCATTTCCAGTAACAGTTTGAATTTTTAGGTTTCACTCTGTTTTCTCCTATATTGATAGATGTATTTGGAACTCTAAATCCAACACGGTTTGTGCTAGCTTCTTGAAACTTGACACAACAAAGTAGTTTCACGTTCTCTTTCTACGTTTTGTTTCCTCTTAATGTAGCCCTAAGCAGTGACTGGCGAGAAACCCTTTCATGGAACGGGGTTGCCAAGCTTCCAAAAATTACGAAACTCCAGAAATCTCAGCAAATAATTTTTCACCCAAACTGGATGATACTTTCAGGTAATGATCAGTACACTAAGGCGACTTGGTTCCCCAAATTTCGATCTTCTATGTTGAAGCGTTCATTTCCAGTAACAGTTTGAATTTTTAGGTTTCACTCTGTTTTCTCCTATATTAATAGATGTATTTGGAAATCTAAATCCAACACGGTTTGTGCTAGCTTCTTGAAACTTGACACAACAAAGTAGTTTCACGTTCTATCTCTACGTTTTGTTTCCTCTTGATGTAGCCCTAAGCAGTGACTGGCGAGAAACACTTTCATGGGAAGGGGTTGCCAAGCTTCCAAAAATTACGAATCTCCAGAAATCTCAGCAAATATTTTTTCACCCAAACTGGATGATACTTTCAGGTAATGATCAGTACACTAAGGCGACTTGGTTCCCCAAATTTTGTTCTTCTATGTTGAAGCGTTCATTTCCAGTAACAGTTTGAATTTTTAGGTTTCACTCTGTTTTCTCCTGTATGGATAGATGTATTTGGAACTCTAACTCCAACACGGTTTGTGCTAGCTTCTTGAAACTTGACACAACAAAGTAGTTTCACGTTCTATCTCTATGTTTTGTTTCCTCTTGATGTAGCCCTAAGCAGTGACTGGCGAGAAACACTTTCATGGGAGAGGTTGCCCAGTCTCCAAACATTACGAATCTCCAGGAATCTCAGCAAATATTTTTTCACCCAAACTGGATGATACTTTCAGGTAATGATCAGTACACTAAGGCGACTTGGTTCCCCAAATTTCATTCTTCTATGTTGAAGCGTTCATTTCCAGTAACAGTTTGAATTTTTAGGTTTCACTCTGTTTTCTCCTATATTGATAGATGTATTTGGAAATCTAAATCCAACACGGTTTGTGCTAGCTTCTTGAAACTTGACACAACAAAGTAGTTTCACGTTCTATCTCTACATTTTGTTTCCTCTTGATGTAGCCCTAAGCAGTGACTGGCGAGAAACACTTTCATGGGAAGGGGTTGCCAAGCTTCCAAAACTACGAATCTCCAGAAATATCAGCAAATATTTTTTCACCAAACTGGATGACACTTTCAGGTAATGATCAGTACACTAAGGCGACTTGGTTCCCCAAATTTCGTTCTTCTATGTTGAAGCGTTCATTTCCAGTAACAGTTTGAATTTTTAGGTTTCACTCTGTTTTCTCCTATATTGATAGATGTATTTGGAACTCTAAAACCAACACGGTTTGTGCTAGCTTCTTGAAACTTGACACAACAAAGTAGTTTCACGTTCTATCTCTACGTTTTGTTTCCTCTTGATGTAGACCTAAGCAGTGACTGGCGAGAAACACTTTCATGGGAAGAGGTTGCCCAGGCTCCAAAAATTAGGAATCTCCAGAAATCTTAGCAAATATTTTTTCACCCAAACTGGATGATACTTTCAGGTAATGATCAGTACACTAAGGCGACTTGGTTCCCCAAATTTCATTCTTCTATGTTGAAGCGTTCATTTCCAGTAACAGTTTGAATTTTTAGGTTTCACTCTGTTTTCTCCTATATTGATAGATGTATTTGGAACTCTAAATCCAACACGGTTTGTGCTAGCTTCTTGAAACTTGACACAACAAAGTAGTTTCACGTTCTATCTCTACGTTTTGTTTCCTCTTGATGTAGCCCTAAGCAGTGACTGGCGAGAAACACTTTCATGGGAAGGGGTTGCCAAGCTTCCAAAAATTACGAATCTCCAGAAATATCAGCAAATATTTTTTCACCTAAACTGGATGATACTTTCAGGTAATGATCAGTAAACTAAGGCGACTTGGTTCCCCCAATTTCGTTCTTCTATGTTGAAGCGTTCATTTCCAGTAACAGTTTGAATTTTTAGGTTTCACTCTGTTTTCTCCTATATTGATAGATGTATTTGGAACTCTAAATCCAACACGGTTTGTGCTAGCTTCTTGAAACTTGACACAACAAAGTAGTTTCACGTTCTATCTCTACATTTTGTTTCCTCTTGATGTAGCCCTAAGCAGTGACTGGCGAGAAACACTTTCATGGGAAGGGGTTGCCAAGCTTCCAAAAACTACGAATCTCCAGAAATATCAGCAAATATTTTTTCACCAAACTGGATGACACTTTCAGGTAATGATCAGTACACTAAGGCGACTTGGTTCCCCAAATTTCGTTCTTCTATGTTGAAGCGTTCATTTCCAGTAACAGTTTGAATTTTTAGGTTTCACTCTGTTTTCTCCTATATTGATAGATGTATTTGGAACTCTAACTCCAACACGGTTTGTGCTAGCTTCTTGAAACTTGACACAACAAAGTTGTTTCACGTTCTATCTCTACGTTTTGTTTCCTCTTGATGTAGCCCTAAGCAGTGACTGGCGAGAAACACTTTCATGGGAGAGGTTGCCAAGCTTCCAAAAATTACGAATCTCCAGAAATCTCAGCAAATATTTTTTCACCCGAACTGGATGATACTTTCAGGTAATGATCAGTACACTAAGGCGACTTGGTTCCCCAAATTTCGTTCTTCTATGTTGAAGCGTTCATTTCCAGTAACAGTTTGAATTTTTAGGTTTCACTCTGTTTTCTCCTGTATGGATAGATGTATTTGGAACTCTAAATCCAACACGGTTTGTGCTAGCTTCTTGAAACTTGACACAACAAAGTAGTTTCACGTTCTATCTCTTCGTTTTGTTTCCTCTGGATGTAGCCCTAAGCAGTGATTGGCGAGAAACACTTTCATGGGAAGGGTTTGCCAAGTCTCCAAAAATTACGAATCTTCAGAAATCTAAGCAAATATTTTTTCACCCAAACTGGATGATACTTTCAGGTAATGGTCAGTACACTAAGGCGACTTGGTTCCCCAAATTTCATTCTTCTATGTTGAAGCGTTCATTTCCAGTAACAGTTTGAATTTTTAGGTTTCACTCTGTTTTCTCCTATATTGATAGATGTATTTGGAACTCTAAATCCAACACGGTTTGTGCTAGCTTCTTGAAACTTGACACAACAAAGTAGTTTCACGTTCTATCTCTACGTTTTGTTTCCTCTTGATGTAGCCCTAAGCAGTGACTGGCGAGAAACACTTTCATGGGAAGGGGTTGCCAAGCTTCCAAAAATTACGAATCTCCAGAAATCTCAGCAAATATTTTTTCACCCAAACTGGATGATACTTTCAGGTAATGATCAGTACACTAAGGCGACTTGGTTCCCCAAATTTCGTTCTTCTATGTTGAAGCGTTCATTTCCAGTAACAGTTTGAATTTTTAGGTTTCACTCTGTTTTCTCCTATATTGATAGATGTATTTGGAACTCTAAATCCAACACGGTTTGTGCTAGCTTCTTGAAACTTGACACAACAAAGTAGTTTCACGTTCTATCTCTACGTTTTGTTTCCTCTTGATGTAGCCCTAAGCAGTGACTGGCGAGAAACACTTTCATGGGAAGGGGTTGCCAAGCTTCCAAAAATTACGAATCTCCAGAAATCTCAGCAAATATTTTTTCACCCAAACTGGATGATACTTTCAGGTAATGATCAGTACACTAAGGCGACTTGGTTCCCCAAATTTCGTTCTTCTATGTTGAAGCGTTCATTTCCAGTAACAGTTTGAATTTTTAGGTTTCACTCTGTATTCTCCTATATTGATAGATGTATTTGGAACTCTAAATCCAACACGGTTTGTGCTAGCTTCTTGAAACTTGACACAACAAAGTAGTTTCACGTTCTATCTCTACGTTTTGTTTCCTCTGGATGTAGCCCTAAGCAGTGATTGGCGAGAAACACTTTCATGGGAAGAGGTTGCCCAGTCTCCAAAAATTACGAATCTCCAGAAATCTTAGCAAATATTTTTTCACCCAAACTGGATGATACTTTCAGGTAATGATCAGTACACTAAGGCGACTTGGTTCCCCAAATTTCGTTCTTCTATGTTGAAGCGTTCATTTCCAGTAACAGTTTGAATTTTTAGGTTTCACTCTGTTTTCTCCTATATTGATAGATGTATTTGGAACTCTAAATCCAACACGGTTTGTGCTACCTACTTGAAACTTGACACAACAAAGTAGTTTCACGTTCTATCTCTACATTTTGTTTCCTCTTGATGTAGCCCTAAGCAGTGACTGGCGAGAAACACTTTCATGGGAAGGGGTTGCCAAGCTTCCAAAACTACGAATCTCCAGAAATATCAGCAAATATTTTTTCACCAAACTGGATGACACTTTCAGGTAATGATCAGTACACTAAGGCGACTTGGTTCCCCAAATTTCGTTCTTCTATGTTGAAGCGTTCATTTCCAGTAACAGTTTGAATTTTTAGGTTTCACTCTGTTTTCTCCTATATTGATAGATGTATTTGGAACTCTAAATCCAACACGGTTTGTGCTAGCTTCTTGAAACTTGACACAACAAAGTAGTTTCACGTTCTATCTCTACGTTTTGTTTCCTCATGATGTAGCCCTAAGCAGTGACTGGCGAGAAACACTTTCATGGGAAGGGGTTGCCAAGCTTCCAAAAATTACGAATCTCCAGAAATCTCAGCAAATATTTTTTCACCCAAACTGGATGATACTTTCAGTTAATGGTCAGTACACTAGGGCGACGTGGTTCCTCAAATTTCGTTCTTCTACTTTGAAGTGTTCATTTCCAGTAACAGTTTGTATTTTTAGGTTTCACTCTGTTTTCTCCTATATTGATAGATGTATTTGGAACTCTAAATCCAACACGGTTTGTGCTAGCTTCTTGAAACTTGACACAACAAAGTAGTTTCACGTTCTATCTCTACATTTTGTTTCCTCTTGATGTAGCCCTAAGCAGTGACTGGCGAGAAACACTTTCATGGGAAGGGGTTGCCAAGCGTCCAAAAATTACGAATCTCCAGAAATCTCAGCAAATTTTTTTTCACCCAAACTGGATGATACTTTCAGGTAATGATCAGTACACTAAGGCGACTTGGTTCCCCAAATTTCGTTCTTCTATGTTGAAGCGTTCATTTCCAGTAACAGTTTGAATTTTTAGGTTTCACTCTGTTTTCTCCTATATTGATAGATGTATTTGGAACTCTAAATCCAACACGGTTTGTGCTAGCTTCTTGAAACTTGACACAACAAAGTAGTTTCATGTTCTATCTCTACATTTTGTTTCCTCTTGATGTAGCCCTAAGCAGTGACTGGCGAGAAACACTTTCATGGGAAGGGGTTGCCAAGCTTCCAAAAACTACTAATCTCCAGAAATCTCAGCATATATTTTTTCACCAAACTGGATGACACTTTCAGGTAATGATCAGTACACTAAGGCGACTTGGTTCCCCAAATTTCGTTCTTCTATGTTGAAGCGTTCATTTCCAGTAACAGTTTGAATTTTTAGGTTTCACTCTGTTTTCTCCTATATTGATAGATGTATTTGGAACACTAAATCCAACACGGTTTGTGCTAGCTTCTTGAAACTTGACACAACAAAGTAGTTTCACGTTCTATCTATACATTTTGTTTCCTCTTGATGTAACCCTAAGCAGTGACTGGCGAGAAACACTTTCATGGGAAGGGGTTGCCAAGCTTCCAAAAATAACGAATCTCCAGAAATCTCAGCAAATACTTTTTTCACCCAAACTGGATGATACTTTCAGGTAATGATCAGTACACTAAGGCGACTTGGTTCCCCAAATTTCGTTCTTCTATGTTGAAGCGTTCATTTCCAGTAACAGTTTGAATTTTTAGGTTTCACTCTGTTTTCTCCTATATTGATAGATGTATTTGGAACTCTAAATCCAACACGGTTTGTGCTAGCTTCTTGAAACTTGACACAACAAAGTAGTTTCACGTTCTCTTTCTACGTTTTGTTTCCTCTTAATGTAGCCCTAAGCAGTGACTGGCGAGAAACCCTTT
Source organism: Spermophilus citellus (assembly GCF_964194105.1). NCBI lineage: Eukaryota > Metazoa > Chordata > Mammalia > Rodentia > Sciuridae > Spermophilus > Spermophilus citellus. The sequence goes on from NC_138183.1 coordinate 107,707,897, forward strand.
CATGGAACGGGGTTGCCAAGCTTCCAAAAATTACGAAACTCCAAAAATCTCAGCAAATAATTTTTCACCCAAACTGGATGATACTTTCAGGTAATGATCAGTACACTAAGGCGACTTGGTTCCCCAAATTTCGATCTTCTATGTTGAAGCGTTCATTTCCAGTAACAGTTTGAATTTTTAGGTTTCACTCTGTTTTCTCCTATATTAATAGATGTATTTGGAAATCTAAATCCAACACGGTTTGTGCTAGCTTCTTGAAACTTGACACAACAAAGTAGTTTCACGTTCTATCTCTACGTTTTGTTTCCTCTTGATGTAGCCCTAAGCAGTGACTGGCGAGAAACACTTTCATGGGAAGGGGTTGCCAAGCTTCCAAAAATTACGAATCTCCAGAAATCTCAGCAAATATTTTTTCACCCAAACTGGATGATACTTTCAGGTAATGATCAGTACACTAAGGCGACTTGGTTCCCCAAATTTTGTTCTTCTATGTTGAAGCGTTCATTTCCAGTAACAGTTTGAATTTTTAGGTTTCACTCTGTTTTCTCCTGTATGGATAGATGTATTTGGAACTCTAACTCCAACACGGTTTGTGCTAGCTTCTTGAAACTTGACACAACAAAGTAGTTTCACGTTCTATCTCTATGTTTTGTTTCCTCTTGATGTAGCCCTAAGCAGTGACTGGCGAGAAACACTTTCATGGGAGAGGTTGCCCAGTCTCCAAAAATTACGAATCTCCAGGAATCTCAGCAAATATTTTTTCACCCAAACTGGATGATACTTTCAGGTAATGATCAGTACACTAAGGCGACTTGGTTCCCCAAATTTCATTCTTCTATGTTGAAGCGTTCATTTCCAGTAACAGTTTGAATTTTTAGGTTTCACTCTGTTTTCTCCTATATTGATAGATGTATTTGGAAATCTAAATCCAACACGGTTTGTGCTAGCTTCTTGAAACTTGACACAACAAAGTAGTTTCACGTTCTATCTCTTCGTTTTGTTTCCTCTGGATGTAGCCCTAAGCAGTGATTGGCGAGAAACACTTTCATGGGAAGGGTTTGCCAAGTCTCCAAAAATTACGAATCTCCAGAAATCTCAGCAAATATTTTTTCACCCAAACTGGATGATACTTTCAGGTAATGATCAGTACACTAAGGCGACTTGGTTCCCCCAATTTCGTTCTTCTATGTTGAAGCGTTCATTTCCAGTAACAGTTTGAATTTTTAGGTTTCACTCTGTTTTCTCCTATATTGATAGATGTATTTGGAACTCTAAATCCAACACGGTTTGTGCTAGCTACTTGAAACTTGACACAACAAAGTAGTTTCACGTTCTATCTCTACATTTTGTTTCCTCTTGATGTAGCCCTAAGCAGTGACTGGCGAGAAACACTTTCATGGGAAGGGGTTGCCAAGCTTCCAAAACTACGAATCTCCAGAAATATCAGCAAATATTTTTTCACCAAACTGGATGACACTTTCAGGTAATGATCAGTACACTAAGGCGACTTGGTTCCCCAAATTTCGTTCTTCTATGTTGAAGCGTTCATTTCCAGTAACAGTTTGAATTTTTAGGTTTCACTCTGTTTTCTCCTATATTGATAGATGTATTTGGAACTCTAAATCCAACACGGTTTGTGCTAGCTTCTTGAAACTTGACACAACAAAGTAGTTTCACGTTCTATCTCTACGTTTTGTTTCCTCATGATGTAGCCCTAAGCAGTGACTGGCGAGAAACACTTTCATGGGAAGGGGTTGCCAAGCTTCCAAAAATTACGAATCTCCAGAAATATCAGCAAATATTTTCACCTAAACTGGATGATACTTTCAGGTAATGATCAGTACACTAAGGCGACTTGGTTCCCCAAATTTCGTTCTTCTATGTTGAAGCGTTCATTTCCAGTAACAGTTTGAATTTTTAGGTTTCACTCTGTTTTCTCCTATATTGATAGATGTATTTGGAACTCTAAATCCAACACGGTTTGTGCTAGCTTCTTGAAACTTGACACAACAAAGTAGTTTCATGTTCTATCTCTACATTTTGTTTCCTCTTGATGTAGCCCTAAGCAGTGACTGGCGAGAAACACTCTCATGGGAAGGGGTTGCCAAGCTTCCAAAAACTACTAATCTCCAGAAATATCAGCAAATATTTTTTCACCAAACTGGATGACACTTTCAGGTAATGATCAGTACACTAAGGCGACTTGGTTCCCCAAATTTCGTTCTTCTATGTTGAAGCGTTCATTTCCAGTAACAGTTTGAATTTTTAGGTTTCACTCTGTTTTCTCCTATATTGATAGATGTATTTGGAACACTAAATCCAACACGGTTTGTGCTAGCTTCTTGAAACTTGACACAACAAAGTAGTTTCACGTTCTATCTATACATTTTGTTTCCTCTTGATGTAACCCTAAGCAGGGACTGGCGAGAAACACTTTCATGGGAAGGGGTTGCCAAGCTTCCAAAAATAACGAATCTCCAGAAATCTCAGCAAATATTTTTTCACCCAAACTGGATGATACTTTCAGGTAATGATCAGTACACTAAGGCGACTTGGTTCCCCAAATTTCGTTCTTCTATGTTGAAGCGTTCATTTCCAGTAACAGTTTGAATTTTTAGGTTTCACTCTGTTTTCTCCTGTATGGATAGATGTATTTGGAACTCTAACTCCAACACGGTTTGTGCTAGCTTCTTGAAACTTGACACAACAAAGTAGTTTCACGTTCTATCTCTATGTTTTGTTTCCTCTTGATGTAGCCCTAAGCAGTGACTGGCGAGAAACACTTTCATGGGAGAGGTTGCCCAGTCTCCAAAAATTACGAATCTCCAGGAATCTCAGCAAATATTTTTTCACCCAAACTGGATGATACTTTCAGGTAATGATCAGTACACTAAGGCGACTTGGTTCCCCAAATTTCATTCTTCTATGTTGAAGCGTTCATTTCCAGTAACAGTTTGAATTTTTAGGTTTCACTCTGTTTTCTCCTATATTGATAGATGTATTTGGAAATCTAAATCCAACACGGTTTGTGCTAGCTTCTTGAAACTTGACACAACAAAGTAGTTTCACGTTCTATCTCTTCGTTTTGTTTCCTCTGGAAGTAGCCCTAAGCAGTGATTGGCGAGAAACACTTTCATGGGAAGGGGTTGCCAAGCGTCCAAAAATTACGAATCTCCAGAAATCTCAGCAAATATTTTTTCACCCAAACTGGATGATACTTTCAGGTAATGATCAGTACACTAAGGCGACTTGGTTCCCCCAATTTCGTTCTTCTATGTTGAAGCGTTCATTTCCAGTAACAGTTTGAATTTTTAGGTTTCACTCTGTTTTCTCCTATATTGATAGATGTATTTGGAACTCTAAATCCAACACGGTTTGTGCTAGCTTCTTGAAACTTGACACAACAAAGTAGTTTCACGTTCTATCTCTACATTTTGTTTCCTCTTGATGTAGCCCTAAGCAGTGACTGGCGAGAAACACTTTCATGGGAAGGGGTTGCCAAGCTTCCAAAAACTACGAATCTCCAGAAATATCAGCAAATATTTTTTCACCAAACTGGATGACACTTTCAGGTAATGATCAGTACACTAAGGCGACTTGGTTCCCCAAATTTCGTTCTTCTATGTTGAAGCGTTCATTTCCAGTAACAGTTTGAATTTTTAGGTTTCACTCTGTTTTCTCCTATATTGATAGATGTATTTGGAACTCTAAATCCAACACGGTTTGTGCTAGCTTCTTGAAACTTGACACAACAAAGTAGTTTCACGTTCTATCTCTACGTTTTGTTTCCTCATGATGTAGCCCTAAGCAGTGACTGGCGAGAAACACTTTCATGAGAAGGGGTTGCCAAGTTTCCAAAAATTACGAATCTCCAGAAATCTCAGCAAATATTTTTTCACCCAAACTGGATGATACTTTCAGTTAATGGTCAGTACACTAGGGCGACGTGGTTCCCCAAATTTCGTTCTTCTACGTTGAAGTGTTCATTTCCAGTAACAGTTTGAATTTTTAGGTTTCACTCTGTTTTCTCCTATATTGATAGATGTATTTGGAACTCTAAATCCAACACGGTTTGTGCTAGCTTCTTGAAACTTGACACAACAAAGTAGTTTCACGTTCTATCTCTACATTTTGTTTCCTCTTGATGTAGCCCTAAGCAGTGACTGGCGAGAAACACTTTCATGGGAAGGGGTTGCCAAGCGTCCAAAAATTACGAATCTCCAGAAATCTCAGCAAATATTTTTTCACCCAAACTGGATGATACTTTCAGGTAATGATCAGTACACTAAGGCGACTTGGTTCCCCAAATTTCGTTCTTCTATGTTGAAGCGTTCATTTCCAGTAACAGTTTGAATTTTTAGGTTTCACTCTGTTTTCTCCTATATTGATAGATGTATTTGGAACTCTAAATCCAACACGGTTTGTGCTAGCTTCTTGAAACTTGACACAACAAAGTAGTTTCATGTTCTATCTCTACATTTTGTTTCCTCTTGATGTAGCCCTAAGCAGTGACTGGCGAGAAACACTTTCATGGGAAGGGGTTGCCAAGCTTCCAAAAATTACGAATCTCCAGAAATCTCAGCAAATATTTTTTCACCCAAACTGGATGATACTTTCAGGTAATGATCAGTACACTAAGGCGACTTGGTTCCCCAAATTTCGTTCTTCTATGTTGAAGCGTTCATTTCCAGTAACAGTTTGAATTTTTAGGTTTCACTCTGTTTTCTCCTATATTGATAGATGTATTTGGAACTCTAAATCCAACACGGTTTGTGCTAGCTTCTTGAAACTTGACACAACAAATTAGTTTCACGTTCTATCTCTACGTTTTGTTTCCTCTGGATGTAGCCCTAAGCAGTGATTGGCGAGAAACACTTTCATGGGAAGAGGTTGCCCAGTCTCCAAAAATTACGAATCTCCAGAAATCTCAGCAAATATTTTTTCACCCAAACTGGATGATACTTTCAGGTAATGATCAGTACACTAAGGCGACTTGGTTCCCCAAATTTCATTCTTCTATGTTGAAGCGTTCATTTCCAGTAACAGTTTGAATTTTTAGGTTTCACTCTGTTTTCTCCTATATTGATAGATGTATTTGGAACTCTAAATCCAACACGGTTTGTGCTAGCTTCTTGAAACTTGACACAACAAAGTAGTTTCACGTTCTATCTCTACGTTTTGTTTCCTCTTGATGTAGCCCTAAGCAGTGACTGGCGAGAAACACTTTCATGGGAAGGGGTTGCCAAGCTTCCAAAAATTACGAATCTCCAGAAATATCAGCAAATATTTTTTCACCTAAACTGGATGATACTTTCAGGTAATGATCAGTACACTAAGGCGACTTGGTTCCCCCAATTTCGTTCTTCTATGTTGAAGCGTTCATTTCCAGTAACAGTTTGAATTTTTAGGTTTCACTCTGTTTTCTCCTATATTGATAGATGTATTTGGAACTCTAAATCCAACACGGTTTGTGCTAGCTTCTTGAAACTTGACACAACAAAGTAGTTTCACGTTCTATCTCTACATTTTGTTTCCTCTTGATGTAGCCCTAAGCAGTGACTGGCGAGAAACACTTTCATGGGAAGGGGTTGCCAAGCTTCCAAAAACTACGAATCTCCAGAAATATCAGCAAATATTTTTTCACCAAACTGGATGACACTTTCAGGTAATGATCAGTACACTAAGGCGACTTGGTTCCCCAAATTTCGTTCTTCTATGTTGAAGCGTTCATTTCCAGTAACAGTTTGAATTTTTAGGTTTCACTCTGTTTTCTCCTATATTGATAGATGTATTTGGAACTCTAAATCCAACACGGTTTGTGCTAGCTTCTTGAAACTTGACACAACAAAGTAGTTTCACGTTCTATCTCTACGTTTTGTTTCCTCATGATGTAGCACTAAGCAGTGACTGGCGAGAAACACTTTCATGGGAAGGGGTTGCCAAGCTTCCAAAAATTACGAATCTCCAGAAATCTCAGCAAATATTTTTTCACCCAAACTGGATGATACTTTCAGTTAATGGTCAGTACACTAGGGCGACGTGGTTCCTCAAATTTCGTACTTCTACGTTGAAGTGTTCATTTCCAGTAACAGTTTGAATTTTTAGGTTTCACTCTGTTTTCTCCTATAATGATAGATGTATTTGGAACTCTAAATCCAACACGGTTTGTGCTAGCTTCTTGAAACTTGACACAACAAAGTAGTTTCAAGTTCTCTTTCTACGTTTTGTTTCCTCTTAATGTAGCCCTAAGCAGTGACTGGCGAGAAACCCTTTCATGGAACGGGGTTGCCAAGCTTCCAAAAATTACGAAACTCCAGAAATCTCAGCAAATAATTTTTCACCCAAACTGGATGATACTTTCAGGTAATGATCAGTACACTAAGGCGACTTGGTTCCCCAAATTTCGATCTTCTATGTTGAAGCGTTCATTTCCAGTAACAGTTTGAATTTTTAGGTTTCACTCTGTTTTCTCCTATATTAATAGATGTATTTGGAAATCTAAATCCAACACGGTTTGTGCTAGCTTCTTGAAACTTGACACAACAAAGTAGTTTCACGTTCTATCTCTACGTTTTGTTTCCTCTTGATGTAGCCCTAAGCAGTGACTGGCGAGAAACACTTTCATGGGAAGGGGTTGCCAAGCTTCCAAAAATTACGAATCTCCAGAAATCTCAGCAAATATTTTTTCACCCAAACTGGATGATACTTTCAGGTAATGATCAGTACACTAAGGCGACTTGGTTCCCCAAATTTTGTTCTTCTATGTTGAAGCGTTCATTTCCAGTAACAGTTTGAATTTTTAGGTTTCACTCTGTTTTCTCCTGTATGGATAGATGTATTTGGAACTCTAACTCCAACACGGTTTGTGCTAGCTTCTTGAAACTTGACACAACAAAGTAGTTTCACGTTCTATCTCTATGTTTTGTTTCCTCTTGATGTAGCCCTAAGCAGTGACTGGCGAGAAACACTTTCATGGGAGAGGTTGCCCAGTCTCCAAAAATTACGAATCTCCAGGAATCTCAGCAAATATTTTTTCACCCAAACTGGATGATACTTTCAGGTAATGATCAGTACACTAAGGCGACTTGGTTCCCCAAATTTCATTCTTCTATGTTGAAGGGTTCATTTCCAGTAACAGTTTGAATTTTTAGGTTTCACTCTGTTTTCTCCTATATTGATAGATGTATTTGGAAATCTAAATCCAACACGGTTTGTGCTAGCTTCTTGAAACTTGACACAACAAAGTAGTTTCACGTTCTATCTCTTCGTTTTGTTTCCTCTGGAAGTAGCCCTAAGCAGTGATTGGCGAGAAACACTTTCATGGGAAGGGGTTGCCAAGCGTCCAAAAATTACGAATCTCCAAAATCTCAGCAAATATTTTTTCACCCAAACTGGATGATACTTTCAGGTAATGATCAGTACACTAAGGCGACTTGGTTCCCCAAATTTCATTCTTCTATGTTGAAACGTTCATTTCCAGTAACAGTTTGAATTTTTAGGTTTCACTCTGTTTTCTCCTATATTGATAGATGTATTTGGAACTCTAAATCCAACACGGTTTGTGCTAGCTTCTTGAAACTTGACACAACAAAGTAGTTTCATGTTCTATCTCTACATTTTGTTTCCTCTTGATGTAGCCCTAAGCAGTGACTGGCGAGAAACACTTTCATGGGAAGGGGTTGCCAAGCTTCCAAAAATTACGAATCTCCAGAAATCTCAGCAAATATTTTTTCACCCAAACTGGATGATACTTTCAGGTAATGATCAGTACACTAAGGCGACTTGGTTCCCCAAATTTCGTTCTTCTATGTTGAAGCGTTCATTTCCAGTAACAGTTTGAATTTTTAGGTTTCACTCTGTTTTCTCCTATATTGATAGATGTATTTGGAACTCTAAATCCAACACGGTTTGTGCTAGCTTCTTGAAACTTGACACAACAAATTAGTTTCACGTTCTATCTCTACGTTTTGTTTCCTCTGGATGTAGCCCTAAGCAGTGATTGGCGAGAAACACTTTCATGGGAAGAGGTTGCCCAGTCTCCAAAAATTACGAATCTCCAGAAATCTTAGCAAATATTTTTTCACCCAAACTGGATGATACTTTCAGGTAATGATCAGTACACTAAGGCGACTTGGTTCCCCAAATTTCATTCTTCTATGTTGAAGCGTTCATTTCCAGTAACAGTTTGAATTTTTAGGTTTCACTCTGTTTTCTCCTATATTGATAGATGTATTTGGAACTCTAAATCCAACACGGTTTGTGCTAGCTTCTTGAAACTTGACACAACAAAGTAGTTTCACGTTCTATCTCTACGTTTTGTTTCCTCTTGATGTAGCCCTAAGCAGTGACTGGCGAGAAACACTTTCATGGGAAGGGGTTGCCAAGCTTCCAAAAATTACGAATCTCCAGAAATATCAGCAAATATTTTCACCTAAACTGGATGATACTTTCAGGTAATGATCAGTACACTAAGGCGACTTGGTTCCCCAAATTTCGTTCTTCTATGTTGAAGCGTTCATTTCCAGTAACAGTTTGAATTTTTAGGTTTCACTCTGTTTTCTCCTATATTGATAGATGTATTTGGAACTCTAAATCCAACACGGTTCGCGCTAGCTTCTTGAAACTTGACACAACAAAGTAGTTTCACGTTCTATCTCTATGTTTTGTTTCCTCTTGATGTAGCCCTAAGCAGTGACTGGCGAGAAACACTTTCATGGGAAGGGGTTGCCAAGCTTCCAAAAACTACGAATCTCCAGAAATATCAGCAAATATTTTTTCACCAAACTGGATGACACTTTCAGGTAATCATCAGTACACTAAGGCGACTTGGTTCCCCAAATTTCGTTCTTCTATGTTGAAGCGTTCATTTCCAGTAACAGTTTGAATTTTTAGGTTTCACTCTGTTTTCTCCTATATTGATAGATGTATTTGGAACACTAAATCCAACACGGTTTGTGCTAGCTTCTTGAAACTTGACACAACAAAGTAGTTTCACGTTCTATCTCTACATTTTGTTTCCTCTTGATGTAACCCTAAGTAGTGACTGGCGAGAAACACTTTCATGGGAAGGGGTTGCCAAGCTTCCAAAAATAACGAATCTCCAGAAATCTCAACAAATATTTTTCACCCAAACTGGATGATACTTTCAGTTAATGGTCAGTACCCTAGGGCGACGTGGTTCCCCAAATTTCGTTCTTCTACGTTGAAGCGTTCATTTCCAGTAACAGTTTGAGTTTTTAGGTTTCACTCTGTTTTCTCCTATATTGATAGATGTATTTGGAACTCTAAATCCAACACGGTTTGTGCTAGCTTCTTGAAACTTGACACAACAAAGTAGTTTCACGTTCTATCTCTACATTTTGTTTCCTCTTGATGTAGCCCTAAGCAGTGACTGGCGAGAAACACTTTCATGGGAAGGGGTTGCCAAGCGTCCAAAAATTACGAATCTCCAGAAATCTCAGCAAATATTTTTTCACCCAATCTGGATGATACTTTCAGGTAATGATCAGTACACTAAGGCGACTTGGTTCCCCAAATTTCGTTCTTCTATGTTGAAGCGTTCATTTCCAGTAACAGTTTGAATTTTTAGGTTTCACTCTGTTTTCTCCTATATTGATAGATGTATTTGGAACTCTAAATCCAACACGGTTTGTGCTAGCTTCTTGAAACTTGACACAACAAAGTAGTTTCACGTTCTATCTCTACATTTTGTTTCCTCTTGATGTAGCCCTAAGCAGTGACTGGCGAGAAACACTTTCATGGGAAGGGGTTGCCAAGCTTCCAAAAACTACGAATCACCAGAAATATCAGCAAATATTTTTTCACCCAAACTGGATGATACTTTCAGGTAATGATCAGTACACTAAGGCGACTTGGTTCCCCAAATTTCGTTGTTCTATGTTGAAGCGTTCATTTCCAGTAACAGTTTGAATTTTTACGTTTCACTCTGTTTTCTCCTATATTGATAGATGTATTTGGAACTCTAAATCCAACACGGTTTGTGCTAGCTTCTTGAAACTTGACACAACAAAGTAGTTTCACATTCTATCTCTACGTTTTGTTTCCTCTGGATGTAGCCCTAAGCAGTGATTGGCGAGAAACACTTTCATGGGAAGAGGTTGCCCAGTCTCCAAAAATTACGAATCTCCAGAAATCTTAGCAAATATTTTTTCACCCAAACTGGATGATACTTTCAGGTAATGATCAGTACACTAAGGCGACTTGGTTCCCCAAATTTCATTCTTCTATGTTGAAGCGTTCATTTCCAGTAACAGTTTGAATTTTTAGGTTTCACTCTGTTTTCTCCTATATTGATAGATGTATTTGGAACTCTAAATCCAACACGGTTTGCGCTAGCTTCTTGAAACTTGACACAACAAAGTAGTTTCACGTTCTATATCTACGTTTTGTTTCCTCTTGATGTAGCCCTAAGCAGTGACTGGCGAGAAACACTTTCATGGGAAGGGGTTGCCAAGCTTCCAAAAACTACGAATCTCCAGAAATATCAGCAAATATTTTTTCACCAAACTGGATGACACTTTCAGGTAATGATCAGTACACTAAGGCGACTTGGTTCCCCAAATTTCGTTCTTCTATGTTGAAGCGTTCATTTCCAGTAACAGTTTGAATTTTTAGGTTTCACTCTGTTTTCTCCTATATTGATAGATGTATTTGGAACTCTAAATCCAACACGGTTTGTGCTAGCTTCTTGAAACCTGACACAACAAAGTAGTTTCACGTTCTATCTCTACATTTTGTTTCCTCTTGATGTAGCCCTAAGCAGTGACTGGCGAGAAACACTTTCATGGGAAGGGGTTGCCAAGCTTCCAAAAACTACGAATCTCCAGAAATATCAGCAAATATTTTTTCACCAAAATGGATGACACTTTCAGGTAATGATCAGTACACTAAGGTGACTTGGTTCCCCAAATTTCGTTCTTCTATGTTGAAGCGTGCATTTCCAGTAACAGTTTGAATTTTTAGGTTTCACTCTGTTTTCTCCTATATTGATAGATGTATTTGGAACTCTAAATCCAACACGGTTTGTGCTAGCTTCTTGAAACTTGACACAACAAAGGAGTTTCACGTTCTATCTCTACGTTTTGTTTCCTCTTGATGTAGCCCTAAGCAGTGACTGGCGAGAAAAACTTTCATGGGAAGGGGTTAGCAAGCTTCCAAAAATTACGAATCTCCAGAAATCTCAGCAAATATTTTTTCACCCAAACTGGATGATACTTTCAGGTAATGATCAGTACACTAAGGCGACTTGGTTCCCCAAATTTCGTTCTTCTATGTTGAAGCGTTCATTTCCAGTAACAGTTTGAATTTTTAGGTTTCACTCTGTTTTCTCCTATATTAATAGATGTATTTGGAACTCTAAATCCAACACGGTTTGTGCTAGCTTCTTGAAACTTGACACAACAAAATAGTTTCACGTTCTATCTCTACGTTTTGTTTCCTCTTGATGTAGCCCTAAGCAGTGACTGGCGAGAAACACTTTCATGGGAAGGGGTTGCCAAGCTTCCAAAAACTACGAATCTCCAGAAATATCAGCAAATATTTTTTCACCAAACTGGATGACACTTTCAGGTAATGATCAGTACACTAAGGCGACTTGGTTCCCCAAATTTCGTTCTTCTATGTTGAAGCGTTCATTTCCAGTAACAGTTTGAATTTTTAGGTTTCACTCTGTTTTCTCCTATATTGATAGATGTATTTGGAACTCTAAATCCAACACGGTTTGTGCTAGCTTCTTGAAACCTGACACAACAAAGTAGTTTCACGTTCTATCTCTACGTTTTGTTTCCTCTTGATGTAGCCCTAAGCAGTGACTGGCGAGAAACACTTTCATTGGAAGGGGTTGCCAAGCTTCCAAAAACTACGAATCTCCAGAAATATCAGCAAATATTTTTTCACCAAACTGGATGACACTTTCAGGTAATGATCAGTACACTAAGGCGACTTGGTTCCCCAAATTTCGTTCTTCTATGTTGAAGCGTTCATTTCCAGTAACAGTTTGAATTTTTAGGTTTCACTCTGTTTTCTCCTATATTGATAGATGTATTTGGAACTCTAAATCCAACACGGTTTGTGCTAGCTTCTTGAAACTTGACACAACAAAGTAGTTTCACGTTCTATCTCTACGTTTTGTTTCCTCTTGATGTAGCCCTAAGCAGTGACTGGCGAGAAACACTTTCATGGGAAGGGGTTAGCAAGCTTCCAAAAATTACGAATCTCCAGAAATCTCAGCAAATATTTTTTCACCCAAACTGGATGATACTTTCAGGTAATGATCAGTACACTAAGGCGACTTGGTTCCCCAAATTTCGTTCTTCTATGTTGAAGCGTTCATTTCCAGTAACAGTTTGAATTTTTAGGTTTCACTCTGTTTTCTCCTATATTGATAGATGTATTTGGAACTCTAAATCCAACACGGTTTGTGCTAGCTTCTTGAAACTTGACACAACAAAGTAGTTTCACGTTCTCTCTCTACGTTTTGTTTCCTCTTAATGTAGCCCTAAGCAGTGATTGGCGAGAAACACTTTCATGGGAAGAGGTTGCCCAGTCTCCAAAAATTACGAATCTCCAGAAATCTTAGCAAATATTTTTTCACCCAAACTGGATGATACTTTCAGGTAATGATCAGTACACTAAGGCGACTTGGTTCCCAAATTTAATTCTTCTATGTTGAAGCGTTCATTTCCAGTAACAGTTTGAATTTTAAGGTTTCACTCTGTTTTCTCCTATATTGATAGATGTATTTGGAACTCTAAATCCAACACGGTTTGTGGTAGCTTCTTGAAACTTGACACAACAAAGTAGTTTCACGTTCTATCTCTACGTTTTGTTTCCTCTTGATGTAGCCCTAAGCAGTGACTGGCGAGAAACACTTTCATGGGAAGGGGTTGCCAAGCTTCCAAAAACTACGAATCTCCAGAAATATCAGCAAATATTTTTTCACCAAACTGGATGACACTTTCAGGTAATGATCAGTACAATAAGGCGACTTGGTTCCCCAAATTTCGTTCTTCTATGTTGAAGCGTTCATTTCCAGTAACAGTTTGAATTTTTAGGTTTCACTCTGTTTTCTCCTATATTGATAGATGTATTTGGAACACTAAATCCAACACGGTTTGTGCTAGCTTCTTGAAACTTGACACAACAAAGTAGTTTCACGTTCTATCTATACATTTTGTTTCCTCTTGATGTAACCCTAAGCAGTGACTGGCGAGAAACACTTTCATGGGAAGGGGTTGCCAAGCTTCCAAAAATAACGAATCTCCAGAAATATCAGCAAATATTTTTTCACCAAACTGGATGACACTTTCAGGTAATGATCAGTACACTAAGGCGACTTGGTTCCCCAAATTTCGTTCTTCTATGTTGAAGCGTTCATTTCCAGTAACAGTTTGAATTTTTAGGTTTCACTCTGTTTTCTCCTATATTGATAGATGTATTTGGAACTCTAAATCCAACACGGTTTGTGCTAGCTTCTTGAAACCTGACACAACAACGTAGTTTCACGTTCTATCTCTACATTTTGTTTCCTCTTGATGTAGCCCTAAGCAGTGACTGGCGAGAAACACTTTCATGGGAAGGGGTTGCCAAGCTTCCAAAAACTACGAATCTCCAGAAATATAAGCAAATATTTTTTCACCAAACTGGATGACACTTTCAGGTAATGATCAGTACACTAAGGCGACTTGGTTCCCCAAATTTCGTTCTTCTATGTTGAAGCGTGCATTTCCAGTAACAGTTTGAATTTTTAGGTTTCACTCTGTTTTCTCCTATATTGATAGATGTATTTGGAACTCTAAATCCAACACGGTTTGTGCTAGCTTCTTGAAACTTGACACAACAAAGTAGTTTCACGTTCTATCTCTACGTTTTGTTTCCTCTTGATGTAGCCCTAAGCAGTGACTGGCGAGAAACACTTTCATGGGAAGGGGTTAGCAAGCTTCCAAAAATTACGAATCTCCAGAAATCTCAGCAAATATTTTTTCACCCAAACTGGATGATACTTTCAGGTAATGATCAGTACACTAAGGCGACTTGGTTCCCCAAATTTCGTTCTTCTATGTTGAAGCGATCATTTCCAGTAACAGTTTGAATTTTTAGGTTTCACTCTGTTTTCTCCTATATTGATAGATGTATTTGGAACTCTAAATCCAACACGGTTTGTGCTAGCTTCTTGAAACTTGACACAACAAAGTAGTTTCACGTTCTATCTCTACGTTTTGTTTCCTCTGGATGTAGCCCTAAGCAGTGATTGGCGAGAAACACTTTCATGGGAAGTGGTTGCCCAGTCTCCAAAAATTACGAATCTCCAGAAATCTTAGCAAATATTTTTTCACCCAAACTGGATGATACTTTCAGGTAATGATCAGTACACTAAGGCGACTTGGTTCCCCAAATTTCATTCTTCTATGTTGAAGCGTTCATTTCCAGTAACAGTTTGAATTTTTAGGTTTCACTCTGTTTTCTCCTATATTGATAGATGTATTTGGAACTCTAACTCCAACACGGTTTGTGGTAGCTTCTTGAAACTTGACACAACAAAGTAGTTTCACGTTCTATCTCTACGTTTTGTTTCCTCTTGATGTAGCCCTAAGCAGTGACTGGCGAGAAACACTTTCATGGGAAGGGGTTGCCAAGCTTCCAAAAATTACGAATCTCCAGAAATATCAGCAAATATTTTTTCACCTAAACTGGATGATACTTTCAGGTAATGATCAGTACACTAAGGCGACTTGGTTGCCCAAATTTCGTTCTTCTATGTTGAAGCGTTCATTTCCAGTAACAGTTTGAATTTTTAGGTTTCACTCTGTTTTCTCCTATATTGATAGATGTATTTGGAACTCTAAATCCAACACGGTTTGCGCTAGCTTCTTGAAACTTGACACAACAAAGTAGTTTCACGTTCTATCTCTACGTTTTGTTTCCTCTTGATGTAGCCCTAAGCAGTGACTGGCGAGAAACACTTTCATGGGAAGGGGTTGCCAAGTTTCCAAAAACTACGAATCTCCAGAAATACCAGCAAATATTTTTTCACCAAACTGGATGACACTTTCAGGTAATGATCAGTACACTAAGGCGACTTGGTTCCCCAAATTTCGTTCTTCTATGTTGAAGCGTTCATTTCCAGTAACAGTTTAAATTTTTAGGTTTCACTCTGTTTTCTCCTATATTGATAGATGTATTTGGAACACTAAATCCAACACGGTTTGTGCTAGCTTCTTGAAACTTGACACAACAAAGTAGTTTCACGTTCTATCTATACATTTTGTTTCCTCTTGATGTAACCCTAAGCAGTGACTGGCGAGAAACACTTTCATGGGAAGGGGTTGCCAAGCTTCCAAAAATAACGAATCTCCAGAAATCTCAGCAAATTTTTTTTCACCCAAACTGGATGATACTTTCAGGTAATGATCAGTACACTAAGGCGACTTGGTTCCCCAAATTTCGTTCTTCTATGTTGAAGCGTTCATTTCCAGTAACAGTTTGAATTTTTAGGTTTCACTCTGTTTTCTCCTATATTGATAGATGTATTTGGAACTCTAAATCCAACACGGTTTGTGCTAGCTTCTTGGAACTTGACACAACAAAGTAGTTTCACGTTCTCTTTCTACGTTTTGTTTCCTCTTAATGTAGCCCTAAGCAGTGACTGGCGAGAAACCCTTTCATGGAACGGGGTTGCCAAGCTTCCAAAAATTACGAATCTCCAGAAATCTCAGCAAATAATTTTTCACCCAAACTGGATGATACTTTCAGGTAATGATCAGTACACTAAGGCGACTTGGTTCCCCAAATTTCGATCTTCTATGTTGAAGCGTTCATTTCCAGTAACAGTTTGAATTTTTAGGTTTCACTCTGTTTTCTCCTATATTAATAGATGTATTTGGAAATCTAAATCCAACACGGTTTGTGCTAGCTTCTTGAAACTTGACACAACAAAGTAGTTTCACGTTCTATCTCTACGTTTTGTTTCCTCTTGATGTAGCCCTAAGCAGTGACTGGCGAGAAACACTTTCATGGGAAGGGGTTGCCAAGCTTCCAAAAATTACGCATCTCCAGAAATCTCAGCAAATATTTTTTCACCCAAACTGGATGATACTTTCAGGTAATGATCAGTACACTAAGGCAACTTGGTTCCCCAAATTTCATTCTTCTATGTTGAAGCGTTCATTTCCAGTAACAGTTTGAATTTTTAGGTTTCACTCTGTTTTCTCCTATATTGATAGATGTATTTGGAACTCTAAATCCAACACGGTTTGTGCTAGCTTCTTGAAACTTGACACAACAAAGTAGTTTCACGTTCTATCTCTTCGTTTTGTTTCCTCTGGATGTAGCCCTAAGCAGTGATTGGCGAGAAACACTTTCATGGGAAGGGGTTGCCAAGCGTCCAAAAATTACGAATCTCCAGAAATCTCAGCAAATATTTTTTCACCCAAACTGGATGATACTTTCAGGTAATGATCAGTACACTAAGGCGACTTGGTTCCCCAAATTTCGTTCTTCTATGTTGAAGCGTTCATTTCCAGTAACAGTTTGAATTTTTAGGTTTCACTCTGTTTTCTCCTATATTGATAGATGTATTTGGAACTCTAAATCCAACACGGTTTGTGCTAGCTTCTTGAAACTTGACACAACAAAGTAGTTTCACGTTCTCTCTCTACGTTTTGTTTCCTCTTAATGTAGCCCTAAGCAGTGACTGGCGAGAAACCCTTTCATGGAACGGGGTTGCCAAGCTTCCAAAAATTACGAATCTCCAGAAATCTCAGCAAATAATTTTTCACCCAAACTGGATGATTCTTTCAGGTAATGATCAGTACACTAAGGCAACTTGGTTCCCCAAATTTCGATCTTCTATGTTGAAGCGTTCATTTCCAGTAACAGTTTGAATTTTTAGGTTTCACTCTGTTTTCTCCTATATTAATAGATGTATTTGGAAATCTAAATCCAACATGGTTTGTGGTAGCTTCTTGAAACTTGACACAACAAAGTAGTTTCACGTTCTATCTCTACGTTTTGTTTCCTCTTGATGTAGCCCTAAGCAGTGACTGGCGAGAAACACTTTAATGGGAAGGGGTTGCCAAGCTTCCAAAAACTACGAATCTCCAGAAATATCAGCAAATATTTTTTCACCAAACTGGATGACACTTTCAGGTAATGATCAGTACACTAAGGCGACTTGGTTCCCCAAATTTCGTTCTTCTATGTTGAAGCGTTCATTTCCAGTAACAGTTTGAATTTTTAGGTTTCACTCTGTTTTCTCCTATATTGATAGATGTATTTGGAACTCTAAATCCAACACGGTTTGTGCTAGCTTCTTGAAACCTGACACAACAACGTAGTTTCACGTTCTATCTCTACATTTTGTTTCCTCTTGATGTAGCCCTAAGCAGTGACTGGCGAGAAACACTTTCATGGGAAGGGGTTGCCAAGCTTCCAAAAACTACGAATCTCCAGAAATATCAGCAAATATTTTTTCACCAAACTGGATGACACTTTCAGGTAATGATCAGTACACTAAGGCGACTTGGTTCCCCAAATTTCGTTCTTCTATGTTGAAGCGTTCATTTCCAGTAACAGTTTGAATTTTTAGGTTTCACTCTGTTTTCTCCTATATTGATAGATGTATTTGGAACACTAAATCCAACACGGTTTGTGCTAGCTTCTTGAAACTTGACACAACAAAGTAGTTTCACGTTCTATCTCTACATTTTGTTTCCTCTTGATGTAACCCTAAGCAGTGACTGGCGAGAAACACTTTCATGGGAAGGGGTTGCCAAGCTTCCAAAAATAACGAATCTCCAGAAATCTCAGCAAATATTTTTTCACCCAAACTGGATGATACTTTCAGGTAAGGATCAGTACACTAAGGTGACTTGGTTCCCCAAATTTCGTTCTTCTATGTTGAAGCGTTCATTTCCAGTAACAGTTTGAATTTTTAGGTTTCACTCTGTTTTCTCCTATATTGATAGATGTATTTGGAACTCTAAATCCAACACGGTTTGTGCTAGCTTCTTGAAACTTGACACAACAAAGTAGTTTCACGTTCTATCTCTACGTTTTGTTTCCTCTTAATGTAGCCCTAAGCAGTGACTGGCGAGAAACCCTTTCATGGAACGGGGTTGCCAAGCTTCCAAAAATTACGAATCTCCAGAAATCTCAGCAAATAATTTTTCACCCAAACTTGATGATACTTTCAGGTAATGATCAGTACACTAAGGCGACTTGGTTCCCCAAATTTCGTTCTTCTATGTTGAAGCGTTCATTTCCAGTAACACTTTGAATTTTTAGGTTTCACTCTGTTTTCTCCTATATTAATAGATGTATTTGGAAATCTAAATCCAACACGGTTTGTGCTAGCTTCTTGAAACTTGACACAACAAAGTAGTTTCACGTTCTATCTCTACGTTTTGTTTCCTCTTGATGTAGCCCTAAGCAGTGACTGGCGAGAAACACTTTCATTGGAAGGGGTTGCCAAGTTTCCAAAAATTACGAATCTCCAGAAATCTCAGCAAATATTTTTTCACCCAAACTGGATGATACTTTCAGGTAATGATCAGTACACTAAGGCGACTTGGTTCCCCAAATTTCGTTCTTCTATGTTGAAGCATTCATTTCCAGTAACAGTTTGAATTTTTAGGTTTCACTCTGTTTTCTCCTATATTGATAGATGTATTTGGAACTCTAAATCCAACACGGTTTGTGCTAGCTTCTTGAAACTTGACACAACAAAGTAGTTTCACGTTCTATCTCTACGTTTTGTTTCCTCTTGATGTAGCCCTAAGCAGTGACTGGCGAGAAACACTTTCATGGGAAGGGGTTGCCAAGCTTCCAAAAATTACGAATCTCCAGAAATCTCAGCAAATATTTTTTCACCCAAACTGGATGATATTTTCAGGTAATGATCAGTACACTACGGCGACTTGGTTCCCCGAATTTCGTTCTTTTATGTTGAAGCGTTCATTTCCAGTAACAGTTTGAATTTTTAGGTTTCACTCTGTTTTCTCCTATATTGATAGATGTATTTGGAACTCTAAATACAACACGGTTTGTGCTAGCTTCTTGAAACTTGACACAACAAAGTAGTTTCACGTTCTATCTTTACATTTTGTTTCCTCTTGATGTAGCCCTAAGCAGTGACTGGCGAGAAACACTTTCATGGGAAGGGGTTGCCAAGCTTCCAAAAATTACGAATCTCCAGAAATCTCAGCAAATATGTTTTCACCCAAACTGGATGATACTTTCAGGTAATGATCAGTACACTAAGGCGACTTGGTTCCCCAAATTTCGTTCTTCTATGTTGAAGCGTTCATTTCCAGTAACAGTTTGAATTTTTAGGTTTCACTCTTTTTTCTCCTATATTGATAGATGTATTTGGAACTCTAAATCCAACACGGTTTGTGCTAGCTTCTTGAAACTTGACACAACAAAGTAGTTTCACGTTCTATCTCTTCGTTTTGTTTCCTCTTGATGTAGCCCTAAGCAGTGACTGGCGAGAAACACTTTCATGGGAAGGGTTTGCCAAGTCTCCAAAAATTATGAATCTCCAGAAATCTCAGCAAATATTTTTTCACCCAAACTGGATGATACTTTCAGGTAATGGTCAGTACACTAAGGCGACTTGGTTCCCCAAATTTCATTCTTCTATGTTGAAGCGTTCATTTCCAGTAACAGTTTGAATTTTTAGGTTTCACTCTGTTTTCTCCTATATTGATAGATGTATTTGGAACTCTAAATCCAACACGGTTTGTGCTACCTTCTTGAAACTTGACACAACAAAGTAGTTTCACGTTCTATCCCTTCATTTTGTTTCCTCTTGATGTAGCCCTAAGCAGTGACTGGCGAGAAACACTTTCATGGGAAGGGGTTGCCAAGCTTCCAAAAATTACGAATCTCCAGAAATCTCAGCAAATATGTTTTCACCCAAACTGGATGATACTTTCAGGTAATGATCAGTACACTAAGGTGACTTATTTCCCCAATTTTCGTTCTTCTATGTTGAATCGTTCATTTCCAGTAACAGTTTGAATTTTTAGGTTTCACTCTTTTTTCTCCTATATTGATAGATGTATTTGGAACTCTAAATCCAACACGGTTTTGTGCTAGCTTCTTGAAACTTGACACAACAAAGTAGTTTCACATTCTATCTCTTCGTTTTGTTTCCTCTTGATGTAGCCCTAAGCAGTGACTGGCGAGAAACACTTTCATGGGAAGGGTTTGCCAAGTCTCCAAAAATTATGAATCTCCAGAAATCTCAGGAAATATTTTTTCACCCAAACTGGATGATACTTTCAGGTAATGGTCAGTACACTAAGGCGACTTGGTTCCCCAAATTTCATTCTTCTATGTTGAAGCGTTCATTTCCAGTAACAGTTTGAATTTTTAGGTTTCACTCTGTTTTCTCCTATATTGATAGATGTATTTGGAACTCTAAATCCAACACGGTTTGTGCTAGCTTCTTGAAACTTGACACAACAAAGTAGTTTCACGTTCTATCTCTACGTTTTGTTTCCTCTTGATGTAGCCCTAAGCAGTGACTGGCGAGAAACACTTTCATGGGAAGAGGTTGCCCAGTCTCCAAAAATTACGAATCTCCAGGAATCTCAGCAAATATTTTTTCACC
Source organism: Spermophilus citellus (assembly GCF_964194105.1). Taxonomy (NCBI): domain Eukaryota; kingdom Metazoa; phylum Chordata; class Mammalia; order Rodentia; family Sciuridae; genus Spermophilus; species Spermophilus citellus. Next base: position 107,728,532 of record NC_138183.1, read on the forward strand.
CAAACTGGATGATACTTTCAGGTAATGATCAGTACACTAAGGCGACTTGGTTCCCCAAATTTCATTCTTCTATATTGAAGCGTTCATTTCCAGTAACAGTTTGAATTTTTAGGTTTCACTCTGTTTTCTCTTATATTGATAGATGTATTTGGAACTCTAAATCCAACACGGTTTGTGCTAGCTTCTTGAAACTTGACACAACAAAGTAGTTTCACGTTCTATCTCTTCGTTTTGTTTCCTCTTGATGTAGCCCTAAGCAGTGACTGGCGAGAAACACTTTCAATGGAAGGGGTTGCCAAGCTTCCAAAAATTACGAATCTCCAGAAATCTCAGCAAATATTTTTTTTACCCAAACTGGATGATACTTTCAGGTAATGATCAGTACACTAAGGCGACTTGGTTCCCCAAATTTCGTTCTTCTATGTTGAAGCGTTCATTTCCAGTAACAGTTTGAATTTTTAGGTTTCACTCTGTTTTCTCCTATATTGATAGATGTATTTGGAACTCTAAATCCAACACGGTTTGTGCTAGCTTCTTGAAACTTGACACAACAAAGTAGTTTCACGTTCTATCTCTACGTTTTGTTTCCTCTTGATGTAGCCCTAAGCAGTGACTGGCGAGAAACACTTTCATGGGAAGGGGTTGCCAAGCTTCCAAAAATTACGAATCTCCAGAAATCTCAGCAAATATTTTTTCACCCAAACTGGATGATACTTTCAGGTAATGATCAGTACACTAAGGCGACTTGGTTCCCCAAATTTCGTTCTTCTATGTTGAAGCGTTCATTTCCAGTAACAGTTTGAATTTTTAGGTTTCACTCTGTTTTCTCCTATATTGATAGATATATTTGGAACTCTAAATCCAACACGGTTTGTGCTAGCTTCTTGAAACTTGACACAACAAAGTAGTTTCACGTTCTATCTCTACGTTTTGTTTCCTCTTGATGTAGCCCTAAGCAGTGACTGGCGAGAAACACTTTCATGGGAAGGGGTTGCCAAGCTTCCAAAAATTATGAATCCCCAGTAATCTTAGCAAATATTTTTTCACCCAAACTGGATGATACTTTCAGGTAATGATCAGTACACTAAGGCGACTTGGTTCCCCAAATTTCGTTCTTCTATGTTGAAGCGTTCATTTCCAGTGACAGTTTGAATTTTTAGGTTTCACTCTGTTTTCTCCTATATTGATAGATGTATTTGGAACTCTAAATCCAACACGGTTTGTGCTAGCTTCTTTAAACTTGACAGAACAAAGTAGTTTCACGTTCTATCTCTTCGTTTTGTTTCCTCTTGATGTAGGCCTAAGCAGTGACTGGCGAGAAACACTTTCATGGGAAGGGGTTGCCAAGCTTTCAAAAATTACGAATCTCCAGAAATCTCAGCAAATATTTTTTCACCCAAACTGGATGATACTTTCAGGTAATGATCAGTACACTAAGGCGACTTGGTTCCCCAAATATCGTTCTTTTATGTTGAAGCGTTCATTTCCAGAAACAGTTTGAATTTTAAGGTTTCACTCTGTTTTCTCCTATATTGATAGATGTATTTGGAACTCTAAATCCAACACGGTTTGTGCTAGCTTCTTGAAACTTGACACAACAAAGTAGTTTCACGTTCTCTCTCTACATTTTGTTTCCTCTTGATGTAGCCCTAAGCAGTGACTGGCGAGAAACACTTTCAATGGAAGGGGTTGCCAAGCTTCCAAAAATTACGAATCTCCAGAAATCTCAGCAAATATTTTTTCACCCAAACTGGATGATACTTTCAGGTAATGATCAGTACACTAAGGCAACTTGGTTCCCCAAATTTCGTTCTTCTATGTTGAAGCGTTCATTTCCAGTAACAGTTTGAATTTTTAGGTTTCACTCTGTTTTCTCCTATATTGATAGATGTATTTGGAACTCTAAATCCAACACGGTTTGTGCTAGCTTCTTGAAACTTGACACAACAAAGTAGTTTCACGTTCTATCTCTACGTTTTGTTTCCTCTTGATGTAGCCCTAAGCAGTGACTGGCGAGAAACACTTTCATGGGAAGGGGTTGCCAAGCTTCCAAAAATTACGAATCTCCAGAAATCTCAGCAAATATTTTTTCACCCAAACTGGATGATACTTTCAGGTAATGATCAGTACACTAAGGCGACTTGGTTCCCCAAATTTCGTTCTTCTATGTTGAAGCGTTCATTTCCAGTAACAGTTTGAATTTTTAGGTTTCACTCTGTTTTCTCCTATATTGATAGATATATTTGGAACTCTAAATCCAACACGGTTTGTGCTAGCTTCTTGAAACTTGACACAACAAAGTAGTTTCACGTTCTATCTCTACGTTTTGTTTCCTCTTGATGTAGCCCTAAGCAGTGACTGGCGAGAAACACTTTCATGGGAAGGGGTTGCCAAGCTTCCAAAAATTATGAATCCCCAGAAATCTTAGCAAATATTTTTTCACCCAAACTGGATGATACTTTCAGGTAATGATCAGTACACTAAGGCGACTTGGTTCCCCAAATTTCGTTCTTCTATGTTGAAGCGTTCATTTCCAGTGACAGTTTGAATTTTTAGGTTTCACTCTGTTTTCTCCTATATTGATAGATGTATTTGGAACTCTAAATCCAACACGGTTTGTGCTAGCTTCTTTAAACTTGACAGAACAAATTAGTTTCACGTTCTATCTCTTCGTTTTGTTTCCTCTTGATGTAGCCCTAAGCAGTGACTGGCGAGAAACACTTTCATGGGAAGGGGTTGCCAAGCTTTCAAAAATTACGAATCTCCAGAAATCTCAGCAAATATTTTTTCACCCAAACTCGATGATACTTTCAGGTAATGATCAGTACACTAAGGCGACTTGGTTCCCCAAATTTCGATCTTCTATGTTGAAGCGTTCATTTCCAGTAACAGTTTGAATTTTTAGGTTTCACTCTGTTTTCTCCTATATTAATAGATGTATTTGGAAATCTAAATCCAACACGGTTTGTGCTAGCTTCTTGAAACTTGACACAACAAAGTAGTTTCACGTTCTATCTATACATTTTGTTTCCTCTTGATGTAACCCTAAGCAGTGACTGGCGAGAAACACTTTCATGGGAAGGGGTTGCCAAGCTTCCAAAAATAACGAATCTCCAGAAATCTCAGCAAATTTTTTTTCACCCAAACTGGATGATACTTTCAGGTAATGATCAGTACACTAAGGCAACTTGGTTCCCCAAATTTCGTTCTTCTATGTTGAAGCGTTCATTTCCAGTAACAGTTTGAATTTTTAGGTTTCACTCTGTTTTCTCCTATATTGATAGATGTATTTGGAACTCTAAATCCAACACGGTTTGTGCTAGCTTCTTGGAACTTGACACAACAAAGCAGTTTCACGTTCTCTTTCTACGTTTTGTTTCCTCTTAATGTAGCCCTAAGCAGTGACTGGCGAGAAACCCTTTCATGGAACGGGGTTGCCAAGCTTCCAAAAATTACGAATCTCCAGAAATCTCAGCAAATAATTTTTCACCCAAACTGGATGATACTTTCAGGTAATGATCAGTACACTAAGGCGACTTGGTTCCCCGAATTTCGTTCTTTTATGTTGAAGCGTTCATTTCCAGTAACAGTTTGAATTTTTAGGTTTCACTCTGTTTTCTCCTATATTGATAGATGTATTTGGAACTCTAAATACAACACGGTTTGTGCTAGCTTCTTGAAACTTGACACAACAAAGTAGTTTCACGTTCTATCTTTACATTTTGTTTCCTCTTGATGTAGCCCTAAGCAGTGACTGGCGAGAAACACTTTCATGGGAAGGGGTTGCCAAGTTTCCAAAAATTACGAATCTCCAGAAATCTCAGCAAATATGTTTTCACCCAAACTGGATGATACTTTCAGGTAATGATCAGTACACTAAGGTGACTTGGTTCCCCAAATTTCGTTCTTCTATGTTGAAGCGTTCATTTCCAGTAACAGTTTGAATTTTTAGGTTTCACTCTTTTTTCTCCTATATTGATAGATGTATTTGGAACTCTAAATCCAACACGGTTTGTGCTAGCTTCTTGAAACTTGACACAACAAAGTAGTTTCACGTTCTATCTCTTCGTTTTGTTTCCTCTTGATGTAGCCCTAAGCAGTGACTGGCGAGAAACACTTTCATGGGAAGGGTTTGCCAAGTCTCCAAAAATTATGAATCTCCAGAAATCTCAGCAAATATTTTTTCACCCAAACTGGATGATACTTTCAGGTAATGGTCAGTACACTAAGGCGACTTGGTTCCCCAAATTTCATTCTTCTATGTTGAAGCGTTCATTTCCAGTAACAGTTTGAATTTTTAGGTTTCACTCTGTTTTCTCCTATATTGATAGATGTATGTGGAACTCTAAATCCAACACGGTTTGTGCTAGCTTCTTGAAACTTGACACAACAAAGTAGTTTCACGTTCTATCCCTTCATTTTGTTTCCTCTTGATGTAGCCCTAAGCAGTGACTGGCGAGAAACACTTTCATGGGAAGGGGTTGCCAAGCTTCCAAAAATTACGAATCTCCAGAAATCTCAGCAAATATGTTTTCACCCAAACTGGATGATACTTTCAGGTAATGATCAGTACACTAAGGCGACTTGGTTCCCCAAATTTCATTCTTCTATGTTGAAGCGTTCATTTCCAGTAACAGTTTGAATTTTTAGGTTTCACTCTGTTTTCTCCTATATTGATAGATGTATTTGGAACTCTAAATCCAACACGGTTTGTGCTAGCTTCTTGAAACTTGACACAACAAAGTAGTTTCACGTTCTATCTCTTCGTTTTGTTTCCTCTGGATGTAGCCCTAAGCAGTGATTGGCGAGAAACACTTTCATGGGAAGGGGTTGCCAAGCGTCCAAAAATTACGAATCTCCAGAAATCTCAGCAAATATTTTTTCACCCAAACTGGATGATACTTTCAGGTAATGATCAGTACACTAAGGCGACTTGGTTCCCCAAATTTCGATCTTCTATGTTGAAGCGTTCATTTCCAGTAACAGTTTGAATTTTTAGGTTTCACTCTGTTTTCTCCTATATTGATAGATGTATTTGGAACTCTAAATCCAACACGGTTTGTGCTAGCTTCTTGAAACTTGACACAACAAAGTAGTTTCACGTTCTATCTCTACGTTTTGTTTCCTCTTGATGTAGCCCTAAGCAGTGACTGGCGAGAAACACTTTCATGGGAAGGGGTTGCCAAGCTTCCAAAAATTACGAATCTCCAGAAATCTCAGCAAATATTTTTTCACCCAAACTGGATGATATTTTCAGGTAATGATCAGTACACTACGGCGACTTGGTTCCCCGAATTTCGTTCTTTTATGTTGAAGCGTTCATTTCCAGTAACAGTTTGAATTTTTAGGTTTCACTCTGTTTTCTCCTATATTGATAGATGTATTTGGAACTCTAAATACAACACGGTTTGTGCTAGCTTCTTGAAACTTGACACAACAAAGTAGTTTCACGTTCTATCTTTACATTTTGTTTCCTCTTGATGTAGCCCTAAGCAGTGACTGGCGAGAAACACTTTCATGGGAAGGGGTTGCCAAGCTTCCAAAAATTACGAATCTCCAGAAATCTCAGCAAATATGTTTTCACCCAAACTGGATGATACTTTCAGGTAATGATCAGTACACTAAGGTGACTTGGTTCCCCAAATTTCGTTCTTCTATGTTGAAGCGTTCATTTCCAGTAACAGTTTGAATTTTTAGGTTTCACTCTTTTTTCTCCTATATTGATAGATGTATTTGGAACTCTAAATCCAACACGGTTTGTGCTAGCTTCTTGAAACTTGACACAACAAAGTAGTTTCACGTTCTATCTCTTCGTTTTGTTTCCTCTTGATGTAGCCCTAAGCAGTGACTGGCGAGAAACACTTTCATGGGAAGGGTTTGCCAAGTCTCCAAAAATTATGAATCTCCAGAAATCTCAGCAAATATTTTTTCACCCAAACTGGATGATACTTTCAGGTAATGGTCAGTACACTAAGGCGACTTGGTTCCCCAAATTTCATTCTTCTATGTTGAAGCGTTCATTTCCAGTAACAGTTTGAATTTTTAGGTTTCACTCTGTTTTCTCCTATATTGATAGATGTATGTGGAACTCTAAATCCAACACGGTTTGTGCTAGCTTCTTGAAACTTGACACAACAAAGTAGTTTCACGTTCTATCCCTTCATTTTGTTTCCTCTTGATGTAGCCCTAAGCAGTGACTGGCGAGAAACACTTTCATGGGAAGGGGTTGCCAAGCTTCCAAAAATTACGAATCTCCAGAAATCTCAGCAAATATGTTTTCACCCAAACTGGATGATACTTTCAGGTAATGATCAGTACACTAAGGTGACTTATTTCCCCAATTTTCGTTCTTCTATGTTGAATCGTTCATTTCCAGTAACAGTTTGAATTTTTAGGTTTCACTCTTTTTTCTCCTATATTGATAGATGTATTTGGAACTCTAAATCCAACACGGTTTTGTGCTAGCTTCTTGAAACTTGACACAACAAAGTAGTTTCACGTTCTATCTCTTCGTTTTGTTTCCTCTTGATGTAGCCCTAAGCAGTGACTGGCGAGAAACACTTTCATGGGAAGGGTTTGCCAAGTCTCCAAAAATTATGAATCTCCAGAAATCTCAGGAAATATTTTTTCACCCAAACTGGATGATACTTTCAGGTAATGGTCAGTACACTAAGGCGACTTGGTTCCCCAAATTTCATTCTTCTATGTTGAAGCGTTCATTTCCAGTAACAGTTTGAATTTTTAGGTTTCACTCTGTTTTCTCCTATATTGATAGATGTATTTGGAACTCTAAATCCAACACGGTTTGTGCTAGCTTCTTGAAACTTGACACAACAAAGTAGTTTCACGTTCTATCTCTACGTTTTGTTTCCTCTTGATGTAGCCCTAAGCAGTGACTGGCGAGAAACACTTTCATGGGAAGAGGTTGCCCAGTCTCCAAAAATTACGAATCTCCAGGAATCTCAGCAAATATTTTTTCACCCAAACTGGATGATACTTTCAGGTAATGATCAGTACACTAAGGCGACTTGGTTCCCCAAATTTCATTCTTCTATATTGAAGCGTTCATTTCCAGTAACAGTTTGAATTTTTAGGTTTCACTCTGTTTTCTCTTATATTGATAGATGTATTTGGAACTCTAAATCCAACACGGTTTGTGCTAGCTTCTTGAAACTTGACACAACAAAGTAGTTTCACGTTCTATCTCTTCGTTTTGTTTCCTCTTGATGTAGCCCTAAGCAGTGACTGGCGAGAAACACTTTCATGGGAAGGGGTTGCCAAGCTTCCAAAAATTACGAATCTCCAGAAATCTCAGCAAATATTTTTTCACCCAAACTCGATGATACTTTCAGGTAACGATCAGTACACTAAGGCGACTTTTTTCCCCAAATTTCGTTCTTCTATGTTGAAGCGTTCATTTCCAGTAACAGTTTGAATTTTTAGGTTTCACTCTGTTTTCTCCTATATTGATAGATGTATTTGGAACTCTAAATCCAACACGGTTTGTGCTAGCTTCTTGAAACTTGACACAACAAAGTAGTTTCACGTTCTATCTCTACATTTTGTTTCCTCTTGATGTAGCCCTAAGCAGTGACTGGCGAGAAACACTTTCATGGGAAGGGGTTGCCAAGCATCCAAAAATTACGAATCTCCAGAAATCTCAGCAAATATTTTTTCACCCAAACTGGATGATACTTTCAGGTAATGATCAGTACACTAAGGCGACTTGGTTCCCCAAATTTCGTTCTTTTATGTTGAAGCGTTCATTTCCAGAAACAGTTTGAATTTTTAGGTTTCACTCTGTTTTCTCCTATATTGATAGATGTGTTTGGAACTCTAAATCCAACACGGTTTGTGCTAGCTTCTTGAAACTTGACACAACAAAGTAGTTTCACGTTCTATCTCTACGTTTTGTTTCCTCTTGATGTAGCCCTAAGCAGTGACTGGCGAGAAACACTTTCATTAGAAGAGGTTGCCCAGTCTCCAAAAATTACGAATCTCCAGGAATCTCAGCAAATATGTTTTCACCCAAACTGGATGATACTTTCAGGTAATGATCAGTACACTAAGGCGACTTGGTTCCCCAAATTTCATTCTTCTATATTGAAGCGTTCATTTCCAGTAACAGTTTGAATTTTTAGGTTTCACTCTGTTTTCTCCTATATTGATAGATGTATTTGGAACTCTAAATCCAACACGGTTTGTGCTAGCTTCTTGAAACTTGACACAACAAAGTAGTTTCACGTTCTCTCTCTACATTTTGTTTCCTCTTGATGTAGCCCTAAGCAGTGACTGGCGAGAAACACTTTCAATGGAAGGGGTTGCCAAGCTTCCAAAAATTACGAATCTCCAGAAATCTCAGCAAATATTTTTTCACCCAAACTGGATGATACTTTCAGGTAATGATCAGTACACTAAGGCGACTTGGTTCCCCAAATTTCGTTCTTCTATGTTGAAGCGTTCATTTCCAGTAACAGTTTGAATTTTTAGGTTTCACTCTGTTTTCTCCTATATTGATAGATGTATTTGGAACTCTAAATCCAACACGGTTTGTGCTAGCTTCTTGAAACTTGACACAACAAAGTAGTTTCACGTTCTATCTCTACGTTTTGTTTCCTCTTGATGTAGCCCTAAGCAGTGACTGGCGAGAAACACTTTCATGGGAAGGGGTTGCCAAGCTTCCAAAAATTACGAATCTCCAGAAATCTCAGCAAATATTTTTTCACCCAAACTGGATGATACTTTCAGGTAATGATCAGTACACTAAGGCGACTTGGTTCCCCAAATTTCGTTCTTCTATGTTGAAGCGTTCATTTCCAGTAACAGTTTGAATTTTTAGGTTTCACTCTGTTTTCTCCTATATTGATAGATATATTTGGAACTCTAAATCCAACACGGTTTGTGCTATCTTCTTGAAACTTGACACAACAAAGTAGTTTCACGTTCTATCTCTACGTTTTGTTTCCTCTTGATGTAGCCCTAAGCAGTGACTGGCGAGAAACACTTTCATGGGAAGGGGTTGCCAAGCTTCCAAAAATTATGAATCCCCAGTAATCTTAGCAAATATTTTTTCACCCAAACTGGATGATACTTTCAGGTAATGATCAGTACACTAAGGCGACTTGGTTCCCCAAATTTCGTTCTTCTATGTTGAAGCGTTCATTTCCAGTGACAGTTTGAATTTTTAGGTTTCACTCTGTTTTCTCCTATATTGATAGATGTATTTGGAACTCTAAATCCAACACGGTTTGTGCTAGCTTCTTTAAACTTGTCAGAACAAAGTAGTTTCACGTTCTATCTCTTCGTTTTGTTTCCTCTTGATGTAGCCCTAAGCAGTGACTGGCGAGAAACACTTTCATGGGAAGGGGTTGCCAAGCTTTCAAAAATTACGAATCTCCAGAAATCTCAGCAAATATTTTTTCACCCAAACTCGATGATACTTTCAGGTAACGATCAGTACACTAAGGTGACTTGGTTCCCCAAATTTCGTTCTTCTATGTTGAAGCGTTCATTTCCAGTAACAGTTTGAATTTTTAGGTTTCACTCTGTTTTCTCCTATATTGATAGATGTATTTGGAACTCTAAATCCAACACGGTTTGTGCTAGCTTCTTGAAACTTGACACAACAAAGTAATTTCACGTTCTATCTCTACGTTTTGTTTCCTCTTGATGTAGCCCTAAGCAGTGAGTGGCGAGAAACACTTTCATGGGAAGGGGTTGCCAAGCTTCCAAAAATTACGAATCTCCAGAAATCTCAGCAAATATTTTTTCACCCAAACTGGATGATACTTTCAGGTAATGATCAGTACACTAAGGCGACTTGGTTCCCCAAATATCGTTCTTTTATGTTGAAGCGTTCATTTCCAGAAACAGTTTGAATTTTAAGGTTTCACTCTGTTTTCTCCTATATTGATAGATGTGTTTGGAACTCTAAATCCAACACGGTTTGAGCTAGCTTCTTGAAACTTGACACAACAACGTAGTTTCACGTTCTATCTCTACGTTTTGTTTCCTCTTGATGTAGCCCTAAGCAGTGACTGTCGAGAAACACTTTCATTAGAAGAGGTTGCCCAGTCTCCAAAAATTACGAATCTCCAGGAATCTCAGCAAATATGTTTTCACCCAAACTGGATGATACTTTCAGGTAATGATCAGTACACTAAGGCGACTTGGTTCCCCAAATTTCATTCTTCTATATTGAAGCGTTCATTTCCAGTAACAGTTTGAATTTTTAGGTTTCACTCTGTTTTCTCCTATATTGATAGATGTATTTGGAACTCTAAATCCAACACGGTTTGTGCTAGCTTCTTGAAACTTGACACAACAAAGTAGTTTCACGTTCTCTCTCTACATTTTGTTTCCTCTTGATGTAGCCCTAAGCAGTGACTGGCGAGAAACACTTTCAATGGAAGGGGTTGCCAAGCTTCCAAAAATTACGAATCTCCAGAAATCTCAGCAAATATTTTTTCACCCAAACTGGATGATACTTTCAGGTAATGATCAGTACACTAAGGCGACTTGGTTCCCCAAATTTCGTTCTTCTATGTTGAAGCGTTCATTTCCAGTAACAGTTTGAATTTTTAGGTTTCACTCTGTTTTCTCCTATATTGATAGATATATTTGGAACTCTAAATCCAACACGGTTTGTGCTAGCTTCTTGAAACTTGACACAACAAAGTAGTTTCACGTTCTATCTCTACGTTTTGTTTCCTCTTGATGTAGCCCTAAGCAGTGACTGGCGAGAAACACTTTCATGGGAAGGGGTTGCCAAGCTTCCAAAAATTATGAATCCCCAGAAATCTTAGCAAATATTTTTTCACCCAAACTGGATGATACTTTCAGGTAATGATCAGTACACTAAGGCGACTTGGTTCCCCAAATTTCGTTCTTCTATGTTGAAGCGTTCATTTCCAGTGACAGTTTGAATTTTTAGGTTTCACTCTGTTTTCTCCTATATTGATAGATGTATTTGGAACTCTAAATCCAACACGGTTTGTGCTAGCTTCTTTAAACTTGACAGAACAAATTAGTTTCACGTTCTATCTCTTCATTTTGTTTCCTCTTGATGTAGCCCTAAGCAGTGACTGGCGAGAAACACTTTCATGGGAAGGGGTTGCCAAGCTTTCAAAAATTACGAATCTCCAGAAATCTCAGCAAATATTTTTTCACCCAAACTCGATGATACTTTCAGGTAATGATCAGTACACTAAGGCGACTTGGTTCCCCAAATTTCGATCTTCTATGTTGAAGCGTTCATTTCCAGTAACAGTTTGAATTTTTAGGTTTCACTCTGTTTTCTCCTATATTAATAGATGTATTTGGAAATCTAAATCCAACACGGTTTGTGCTAGCTTCTTGAAACTTGACACAACAAAGTAGTTTCACGTTCTATCTATACATTTTGTTTCCTCTTGATGTAACCCTAAGCAGTGACTGGCGAGAAACACTTACATGGGAAGGGGTTGCCAAGCTTCCAAAAATAACGAATCTCCAGAAATCTCAGCAAATTTTTTTTCACCCAAACTGGATGATACTTTCAGGTAATGATCAGTACACTAAGGCGACTTGGTTCCCCAAATTTCGTTCTTCTATGTTGAAGCGTTCATTTCCAGTAACAGTTTGAATTTTTAGGTTTCACTCTGTTTTCTCCTATATTGATAGATGTATTTGGAACTCTAAATCCAACACGGTTTGTGCTAGCTTCTTGGAACTTGACACAACAAAGCAGTTTCACGTTCTCTTTCTACGTTTTGTTTCCTCTTAATGTAGCCCTAAGCAGTGACTGGCGAGAAACCCTTTCATGGAACGGGGTTGCCAAGCTTCCAAAAATTACGAATCTCCAGAAATCTCAGCAAATAATTTTTCACCCAAACTGGATGATACTTTCAGGTAATGATCAGTACACTAAGGCGACTTGGTTCCCCAAATTTCGATCTTCTATGTTGAAGCGTTCATTTCCAGTAACAGTTTGAATTTTTAGGTTTCACTCTGTTTTCTCCTATATTAATAGATGTATTTGGAAATCTAAATCCAACACGGTTTGTGCTAGCTTCTTGAAACTTGACACAACAAAATAGTTTCATGTTCTATCTCTACGTTTTGTTTCCTCTTGATGTAGCCCTAAGCAGTGACTGGCGAGAAACACTTTCATGGGAAGGGGTTGCCAAGCTTCCAAAAATTACGAATCTCCAGAAATCTCAGCAAATATTTTTTCACCCAAACTGGATGATACTTTCAGGTAATGATCAGTACACTAAGGCGACTTGGTTCCCCAAATTTCATTCTTCTATGTTGAAGCGTTCATTTCCAGTAACAGTTTGAATTTTTAGGTTTCACTCTGTTTTCTCCTATATTGATAGATGTATTTGGAACTCTAAATCCAACACGGTTTGTGCTAGCTTCTTGAAACTTGACACAACAAAGTAGTTTCACGTTCTATCTCTTCGTTTTGTTTCCTCTGGATGTAGCCCTAAGCAGTGATTGGCGAGAAACACTTTCATGGGAAGGGGTTGCCAAGCGTCCAAAAATTACGAATCTCCAGAAATCTCAGCAAATATTTTTTCACCCAAACTGGATGATACTTTCAGGTAATGATCAGTACACTAAGGCGACTTGGTTCCCCAAATTTCGATCTTCTATGTTGAAGTGTTCATTTCCAGTAACAGTTTGAATTTTTAGGTTTCACTCTGTTTTCTCCTATATTGATAGATGTATTTGGAACTCTAAATCCAACACGGTTTGTGCTAGCTTCTTGAAACTTGACACAACAAAGTAGTTTCACGTTCTCTCTCTACGTTTTGTTTCCTCTTAATGTAGCCCTAAGCAGTGACTGGCGAGAAACCCTTTCATGGAACGGGGTTGCCAAGCTTCCAAAAATTACGAATCTCCAGAAATCTCAGCAAATAATTTTTCACCCAAACTGGATGATACTTTCAGGTAATGATCAGTACACTAAGGCAACTTGGTTCCCCAAATTTCGATCTTCTATGTTGAAGCGTTCATTTCCAGTAACAGTTTGAATTTTTAGGTTTCACTCTGTTTTCTCCTATATTAATAGATGTATTTGGAAATCTAAATCCAACACGGTTTGTGCTAGCTTCTTGAAACTTGACACAACAAAGTAGTTTCACGTTCTATCTCTACGTTTTGTTTCCTCTTGATGTAGCCCTAAGCAGTGACTGGCGAGAAATACTTTCATGGGAAGGGGTTGCCAAGCTTCCAAAAACTACGAATCTCCAGAAATATCAGCAAATATTTTTTCACCAAACTGGATGACACTTTCAGGTAATGATCAGTACACTAAGGCGACTTGGTTCCCCAAATTTCGTTCTTCTATGTTGAAGCGTTCATTTCCAGTAACAGTTTGAATTTTTAGGTTTCACTCTGTTTTCTCCTATATTGATAGATGTATTTGGAACTCTAAATCCAACACGGTTTGTGCTAGCTTCTTGAAACCTGACACAACAACGTAGTTTCACGTTCTATCTCTACATTTTGTTTCCTCTTGATGTAGCCCTAAGCAGTGACTGGCGAGAAACACTTTCATGGGAAGGGGTTGCCAAGCTTCCAAAAACTACGAATCTCCAGAAATATAAGCAAATATTTTTTCACCAAACTGGATGACACTTTCAGGTAATGATCAGTACACTAAGGCAACTTGGTTCCCCAAATTTCGTTCTTCTATGTTGAAGCGTGCATTTCCAGTAACAGTTTGAATTTTTAGGTTTCACTCTGTTTTCTCCTATATTGATAGATGTATTTGGAACTCTAAATCCAACACGGTATGTGCTAGCTTCTTGAAACTTGACACAACAAAGTAGTTTCACGTTCTATCTCTACGTTTTGTTTCCTCTTGATGTAGCCCTAAGCAGTGACTGGCGAGAAACATTTTCATGGGAAGGGGTTAGCAAGCTTCCAAAAATTACGAATCTCCAGAAATCTCAGCAAATATTTTTTCACCCAAACTGGATGATACTTTCAGGTAATGATCAGTACACTAAGGCGACTTGGTTCCCCAAATTTCGTTCTTCTATGTTGAAGCGTTCATTTCCAGTAACAGTTTGAATTTTTAGGTTTCACTCTGTTTTCTCCTATATTGATAGATGTATTTGGAACTCTAAATCCAACACGGTTTGTGCTAGCTTCTTGAAACTTGACACAACAAAGTAGTTTCACGTTCTATCTCTACGTTTTGTTTCCTCTGGATGTAGCCCTAAGCAGTGATTGGCGAGAAACACTTTCATGGGAAGGGGTTGCCAAGCTTCCAAAAACTACGAATCTCCAGAAATATCAGCAAATATTTTTTCACCAAACTGGATGACACTTTCAGGTAATGATCAGTACACTAAGGCGACTTGGTTCCCCAAATTTCGTTCTTCTATGTTGAAGCGTTCATTTCCAGTAACAGTTTGAATTTTTAGGTTTCACTCTGTTTTCTCCTATATTGATAGATGTATTTGGAACTCTAAATCCAACACGGTTTGTGCTAGCTTCTTGAAACCTGACACAACAACGTAGTTTCACGTTCTATCTCTACATTTTGTTTCCTCTTGATGTAGCCCTAAGCAGTGACTGGCGAGAAACACTTTCATGGGAAGGGGTTGCCAAGCTTCCAAAAACTACGAATCTCCAGAAATATAAGCAAATATTTTTTCACCAAACTGGATGACACTTTCAGGTAATGATCAGTACACTAAGGCGACTTGGTTCCCCAAATTTCGTTCTTCTATGTTGAAGCGTTCATTTCCAGTAACAGTTTGAATTTTTAGGTTTCACTCTGTTTTCTCCTATATTGATAGATGTATATGGAACTCTAAATCCAACACGGTTTGCGCTAGCTTCTTGAAACTTGACACAACAAAGTAGTTTCACGTTCTATCTCTACGTTTTGTTTCCTCTTGATGTAGCCCTAAGCAGTGACTGGCGAGAAACACTTTCATGGGAAGGGGTTGCCAAGCTTCCAAAAACTACGAATCTCCAGAAATATCAGCAAATATTTTTTCACCAAACTGGATGACACTTTCAGGTAATGATCAGTACACTAAGGCGACTTGGTTCCCCAAATTTCGTTCTTCTATGTTGAAGCGTTCATTTCCAGTAACAGTTTGAATTTTTAGGTTTCACTCTGTTTTCTCCTATATTGATAGATGTATTTGGAACTCTAAATCCAACACGGTTTGTGCTAGCTTCTTGAAACTTGACACAACAAAGTAGTTTCACGTTCTCTTTCTACGTTTTGTTTCCTCTTAATGTAGCCCTAAGCAGTGACTGGCGAGAAACCCTTTCATGGAACGTGGTTGCCAAGCTTCCAAAAATTACGAATCTCCAGAAATCTCAGCAAATAATTTTTCACCCAAACTGGATGATACTTTCAGGTAATGATCAGTACACTAAGGCGACTTGGTTCCCCAAATTTCGATCTTCTATGTTGAAGCGTTCATTTCCAGTAACAGTTTGAATTTTTAGGTTTCACTCTGTTTTCTCCTATATTAATAGATGTATTTGGAAATCTAAATCCAACACGGTTTGTGGTAGCTTCTTGAAACTTGACACAACAAAGTAGTTTCACGTTCTATCTCTACGTTTTGTTTCCTCTTGATGTAGCCCTAAGCAGTGACTGGCGAGAAACACTTTCATGGGAAGGGGTTGCCAAGCTTCCAAAAATTACGAATCTCCAGAAATCTCAGCAAATATTTTTTCACCCAAACTGGATGATACTTTCAGGTAATGATCAGTACACTAAGGCGACTTGGTTCCCCAAATTTCGTTCTTCTATGTTGAAGCGTTCATTTCCAGTAACAGTTTGAATTTTTAGGTTTCACTCTGTTTTCTCCTGTATGGATAGATGTATTTGGAACTCTAACTCCAACACGGTTTGTGCTAGCTTCTTGAAACTTGACACAACAAAGTAGTTTCACGTTCTATCTCTATGTTTTGTTTCCTCTTGATGTAGCCCTAAGCAGTGACTGGCGAGAAACACTTTCATGGGAAGAGGTTGCCCAGTCTCCAAAAATTACGAATCTCCAGGAATCTCAGCAAATATTTTTTCACCCAAACTGGATGATACTTTCAGGTAATGATCAGTACACTAAGGCGACTTGGTTCCCCAAATTTCATTCTTCTATGTTGAAGCGTTCATTTCCAGTAACAGTTTGAATTTTTAGGTTTCACTCTGTTTTCTCCTATATTGATAGATGTATTTGGAACTCTAAATCCAACACGGTTTGTGCTAGCTTCTTGAAACTTCACACAACAAAGTAGTTTCACGTTCTATCTCTTCGTTTTGTTTCCTCTGGATGTAGCCCTAAGCAGTGATTGGCGAGAAACACTTTCATGGGAAGGGGTTGCCAAGCGTCCAAAAATTACGAATCTCCAGAAATCTCAGCAAATATTTTTTCACCCAAACTGGATGATACTTTCAGGTAATGATCAGTACACTAAGGCGACTTGGTTCCCCAAATTTCGTTCTTCTATGTTGAAGCGTTCATTTCCAGTAACAGTTTGAATTTTTAGGTTTCACTCTGTTTTCTCCTATATTGATAGATGTATTTGGAACTCTAAATCCAACAAGATTTGTGCTAGCTTCTTGAAACTTGACACAACAAAGTAGTTTCACGTTCTATCTCTACATTTTGTTTCCTCTTGATGTAGCCCTAAGCAGTGACTGGCGAGAAACACTTTCATCGGAAGGGGTTGCCAAGCTTCCAAAAACTACGAATCTCCAGAAATATCAGCAAATATTTTTTCACCAAACTGGATGACACTTTCAGGTAATGATCAGTACACTAAGGCGACTTGGTTCCCCAAATTTCGTTCTTCTATGTTGAAGCGTTCATTTCCAGAAACAGTTTGAATTTTTAGGTTTCACTCTGTTTTCTCCTATATTGATAGATGTATTTGGAACTCTAAATCCAACACGGTTTGTGCTAGCTTCTTGAAACTTGACACAACAAAGTAGTTTCACGTTCTATCTCTACGTTTTGTTTCCTCTTGATGTAGCCCTAAGCAGTGACTGGCGAGAAACACTTTCATGGGAATGGGTTAGCAAGCTTCCAAAAATTGCGAATCTCCAGAAATCTCAGCAAATATTTTTTCACCCAAACTGGATGATACTTTCAGGTAATGATCAGTACACTAAGGCGACTTGGTTCCCCAAATTTCGTTCTTCTATGTTGAAGCGTTCATTTCCAGTAACAGTTTGAATTTTTAGGTTTCACTCTGTTTTCTCCTATATTGATAGATGTATTTGGAACTCTAAATCCAACACGGTTTGTGCTAGCTTCTTGAAACTTGACACAACAAAGTAGTTTCACGTTCTATCTCTACGTTTTGTTTCATCTGGATGTAGCCCTAAGCAGTGATTGGCGAGAAACACTTTCATGGGAAGAGGTTGCCCAGTCTCCAAAAATCACGAATCTCCAGAAATCTTAGCAAATATTTTTTCACCCAAACTGGATGATACTTTCAGGTAATGATCAGTACACTAAGGCGACTTGGTTCCCCAAATTTCATTCTTCTATGTTGAAGCGTTCATTTCCAGTAACAGTTTGAATTTTTAGGTTTCACTCTGTTTTCTCCTATATTGATAGATGTATTTGGAACTCTAAATCCAACACGGTTTGTGCTAGCTTCTTGAAACTTGACACAACAAAGTAGTTTCACGTTCTATCTCTACGTTTTGTTTCCTCTTGATGTAGCGCTAAGCAGTGACTGGCGAGAAACACTTTCATGGGAAGGGGTTGCCAAGCTTCCAAAAATTACGAATCTCCAGAAATATCAGCAAATATTTTTTCACCTAAACTGGATGATACTTTCAGGTAATGATCAGTACACTAAGGCGACTTGGTTCCCCAAATTTCGTTCTTCTATGTTGAAGCGTTCATTTCCAGTAACAGTTTGAATTTTTAGGTTTCACTCTGTTTTCTCCTATAATGATAGATGTATTTGGAACTCTAAATCCAACACGGTTTGCGCTAGCTTCTTGAAACTTGACAGAACAAAGTAGTTTCACGTTCTATCTCTACGTTTTGTTTCCTCTTGATGTAGCCCTAAGCAGTGACTGGCGAGAAACACTTTCATGGGAAGGGGTTGCCAAGCTTCCAAAAACTACGAATCTCCAGAAATATCAGCAAATATTTTTTCACCAAACTGGATGACACTTTCAGGTAATGATCAGTACACTAAGGCGACTTGGTTCCCCAAATTTCGTTCTTCTATGTTGAAGCGTTCATTTCCAGTAACAGTTTGAATTTTTAGGTTTCACTCTGTTTTCTCCTATATTGATAGATGTATTTGGAACACTAAATCCAACACGGTTTGTGCTAGCTTCTTGAAACTTGACACAACAAAGTAGTTTCACGTTCTATCTCTACATTTTGTTTCCTCTTGATGTAACCCTAAGCAGTGACTGGCGAGAAACACTTTCATGGGAAGGGGTTGCCAAGCTTTCAAAAATAACGAATCTCCAGAAATCTCAGCAAATATTTTTTCACCCAAACTGAATGATACTTTCAGGTAATGATCAGTACACTAAGGCGACTTGGTTCCCCAAATTTCGTTCTTCTATGTTGAAGCGTTCATTTCCAGTAACAGTTTGAATTTTTAGGTTTCACTCTGTTTTCTCCTATATTAATAGATGTTTTTGGAAATCTAAATCCAACACGGTTTGAGCTAGCTTCTTGAAACTTGACACAACAAAGTAGTTTCACGTTCTATCTCTACGTTTTGTTTCCTCTTGATGTAGCCCTAAGCAGTGACTGGCGAGAAACACTTTCATGGGAAGGGGTTGCCAAGCTTCCAAAAATTACGAATCTCCAGAAATATCAGCAAATATTTTTTCACCTAAACTGGATGATACTTTCAGGTAATGATCAGTACACTAAGGCGACTTGGTTCCCCAAATTTCGTTCTTCTATGTTGAAGCGTTCATTTCCAGTAACAGTTTGAATTTTTAGGTTTCACTCTGTTTTCTCCTATAATGATAGATGTATTTGGAACTCTAAATCCAACACGGTTTGCGCTAGCTTCTTGAAACTTGACAGAACAAAGTAGTTTCACGTTCTATCTCTACGTTTTGTTTCCTCTTGATGTAGCCCTAAGCAGTGACTGGCGAGAAACACTTTCATGGGAAGGGGTTGCCAAGCTTCCAAAAACTACGAATCTCCAGAAATATCAGCAAATATTTTTTCACCAAACTGGATGACACTTTCAGGTAATGATCAGTACACTAAGGCGACTTGGTTCCCCAAATTTCGTTCTTCTATGTTGAAGCGTTCATTTCCAGTAACAGTTTGAATTTTTAGGTTTCACTCTGTTTTCTCCTATATTGATAGATGTATTTGGAACACTAAATCCAACACGGTTTGTGCTAGCTTCTTGAAACTTGACACAACAAAGTAGTTTCACGTTCTATCTCTACATTTTGTTTCCTCTTGATGTAACCCTAAGCAGTGACTGGCGAGAAACACTTTCATGGGAAGGGGTTGCCAAGCTTTCAAAAATAACGAATCTCCAGAAATCTCAGCAAATATTTTTTCACCCAAACTGGATGATACTTTCAGGTAATGATCAGTACACTAAGGCGACTTGGTTCCCCAAATTTCGTTCTTCTATGTTGAAGCGTTCATTTCCAGTAACAGTTTGAATTTTTAGGTTTCACTCTGTTTTCTCCTATATTAATAGATGTTTTTGGAAATCTAAATCCAACACGGTTTGTGCTAGCTTCTTGAAACTTCACACAACAAAGTAGTTTCACGTTCTATCTCTACGTTTTGTTTCCTCTTGATGTAGCCCTAAGCAGTGACTGGCGAGAAACACTTTCATGGGAAGGGGTTGCCAAGCTTCCAAAAATTACGAATCTCCAGAAATCTCAGCAAATATTTTTTCACCCGAACTGGATGATACTTTCAGGTAATGATCAGTACACTAAGGCGACTTGGTTCCCCAAATTTCGTTCTTCTATGTTGAAGCGTTCATTTCCAGTAACAGTTTGAATTTTTAGGTTTCACTCTGTTTTCTCCTGTATGGATAGATGTATTTGGAACTCTAACTCCAACACGGTTTGTGCTAGCTTCTTGAAACTTGACACAACAAAGTAGTTTCACGTTCTATCTCTACGTTTTGTTTCCTCTTGATGTAGCCCTAAGCAGTGACTGGCGAGAAACACTTTCATGGGAAGAGGTTGCCCAGTCTCTAAAAATTACGAATCTCCAGGAATCTCAGCAAATATTTTTTCACCCAAACTGGATGATACTTTCAGGTAATGGTCAGTACACTAAGGCGACTTGGTTCCCCAAATTTCATTCTTCTATGTTGAAGCGTTCATTTCCAGTAACAGTTTGAATTTTTAGGTTTCACTCTGTTTTCTCCTATATTGATAGATGTATTTGGAACTCTAAATCCAACACGGTTTGTGCTAGCTTCTTGAAACTTGACACAACAAAGTAGTTTCACGTTCTATTTCTTCGTTTTGTTTCCTCTGGATGTAGCCCTAAGCAGTGATTGGCGAGAAACACTTTCATGGGAAGGGTTTGCCAAGTCTCCAAAAATTACGAATCTTCAGAAATCTAAGCAAATATTTTTTCACCCAAACTGGATGATACTTTCAGGTAATGGTCAGTACACTAAGGCGACTTGGTTCCCCAAATTTCATTCTTGTATGTTGAAGCGTTCATTTCCAGTAACAGTTTGAATTTTTAGGTTTCACTCTGTTTTCTCCTATATTGATAGATGTATTTGGAACTCTAAATCC
The DNA here is from genome assembly GCF_964194105.1 of Spermophilus citellus. Classification (NCBI taxonomy): domain Eukaryota; kingdom Metazoa; phylum Chordata; class Mammalia; order Rodentia; family Sciuridae; genus Spermophilus; species Spermophilus citellus. Next base: position 107,749,281 of record NC_138183.1, read on the forward strand.
AACACGGTTTGTGCTAGCTTCTTGAAACTTGACACAACAAAGTAGTTTCACGTTCTATCTCTACGTTTTGTTTAATCTTGATGTAGCCCTAAGCAGTGACTGGCGAGAAACACTTTCATGGGAAGGGGTTGCCAATCTTCCAAAAATTACGAATCTCCAGAAATCTCAGCAAATATTTTTTCACCCAAACTGGATGATACTTTCAGTTAATGGTCAGTACACTAGGGCGACGTGGTTCCCCAAATTTCGTTCTTCTACGTTGAAGTGTTCATTTCCAGTAACAGTTTGAATTTTTAGGTTTCACTCTGTTTTCTCCTATATTGATAGATGTATTTGGAACTCTAAATCCAACACGGTTTGTGCTAGCTTCTTGAAACTTGACACAACAAAGTAGTTTCATGTTCTATCTCTACATTTTGTTTCCTCTTGATGTAGCCCTAAGCAGTGACTGGCGAGAAACACTTTCATGGGAAGGGGTTGCCAAGCGTCCAAAAATTACGAATCTCCAGAAATCTCAGCAAATATTTTTTCACCCAAACTGGATGATAATTTCAGGTAATGATCAGTACACTAAGGCGACTTGGTTCCCCAAATTTCGTTCTTCTATGTTGAAACGTTCATTTCCAGTAACAGTTTGAATTTTTAGGTTTCACTCTGTTTTCTCCTATATTGATAGATGTTTGGAACTCTAAATCCAACACGGTTTGTGCTAGCTTCTTGAAACTTGACACAACAAAGTAGTTTCACGTTCTATCTCTACATTTTGTTTCCTCTTGATGTAGCCCTAAGCAGTGACTGGCGAGAAACACTTTCATGGGAAGGGGTTGCCAAGCTTCCAAAAACTACGAATCTCCAGAAATATCAGCAAATATTTTTTCACCAAACTGGATGACACTTTCAGGTAATGATCAGTACACTAAGGCGACTTGGTTCCCCAAATTTCGTTCTTCTATGTTGAAGCGTTCATTTCCAGTAACAGTTTGAATTTTTAGGTTTCACTCTGTTTTCTCCTATATTGATAGATGTATTTGGAACTCTAAATCCAACACGGTTTGTGCTAGCTTCTTGAAACTTGACACAACAAATTAGTTTCACGTTCTATCTCTACGTTTTGTTTCCTCTGGATGTAGCCCTAAGCAGTGATTGGCGAGAAACACTTTCATGGGAAGAGGTTGCCCAGTCTCCAAAAATTACGAATCTCCAGAAATCTTAGCAAATATTTTTTCACCCAAACTGGATGATACTTTCAGGTAATGATCAGTACACTAAGGCGACTTGGTTCCCCAAATTTCATTCTTCTATGTTGAAGCGTTCATTTCCAGTAACAGTTTGAATTTTTAGGTTTCACTCTGTTTTCTCATATATTGATAGATGTATTTGGAACTCTAAATCCAACACGGTTTGTGGTAGCTTCTTGAAACTTGACACAACAAATTAGTTTCACGTTCAATCTCTACGTTTTGTTTCCTCTTGATGTAGCCCTAAGCAGTGACTGGCGAGAAACACTTTCATGGGAAGGGGTTGCCAAGCTTCCAAAAATTACGAATCTCCAGAAATATCAGCAAATATTTTTTCACCTAAACTGGATGATACTTTCAGGTAATGATCAGTACACTAAGGCGACTTGGTTCCCCAAATTTCGTTCTTCTATGTTGAAGCGTTCATTTCCAGTAACAGTTTGAATTTTTAGGTTTCACTCTGTTTTCTCCTATATTGATAGATGTATTTGGAACTCTAAATCCAACACGGTTTGTGCTAGCTTCTTGAAACTTGACACAACAAAGTAGTTTCACGTTCTATCTCTACGTTTTGTTTCCTCTTGATGTAGCCCTAAGCAGTGACTGGCGAGAAACACTTTCATGGGAAGGGGTTGCCAATCTTCCAAAAATTACGAATCTCCAGAAATCTCAGCAAATATTTTTTCATCCAAACTGGATGATACTTTCAGGTAATGATCAGTACACTAAGGCGACTTGGTTCCCCAAATTTCGTTCTTCTATGTTGAAGCGTTCATTTCCAGTAACAGTTTGAATTTTTAGGTTTCACTCTGTTTTCTCCTATATTGATAGATGTATTTGGAACTCTAAATCCAACACGGTTTGTGCTAGCTTCTTGAAACTTGACACAACAAATTAGTTTCACGTTCTATCTCTACGTTTTGTTTCCTCTGGATGTAGCCCTAAGCAGTGATTGGCGAGAAACACTTTCATGGGAAGAGGTTGCCCAGTCTCCAAAAATTACGAATCTCCAGAAATCTTAGCAAATATTTTTTCACCCAAACTGGATGATACTTTCAGGTAATGATCAGTACACTAAGGCGACTTGGTTCCCCAAATTTCATTCTTCTATGTTGAAGCGTTCATTTCCAGTAACAGTTTGAATTTTTAGGTTTCACTCTGTTTTCTCCTATATTGATAGATGTATTTGGAACTCTAAATCCAACACGGTTTGTGCTAGCTTCTTGAAACTTGACACAACAAATTAGTTTCACGTTCTATCTCTACGTTTTGTTTCCTCTGGATGTAGCCCTAAGCAGTGATTGGCGAGAAACACTTTCATGGGAAGAGGTTGCCCAGTCTCCAAAAATTACGAATCTCCAGAAATCTTAGCAAATATTTTTTCACCCAAACTGGATGATACTTTCAGGTAATGATCAGTACACTAAGGCGACTTGGTTCCCCAAATTTCATTCTTCTATGTTGAAGCGTTCATTTCCAGTAACAGTTTGAATTTTTAGGTTTCACTCTGTTTTCTCCTATATTGATAGATGTATTTGGAACTCTAAATCCAACACGGTTTGCGCTAGCTTCTTCAAACTTGAAACTACAAAGTAGTTTCAGGTTCTATCTCTACGTTTTGTTTCCTCTTGATGTAGCCCTAAGCAGTGACTGGCGAGAAACACTTTCATGGGAAGGGGTTGCCAAGCTTCCAAAAACTACGAATCTCCAGAAATATCAGCAAATATTTTTTTCACCAAACTGGATGACACTTTCAGGTAATGATCAGTACACTAAGGCGACTTGGTTCCCCAAATTTCGTTCTTCTATGTTGAAGCGTTCATTTCCAGTAACAGTTTGAATTTTTAGGTTTCACTCTGTTTTCTCCTATATTGATAGATGTATTTGGAACACTAAATCCAACACGGTTTGTGCTAGCTTCTTGAAACTTGACACAACAAAGTAGTTTCACGTTCTATCTCTACATTTTGTTTCCTCTTGATGTAGCCCTAAGCAGTGACTGGCGAGAAACACTTTCATGGGAAGGGGTTGCCAAGCTTCCAAAAATAACGAATCTCCAGAAATCTCAGCAAATATTTTTTCACCCAAACTGGATGATACTTTCAGGTAATGATCAGTACACTAAGGTGACTTGGTTCCCCAAATTTCGTTCTTCTATGTTGAAGCGTTCATTTCCAGTAACAGTTTGAATTTTTAGGTTTCACTCTGTTTTCTCCTATATTGATAGATGTATTTGGAACTCTAAATCCAACACGGTTTGTGCTAGCTTCTTGAAACTTGACACAACAAAGTAGTTTCACGTTCTATCTCTACGTTTTGTTTCCTCTTAATGTAGCCCTAAGCAGTGACTGGCGAGAAACCCTTTCATGGAACGGGGTTGCCAAGCTTCCAAAAATTACGAATCTCCAGAAATCTCAGCAAATAATTTTTCACCCAAACTTGATGATACTTTCAGGTATTGATCAGTACACTAAGGCGACTTGTTTCCCCAAATTTCGTTCTTCTATGTTGAAGCGTTCATTTCCAGTAACAGTTTGAATTTTTAGGTTTCACTCTGTTTTCTCCTATATTAATAGATGTATTTGGAAATCTAAATCCAACACGGTTTGTGCTAGCTTCTTGAAACTTGACACGACAAAGTAGTTTCACGTTCTATCTCTACGTTTTGTTTCCTCTTGATGTAGCCCTAAGCAGTGACTGGCGAGAAACACTTTCATTGGAAGGGGTTGCCAAGTTTCCAAAAATTACGAATCTCCAGAAATCTCAGCAAATATTTTTTCACCCAAACTGGATGATACTTTCAGGTAATGATCAGTACACTAAGGCGACTTGGTTCCCCAAATTTCGTTCTTCTATGTTGAAGCGTTCATTTCCAGTAACAGTTTGAATTTTTAGGTTTCACTCTGTTTTCTCCTGTATGGATAGATGTATTTGGAACTCTAACTCCAACACGGTTTTGTGCTAGCTTCTTGAAACTTGACACAACAAAGTAGTTTCACGTTCTATCTCTACGTTTTGTTTCCTCTTGATGTAGCCCTAAGCAGTGACTGGCGAGAAACACGTTCATGGGAAGAGGTTGCCCAGTCTCCAAAAATTACGAATCTCCAGGAATCTCAGCAAATATTTTTTCACCCAAACTGGATGATACTTTCAGGTAATGGTCAGTACACTAAGGCGACTTGGTTCCCCAAATTTCATTCTTCTATTTTAAGCGTTCATTTCCAGTAACAGTTTGAATTTTTAGGTTTCACTCGGTTTTCTCCTATATTGATAGATGTATTTGGAACTCTAAATCCAACACTGTTTGTGCTAGCTTCTTGAAACTTGACACAACAAAGTAGTTTCACGTTCTATCTCTTCGTTTTGTTTCCTCTGGATGTAGCCCTAAGCAGTGATTGGCGAGAAACACTTTCATGGGAAGGGTTTGCCAAGTCTCCAAAAATTACGAATCTTCAGAAATCTCAGCAAATATTTTTTCACCCAAACTGGATGATACTTTCAGGTAATGGTCAGTACACTAAGGCGACTTGGTTCCCCAAATTTCATTCTTCTATGTTGAAGCATTCATTTCCAGTAACAGTTTGAATTTTTAGGTTTCACTCTGTTTTCTCCTATATTGATAGATGTATTTGGAACTCTAAATCCAACACGGTTTGTGCTAGCTTCTTGAAACTTGACACAACAAAGTAGTTTCACGTTTTATCTCTACGTTTTGTTTCCTCTTGATGTAGCCCTAAGCAGTGACTGGCGAGAAACACTTTCATGGGAAGGGGTTGAAAAGCTTCCAAAAATTACGAATCTCCAGAAATCTCAGCAAATATTTTTTCACCCAAACTGGATGATATTTTCAGGTAATGATCAGTACACTACGGCGACTTGGTTCCCCGAATTTCGTTCTTTTATGTTGAAGCGTTCATTTCCAGTAACAGTTTGAATTTTTAGGTTTCACTCTGTTTTCTCCTATATTGATAGATGTATTTGGAACTCTAAATACAACACGGTTTGTGCTAGCTTCTTGAAACTTGACACAACAAAGTAGTTTCACGTTCTATCTTTACATTTTGTTTCCTCTTGATGTAGCCCTAAGCAGTGACTGGCGAGAAACACTTTCATGGGAAGGGGTTGCCAAGCTTCCAAAAATTACGAATCTCCAGAAATCTCAGCAAATATGTTTTCACCCAAACTGGATGATACTTTCAGGTAATGATCAGTACACTAAGGTGACTTGGTTCCCCAAATTTCGTTCTTCTATGTTGAAGCGTTCATTTCCAGTAACAGTTTGAATTTTTAGGTTTCACTCTTTTTTCTCCTATATTGATAGATGTATTTGGAACTCTAAATCCAACACGGTTTGTGCTAGCTTCTTGAAACTTGACACAACAAAGTAGTTTCACGTTCTATCTCTTCGTTTTGTTTCCTCTTGATGTAGCCCTAAGCAGTGACTGGCGAGAAACACTTTCATGGGAAGGGTTTGCCAAGTCTCCAAAAATTATGAATCTCCAGAAATCTCAGCAAATATTTTTTCACCCAAACTGGATGATACTTTCAGGTAATGGTCAGTACACTAAGGCGACTTGGTTCCCCAAATTTCATTCTTCTATGTTGAAGCGTTCATTTCCAGTAACAGTTTGAATTTTTAGGTTTCACTCTGTTTTCTCCTATATTGATAGATGTATTTGGAACTCTAAATCCAACACGGTTTGTGCTAGCTTCTTGAAACTTGACACAACAAAGTAGTTTCACGTTCTATCTCTTCATTTTGTTTCCTCTTGATGTAGCCCTAAGCAGTGACTGGCGAGAAACACTTTCATGGGAAGGGGTTGCCAAGCTTCCAAAAATTACGAATCTCCAGAAATCTCAGCAAATATGTTTTCACCCAAACTGGATGATACTTTCAGGTAATGATCAGTACACTAATTGACTTATTTCCCCAATTTTCGTTCTTCTATGTTGAATCGTTCATTTCCAGTAACAGTTTGAATTTTTAGGTTTCACTCTTTTTTCTCCTATATTGATAGATGTATTTGGAACTCTAAATCCAACACGGTTTTGTGCTAGCTTCTTGAAACTTGACACAACAAAGTAGTTTCACGTTCTATCTCTTCGTTTTGTTTCCTCTTGATGTAGCCCTAAGCAGTGACTGGCGAGAAACACTTTCATGGGAAGGGTTTGCCAAGTCTCCAAAAATTATGAATCTCCAGAAATCTCAGGAAATATTTTTTCACCCAAACTGGATGATACTTTCAGGTAATGGTCAGTACACTAAGGCGACTTGGTTCCCCAAATTTCATTCTTCTATGTTAAAGCGTTCATTTCCAGTAACAGTTTGAATTTTTAGGTTTCACTCTGTTTTCTCCTATATTGATAGATGTATTTGGAACTCTAAATCCAACACGGTTTGTGCTAGCTTCTTGAAACTTGACACAACAAAGTAGTTTCACGTTCTATCTCTACGTTTTGTTTCCTCTTGATGTAGCCCTAAGCAGTGACTGGCGAGAAACACTTTCATGGGAAGAGGTTGCCCAGTCTCCAAAAATTACGAATCTCCAGGAATCTCAGCAAATATTTTTTCACCCAAACTGGATGATACTTTCAGGTAATGATCAGTACACTAAGGCGACTTAGTTCCCCAAATTTCATTCTTCTATATTGAAGCGTTCATTTCCAGTAACAGTTTGAATTTTTAGGTTTCACTCTGTTTTCTCTTATATTGATAGATGTATTTGGAACTCTAAATCCAACACGGTTTGTGCTAGCTTCTTGAAACTTGACACAACAAAGTAGTTTCACGTTCTATCTCTTCGTTTTGTTTCCTCTTGATGTAGCCCTAAGCAGTGACTGGCGAGAAACACTTTCATGGGAAGGGGTTGCCAAGCTTCCAAAAATTACGAATCTCCAGAAATCTCAGCAAATATTTTTTCACCCAAACTCGATGATACTTTCAGGTAACGATCAGTACACTAAGGCGACTTTTTTCCCCAAATTTCGTTCTTCTATGTTGAAGCGTTCATTTCCAGTAACAGTTTGAATTTTTAGGATTCACTCTGTTTTCTCCTATATTGATAGATGTATTTGGAACTCTAAATCCAACACGGTTTGTGCTAGCTTCTTGAAACTTGACACAACAAAGTAGTTTCACGTTCTATCTCTACGTTTTGTTTCCTCTTGATGTAGCCCTAAGCAGTGACTGGCGAGAAACACTTTCATGGGAAGGGGTTGCCAAGCATCCAAAAATTACGAATCTCCAGAAATCTCAGCAAATATTTTTTCACCCAAACTGGATGATACTTTCAGGTAATGATCAGTACACTAAGGCGACTTGGTTCCCCAAATTTCGTTCCTTTATGTTGAAGCGTTCATTTCCAGAAACAGTTTGAATTTTTAGGTTTCACTCTGTTTTCTCCTATATTGATAGATGTGTTTGGAACTCTAAATCCAACACGGTTTGTGCTAGCTTCTTGAAACTTGACACAACAAAGTAGTTTCACGTTCTATCTCTACGTTTTGTTTCCTCTTGATGTAGCCCTAAGCAGTGACTGGCGAGAAACACTTTCATTAGAAGAGGTTGCCCAGTCTCCAAAAATTACGAATCTCCAGGAATCTCAGCAAATATGTTTTCACCCAAACTGGATGATACTTTCAGGTAATGATCAGTACACTAAGGCGACTTGGTTCCCCAAATTTCATTCTTCTATATTGAAGCGTTCATTTCCAGTAACAGTTTGAATTTTTAGGTTTCACTCTGTTTTCTCCTATATTGATAGATGTATTTGGAACTCTAAATCCAACACGGTTTGTGCTAGCTTCTTGAAACTTGACACAACAAAGTAGTTTCACGTTCTCTCTCTACATTTTGTTTCCTCTTGATGTAGCCCTAAGCAGTGACTGGCGAGAAACACTTTCAATGGAAGGGGTTGCCAAGCTTCCAAAAATTACGAATCTCCAGAAATCTCAGCAAATATTTTTTCACCCAAACTGGATGATACTTTCAGGTAATGATCAGTACACTAAGGCGACTTGGTTCCCCAAATTTCGTTCTTCTATGTTGAAGCGTTCATTTCCAGTAACAGTTTGAATTTTTAGGTTTCACTCTGTTTTCTCCTATATTGATAGATGTATTTGGAACTCTAAATCCAACACGGTTTGTGCTAGCTTCTTGAAACTTGACACAACAAAGTAGTTTCACGTTCTATCTCTACGTTTTGTTTCCTCTTGATGTAGCCCTAAGCAGTGACTGGCGAGAAACACTTTCAATGGAAGGGGTTGCCAAGCTTCCAAAAATTACGAATCTCCAGAAATCTCAGCAAATATTTTTTCACCCAAACTGGATGATACTTTCAGGTAATGATCAGTACACTAAGGCGACTTGGTTCCCCAAATTTCGTTCTTCTATGTTGAAGCGTTCATTTCCAGTAACAGTTTGAATTTTTAGGTTTCACTCTGTTTTCTCCTATATTGATAGATATATTTGGAACTCTAAATCCAACACGGTTTGTGCTAGCTTCTTGAAACTTGACACAACAAAGTAGTTTCACGTTCTATCTCTACGTTTTGTTTCCTCTTGATGTAGCCCTAAGCAGTGACTGGCGAGAAACACTTTCATGGGAAGGGGTTGCCAAGCTTCCAAAAATTATGAATCCCCAGTAATCTTAGCAAATATTTTTTCACCCAAACTGGATGATACTTTCAGGTAATGATCAGTACACTAAGGCGACTTGGTTTCCCAAATTTCGTTCTTCTATGTTGAAGCGTTCATTTCCAGTGACAGTTTGAATTTTTAGGTTTCACTCTGTTTTCTCCTATATTGATAGATGTATTTGGAACTCTAAATCCAACACGGTTTGTGCTAGCTTCTTTAAACTTGACAGAACAAAGTAGTTTCACGTTCTATCTCTTCGTTTTGTTTCCTCTTGATGTAGCCCTAAGCAGTGACTGGCGAGAAACACTTTCATGGGAAGGGGTTGCCAAGCTTTCAAAAATTACGAATCTCCAGAAATCTCAGCAAATATTTTTTCACCCAAACTCGATGATACTTTCAGGTAACGATCAGTACACTAAGGTGACTTGGTTCCCCAAATTTCGTTCTTCTATGTTGAAGCGTTCATTTCCAGTAACAGTTTGAATTTTTAGGTTTCACTCTGTTTTCTCCTATATTGATAGATGTATTTGGAACTCTAAATCCAACACGGTTTGTGCTAGCTTCTTGAAACTTGACACAACAAAGTAATTTCACGTTCTATCTCTACGTTTTGTTTCCTCTTGATGTAGCCCTAAGCAGTGAGTGGCGAGAAACACTTTCATGGGAAGGGGTTGCCAAGCTTCCAAAAATTACGAATCTCCAGAAATCTCAGCAAATATTTTTTCACCCAAACTGGATGATACTTACAGGTAATGATCAGTACACTAAGGCGACTTGGTTCCCCAAATATCGTTCTTTTATGTTGAAGCGTTCATTTCCAGAAACAGTTTGAATTTTAAGGTTTCACTCTGTTTTCTCCTATATTGATAGATGTGTTTGGAACTCTAAATCCAACACGGTTTGAGCTAGCTTCTTGAAACTTGACACAACAAAGTAGTTTCACGTTCTATCTCTACGTTTTGTTTCCTCTTGATGTAGCCCTAAGCAGTGACTGTCGAGAAACACTTTCATTAGAAGAGGTTGCCCAGTCTCCAAAAATTACGAATCTCCAGGAATCTCAGCAAATATGTTTTCACCCAAACTGGATGATACTTTCAGGTAATGATCAGTACACTAAGGCGACTTGGTTCCCCAAATTTCATTCTTCTATATTGAAGCGTTCATTTCCAGTAACAGTTTGAATTTTTAGGTTTCACTCTGTTTTCTCCTATATTGATAGATGTATTTGGAACTCTAAATCCAACACGGTTTGTGCTAGCTTCTTGAAACTTGACACAACAAAGTAGTTTCACGTTCTCTCTCTACATTTTGTATCCTCTTGATGTAGCCCTAAGCAGTGACTGGCGAGAAACACTTTCAATGGAAGGGGTTGCCAAGCTTCCAAAAATTACGAATCTCCAGAAATCTCAGCAAATATTTTTTCACCCAAACTGGATGATACTTTCAGGTAATGATCAGTACACTAAGGCGACTTGGTTCCCCAAATTTCGTTCTTCTATGTTGAAGCGTTCATTTCCAGTAACAGTTTGAATTTTTAGGTTTCACTCTGTTTTCTCCTATATTGATAGATGTATTTGGAACTCTAAATCCAACACGGTTTGTGCTAGCTTCTTGAAACTTGACACAACAAAGTAGTTTCACGTTCTATCTCTACGTTTTGTTTCCTCTTGATGTAGCCCTAAGCAGTGACTGGCGAGAAACACTTTCATGGGAAGGGGTTGCCAAGCTTCCAAAAATTACGAATCTCCAGAAATCTCAGCAAATATTTTTTCACCCAAACTGGATGATACTTTCAGGTAATGATCAGTACACTAAGGCGACTTGGTTCCCCAAATTTCGTTCTTCTATGTTGAAGCGTTCATTTCCAGTAACAGTTTGAATTTTTAGGTTTCACTCTGTTTTCTCCTATATTGATAGATATATTTGGAACTCTAAATCCAACACGGTTTGTGCTAGCTTCTTGAAACTTGACACAACAAAGTAGTTTCACGTTCTATCTCTACGTTTTGTTTCCTCTTGATGTAGCCCTAAGCAGTGACTGGCGAGAAACACTTTCATGGGAAGGGGTTGCCAAGCTTCCAAAAATTATGAATCCCCAGAAATCTTAGCAAATATTTTTTCACCCAAACTGGATGATACTTTCAGGTAATGATCAGTACACTAAGGCGACTTGGTTCCCCAAATTTCGTTCTTCTATGTTGAAGCGTTCATTTCTAGTGACAGTTTGAATTTTTAGGTTTCACTCTGTTTTCTCCTATATTGATAGATGTATTTGGAACTCTAAATCCAACACGGTTTGTGCTAGCTTCTTTAAACTTGACAGAACAAAGTAGTTTCACGTTCTATCTCTTCGTTTTGTTTCCTCTTGATGTAGCCCTAAGCAGTGACTGGCGAGAAACACTTTCATGGGAAGGGGTTGCCAAGCTTTCAAAAATTACGAATCTCCAGAAATCTCAGCAAATATTTTTTCACCCAAACTCGATGATACTTTCAGGTAACGATCAGTACACTAAGGTGACTTGGTTCCCCAAATTTCGTTCTTCTATGTTGAAGCGTTCATTTCCAGTAACAGTTTGAATTTTTAGGTTTCACTCTGTTTTCTCCTATATTGATAGATGTATTTGGAACTCTAAATCCAACACGGTTTGTGCTAGCTTCTTGAAACTTGACACAACAAAGTAATTTCACGTTCTATCTCTACGTTTTGTTTCCTCTTGATGTAGCCCTAAGCAGTGAGTGGCGAGAAACACTTTCATGGGAAGGGGTTGCCAAGCTTCCAAAAATTACGAATCTCCAGAAATCTCAGCAAATATTTTTTCACCCAAACTGGATGATACTTTCAGGTAATGGTCAGTACACTAAGGCGACTTGGTTCCCCATATTTCATTCTTCTATTTTAAGCGTTCATTTCCAGTAACAGTTTGAATTTTTAGGTTTCACTCTGTTTTCTCCTATATTGATAGATATATTTGGAACTCTAAATCCAACACGGTTTGTGCTAGCTTCTTGAAACTTGACACAACAAAGTAGTTTCACGTTCTATCTCTACGTTTTGTTTCCTCTTGATGTAGCCCTAAGCAGTGACTGGCGAGAAACACTTTCATGGGAAGGGGTTGCCAAGCTTCCAAAAATTATGAATCCCCAGAAATCTTAGCAAATATTTTTTCACCCAAACTGGATGATACTTTCAGGTAATGATCAGTACACTAAGGCGACTTGGTTCCCCAAATTTCGTTCTTCTATGTTGAAGCGTTCATTTCTAGTGACAGTTTGAATTTTTAGGTTTCACTCTGTTTTCTCCTATATTGATAGATGTATTTGGAACTCTAAATCCAACACGGTTTGTGCTAGCTTCTTTAAACTTGACAGAACAAAGTAGTTTCACGTTCTATCTCTTCGTTTTGTTTCCTCTTGATGTAGCCCTAAGCAGTGACTGGCGAGAAACACTTTCATGGGAAGGGGTTGCCAAGCTTTCAAAAATTACGAATCTCCAGAAATCTCAGCAAATATTTTTTCACCCAAACTCGATGATACTTTCAGGTAACGATCAGTACACTAAGGTGACTTGGTTCCCCAAATTTCGTTCTTCTATGTTGAAGCGTTCATTTCCAGTAACAGTTTGAATTTTTAGGTTTCACTCTGTTTTCTCCTATATTGATAGATGTATTTGGAACTCTAAATCCAACACGGTTTGTGCTAGCTTCTTGAAACTTGACACAACAAAGTAATTTCACGTTCTATCTCTACGTTTTGTTTCCTCTTGATGTAGCCCTAAGCAGTGAGTGGCGAGAAACACTTTCATGGGAAGGGGTTGCCAAGCTTCCAAAAATTACGAATCTCCAGAAATCTCAGCAAATATTTTTTCACCCAAACTGGATGATACTTTCAGGTAATGATCAGTACACTAAGGCGACTTGGTTCCCCAAATATCGTTCTTTTATGTTGAAGCGTTCATTTCCAGAAACAGTTTGAATTTTAAAGTTTCACTCTGTTTTCTCCTATATTGATAGATGTATTTGGAACTCTAAATCCAACACGGTTTGTGCTAGCTTCTTGAAACTTGACACAACAAAGTAGTTTCACGTTCTATCTCTACGTTTTGTTTCCTCTTAATGTAGCCCTAAGCAGTGACTGGCGAGAAACCCTTTCATGGAACGGGGTTGCCAAGCTTCCAAAAATTACGAATCTCCAGAAATCTCAGCAAATAATTTTTCACCCAAACTTGATGATACTTTCAGGTAATGACCAGTACACTAAGGCGACTTGGTTCCCCAAATTTCGTTCTTCTATGTTGAAGCGTTCATTTCCAGTAACAGTTTGAATTTTTAGGTTTCACTCTGTTTTCTCCTATATTAATAGATGTATTTGGAAATCTAAATCCAACACGGTTTGTGCTAGCTTCTTGAAACTTGACACAACAAAGTAGTTTCACGTTCTATCTCTACGTTTTGTTTCCTCTTGATGTAGCCCTAAGCAGTGACTGGCGAGAAACACTTTCATTGGAAGGGGTTGCCAAGTTTCCAAAAATTACGAATCTCAAGAAATCTCAGCAAATATTTTTTCACCCAAACTGGATGATACTTTCAGGTAATGATCAGTACACTAAGGCGACTTGGTTCCCCAAATTTCGTTCTTCTATGTTGAAGCGTTCATTTCCAGTAACAGTTTGAATTTTTAGGTTTCACTCTGTTTTCTCCTGTATGGATAGATGTATTTGGAACTCTAACTCCAACACGGTTTGTGCTAGCTTCTTGAAACTTGACACAACAAAGTAGTTTCACGTTCTATCTCTACGTTTTGTTTCCTCTTGATGTAGCCCTAAGCAGTGACTGGCGAGAAACACTTTCATGGGAAGAGGTTGCCCAGTCTCCAAAAATTACGAATCTGCAGGAATCTCAGCAAATATTTTTTCACCCAAACTGGATGATACTTTCAGGTAATGGTCAGTACACTAAGGCGACTTGGTTCCCCATATTTCATTCTTCTATTTTAAGCGTTCATTTCCAGTAACAGTTTGAATTTTTAGGTTTCACTCTGTTTTCTCCTATATTGATAGATGTATTTGGAACTCTAAATCCAACACTGTTTGTGCTAGCTTCTTGAAACTTGACACAACAAAGTAGTTTCACGTTCTATCTCTTCGTTTTGTTTCCTCTGGATGTAGCCCTAAGCAGTGATTGGCGAGAAACACTTTCATGGGAAGGGTTTGCCAAGTCTCCAAAAATTACGAATCTTCAGAAATCTCAGCAAATATTTTTTCACCCAAACTGGATGATACTTTCAGGTAATGGTCAGTACACTAAGGCGACTTGGTTCCCCAAATTTCATTCTTCTATGTTGAAGCATTCATTTCCAGTAACAGTTTGAATTTTTAGGTTTCACTCTGTTTTCTCCTATATTGATAGATGTATTTGGAACTCTAAATCCAACACGGTTTGTGCTAGCTTCTTGAAACTTGACACAACAAAGTAGTTTCACGTTCTATCTCTACGTTTTGTTTCCTCTTGATGTAGCCCTAAGCAGTGACTGGCGAGAAACACTTTCATGGGAAGGGGTTGCCAAGCTTCCAAAAATTACGAATCTCCAGAAATCTCAGCAAATATTTTTTCACCCAAACTGGATGATATTTTCAGGTAATGATCAGTACACTACGGCGACTTGGTTCCCCGAATTTCGTTCTTTTATGTTGAAGCGTTCATTTCCAGTAACAGTTTGAATTTTTAGGTTTCACTCTGTTTTCTCCTATATTGATAGATGTATTTGGAACTCTAAATACAACACGGTTTGTGCTAGCTTCTTGAAACTTGACACAACAAAGTAGTTTCACGTTCTATCTTTACATTTTGTTTCCTCTTGATGTAGCCCTAAGCAGTGACTGGCGAGAAACACTTTCATGGGAAGGGGTTGCCAAGCTTCCAAAAATTACGAATCTCCAGAAATCTCAGCAAATATGTTTTCACCCAAACTGGATGATACTTTCAGGTAATGATCAGTACACTAAGGTGACTTGGTTCCCCAAATTTCGTTCTTCTATGTTGAAGCATTCATTTCCAGTAACAGTTTGAATTTTTAGGTTTCACTCTTTTTTCTCCTATATTGATAGATGTATTTGGAACTCTAAATCCAACACGGTTTGTGCTAGCTTCTTGAAACTTGACACAACAAAGTAGTTTCACGTTCTATCTCTTCGTTTTGTTTCCTCTTGATGTAGCCCTAAGCAGTGACTGGCGAGAAACACTTTCATGGGAAGGGTTTGCCAAGTCTCCAAAAATTATGAATCTCCAGAAATCTCAGCAAATATTTTTTCACCCAAACTGGATGATACATTCAGGTAATGGTCAGTACACTAAGGCGACTTGGTTCCCCAAATTTCATTCTTCTATGTTGAAGCGTTCATTTCCAGTAACAGTTTGAATTTTTAGGTTTCACTCTGTTTTCTCCTATATTGATGGATGTATTTGGAACTCTAAATCCAACACGGTTTGTGCTAGCTTCTTGAAACTTGACACAACAAAGTAGTTTCACGTTCTATCTCTTCATTTTGTTTCCTCTTGATGTAGCCCTAAGCAGTGACTGGCGAGAAACACTTTCATGGGAAGGGGTTGCCAAGCTTCCAAAAATTACGAATCTCCAGAAATCTCAGCAAATATTTTTTCACCCAAACTGGATGATACTTTCAGGTAATGATCAGTACACTAAGGCGACTTGGTTCCCCAAATTTCATTCTTCTATATTGAAGCGTTCATTTCCAGTAACAGTTTGAATTTTTAGGTTTCACTCTGTTTTCTCCTATATTGATAGATGTATTTGGAACTCTAAATCCAACACGGTTTGTGCTAGCTTCTTGAAACTTGACACAACAAAGTAGTTTCACGTTCTCTCTCTACATTTTGTTTCCTCTTGATGTAGCCCTAAGCAGTGACTGGCGAGAAACACTTTCAATGGAAGGGGTTGCCAAGCTTCCAAAAATTACGAATCTCCAGAAATCTCAGCAAATATTTTTTCACCCAAACTGGATGATACTTTCAGGTAATGATCAGTACACTAAGGCGACTTGGTTCCCCAAATTTCGTTCTTTTATGTTGAAGCGTTCATTTCCAGAAACAGTTTGAATTTTTAGGTTTCACTCTGTTTTCTCCTATATTGATAGATGTGTTTGGAACTCTAAATCCAACACGGTTTGTGCTAGCTTCTTGAAACTTGACACAACAAAGTAGTTTCACGTTCTATCTCTACGTTTTGTTTCCTCTTGATGTAGCCCTAAGCAGTGACTGGCGAGAAACACTTTCATTAGAAGAGGTTGCCCAGTCTCCAAAAATTACGAATCTCCAGGAATCTCAGCAAATATGTTTTCACCCAAACTGGATGATACTTTCAGGTAATGATCAGTACACTAAGGCGACTTGGTTCCCCAAATTTCATTCTTCTATATTGATGCGTTCATTTCCAGTAACAGTTTGAATTTTTAGGTTTCACTCTGTTTTCTCCTATATTGATAGATGTATTTGGAACTCTAAATCCAACACGGTTTGTGCTAGCTTCTTGAAACTTGACACAACAAAGTAGTTTCACGTTCTCTCTCTACATTTTGTTTCCTCTTGATGTAGCCCTAAGCAGTGACTGGCGAGAAACACTTTCAATGGAAGGGGTTGCCAAGCTTCCAAAAATTACGAATCTCCAGAAATCTCAGCAAATATTTTTTCACCCAAACTGGATGACACTTTCAGGTAATGATCAGTACACTAAGGCGACTTGGTTCCCCAAATTTCGTTCTTCTATGTTGAAGCGTTCATTTCCAGTAACAGTTTGAATTTTTAGGTTTCACTCTGTTTTCTCCTATATTGATAGATGTATTTGGAACTCTAAATCCAACACGGTTTGTGCTAGCTTCTTGAAACTTGACACAACAAAGTAGTTTCACGTTCTATCTCTACGTTTTGTTTCCTCTTGATGTAGCCCTAAGCAGTGACTGGCGAGAAACACTTTCATGGGAAGGGGTTGCCAAGCTTCCAAAAATTATGAATCCCCAGAAATCTTAGCAAATATTTTTTCACCCAAACTGGATGATACTTTCAGGTAATGATCAGTACACTAAGGCGACTTGGTTCCCCAAATTTCGTTCTTCTATGTTGAAGCGTTCATTTCCAGTGACAGTTTGAATTTTTAGGTTTCACTCTGTTTTCTCCTATATTGATAGATGTATTTGGAACTCTAAATCCAACACGGTTTGTGCTAGCTTCTTTAAACTTGACAGAACAAAGTAGTTTCACGTTCTATCTCTTCGTTTTGTTTCCTCTTGATGTAGCCCTAAGCAGTGACTGGCGAGAAACACTTTCATGGGAAGGGGTTGCCAAGCTTTCAAAAATTACGAATCTCCAGAAATCTCAGCAAATATTTTTTCACCCAAACTCGATGATACTTTCAGGTAACGATCAGTATACTAAGGTGACTTGGTTCCCCAAATTTCGTTCTTCTATGTTGAAGCGTTCATTTCCAGTAACAGTTTGAATTTTTAGGTTTCACTCTGTTTTCTCCTATATTGATAGATGTATTTGGAACTCTAAATCCAACACGGTTTGTGCTAGCTTCTTGAAACTTGACACAACAAAGTAATTTCACGTTCTATCTCTACGTTTTGTTTCCTCTTGATGTAGCCCTAAGCAGTGAGTGGCAAGAAACACTTTCATGGGAAGGGGTTGCCAAGCTTCCAAAAATTACGAATCTCCAGAAATCTCAGCAAATATTTTTTCACCCAAACTGGATGATACTTTCAGGTAATGATCAGTACACTAAGGCGACTTGGTTCCCCAAATATCGTTCTTTTATGTTGAAGCGTTCATTTCCAGAAACAGTTTGAATTTTAAGGTTTCACTCTGTTTTCTCCTATATTGATAGATGTATTTGGAACTCTAAATCCAACACGGTTTGTGCTAGCTTCTTGAAACTTGACACAACAAAGTAGTTTCACGTTCTATCTCTACGTTTTGTTTCCTCTTAATGTAGCCCTAAGCAGTGACTGGCGAGAAACCCTTTCATGGAACGGGGTTGCCAAGCTTCCAAAAATTACGAATCTCCAGAAATCTCAGCAAATAATTTTTCACCCAAACTTGATGATACTTTCAGGTAATGATCAGTACACTAAGGCGACTTGGTTCCCCAAATTTCGTTCTTCTATGTTGAAGCGTTCATTTCCAGTAACAGTTTGAATTTTTAGGTTTCACTCTGTTTTCTCCTATATTAATAGATGTATTTGGAAATCTAAATCCAACACGGTTTGTGCTAGCTTCTTGAAACTTGACACAACAAAGTAGTTTCACGTTCTATCTCTACGTTTTGTTTCCTCTTGATGTAGCCCTAAGCAGTGACTGGCGAGAAACACTTTCATTGGAAGGGGTTGCCAAGTTTCCAAAAATTACGAATCTCCAGAAATCTCAGCAAATATTTTTTCACCCAAACTGGATGATACTTTCAGGTAATGATCAGTACACTAAGGCGACTTGGTTCCCCAAATTTCGTTCTTCTATGTTGAAGCGTTCATTTCCAGTAACAGTTTGAATTTTTAGGTTTCACTGTGTTTTCTCCTGTATGGATAGATGTATTTGGAACTCTAACTCCAACACGGTTTGTGCTAGCTTCTTGAAACTTGACACAACAAAGTAGTTTCACGTTCTATCTCTACGTTTTGTTTCCTCTTGATGTAGCCCTAAGCACTGACTGGCGAGAAACACTTTCATGGGAAGAGGTTGCCCAGTCTCCAAAAATTACGAATCTCCAGGAATCTCAGCAAATATTTTTTCACCCAAACTGGATGATACTTTCAGGTAATGGTCAGTACACTAAGGCGACTTGGTTCCCCATATTTCATTCTTCTATTTTAAGCGTTCATTTCCAGTAACAGTTTGAATTTTTAGGTTTCACTCTGTTTTCTCCTATATTGATAGATATATTTGGAACTCTAAATCCAACACGGTTTGTGCTAGCTTCTTGAAACTTGACACAACAAAGTAGTTTCACGTTCTATCTCTACGTTTTGTTTCCTCTTGATGTAGCCCTAAGCAGTGACTGGCGAGAAACACTTTCATGGGAAGGGGTTGCCAAGCTTCCAAAAATTATGAATCCCCAGAAATCTTAGCAAATATTTTTTCACCCAAACTGGATGATACTTTCAGGTAATGATCAGTACACTAAGGCGACTTGGTTCCCCAAATTTCGTTCTTCTATGTTGAAGCGTTCATTTCTAGTGACAGTTTGAATTTTTAGGTTTCACTCTGTTTTCTCCTATATTGATAGATGTATTTGGAACTCTAAATCCAACACGGTTTGTGCTAGCTTCTTTAAACTTGACAGAACAAAGTAGTTTCACGTTCTATCTCTTCGTTTTGTTTCCTCTTGATGTAGCCCTAAGCAGTGACTGGCGAGAAACACTTTCATGGGAAGGGGTTGCCAAGCTTTCAAAAATTACGAATCTCCAGAAATCTCAGCAAATATTTTTTCACCCAAACTCGATGATACTTTCAGGTAACGATCAGTACACTAAGGTGACTTGGTTCCCCAAATTTCGTTCTTCTATGTTGAAGCGTTCATTTCCAGTAACAGTTTGAATTTTTAGGTTTCACTCTGTTTTCTCCTATATTGATAGATGTATTTGGAACTCTAAATCCAACACGGTTTGTGCTAGCTTCTTGAAACTTGACACAACAAAGTAATTTCACGTTCTATCTCTACGTTTTGTTTCCTCTTGATGTAGCCCTAAGCAGTGAGTGGCGAGAAACACTTTCATGGGAAGGGGTTGCCAAGCTTCCAAAAATTACGAATCTCCAGAAATCTCAGCAAATATTTTTTCACCCAAACTGGATGATACTTTCAGGTAATGATCAGTACACTAAGGCGACTTGGTTCCCCAAATTTCGTTCTTTTATGTTGAAGCGCTCATTTCCAGAAACAGTTTGAATTTTTAGGTTTCACTCTGTTTTCTCCTATATTGATAGATGTGTTTGGAACTCTAAATCCAACACGGTTTGTGCTAGCTTCTTGAAACTTGACACAACAAAGTAGTTTCACGTTCTATCTCTACGTTTTGTTTCCTCTTGATGTAGGCCTAAGCAGTGACTGGCGAGAAACACTTTCATTAGAAGAGGTTGCCCAGTCTCCAAAAATTACGAATCTCCAGGAATCTCAGCAAATATGTTTTCACCCAAACTGGATGATACTTTCAGGTAATGATCAGTACACTAAGGCGACTTGGTTCCCCAAATTTCATTCTTCTATATTGATGCGTTCATTTCCAGTAACAGTTTGAATTTTTAGGTTTCACTCTGTTTTCTCCTATATTGATAGATGTATTTGGAACTCTAAATCCAACACGGTTTGTGCTAGCTTCTTGAAACTTGACACAACAAAGTAGTTTCACATTCTCTCTCTACATTTTGTTTCCTCTTGATGTAGCCCTAAGCAGTGACTGGCGAGAAACACTTTCAATGGAAGGGGTTGCCAAGCTTCCAAAAATTACGAATCTCCAGAAATCTCAGCAAATATTTTTTCACCCAAACTGGATGACACTTTCAGGTAATGATCAGTACACTAAGGCGACTTGGTTCCCCAAATTTCGTTCTTCTATGTTGAAGCGTTCATTTCCAGTAACAGTTTGAATTTTTAGGTTTCACTCTGTTTTCTCCTATATTGATAGATGTATTTGGAACTCTAAATCCAACACGGTTTGTGCTAGCTTCTTGAAACTTGACACAACAAAGTAGTTTCACGTTCTATCTCTACGTTTTGTTTCCTCTTGATGTAGCCCTAAGCAGTGACTGGCAAGAAACACTTTCATGGGAAGGGGTTGCCAAGCTTCCAAAAATTACGAATCTCCAGAAATCTCAGCAAATATTTTTTCACCCAAACTGGATGATACTTTCAGGTAATGATCAGTACACTAAGGCGACTTGGTTCCCCAAATTTCGTTCTTCTATGTTGAAGCGTTCATTTCCAGTAACAGTTTGAATTTTTAGGTTTCACTCTGTTTTCTCCTATATTGATAGATATATTTGGAACTCTAAATCCAACACGGTTTGTGCTAGCTTCTTGAAACTTGACACAACAAAGTAGTTTCACGTTCTATCTCTACGTTTTGTTTCCTCTTGATGTAGCCCTAAGCAGTGACTGGCGAGAAACACTTTCATGGGAAGGGGTTGCCAAGCTTCCAAAAATTATGAATCCCCAGAAATCTTAGCAAATATTTTTTCACCCAAACTGGATGATACTTTCAGGTAATGATCAGTACACTAAGGCGACTTGGTTCCCCAAATTTCGTTCTTCTATGTTGAAGCGTTCATTTCCAGTGACAGTTTGAATTTTTAGGTTTCACTCTGTTTTCTCCTATATTGATAGATGTATTTGGAACTCTAAATCCAACACGGTTTGTGCTAGCTTCTTTAAACTTGACAGAACAAAGTAGTTTCACGTTCTATCTCTTCGTTTTGTTTCCTCTTGATGTAGCCCTAAGCAGTGACTGGCGAGAAACACTTTCATGGGAAGGGGTTGCCAAGCTTTCAAAAATTACGAATCTCCAGAAATCTCAGCAAATATTTTTTCACCCAAACTCGATGATACTTTCAGGTAACGATCAGTACACTAAGGTGACTTGGTTCCCCAAATTTCGTTCTTCTATGTTGAAGCGTTCATTTCCAGTGACAGTTTGAATTTTTAGGTTTCACTCTGTTTTCTCCTATATTGATAGATGTATTTGGAACTCTAAATCCAACACGGTTTGTGCTAGCTTCTTTAAACTTGACAGAACAAAGTAGTTTCACGTTCTATCTCTTCGTTTTGTTTCCTCTTGATGTAGCCCTAAGCAGTGACTGGCGAGAAACACTTTCATGGGAAGGGGTTGCCAAGCTTTCAAAAATTACGAATCTCCAGAAATCTCAGCAAATATTTTTTCACCCAAACTCGATGATACTTTCAGGTAACGATCAGTATACTAAGGTGACTTGGTTCCCCAAATTTCGTTCTTCTATGTTGAAGCGTTCATTTCCAGTAACAGTTTGAATTTTTAGGTTTCACTCTGTTTTCTCCTATATTGATAGATGTATTTGGAACTCTAAATCCAACACGGTTTGTGCTAGCTTCTTGAAACTTGACACAACAAAGTAATTTCACGTTCTATCTCTACGTTTTGTTTCCTCTTGATGTAGCCCTAAGCAGTGAGTGGCGAGAAACACTTTCATGGGAAGGGGTTGCCAAGCTTCCAAAAATTACGAATCTCCAGAAATCTCAGCAAATATTTTTTCACCCAAACTGGATGATACTTTCAGGTAATGATCAGTACACTAAGGCGACTTGGTTCCCCAAATATCGTTCTTTTATGTTGAAGCGTTCATTTCCAGAAACAGTTTGAATTTTAAGGTTTCACTCTGTTTTCTCCTATATTGATAGATGTATTTGGAACTCTAAATCCAACACGGTTTGTGCTAGCTTCTTGAAACTTGACACAACAAAGTAGTTTCACGTTCTATCTCTACGTTTTGTTTCCTCTTAATGTAGCCCTAAGCAGTGACTGGCGAGAAACCCTTTCATGGAACGGGGTTGCCAAGCTTCCAAAAATTACGAATCTCCAGAAATCTCAGCAAATAATTTTTCACCCAAACTTGATGATACTTTCAGGTAATGATCAGTACACTAAGGCGACTTGGTTCCCCAAATTTCGTTCTTCTATGTTGAAGCGTTCATTTCCAGTAACAGTTTGAATTTTTAGGTTTCACTCTGTTTTCTCCTATATTAATAGATGTATTTGGAAATCTAAATCCAACACGGTTTGTGCTAGCTTCTTGAAACTTGACACAACAAAGTAGTTTCACGTTCTATCTCTACGTTTTGTTTCCTCTTGATGTAGCCCTAAGCAGTGACTGGCGAGAAACACTTTCATTGGAAGGGGTTGCCAAGTTTCCAAAAATTACGAATCTCCAGAAATCTCAGCAAATATTTTTTCACCCAAACTGGATGATACTTTCAGGTAATGATCAGTACACTAAGGCGACTTGGTTCCCCAAATTTCGTTCTTCTATGTTGAAGCGTTCATTTCCAGTAACAGTTTGAATTTTTAGGTTTCACTCTGTTTTCTCCTGTATGGATAGATGTATTTGGAACTCTAACTCCAACACGGTTTGTGCTAGCTTCTTGAAACTTGACACAACAAAGTAGTTTCACGTTCTATCTCTACGTTTTGTTTCCTCTTGATGTAGCCCTAAGCAGTGACTGGCGAGAAACACTTTCATGGGAAGAGGTTGCCCAGTCTCCAAAAATTACGAATCTCCAGGAATCTCAGCAAATATTTTTTCACCCAAACTGGATGATACTTTCAGGTAATGGTCAGTACACTAAGGCGACTTGGTTCCCCATATTTCATTCTTCTATTTTAAGCGTTCATTTCCAGTAACAGTTTGAATTTTTAGGTTTCACTCTGTTTTCTCCTATATTGATAGATATATTTGGAACTCTAAATCCAACACGGTTTGTGCTAGCTTCTTGAAACTTGACACAACAAAGTAGTTTCACGTTCTATCTCTACGTTTTGTTTCCTCTTGATGTAGCCCTAAGCAGTGACTGGCGAGAAACACTTTCATGGGAAGGGGTTGCCAAGCTTCCAAAAATTATGAATCCCCAGAAATCTTAGCAAATATTTTTTCACCCAAACTGGATGATACTTTCAGGTAATGATCAGTACACTAAGGCGACTTGGTTCCCCAAATTTCGTTCTTCTATGTTGAAGCGTTCATTTCTAGTGACAGTTTGAATTTTTAGGTTTCACTCTGTTTTCTCCTATATTGATAGATGTATTTGGAACTCTAAATCCAACACGGTTTGTGCTAGCTTCTTTAAACTTGACAGAACAAAGTAGTTTCACGTTCTATCTCGTCGTTTTGTTTCCTCTTGATGTAGCCCTAAGCAGTGACTGGCGAGAAACACTTTCATGGGAAGGGGTTGCCAAGCTTTCAAAAATTACGAATCTCCAGAAATCTCAGCAAATATTTTTTCACCCAAACTCGATGATACTTTCAGGTAACGATCAGTACACTAAGGTGACTTGGTTCCCCAAATTTCGTTCTTCTATGTTGAAGCGTTCATTTCCAGTAACAGTTTGAATTTTTAGGTTTCACTCTGTTTTCTCCTATATTGATAGATGTATTTGGAACTCTAAATCCAACACGGTTTGTGCTAGCTTCTTGAAACTTGACACAACAAAGTAGTTTCACGTTCTATCTCTACGTTTTGTTTCCTCTTAATGTAGCCCTAAGCAGTGACTGGCGAGAAACCCTTTCATGGAACGGGGTTGCCAAGCTTCCAAAAATTACGAATCTCCAGAAATCTCAGCAAATAATTTTTCACCCAAACTTGATGATACTTTCAGGTAATGATCAGTACACTAAGGCGACTTGGTTCCCCAAATTTCGTTCTTCTATGTTGAAGCGTTCATTTCCAGTAACAGTTTGAATTTTTAGGTTTCACTCTGTTTTCTCCTATATTAATAGATGTATTTGGAAATCTAAATCCAACACGGTTTGTGCTAGCTTCTTGAAACTTGACACAACAAAGTAGTTTCACGTTCTATCTCTACGTTTTGTTTCCTCTTGATGTAGCCCTAAGCAGTGACTGGCGAGAAACACTTTCATTGGAAGGGGTTGCCAAGTTTCCAAAAATTACGAATCTCCAGAAATCTCAGCAAATATTTTTTCACCCAAACTGGATGATACTTTCAGGTAATGATCAGTACACTAAGGCGACTTGGTTCCCCAAATTTCGTTCTTCTATGTTGAAGCGTTCATTTCCAGTAACAGTTTGAATTTTTAGGTTTCACTCTGTTTTCTCCTGTATGGATAGATGTATTTGGAACTCTAACTCCAACACGGTTTGTGCTAGCTTCTTGAAACTTGACACAACAAAGTAGTTTCACGTTCTATCTCTACGTTTTGTTTCCTCTTGATGTAGCCCTAAGCAGTGACTGGCGAGAAACACTTTCATGGGAAGAGGTTGCCCAGTCTCCAAAAATTACGAATCTCCAGGAATCTCAGGAAATATTTTTTCACCCAAACTGGATGATACTTTCAGGTAATGGTCAGTACACTAAGGCGACTTGGTTCCCCAAATTTCATTCTTCTATTTTAAGCGTTCATTTCCAGTAACAGTTTGAATTTTTAGGTTTCACTCTGTTTTCTCCTATATTGATAGATGTATTTGGAACTCTAAATCCAACACTGTTTGTGCTAGCTTCTTGAAACTTGACACAACAAAGTAGTTTCACGTTCTATCTCTTCGTTTTGTTTCCTCTGCATGTAGCCCTAAGCAGTGATTGGCGAGAAACACTTTCATGGGAAGGGTTTGCCAAGTCTCCAAAAATTACGAATCTTCAGAAATCTCAGCAAATATTTTTTCACCCAAACTGGATGATACTTTCAGGTAATGGTCAGTACACTAAGGCGACTTGGTTCCCCAAATTTCATTCTTCTATGTTGAAGCATTCATTTCCAGTAACAGTTTGAATTTTTAGGTTTCACTCTGTTTTCTCCTATATTGATAGATGTATTTGGAACTCTAAATCCAACACGGTTTGTGCTAGCTTCTTGAAACTTGACACAACAAAGTAGTTTCACGTTCTATCTCTACGTTTTGTTTCCTCTTGATGTAGCCCTAAGCAGTGACTGGCGAGAAACACTTTCATGGGAAGGGGTTGCCAAGCTTCCAAAAATTACGAATCTCCAGAAATCTCAGCAAATATTTTTTCACCCAAACTGGATGATATTTTCAGGTAATGATCAGTACACTACGGCGACTTGGTTCCCCGAATTTCGTTCTTTTATGTTGAAGCGTTCATTTCCAGTAACAGTTTGAATTTTTAGGTTTCACTCTGTTTTCTCCTATATTGATAGATGTATTTGGAACTCTAAATACAACACGGTTTGTGCTAGCTTCTTGAAACTTGACACAACAAAGTAGTTTCACGTTCTATCTTTACATTTTGTTTCCTCTTGATGTAGCCCTAAGCAGTGACTGGCGAGAAACACTTTCATGGGAAGGGGTTGCCAAGCTTCCAAAAATTACGAATCTCCAGAAATCTCAGCAAATATGTTTTCACCCAAACTGGATGATACTTTCAGGTAATGATCAGTACACTAAGGTGACTTGGTTCCCCAAATTTCGTTCTTCTATGTTGAAGCATTCATTTCCAGTAACAGTTTGAATTTTTAGGTTTCACTCTTTTTTCTCCTATATTGATAGATGTATTTGGAACTCTAAATCCAACACGGTTTGTGCTAGCTTCTTGAAACTTGACACAACAAAGTAGTTTCACGTTCTATCTCTTCGTTTTGTTTCCTCTTGATGTAGCCCTAAGCAGTGACTGGCGAGAAACACTTTCATGGGAAGGGTTTGCCAAGTCTCCAAAAATTATGAATCTCCAGAAATCTCAGCAAATATTTTTTCACCCAAACTGGATGATACATTCAGGTAATGGTCAGTACACTAAGGCGACTTGGTTCCCCAAATTTCATTCTTCTATGTTGAAGCGTTCATTTCCAGTAA
Organism: Spermophilus citellus; assembly: GCF_964194105.1. NCBI lineage: Eukaryota > Metazoa > Chordata > Mammalia > Rodentia > Sciuridae > Spermophilus > Spermophilus citellus. Next base: position 107,775,729 of record NC_138183.1, read on the forward strand.
CAGTTTGAATTTTTAGGTTTCACTCTGTTTTCTCCTATATTGATAGATGTATTTGGAACTCTAAATCCAACAAGGTTTGTGCTAGCTTCTTGAAACTTGACACAACAAAGTAGTTTCACGTTCTATCTCTTCATTTTGTTTCCTCTTGATGTAGCCCTAAGCAGTGACTGGCGAGAAACACTTTCATGGGAAGGGGTTGCCAAGCTTCCAAAAATTACGAATCTCCAGAAATCTCAGCAAATATTTTTTCACCCAAACTGGATGATACTTTCAGGTAATGATCAGTACACTAAGGCGACTTGGTTCCCCAAATTTCATTCTTCTATATTGAAGCGTTCATTTCCAGTAACAGTTTGAATTTTTAGGTTTCACTCTGTTTTCTCCTATATTGATAGATGTATTTGGAACTCTAAATCCAACACGGTTTGTGCTAGCTTCTTGAAACTTGACACAACAAAGTAGTTTCACGTTCTCTCTCTACATTTTGTTTCCTCTTGATGTAGCCCTAAGCAGTGACTGGCGAGAAACACTTTCAATGGAAGGGGTTGCCAAGCTTCCAAAAATTACGAATCTCCAGAAATCTCAGCAAATATTTTTTCACCCAAACTGGATGATACTTTCAGGTAATGATCAGTACACTAAGGCGACTTGGTTCCCCAAATTTCGTTCTTTTATGTTGAAGCGTTCATTTCCAGAAACAGTTTGAATTTTTAGGTTTCACTCTGTTTTCTCCTATATTGATAGATGTGTTTGGAACTCTAAATCCAACACGGTTTGTGCTAGGTTCTTGAAACTTGACACAACAAAGTAGTTTCACGTTCTATCTCTACGTTTTGTTTCCTCTTGATGTAGGCCTAAGCAGTGACTGGCGAGAAACACTTTCATTAGAAGAGGTTGCCCAGTCTCCAAAAATTACGAATCTCCAGGAATCTCAGCAAATATGTTTTCACCCAAACTGGATGATACTTTCAGGTAATGATCAGTACACTAAGGCGACTTGGTTCCCCAAATTTCATTCTTCTATATTGATGCGTTCATTTCCAGTAACAGTTTGAATTTTTAGGTTTCACTCTGTTTTCTCCTATATTGATAGATGTATTTGGAACTCTAAATCCAACACGGTTTGTGCTAGCTTCTTGAAACTTGACACAACAAAGTAGTTTCACATTCTCTCTCTACATTTTGTTTCCTCTTGATGTAGCCCTAAGCAGTGACTGGCGAGAAACACTTTCAATGGAAGGGGTTGCCAAGCTTCCAAAAATTACGAATCTCCAGAAATCTCAGCAAATATTTTTTCACCCAAACTGGATGACACTTTCAGGTAATGATCAGTACACTAAGGCGACTTGGTTCCCCAAATTTCGTTCTTCTATGTTGAAGCGTTCATTTCCAGTAACAGTTTGAATTTTTAGGTTTCACTCTGTTTTCTCCTATATTGATAGATGTATTTGGAACTCTAAATCCAACACGGTTTGTGCTAGCTTCTTGAAACTTGACACAACAAAGTAGTTTCACGTTCTATCTCTACGTTTTGTTTCCTCTTGATGTAGCCCTAAGCAGTGACTGGCAAGAAACACTTTCATGGGAAGGGGTTGCCAAGCTTCCAAAAATTACGAATCTCCAGAAATCTCAGCAAATATTTTTTCACCCAAACTGGATGATACTTTCAGGTAATGATCAGTACACTAAGGCGACTTGGTTCCCCAAATTTCGTTCTTCTATGTTGAAGCGTTCATTTCCAGTAACAGTTTGAATTTTTAGGTTTCACTCTGTTTTCTCCTATATTGATAGATATATTTGGAACTCTAAATCCAACACGGTTTGTGCTAGCTTCTTGAAACTTGACACAACAAAGTAGTTTCACGTTCTATCTCTACGTTTTGTTTCCTCTTGATGTAGCCCTAAGCAGTGAGTGGCGAGAAACACTTTCATGGGAAGGGGTTGCCAAGCTTCCAAAAATTATGAATCCCCAGAAATCTTAGCAAATATTTTTTTCACCCAAACTGGATGATACTTTCAGGTAATGATCAGTACACTAAGGCGACTTGGTTCCCCAAATTTCGTTCTTCTATGTTGAAGCGTTCATTTCCAGTGACAGTTTGAATTTTTAGGTTTCACTCTGTTTTCTCCTATATTGATAGATGTATTTGGAACTCTAAATCCAACACGGTTTGTGCTAGCTTCTTTAAACTTGACAGAACAAAGTAGTTTCACGTTCTATCTCTTCGTTTTGTTTCCTCTTGATGTAGCCCTACGCAGTGACTGGCGAGAAACACTTTCATGGGAAGGGGTTGCCAAGCTTTCAAAAATTACGAATCTCCAGAAATCTCAGCAAATATTTTTTCACCCAAACTCGATGATACTTTCAGGTAACGATCAGTACACTAAGGTGACTTGGTTCCCCAAATTTCGTTCTTCTATGTTGAAGCGTTCATTTCCAGTAACAGTTTGAATTTTTAGGTTTCACTCTGTTTTCTCCTATATTGATAGATGTATTTGGAACTCTAAATCCAACACGGTTTGTGCTAGCTTCTTGAAACTTGACACAACAAAGTAATTTCACGTTCTATCTCTACGTTTTGTTTCCTCTTGATGTAGCCCTAAGCAGTGAGTGGCGAGAAACACTTTCATGGGAAGGGGTTGCCAAGCTTCCAAAAATTACGAATCTCCAGAAATCTCAGCAAATATTTTTTCACCCAAACTGGATGATACTTTCAGGTAATGATCAGTACACTAAGGCGACTTGGTTCCCCAAATATCGTTCTTTTATGTTGAAGCGTTCATTTCCAGAAACAGTTTGAATTTTAAGGTTTCACTCTGTTTTCTCCTATATTGATAGATGTATTTGGAACTCTAAATCCAACACGGTTTGTGCTAGCTTCTTGAAACTTGACACAACAAAGTAGTTTCACGTTCTATCTCTACGTTTTGTTTCCTCTTAATGTAGCCCTAAGCAGTGACTGGCGAGAAACCCTTTCATGGAACGGGGTTGCCAAGCTTCCAAAAATTACGAATCTCCAGAAATCTCAGCAAATAATTTTTCACCCAAACTTGATGATACTTTCAGGTAATGATCAGTACACTAAGGCGACTTGGTTCCCCAAATTTCGTTCTTCTATGTTGAAGCGTTCATTTCCAGTAACAGTTTGAATTTTTAGGTTTCACTCTGTTTTCTCCTATATTAATAGATGTATTTGGAAATCTAAATCCAACACGGTTTGTGCTAGCTTCTTGAAACTTGACACAACAAAGTAGTTTCACGTTCTATCTCTACGTTTTGTTTCCTCTTGATGTAGCCCTAAGCAGTGACTGGCGAGAAACACTTTCATTGGAAGGGGTTGCCAAGTTTCCAAAAATTACGAATCTCCAGAAATCTCAGCAAATATTTTTTCACCCAAACTGGATGATACTTTCAGGTAATGATCAGTACACTAAGGCGACTTGGTTCCCCAAATTTCGTTCTTCTATGTTGAAGCGTTCATTTCCAGTAACAGTTTGAATTTTTAGGTTTCACTCTGTTTTCTCCTGTATGGATAGATGTATTTGGAACTCTAACTCCAACACGGTTTGTGCTAGCTTCTTGAAACTTGACACAACAAAGTAGTTTCACGTTCTATCTCTACGTTTTGTTTCCTCTTGATGTAGCCCTAAGCAGTGACTGGCGAGAAACACTTTCATGGGAAGAGGTTGCCCAGTCTCCAAAAATTACGAATCTCCAGGAATCTCAGGAAATATTTTTTCACCCAAACTGGATGATACTTTCAGGTAATGGTCAGTACACTAAGGCGACTTGGTTCCCCAAATTTCATTCTTCTATTTTAAGCGTTCATTTCCAGTAACAGTTTGAATTTTTAGGTTTCACTCTGTTTTCTCCTATATTGATAGATGTATTTGGAACTCTAAATCCAACACTGTTTGTGCTAGCTTCTTGAAACTTGACACAACAAAGTAGTTTCACGTTCTATCTCTTCGTTTTGTTTCCTCTGGATGTAGCCCTAAGCAGTGATTGGCGAGAAACACTTTCATGGGAAGGGTTTGCCAAGTCTCCAAAAATTACGAATCTTCAGAAATCTCAGCAAATATTTTTTCACCCAAACTGGATGATACTTTCAGGTAATGGTCAGTACACTAAGGCGACTTGGTTCCCCAAATTTCATTCTTCTATGTTGAAGCATTCATTTCCAGTAACAGTTTGAATTTATAGGTTTCACTCTGTTTTCTCCTATATTGATAGATGTATTTGGAACTCTAAATCCAACACGGTTTGTGCTAGCTTCTTGAAACTTGACACAACAAAGTAGTTTCACGTTCTATCTCTACGTTTTGTTTCCTCTTGATGTAGCCCTAAGCAGTGACTGGCGAGAAACACTTTCATGGGAAGGGGTTGCCAAGCTTCCAAAAATTACGAATCTCCAGAAATCTCAGCAAATATTTTTTCACCCAAACTGGATGATATTTTCAGGTAATGATCAGTACACTACGGCGACTTGGTTCCCCGAATTTCGTTCTTTTATGTTGAAGCGTTCATTTCCAGTAACAGTTTGAATTTTTAGGTTTCACTCTGTTTTCTCCTATATTGATAGATGTATTTGGAACTCTAAATACAACACGGTTTGTGCTAGCTTCTTGAAACTTGACACAACAAAGTAGTTTCACGTTCTATCTTTACATTTTGTTTCCTCTTGATGTAGCCCTAAGCAGTGACTGGCGAGAAACACTTTCATGGGAAGGGGTTGCCAAGCTTCCAAAAATTACGAATCTCCAGAAATCTCAGCAAATATGTTTTCACCCAAACTGGATGATACTTTCAGGTAATGATCAGTACACTAAGGTGACTTGGTTCCCCAAATTTCGTTCTTCTATGTTGAAGCGTTCATTTCCAGTAACAGTTTGAATTTTTAGGTTTCACTCTTTTTTCTCCTATATTGATAGATGTATTTGGAACTCTAAATCCAACACGGTTTGTGCTAGCTTCTTGAAACTTGACACAACAAAGTAGTTTCACGTTCTATCTCTTCGTTTTGTTTCCTCTTGATGTAGCCCTAAGCAGTGACTGGCGAGAAACACTTTCATGGGAAGGGTTTGCCAAGTCTCCAAAAATTATGAATCTCCAGAAATCTCAGCAAATATTTTTTCACCCAAACTGGATGATACTTTCAGGTAATGGTCAGTACACTAAGGCGACTTGGTTCCCCAAATTTCATTCTTCTATGTTGAAGCGTTCATTTCCAGTAACAGTTTGAATTTTTAGGTTTCACTCTGTTTTCTCCTATATTGATAGATGTATTTGGAACTCTAAATCCAACACGGTTTGTGCTAGCTTCCTGAAACTTGACACAACAAAGTAGTTTCACGTTCTATCTCTTCATTTTGTTTCCTCTTGATGTAGCCCTAAGCAGTGACTGGCGAGAAACACTTTCATGGGAAGGGGTTGCCAAGCTTCCAAAAATTACGAATCTCCAGAAATCTCAGCAAATATGTTTTCACCCAAACTGGATGATACTTTCAGGTAATGATCAGTACACTAAGGTGACTTATTTCCCCAATTTTCGTTCTTCTATGTTGAATCGTTCATTTCCAGTAACAGTTTGAATTTTTAGGTTTCACTCTTTTTTCTCCTATATTGATAGATGTATTTGGAACTCTAAATCCAACACGGTTTTGTGCTAGCTTCTTGAAACTTTACACAACAAAGTAGTTTCACGTTCTATCTCTTCGTTTTGTTTCCTCTTGATGTAGCCCTAAGCAGTGACTGGCGAGAAACACTTTCATGGGAAGGGTTTGCCAAGTCTCCAAAAATTATGAATCTCCAGAAATCTCAGGAAATATTTTTTCACCCAAACTGGATGATACTTTCAGGTAATGGTCAGTACACTAAGGCGACTTGGTTCCCCAAATTTCATTCTTCTATGTTGAAGCGTTCATTTCCAGTAACAGTTTGAATTTTTAGGTTTCACTCTGTTTTCTCCTATATTGATAGATGTATTTGGAACTCTAAATCCAACACGGTTTGTGCTAGCTTCTTGAAACTTGACACAACAAAGTAGTTTCACGTTCTATCTCTACGTTTTGTTTCCTCTTGATGTAGCCCTAAGCAGTGACTGGCGAGAAACACTTTCATGGGAAGAGGTTGCCCAGTCTCCAAAAATTACGAATCTCCAGGAATCTCAGCAAATATTTTTTCACCCAAACTGGATGATAATTTCAGGTAATGATCAGTACACTAAGGCGACTTGGTTCCCCAAATTTCATTCTTCTATATTGAAGCGTTCATTTCCAGTAACAGTTTGAATTTTTAGGTTTCACTCTGTTTTCTCTTATATTGATAGATGTATTTGGAACTCTAAATCCAACACGGTTTGTGCTAGCTTCTTGAAACTTGACACAACAAAGTAGTTTCACGTTCTATCTCTTCGTTTTGTTTCCTCTTGATGTAGCCCTAAGCAGTGACTGGCGAGAAACACTTTCATGGGAAGGGGTTGCCAAGCTTCCAAAAATTACGAATCTCCAGAAATCTCAGCAAATATTTTTTCACCCAAACTCGATGATACTTTCAGGTAACGATCAGTACACTAAGGCGACTTTTTTCCCCAAATTTCGTTCTTCTATGTTGAAGCGTTCATTTCCAGTAACAGTTTGAATTTTTAGGATTCACTCTGTTTTCTCCTATATTGATAGATGTATTTGGAACTCTAAATCCAACACGGTTTGTGCTAGCTTCTTGAAACTTGACACAACAAAGTAGTTTCACGTTCTATCTCTACGTTTGGTTTCCTCTTGATGTAGCCCTAAGCAGTGACTGGCGAGAAACACTTTCATGGGAAGGGGTTGCCAAGCATCCAAAAATTACGAATCTCCAGAAATCTCAGCAAATATTTTTTCACCCAAACTGGATGATACTTTCAGGTAATGATCAGTACACTAAGGCGACTTGGTTCCCCAAATTTCGTTCTTTTATGTTGAAGCGTTCATTTCCAGAAACAGTTTGAATTTTTAGGTTTCACTCTGTTTTCTCCTATATTGATAGATGTGTTTGGAACTCTAAATCCAACACGGTTTGTGCTAGCTTCTTGAAACTTGACACAACAAAGTAGTTTCACGATCTATCTCTACGTTTTGTTTCCTCTTGATGTAGCCCTAAGCAGTGACTGGCGAGAAACACTTTCATTAGAAGAGGTTGCCCAGTCTCCAAAAATTACGAATCTCCAGGAATCTCAGCAAATATGTTTTCACCCAAACTGGATGATACTTTCAGGTAATGATCAGTACACTAAGGCGACTTGGTTCCCCAAATTTCATACTTCTATATTGAAGCGTTCATTTCCAGTAACAGTTTGAATTTTTAGGTTTCACTCTGTTTTCTCCTATATTGATAGATGTATTTGGAACTCTAAATCCAACACGGTTTGTGCTAGCTTCTTGAAACTTGACACAACAAAGTAGTTTCACGTTCTCTCTCTACATTTTGTTTCCTCTTGATGTAGCCCTAAGCAGTGACTGGCGAGAAACACTTTCAATGGAAGGGGTTGCCAAGCTTCCAAAAATTACGAATCTCCAGAAATCTCAGCAAATATTTTTTCACCCAAACTGGATGATACTTTCAGGTAATGATCAGTACACTAAGGCGACTTGGTTCCACAAATTTCGTTCTTCTATGTTGAAGCGTTCATTTCCAGTAACAGTTTGAATTTTTAGGTTTCACTCTGTTTTCTCCTATATTGATAGATGTATTTGGAACTCTAAATCCAACACGGTTTGTGCTAGCTTCTTGAAACTTGACACAACAAAGTAGTTTCACGTTCTATCTCTACGTTTTGTTTCCTCTTGATGTAGCCCTAAGCAGTGACTGGCGAGAAACACTTTCATGGGAAGGGGTTGCCAAGCTTCCAAAAATTACGAATCTCCAGAAATCTCAGCAAATATTTTTTCACCCAAACTGGATGATACTTTCAGGTAATGATCAGTACACTAAGGCGACTTGGTTCCCCAAATTTCGTTCTTCTTTGTTGAAGCGTTCATTTCCAGTAACAGTTTGAATTTTTAGGTTTCACTCTGTTTTCTCCTATATTGATAGATATATTTGGAACTCTAAATCCAACACGGTTTGTGCTAGCTTCTTGAAACTTGACACAACAAAGTAGTTTCACGTTCTATCTCTACGTTTTGTTTCCTCTTGATGTAGCCCTAAGCAGTGACTGGCGAGAAACACTTTCATGGGAAGGGGTTGCCAAGCTTCCAAAAATTATGAATCCCCAGAAATCTTAGCAAATATTTTTTCACCCAAACTGGATGATACTTTCAGGTAATGATCAGTACACTAAGGCGACTTGGTTCCCCAAATTTCGTTCTTCTATGTTGAAGCGTTCATTTCCAGTGACAGTTTGAAATTTTAGGTTTCACTCTGTTTTCTCCTATATTGATAGATGTATTTGGAACTCTAAATCCAACACGGTTTGTGCTAGCTTCTTTAAACTTGACAGAACAAAGTAGTTTCACGTTCTATCTCTTCGTTTTGTTTCCTCTTGATGTAGCCCTAAGCAGTGACTGGCGAGAAACACTTTCATGGGAAGGGGTTGCCAAGCTTTCAAAAATTACGAATCTCCAGAAATCTCAGCAAATATTTTTTCACCCAAACTCGATGATACTTTCAGGTAACGATCAGTACACTAAGGTGACTTGCTTCCCCAAATTTTGTTCTTCTATGTTGAAGCGTTCATTTCCAGTAACAGTTTGAATTTTTAGGTTTCACTCTGTTTTCTCCTATATTGATAGATGTATTTGGAACTCTAAATCCAACACGGTTTGTGCTAGCTTCTTGAAACTTGACACAACAAAGTAATTTCACGTTCTATCTCTACGTTTTGTTTCCTCTTGATGTAGCCCTAAGCAGTGAGTGGCGAGAAACACTTTCATGGGAAGGGGTTGCCAAGCTTCCAAAAATTACGAATCTCCAGAAATCTCAGCAAATATTTTTTCACCCAAACTGGATGATACTTTCAGGTAATGATCAGTACACTAAGGCGACTTGGTTCCCCAAATATCGTTCTTTTATGTTGAAGCGTTCATTTCCAGAAACAGTTTGAATTTTAAGGTTTCACTCTGTTTTCTCCTATATTGATAGATGTGTTTGGAACTCTAAATCCAACACGGTTTGAGCTAGCTTCTTGAAACTTGACACAACAAAGTAGTTTCACGTTCTATCTCTACGTTTTGTTTCCTCTTGATGTAGCCCTAAGCAGTGACTGTCGAGAAACACTTTCATGGGAAGAGGTTGCCCAGTCTCCAAAAATTACGAATCTCCAGGAATCTCAGCAAATATGTTTTCACCCAAACTGGATGATACTTTCAGGTAATGATCAGTACACTAAGGCGACTTGGTTCCCCAAATTTCATTCTTCTATATTGAAGCGTTCATTTCCAGTAACAGTTTGAATTTTTAGGTTTCACTCTGTTTTCTCCTATATTGATAGATGTATTTGGAACTCTAAATCCAACACGGTTTGTGCTAGCTTCTTGAAACTTGACACAACAAAGTAGTTTCACGTTCTCTCTCTACATTTTGTTTCCTCTTGATGTAGCCCTAAGCAGTGACTGGCGAGAAACACTTTCAATGGAAGGGGTTGCCAAGCTTCCAAAAATTACGAATCTCCAGAAATCTCAGCAAATATTTTTTCACCCAAACTGGATGATACTTTCAGGTAATGATCAGTACACTAAGGCGACTTGGTTCCCCAAATTTCGTTCTTTTATGTTGAAGCGTTCATTTCCAGAAACAGTTTGAATTTTTAGGTTTCACTCTGTTTTCTCCTATATTGATAGATGTGTTTGGAACTCTAAATCCAACACGGTTTGTGCTAGCTTCTTGAAACTTGACACAACAAAGTAGTTTCACGTTCTATTTCTACGTTTTGTTTCCTCTTGATGTAGCCCTAAGCAGTGACTGGCGAGAAACACTTTCATTAGAAGAGGTTGCCCAGTCTCCAAAAATTACGAATCTCCAGGAATCTCAGCAAATATGTTTTCACCCAAACTGGATGATACTTTCAGGTAATGATCAGTACACTAAGGCGACTTGGTTCCCCAAATTTCATTCTTCTATATTGAAGCGTTCATTTCCAGTAACAGTTTGAATTTTTAGGTTTCACTCTGTTTTCTCCTATATTGATAGATGTATTTGGAACTCTAAATCCAACACGGTTTGTGCTAGCTTCTTGAAACTTGACACAACAAAGTAGTTTCACGTTCTCTCTCTACATTTTGTTTCCTCTTGATGTAGCCCTAAGCAGTGACTGGCGAGAAACACTTTCAATGGAAGGGGTTGCCAAGCTTCCAAAAATTACGAATCTCCAGAAATCTCAGCAAATATTTTTTCACCCAAACTGGATGATACTTTCAGGTAATGATCAGTACACTAAGGCGACTTGGTTCCCCAAATTTCGTTCTTCTATGTTGAAGCGTTCATTTCCAGTAACAGTTTGAATTTTTAGGTTTCACTCTGTTTTCTCCTATATTGATAGATGTATTTGGAACTCTAAATCCAACACGGTTTGTGCTAGCTTCTTGAAACTTGACACAACAAAGTAGTTTCACGTTCTCTCTCTACATTTTGTTTCCTCTTGATGTAGCCCTAAGCAGTGACTGGCGAGAAACACTTTCAATGGAAGGGGTTGCCAAGCTTCCAAAAATTACGAATCTCCAGAAATCTCAGCAAATATTTTTTCACCCAAACTGGATGATACTTTCAGGTAATGATCAGTACACTAAGGCGACTTGGTTCCCCAAATTTCGTTCTTCTATGTTGAAGCGTTCATTTCCAGTAACAGTTTGAATTTTTAGGTTTCACTCTGTTTTCTCCTATATTGATAGATATATTTGGAACTCTAAATCCAACACGGTTTGTGCTAGCTTCTTGAAACTTGACACAACAAAGTAGTTTCACGTTCTATCTCTACGTTTTGTTTCCTCTTGATGTAGCCCTAAGCAGTGACTGGCGAGAAACACTTTCATGGGAAGGGGTTGCCAAGCTTCCAAAAATTACGATCTCCAGAAATCTCAGCAAATATTTTTTCACCCAAACTCGATGATACTTTCAGGTAACGATCAGTACACTAAGGTGACTTGGTTCCCCAAATTTCGTTCTTCTATGTTGAAGCGTTCATTTCCAGTAACAGTTTGAATTTTTAGGTTTCACTCTGATTTCTCCTATATTGATAGATGTATTTGGAACTCTAAATCCAACACGGTTTGTGCTAGCTTCTTGAAACTTGACACAACAAAGTAGTTTCACGTTCTATCTCTATGTTTTGTTTCCTCTTGATGTAGCCCTAAGCAGTGACTGGCGAGAAACACTTTCATGGGAAGGGGTTGCCAAGCTTCCAAAAATTACGAATCTCCAGAAATCTCAGCAAATATGTTTTCACCCAAACTGGATGATACTTTCAGGTAATGATCAGTACACTAAGGCGACTTGGTTCCCCAAATTTCGTTCTTCTATGTTGAAGCGTTCATTTCCAGTAACAGTTTGAATTTTTAGGTTTCACTCTGTTTTCTCCTATATTGATAGATATATTTGGAACTCTAAATCCAACACGGTTTGTGCTAGCTTCTTGAAACTTGACACAACAAAGTAGTTTCACGTTCTATCTCTACGTTTTGTTTCCTCTTGATGTAGCCCTAAGCAGTGACTGGCGAGAAACACTTTCAATGGAAGGGGTTGCCAAGCTTCCAAAAATTACGAATCTCCAGAAATCTCAGCAAATATTTTTTCACCCAAACTGGATGATACTTTCAGGTAATGATCAGTACACTAAGGCGACTTGGTTCCCCAAATTTCGTTCTTTTATGTTGAAGCGTTCATTTCCAGAAACAGTTTGAATTTTTAGGTTTCACTCTGTTTTCTCCTATATTGATAGATGTGTTTGGAACTCTAAATCCAACACGGTTTGTGCTAGCTTCTTGAAACTTGACACAACAAAGTAGTTTCACGTTCTATCTCTACGTTTTGTTTCCTCTTGATGTAGCCCTAAGCAGTGACTGGCGAGAAACACTTTCATTAGAAGAGGTTGCCCAGTCTCCAAAAATTACGAATCTCCAGGAATCTCAGCAAATATGTTTTCACCCAAACTGGATGATACTTTCAGGTAATGATCAGTACACTAAGGCGACTTGGTTCCCCAAATTTCATTCTTCTATATTGAAGCGTTCATTTCCAGTAACAGTTTGAATTTTTAGGTTTCACTCTGTTTTCTCCTATATTGATAGATGTATTTGGAACTCTAAATCCAACACGGTTTGTGCTAGCTTCTTGAAACTTGACACAACAAAGTAGTTTCACGTTCTCTCTCTACATTTTGTTTCCTCTTGATGTAGCCCTAAGCAGTGACTGGCGAGAAACACTTTCAATGGAAGGGGTTGCCAAGCTTCCAAAAATTACGAATCTCCAGAAATCTCAGCAAATATTTTTTCACCCAAACTGGATGATACTTTCAGGTAATGATCAGTACACTAAGGCGACTTGGTTCCCCAAATTTCGTTCTTCTATGTTGAAGCGTTCATTTCCAGTAACAGTTTGAATTTTTAGGTTTCACTCTGTTTTCTCCTATATTGATAGATGTATTTGGAACTCTAAATCCAACACGGTTTGTGCTAGCTTCTTGAAACTTGACACAACAAAGTAGTTTCACGTTCTCTCTCTACATTTTGTTTCCTCTTGATGTAGCCCTAAGCAGTGACTGGCGAGAAACACTTTCAATGGAAGGGGTTGCCAAGCTTCCAAAAATTACGAATCTCCAGAAATCTCAGCAAATATTTTTTCACCCAAACTGGATGATACTTTCAGGTAATGATCAGTACACTAAGGCGACTTGGTTCCCCAAATTTCGTTCTTCTATGTTGAAGCGTTCATTTCCAGTAACAGTTTGAATTTTTAGGTTTCACTCTGTTTTCTCCTATATTGATAGATATATTTGGAACTCTAAATCCAACACGGTTTGTGCTAGCTTCTTGAAACTTGACACAACAAAGTAGTTTCACGTTCTATCTCTACGTTTTGTTTCCTCTTGATGTAGCCCTAAGCAGTGACTGGCGAGAAACACTTTCATGGGAAGGGGTTGCCAAGCTTCCAAAAATTACGATCTCCAGAAATCTCAGCAAATATTTTTTCACCCAAACTCGATGATACATTCAGGTAACGATCAGTACACTAAGGTGACTTGGTTCCCCAAATTTCGTTCTTCTATGTTGAAGCGTTCATTTCCAGTAACAGTTTGAATTTTTAGGTTTCACTCTGATTTCTCCTATATTGATAGATGTATTTGGAACTCTAAATCCAACACGGTTTGTGCTAGCTTCTTGAAACTTGACACAACAAAGTAGTTTCACGTTCTATCTCTACGTTTTGTTTCCTCTTGATGTAGCCCTAAGCAGTGACTGGCGAGAAACACTTTCATGGGAAGGGGTTGCCAAGCTTCCAAAAATTACGAATCTCCAGAAATCTCAGCAAATATGTTTTCACCCAAACTGGATGATACTTTCAGGTAATGATCAGTACACTAAGGCGACTTGGTTCCCCAAATTTCGTTCTTCTATGTTGAAGCGTTCATTTCCAGTAACAGTTTGAATTTTTAGGTTTCACTCTGTTTTCTCCTATATTGATAGATGTATTTGGAACTCTAAATCCAACATGGTTTGTGCTAGCTTCTTGAAACTTGACACAACAAAGTAGTTTCACGTTCTCTCTCTACATTTTGTTTCCTCTTGATGTAGCCCTAAGCAGTGACTGGCGAGAAACACTTTCAATGGAAGGGGTTGCCAAGCTTCCAAAAATTACGAATCTCCAGAAATCTCAGCAAATATTTTTTCACCCAAACTGGATGATACTTTCAGGTAATGATCAGTACACTAAGGCGACTTGGTTCCCCAAATATCGTTCTTTTATGTTGAAGCGTTCATTTCCAGAAACAGTTTGAATTTTAAGGTTTCACTCTGTTTTCTCCTATATTGATAGATGTGTTTGGAACTCTAAATCCAACACGGTTTGAGCTAGCTTCTTTAAACTTGACAGAACAAAGTAGTTTCACGTTCTATCTCTTCGTTTTGTTTCCTCTTGATGTAGCCCTAAGCAGTGACTGGCGAGAAACACTTTCATGGGAAGGGGTTGCCAAGCTTTCAAAAATTACGAATCTCCAGAAATCTCAGCAAATATTTTTTCACCCAAACTCGATGATACTTTCAGGTAACGATCAGTACACTAAGGTGACTTGGTTCCCCAAATTTCGTTCTTCTATGTTGAAGCGTTCATTTCCAGTAACAGTTTGAATTTTTAGGTTTCACTCTGTTTTCTCCTATATTGATAGATGTATTTGGAACTCTAAATCCAACACGGTTTGTGCTAGCTTCTTGAAACTTGACACAACAAAGTAGTTTCACGTTCTATCTCTACGTTTTGTTTCCTCTTGATGTAGCCCTAAGCAGTGAGTGGCGAGAAACACTTTCATGGGAAGGGGTTGCCAAGCTTCCAAAAATTACGAATCTCCAGAAATCTCAGCAAATATTTTTTCACCCAAACTGGATGATACTTTCAGGTAATGATCAGTACACTAAGGCGACTTGGTTCCCCAAATATCGTTCTTTTATGTTGAAGCGTTCATTTCCAGAAACAGTTTGAATTTTAAGGTTTCACTCTGTTTTCTCCTATATTGATAGATGTGTTTGGAACTCTAAATCCAACACGGTTTGAGCTAGCTTCTTGAAACTTGACACAACAAAGTAGTTTCACGTTCTATCTCTACGTTTTGTTTCCTCTTGATGTAGCCCTAAGCAGTGACTGTCGAGAAACACTTTCATGGGAAGAGGTTGCCCAGTCTCCAAAAATTACGAATCTCCAGGAATCTCAGCAAATATGTTTTCACCCAAACTGGATGATACTTTCAGGTAATGATCAGTACACTAAGGCGACTTGGTTCCCCAAATTTCATTCTTCTATATTGAAGCGTTCATTTCCAGTAACAGTTTGAATTTTTAGGTTTCACTCTGTTTTCTCCTATATTGATAGATGTATTTGGAACTCTAAATCCAACACGGTTTGTGCTAGCTTCTTGAAACTTGACACAACAAAGTAGTTTCACGTTCTCTCTCTACATTTTATTTCCTCTTGATGTAGCCCTAAGCAGTGACTGGCGAGAAACACTTTCAATGGAAGGGGTTGCCAAGCTTCCAAAAATTACGAATCTCCAGAAATCTCAGCAAATATTTTTTCACCCAAACTCGATGATACTTTCAGGTAATGATCAGTACACTAAGGCGACTTGGTTCCCCAAATTTCGTTCTTCTATGTTGAAGCGTTCATTTCCAGTAACACTTTGAATTTTTAGGTTTCACTCTGTTTTCTCCTATATTGATAGATGTATTTGGAACTCTAAATCCAACACGGTTTGTGCTAGCTTCTTGAAACTTGACACAACAAAGTAATTTCACGTTCTATCTCTACGTTTTGTTTCCTCTTGATGTAGCCCTAAGCAGTGAGTGGCGAGAAACACTTTCATGGGAAGGGGTTGCCAAGCTTCCAAAAATTACGAATCTCCAGAAATCTCAGCAAATATTTTTTCACCCAAACTGGATGATACTTTCAGGTAATGATCAGTACACTAAGGCGACTTGGTTCCCCAAATATCGTTCTTTTATGTTGAAGCATTCATTTCCAGAAACAGTTTGAATTTTAAGGTTTCACTCTGTTTTCTCCTATATTGATAGATGTGTTTGGAACTCTAAATCCAACACGGTTTGAGCTAGCTTCTTGAAACTTGACACAACAAAGTAGTTTCACGTTCTATCTCTAAGTTTTGTTTCCTCTTGATGTAGCCCTAAGCAGTGACTGTCGAGAAACAGTTTCATGGGAAGAGGTTGCCCAGTCTCCAAAAATTACGAATCTCCAGGAATCTCAGCAAATATGTTTTCACCCAAACTGGATGATACTTTCAGGTAATGATCAGTACACTAAGGCGACTTGGTTCCCCAAATTTCATTCTTCTATATTGAAGCGTTCATTTCCAGTAACAGTTTGAATTTTTAGGTTTCACTCTGTTTTCTCCTATATTGATAGATGTATTTGGAACTCTAAATCCAACACGGTTTGTGCTAGCTTCTTGAAACTTGACACAACAAAGTAGTTTCACGTTCTCTCTCTACATTTTGTTTCCTCTTGATGTAGCCCTAAGCAGTGACTGGCGAGAAACACTTTCAATGGAAGGGGTTGCCAAGCTTCCAAAAATTACGAATCTCCAGAAATCTCAGCAAATATTTTTTCACCCAAACTGGATGATACTTTCAGGTAATGATCAGTACACTAAGGCGACTTGGTTCCCCAAATTTCGTTCTTCTATGTTGAAGCGTTCATTTCCAGTAACACTTTGAATTTTTAGGTTTCACTCTGTTTTCTCCTATATTGATAGATGTATTTGGAACTCTAAATCCAACACGGTTTGTGCTAGCTTCTTGAAACTTGACACAACAAAGTAATTTCACGTTCTATCTCTACGTTTTGTTTCCTCTTGATGTAGCCCTAAGCAGTGAGTGGCGAGAAACACTTTCATGGGAAGGGGTTGCCAAGCTTCCAAAAATTACGAATCTCCAGAAATCTCAGCAAATATTTTTTCACCCAAACTGGATGATACTTTCAGGTAATGATCAGTACACTAAGGCGACTTGGTTCCCCAAATATCGTTCTTTTATGTTGAAGCATTCATTTCCAGAAACAGTTTGAATTTTAAGGTTTCACTCTGTTTTCTCCTATATTGATAGATGTGTTTGGAACTCTAAATCCAACACGGTTTGAGCTAGCTTTTTGAAACTTGACACAACAAAGTAGTTTCACGTTCTATCTCTAAGTTTTGTTTCCTCTTGATGTAGCCCTAAGCAGTGACTGTCGAGAAACAGTTTCATGGGAAGAGGTTGCCCAGTCTCCAAAAATTACGAATCTCCAGGAATCTCAGCAAATATGTTTTCACCCAAACTGGATGATACTTTCAGGTAATGATCAGTACACTAAGGCGACTTGGTTCCCCAAATTTCATTCTTCTATATTGAAGCGTTCATTTCCAGTAACAGTTTGAATTTTTAGGTTTCACTCTGTTTTCTCCTATATTGATAGATGTATTTGGAACTCTAAATCCAACACGGTTTGTGCTAGCTTCTTGAAACTTGACACAACAAAGTAGTTTCACGTTCTCTCTCTACATTTTGTTTCCTCTTGATGTAGCCCTAAGCAGTGACTGGCGAGAAACACTTTCAATGGAAGGGGTTGCCAAGCTTCCAAAAATTACGAATCTCCAGAAATCTCAGCAAATATTTTTTCACCCAAACTGGATGATACTTTCAGGTAATGATCAGTACACTAAGGCGACTTGGTTCCCCAAATTTCGTTCTTCTATGTTGAAGCGTTCATTTCCAGTAACAGTTTGAATTTTTAGGTTTCACTCTGTTTTCTCCTATATTGATAGATATATTTGGAACTCTAAATCCAACACGGTTTGTGCTAGCTTCTTGAAACTTGACACAACAAAGTAGTTTCACGTTCTATCTCTACGTTTTGTTTCCTCTTGATGTAGCCCTAAGCAGTGACTGGCGAGAAACACTTTCATGGGAAGGGGTTGCCAAGCTTCCAAAAATTACGATCTCCAGAAATCTCAGCAAATATTTTTTCACCCAAACTCGATGATACTTTCAGGTAACGATCAGTACACTAAGGTGACTTGGTTCCCCAAATTTCGTTCTTCTATGTTGAAGCGTTCATTTCCAGTAACAGTTTGAATTTTTAGGTTTCACTCTGTTTTCTCCTATATTGATAGATGTATTTGGAACTCTAAATCCAACACGGTTTGTGCTAGCTTCTTTAAACTTGACACAACAAAGTAGTTTCACGTTCTATCTCTACGTTTTGTTTCCTCTTGATGTAGCCCTAAGCAGTGAGTGGCGAGAAACACTTTCATGGGAAGGGGTTGCCAAGCTTCCAAAAATTACGAATCTCCAGAAATCTCAGCAAATATTTTTTCACCCAAACTGGATGATACTTTCAGGTAATGATCAGTACACTAAGGCGACTTGGTTCCCCAAATATCGTTCTTTTATGTTGAAGCGTTCATTTCCAGAAACAGTTTGAATTTTAAGGTTTCACTCTGTTTTCTCCTATATTGATAGATGTGTTTGGAACTCTAAATCCAACACGGTTTGAGCTAGCTTCTTGAAACTTGACACAACAAAGTAGTTTCACGTTCTATCTCTACGTTTTGTTTCCTCTTGATGTAGCCCTAAGCAGTGACTGTCGAGAAACACTTTCATGGGAAGAGGTTGCCCAGTCTCCAAAAATTACGAATCTCCAGGAATCTCAGCAAATATGTTTTCACCCAAACTGGATGATACTTTCAGGTAATGATCAGTACACTAAGGCGACTTGGTTCCCCAAATTTCATTCTTCTATATTGAAGCGTTCATTTCCAGTAACAGTTTGAATTTTTAGGTTTCACTCTGTTTTCTCCTATATTGATAGATGTATTTGGAACTCTAAATCCAACACGGTTTGTGCTAGCTTCTTGAAACTTGACACAACAAAGTAGTTTCACGTTCTCTCTCTACATTTTGTTTCCTCTTGATGTAGCCCTAAGCAGTGACTGGCGAGAAACACTTTCAATGGAAGGGGTTGCCAAGCTTCCAAAAATTACGAATCTCCAGAAATCTCAGCAAATATTTTTTCACCCAAACTGGATGATACTTTCAGGTAATGATCAGTACACTAAGGCGACTTGGTTCCCCAAATTTCGTTCTTCTATGTTGAAGCGTTCATTTCCAGTAACAGTTTGAATTTTTAGGTTTCACTCTGTTTTCTCCTATATTGATAGATGTATTTGGAACTCTAAATCCAACACGGTTTGTGCTAGCTTCTTTAAACTTGACACAACAAAGTAGTTTCACGTTCTATCTCTACGTTTTGTTTCCTCTTGATGTAGCCCTAAGCAGTGAGTGGCGAGAAACACTTTCATGGGAAGGGGTTGCCAAGCTTCCAAAAATTACGAATCTCCAGAAATCTCAGCAAATATTTTTTCACCCAAACTGGATGATACTTTCAGGTAATGATCAGTACACTAAGGCGACTTGGTTCCCCAAATATCGTTCTTTTATGTTGAAGCGTTCATTTCCAGAAACAGTTTGAATTTTAAGGTTTCACTCTGTTTTCTCCTATATTGATAGATGTGTTTGGAACTCTAAATCCAACACGGTTTGAGCTAGCTTCTTGAAACTTGACACAACAAAGTAGTTTCACGTTCTATCTCTACGTTTTGTTTCCTCTTGATGTAGCCCTAAGCAGTGACTGTCGAGAAACACTTTCATGGGAAGAGGTTGCCCAGTCTCCAAAAATTACGAATCTCCAGGAATCTCAGCAAATATGTTTTCACCCAAACTGGATGATACTTTCAGGTAATGATCAGTACACTAAGGCGACTTGGTTCCCCAAATTTCATTCTTCTATATTGAAGCGTTCATTTCCAGTAACAGTTTGAATTTTTAGGTTTCACTCTGTTTTCTCCTATATTGATAGATGTATTTGGAACTCTAAATCCAACACGGTTTGTGCTAGCTTCTTGAAACTTGACACAACAAAGTAGTTTCACGTTCTCTCTCTACATTTTGTTTCCTCTTGATGTAGCCCTAAGCAGTGACTGGCGAGAAACACTTTCAATGGAAGGGGTTGCCAAGCTTCCAAAAATTACGAATCTCCAGAAATCTCAGCAAATATTTTTTCACCCAAACTGGATGATACTTTCAGGTAATGATCAGTACACTAAGGCGACTTGGTTCCCCAAATTTCGTTCTTCTATGTTGAAGCGTTCATTTCCAGTAACAGTTTGAATTTTTAGGTTTCACTCTGTTTTCTCCTATATTGATAGATGTATTTGGAACTCTAAATCCAACACGGTTTGTGCTAGCTTCTTGAAACTTGACACAACAAAGTAATTTCACGTTCTATCTCCACGTTTTGTTTCCTCTTGATGTAGCCCTAAGCAGTGAGTGGCGAGAAACACTTTCATGGGAAGGGGTTGCCAAGCTTCCAAAAATTACGAATCTCCAGAAATCTCAGCAAATATTTTTTCACCCAAACTGGATGATACTTTCAGGTAATGATCAGTACACTAAGGCGACTTGGTTCCCCAAATATCGTTCTTTTATGTTGAAGCATTCATTTCCAGAAACAGTTTGAATTTTAAGGTTTCACTCTGTTTTCTCCTATATTGATAGATGTGTTTGGAACTCTAAATCCAACACGGTTTGAGCTAGCTTCTTGAAACTTGACACAACAAAGTAGTTTCACGTTCTATCTCTAAGTTTTGTTTCCTCTTGATGTAGCCCTAAGCAGTGACTGTCGAGAAACACTTTCATGGGAAGAGGTTGCCCAGTCTCCAAAAATTACGAATCTCCAGGAATCTCAGCAAATATGTTTTCACCCAAACTGGATGATACTTTCAGGTAATGATCAGTACACTAAGGCGACTTGGTTCCCCAAATTTCATTCTTCTATATTGAAGCGTTCATTTCCAGTAACAGTTTGAATTTTTAGGTTTCACTCTGTTTTCTCCTATATTGATAGATGTATTTGGAACTCTAAATCCAACACGGTTTGTGCTAGCTTCTTGAAACTTGACACAACAAAGTAGTTTCACGTTCTCTCTCTACATTTTGTTTCCTCTTGATGTAGCCCTAAGCAGTGACTGGCGAGAAACACTTTCAATGGAAGGGGTTGCCAAGCTTCCAAAAATTACGAATCTCCAGAAATCTCAGAAAATATTTTTTCACCCAAACTGGATGATACTTTCAGGTAATGATCAGTACACTAAGGCGACTTGGTTCCCCAAATTTCGTTCTTCTATGTTGAAGCGTTCATTTCCAGTAACAGTTTGAATTTTTAGGTTTCACTCTGTTTTCTCCTATATTGATAGATATATTTGGAACTCTAAATCCAACACGGTTTGTGCTAGCTTCTTGAAACTTGACACAACAAAGTAGTTTCACGTTCTATCTCTACGTTTTGTTTCCTCTTGATGTAGCCCTAAGCAGTGACTGGCGAGAAACACTTTCATGGGAAGGGGTTGCCAAGCTTCCAAAAATTACGATCTCCAGAAATCTCAGCAAATATTTTTTCACCCAAACTCGATGATACTTTCAGGTAACGATCAGTACACTAAGGTGACTTGGTTCCCCAAATTTCGTTCTTCTATGTTGAAGCGTTCATTTCCAGTAACAGTTTGAATTTTTAGGTTTCACTCTGTTTTCTCCTATATTGATAGATGTATTTGGAACTCTAAATCCAACACGGTTTGTGCTAGCTTATTGAAACTTGACACAACAAAGTAGTTTCACGTTCTCTCTCTACATTTTGTATCCTCTTGATGTAGCCCTAAGCAGTGACTGGCGAGAAACACTTTCAATGGAAGGGGTTGCCAAGCTTCCAAAAATTACGAATCTCCAGAAATCTCAGCAAATATTTTTTCACCCAAACTGGATGATACTTTCAGGTAATGATCAGTACACTAAGGCGACTTGGTTCCCCAAATTTCGTTCTTCTATGTTAAAGCGTTCATTTCCAGTAACATTTTGAATTTTTAGGTTTCACTCTGTTTTCTCCTATATTGATAGATGTATTTGGAACTCTAAATCCAACACGGTTTGTGCTAGCTTCTTGAAACTTGACACAACAAAGTAGTTTCACGTTCTATCTCTACGTTTTGTTTCCTCTTGATGTAGCCCTAAGCAGTGACTGGCGAGAAACACTTTCATGGGAAGGGGTTGCCAAGCTTCCAAAAATTACGAATCTGCAGAAATCTCAGCAAATATTTTTTCACCCAAACTGGATGATACTTTCAGGTAATGATCAGTACACTAAGGCGACTTGGTTCCCCAAATTTCGTTCTTCTATGTTGAAGCGTTCATTTCCAGTAACAGTTTGAATTTTTAGGTTTCACTCTGTTTTCTCCTATATTGATAGATATATTTGGAACTCTAAATCCAACACGGTTTGTGCTAGCTTCTTGAAACTTGACACAACAAAGTAGTTTCACGTTCTATCTCTACGTTTTGTTTCCTCTTGATGTAGCCCTAAGCAGTGACTGGCGAGAAACACTTTCATGGGAAGGGGTTGCTAAGCTTCCAAAAATTATGAATCCCCAGAAATCTTAGCAAATATTTTTTCACCCAAACTGGATGATACTTTCAGGTAATGATCAGTACACTAAGGCGACTTGGTTCCCCAAATTTCGTTCTTCTATGTTGAAGCGTTCTTTTCCAGTAACAGTTTGAATTTTTAGGTTTCACTCTGTTTTCTCCTATATTGATAGATGTATTTGGAACTCTAAATCCAACACGGTTTGTGCTAGCTTCTTTAAACTTGACAGAACAAAGTAGTTTCACGTTCTATCTCTTCGTTTTTTTTCCTCTTGATGTAGCCCTAAGCAGTGACTGGCGAGAAACACTTTCATGGGAAGGGGTTGCCAAGCTTTCAAAAATTACGAATCTCCAGAAATCTCAGCAAATATTTTTTCACCCAAACTCGATGATACTTTCAGGTAACGATCAGTACACTAAGGTGACTTGGTTCCCCAAATTTCGTTCTTCTATGTTGAAGCGTTCATTTCCAGTAACAGTTTGAATTTTTAGGTTTCACTCTGTTTTCTCCTATATTGATAGATGTATTTGGAACTCTAAATCCAACACGGTTTGTGCTAGCTTCTTGAAACTTGACACAACAAAGTAGTTTCACGTTCTATCTCTACGTTTTGTTTCCTCTTGATGTAGCCCTAAGCAGTGAGTGGCGAGAAACACTTTCATGGGAAGGGGTTGCCAAGCTTCCAAAAATTACGAATCTCCAGAAATCTCAGCAAATATTTTTTCACCCAAACTGGATGATACTTTCAGGTAATGATCAGTACACTAAGGCGACTTGGTTCCCCAAATATCGTTCTTTTATGTTGAAGCGTTCATTTCCAGAAACAGTTTGAATTTTAAGGTTTCACTCTGTTTTCTCCTATATTGATAGATGTGTTTGGAACTCTAAATCCAACACGGTTTGAGCTAGCTTCTTGAAACTTGACACAACAAAGTAGTTTCACGTTCTATCTCTACGTTTTGTTTCCTCTTGATGTAGCCCTAAGCAGTGACTGTCGAGAAACACTTTCATGGGAAGAGGTTGCCCAGTCTCCAAAAATTACGAATCTCCAGGAATCTCAGCAAATATGTTTTCACCCAAACTGGATGATACTTTCAGGTAATGATCAGTACACTAAGGCGACTTGGTTCCCCAAATTTCATTCTTCTATATTGAAGCGTTCATTTCCAGTAACAGTTTGAATTTTTAGGTTTCACTCTGTTTTCTCCTATATTGATAGATGTATTTGGAACTCTAAATCCAACACGGTTTGTGCTAGCTTCTTGAAACTTGACACAACAAAGTAGTTTCACGTTCTCTCTCTACATTTTGTTTCCTCTTGATGTAGCCCTAAGCAGTGACTGGCGAGAAACACTTTCAATGGAAGGGGTTGCCAAGCTTCCAAAAATTACGAATCTCCAGAAATCTCAGCAAATATTTTTTCACCCAAACTGGATGATACTTTCAGGTAATGATCAGTACACTAAGGCGACTTGGTTCCCCAAATTTCGTTCTTCTATGTTGAAGCGTTCATTTCCAGTAACAGTTTGAATTTTTAGGTTTCACTCTGTTTTCTCCTATATTGATAGATGTATTTGGAACTCTAAATCCAACACGGTTTGTGCTAGCTTCTTGAAACTTGACACAACAAAGTAGTTTCACGTTCTATCTCTACGTTTTGTTTCCTCTTGATGTAGCCCTAAGCAGTGACTGGCGAGAAACACTTTCATGGGAAGGGGTTGCCAAGCTTCCAAAAATTACGAATCTGCAGAAATCTCAGCAAATATTTTTTCACCCAAACTGGATGATACTTTCAGGTAATGATCAGTACACTAAGGCGACTTGGTTCCCCAAATTTCGTTCTTCTATGTTGAAGCGTTCATTTCCAGTAACAGTTTGAATTTTTAGGTTTCACTCTGTTTTCTCCTATATTGATAGATATATTTGGAACTCTAAATCCAACACGGTTTGTGCTAGCTTCTTGAAACTTGACACAACAAAGTAGTTTCACGTTCTATCTCTACGTTTTGTTTCCTCTTGATGTAGCCCTAAGCAGTGACTGGCGAGAAACACTTTCATGGGAAGGGGTTGCCAAGCTTCCAAAAATTATGAATCCCCAGAAATCTTAGCAAATATTTTTTCACCCAAACTGGATGATACTTTCAGGTAATGATCAGTACACTAAGGCGACTTGGTTCCCCAAATTTCGTTCTTCTATGTTGAAGCGTTCATTTCCAGTGACAGTTTGAATTTTTAGGTTTCACTCTGTTTTCTCCTATATTGATAGATGTATTTGGAACTCTAAATCCAACACGGTTTGTGCTAGCTTCTTTAAACTTGACAGAACAAAGTAGTTTCACGTTCTATCTCTTCGTTTTGTTTCCTCTTGATGTAGCCCTAAGCAGTGACTGGCGAGAAACACTTTCATGGGAAGGGGTTGCCAAGCTTTCAAAAATTACGAATCTCCAGAAATCTCAGCAAATATTTTTTCACCCAAACTCGATGATACTTTCAGGTAACGATCAGTACACTAAGGTGACTTGGTTCCCCAAATTTCGTTCTTCTATGTTGAAGCGTTCATTTCCAGTAACAGTTTGAATTTTTAGGTTTCACTCTGTTTTCTCCTATATTGATAGATGTATTTGGAACTCTAAATCCAACACGGTTTGTGCCAGCTTCTTGAAACTTGACACAACAAAGTAATTTCACGTTCTATCTCTACGTTTTGTTTCCTCTTGATGTAGCCCTAAGCAGTGAGTGGCGAGAAACACTTTCAAGGGAAGGGGTTGCCAAGCTTCCAAAAATTACGAATCTCCAGAAATCTCAGGAAATATTTTTTCACCCAAACTGGATGATACTTTCAGGTAATGATCAGTACACTAAGGCGACTTGGTTCCCCAAATATCGTTCTTTTATGTTGAAGCGTTCATTTCCAGAAACAGTTTGAATTTTAAGGTTTCACTCTGTTTTCTCCTATATTGATAGATGTGTTTGGAACTCTAAATCCAACACGGTTTGAGCTAGCTTCTTGAAACTTGACACAACAAAGTAGTTTCACGTTCTATCTCTACGTTTTGTTTCCTCTTGATGTAGCCCTAAGCAGTGACTGTCGAGAAACACTTTCATGGGAAGAGGTTGCCCAGTCTCCAAAAATTACGATACTCCAGGAATCTCAGCAAATATGTTTTCACCCAAACTGGATGATACTTTCAGGTAATGATCAGTACACTAAGGCGACTTGGTTCCCCAAATTTCATTCTTCTATATTGAAGCGTTCATTTCCAGTAACAGTTTGAATTTTTAGGTTTCACTCTGTTTTCTCCTATATTGATAGATGTATTTGGAACTCTAAATCCAACACGGTTTGTGCTAGCTTCTTGAAACTTGACACAACAAAGTAGTTTCACGTTCTCTCTCTACATTTTGTTTCCTCTTGATGTAGCCCTAAGCAGTGACTGGCGAGAAACACTTTCAATGGAAGGGGTTGCCAAGCTTCCAAAAATTACGAATCTCCAGAAATCTCAGCAAATATTTTTTCACCCAAACTGGATGATACTTTCAGGTAATGATCAGTACACTAAGGCGACTTGGTTCCCCAAATTTCGTTCTTCTATGTTGAAGCGTTCATTTCCAGTAACAGTTTGAATTTTTAGGTTTCACTCTGTTTTCTCCTATATTGATAGATATATTTGGAACTCTAAATCCAACACGGTTTGTGCTAGCTTCTTGAAACTTGACACAACAAAGTAGTTTCACGTTCTATCTCTACGTTTTGTTTCCTCTTGATGTAGCCCTAAGCAGTGACTGGCGAGAAACACTTTCATGGGAAGGGGTTGCCAAGCTTCCAAAAATTACGATCTCCAGAAATCTCAGCAAATATTTTTTCACCCAAACTCGATGATACTTTCAGGTAACGATCAGTACACTAAGGTGACTTGGTTCCCCAAATTTCGTTCTTCTATGTTGAAGCGTTCATTTCCAGTAACAGTTTGAATTTTTAGGTTTCACTCTGTTTTCTCCTATATTGATAGATGTTTTTGGAACTCTAAATCCAACACGGTTTGTGCTAGCTTCTTGAAACTTGACACAACAAAGTAGTTTCACGTTCTATCTCTACGTTTTGTTTCCTCTTGATGTAGCCCTAAGCAGTGACTGGCGAGAAACACTTTCATGGGAAGGGGTTGCCAAGCTTCCAAAAATTACGAATCTGCAGAAATCTCAGCAAATATTTTTTCACCCAAACTGGATGATACTTTCAGGTAATGATCAGTACACTAAGGCGACTTGGTTCCCCAAATTTCGTTCTTCTATGTTGAAGCGTTCATTTCCAGTAACAGTTTGAATTTTTAGGTTTCACTCTGTTTTCTCCTATATTGATAGATATATTTGGAACTCTAAATCCAACACGGTTTGTGCTAGCTTCTTGAAACTTGACACAACAAAGTAGTTTCACGTTCTATCTCTACGTTTTGTTTCCTCTTGATGTAGCCCTAAGCAGTGACTGGCGAGAAACACTTTCATGGGAAGGGGTTGCCAAGCTTCCAAAAATTATGAATCCCCAGAAATCTTAGCAAATATTTTTTCACCCAAACTGGATGATACTTTCAGGTAATGATCAGTACACTAAGGCGACTTGGTTCCCCAAATTTCGTTCTTCTATGTTGAAGCGTTCATTTCCAGTGACAGTTTGAATTTTTAGGTTTCACTCTGTTTTCTCCTATATTGATAGATGTATTTGGAACTCTAAATCCAACACGGTTTGTGCTAGCTTCTTTAAACTTGACAGAACAAAGTAGTTTCACGTTCTATCTCTTCGATTTGTTTCCTCTTGATGTAGCCCTAAGCAGTGACTGGCGAGAAACACTTTCATGGGAAGGGGTTGCCAAGCTTTCAAAAATTACGAATCTCCAGAAATCTCAGCAAATATTTTTTCACCCAAACTCGATGATACTTTCAGGTAACGATCAGTACACTAAGGTGACTTGGTTCCCCAAATTTCGTTCTTCTATGTTGAAGCGTTCATTTCCAGTAACAGTTTGAATTTTTAGGTTTCACTCTGTTTTCTCCTATATTGATAGATGTATTTGGAACTCTAAATCCAACACGGTTTGTGCCAGCTTCTTGAAACTTGACACAACAAAGTAATTTCACGTTCTATCTCTACGTTTTGTTTCCTCTTGATGTAGCCCTAAGCAGTGAGTGGCGAGAAACACTTTCAAGGGAAGGGGTTGCCAAGCTTCCAAAAATTACGAATCTCCAGAAATCTCAGGAAATATTTTTTCACCCAAACTGGATGATACTTTCAGGTAATGATCAGTACACTAAGGCAACTTGGTTCCCCAAATATCGTTCTTTTATGTTGAAGCGTTCATTTCCAGAAACAGTTTGAATTTTAAGGTTTCACTCTGTTTTCTCCTATATTGATAGATGTGTTTGGAACTCTAAATCCAACACGGTTTGAGCTAGCTTCTTGAAACTTGACACAACAAAGTAGTTTCACGTTCTATCTCTACGTTTTGTTTCCTCTTGATGTAGCCCTAAGCAGTGACTGTCGAGAAACACTTTCATGGGAAGAGGTTGCCCAGTCTCCAAAAATTACGAATCTCCAGGAATCTCAGCAAATATGTTTTCACCCAAACTGGATGATACTTTCAGGTAATGATCAGTACACTAAGGCGACTTGGTTCCCCAAATTTCATTCTTCTATATTGAAGCGTTCATTTCCAGTAACAGTTTGAATTTTTAGGTTTCACTCTGTTTTCTCCTATATTGATAGATGTATTTGGAACTCTAAATCCAACACGGTTTGTGCTAGCTTCTTGAAACTTGACACAACAAAGTAGTTTCACGTTCTCTCTCTACATTTTGTTTCCTCTTGATGTAGCCCTAAGCAGTGACTGGCGAGAAACACTTTCAATGGAAGGGGTTGCCAAGCTTCCAAAAATTACGAATCTCCAGAAATCTCAGCAAATATTTTTTCACCCAAACTGGATGATACTTTCAGGTAATGATCAGTACACTAAGGCGACTTGGTTCCCCAAATTTCGTTCTTCTATGTTGAAGCGTTCATTTCCAGTAACAGTTTGAATTTTTAGGTTTCACTCTGTTTTCTCCTATATTGATAGATGTATTTGGAACTCTAAATCCAACACGGTTTGTGCTAGCTTCTTGAAACTTGACACAACAAAGTAGTTTCACGTTCTATCTCTACGTTTTGTTTCCTCTTGATGTAGCCCTAAGCAGTGACTGGCGAGAAACACTTTCATGGGAAGGGGTTGCCAAGCTTCCAAAAATTACGAATCTCCAGAAATCTCAGCAAATATTTTTTCACCCAAACTGGATGATACTTTCAGGTAATGATCAGTACACTAAGGCGACTTGGTTCCCCAAATTTCGTTCTTCTATGTTGAAGCGTTCATTTCCAGTAACAGTTTGAATTTTTAGGTTTCACTCTGTTTTCTCCTATATTGATAGATATATTTGGAACTCTAAATCCAACACGGTTTGTGGTAGCTCTTGAAACTTGACACAACAAAGTAGTTTCACGTTCTATCTCTACGTTTTGTTTCCTCTTGATGTAGCCCTAAGCAGTGACTGGCGAGAAACACTTTCATGGGAAGGGGTTGCCAAGCTTCCAAAAATTATGAATCCCCAGTAATCTTAGCAAATATTTTTTCACCCAAACTGGATGATACTTTCAGGTAATGATCAGTACACTAAGGCGACTTGGTTCCCCAAATTTCGTTCTTCTATGTTGAAGCGTTCATTTCCAGTGACAGTTTGAATTTTTAGGTTTCACTCTGTTTTCTCCTATATTGATAGATGTATTTGGAACTCTAAATCCAACACGGTTTGTGCTAGCTTCTTTAAACTTGACAGAACAAAGTAGTTTCACGTTCTATCTCTTCGTTTTGTTTCCTCTTGATGTAGCCCTAAGCAGTGACTGGCGAGAAACACTTTCATGGGAAGGGGTTGCCAAGCTTTCAAAAATTACGAATCTCCAGAAATCTCAGCAAATATTTTTTCACCCAAACTCGATGATACTTTCAGGTAACGATCAGTACACTAAGGCGACTTGGTTCCCCAAATTTCGTTCTTCTATGTTGAAGCGTTCATTTCCAGAAACAGTTTGAATTTTAAGGTTTCACTCTGTTTTCTCCTATATTGATAGATGTGTTTGGAACTCTAAATCCAACACGGTTTGAGCTAGCTTCTTGAAACTTGACACAACAAAGTAGTTTCACGTTCTATCTCTACGTTTTGTTTCCTCTTGATGTAGCCCTAAGCAGTGACTGTCGAGAAACACTTTCATGGGAAGAGGTTGCCCAGTCTCCAAAAATTACGAATCTCCAGGAATCTCAGCAAATATGTTTTCACCCAAACTGGATGATACTTTCAGGTAATGATCAGTACACTAAGGCGACTTGGTTTCCCAAATTTCATTCTTCTATATTGAAGCGTTCATTTCCAGTAACAGTTTGAATTTTTAGGTTTCACTCTGTTTTCTCCTATATTGATAGATGTATTTGGAACTCTAAATCCAACACGGTTTGTGCTAGCTTCTTGAAACTTGACACAACAAAGTAGTTTCACGTTCTCTCTCTACATTTTGTTTCCTCTTGATGTAGCCCTAAGCAGTGACTGGCGAGAAACACTTTCAATGGAAGGGGTTGCCAAGCTTCCAAAAATTACGAATCTCCAGAAATCTCAGCAAATATTTTTTCACCCAAACTGGATGATACTTTCAGGTAATGATCAGTACACTAAGGCGACTTGGTTCCCCAAATTTCGTTCTTTTATATTGAAGCGTTCATTTCCAGTAACAGTTTGAATTTTTAGGTTTCACTCTGTTTTCTCCTATATTGATAGATGTATTTGGAACTCTAAATCCAACACGGTTTGTGGTAGCTCTTGAAACTTGACACAACAAAGTAGTTTCACGTTCTATCTCTACGTTTTGTTTCCTCTTGATGTAGCCCTAAGCAGTGACTGGCGAGAAACACTTTCATGGGAAGGGGTTGCCAAGCTTCCAAAAATTACGAATCTCCAGAAATATCAGCAAATATTTTTTCACCTAAACTGGATGATACTTTCAGGTAATGATCAGTACACTAAGGCGACTTGGTTCCCCAAATTTCGTTCTTCTATGTTGAAGCGTTCATTTCCAGTAACAGTTTGAATTTTTAGGTTTCACTCTGTTTTCTCCTATATTAATAGATGTATTTGGAAATCTAAATCCAACATGGTTTGTGCTAGCTTCTTGAAACTTGACACAACAAAGTAGTTTCACGATCTATCTCTACGTTTTGTTTCCTCTTGATGTAGCCCTAAGCAGTGACTGGCGAGAAACACTTTCATTGGAAGGGGTTGCCAAGTTTCCAAAAATTACGAATCTCCAGAAATCTCAGCAAATATTTTTTCACCCAAACTGGATGATACTTTCAGGTAATGATCAGTACACTAAGGCGACTTGGTTCCCCAAATTTCGTTCTTCTATGTTGAAGCGTTCATTTCCAGTAACAGTTTGAATTTTTAGGTTTCACTCTGTTTTCTCCTGTATGGATAGATGTATTTGGAACTCTAACTCCAACACGGTTTGTGCTAGGTTCTTGAAACTTGACACAACAAAGTAGTTTCACGTTCTATCGATACGTTTTGTTTCCTCTTGATGTAGCCCTAAGCAGTGACTGGCGAGAAACACTTTCATGGGAAGAGGTTGCCCAGTCTCCAAAAATTACGAATCTCCAGGAATCTCAGCAAATATTTTTTCACCCAAACTGGATGATACTTTCAGGTAATGGTCAGTACACTAAGGCGACTTGGTTCCCCAAATTTCATTCTTCTATTTTGAAGCGTTCATTTCCAGTAACAGTTTGAATTTTTAGGTTTCACTCTGTTTTCTCCTATATTGATAGATGTATTTGGAACTCTAAATCCAACACTGTTTGTGCTAGCTTCTTGAAACTTGACACAACAAAGTAGATTCACGTTCTATCTCTTCGTTTTGTTTCCTCTGGATGTAGCCCTAAGCAGTGATTGGCGAGAAACACTTTCATGGGAAGGGTTTGCCAAGTCTCCAAAAATTACGAATCTTCAGAAATCTCAGCAAATATTTTTTCACCCAAACTGGATGATACTTTCAGGTAATGGTCAGTACACAAAGGCGACTTGGTTCCCCAAATTTCATTCTTCTATGTTGAAGCATTCATTTCCAGTAACAGTTTGAATTTTTAGGTTTCACTCTGTTTTCTCCTATATTGATAGATGTATTTGGAACTCTAAATCCAACACGGTTTGTGCTAGCTTCTTGAAACTTGACAAAACAAAGTAGTTTCACGTTCTATCTCTACGTTTTGTTTCCTCTTGATGTAGCCCTATGCAGTGACTGGCGAGAAACACTTTCATGGGAAGGGGTTGCCAAGCTTCCAAAAATTACGAATCTCCAGATATCTCAGCAAATATTTTTTCACCCAAACTGGATGATACTTTCAGGTAATGATCAGTACACTACGGCGACTTGGTTCCCCAAATTTCGTTCTTTTATGTTGAAGCGTTCATTTCCAGTAACAGTTTGAATTTTTAGGTTTCACTCTGTTTTCTCCTATATTGATAGATGTATTTGGAACTCTAAATACAACACGGTTTGTGCTAGCTTCTTGAAACTTGACACAACAAAGTAGTTTCACGTTCTATCTTTACATTTTGTTTCCTCTTGATGTAGCCCTAAGCAGTGACTGGCGAGAAACACTTTCATGGGAAGGGGTTGCCAAGCTTCCAAAAATTACGAATCTCCAGAAATCTCAGCAAATATGTTTTCACCCAAACTGGATGA
Source organism: Spermophilus citellus (assembly GCF_964194105.1). Classification (NCBI taxonomy): domain Eukaryota; kingdom Metazoa; phylum Chordata; class Mammalia; order Rodentia; family Sciuridae; genus Spermophilus; species Spermophilus citellus. Next base: position 107,807,747 of record NC_138183.1, read on the forward strand.
TACTTTCAGGTAATGATCAGTACACTAAGGCGACTTGGTTCCCCAAATTTCGTTCTTCTATGTTGAAGCGTTCATTTCCAGTAACAGTTTGAATTTTTAGGTTTCACTCTGTTTTCTCCTATATTGATAGATGTATTTGGAACTCTAAATCCAACACGGTTTGTGCTAGCTTCTTGAAATTTGACACAACAAAGTAGTTTCACGTTCTATCTCTTCGTTTTGTTTCCTCTTGATGTAGCCCTAAGCAGTGACTGGCGAGAAACACTTTCATGGGAAGGGTTTGCCAAGTCTCCAAAAATTATGAATCTCCAGAAATCTCAGCAAATATTTTTTCACCCAAACTGGATGATACTTTCAGGTAATGGTCAGTACACTAAGGCGACTTGGTTCCCCAAATTTCATTCTTCTATGTTGAAGCGTTCATTTCCAGTAACAGTTTGAATTTTTAGGTTTCACTCTGTTTTCTCCTATATTGATAGATGTATTTGGAACTCTAAATCCAACACGGTTTGTGCTAGCTTCTTGAAACTTGACACAACAAAGTAGTTTCACGTTCTATCTCTTCATTTTGTTTCCTCTTGATGTAGCCTTAAGCAGTGACTGGCGAGAAACACTTTCATGGGAAGGGGTTGCCAAGCTTCCAAAAATTACGAATCTCCAGAAATCTCAGCAAATATTTTTTCACACAAACTGGATGATACTTTCAGGTAATGATCAGTACACTAAGGCGACTTGGTTCCCCAAATTTCGTTGTTTTATGTTGAAGCGTTCATTTCCAGAAACAGTTTGAATTTTTAGGTTTCACTCTGTTTTCTCCTATATTGATAGATGTGTTTGGAACTCTAAATCCAACACGGTTTGTGCTAGCTTCTTGAAACTTGACACAACAAAGTAGTTTCACGTTCTATCTCTACGTTTTGTTTCCTCTTGATGTAGCCCTAAGCAGTGACTGGCGAGAAACACTTTCATGGGAAGAGGTTGCCCAGTCTCCAAAAATTACGAATCTCCAGGAATCTCAGCAAATATGTTTTCACCCAAACTGGATGATACTTTCAGGTAACGATCAGTACACTAAGGCGACTTGGTTCCCCAAATTTCATTATTCTATATTGAAGCGTTCATTTCCAGTAACAGTTTGAATTTTTAGGTTTCACTCTGTTTTCTCCTATATTGATAGATGTATTTGGAACTCTAAATCCAACACGGTTTGTGCTAGCTTCTTGAAACTTGACACAACAAAGTAGTTTCACGTTCTATCTCTACATTTTGTTTCCTCTTGATGTAGCCCTAAGCAGAGACTGGCGAGAAACACTTTCAATGGAAGGGGTTGCCAAGCTTCCAAAAATTACGAATCTCCAGAAATCTCAGCAAATATTTTTTCACCCAAACTGGATGATACTTTCAGGTAATGATCAGTACACTAAGGCAACTTGGTTCCCCAAATTTCGTTCTTCTATGTTGAAGCGTGCATTTCCAGTAACAGTTTGAATTTTTAGGTTTCACTCTGTTTTCTCCTATATTGATAGATGTATTTGGAACTCTAAATCCAACACGGTTTGTGCTAGCTTCTTGAAACTTGACACAACAAAGTAGTTTCACGTTCTATCTCTACGTTTTGTTTCCTCTTGATGTAGCCCTAAGCAGTGACTGGCGAGAAACACTTTCATGGGAAGGGGTTGCCAAGCTTCCAAAAATTACGAATCTACAGAAATCTCAGCAAATATTTTTTCACCCAAACTGGATGATACTTTCAGGTAATGATCAGTACACTAAGGCGACTTGGTTCCCCAAATTTCGTTCTTCTATGTTGAAGCGTTCATTTCCAGTAACAGTTTGAATTTTTAGGTTTCACTCTGTTTTCTCCTATATTGATAGATGTATTTGGAACTCTAAATCCAACACGGTTTGTGCTAGCTTCTTGAAACTTGACACAACAAAGTAGTTTCACGTTCTATCTCTACGTTTTGTTTCCTCTTGATGTAGCCCTAAGCAGTGACTGGCGAGAAACACTTTCATTGGAAGGGGTTGCCAAGTCTCCAAAAATTACGAATCTCCAGAAATCTAAGCAAATATTTTTTCACCCAAACTGGATGATACTTTCAGGTAACGATCAGTACACTAAGGCGACTTGGTTCCCCAAATTTCGTTCTTCTATGTTAAAGCGTTCATTTCCAGTAACAGTTTGAATTTTTAGGTTTCACTCTGTTTTCTCCTATATTGATAGATGTATTTGGAACTCTAAATCCAACACAGTTTGTGCTAGCTTCTTGAAACTTGACACAACAAAGTAGTTTCACGTTCTATCTCTACGTTTTGTTTCCTCTTGATGTAGCCCTAAGCAGTGACTGGCGAGAAACACTTTCATGGAACGGGGTTGCCAAGCTTCCAAAAATTACGAATCTCCAGAAATCTCAGCAAATATTTTTTCACCCAAACTGGATGATACTTTCAGGTAATGATCAGTACACTAAGGTGACTTGGTTCCCCAAATTTCGTTCTTCTATGTTGAAGCGTTCATTTCCAGTAACAGTTTGAATTTTTAGGTTTCACTCTGTTTTCTTCTATATTAATAGATGTATTTGGAACTCTAAATCCAACACGGTTTGTGCTAGCTTCTTGAAACTTGACACAACAAAGTAGTTTCACGTTCTATCTCTACATTTTGTTTCCTCTTGATGTAGCCCTAAGCAGTGACTGGCGAGAAACACTTTCATTGGAAGGGGTTGCCAAGTCTCCAAAAATTACGAATCTCCAGAAATCTCAGCAAATATTTTTTCACCCAAACTGGATGATACTTTCAGGTAATGATCAGTACACTAAGGTGACTTGGTTCCGAAAGTTTCATTCTTCTATGTTGAAGCGTTCATTTCCAGTAACAGTTTGAATTTTTAGGTTTCACTCTGTTTTCTCCTATATTGATAGATGTATTGGAACTCTAAATCCAACACGGTTTGTGCTAGCTTCTTGAAACTTGACACAACAAAGTAGTTTCACGTTCTATCTCTACGTTTTGTTTCCTCTTGATGTAGCCCTAAGCATTGACTGGCGAGAAACACTTTCATGGGAAGGGGTTGACAAGCTTCCAAAAATTACGAATCTCCACAAATCTCAGCAAATATTTTTTCACCCAAACTGGATGATACTTTCAGGTAATGATCAGTACACTAAGTCGACTTGCTTCCCCACGTTTCATTCTTCTATGTTGAAGCGTTCATTTCCAGTAACAGTTTGAATTTTTAGGTTTCACTCTGTTTTCTCCTATATTGATAGATGTATTTGGAACTCTAAATCCAACACAGTTTGTGCTAGCTTCTTGAAACTTGACATAACAAAGTAGTTTCACGTTCTATCTCTACGTTTTGTTTCCTCTTGATGTAGCCCTAAGCAGTGAGTTGCGAGATACACTTTCATGGGAAGGGGTTGACAAGCTTCCAAAAATTACGAATCTCCACAAATCTCAGCAAATATTTTTTCACCCAAACTGGATGATACTTTCAGGTAATGATCAGTACACTAAGTCGACTTGCTTCCCCACGTTTCATTCTTCTATGTTGAAGCGTTCATTTCCAGTAACAGTTTGAATTTTTAGGTTTCACTCTGTTTTCTCCTATATTGATAGATGTATTTGGAACTCTAAATCCAACACGGTTTGTGCTAGCTTCTTGAAACTTGACATAACAAAGTAGTTTCACGTTCTATCTCTACGTTTTGTTTCCTCTTGATGTAGCCCTAAGCAGTGAGTTGCGAGAAACACTTTCATGGGAAGGGGTTGCCAAGCTTCCAAAAATTACGAATCTCCAGGAATCTCAGCAAATATTTTTTCACCCAAACTGGATGATACTTTCAGGTAATGATCAGTACACTAAGGCGACTTGGTTCCCCAAATTTCGTTCTTCTAAGTTGAAGCGTTCATTTCCAGTAACAGTTTGAATTTTTAGGTTTCACTCTGTTTTCTCCTATATTGATAGATGTATTTGGAACTCTAAATCCAACACGGTTTGTGCTAGCTTCTTGAAACTTGAAACAACAAAGTAGTTTCACGTTCTATCTCTACGTTTTGTTTCCTCTTGATGTAGACCTAAGCAGTGACTGGCGAGAAACCCTTTCATGGAACGGGGTTGCCAAGGTTCCAAAAATTATGAATCTCTAGAAATCTCAGCAAATATTTTTTCACCCAAACTGGATGATACTTTCAGGTAATGATCAGTACACTAAGGCGACTTGGTTCCCCAAATTTCGTTCTTCTATGTTGAAGCGTTCATTTCCAGTAACAGTTTGAATTTTTAGGTTTCACTCTGTTTTCTCCTATATTGATAGATGTATTTGGAACTCTAAATCCAACACGGTTTGTTCTAGCTTCTTGAAACTTGACACAACAAAGTAGTTTCACGTTCTATCTCTACGTTTTGTTTCCTCTTAATGTAGCCCTAAGCAGTGACTGGCGAGAAACCCTTTCATGGAATGGGGTTGCCAAGCTTCCAAAAATTACGAATCTCCAGAAATCTCAGCAACTATTTTTTCACCCAAACTGGATGATACTTTCAGGTAATTATCAGTACACTAAGGCGACTTGGTTCCCCAAATTTCATTCTTCTATGTTGAAGCGTTCATTTCCAGTAACAGTTTGAATTTTTAGGTTTCACTCTGTTTTCTCCTATATTGATAGATGTATTTGGAACTCTAAATCCAACACGGTTTGTGCTAGCTTCTTGAAACTTGACACAACAAAGTAGTTTCACGTTCTATCTCTACATTGTGTTTCCTCTTGATGTAGCCCTAAGCAGTGACTGGCGAGAAACACGTTCATGGGAAGGGGTTGCCAAGCTTCCAAAAATTACGAATCTCCAGAAATCTCAGCAAATATTTTTTCACCCAAACTCGATGATACTTTCAGGTAATGATCAGTACACTAAGGCGACTTGGTTCCCCAAATTTCGTACTTCTATGTTGAAGCGTTCATTTCCAGTAACAGTTTGAATTTTTAGGTTTCACTCTGTTTTCTCCTATATTGATAGATGTATTTGGAACTCTAAATCCAACACGGTTTGTGCTAGCTTCTTGAAACTTGACACAACAAAGTAGTTTCACGTTCTATCTCTACATTTTGTTTCCTCTTGATGTAGCCCTAAGCAGTGACTGGCGAGAAACACTTTCATGGAACGGGGTTGCCAAGCATCCAAAAATTACGAATCTCCAGAAATCTCAGCAAATATTTTTTCACCCAAACTGGATGATACTTTCAGGTAATGGTCAGTACACTAAGGCGACTTGGTTCCCCAAATTTCGTTCTTCTCTGTTGAAGCGTTCATTTCCAGTAACAGTTTGAATTTTTAGGTTTCACTCTGTTTTCTCCTATATTAATAGATGTATTTGGAACTCTATATCCAACACGGTTTGTGCTAGCTTCTTGAAACTTGACACAACAAAGTAGTTTCACGTTCTATCTCTAGTTTGTTTCCTCTTGATGTAGCCCTAAGCAGTGACTGGCGAGAAACACTTTCACGGGAAGGGGTTGCCAAGCTTCCAAAAATTACGAATCTCCAGAAATCTCAGCAAATATTTTTTCACCCAAACTGGATGATACTTTCAGGTAATGATCAGTACACTAAGGCGACTTGGTTCCCCAAATTTCGTTCTTCTATGTTGAAGCGTTCATTTCCAGTAACAGTTTGAATTTTTAGGTTTCACTCTATTTCTCCTATATTGATAGATGTATTTGGAACTCTAAATCCAACTCGGTTTGTGCTAGCTTCTTGAAACTTGACACAACAAAGTAGTTTCATGTTCTATCTCTACGTTTTGTTTCCTCTTGATGTAGCCCTAAGCAGTGACTGGCGAGAAACACTTTCATGGGAAGGGTTTGCCAAGTCTCCAAAAATTACGAATCTCCAGAAATCTCAGCAAATATTTTTTCACCCAAACTGCATGATACTTTCAGGTAATGATCAGTACACTAAGGCGACTTGCTTCCCCACGTTTCATTCTTCTATGTTGAAGCGTTCATTTCCAGTAACAGTTTGAATTTTTAGGTTTCACTCTGTTTTCTCCTATATTGATAGATGTATTTGGAACTCTAAATCCAACACAGTTTGTGCTAGCTTCTTGAAACTTGACATAACAAAGTAGTTTCACGTTCTATCTCTTCGTTTTGTTTCCTCTTGATGTAGCCCTAAGCAGTGAGTTGCGAGAAACACTTTCATGGGAAGGGGTTGCCAAGCTTCCAAAAATTACGAATCTCCAGAAATCTCAGCAAATATTTTTTCACCCAAACTGGATGATACTTTCAGGTAATGATCAGTACACTAAGGCGACTTGGTTCCCCAAATTTCGTTCTTCTAAGTTGAAGCGTTAATTTCCAGTAACAGTTTGAATTTTTAGGTTTCACTCTGTTTTCTCCTATATTGATAGATGTATTTGGAACTCTAAATCCAACACGGTTTGTGCTAGCTTCTTGAAACTTGAAACAACAAAGTAGTTTCACGTTCTATCTCTACGTTTTGTTTCCTCTTGATGTAGACCTAAGCAGTGACTGGCGAGAAACCCTTTCATGGAACGGGGTTGCCAAGGTTCCAAAAATTACGAATCTCTAGAAATCTCAGCAAATATTTTTTCACCCAAACTGGATGATACTTTCAGGTAATGATCAGTACACTAAGGCGACTTGGTTCCCCAAATTTCGTTCTTCTATGTTGAAGCGTTCATTTCCAGTAACAGTTTGAATTTTTAGGTTTCACTCTGTTTTCTCTTATATTGATAGATGTATTTGGAACTCTAAATCCAACACGGTTTGTTCTAGCTTCTTGAAACTTGACACAACAAAGTAGTTTCACGTTCTATCTCTACGTTTTGTTTCCTCTTAATGTAGCCCTAAGCAGTGACTGGCGAGAAACCCTTTCATGGAATGGGGTTGCCAAGCTTCCAAAAATTACGAATCTCCAGAAATCTCAGCAACTATTTTTTCACCCAAACTGGATGATACTTTCAGGTAATTATCAGTACACTAAGGCGACTTGGTTCCCCAAATTTCATTCTTCTATGTTGAAGCGTTCATTTCCAGTAACAGGTTGAATTTTTAGGTTTCACTCTGTTTTCTCCTATATTGATAGATGTATTTGGAACTCTAAATCCAACACGGTTTGTGCTAGCTTCTTGAAACTTGACACAACAATGTAGTTTCACGTTCTATCTCTACATTGTGTTTCCTCTTGATGTAGCCCTAAGCAGTGACTGGCGAGAAACACGTTCATGGGAAGGGGTTGCCAAGCTTCCAAAAATTACGAATCTCCAGAAATCTCAGCAAATATTTTTTCACCCAAACTCGATGATACTTTCAGGTAATGATCAGTACACTAAGGCGACTTGGTTCCCCAAATTTCGTTCTTCTATGTTGAAGCGTTCATTTCCAGTAACAGTTTGAATTTTTAGGTTTCACTCTGTTTTCTCCTATATTGATAGATGTATTTGGAACTCTAAATCCAACACGGTTTGTGCTAGCTTCTTGAAACTTGACACAACAAAGTAGTTTCACGTTCTATCTCTACGTTTTGTTTCCTCTTGATGTAGCCCTAAGCAGTGACTGGCGAGAAACACTTTCATGGAACGGGGTTGCCAAGCATCCAAAAATTACGAATCTCCAGAAATCTCAGCAAATATTTTTTCACACAAACTGGATGATACTTTCAGGTAATGATCAGTACACTAAGGCGACTTGGTTCCCCAAATTTCGTTCTTCTCTGTTGAAGCGTTCATTTCCAGTAACAGTTTGAATTTTTAGGTTTCACTCTGTTTTCTCCTATATTAATAGATGTATTTGGAACTCTAAATCCAACACGGTTTGTGCTAGCTTCTTGAAACTTGACACAACAAAGTAGTTTCACGTTCTATCTCTAGTTTGTTTCCTCTTGATGTAGCCCTAAGCAGTGACTGGTGAGAAACACTTTCACGGGAAGGGGTTGCCAAGCTTCCAAAAATTACGAATCTCCAGAAATCTCAGCAAATATTTTTTCACCCAAACTGGATGATACTTTCAGGTAATGATCAGTACACTAAGACGACTTGGTTCCCCAAATTTCGTTCTTCTATGTTGAAGCGTTCAATTCCAGTAACAGTTTGAATTTTTAGGTTTCACTCTGTTTTCTCCTATATTGATAGATGTATTTGGAACTCTAAATCCAACACGGTTTGTGCTAGCTTCTTGAAACTTGACACAACAAAGTAGTTTCACGTTCTATCTCTACGTTTTGTTTCCTCTTGATGTAGCCCTAAGCAGTGACTGGCGAGAAACACTTTCATGGGAAGGGGTTGCCAAGCTTCCAAAAACTATGAATCCCCAGAAATATCAGCAAATATTTTTTCACCCAAACTGGATGACACTTTCAGGTAATGATCAGTACACTAAGGCACTTGGTTCCCCAAATTTCGTTCTTCTATGATTTTGCGTTCATTTCCAGTAACAGTTTGAATTTTTAGGTTTCACTCTGTTTTCTCCTATATTGATAGATGTATTTGGAACTCTAAATCCAACACGGTTTGTACTAGCTTTTTGAAACTTGACACAACAAAGTAGTTTCACGTTCTATCTCTACATTTTGTTTCCTCTTGATGTAGCCCTAAGCAGTGACTGGCGAGAAACACTTTCATGGGAAGGGGTTGACAAGCTTCCAAAAATTACGAATCTCCAGAAATCTCAGCAAATATTTTTTCACCCAAACTGGATGATACTTTCAGGTAATGATCAGTACACTAAGGCGACTTGGTTCCCCAAATTCCGTTCTTCTATGTTGAAGCGTTCATTTCCAGTAACAGTTTGAATTTTTAGGTTTCACTCTGTTTTCTCCTATATTGATAGATGTATTTGGAACTCTAAATCCAACACGGTTTGTGCTAGCTTCTTGAAACTTGACACAACAAAGTAGTTTCACGTTCTATCTCTACGTTTTGTTTCCTCTTGATGTAGCCCTAAGCAGTGACTGGCGAGACACACTTTCATGGGAAGGGGTTGCCAAGCTTCCAAAAATTACGAATCCCCAGAAATCTCAGCAACTATTTTTTCACCCAAACTGGATGATACTTTCAGGTAATGATCAGTACACTAAGGCGACTTGGTTCCCCAAATTTCATTCTTCTATGTTGAAGCGTTCATTTCCAGTAACAGTTTGAATTTTTAGGTTTCACTCTGTTTTCTCCTATATTGATAGATGTATTTGGAACTCTAAATCCAACACGGTTTGTGCTAGCTTCTTGAAACTTGACACAACAAAGTAGTTTCACGTTCTATCTCTACGTTTTGTTTCCTCTTGATGTAGCCCTAAGCAGTGACTGGCGAGAAACACTTTCATGGGAAGGGGTTGCCAAGCTTCCAAAAATTACGAATCTCCAGAAATCTCAGCAAATATTTTTTCACCCAAACTGGATGATACTTTCAGGTAATGATCAGTACACTAAGGCGACTTGGTTCCCCAAATTTCGTTCTTCTATGTTGAAGCGTTCATTTCCAGTAACAGTTTGAATTTTTAGGTTTCACTCTGTTTTCTCCTATATTGATAGATGTATTTGGAACTCTAAATCCAACACGGTTTGTACTAGCTTCTTGAAACTTGACACAACAAAGTAGTTTCACGTTCTATCTCTACGTTTTGTTTCCTCTTGATGTAGCCCTAAGCAGTGACTGGCGAGAAACACTTTCATGGGCAGGGGTTGCCAAGCTTCCAAAAATTACGAATCTCCAGAAATCTCAGCAAATATTTTTTCACCCAAACTCGATGATACTTTCAGGTAATGATCAGTACACTAAGGCGACTTGGTTCCCCAAATTTCGTTCTTCTATGTTGAAGCGTTCATTTCCAGTAACAGTTTGAACTTTTAGGTTTCACTCTGTTTTCTCCTATATTGATAGATGTATTTGGAACTCTAAATCCAACACGGTTTGTGCTAGCTTCTTGAAACTTGACACAACAAAGTAGTTTCACGTTCTATCTCTACATTTTGTTTCCTCTTGATGTAGCCCTAAGCAGTGACTGGCGAGAAACACTTTCATGGGAAGGGGTTGACAAGCTTCCAAAAATTACGAATCTCCAGAAATCTCAGCAAATATTTTTTCAACAAATTCGATGATACTTTCAGGTAATGATCAGTACACTAAGGCGACTTGGTTCCCCAAATTTCGTTCTTCTATGTTGAAGCGTTCATTTCCAGTAACAGTTTGAATTTTTAGGTTTCACTCTGTTTTCTCCTATATTGATAGATGTATTTGGAACTCTAAATCCAACGCGGTTTTTACTAGCTTCTTGAAAGTTGACACAACAAAGTAGTTTCACGTTCTATCTCTACGTTTTGTTTCCTCTTGATGTAGCCCTAAGCAGTGACTGGCGAGAAACACTTTCATGGGAAGGGGTTGCCAAGCTTCCAAAAATTACGAATCTCCAGAAATCTCAGCAAATATTTTTTCACCCAAACTGGATGATACTTTCAGGTAATGATCAGTACACTAAGGCGACTTGGTTCCCCAAATTTCATTCTTCTATGTTGAAGCGTTCATTTCCAGTAACAGTTTGAATTTTTAGGTTTCACTCTGTTTTCTCCTATATTGATAGATGTATTTGGAACTCTAAATCCAACACGGTTTGTGCTAGCTTCTTGAAACTTGACACAACAAAGTAGTTTCACGTTCTATCTCTACATTGTGTTTCCTCTTGATGTAGCCCTAAGCAGTGACTGGCGAGAAACACTTTCATGGGAAGGGGTTGCCAAGCTTCCAAAAATTACGAATCTCCAGAAATCTCAGCAAATATTTTTTCACCCAAACTCGATGATACTTTCAGGTAATGATCAGTACACTAAGGCGACTTGGTTCCCCAAATTTCGTTCTTCTATGTTGAAGCGTTCATTTCCAGTAACAGTTTGAATTTTTAGGTTTCACTCTGTTTTCTCTTATATTGATAGATGTATTTGGAACTCTAAATCCAACGCGGTTTTTACTAGCTTCTTGAAACTTGACACAACAAAGTAGTTTCACGTTCTATCTCTACGTTTTGTTTCCTCTTGATGTAGCCCTAAGCAGTGACTGGCGAGAAACACTTTCATGGGAAGGGGTTGCCAAGCTTCCAAAAATTACGAATCTCCAGAAATCTCAGCAAATATGTTTTCACCCAAACTGGATGATACTTTCAGGTAATGATCAGTACACTAAGGCGACTTGGTTCCCCAAATTTCGTTCTTCTATGTTGAAGCGTTCATTTCCAGTAACAGTTTGAATTTTTAGGTTTCACTCTGTTTTCTCCTATATTGATAGATGTATTTGGAACTCTAAATCCAACACGGTTTGTGCTAGCTTCTTGAAACTTGACACAACAAAGTAGTTTCACGTTCTATCTCTACGTTTTGTTTCCTCTTGATGTAGCCCTAAGCAGTGACTGGCGAGACACACTTTCATGGGAAGGGGTTGCCAAGCTTCCAAAAATTACGAATCCCCAGAAATCTCAGCAACTATTTTTTCACCCAAACTGGATGATACTTTCAGGTAATGATCAGTACACTAAGGCGACTTGGTTCCCCAAATTTCGTTCTTCTATGTTGAAGCGTTCATTTCCAGTAACAGTTTGAATTTTTAGGTTTCACTCTGTTTTCTCCTATATTGATAGATGTATTTGGAACTCTAAATCCAACACGGTTTGTACTAGCTTCTTGAAACTTGACACAACAAAGTAGTTTCACGTTCTATCTCTACGTTTTGTTTCCTCTTGATGTAGCCCTAAGCAGTGACTGGCGAGAAACACTTTCATGGGCAGGGGTTGCCAAGCTTCCAAAAATTACGAATCTCCAGAAATCTCAGCAAATATTTTTTCACCCAAACTCGATGATACTTTCAGGTAATGATCAGTACACTAAGGCGACTTGGTTCCCCAAATTTCGTTCTTCTATGTTGAAGCGTTCATTTCCAGTAACAGTTTGAACTTTTAGGTTTCACTCTGTTTTCTCCTATATTGATAGATGTATTTGGAACTCTAAATCCAACACGGTTTGTGCTAGCTTCTTGAAACTTGACACAACAAAGTAGTTTCACGTTCTATCTCTACATTTTGTTTCCTCTTGATGTAGCCCTAAGCAGTGACTGGCGAGAAACACTTTCATGGGAAGGGGTTGACAAGCTTCCAAAAATTACGAATCTCCAGAAATCTCAGCAAATATTTTTTCAACAAATTCGATGATACTTTCAGGTAATGATCAGTACACTAAGGCGACTTGGTTCCCCAAATTTCGTTCTTCTATGTTGAAGCGTTCATTTCCAGTAACAGTTTGAATTTTTAGGTTTCACTCTGTTTTCTCCTATATTGATAGATGTATTTGGAACTCTAAATCCAACGCGGTTTTTACTAGCTTCTTGAAAGTTGACACAACAAAGTAGTTTCACGTTCTATCTCTACGTTTTGTTTCCTCTTGATGTAGCCCTAAGCAGTGACTGGCGAGAAACACTTTCATGGGAAGGGGTTGCCAAGCTTCCAAAAATTACGAATCTCCAGAAATCTCAGCAAATATTTTTTCACCCAAACTGGATGATACTTTCAGGTAATGATCAGTACACTAAGGTGACTTGGTTCCCCAAATTTCATTCTTCTATGTTGAAGCGTTCATTTCCAGTAACAGTTTGAATTTTTAGGTTTCACTCTGTTTTCTCCTATATTGATAGATGTATTTGGAACTCTAAATACAACACGGTTTGTACTAGCTTTTTGAAACTTGACACAACAAAGTAGTTTCACGTTCTATCTCTACATTTTGTTTCCTCTTGATGTAGCCCTAAGCAGTGACTGGCGAGAAACACTTTCATGGGAAGGGGTTGACAAGCTTCCAAAAATTACGAATCTCCAGAAATCTCAGCAAATATGTTTTCACCCAAACTGGATGATACTTTCAGGTAATGATCAGTACACTAAGGCGACTTGGTTCCCCAAATTTCGTTCTTCTATGTTGAAGCGTTCATTTCCAGTAACAGTTTGAATTTTTAGGTTTCACTCTGTTTTCTCCTATATTGATAGATGTATTTGGAACTCTAAATCCAACACGGTTTGTGCTAGCTTCTTGAAACTTGACACAACAAAGTAGTTTCACGTTCTATCTCGACATTGTGTTTCCTCTTGATGTAGCCCTAAGCAGTGACTGGCGAGAAACACTTTCATGGGAAGGGGTTGCCAAGCTTCCAAAAATTACGAATCTCCAGAAATCTCAGCAAATATTTTTTCACCCAAACTCGATGATACTTTCAGGTAATGATCAGTACACTAAGGCGACTTGGTTCCCCAAATTTCGTTCTTCTATGTTGAAGCGTTCATTTCCAGTAACAGTTTGAATTTTTAGGTTTCACTCTGTTTTCTCCTATATTGATAGATGTATTTGGAACTCTAAATCCAACACGGTTTGTACTAGCTTCTTGAAACTTGACATAACAAAGTAGTTTCACGTTCTATCTCTACGTTTTGTTTCCTCTTGATGTAGCCCTAAGCAGTGACTGGCGAGAAACACTTTCATGGGCAGGGGTTGCCAAGCTTCCAAAAATTACGAATCTCCAGAAATCTCAGCAAATATTTTTTCACCCAAACTCGATGATACTTTCAGGTAATGATCAGTACACTAAGGCGACTTGGTTCCCCAAATTTCGTTCTTCTATGTTGAAGCGTTCATTTCCAGTAACAGTTTGAACTTTTAGGTTTCACTCTGTTTTCTCCTATATTGATAGATGTATTTGGAACTCTAAATCCAACACGGTTTGTGCTAGCTTCTTGAAACTTGACACAACAAAGTAGTTTCACGTTCTATCTCTACATTTTGTTTCCTCTTGATGTAGCCCTAAGCAGTGACTGGCGAGAAACACTTTCATGGGAAGGGGTTGACAAGCTTCCAAAAATTACGAATCTCCAGAAATCTCAGCAAATATTTTTTCACCCAAACTCGATGATACTTTCAGGTAATGATCAGTACACTAAGGCGACTTGGTTCCCCAAATTTCGTTCTTCTATGTTGAAGCGTTCATTTCCAGTAACAGTTTGAATTTTTAGGTTTCACTCTGTTTTCTCCTATATTGATAGATGTATTTGGAACTCTAAATCCAACGCGGTTTTTACTAGCTTCTTGAAACTTGACACAACAAAGTAGTTTCACGTTCTATCTCTACGTTTTGTTTCCTCTTGATGTAGCCCTAAGCAGTGACTGGCGAGAAACACTTTCATGGGAAGGGGTTGCCAAGCTTCCAAAAATTACGAATCTCCAGAAATCTCAGCAAATATTTTTTCACCCAAACTGGATGATACTTTCAGGTAATGATCAGTACACTAAGGCGACTTGGTTCCCCAAATTTCATTCTTCTATGTTGAAGCGTTCATTTCCAGTAACAGTTTGAATTTTTAGGTTTCACTCTGTTTTCTCCTATATTGATAGATGTATTTGGAACTCTAAATCCAACACGGTTTGTGCTAGCTTCTTGAAACTTGACACAACAAAGTAGTTTCACGTTCTATCTCTACATTGTGTTTCCTCTTGATGTAGCCCTAAGCAGTGACTGGCGAGAAACACTTTCATGGGAAGGGGTTGCCATGCTTCCAGAAATTACGAATCTCCAGAAATCTCAGCAAATATTTTTTCACCCAAACTGGATGATACTTTCAGGTAATGATCAGTACACTAAGGCGACTTGGTTCCCCAAATTTCGTTCTTCTATGTTGAAGCGTTCATTTCCAGTAACAGTTTGAATTTTTAGGTTTCACTCTGTTTTCTCCTATATTGATAGATGTATTTGGAACTCTAAATCCAACACGGTTTGTGCTAGCTTCTTGAAACTTGACACAACAAAGTAGTTTCACGTTCTATCTCTACGTTTTGTTTCCTCTTGATGTAGCCCTAAGCAGTGACTGGCGAGAAACACTTTCATGGGCAGGGGTTGCCAAGCTTCCAAAAATTACGAATCTCCAGAAATCTCAGCAAATATTTTTTCACCCAAACTCGATGATACTTTCAGGTAATGATCAGTACACTAAGGCGACTTGGTTCCCCAAATTTCGTTCTTCTATGTTGAAGCGTTCATTTCCAGTAACAGTTTGAACTTTTAGGTTTCACTCTGTTTTCTCCTATATTGATAGATGTATTTGGAACTCTAAATCCAACACGGTTTGTGCTAGCTTCTTGAAACTTGACACAACAAAGTAGTTTCACGTTCTATCTCTACATTTTGTTTCCTCTTGATGTAGCCCTAAGCAGTGACTGGCGAGAAACACTTTCATGGGAAGGGGTTGACAAGCTTCCAAAAATTACGAATCTCCAGAAATCTCAGCAAATATTTTTTCACCCAAACTCGATGATACTTTCAGGTAATGATCAGTACACTAAGGCGACTTGGTTCCCCAAATTTCGTTCTTCTATGTTGAAGCGTTCATTTCCAGTAACAGTTTGAATTTTTAGGTTTCACTCTGTTTTCTCCTATATTGATAGATGTATTTGGAACTCTAAATCCAACGCGGTTTTTACTAGCTTCTTGAAACTTGACACAACAAAGTAGTTTCACGTTCTATCTCTACGTTTTGTTTCCTCTTGATGTAGCCCTAAGCAGTGACTGGCGAGAAACACTTTCATGGGAAGGGGTTGCCAAGCTTCCAAAAATTACGAATCTCCAGAAATCTCAGCAAATATTTTTTCACCCAAACTGGATGATACTTTCAGGTAATGATCAGTACACTAAGGCGACTTGGTTCCCCAAATTTCATTCTTCTATGTTGAAGCGTTCATTTCCAGTAACAGTTTGAATTTTTAGGTTTCACTCTGTTTTCTCCTATATTGATAGATGTATTTGGAACTCTAAATCCAACACGGTTTGTGCTAGCTTCTTGAAACTTGACACAACAAAGTAGTTTCACGTTCTATCTCTACATTGTGTTTCCTCTTGATGAAGCCCTAAGCAGTGACTGGCGAGAAACACTTTCATGGGAAGGGGTTGCCATGCTTCCAGAAATTACGAATCTCCAGAAATCTCAGCAAATATTTTTTCACCCAAACTCGATGATACTTTCAGGTAATGATCAGTACACTAAGGCGACTTGGTTCCCCAAATTTCGTTCTTCTATGTTGAAGCGTTCATTTCCAGTAACAGTTTGAATTTTTAGGTTTCACTCTGTTTTCTCCTATATTGATAGATGTATTTGGAACTCTAAATCCAACACGGTTTGTACTAGCTTCTTGAAACTTGACACAACAAAGTAGTTTCACGTTCTATCTCTACGTTTTGTTTCCTCTTGATGTAGCCCTAAGCAGTGACTGGCGAGAAACACTTACATTGGCAGGGGTTGCCAAGCTTCCAAAAATTACGAATCTCCAGAAATCTCAGCAAATATTTTTTCACCCAAACTCGATGATACTTTCAGGTAATGATCAGTACACTAAGGCGACTTGGTTCCCCAAATTTCGTTCTTCTATGTTGAAGCGTTCATTTCCAGTAACAGTTTGAATTTTTAGGTTTCACTCTGTTTTCTCCTATATTGATAGATGTGTTTGGAACTCTAAATCCAACACGGTTTGTGCTAGCTTCTTGAAACTTGACACAACAAAGTAGTTTCACGTTCTATCTCTACATTTTGTTTCCTCTTGATGTAGCCCTAAGCAGTGACTGGCGAGAAACACTTTCATGGGAAGGGGTTGACAAGCTTCCAAAAATTACGAATCTCCAGAAATCTCAGCAAATATTTTTTCACCCAAACTCGATGATACTTTCAGGTAATGATCAGTACACTAAGGCGACTTGGTTCCCCAAATTTCGTTCTTCTATGTTGAAGCGTTCATTTCCAGTAACAGTTTGAATTTTTAGGTTTCACTCTGTTTTCTCCTATATTGATAGATGTATTTGGAACTCTAAATCCAACGCGGTTTTTACTAGCTTCTTTAAACTTGACACAACAAAGTAGTTTCACGTTCTATCTCTACGTTTTGTTTCCTCTTGATGTAGCCCTAAGCAGTGACTGGCGAGAAACACTTTCATGGGAAGGGGTTGCCAAGCTTCCAAAAATTACGAATCTCCAGAAATCTCAGCAAATATTTTTTCACCCAAACTGGATGATACTTTCAGGTAATGATCAGTACACTAAGGCGACTTGGTTCCCCAAATTTCATTCTTCTATGTTGAAGCGTTCATTTCCAGTAACAGTTTGAATTTTTAGGTTTCACTCTGTTTTCTCCTATATTGATAGATGTATTTGGAACTCTAAATCCAACACGGTTTGTGCTAGCTTCTTGAAACTTGACACAACAAAGTAGTTTCACGTTCTATCTCTACATTGTGTTTCCTCTTGATGAAGCCCTAAGCAGTGACTGGCGAGAAACACTTTCATGGGAAGGGGTTGCCATGCTTCCAGAAATTACGAATCTCCAGAAATCTCAGCAAATATTTTTTCACCCAAACTCGATGATACTTTCAGGTAATGATCAGTACACTAAGGCGACTTGGTTCCCCAAATTTCGTTCTTCTATGTTGAAGCGTTCATTTCCAGTAACAGTTTGAATTTTTAGGTTTCACTCTGTTTTCTCCTATATTGATAGATGTATTTGGAACTCTAAATCCAACACGGTTTGTACTAGCTTCTTGAAACTTGACACAACAAAGTAGTTTCACGTTCTATCTCTACGTTTTGTTTCCTCTTGATGTAGCCCTAAGCAGTGACTGGCGAGAAACACTTTCATTGGCAGGGGTTGCCAAGCTTCCAAAAATTACGAATCTCCAGAAATCTCAGCAAATATTTTTTCACCCAAACTCGATGATACTTTCAGGTAATGATCAGTACACTAAGGCGACTTGGTTCCCCAAATTTCGTTCTTCTATGTTGAAGCGTTCATTTCCAGTAACAGTTTGAATTTTTAGGTTTCACTCTGTTTTCTCCTATATTGATAGATGTGTTTGGAACTCTAAATCCAACACGGTTTGTGCTAGCTTCTTGAAACTTGACACAACAAAGTAGTTTCACGTTCTATCTCTACATTTTGTTTCCTCTTGATGTAGCCCTAAGCAGTGACTGGCGAGAAACACTTTCATGGGAAGGGGTTGACAAGCTTCCAAAAATTACGAATCTCCAGAAATCTCAGCAAATATTTTTTCACCCAAACTCGATGATACTTTCAGGTAATGATCAGTACACTAAGGCGACTTGGTTCCCCAAATTTCGTTCTTCTATGTTGAAGCGTTCATTTCCAGTAACAGTTTGAATTTTTAGGTTTCACTCTGTTTTCTCCTATATTGATAGATGTATTTGGAACTCTAAATCCAACGCGGTTTTTACTAGCTTCTTTAAACTTGACACAACAAAGTAGTTTCACGTTCTATCTCTACGTTTTGTTTCCTCTTGATGTAGCCCTAAGCAGTGACTGGCGAGAAACACTTTCATGGGAAGGGGTTGCCAAGCTTCCAAAAATTACGAATCTCCAGAAATCTCAGCAAATATTTTTTCACCCAAACTGGATGATACTTTCAGGTAATGATCAGTACACTAAGGCGACTTGGTTCCCCAAATTTCATTCTTCTATGTTGAAGCGTTCATTTCCAGTAACAGTTTGAATTTTTAGGTTTCACTCTGTTTTCTCCTATATTGATAGATGTATTTGGAACTCTAAATCCAACACGGTTTGTACTAGCTTTTTGAAACTTGACACAACAAAGTAGTTTCACGTTCTATCTCTACATTTTGTTTCCTCTTGATGTAGCCCTAAGCAGTGACTGGCGAGAAACACTTTCATGGGAAGGGGTTGACAAGCTTCCAAAAATTACGAATCTCCAGAAATCTCAGCAAATATTTTTTCACCCAAACTCGATGATACTTTCAGGTAATGATCAGTACACTAAGGCGACTTGGTTCCCCAAATTTCATTCTTCTATGTTGAAGCATTCATTTCCAGTAACAGTTTGAATTTTTAGGTTTCACTCTGTTTTCTCCTATATTGATAGATGTATTTGGAACTCTAAATCCAACAAGGTTTGTGCTAGCTTCTTGAAACTTGACACAACAAAGTAGTTTCACGTTCTATCTCTACATTTTGTTTCCTCTTGATGTAGCCCTAAGCAGTGACTGGCGAGAAACACTTTCATGGGAAGGGGTTGCCAAGCTTCCAAAAATTACGAATCTCCAGAAATCTCAGCAAATATGTTTTCACCCAAACTGGATGATACTTTCAGGTAATGATCAGTACACTAAGGCGACTTGGTTCCCCAAATTTCGTTCTTCTATGTTGAAGCGTTCATTTCCAGTAACAGTTTGAATTTTTAGGTTTCACTCTGTTTTCTCCTATATTGATAGATGTATTTGGAACTCTAAATCCAACACGGTTTGTGCTAGCTTCTTGAAACTTGACACAACAAAGTAGTTTCACGTTCTATCTCTACGTTTTGTTTCCTCTTGATGTAGCCCTAAGCAGTGACTGGCGAGACACACTTTCATGGGAAGGGGTTGCCAAGCTTCCAAAAATTACGAATCCCCAGAAATCTCAGCAACTATTTTTTCACCCAAACTGGATGATACTTTCAGGTAATGATCAGTACACTAAGGCGACTTGGTTCCCCAAATTTCGTTCTTCTATGTTGAGGCGTTCATTTCCAGTAACAGTTTGAATTTTTAGGTTTCACTCTGTTTTCTCCTATATTGATAGATGTATTTGGAACTCTAAATCCAACATGGTTTGTGCTAGCTTCTTGAAACTTGACACAACAAAGTAGTTTCACGTTCTATCTCTACGTTTTGTTTCCTCTTGATGTAGCCCTAAGCAGTGACTGGCGAGAAACACTTTCATGGGAAGGGGTTGCCAAGCTTCCAAAAATTACGAATCTCCAGAAATCTCAGCAAATATTTTTTCACCCAAACTGGATGATACTTTCAGGTAATGATCAGTACACTAAGGCGACTTGGTTCCCCAAATTTCGTTCTTCTATGTTGAAGCGTTCATTTCCAGTAACAGTTTGAATTTTTAGGTTTCACTCTGTTTTCTCCTATATTGATAGATGTATTTGGAACTCTAAATCCAACACGGTTTGTACTAGCTTTTTGAAACTTGACACAACAAAGTAGTTTCACGTTCTATCTCTACGTTTTGTTTCCTCTTGATGTAGCCCTAAGCAGTGACTGGCGAGAAACACTTTCATGGGCAGGGGTTGCCAAGCTTCCAAAAATTACGAATCTCCAGAAATCTCAGCAAATATTTTTTCACCCAAACTCGATGATACTTTCAGGTAATGATCAGTACACTAAGGCGACTTGGTTCCCCAAATTTCGTTCTTCTATGTTGAAGCGTTCATTTCCAGTAACAGTTTGAACTTTTAGGTTTCACTCTGTTTTCTCCTATATTGATAGATGTATTTGGAACTCTAAATCCAACACGGTTTGTGCTAGCTTCTTGAAACTTGACACAACAAAGTAGTTTCACGTTCTATCTCTACATTTTGTTTCCTCTTGATGTAGCCCTAAGCAGTGACTGGCGAGAAACACTTTCATGGGAAGGGGTTGACAAGCTTCCAAAAATTACGAATCTCCAGAAATCTCAGCAAATATTTTTTCAACAAATTCGATGATACTTTCAGGTAATGATCAGTACACTAAGGCGACTTGGTTCCCCAAATTTCGTTCTTCTATGTTGAAGCGTTCATTTCCAGTAACAGTTTGAATTTTTAGGTTTCACTCTGTTTTCTCCTATATTGATAGATGTATTTGGAACTCTAAATCCAACGCGGTTTTTACTAGCTTCTTGAAAGTTGACACAACAAAGTAGTTTCACGTTCTATCTCTACGTTTTGTTTCCTCTTGATGTAGCCCTAAGCAGTGACTGGCGAGAAACACTTTCATGGGAAGGGGTTGCCAAGCTTCCAAAAATTACGAATCTCCAGAAATCTCAGCAAATATTTTTTCACCCAAACTGGATGATACTTTCAGGTAATGATCAGTACACTAAGGCGACTTGGTTCCCCAAATTTCATTCTTCTATGTTGAAGCGTTCATTTCCAGTAACAGTTTGAATTTTTAGGTTTCACTCTGTTTTCTCCTATATTGATAGATGTATTTGGAACTCTAAATCCAACACGGTTTGTGCTAGCTTCTTGAAACTTGACACAACAAAGTAGTTTCACGTTCTATCTCTACATTGTGTTTCCTCTTGATGTAGCCCTAAGCAGTGACTGGCGAGAAACACTTTCATGGGAAGGGGTTGCCAAGCTTCCAAAAATTACGAATCTCCAGAAATCTCAGCAAATATTTTTTCACCCAAACTGGATGATACTTTCAGGTAATGATCAGTACACTAAGGCGACTTGGTTCCCCAAATTTCGTTCTTCTATGTTGAAGCGTTCATTTCCAGTAACAGTTTGAATTTTTAGGTTTCACTCTGTTTTCTCCTATATTGATAGATGTATTTGGAACTCTAAATCCAACACGGTTTGTACTAGCTTCTTGAAACTTGACACAACAAAGTAGTTTCACGTTCTATCTCTACGTTTTGTTTCCTCTTGATGTAGCCCTAAGCAGTGACTGGCGAGAAACACTTTCATGGGCAGGGGTTGCCAAGCTTCCAAAAATTACGAATCTCCAGAAATCTCAGCAAATATTTTTTCACCCAAACTCGATGATACTTTCAGGTAATGATCAGTACACTAAGGCGACTTGGTTCCCCAAATTTCGTTCTTCTATGTTGAAGCGTTCATTTCCAGTAACAGTTTGAACTTTTAGGTTTCACTCTGTTTTCTCCTATATTGATAGATGTATTTGGAACTCTAAATCCAACACGGTTTGTGCTAGCTTCTTGAAACTTGACACAACAAAGTAGTTTCACGTTCTATCTCTACATTTTGTTTCCTCTTGATGTAGCCCTAAGCAGTGACTGGCGAGAAACACTTTCATGGGAAGGGGTTGACAAGCTTCCAAAAATTACGAATCTCCAGAAATCTCAGCAAATATTTTTTCACCCAAACTCGATGATACTTTCAGGTAATGATCAGTACACTAAGGCGACTTGGTTCCCCAAATTTCGTTCTTCTATGTTGAAGCGTTCATTTCCAGTAACAGTTTGAATTTTTAGGTTTCACTCTGTTTTCTCCTATATTGATAGATGTATTTGGAACACTAAATCCAACACGGTTTGTGCTAGCTTCTTGAAACTTGACACAACAAAGTAGTTTCACGTTCTATCTCTACGTTTTGTTTCCTCTTGATGTAGCCCTAAGCAGTGACTGGCGAGACACACTTTCATGGGAAGGGGTTGCCAAGCTTCCAAAAATTACGAATCCCCAGAAATCTCAGCAACTATTTTTTCACCCAAACTGGATGATACTTTCAGGTAATGATCAGTACACTAAGGCGACTTGGTTCCCCAAATTTCGTTCTTCTATGTTGAAGCGTTCATTTCCAGTAACAGTTTGAATTTTTAGGTTTCACTCTGTTTTCTCCTATATTGATAGATGTATTTGGAACTCTAAATCCAACATGGTTTGTGCTAGCTTCTTGAAACTTGACACAACAAAGTAGTTTCACGTTCTATCTCTACGTTTTGTTTCCTCTTGATGTAGCCCTAAGCAGTGACTGGCGAGAAACACTTTCATGGGAAGGGGATGCCAAGCTTCCAAAAATTACGAATCTCCAGAAATCTCAGCAAATATTTTTTCACCCAAACTGGATGATACTTTCAGGTAATGATCAGTACACTAAGGCGACTTGGTTCCCCAAATTTCGTTCTTCTATGTTGAAGCGTTCATTTCCAGTAACAGTTTGAATTTTTAGGTTTCACTCTGTTTTCTCCTATATTGATAGATGTATTTGGAACTCTAAATCCAACACGGTTTGTACTAGCTTCTTGAAACTTGACACAACAAAGTAGTTTCACGTTCTATCTCTACGTTTTGTTTCCTCTTGATGTAGCCCTAAGCAGTGACTGGCGAGAAACACTTTCATGGGCAGGGGTTGCCAAGCTTCCAAAAATTACGAATCTCCAGAAATCTCAGCAAATATTTTTTCACCCAAACTCGATGATACATTCAGGTAATGATCAGTACACTAAGGCGACTTGGTTCCCCAAATTTCGTTCTTCTATGTTGAAGCGTTCATTTCCAGTAACAGTTTGAACTTTTAGGTTTCACTCTGTTTTCTCCTATATTGATAGATGTATTTGGAACTCTAAATCCAACACGGTTTGTGCTAGCTTCTTGAAACTTGACACAACAAAGTAGTTTCACGTTCTATCTCTACATTTTGTTTCCTCTTGATGTAGCCCTAAGCAGTGACTGGCGAGAAACACTTTCATGGGAAGGGGTTGACAAGCTTCCAAAAATTACGAATCTCCAGAAATCTCAGCAAATATTTTTTCAACAAATTCGATGATACTTTCAGGTAATGATCAGTACACTAAGGCGACTTGGTTCCCCAAATTTTGTTCTTCTATGTTGAAGCATTCATTTCCAGTAACAGTTTGAATTTTTAGGTTTCACTCTGTTTTCTCCTATATTGATAGATGTATTTGGAACTCTAAATCCAACGCGGTTTTTACTAGCTTCTTGAAAGTTGACACAACAAAGTAGTTTCACGTTCTATCTCTACGTTTTGTTTCCTCTTGATGTAGCCCTAAGCAGTGACTGGCGAGAAACACTTTCATGGGAAGGGGTTGCCAAGCTTCCAAAAATTACGAATCTCCAGAAATCTCAGCAAATATTTTTTCACCCAAACTGGATGATACTTTCAGGTAATGATCAGTACACTAAGGCGACTTGGTTCCCCAAATTTCATTCTTCTATGTTGAAGCGTTCATTTCCAGTAACAGTTTGAATTTTTAGGTTTCACTCTGTTTTCTCCTATATTGATACATGTATTTGGAACTCTAAATCCAACACGGTTTGTGCTAGCTTCTTGAAACTTGACACAACAAAGTAGTTTCACGTTCTATCTCTACATTGTGTTTCCTCTTGATGTAGCCCTAAGCAGTGACTGGCGAGAAACACTTTCATGGGAAGGGGTTGCCAAGCTTCCAAAAATTACGAATCTCCAGAAATCTCAGCAAATATTTTTTCACCCAAACTGGATGATACTTTCAGGTAATGATCAGTACACTAAGGCGACTTGGTTCCCCAAATTTCGTTCTTCTATGTTGAAGCGTTCATTTCCAGTAACAGTTTGAATTTTTAGGTTTCACTCTGTTTTCTCCTATATTGATAGATGTATTTGGAACTCTAAATCCAACACGGTTTGTACTAGCTTCTTGAAACTTGACACAACAAAGTAGTTTCACGTTCTATCTCTACGTTTTGTTTCCTCTTGATGTAGCCCTAAGCAGTGACTGGCGAGAAACACTTTCATGGGCAGGGGTTGCCAAGCTTCCAAAAATTACGAATCTCCAGAAATCTCAGCAAATATTTTTTCACCCAAACTCGATGATACTTTCAGGTAATGATCAGTACACTAAGGCGACTTGGTTCCCCAAATTTCGTTCTTCTATGTTGAAGCGTTCATTTCCAGTAACAGTTTGAACTTTTAGGTTTTACTCTGTTTTCTCCTATATTGATAGATGTATTTGGAACTCTAAATCCAACACGGTTTGTGCTAGCTTCTTGAAACTTGACACAACAAAGTAGTTTCACGTTCTATCTCTACATTTTGTTTCCTCTTGATGTAGCCCTAAGCAGTGACTGGCGAGAAACACTTTCATGGGAAGGGGTTGACAAGCTTCCAAAAATTACGAATCTCCAGAAATCTCAGCAAATATTTTTTCACCCAAACTCGATGATACTTTCAGGTAATGATCAGTACACTAAGGCGACTTGGTTCCCCAAATTTCGTTCTTCTATGTTGAAGCGTTCATTTCCAGTAACAGTTTGAATTTTTAGGTTTCACTCTGTTTTCTCCTATATTGATAGATGTATTTGGAACTCTAAATCCAACGCGGTTTTTACTAGCTTCTTGAAACTTGACACAACAAAGTAGTTTCACGTTCTATCTCTACGTTTTGTTTCCTCTTGATGTAGCCCTAAGCAGTGACTGGCGAGAAACACTTTCATGGGAAGGGGTTGCCAAGCTTCCAAAAATTACGAATCTCCAGAAATCTCAGCAAATATTTTTTCACCCAAACTGGATGATACTTTCAGGTAATAATCAGTACACTAAGGCGACTTGGTTCCCCAAATTTCATTCTTCTATGTTGAAGCGTTCATTTCCAGTAACAGTTTGAATTTTTAGGTTTCACTCTGTTTTCTCCTATATTGATAGATGTATTTGGAACTCTAAATCCAACACGGTTTGTGCTAGCTTCTTGAAACTTGACACAACAAAGTAGTTTCACGTTCTATCTCTACATTGTGTTTCCTCTTGATGTAGCCCTAAGCAGTGACTGGCGAGAAACACTTTCATGGGAAGGGGTTGCCATGCTTCCAGAAATTACGAATCTCCAGAAATCTCAGCAAATATTTTTTCACCCAAACTCGATGATACTTTCAGGTAATGATCAGTACACTAAGGCGACTTGGTTCCCCAAATTTCGTTCTTCTATGTTGAAGCGTTCATTTCCAGTAACAGTTTGAATTTTTAGGTTTCACTCTGTTTTCTCCTATATTGATAGATGTATTTGGAACTCTAAATCCAACACGGTTTGTACTAGCTTCTTGAAACTTGACACAACAAAGTAGTTTCACGTTCTATCTCTACGTTTTGTTTCCTCTTGATGTAGCCCTAAGCAGTGACTGGCGAGAAACACTTTCATGGGCAGGGGTTGCCAAGCTTCCAAAAATTACGAATCTCCAGAAATCTCAGCAAATATTTTTTCACCCAAACTCGATGATACTTTCAGGTAATGATCAGTACACTAAGGCGACTTGGTTCCCCAAATTTCGTTCTTCTATGTTGAAGCGTTCATTTCCAGTAACAGTTTGAATTTTTAGGTTTCACTCTGTTTTCTCCTATATTGATAGATGTGTTTGGAACTCTAAATCCAACACGGTTTGTGCTAGCTTCTTGAAACTTGACACAACAAAGTAGTTTCACGTTCTATCTCTACATTTTGTTTCCTCTTGATGTAGCCCTAAGCAGTGACTGGCGAGAAACACTTTCATGGGAAGGGGTTGACAAGCTTCCAAAAATTACGAATCTCCAGAAATCTCAGCAAATATTTTTTCACCCAAACTCGATGATACTTTCAGGTAATGATCAGTACACTAAGGCGACTTGGTTCCCCAAATTTTGTTCTTCTATGTTGAAGCGTTCATTTCCAGTAACAGTTTGAATTTTTAGGTTTCACTCTGTTTTCTCCTATATTGATAGATGTATTTGGAACTCTAAATCCAACGCGGTTTTTACTAGCTTCTTTAAACTTGACACAACAACGTAGTTTCACGTTCTATCTCTACGTTTTGTTTCCTCTTGATGTAGCCCTAAGCAGTGACTGGCGAGAAACACTTTCATGGGAAGGGGTTGCCAAGCTTCCAAAAATTACGAATCTCCAGAAATCTCAGCAAATATTTTTTCACCCAAACTGGATGATACTTTCAGGTAATGATCAGTACACTAAGGCGACTTGGTTCCCCAAATTTCATTCTTCTATGTTGAAGCGTTCATTTCCAGTAACAGTTTGAATTTTTAGGTTTCACTCTGTTTTCTCCTATATTGATAGATGTATTTGGAACTCTAAATCCAACACGGTTTGTGCTAGCTTCTTGAAACTTGACACAACAAAGTAGTTTCACGTTCTATCTCTACATTTTGTTTCCTCTTGATGTAGCCCTAAGCAGTGACTGGCGAGAAACACTTTCATGGGAAGGGGTTGCCAAGCTTCCAAAAATTACGAATCTCCAGAAATCTCAGCAAATATTTTTTCACCCAAACTGGATGATACTTTCAGGTAATGATCAGTACACTAAGGCGACTTGGTTCCCCAAATTTCGTTCTTCTATGTTTTCGCGTTCATTTCCAGTAACAGTTTGAATTTTTAGGTTTCACTCTGTTTTCTCCTATATTGATAGATGTATTTGGAACTCTAAATCCAACACGGTTTGTGCTAGCTTCTTGAAACTTGACACAACAAAGTAGTTTCACGTTCTATCTCTACGTTTTGTTTCCTCTTGATGTAACCCTAAGCAGTGACTGGCGAGAAACCCTTTCATGGGACGGGGTTGCCAAGCTTCCAAAAATTACGAATCTCCAGAAATCTCAGCAAATATTTTTTCACCCAAACTGGATGATACTTTCAGGTAATGATCAGTACACCAAGTCGACTTGGTTCCCCAAATTTCGTTCTTCTATGTTGAAGCGTTCATTTCCAGTAACAGTTTGAATTTTTAGGTTTCACTCTGTTTTCTCCTATATTGATAGATATATTTGGAACTCTAAATCCAACACGGTTTGTGCTAGCTTCTTGAAACTTGACACAACAAAGTAGTTTCACGTTCTATCTCTACATTTTGTCCTCTTGATGTAGCCCTAAGCAGTGACTGGCGAGAAACACTTTCATGGGAAGGGGTTGCCAAGCTTCCAAAAATTACGAATCTCCAGAAATCTCAGCAAATATTTTTTCACCCAAACTGGATGATACTTTCAGGTAATGATCAGTACACTAAGGCGACTTGGTTCCCCAAATTTCGTTTTTCTATGTTGAAGCGTTCATTTCCAGTAACAGTTTGAATTTTTAGGTTTCACTCTGTTTTCTCCTATATTGATAGATGTATTTGGAACTCTAAATCCAACACGGTTTGTGCAAGCTTCTTGAAACTTGACACAACAAAGTAGTTTCACGTTCTATCTCTACATTTTGTTTCCTCTTGATGTAGCCCTAAGCAGTGACTGGCGAGAAACACTTTCATGGGAAGGGGTTGACAAGCTTCCAAAAATTACGAATCTCCAGAAATCTCAGCAAATATTTTTTCACCCAAACTGGATGATACTTTCAGGTAACGATCAGTACACTAAGGCGACTTGGTTCCCCAAATTTCATTCTTCTATGTTGAAGCGTTCATTTCCAGTAACAGTTTGAATTTTTAGGATTCACTCTGTTTTCTCCTATATTGATAGATGTATTTGGAACTCTAAATCCAACACGGTTTGTGCTAGCTTCTTCAAACTTGAAACTACAAAGTAGTTTCAAGTTCTATCTCTACGTTTTGTTTCCTCTTCATGTAGCCCTAAGCAGTGACTGGCGAGAAACACTTTCATTGGAAGGGGTTGCCAAGCTTCCAAAAATTACGAATCTCCAGAAATCTCAGCAAATATTTTTTCACCCAAACTGGATGACACTTTCAGGTAATGATCAGTACACTAAGGCGACTTGGTTCCCCAAATTTCATTCTTCTATGTTGAAGCGTTCATTTCCAGTAACAGTTTGAATTTTTAGGTTTCACTCTGTTTTCTCCTATATGGCAGATGTATTTGGAACTCTAAATCCAACACGGTTTGTGCTAGCTTCTTGAAACTTGACAAAACAAAGTAGTTTCACGTTCTATCTCTACATTTTGTTTCCTCTTGATGTAGCCCTAAGCAGTGACTGGCGAGAAACACTTTCATGGGAAGGGGTTGCCAAGCTTCCAAAAGTTACGAATCTCCAGAAATCTCAGCAAATATTTTTTCACCGAAACTGGATGATACTTTCAGGTAATGATCAGTACACTAAGGCAACTTGGTTCCCCAAATTTCGTTCTTCTATGTTGAAGCGTTCATTTCCAGTAACAGTTTGAATTTTTAGGTTTCACTCTGTTTTCTCCTATATTGATAGATGTATTTGGAACTCTAAATCCAACACGGTTTGTGCTAGCTTCTTGAAACTTGACACAACAAAGTAGTTTCACGTTCTATCTCTACGTTTTGTTTCCTCTTGATGTAGCCCTAAGCAGTGACTGGCGAGAAACACTTTCATGGGAAGGGGTTGCCAAGCTTCCAAAAATTACGAATCTCCAGAAATCTCAGCAAATATTTTTTCACCCAAACTGGATGATACATTCAGGTAATGATCAGTACACTAAGGCGACTTGGTTCCCCAAATTTCATTCTTCTATGTTGAAGCGTTCATTTCCAGTAACAGTTTGAATTTTTAGGTTTCACTCTGTTTTCTCCTATATTGATAGATGTATTTGGAACTCTAAATCCAACACGGTTTGTACTAGCTTCTTGAAACTTGACACAACAATGTAGTTTCACGTTCTATCTCTACGTTTTGTTTCCTCTTGATGTAGCCCTAAGCAGTGACTGGCGAGAAACACTTTCATGGGCAGGGGTTGCCAAGCTTCCAAAAATTACGAATCTCCAGAAATCTCAGCAAATATTTTTTCACCCAAACTCGATGATACTTTCAGGTAATGATCAGTACACTAAGGCGACTTGGTTCCCCAAATTTCGTTCTTCTATGTTGAAGCGTTCATTTCCAGTAACAGTTTGAATTTTTAGGTTTCACTCTGTTTTCTCCTATATTGATAGATGTATTTGGAACTCTAAATCCAACACGGTTTGTGCTAGCTTCTTGAAACTTGACACAACAAAGTAGTTTCACGTTCTATCTCTACATTTTGTTTCCTCTTGATGTAGCCCTAAGCAGTGACTGGCGAGAAACACTTTCATGGGAAGGGGTTGCCAAGCTTCCAAAAGTTACGAATCTCCAGAAATCTCAGCAAATATTTTTTCACCCAAACTCGATGATACTTTCAGGTAATGATCAGTACACTAAGGCGACTTGGTTCCCCAAATTTCGTTCTTCTATGTTGAAGCGTTCATTTCCAGTAACAGTTTGAATTTTTAGGTTTCACTCTGTTTTCTCCTATATTGATAGATGTATTTGGAACTCTAAATCCAACGCGGTTTTCACTAGCTTCTTGAAACTTGACACAACAAAGTAGTTTCACGTTCTATCTCTACGTTTTGTTTCCTCTTGATGTAGCCCTAAGCAGTGACTGGCGAGAAACACTTTCATGGGAAGGGGTTGCCAAGCTTCCAAAAATTACGAATCTCCAGAAATCTCAGCAAATATTTTTTCACCCAAACTGGATGATACTTTCAGGTAATGATCAGTACACTAAGGCGACTTGGTTCCCCAAATTTCGTTCTTCTATGTTGAAGCGTTCATTTCCAGTAACAGTTTGAATTTTTAGGTTTCACTCTGTTTTCTCCTATATTGATAGATGTATTTGGAACTCTAAATCCAACGCGGTTTTTACTAGCTTCTTGAAACTTGACACAACAAAGTAGTTTCACGTTCTATCTCTACGTTTTGTTTCCTCTTGATGTAGCCCTAAGCAGTGACTGGCGAGAAACACTTTCATGGGAAGGGGTTGCCAAGCTTCCAAAAATTACGAATCTCCAGAAATCTCAGCAAATATTTTTTCACCCAAACTGGATGATACTTTCAGGTAATGATCAGTACACTAAGGCGACTTGGTTCCCCAAATTTCATTCTTCTATGTTGAAGCGTTCATTTCCAGTAACAGTTTGAATTTTTAGGTTTCACTCTGTTTTCTCCTATATTGATAGATGTATTTGGAACTCTAAATCCAACACGGTTTGTGCTAGCTTCTTGAAACTTGACACAACAAAGTAGTTTCACGTTCTATCTCTACATTGTGTTTCCTCTTGATGTAGCCCTAAGCAGTGACTGGCGAGAAACACTTTCATGGGAAGGGGTTGCCAAGCTTCCAAAAATTACGAATCTCCAGAAATCTCAGCAAATATTTTTTCACCCAAACTCGATGATACTTTCAGGTAATGATCAGTACACTAAGGCGACTTGGTTCCCCAAATTTCGTTCTTCTATGTTGAAGCGTTCATTTCCAGTAACAGTTTGAATTTTTAGGTTTCACTCTGTTTTCTCCTATATTGATAGATGTATTTGGAACTCTAAATCCAACACGGTTTGTACTAGCTTCTTGAAACTTGACACAACAAAGTAGTTTCACGTTCTATCTCTACGTTTTGTTTCCTCTTGATGTAGCCCTAAGCAGTGACTGGCGAGAAACACTTTCATGGGCAGGGGTTGCCAAGCTTCCAAAAATTACGAATCTCCAGAAATCTCAGCAAATATTTTTTCACCCAAACTCGATGATACTTTCAGGTAATGATCAGTACACTAAGGCGACTTGGTTCCCCAAATTTCGTTCTTCTATGTTGAAGCGTTCATTTCCAGTAACAGTTTGAACTTTTAGGTTTCACTCTGTTTTCTCCTATATTGATAGATGTATTTGGAACTCTAAATCCAACACGGTTTGTGCTAGCTTCTTGAAACTTGACACAACAAAGTAGTTTCACGTTCTATCTCTACATTTTGTTTCCTCTTGATGTAGCCCTAAGCAGTGACTGGCGAGAAACACTTTCATGGGAAGGGGTTGACAAGCTTCCAAAAATTACGAATCTCCAGAAATCTCAGCAAATATTTTTTCACCCAAACTCGATGATACTTTCAGGTAATGATCAGTACACTAAGGCGATTTGGTTCCCCAAATTTCGTTCTTCTATGTTGAAGCGTTCATTTCCAGTAACAGTTTGAATTTTTAGGTTTCACTCTGTTTTCTCCTATATTGAGAGATGTATTTGGAACTCTAAATCCAACGCAGTTTTTACTAACTTCTTGAAACTTGACACAACAAAGTAGTTTCACGTTCTATCTCTACGTTTTGTTTCCTCTTGATGTAGCCCTAAGCAGTGACTGGCGAGAAACACTTTCATGGGAAGGGGTTGCCAAGCTTCCAAAAATTACGAATCTCCAGAAATCTCAGCAAATATTTTTTCACCCAAACTGGATGATACATTCAGGTAATGATCAGTACACTAAGGCGACTTGGTTCCCCAAATTTCATTCTTCTATGTTGAAGCGTTCATTTCCAGTAACAGTTTGAATTTTTAGGTTTCACTCTGTTTTCTCCTATATTGATAGATGTATTTGGAACTCTAAATCCAACACGGTTTGTACTAGCTTCTTGAAACTTGACACAACAATGTAGTTTCACGTTCTATCTCTACGTTTTGTTTCCTCTTGATGTAGCCCTAAGCAGTGACTGGCGAGAAACACTTTCATGGGCAGGGGTTGCCAAGCTTCCAAAAATTACGAATCTCCAGAAATCTCAGCAAATATTTTTTCACCCAAACTCGATGATACTTTCAGGTAATGATCAGTACACTAAGGCGACTTGGTTCCCCAAATTTCGTTCTTCTATGTTGAAGCGTTCATTTCCAGTAACAGTTTGAATTTTTAGGTTTCACTCTGTTTTCTCCTATATTGATAGATGTATTTGGAACTCTAAATCCAACACGGTTTGTGCTAGCTTCTTGAAACTTGACACAACAAAGTAGTTTCACGTTCTATCTCTACATTTTGTTTCCTCTTGATGTAGCCCTAAGCAGTGACTGGCGAGAAACACTTTCATGGGAAGGGGTTGCCAAGCTTCCAAAAATTACGAATCTCCAGAAATCTCAGCAAATATTTTTTTAACCCAAACTCGATGATACTTTCAGGTAATGATCAGTACACTAAGGCGACTTGGTTCCCCAAATTTCGTTCTTCTATGTTGAAGCGTTCATTTCCAGTAACAGTTTGAATTTTTAGGTTTCACTCTGTTTTCTCCTATATTGATAGATGTATTTGGAACTCTAAATCCAACGCGGTTTTCACTAGCTTCTTGAAACTTGACACAACAAAGTAGTTTCACGTTCTATCTCTACGTTTTGTTTCCTCTTGATGTAGCCCTAAGCAGTGACTGGCGAGAAACACTTTCATGGGCAGGGGTTGCCAAGCTTCCAAAAATTACGAATCTCCAGAAATCTCAGCAAATATTTTTTCACCCAAACTCGATGATACTTTCAGGTAATGATCAGTACACTAAGGCGACTTGGTTCCCCAAATTTCGATCTTCAATGTTGAAGCGTTCATTTCCAGTAACAGTTTGAACTTTTAGGTTTCACTCTGTTTTCTCCTATATTGATAGATGTATTTGGAACTCTAAATCCAACACGGTTTGTGCTAGCTTCTTGAAACTTGACACAACAAAGTAGTTTCACGTTCTATCTCTACATTTTGTTTCCTCTTGATGTAGCCCTAAGCAGTGACTGGCGAGAAACACTTTCATGGGAAGGGGTTGACAAGCTTCCAAAAATTACGAATCTCCAGAAATCTCAGCAAATATTTTTTCACCCAACTCGATGATACTTTCAGGTAATGATCAGTACACTAAGGCGACTTGGTTCCCCAAATTTCGTTCTTCTATGTTGAAGCGTTCATTTCCAGTAACAGTTTGAATTTTTAGGTTTCACTCTGTTTTCTCCTATATTGATAGATGTATTTGGAACTCTAAATCCAACGCGGTTTTTACTAGCTTCTTGAAACTTGACACAACAAAGTAGTTTCACGTTCTATCTCTACGTTTTGTTTCCTCTTGATGTAGCCCTAAGCAGTGACTGGCGAGAAACACTTTCATGGGCAGGGGTTGCCAAGCTTCCAAAAATTACGAATCTCCAGAAATCTCAGCAAATATTTTTTCACCCAAACTCGATGATACTTTCAGGTAATGATCAGTACACTAAGGCGACTTGGTTCCCCAAATTTCGTTCTTCTATGTTGAAGCGTTCATTTCCAGTAACAGTTTGAATTTTTAGGTTTCACTCTGTTTTCTCCTATATTGATAGATGTATTTGGAACTCTAAATCCAACACGGTTTGTGCTAGCTTCTTGAAACTTGACACAACAAAGTAGTTTCACGTTCTATCTCTACATTTTGTTTCCTCTTGATGTAGCCCTAAGCAGTGACTGGCGAGAAACACTTTCATGGGAAGGGGTTGACAAGCTTCCAAAAATTACGAATCTCCAGAAATCTCAGCAAATATTTTTTCACCCAAACTCGATGATACTTTCAGGTAATGATCAGTACACTAAGGCGACTTGGTTCCCCAAATTTTGTTCTTCTATGTTGAAGCGTTCATTTCCAGTAACAGTTTGAATTTTTAGGTTTCACTCTGTTTTCTCCTATATTGATAGATGTATTTGGAACTCTAAATCCAACGCGGTTTTTACTAGCTTCTTGAAACTTGACACAACAAAGTAGTTTCACGTTCTATCTCTACGTTTTGTTTCCTCTTGATGTAGCCCTAAGCAGTGACTGGCGAGAAACACTTTCATGGGAAGGGGTTGCCAAGCTTCCAAAAATTACGAATCTCCAGAAATCTCAGCAAATATTTTTTCACCCAAACTGGATGATACTTTCAGGTAATGATCAGTACACTAAGGCGACTTGGTTCCCCAAATTTCATTCTTCTATGTTGAAGCGTTCATTTCCAGTAACAGTTTGAATTTTTAGGTTTCACTCTGTTTTCTCCTATATTGATAGATGTATTTGGAACTCTAAATCCAACACGGTTTGTGCTAGCTTCTTGAAACTTGACACAACAAAGTAGTTTCACGTTCTATCTCTACATTGTGTTTCCTCTTGATGTAGCCCTAAGCAGTGACTGGCGAGAAACACTTTCATGGGCAGGGGTTGCCAAGCTTCCAAAAATTACGAATCTCCAGAAATCTCAGCAAATATTTTTTCACCCAAACTGGATGATACTTTCAGGTAATGATCAGTACACTAAGGCGACTTGGTTCCCCAAATTTCATTCTTCTATGTTGAAGCGTTCATTTCCAGTAACAGTTTGAATTTTTAGGTTTCACTCTGTTTTCTCCTATATTGATAGATGTATTTGGAACTCTAAATCCAACACGGTTTGTGCTAGCTTCTTGAAACTTGACACAACAAAGTAGTTTCACGTTCTATCTCTACATTGTGTTTCCTCTTGATGTAGCCCTAAGCAGTGACTGGCGAGAAACACTTTCATGGGAAGGGGTTGCCAAGCTTCCAAAAATTACGAATCTCCAGAAATCTCAGCAAATATTTTTTCACCCAAACTCGATGATACTTTCAGGTAATGATCAGTACACTAAGGCGACTTGGTTCCCCAAATTTCATTCTTCTATGTTGAAGCGTTCATTTCCAGTAACAGTTTGAATTTTTAGGTTTCACTCTGTTTTCTCCTATATTGATAGATGTATTTGGAACTCTAAATCCAACACGGTTTGTGCTAGCTTCTTGAAACTTGACACAACAAAGTAGTTTCATGTTCTATCTCTACATTGTGTTTCCTCTTGATGTAGCCCTAAGCAGTGACTGGCGAGAAACACTTTCATGGGCAGGGGTTGCCAAGCTTCCAAAAATTACGAATCTCCAGAAATCTCAGCAAATATTTTTTCACCCAAACTGGATGATACTTTCAGGTAATGATCAGTACACTAAGGCGACTTGGTTCCCCAAATTTCGTTCTTCTATGTTGAAGCGTTCATTTCCAGTAACAGTTTGAATTTTTAGGTTTCACTCTGTTTTCTCCTATATTGATAGATGTATTTGGAACTCTAAATCCAACACGGTTTGTGCTAGCTTCTTGAAACTTGACACAACAAAGTAGTTTCACGTTCTATCTCTACATTTTGTTTCCTCTTGATGTAGCCCTAAGCAGTGACTGGCGAGAAACACTTTCATGGGAAGGGGTTGACAAGCTTCCAAAAATTACGAATCTCCAGAAATCTCAGCAAATATTTTTTCACCCAAACTCGATGATACTTTCAGGTAATGATCAGTACACTAAGGCGACTTGGTTCCCCAAATTTCGTTCTTCTATGTTGAAGCGTTCATTTCCAGTAACAGTTTGAATTTTTAGGTTTCACTCTGTTTTATCCTATATTGATAGATGTATTTGGAACTCTAAATCCAACGCGGTTTTTACTAGCTTCTTGAAACTTGACACAACAAAGTAGTTTCACGTTCTATCTCTACGTTTTGTTTCCTCTTGATGTAGCCCTAAGCAGTGACTGGCGAGAAACACTTTCATGGGAAGGGGTTGCCAAGCTTCCAAAAATTACGAATCTCCAGAAATCTCAGCAAATATTTTTTCACCCAAACTGGATGATACTTTCAGGTAATGATCAGTACACTAAGGCGACTTGGTTCCCCAAATTTCATTCTTCTATGTTGAAGCGTTCATTTCCAGTAACAGTTTGAATTTTTAGGTTTCACTCTGTTTTCTCCTATATTGATAGATGTATTTGGAACTCTAAATCCAACACGGTTTGTGCTAGCTTCTTGAAACTTGACACAACAAAGTAGTTTCACGTTCTATCTCTACATTTTGTTTCCTCTTGATGTAGCCCTAAGCAGTGACTGGCGAGAAACACTTTCATGGGAAGGGGTTGCCATGCTTCCAGAAATTACGAATCTCCAGAAATCTCAGCAAATATTTTTTCACCCAAACTCGATGATACTTTCAGGTAATGATCAGTACACTAAGGCGACTTGGTTCCCCAAATTTCGTTCTTCTATGTTTTCGCGTTCATTTCCAGGAACAGTTTGAATTTTTAGGTTTCACTCTGTTTTCTCCTATATTGATAGATGTATTTGGAACTCTAAATCCAACACGGTTTGTACTAGCTTCTTGAAACTTGACACAACAAAGTAGTTTCACGTTCTATCTCTACGTTTTGTTTCCTCTTGATGTAGCCCTAAGCAGTGACTGGCGAGAAACACTTTCATGGGCAGGGGTTGCCAAGCTTCCAAAAATTACGAATCTCCAGAAATCTCAGCAAATATTTTTTCACCCAAACTCGATGATACTTTCAGGTAATGATCAGTACACTAAGGCGACTTGGTTCCCCAAATTTCGTTCTTCTATGTTGAAGCGTTCATTTCCAGTAACAGTTTGAATTTTTAGGTTTCACTCTGTTTTCTCCTATATTGATAGATGTGTTTGGAACTCTAAATCCAACACGGTTTGTGCTAGTTTCTTGAAACTTGACACAACAAAGTAGTTTCACGTTCTATCTCTACATTTTGTTTCCTCTTGATGTAGCCCTAAGCAGTGACTGGCGAGAAACACTTTCATGGGAAGGGGTTGACAAGCTTCCAAAAATTTCGAATCGCCAGAAATCTCAGCAAATATTTTTTCACCCAAACTCGATGATACTTTCAGGTAATGATCAGTACACTAAGGCGACTTGGTTCCCCAAATTTCGTTCTTCTATGTTGAAGCGTTCATTTCCAGTAACAGTTTGAATTTTTAGGTTTCACTCTGTTTTCTCCTATATTGATAGATGTATTTGGAACTCTAAATCCAACACGGTTTGTGCTAGCTTCTTGAAACTTGAAACTACAAAGTAGTTTCAGGTTCTATCTCTACGTTTTGTTTCCTCTTGATGTAGCCCTAAGCAGTGACTGGCGAGAAACACTTTCATTGGAAGGGGTTGCCAAGCTTCCAAAAATTACGAATCTCCAGAAATCTCAGCAAATATTTTTTCACCCAAACTGGATCACACTTTCAGGTAATGATCAGTACACTAAGGCGACTTGGTTCCCCAAATTTCATTCTTCTATGTTGAAGCGTTCATTTCCAGTAACAGTTTGAATTTTTAGGTTTCACTCTGTTTTCTCCTATATTGACAGATGTATTTGGAACTCTAAATCCAACACGGTTTGTGCTAGCTTCTTGAAACTTGACACAACAAAGTAGTTTCACGTTCTATCTCTACATTTTGTTTCCTCTTGATGTAGCCCTAAGCAGTGACTGGCGAGAAACACTTTCATGGGAAGGGGTTGCCAAGCTTCCAAAAGTTACGAATCTCCAGAAATCTCAGCAAATATTTTTTCACCGAAACTGGATGATACTTTCAGGTAATGATCAGTACACTAAGGCAACTTTTTTCCCCAAATTTCGTTCTTCTACGTTGAAGCGTTCATTTCCAGTAACAGTTTGAATTTTTAGGTTTCACTCTGTTTTCTCCTATATTGATAGATGTATTTGGAACTCTAAATCCAACACGGTTTGTGCTAGCTTCTTGAAACTTGACACAACAAAGTAGTTTCACGTTCTATCTCTACGTTTTGTTTCCTCTTGATGTAGCCCTAAGCAGTGACTGGCGAGAAACACTTTCATGGGAAGGGGTTGCCAAGCTTCCAAAAACTACGAATCTCCAGAAATATCAGCAAATATTTTTTCACCCAAAATGGATGACACTTTCAGGTAATGATCAGTACACTAAGGCGACTTGGTTCCCCAAATTTCGTTCTTCTATGTTTTCGCGTTCATTTCCAGTAACAGTTTGAATTTTTAGGTTTCACTCTGTTTTCTCCTATATTGATAGATGTATTTGGAACTCTAAATCCAACACGGTTTGTGCTAGCTTCTTGAAACTTGACACAACAAAGTAGTTTCACGTTCTATCTCTACGTTTTGTTTCCTCTTGATGTAGCCCTAAGCAGTGACTGGCGAGAAACACTTTCATGGGAAGAGGTTGCCCAGTCTCCAAAAATTACGAATCTCCAGAAATCTCAGCAAATATTTTTTCACCCAAACTGGATGATACTTTCAGGTAATGATCAGTACACTAAGGCGACTTGGTTCCCCAAATTTCGTTCTTCTATGTTGAAGCGTTCATTTCCAGTAACAGTTTGAATTTTTAGGTTTCACTCTGTTTTCTCCTATATTGATAGATGTATTTGGAACTCTAAATCCAACACGGTTTGTACTAGCTTCTTGAAACTTGACACAACAAAGTAGTTTCACGTTCTATCTCTACGTTTTGTTTCCTCTTGATGTAGCCCTAAGCAGTGACTGGCGAGAAACACTTTCATGGGCAGGGGTTGCCAAGCTTCCAAAAATTACGAATCTCCAGAAATCTCAGCAAATATTTTTTCACCCAAACTCGATGATACTTTCAGGTAATGATCAGTACACTAAGGCGACTTGGTTCCCCAAATTTCATTCTTCTATGTTGAAGCGTTCATTTCCAGTAACAGTTTGAATTTTTAGGTTTCACTCTGTTTTCTCCTATATTGATAGATGTATTTGGAACTCTAAATCCAACACGGTTTGTGCTAGCTTCTTGAAACTTGACACAACAAAGTAGTTTCACGTTCTATCTCTACGTTTTGTTTCCTCTTGATGTAGCCCTAAGCAGTGACTGGCGAGAAACACTTTCATGGGAAGGGGTTGCCAAGCTTCCAAAAACTACGAATCTCCAGAAATATCAGCAAATATTTTTTCACCCAAAATGGATGACACTTTCAGGTAATGATCAGTACACTAAGGCGACTTGGTTCCCCAAATTTCGTTCTTCTATGTTTTCGCGTTCATTTCCAGTAACAGTTTGAATTTTTAGGTTTCACTCTGTTTTCTCCTATATTGATAGATGTATTTGGAACTCTAAATCCAACACGGTTTGTGCTAGCTTCTTGAAACTTGACACAACAAAGTAGTTTCACGTTCTATCTCTACGTTTTGTTTCCTCTTGATGTAGCCCTAAGCAGTGACTGGCGAGAAACACTTTCATGGGAAGAGGTTGCCCAGTCTCCAAAAATTACGAATCTCCAGAAATCTCAGCAAATATTTTTTCACCCAAACTGGATGATACTTTCAGGTAATGATCAGTACACTAAGGCGACTTGGTTCCCCAAATTTCGTTCTTCTATGTTGAAGCGTTCATTTCCAGTAACAGTTTGAATTTTTAGGTTTCACTCTGTTTTCTCCTATATTGATAGATGTATTTGGAACTCTAAATCCAACACGGTTTGTACTAGCTTCTTGAAACTTGACACAACAAAGTAGTTTCACGTTCTATCTCTACGTTTTGTTTCCTCTTGATGTAGCCCTAAGCAGTGACTGGCGAGAAACACTTTCATGGGCAGGGGTTGCCAAGCTTCCAAAAATTACGAATCTCCAGAAATCTCAGCAAATATTTTTTCACCCAAACTCGATGATACTTTCAGGTAATGATCAGTACACTAAGGCGACTTGGTTCCCCAAATTTCATTCTTCTATGTTGAAGCGTTCATTTCCAGTAACAGTTTGAATTTTTAGGTTTCACTCTGTTTTCTCCTATATTGATAGATGTATTTGGAACTCTAAATCCAACACGGTTTGTGCTAGCTTCTTGAAACTTGACACAACAAAGTAGTTTCACGTTCTATCTCTACATTGTGTTTCCTCTTGATGTAGCCCTAAGCAGTGACTGGCGAGAAACACTTTCATGGGAAGGGGTTGCCAAGCTTCCAAAAATTACGAATCTCCAGAAATCTCAGCAAATATTTTTCCACCCAAACTCGATGATACTTTCAGGTAATGATCAGTACACTAAGGCGACTTGGTTCCCCAAATTTCGTTCTTCTATGTTGAAGCGTTCATTTCCAGTAACAGTTTGAATTTTTAGGTTTCACTCTGTTTTCTCCTATATTGATAGATGTATTCGGAACTCTAAATCCAACACGGTTTGTACTAGCTTCTTGAAACTTGACACAACAAAGTAGT
This sequence comes from Spermophilus citellus, assembly GCF_964194105.1. Taxonomy (NCBI): domain Eukaryota; kingdom Metazoa; phylum Chordata; class Mammalia; order Rodentia; family Sciuridae; genus Spermophilus; species Spermophilus citellus. Next base: position 107,848,066 of record NC_138183.1, read on the forward strand.
TTCACGTTCTATCTCTACGTTTTGTTTCCTCTTGATGTAGCCCTAAGCAGTGACTGGCGAGAAACACTTTCATGGGCAGGGGTTGCCAAGCTTCCAAAAATTACGAATCTCCAGAAATCTCAGCAAATATTTTTTCACCCAAACTCGATGATACTTTCAGGTAATGATCAGTACACTAAGGCGACTTGGTTCCCCAAATTTCGTTCTTCTATGTTGAAGCGTTCATTTCCAGTAACAGTTTGAATTTTTAGGTTTCACTCTGTTTTCTCCTATATTGATAGATGTATTTGGAACTCTAAATCCAACACGGTTTGTGCTAGCTTCTTGAAACTTGACACAACAAAGTAGTTTCACGTTCTATCTCTACATTTTGTTTCCTCTTGATGTAGCCCTAAGCAGTGACTGGCGAGAAACACTTTCATGGGAAGGGGTTGACAAGCTTCCAAAAATTACGAATCTCCAGAAATCTCAGCAAATATTTTTTCACCCAAACTCGATGATACTTTCAGGTAATGATCAGTACACTAAGGCGACTTGGTTCCCCAAATTTCGTTCTTCTATGTTGAAGCGTTCATTTCCAGTAACAGTTTGAATTTTTAGGTTTCACTCTGTTTTCTCCTATATTGATAGATGTATTTGGAACTCTAAATCCAACGCGGTTTTCACTAGCTTCTTGAAACTTGACACAACAAAGTAGTTTCACGTTCTATCTCTACGTTTTGTTTCCTCTTGATGTAGCCCTAAGCAGTGACTGGCGAGAAACACTTTCATGGGAAGGGGTTGCCAAGCTTCCAAAAATTACGAATCTCCAGAAATCTCAGCAAATATTTTTTCACCCAAACTGGATGATACTTTCAGGTAATGATCAGTACACTAAGGCGACTTGGTTCCCCAAATTTCATTCTTCTATGTTGAAGCGTTCATTTCCAGTAACAGTTTGAATTTTTAGGTTTCACTCTGTTTTCTCCTATATTGATAGATGTATTTGGAACTCTAAATCCAACACGGTTTGTGCTAGCTTCTTGAAACTTGACACAACAAAGTAGTTTCACGTTCTATCTCTACATTGTGTTTCCTCTTGATGTAGCCCTAAGCAGTGACTGGCGAGAAACACTTTCATGGGAAGGGGTTGCCAAGCTTCCAAAAATTACGAATCTCCAGAAATCTCAGCAAATATTTTTTCACCCAAACTCGATGATACTTTCAGGTAATGATCAGTACACTAAGGCGACTTGGTTCCCCAAATTTCGTTCTTCTATGTTGAAGCGTTCATTTCCAGTAACAGTTTGAATTTTTAGGTTTCACTCTGTTTTCTCCTATATTGATAGATGTATTTGGAACTCTAAATCCAACACGGTTTGTACTAGCTTCTTGAAACTTGACACAACAAAGTAGTTTCACGTTCTATCTCTACGTTTTGTTTCCTCTTGATGTAGCCCTAAGCAGTGACTGGCGAGAAACACTTTCATGGGCAGGGGTTGCCAAGCTTCCAAAAATGACGAATCTCCAGAAATCTCAGCAAATATTTTTTCACCCAAACTCGATGATACTTTCAGGAAATGATCAGTACACTAAGGCGACTTGGTTCCCCAAATTTCGTTCTTCTATGTTGAAGCGTTCATTTCCAGTAACAGTTTGAACTTTTAGGTTTCACTCTGTTTTCTCCTATATTGATAGATGTATTTGGAACTCTAAATCCAACACGGTTTGTGCTAGCTTCTTGAAACTTGACACAACAAAGTAGTTTCACGTTCTATCTCTACATTTTGTTTCCTCTTGATGTAGCCCTAAGCAGTGACTGGCGAGAAACACTTTCATGGGAAGGGGTTGCCAAGCTTCCAAAAATTACGAATCTCCAGAAATCTCAGCAAATATTTTTTCACCCAACTCGATGATACTTTCAGGTAATGATCAGTACACTAAGGCGACTTGGTTCCCCAAATTTCGTTCTTCTATGTTGAAGCGTTCATTTCCAGTAACAGTTTGAATTTTTAGGTTTCACTCTGTTTTCTCCTATATTGATAGATGTATTTGGAACTCTAAATCCAACGCGGTTTTTACTAGCTTCTTGAAACTTGACACAACAAAGTAGTTTCACGTTCTATCTCTACGTTTTGTTTCCTCTTGATGTAGCCCTAAGCAGTGACTGGCGAGAAACACTTTCATGGGCAGGGGTTGCCAAGCTTCCAAAAATTACGAATCTCCAGAAATCTCAGCAAATATTTTTTCACCCAAACTGGATGATACATTCAGGTAATGATCAGTACACTAAGGCGACTTGGTTCCCCAAATTTCATTCTTCTATGTTGAAGCGTTCATTTCCAGTAACAGTTTGAATTTTTAGGTTTCACTCTGTTTTCTCCTATATTGATAGATGTATTTGGAACTCTAAATCCAACACGGTTTGTACTAGCTTCTTGAAACTTGACACAACAAAGTAGTTTCACGTTCTATCTCTACGTTTTGTTTCCTCTTGATGTAGCCCTAAGCAGTGACTGGCGAGAAACACTTTCATGGGCAGGGGTTGCCAAGCTTCCAAAAATTACGAATCTCCAGAAATCTCAGCAAATATTTTTTCACCCAAACTCGATGATACTTTCAGGTAATGATCAGTACACTAAGGCGACTTGGTTCCCCAAATTTCGTTCTTCTATGTTGAAGCGTTCATTTCCAGTAACAGTTTGAATTTTTAGGTTTCACTCTGTTTTCTCCTATATTGATAGATGTATTTGGAACTCTAAATCCAACGCGGTTTTCACTAGCTTCTTGAAACTTGACACAACAAAGTAGTTTCACGTTCTATCTCTACGTTTTGTTTCCTCTTGATGTAGCCCTAAGCAGTGACTGGCGAGAAACACTTTCATGGGAAGGGGTTGCCAAGCTTCCAAAAATTACGAATCTCCAGAAATCTCAGCAAATATTTTTTCACCCAAACTGGATGATACTTTCAGGTAATGATCAGTACACTAAGGCGACTTGGTTCCCCAAATTTCATTCTTCTATGTTGAAGCGTTCATTTCCAGTAACAGTTTGAATTTTTAGGTTTCACTCTGTTTTCTCCTATATTGATAGATGTATTTGGAACTCTAAATCCAACGCGGTTTTTACTAGCTTCTTGAAACTTGACACAACAAAGTAGTTTCACGTTCTATCTCTACGTTTTGTTTCCTCTTGATGTAGCCCTAAGCAGTGACTGGCGAGAAACACTTTCATGGGCAGGGGTTGCCAAGCTTCCAAAAATTACGAATCTCCAGAAATCTCAGCAAATATTTTTTCACCCAAACTCGATGATACTTTCAGGTAATGATCAGTACACTAAGGCGACTTGGTTCCCCAAATTTCGTTCTTCTATGTTGAAGCGTTCATTTCCAGTAACAGTTTGAATTTTTAGGTTTCACTCTGTTTTCTCCTATATTGATAGATGTATTTGGAACTCTAAATCCAACACGGTTTGTGCTAGCTTCTTGAAACTTGACACAACAAAGTAGTTTCACGTTCTATCTCTACATTTTGTTTCCTCTTGATGTAGCCCTAAGCAGTGACTGGCGAGAAACACTTTCATGGGAAGGGGTTGACAAGCTTCCAAAAATTACGAATCTCCAGAAATCTCAGCAAATATTTTTTCACCCAAACTCGATGATACTTTCAGGTAATGATCAGTACACTAAGGCGACTTGGTTCCCCAAATTTTGTTCTTCTATGTTGAAGCGTTCATTTCCAGTAACAGTTTGAATTTTTAGGTTTCACTCTGTTTTCTCCTATATTGATAGATGTATTTGGAACTCTAAATCCAACGCGGTTTTTACTAGCTTCTTGAAACTTGACACAACAAAGTAGTTTCACGTTCTATCTCTACGTTTTGTTTCCTCTTGATGTAGCCCTAAGCAGTGACTGGCGAGAAACACTTTCATGGGAAGGGGTTGCCAAGCTTCCAAAAATTACGAATCTCCAGAAATCTCAGCAAATATTTTTTCACCCAAACTGGATGATACTTTCAGGTAATGATCAGTACACTAAGGCGACTTGGTTCCCCAAATTTCATTCTTCTATGTTGAAGCGTTCATTTCCAGTAACAGTTTGAATTTTTAGGTTTCACTCTGTTTTCTCCTATATTGATAGATGTATTTGGAACTCTAAATCCAACACGGTTTGTGCTAGCTTCTTGAAACTTGACACAACAAAGTAGTTTCACGTTCTATCTCTACATTGTGTTTCCTCTTGATGTAGCCCTAAGCAGTGACTGGCGAGAAACACTTTCATGGGCAGGGGTTGCCAAGCTTCCAAAAATTACGAATCTCCAGAAATCTCAGCAAATATTTTTTCACCCAAACTCGATGATACTTTCAGGTAATGATCAGTACACTAAGGCGACTTGGTTCCCCAAATTTCGTTCTTCTATGTTGAAGCGTTCATTTCCAGTAACAGTTTGAATTTTTAGGTTTCACTCTGTTTTCTCCTATATTGATAGATGTATTTGGAACTCTAAATCCAACACGGTTTGTGCTAGCTTCTTGAAACTTGACACAACAAAGTAGTTTCACGTTCTATCTCTACATTTTGTTTCCTCTTGATGTAGCCCTAAGCAGTGACTGGCGAGAAACACTTTCATGGGAAGGGGTTGACAAGCTTCCAAAAATTACGAATCTCCAGAAATCTCAGCAAATATTTTTTCACCCAAACTCGATGATACTTTCAGGTAATGATCAGTACACTAAGGCGACTTGGTTCCCCAAATTTCGTTCTTCTATGTTGAAGCGTTCATTTCCAGTAACAGTTTGAATTTTTAGGTTTCACTCTGTTTTATCCTATATTGATAGATGTATTTGGAACTCTAAATCCAACGCGGTTTTTACTAGCTTCTTGAAACTTGACACAACAAAGTAGTTTCACGTTCTATCTCTACGTTTTGTTTCCTCTTGATGTAGCCCTAAGCAGTGACTGGCGAGAAACACTTTCATGGGAAGGGGTTGCCAAGCTTCCAAAAATTACGAATCTCCAGAAATCTCAGCAAATATTTTTTCACCCAAACTGGATGATACTTTCAGGTAATGATCAGTACACTAAGGCGACTTGGTTCCCCAAATTTCATTCTTCTATGTTGAAGCGTTCATTTCCAGTAACAGTTTGAATTTTTAGGTTTCACTCTGTTTTCTCCTATATTGATAGATGTATTTGGAACTCTAAATCCAACACGGTTTGTGCTAGCTTCTTGAAACTTGACACAACAAAGTAGTTTCACGTTCTATCTCTACATTGTGTTTCCTCTTGATGTAGCCCTAAGCAGTGACTGGCGAGAAACACTTTCATGGGAAGGGGTTGCCAAGCTTCCAAAAATTACGAATCTCCAGAAATCTCAGCAAATATTTTTTCACCCAAACTCGATGATACTTTCAGGTAATGATCAGTACACTAAGGCGACTTGGTTCCCCAAATTTCATTCTTCTATGTTGAAGCGTTCATTTCCAGTAACAGTTTGAATTTTTAGGTTTCACTCTGTTTTCTCCTATATTGATAGATGTATTTGGAACTCTAAATCCAACACGGTTTGTGCTAGCTTCTTGAAACTTGACACAACAAAGTAGTTTCATGTTCTATCTCTACATTGTGTTTCCTCTTGATGTAGCCCTAAGCAGTGACTGGCGAGAAACACTTTCATGGGCAGGGGTTGCCAAGCTTCCAAAAATTACGAATCTCCAGAAATCTCAGCAAATATTTTTTCACCCAAACTGGATGATACTTTCAGGTAATGATCAGTACACTAAGGCGACTTGGTTCCCCAAATTTCGTTCTTCTATGTTGAAGCGTTCATTTCCAGTAACAGTTTGAATTTTTAGGTTTCACTCTGTTTTCTCCTATATTGATAGATGTATTTGGAACTCTAAATCCAACACGGTTTGTGCTAGCTTCTTGAAACTTGACACAACAAAGTAGTTTCACGTTCTATCTCTACATTTTGTTTCCTCTTGATGTAGCCCTAAGCAGTGACTGGCGAGAAACACTTTCATGGGAAGGGGTTGACAAGCTTCCAAAAATTACGAATCTCCAGAAATCTCAGCAAATATGTTTTCACCCAAACTCGATGATACTTTCAGGTAATGATCAGTACACTAAGGCGACTTGGTTCCCCAAATTTTGTTCTTCTATGTTGAAGCGTTCATTTCCAGTAACAGTTTGAATTTTTAGGTTTCACTCTGTTTTATCCTATATTGATAGATGTATTTGGAACTCTAAATCCAACGCGGTTTTTACTAGCTTCTTGAAACTTGACACAACAAAGTAGTTTCACGTTCTATCTCTACGTTTTGTTTCTTCTTGATGTAGCCCTAAGCAGTGACTGGCGAGAAACACTTTCATGGGAAGGGGTTGCCAAGCTTCCAAAAATTACGAATCTCCAGAAATCTCAGCAAATATTTTTTCACCCAAACTGGATGATACTTTCAGGTAATGATCAGTACACTAAGGCGACTTGGTTCCCCAAATTTCATTCTTCTATGTTGAAGCGTTCATTTCCAGTAACAGTTTGAATTTTTAGGTTTCACTCTGTTTTCTCCTATATTGATAGATGTATTTGGAACTCTAAATCCAACACGGTTTGTGCTAGCTTCTTGAAACTTGACACAACAAAGTAGTTTCACGTTCTATCTCTACATTTTGTTTCCTCTTGATGTAGCCCTAAGCAGTGACTGGCGAGAAACACTTTCATGGGAAGGGGTTGCCATGCTTCCAGAAATTACGAATCTCCAGAAATCTCAGCAAATATTTTTTCACCCAAACTCGATGATACTTTCAGGTAATGATCAGTACACTAAGGCGACTTGGTTCCCCAAATTTCGTTCTTCTATGTTGAAGCGTTCATTTCCAGTAACAGTTTGAATTTTTAGGTTTCACTCTGTTTTCTCCTATATTGATAGATGTATTTGGAACTCTAAATCCAACACGGTTTGTACTAGCTTCTTGAAACTTGACACAACAAAGTAGTTTCACGTTCTATCTCTACGTTTTGTTTCCTCTTGATGTAGCCCTAAGCAGTGACTGGCGAGAAACACTTTCATGGGCAGGGGTTGCCAAGCTTCCAAAAATTACGAATCTCCAGAAATCTCAGCAAATATTTTTTCACCCAAACTCGATGATACTTTCAGGTAATGATCAGTACACTAAGGCGACTTGGTTCCCCAAATTTCGTTCTTCTATGTTGAAGCGTTCATTTCCAGTAACAGTTTGAATTTTTAGGTTTCACTCTGTTTTCTCCTATATTGATAGATGTGTTTGGAACTCTAAATCCAACACGGTTTGTGCTAGTTTCTTGAAACTTGACACAACAAAATAGTTTCACGTTCTATCTCTACATTTTGTTTCCTCTTGATGTAGCCCTAAGCAGTGACTGGCGAGAAACACTTTCATGGGAAGGGGTTGACAAGCTTCCAAAAATTTCGAATCGCCAGAAATCTCAGCAAATATTTTTTCACCCAAACTCGATGATACTTTCAGGTAATGATCAGTACACTAAGGCGACTTGGTTCCCCAAATTTCGTTCTTCTATGTTGAAGCGTTCATTTCCAGTAACAGTTTGAATTTTTAGGTTTCACTCTGTTTTCTCCTATATTGATAGATGTATTTGGAACTCTAAATCCAACACGGTTTGTGCTAGCTTCTTGAAACTTGAAACTACAAAGTAGTTTCAGGTTCTATCTCTACGTTTTGTTTCCTCTTGATGTAGCCCTAAGCAGTGACTGGCGAGAAACACTTTCATTGGAAGGGGTTGCCAAGCTTCCAAAAATTACGAATCTCCAGAAATCTCAGCAAATATTTTTTCACCCAAACTGGATCACACTTTCAGGTAATGATCAGTACACTAAGGCGACTTGGTTCCCCAAATTTCATTCTTCTATGTTGAAGCGTTCATTTCCAGTAACAGTTTGAATTTTTAGGTTTCACTCTGTTTTCTCCTATATTGACAGATGTATTTGGAACTCTAAATCCAACACGGTTTGTGCTAGCTTCTTGAAACTTGACACAACAAAGTAGTTTCACGTTCTATCTCTACATTTTGTTTCCTCTTGATGTAGCCCTAAGCAGTGACTGGCGAGAAACACTTTCATGGGAAGGGGTTGCCAAGCTTCCAAAAGTTACGAATCTCCAGAAATCTCAGCAAATATTTTTTCACCGAAACTGGATGATACTTTCAGGTAATGATCAGTACACTAAGGCAACTTTTTTCCCCAAATTTCGTTCTTCTATGTTGAAGCGTTCATTTCCAGTAACAGTTTGAATTTTTAGGTTTCACTCTGTTTTCTCCTATATTGATAGATGTATTTGGAACTCTAAATCCAACACGGTTTGTGCTAGCTTCTTGAAACTTGACACAACAAAGTAGTTTCACGTTCTATCTCTACGTTTTGTTTCCTCTTGATGTAGCCCTAAGCAGTGACTGGCGAGAAACACTTTCATGGGAAGGGGTTGCCAAGCTTCCAAAAACTACGAATCTCCAGAAATATCAGCAAATATTTTTTCACCCAAAATGGATGACACTTTCAGGTAATGATCAGTACACTAAGGCGACTTGGTTCCCCAAATTTCGTTCTTCTATGTTTTCGCGTTCATTTCCAGTAACAGTTTGAATTTTTAGGTTTCACTCTGTTTTCTCCTATATTGATAGATGTATTTGGAACTCTAAATCCAACACGGTTTGTGCTAGCTTCTTGAAACTTGACACAACAAAGTAGTTTCACGTTCTATCTCTACGTTTTGTTTCCTCTTGATGTAGCCCTAAGCAGTGACTGGCGAGAAACACTTTCATGGGAAGAGGTTGCCCAGTCTCCAAAAATTACGAATCTCCAGAAATCTCAGCAAATATTTTTTCACCCAAACTGGATGATACTTTCAGGTAATGATCAGTACACTAAGGCGACTTGGTTCCCCAAATTTCGTTCTTCTATGTTGAAGCGTTCATTTCCAGTAACAGTTTGAATTTTTAGGTTTCACTCTGTTTTCTCCTATATTGATAGATGTATTTGGAACTCTAAATCCAACACGGTTTGTACTAGCTTCTTGAAACTTGACACAACAAAGTAGTTTCACGTTCTATCTCTACGTTTTGTTTCCTCTTGATGTAGCCCTAAGCAGTGACTGGCGAGAAACACTTTCATGGGCAGGGGTTGCCAAGCTTCCAAAAATTACGAATCTCCAGAAATCTCAGCAAATATTTTTTCACCCAAACTCGATGATACTTTCAGGTAATGATCAGTACACTAAGGCGACTTGGTTCCCCAAATTTCATTCTTCTATGTTGAAGCGTTCATTTCCAGTAACAGTTTGAATTTTTAGGTTTCACTCTGTTTTCTCCTATATTGATAGATGTATTTGGAACTCTAAATCCAACACGGTTTGTGCTAGCTTCTTGAAACTTGACACAACAAAGTAGTTTCACGTTCTATCTCTACGTTTTGTTTCCTCTTGATGTAGCCCTAAGCAGTGACTGGCGAGAAACACTTTCATGGGAAGGGGTTGCCAAGCTTCCAAAAACTACGAATCTCCAGAAATATCAGCAAATATTTTTTCACCCAAAATGGATGACACTTTCAGGTAATGATCAGTACACTAAGGCGACTTGGTTCCCCAAATTTCGTTCTTCTATGTTTTCGCGTTCATTTCCAGTAACAGTTTGAATTTTTAGGTTTCACTCTGTTTTCTCCTATATTGATAGATGTATTTGGAACTCTAAATCCAACACGGTTTGTGCTAGCTTCTTGAAACTTGACACAACAAAGTAGTTTCACGTTCTATCTCTACGTTTTGTTTCCTCTTGATGTAGCCCTAAGCAGTGACTGGCGAGAAACACTTTCATGGGAAGAGGTTGCCCAGTCTCCAAAAATTACGAATCTCCAGAAATCTCAGCAAATATTTTTTCACCCAAACTGGATGATACTTTCAGGTAATGATCAGTACACTAAGGCGACTTGGTTCCCCAAATTTCGTTCTTCTATGTTGAAGCGTTCATTTCCAGTAACAGTTTGAATTTTTAGGTTTCACTCTGTTTTCTCCTATATTGATAGATGTATTTGGAACTCTAAATCCAACACGGTTTGTACTAGCTTCTTGAAACTTGACACAACAAAGTAGTTTCACGTTCTATCTCTACGTTTTGTTTCCTCTTGATGTAGCCCTAAGCAGTGACTGGCGAGAAACACTTTCATGGGCAGGGGTTGCCAAGCTTCCAAAAATTACGAATCTCCAGAAATCTCAGCAAATATTTTTTCACCCAAACTCGATGATACTTTCAGGTAATGATCAGTACACTAAGGCGACTTGGTTCCCCAAATTTCATTCTTCTATGTTGAAGCGTTCATTTCCAGTAACAGTTTGAATTTTTAGGTTTCACTCTGTTTTCTCCTATATTGATAGATGTATTTGGAACTCTAAATCCAACACGGTTTGTGCTAGCTTCTTGAAACTTGACACAACAAAGTAGTTTCACGTTCTATCTCTACATTGTGTTTCCTCTTGATGTAGCCCTAAGCAGTGACTGGCGAGAAACACTTTCATGGGAAGGGGTTGCCAAGCTTCCAAAAATTACGAATCTCCAGAAATCTCAGCAAATATTTTTCCACCCAAACTCGATGATACTTTCAGGTAATGATCAGTACACTAAGGCGACTTGGTTCCCCAAATTTCGTTCTTCTATGTTGAAGCGTTCATTTCCAGTAACAGTTTGAATTTTTAGGTTTCACTCTGTTTTCTCCTATATTGATAGATGTATTCGGAACTCTAAATCCAACACGGTTTGTACTAGCTTCTTGAAACTTGACACAACAAAGTAGTTTCACGTTCTATCTCTACGTTTTGTTTCCTCTTGATGTAGCCCTAAGCAGTGACTGGCGAGAAACACTTTCATGGGCAGGGGTTGCCAAGCTTCCAAAAATTACGAATCTCCAGAAATCTCAGCAAATATTTTTTCACCCAAACTCGATGATACTTTCAGGTAATGATCAGTACACTAAGGCGACTTGGTTCCCCAAATTTCGTTCTTCTATGTTGAAGCGTTCATTTCCAGTAACAGTTTGAACTTTTAGGTTTCACTCTGTTTTCTCCTATATTGATAGATGTATTTGGAACTCTAAATCCAACACGGTTTGTGCTAGCTTCTTGAAACTTGACACAACAAAGTAGTTTCACGTTCTATCTCTACATTTTGTTTCCTCTTGATGTAGCCCTAAGCAGTGACTGGCGAGAAACACTTTCATGGGCAGGGGTTGCCAAGCTTCCAAAAATTACGAATCTCGAGAAATCTCAGCAAATATTTTTTCACCCAAACTCGATGATACATTCAGGTAATGATCAGTACACTAAGGCGACTTGGTTCCCCAAATTTCATTCTTCTATGTTGAAGCGTTCATTTCCAGTAACAGTTTGAATTTTTAGGTTTCACTCTGTTTTCTCCTATATTGATAGATGTATTTGGAACTCTAAATCCAACACGGTTTGTACTAGCTTCTTGAAACTTGACACAACAATGTAGTTTCACGTTCTATCTCTACGTTTTGTTTCCTCTTGATGTAGCCCTAAGCAGTGACTGGCGAGAAACACTTTCATGGGCAGGGGTTGCCAAGCTTCCAAAAATTACGAATCTCCAGAAATCTCAGCAAATATTTTTTCACCCAAACTCGATGATACTTTCAGGTAATGATCAGTACACTAAGGCGACTTGGTTCCCCAAATTTCGTTCTTCTATGTTGAAGCGTTCATTTCCAGTAACAGTTTGAATTTTTAGGTTTCACTCTGTTTTCTCCTATATTGATAGATGTATTTGGAACTCTAAATCCAACACGGTTTGTGCTAGCTTCTTGAAACTTGACACAACAAAGTAGTTTCACGTTCTATCTCTACATTTTGTTTCCTCTTGATGTAGCCCTAAGCAGTGACTGGCGAGAAACACTTTCATGGGAAGGGGTTGACAAGCTTCCAAAAATTACGAATCTCCAGAAATCTCAGCAAATATTTTTTCACCCAAACTCGATGATACTTTCAGGTAATGATCAGTACACTAAGGCGACTTGGTTCCCCAAATTTCGTTCTTCTATGTTGAAGCGTTCATTTCCAGTAACAGTTTGAATTTTTAGGTTTCACTCTGTTTTCTCCTATATTGATAGATGTATTTGGAACTCTAAATCCAACGCGGTTTTCACTAGCTTCTTGAAACTTGACACAACAAAGTAGTTTCACGTTCTATCTCTACGTTTTGTTTCCTCTTGATGTAGCCCTAAGCAGTGACTGGCGAGAAACACTTTCATGGGAAGGGGTTGCCAAGCTTCCAAAAATTACGAATCTCCAGAAATCTCAGCAAATATTTTTTCACCCAAACTGGATGATACTTTCAGGTAATGATCAGTACACTAAGGCGACTTGGTTCCCCAAATTTCATTCTTCTATGTTGAAGCGTTCATTTCCAGTAACAGTTTGAATTTTTAGGTTTCACTCTGTTTTCTCCTATATTGATAGATGTATTTGGAACTCTAAATCCAACACGGTTTGTGCTAGCTTCTTGAAACTTGACACAACAAAGTAGTTTCACGTTCTATCTCTACATTGTGTTTCCTCTTGATGTAGCCCTAAGCAGTGACTGGCGAGAAACACTTTCATGGGAAGGGGTTGCCAAGCTTCCAAAAATTACGAATCTCCAGAAATCTCAGCAAATATTTTTTCACCCAAACTCGATGATACTTTCAGGTAATGATCAGTACACTAAGGCGACTTGGTTCCCCAAATTTCGTTCTTCTATGTTGAAGCGTTCATTTCCAGTAACAGTTTGAATTTTTAGGTTTCACTCTGTTTTCTCCTATATTGATAGATGTATTTGGAACTCTAAATCCAACACGGTTTGTACTAGCTTCTTGAAACTTGACACAACAAAGTAGTTTCACGTTCTATCTCTACGTTTTGTTTCCTCTTGATGTAGCCCTAAGCAGTGACTGGCGAGAAACACTTTCATGGGCAGGGGTTGCCAAGCTTCCAAAAATGACGAATCTCCAGAAATCTCAGCAAATATTTTTTCACCCAAACTCGATGATACTTTCAGGAAATGATCAGTACACTAAGGCGACTTGGTTCCCCAAATTTCGTTCTTCTATGTTGAAGCGTTCATTTCCAGTAACAGTTTGAACTTTTAGGTTTCACTCTGTTTTCTCCTATATTGATAGATGTATTTGGAACTCTAAATCCAACACGATTTGTGCTAGCTTCTTGAAACTTGACACAACAAAGTAGTTTCACGTTCTATCTCTACATTTTGTTTCCTCTTGATGTAGCCCTAAGCAGTGACTGGCGAGAAACACTTTCATGGGAAGGGGTTGCCAAGCTTCCAAAAATTACGAATCTCCAGAAATCTCAGCAAATATTTTTTCACCCAACTCGATGATACTTTCAGGTAATGATCAGTACACTAAGGCGACTTGGTTCCCCAAATTTCGTTCTTCTATGTTGAAGCGTTCATTTCCAGTAACAGTTTGAATTTTTAGGTTTCACTCTGTTTTCTCCTATATTGATAGATGTATTTGGAACTCTAAATCCAACGCGGTTTTTACTAGCTTCTTGAAACTTGACACAACAAAGTAGTTTCACGTTCTATCTCTACGTTTTGTTTCCTCTTGATGTAGCCCTAAGCAGTGACTGGCGAGAAACACTTTCATGGGCAGGGGTTGCCAAGCTTCCAAAAATTACGAATCTCCAGAAATCTCAGCAAATATTTTTTCACCCAAACTGGATGATACATTCAGGTAATGATCAGTACACTAAGGCGACTTGGTTCCCCAAATTTCATTCTTCTATGTTGAAGCGTTCATTTCCAGTAACAGTTTGAATTTTTAGGTTTCACTCTGTTTTCTCCTATATTGATAGATGTATTTGGAACTCTAAATCCAACACGGTTTGTACTAGCTTCTTGAAACTTGACACAACAAAGTAGTTTCACGTTCTATCTCTACGTTTTGTTTCCTCTTGATGTAGCCCTAAGCAGTGACTGGCGAGAAACACTTTCATGGGCAGGGGTTGCCAAGCTTCCAAAAATTACGAATCTCCAGAAATCTCAGCAAATATTTTTTCACCCAAACTCGATGATACTTTCAAGTAATGATCAGTACACTAAGGCGACTTGGTTCCCCAAATTTCGTTCTTCTATGTTGAAGCGTTCATTTCCAGTAACAGTTTGAATTTTTAGGTTTCACTCTGTTTTCTCCTATATTGATAGATGTATTTGGAACTCTAAATCCAACACGGTTTGTGCTAGCTTCTTGAAACTTGACACAAAAAAGTAGTTTCACGTTCTATCTCTACATTTTGTTTCCTCTTGATGTAGCCCTAAGCAGTGACTGGCGAGAAACACTTTCATGGGAAGTGGTTGACAAGCTTCCAAAAATTACGAATCTCCAGAAATCTCAGCAAATATTTTTTCACCCAAACTCGATGATACTTTCAGGTAATGATCAGTACACTAAGGCGACTTGGTTCCCCAAATTTCGTTCTTCTATGTTGAAGCGTTCATTTCCAGTAACAGTTTGAATTTTTAGGTTTCACTCTGTTTTCTCCTATATTGATAGATGTATTTGGAACTCTAAATCCAACGCGGTTTTTACTAGCTTCTTGAAACTTGACACAACAAAGTAGTTTCACGTTCTATCTCTACGTTTTGTTTCCTCTTGATGTAGCCCTAAGCAGTGACTGGCGAGAAACACTTTCATGGGAAGGGGTTGCCAAGCTTCCAAAAATTACGAATCTCCAGAAATCTCAGCAAATATTTTTTCACCCAAACTGGATGATACTTTCAGGTAATGATCAGTACACTAAGGCGACTTGGTTCCCCAAATTTCATTCTTCTATGTTGTAGCGTTCATTTCCAGTAACAGTTAGAATTTTTAGGTTTCACTCTGTTTTCTCCTATATTGATAGATGTATTTGGAACTCTAAATCCAACACGGTTTGTGCTAGCTTCTTGAAACTTGACACAACAAAATAGTTTCACGTTCTATCTCTACATTTTGTTTCCTCTTGATGTAGCCCTAAGCAGTGACTGGCGAGAAACACTTTCATGGGAAGGGGTTGCCAAGCTTCCAAAAATTACGAATCTCCAGAAATCTCAGCAAATATTTTTTCACCCAAACTGGATGATACTTTCAGGTAATGATCAGTACACTAAGGCGACTTGGTTCCCCAAATTTCGTTCTTCTATGTTTTCGCGTTCATTTCCAGTAACAGTTTGAATTTTTAGGTTTCACTCTGTTTTCTCCTATATTGATAGATGTATTTGGAACTCTAAATCCAACACGGTTTGTGCTAGCTTCTTGAAACTTGACACAACAAAGTAGTTTCACGTTCTATCTCTACGTTTTGTTTCCTCTTGATGTAACCCTAAGCAGTGACTGGCGAGAAACCCTTTCATGGGACGGGGTTGCCAAGCTTCCAAAAATTACGAATCTCCAGAAATCTCAGCAAATATTTTTTCACCCAAACTGGATGATACTTTCAGGTAATGATCAGTACAACAAGTCGACTTGGTTCCCCAAATTTCGTTCTTCTATGTTGAAGCGTTCATTTCCAGTAACAGTTTGAATTTTTAGGTTTCACTCTGTTTTCTCCTATATTGATAGATGTATTTGGAACTCTAAATCCAACACGGTTTGTGCTAGCTTCTTGAAACTTGACACAACAAAGTAGTTTCACGTTCTATCTCTACATTTTGTCCTCTTGATGTAGCCCTAAGCAGTGACTGGCGAGAAACACTTTCATGGGAAGGGGTTGCCAAGCTTCCAAAAATTACGAATCTCCAGAAATCTCAGCAAATATTTTTTCACCCAAACTGGATGATACTTTCAGGTAATGATCAGTACACTAAGGCGACTTGGTTCCCCAAATTTCGTTTTTCTATGTTGAAGCGTTCATTTCCAGTAACAGTTTGAATTTTTAGGTTTCACTCTGTTTTCTCCTATATTGATAGATGTATTTGGAACTCTAAATCCAACACGGTTTGTGCTAGCTTCTTGAAACTTGACACAATAAAGTAGTTTCATGTTCTATCTCTATGTTTTGTTTCCTCTTGATGTAGCCCTAAGCAGTGACTGGCGAGAAACACTTTCATGGGAAGGGGTTGCCAAGCTTCCAAAAATTACGAATCTCCAGAAATCTCAGCAAATATTTTTTCACCCAAACTGGAAGATACTTTCAGGTAACGATCAGTACACTAAGGCGACTTGGTTCCCCAAATTTCGTTCTTCTATGTTGAAGCGTTCATTTCCAGTAACAGTTTGAATTTTTAGGATTCACTCTGTTTTCTCCTATATTGATAGATGTATTTGGAACTCTAAATCCAACACGGTTTGTGCTAGCTTCTTGAAACTTGAAACTACAAAGTAGTTTCAGGTTCTATCTCTACGTTTTGTTTCCTCTTGATGTAGCCCTAAGCAGTGACTGGCGAGAAACACTTTCATTGGAAGGGGTTGCCAAGCTTCCAAAAATTACGAATCTCCAGAAATCTCAGCAAATATTTTTTCACCCAAACTGGATGACACTTTCAGGTAATGATCAGTACACTAAGGCGACTTGGTTCCCCAAATTTCATTCTTCTATGTTGAAGCGTTCATTTCCAGTAACAGTTTGAATTTTTAGGTTTCACTCTGTTTTCTCCTATATTGACAGATGTATTTGGAACTCTAAATCCAACACGGTTTGTGCTAGCTTCTTGAAACTTGACACAACAAAGTAGTTTCACGTTCTATCTCTACATTTTGTTTCCTCTTGATGTAGCCCTAAGCAGTGACTGGCGAGAAACACTTTCATGGGAAGGGGTTGCCAAGCTTCCAAAAGTTACGAATCTCCAGAAATCTCAGCAAATATTTTTTCACCGAAACTAGATGATACTTTCAGGTAATGATCAGTACACTAAGGCAACTTGGTTCCCCAAATTTCGTTCTTCTATGTTGAAGCGTTCATTTCCAGTAACAGTTTGAATTTTTAGGTTTCACTCTGTTTTCTCCTATATTGATAGATGTATTTGGAACTCTAAATCCAACACGGTTTGTGCTAGCTTCTTGAAACTTGACACAACAAAGTAGTTTCACGTTCTATCTCTACGTTTTGTTTCCTCTTGATGTAGCCCTAAGCAGTGACTGGCGAGAAACACTTTCATGGGAAGGGGTTGCCAAGCTTCCAAAAATTACGAATCTCCAGAAATCTCAGCAAATATTTTTTCACCCAAACTGGATGATACTTTCAGGTAATGATCAGTACACTAAGGCGACTTGGTTCCCCAAATTTCGTTCTTCTATGTTGAAGCGTTCATTTCCAGTAACAGTTTGAATTTTTAGGTTTCACTCTGTTTTCTCCTATATTGATAGATGTATTTGGAACTCTAAATCGAACACGGTTTGTGCTAGCTTCTTGAAACTTGACACAACAAAGTAGTTTCACGTTCTATCTCTACGTTTTGTTTCCTCTTAATGTAGCCCTAAGCAGTGACTGGCGATAAAACCCTTTCATGGAACGGGTTTGCCAAGCTTCCAAAAATTACGAATCTCCAGAAATCTCAGCAAATATTTTTTCACCCAAACTGGATGATACTTTCAGGTAATGATCAGTACACTAAGGCGACTTGGTTCCCCAAATTTCGTTCTTCTATGTTGAAGCGTTCATTTCCAGTAACAGTTTGAATTTTTAGGTTTCACTCTGTTTTCTCCTATATTGATAGATGTATTTGGAACTCTAAATCCAACACGGTTTGTGCTAGCTTCTTGAAACTTGACACAACAAAGTAGTTTCACGTTCTATCTCTACGTTTTGTTTCCTCTTGATGTAGCCCTAAGCAGTGACTGGCGAGAAACACTTTCATGGGAAGGGGTTGCCAAGCTTCCAAAAACTACGAATCTCCAGAAATATCAGCAAATATTTTTTCACCCAAAATGGATGACACTTTCAGGTAATGATCAGTACACTAAGGCGACTTGGTTCCCCAAATTTCGTTCTTCTATGTTTTCGCGTTCATTTCCAGTAACAGTTTGAATTTTTAGGTTTCACTCTGTTTTCTCCTATATTGATAGATGTATTTGGAACTCTAAATCCAACACGGTTTGTGCTAGCTTCTTGAAACTTGACACAACAAAGTAGTTTCATGTTCTATCTCTACGTTTTGTTTCCTCTTGATGTAACCCTAAGCAGTGACTGGCGAGAAACACTTTCATGGGAAGGGGTTGCCAAGCTTCCAAAAATTACGAATCTCCAGAAATCTCAGCAAATATTTTTTCACCCAAACTGGATGATACTTTCAGGTAATGATCAGTACACTAAGGCGACTTGGTTCCCCAAATTTCGTTCTTCTATGTTGAAGCGTTCATTTCCAGTAACAGTTTGAATTTTTAGGTTTCACTCTGTTTTCTCCTATATTGATAGATGTATTTGGAACTCTAAATCCAACACGGTTTGTGCTAGCTTCTTGAAACTTGACACAATAAAGTAGTTTCATGTTCTATCTCTATGTTTTGTTTCCTCTTGATGTAGCCCTAAGCAGTGACTGGCGAGAAACACTTTCATGGGAAGGGGTTGCCAAGCTTCCAAAAATTACGAATCTCCAGAAATCTCAGCAAATATTTTTTCACCCAAACTGGAAGATACTTTCAGGTAACGATCAGTACACTAAGGCGACTTGGTTCCCCAAATTTCGTTCTTCTATGTTGAAGCGTTCATTTCCAGTAACAGTTTGAATTTTTAGGATTCACTCTGTTTTCTCCTATATTGATAGATGTATTTGGAACTCTAAATCCAACACGGTTTGTGCTAGCTTCTTGAAACTTGAAACTACAAAGTAGTTTCAGGTTCTATCTCTACGTTTTGTTTCCTCTTGATGTAGCCCTAAGCAGTGACTGGCGAGAAACACTTTCATTGGAAGGGGTTGCCAAGCTTCCAAAAATTACGAATCTCCAGAAATCTCAGCAAATATTTTTTCACCCAAACTGGATGACACTTTCAGGTAATGATCAGTACACTAAGGCGACTTGGTTCCCCAAATTTCATTCTTCTATGTTGAAGCGTTCATTTCCAGTAACAGTTTGAATTTTTAGGTTTCACTCTGTTTTCTCCTATATTGACAGATGTATTTGGAACTCTAAATCCAACACGGTTTGTGCTAGCTTCTTGAAACTTGACACAACAAAGTAGTTTCACGTTCTATCTCTACATTTTGTTTCCTCTTGATGTAGCCCTAAGCAGTGACTGGCGAGAAACACTTTCATGGGAAGGGGTTGCCAAGCTTCCAAAAGTTACGAATCTCCAGAAATCTCAGCAAATATTTTTTCACCGAAACTGGATGATACTTTCAGGTAATGATCAGTACACTAAGGCAACTTGGTTCCCCAAATTTCGTTCTTCTATGTTGAAGCGTTCATTTCCAGTAACAGTTTGAATTTTTAGGTTTCACTCTGTTTTCTCCTATATTGATAGATGTATTTGGAACTCTAAATCCAACACGGTTTGTGCTAGCTTCTTGAAACTTGACACAACAAAGTAGTTTCACGTTCTATCTCTACGTTTTGTTTCCTCTTGATGTAGCCCTAAGCAGTGACTGGCGAGAAACACTTTCATGGGAAGGGGTTGCCAAGCTTCCAAAAATTATGAATCTCCAGAAATCTCAGCAAATATTTTTTCACCCAAACTGGATGATACTTTCAGGTAATGATCAGTACACTAAGGCGACTTGGTTCCCCAAATTTCGTTCTTCTATGTTGAAGCGTTCATTTCCAGTAACAGTTTGAATTTTTAGGTTTCACTCTGTTTTCTCCTATATTGATAGATGTATTTGGAACTCTAAATCGAACACGGTTTGTGCTAGCTTCTTGAAACTTGACACAACAAAGTAGTTTCACGTTCTATCTCTACGTTTTGTTTCCTCTTAATGTAGCCCTAAGCAGTGACTGGCGATAAAACTTTTTCATGGAACGGGTTTGCCAAGCTTCCAAAAATTACGAATCTCCAGAAATCTCAGCAAATATTTTTTCACCCAAACTGTATGATACTTTCAGGTAATGATCAGTACACTAAGGCGACTTGGTTCCCCAAATTTCGTTCTTCTATGTTGAAGCGTTCATTTCCAGTAACAGTTTGAATTTTTAGGTTTCACTCTGTTTTCTCCTATATTGATAGATGTATTTGGAACTCTAAATCCAACACGGTTTGTGCTAGCTTCTTGAAACTTGACACAACAAAGTAGTTTCACGTTCTATCTCTACGTTTTGTTTCCTCTTGATGTAGCCCTAAGCAGTGACTGGCGAGAAACACTTTCATGGGAAGGGGTTGCCAAGCTTCCAAAAACTACGAATCTCCAGAAATATCAGCAAATATTTTTTCACCCAAAATGGATGACACTTTCAGGTAATGATCAGTACACTAAGGCGACTTGGTTCCCCAAATTTCGTTCTTCTATGTTTTCGCGTTCATTTCCAGTAACAGTTTGAATTTTTAGGTTTCACTCTGTTTTCTCCTATATTGATAGATGTATTTGGAACTCTAAATCCAACACGGTTTGTGCTAGCTTCTTGAAACTTGACACAACAAAGTAGTTTCATGTTCTATCTCTACGTTTTGTTTCCTCTTGATGTAACCCTAAGCAGTGACTGGCGAGAAACACTTTCATGGGAAGGGGTTGCCAAGCTTCCAAAAATTACGAATCTCCAGAAATCTCAGCAAATATTTTTTCACCCAAACTGGATGATACTTTCAGGTAATGATCAGTACACTAAGGCGACTTGGTTCCCCAAATTTCGTTCTTCTATGTTGAAGCGTTCATTTCCAGTAACAGTTTGAATTTTTAGGTTTCACTCTGTTTTCTCCTATATTGATAGATGTATTTGGAACTCTAAATCCAACACGGTTTGTGCTAGCTTCTTGAAACTTGACACAACAAAGTAGTTTCACGTTCTATCTCTACGTTTTGTTTCCTCTTGATGTAGCCCTAAGCAGTGACTGGCGAGAAACACTTTCATGGGAAGGGGTTGCCAAGCTTCCAAAAATTACGAATCTCCAGAAATCTCAGCAAATATTTTTTCACCCAAACTGGAAGATACTTTCAGGTAACGATCAGTACACTAAGGCGACTTGGTTCCCCAAATTTCGTTCTTCTATGTTGAAGCGTTCATTTCCAGTAACAGTTTGAATTTTTAGGATTCACTCTGTTTTCTCCTATATTGATAGATGTATTTGGAACTCTAAATCCAACACGGTTTGTGCTAGCTTCTTGAAACTTGAAACTACAAAGTAGTTTCAGGTTCTTTCTCTACGTTTTGTTTCCTCTTGATGTAGCCCTAAGCAGTGACTGGCGAGAAACACTTTCATTGGAAGGGGTTGCCAAGCTTCCAAAAATTACGAATCTCCAAAAATCTCAGCAAATATTTTTTCACCCAAACTGGATGACACTTTCAGGTAATGATCAGTACACTAAGGCAACTTGGTTCCCCAAATTTCGTTCTTCTATGTTGAAGCGTTCATTTCCAGTAACAGTTTGAATTTTTAGGTTTCACTCTGTTTTCTCCTATATTGATAGATGTATTTGGAACTCTAAATCCAACACGGTTTGTGCTAGCTTCTTGAAACTTGACACAACAAAGTAGTTTCATGTTCTATCTCTACGTTTTGTTTCCTCTTGATGTAACCCTAAGCAGTGACTGGCGAGAAACACTTTCATGGGAAGGGGTTGCCAAGCTTCCAAAAATTACGAATCTCCAGAAATCTCAGCAAATATTTTTTCACCCAAACTGGATGATACTTTCAGGTAATGATCAGTACACTAAGGCGACTTGGTTCCCCAAATTTCGTTTTTCTATGTTGAAGCGTTCATTTCCAGTAACAGTTTGAATTTTTAGGTTTCATTCTGTTTTCTCCTATATTAATAGATGTATTTGGAAATCTAAATCCAACACGGTTTGTGCTAGCTTCTTGAAACTTGACACAACAAAGTAGTTTCACGTTCTATCTCTACGTTTTGTTTCCTCTTGATGTAGCCCTAAGCAGTGACTGGCGAGAAACCCTTTCATGGAACGGAGTTGCCAAGCTTCCAAAAATTACGAATCTCCAGAAATCTCAGCAAATATTTTTTCACCCAAACTGGATGATACTTTCAGGTAATGATCAGTACACTAATGCGACTTGGTTCCCCAAATTTCGTTCTTCTATGTTGAAGCGTTCATTTCCAGTAACAGTTTGAATTTTTAGGTTTCATTCTGTTTTCTCCTATATTAATAGATGTATTTGGAAATCTAAATCCAACACGGTTTGTGCTAGCTTCTTGAAACTTGACACAACAAAGTAGTTTCACGTTCTATCTCTACGTTTTGTTTCCTCTTGATGTAGCCCTAAGCAGTGACTGGCGAGAAACCCTTTCATGGAACGGGGTTGCCAAGCTTCCAAAAATTACGAATCTCCAGAAATCTCAGCAAATATTTTTTCACCCAAACTGGATGATACTTTCAGGTAATGATCAGTACACTAAGACGACTTGGTTCCCCAAATTTCGTTCTTCTATGTTGAAGCGTTCATTTCCAGTAACAGTTTGAATTTTTAGGTTTCACTCTGTTTTCTCCTATATTGATAGATGTATTTGGAACTCTAAATCCAACACGGTTTGTGCTAGCTTCTTGAAACTTGACACAACAAAGTACTTTCAGGTTCTATCTCTACGTTTTGTTTCCTCTTGATGTAGCCCTAAGCAGTGACTGGCGAGAAACACTTTCATGGGAAGGGGTTGCCAAGCTTCCAAAAACTACGAATCTCCAGAAATATCAGCAAATATTTTTTCACCCAAACTTGATGACACTTTCAGGTAATGATCAGTACACTAAGGCGACTTGGTTCCCCAAATTTCGTTATTCTATGTTGAAGCGTTCATTTCCAGTAACAGTTTGAATTTTTAGGTTTCACTCTGTTTTCTCCTATATTGATAGATGTATTTGGAACTCTAAATCCAACACGGTTTGTGCTAGCTTCTTGAAACTTGACACAACAAAGTAGTTTCACGTTCTATCTCTACGTTTTGTTTCCTCTTGATGTAGCCCTAAGCAGTGACTGGCGAGAAACACTTTCATGGGAAGGGGTTGCCAAGCTTCCAAAAACTATGAATCTCCAGAAATATCAGCAAATATTTTTTCACCCAAACTGGATGACACTTTCAGGTAATGATCAGTACACTAAGGCGACTTGGTTCCCCAAATTTCGTTCTTCTATGTTGAAGCGTTCATTTCCAGTAACAGTTTGAATTTTTAGGTTTCACTCTGTTTTCTCCTATATTGATAGATGTATTTGGAACTCTAAATCCAACACGGTTTGTGCTAGCTTCTTGAAACTTGACACAATAAAGTAGTTTCATGTTCTATCTCTATGTTTTGTTTCCTCTTGATGTAGCCCTAAGCAGTGACTGGCGAGAAACACTTTCATGGGAAGGGGTTGCCAAGCTTCCAAAAATTACGAATCTCCAGAAATCTCAGCAAATATTTTTTCACCCAAACTGGAAGATACTTTCAGGTAACGATCAGTACACTATGCGACTTGGTTCCCCAAATTTCGTTCTTCTATGTTGAAGCGTTCATTTCCAGTAACAGTTTGAATTTTTAGGATTCACTCTGTTTTCTCCTATATTGATAGATGTATTTGGAACTCTAAATCCAACACGGTTTGTGCTAGCTTCTTGAAACTTGACACAAAAAAGTAGTTTCACGTTCTATCTCTACATTTTGTTTCCTCTTGATGTAGCCCTAAGCAGTGACTGGCGAGAAACACTTTCATGGGAAGGGGTTGACAAGCTTCCAAAAATTACGAATCTCCAGAAATCTCAGCAAATATTTTTTCACCCAAACTCGATGATACTTTCAGGTAATGATCAGTACACTAAGGCGACTTGGTTCCCCAAATTTCGTTCTTCTATGTTGAAGCGTTCATTTCCAGTAACAGTTTGAATTTTTAGGTTTCACTCTGTTTTCTCCTATATTGATAGATGTATTTGGAACTCTAAATCCAACGCGGTTTTTACTAGCTTCTTGAAACTTGACACAACAAAGTAGTTTCACGTTCTATCTCTACGTTTTGTTTCCTCTTGATGTAGCCCTAAGCAGTGACTGGCGAGAAACACTTTCATGGGAAGGGGTTGCCAAGCTTCCAAAAATTATGAATCTCCAGAAATCTCAGCAAATATTTTTTCACCCAAACTGGATGATACTTTCAGGTAATGATCAGTACAACAAGTCGACTTGGTTCCCCAAATTTCGTTCTTCTATGTTGAAGCGTTCATTTCCAGTAACAGTTTGAATTTTTAGGTTTCACTCTGTTTTCTCCTATATTGATAGATGTATTTGGAACTCTAAATCCAACACGGTTTGTGCTAGCTTCTTGAAACTTGACACAACAAAGTAGTTTCACGTTCTATCTCTACATTTTGTCCTCTTGATGTAGCCCTAAGCAGTGACTGGCGAGAAACACTTTCATGGGAAGGGGTTGCCAAGCTTCCAAAAATTACGAATCTCCAGAAATCTCAGCAAATATTTTTTCACCCAAACTGGATGATACTTTCAGGTAATGATCAGTACACTAAGGCGACTTGGTTCCCCAAATTTCGTTTTTCTATGTTGAAGCGTTCATTTCCAGTAACAGTTTGAATTTTTAGGTTTCACTCTGTTTTCTCCTATATTGATAGATGTATTTGGAACTCTAAATCCAACACGGTTTGTTCTAGCTTCTTGAAACTTGACACAATAAAGTAGTTTCATGTTCTATCTCTATGTTTTGTTTCCTCTTGATGTAGCCCTAAGCAGTGACTGGCGAGAAACACTTTCATGGGAAGGGGTTGCCAAGCTTCCAAAAATTACGAATCTCCAGAAATCTCAGCAAATATTTTTTCACCCAAACTGGAAGATACTTTCAGGTAACGATCAGTACACTAAGGCGACTTGGTTCCCCAAATTTCGTTCTTCTATGTTGAAGCGTTCATTTCCAGTAACAGTTTGAATTTTTAGGATTCACTCTGTTTTCTCCTATATTGATAGATGTATTTGGAACTCTAAATCCAACACGGTTTGTGCTAGCTTCTTGAAACTTGAAACTACAAAGTAGTTTCAGGTTCTATCTCTACGTTTTGTTTCCTCTTGATGTAGCCCTAAGCAGTGACTGGCGAGAAACACTTTCATTGGAAGGGGTTGCCAAGCTTCCAAAAATTACGAATCTCCAGAAATCTCAGCAAATATTTTTTCACCCAAACTGGATGACACTTTCAGGTAATGATCAGTACACTAAGGCGACTTGGTTCCCCAAATTTCATTCTTCTATGTTGAAGCGTTCATTTCCAGTAACAGTTTGAATTTTTAGGTTTCACTCTGTTTTCTCCTATATTGACAGATGTATTTGGAACTCTAAATCCAACACGGTTTGTGCTAGCTTCTTGAAACTTGACACAACAAAGTAGTTTCACGTTCTATCTCTACATTTTGTTTCCTCTTGATGTAGCCCTAAGCAGTGACTGGCGAGAAACACTTTCATGGGAAGGGGTTGCCAAGCTTCCAAAAGTTACGAATCTCCAGAAATCTCAGCAAATATTTTTTCACCGAAACTGGATGATACTTTCAGGTAATGATCAGTACACTAAGGCAACTTGGTTCCCCAAATTTCGTTCTTCTATGTTGAAGCGTTCATTTCCAGTAACAGTTTGAATTTTTAGGTTTCACTCTGTTTTCTCCTATATTGATAGATGTATTTGGAACTCTAAATCCAACACGGTTTGTGCTAGCTTCTTGAAACTTGACACAACAAAGTAGTTTCACGTTCTATCTCTACGTTTTGTTTCCTCTTGATGTAGCCCTAAGCAGTGACTGGCGAGAAACACTTTCATGGGAAGGGGTTGCCAAGCTTCCAAAAATTACGAATCTCCAGAAATCTCAGCAAATATTTTTTCACCCAAACTGGATGATACTTTCAGGTAATGATCAGTACACTAAGGCGACTTGGTTCCCCAAATTTCGTTCTTCTATGTTGAAGCGTTCATTTCCAGTAACAGTTTGAATTTTTAGGTTTCACTCTGTTTTCTCCTATATTGATAGATGTATTTGGAACTCTAAATCGAACACGGTTTGTGCTAGCTTCTTGAAACTTGACACAACAAAGTAGTTTCACGTTCTATCTCTACGTTTTGTTTCCTCTTAATGTAGCCCTAAGTAGTGACTGGCGATAAAACCCTTTCATGGAACGGGTTTGCCAAGCTTCCAAAAATTACGAATCTCCAGAAATCTCAGCAAATATTTTTTCACCCAAACTGTATGATACTTTCAGGTAATGATCAGTACACTAAGGCGACTTGGTTCCCCAAATTTCGTTCTTCTATGTTGAAGCGTTCATTTCCAGTAACAGTTTGAATTTTTAGGTTTCACTCTGTTTTCTCCTATATTGATAGATGTATTTGGAACTCTAAATCCAACACGGTTTGTGCTAGCTTCTTGAAACTTGACACAACAAAGTAGTTTCACGTTCTATCTCTACGTTTTGTTTCCTCTTGATGTAGCCCTAAGCAGTGACTGGCGAGAAACACTTTCATGGGAAGGGGTTGCCAAGCTTCCAAAAACTACGAATCTCCAGAAATATCAGCAAATATTTTTTCACCCAAAATGGATGACACTTTCAGGTAATGATCAGTACACTAAGGCGACTTGGTTCCCCAAATTTCGTTCTTCTATGTTTTCGCGTTCATTTCCAGTAACAGTTTGAATTTTTAGGTTTCACTCTGTTTTCTCCTATATTGATAGATGTATTTGGAACTCTAAATCCAACACGGTTTGTGCTAGCTTCTTGAAACTTGACACAACAAAGTAGTTTCATGTTCTATCTATACGTTTTGTTTCCTCTTGATGTAACCCTAAGCAGTGACTGGCGAGAAACACTTTCATGGGAAGGGGTTGCCAAGCTTCCAAAAATTACGAATCTCCAGAAATCTCAGCAAATATTTTTTCACCCAAACTGGATGATACTTTCAGGTAATGATCAGTACACTAAGGCGACTTGGTTCCCCAAATTTCGTTCTTCTATGTTGAAGCGTTCATTTCCAGTAACAGTTTGAATTTTTAGGTTTCACTCTGTTTTCTCCTATATTGATAGATGTATTTGGAACTCTAAATCCAACACGGTTTGTGCTAGCTTCTTGAAACTTGACACAACAAAGTAGTTTCACGTTCTATCTCTACGTTTTGTTTCCTCTTGATGTAGCCCTAAGCAGTGACTGGCGAGAAACACTTTCATGGGAAGGGGTTGCCAAGCTTCCAAAAATTACGAATCTCCAGAAATCTCAGCAAATATTTTTTCACCCAAACTGGATGATACTTTCAGGTAATGATCAGTACACTAAGGCGACTTGGTTCCCCAAATTTCGTTCTTCTATGTTGAAGCGTTCATTTCCAGTAACAGTTTGAATTTTTAGGTTTCACTCTGTTTTCTCCTATATTGATAGATGTATTTGGAACTCTAAATCCAACACGGTTTGTGCTAG
The DNA here is from genome assembly GCF_964194105.1 of Spermophilus citellus. NCBI lineage: Eukaryota > Metazoa > Chordata > Mammalia > Rodentia > Sciuridae > Spermophilus > Spermophilus citellus. Next base: position 107,875,604 of record NC_138183.1, read on the forward strand.
CTTCTTGAAACTTGACACAACAAAGTAGTTTCACGTTCTATCTCTACGTTTTGTTTCCTCTTGATGTAGCCCTAAGCAGTGACTGGCGAGAAACCCTTTCATGGAACGGGTTTGCCAAGCTTCCAAAAATTACGAATCTCCACAAATCTCAGCAAATATTTTTTCACCCAAACTGGATGATACTTTCAGGTAATGATCAGTACACTAAGGCAACTTGGTTCCCCAAATTTCGTTCTTCTATGTTGAAGCGTTCATTTCCAGTAACAGTTTGAATTTTTAGGTTTCACTCTGTTTTCTCCTATATTGATAGATGTATTTGGAACTCTAAATCCAACACGGTTTGTGCTAGCTTCTTGAAACTTGACACAACAAAGTAGTTTCAGGTTCTATCTCTACGTTTTGTTTCCTCTTGATGTAGCCCTAAGCAGTGACTGGCGAGAAACACTTTCATGGGAAGGGGTTGCCAAGCTTCCAAAAACTACGAATCTCCAGAAATATCAGCAAATATTTTTTCACTCAAAATGGATGACACTTTCAGGTAATGATCAGTACACTAAGGCGACTTGGTTCCCCAAATTTCGTTCTTCTATGTTTTCGCGTTCATTTCCAGTAACAGTTTGAATTTTTAGGTTTCACTCTGTTTTCTCCTATATAGATAGATGTATTTGGAACTCTAAATCCAACACGGTTTGTGCTAGCTTCTTGAAACTTGACACAAAAAAGTAGTTTCATGTTCTATCTCTACATTTTGTTTCCTCTTGATGTAACCCTAAGCAGTGACTGGCGAGAAACACTTTCATGGGAAGGGGTTGCCAAGCTTCCAAAAACTATGAATCTCCAGAAATATCAGCAAATATTTTTTCACCCAAACTGGATGACACTTTCAGGTAATGATCAGTACACTAAGGCGACTTGGTTCCCCAAATTTCGTTCTTCTATGTTGAAGCGTTCATTTCCAGTAACAGTTTGAATTTTTAGGTTTCACTCTGTTTTCTCCTATATTGATAGATGTATTTGGAACTCTGAATCCAACACGGTTTGTGCTAGCTTCTTGAAACTTGACACAATAAAGTAGTTTCATGTTCTATCTCTATGTTTTGTTTCCTCTTGATGTAGCCCTAAGCAGTGACTGGCGAGAAACACTTTCATGGGAAGGGGTTGCCAAGCTTCCAAAAATTACGAATCTCCAGAAATCTCAGCAAATATTTTTTCACCCAAACTGGAAGATACTTTCAGGTAACGATCAGTACACTAAGGCGACTTGGTTCCCCAAATTTCGTTCTTCTATGTTGAAGCGTTCATTTCCAGTAACAGTTTGAATTTTTAGGTTTCACTCTGTTTTCTCCTATATTGATAGATGTATTTGGAACTCTAAATCCAACACGGTTTGTGCTAGCTTCTTGAAACTTGACACAACAAAGTAGTTTCATGTTCTATCTCTACGTTTTGTTTCCTCTTGATGTAACCCTAAGCAGTGACTGGCGAGAAACACTTTCATGGGAAGGGGTTGCCAAGCTTCCAAAAATTACGAATCTCCAGAAATCTCAGCAAATATTTTTTCACCCAAACTGGATGATACTTTCAGGTAATGATCAGTACACTAAGGCGACTTGGTTCCCCAAATTTCGTTCTTCTATGTTGAAGCGTTCATTTCCAGTAACAGTTTGAATTTTTAGGTTTCATTCTGTTTTCTCCTATATTAATAGATGTATTTGGAAATCTAAATCCAACACGGTTTGTGCTAGCTTCTTGAAACTTGACACAACAAAGTAGTTTCACGTTCTATCTCTACGTTTTGTTTCCTCTTGATGTAGCCCTAAGCAGTGACTGGCGAGAAACCCTTTCATGGAACGGAGTTGCCAAGCTTCCAAAAATTACGAATCTCCAGAAATCTCAGCAAATATTTTTTCACCCAAACTGGATGATACTTTCAGGTAATGATCAGTACACTAATGCGACTTGGTTCCCCAAATTTCGTTCTTCTATGTTGAAGCGTTCATTTCCAGTAACAGTTTGAATTTTTAGGTTTCATTCTGTTTTCTCCTATATTAATAGATGTATTTGGAAATCTAAATCCAACACGGTTTGTGCTAGCTTCTTGAAACTTGACACAACAAAGTAGTTTCACGTTCTATCTCTACGTTTTGTTTCCTTTTGATGTAGCCCTAAGCAGTGACTGGCGAGAAACCCTTTCATGGAACGGGGTTGCCAAGCTTCCAAAAATTACGAATCTCCAGAAATCTCAGCAAATATTTTTTCACCCAAACTGGATGATACTTTCAGGTAATGATCAGTACACTAAGACGACTTGGTTCCCCAATTTTCGTTCTTCTATGTTGAAGCGTTCATTTCCAGTAACAGTTTGAATTTTTAGGTTTCACTCTGTTTTCTCCTATATTGATAGATGTATTTGGAACTCTAAATCCAACACGGTTTGTGCTAGCTTCTTGAAACTTGACACAACAAAGTAGTTTCAGGTTCTATCTCTACGTTTTGTTTCCTCTTGATGTAGCCCTAAGCAGTGACTGGCGAGAAACACTTTCATGGGAAGGGGTTGCCAAGCTTCCAAAAACTACGAATCTCCAGAAATATCAGCAAATATTTTTTCACCCAAACTTGATGACACTTTCAGGTAATGATCAGTACACTAAGGCGACTTGGTTCCCCAAATTTCGTTCTTCTATGTTGAAGCGTTCATTTCCAGTAACAATTTGAATTTTTAGGTTTCACTCTGTTTTCTCCTATATTGATAGATGTATTTGGAACTCTAAATCCAACACGGTTTGTGCTAGCTTCTTGAAACTTGACACAACAAAGTAGTTTCACGTTCTATCTCTACGTTTTGTTTCCTCTTGATGTAGCCCTAAGCAGTGACTGGCGAGAAACACTTTCATGGGAAGGGGTTGCCAAGCTTCCAAAAACTATGAATCTCCAGAAATATCAGCAAATATTTTTTCACCCAAACTGGATGACACTTTCAGGTAATGATCAGTACACTAAGGCGACTTGGTTCCCCAAATTTCGTTCTTCTATGTTGAAGCGTTCATTTCCAGTAACAGTTTGAATTTTTAGGTTTCACTCTGTTTTCTCCTATATTGATAGATGTATTTGGAACTCTAAATCCAACACGGTTTGTGCTAGCTTCTTGAAACTTGACACAATAAAGTAGTTTCATGTTCTATCTCTATGTTTTGTTTCCTCTTGATGTAGCCCTAAGCAGTGACTGGCGAGAAACACTTTCATGGGAAGGGGTTGCCAAGCTTCCAAAAATTACGAATCTCCAGAAATCTCAGCAAATATTTTTTCACCCAAACTGGAAGATACTTTCAGGTAACGATCAGTACACTAAGGCGACTTGGTTCCCCAAATTTCGTTCTTCTATGTTGAAGCGTTCATTTCCAGTAACAGTTTGAATTTTTAGGATTCACTCTGTTTTCTCCTATATTGATAGATGTATTTGGAACTCTAAATCCAACACGGTTTGTGCTAGCTTCTTGAAACTTGAAACTACAAAGTAGTTTCAGGTTCTTTCTCTACGTTTTGTTTCCTCTTGATGTAGCCCTAAGCAGTGACTGGCGAGAAACACTTTCATTGGAAGGGGTTGCCAAGCTTCCAAAAATTACGAATCTCCAAAAATCTCAGCAAATATTTTTTCACCCAAACTGGATGACACTTTCAGGTAATGATCAGTACACTAAGGCGACTTGGTTCCCCAAATTTCATTCTTCTATGTTGAAGCGTTCATTTCCAGTAACAGTTTGAATTTTTAGGTTTCACTCTGTTTTCTCCTATATTGACAGATGTATTTGGAACTCTAAATCCAACACGGTTTGTGCTAGCTTCTTGAAACTTGACACAACAAAGTAGTTTCACGTTCTATCTCTACATTTTGTTTCCTCTTGATGTAGCCCTAAGCAGTGACTGGCGAGAAACACTTTCATGGGAAGGGGTTGCCAAGCTTCCAAAAGTTACGAATCTCCAGAAATCTCAGCAAATATTTTTTCACCGAAACTGGATGATACTTTCAGGTAATGATCAGTACACTAAGGCAACTTGGTTCCCCAAATTTCGTTCTTCTATGTTGAAGCGTTCATTTCCAGTAACAGTTTGAATTTTTAGGTTTCACTCTGTTTTCTCCTATATTGATAGATGTATTTGGAACTCTAAATCCAACACGGTTTGTGCTAGCTTCTTGAAACTTGACACAACAAAGTAGTTTCACGTTCTATCTCTACGTTTTGTTTCCTCTTGATGTAGCCCTAAGCAGTGACTGGCGAGAAACACTTACATGGGAAGGGGTTGCCAAGCTTCCAAAAATTACGAATCTCCAGAAATCTCAGCAAATATTTTTTCACCCAAACTGGATTATACTTTCAGGTAATGATCAGTACACTAAGGCGACTTGGTTCCCCAAATTTCGTTCTTCTATGTTGAAGCGTTCATTTCCAGTAACAGTTTGAATTTTTAGGTTTCACTCTGTTTTCTCCTATATTGATAGATGTATTTGGAACTCTAAATCGAACACGGTTTGTGCTAGCTTCTTGAAACTTGACACAACAAAGTAGTTTCACGTTCTATCTCTACGTTTTGTTTCCTCTTAATGTAGCCCTAAGCAGTGACTGGCGATAAAACCCTTTCATGGAACGGGTTTGCCAAGCTTCCAAAAATTACGAATCTCCAGAAATCTCAGCAAATATTTTTTCACCCAAACTGGATGATACTTTCAGGTAATGATCAGTACACTAATGCGACTTGGTTCCCCAAATTTCGTTCTTCTATGTTGAAGCGTTCATTTCCAGTAACAGTTTGAATTTTTAGGTTTCATTCTGTTTTCTCCTATATTAATAGATGTATTTGGAAATCTAAATCCAACACGGTTTGTGCTAGCTTCTTGAAACTTGACACAACAAAGTAGTTTCACGTTCTATCTCTACGTTTTGTTTCCTTTTGATGTAGCCCTAAGCAGTGACTGGCGAGAAACCCTTTCATGGAACGGGGTTGCCAAGCCTCCAAAAATTACGAATCTCCAGAAATCTCAGCAAATATTTTTTCACCCAAACTGGATGATACTTTCAGGTAATGATCAGTACACTAAGACGACTTGGTTCCCCAAATTTCGTTCTTCTATGTTGAAGCGTTCATTTCCAGTAACAGTTTGAATTTTTAGGTTTCACTCTGTTTTCTCCTATATTGATAGATGTATTTGGAACTCTAAATCCAACACGGTTTGTGCTAGCTTCTTGAAACTTGACACAACAAAGTAGTTTCAGGTTCTATCTCTACGTTTTGTTTCCTCTTGATGTAGCCCTAAGCAGTGACTGGCGAGAAACACTTTCATGGGAAGGGGTTGCCAAGCTTCCAAAAACTACGAATCTCCAGAAATATCAGCAAATATTTTTTCACCCAAACTTGATGACACTTTCAGGTAATGATCAGTACACTAAGGCGACTTGGTTCCCCAAATTTCGTTATTCTATGTTGAAGCGTTCATTTCCAGTAACAGTTTGAATTTTTAGGTTTCACTCTGTTTTCTCCTATATTGATAGATGTATTTGGAACTCTAAATCCAACACGGTTTGTGCTAGCTTCTTGAAACTTGACACAACAAAGTAGTTTCACGTTCTATCTCTACGTTTTGTTTCCTCTTGATGTAGCCCTAAGCAGTGACTGGCGAGAAACACTTACATGGGAAGGGGTTGCCAAGCTTCCAAAAATTACGAATCTCCAGAAATCTCAGCAAATATTTTTTCACCCAAACTGGATGATACTTTCAGGTAATGATCAGTACACTAAGGCGACTTGGTTCCCCAAATTTCGTTCTTCTATGTTGAAGCGTTCATTTCCAGTAACAGTTTGAATTTTTAGGTTTCACTCTGTTTTCTCCTATATTGATAGATGTATTTGGAACTCTAAATCGAACACGGTTTGTGCTAGCTTCTTGAAACTTGACACAACAAAGTAGTTTCACGTTCTATCTCTACGTTTTGTTTCCTCTTAATGTAGCCCTAAGCAGTGACTGGCGATAAAACCCTTTCATGGAACGGGTTTGCCAAGCTTCCAAAAATTACGAATCTCCAGAAATCTCAGCAAATATTTTTTCACCCAAACTGTATGATACTTTCAGGTAATGATCAGTACACTAAGGCGACTTGGTTCCCCAAATTTCCTTCTTCTATGTTGAAGCGTTCATTTCCAGTAACAGTTTGAATTTTTAGGTTTCACTCTGTTTTCTCCTATATTGATAGATGTATTTGGAACTCTAAATCCAACACGGTTTGTGCTAGCTTCTTGAAACTTGACACAACAAAGTAGTTTCACGTTCTATCTCTACGTTTTGTTTCCTCTTGATGTAGCCCTAAGCAGTGACTGGCGAGAAACACTTTCATGGGAAGGGGTTGCCAAGCTTCCAAAAACTACGAATCTCCAGAAATATCAGCAAATATTTTTTCACCCAAACTGGATGACACTTTCAGGTAATGATCAGTACACTAAGGCGACTTGGTTCCCCAAATTTCGTTCTTCTATGTTGAAGCGTTCATTTCCAGTAACAGTTTGAATTTTTAGGTTTCACTCTGTTTTCTCCTATATTGATAGATGTATTTGGAACTCTAAATCGAACACGGTTTGTGCTAGCTTCTTGAAACTTGACACAACAAAGTAGTTTCACGTTCTATCTCTACGTTTTGTTTCCTCTTGATGTAGCCCTAAGCAGTGACTGGCGAGAAAAACGTTCATGGGAAGGGGTTGCAAAGCTTCCAAAAATTACGAATCTCCAGAAATCTCAGCAAATATTTTTTCACCCAAACTGGATGACACTTTCAGGTAATGATCAGTACACTAAGGCGACTTGGTTCCCCAAATTTCATTCTTCTATGTTGAAGCGTTCATTTCCAGTAACAGTTTGAATTTTTAGGTTTCACTGTGTTTTCTCCTATATTGACAGATGTATTTGGAACTCTAAATCCAACACGGTTTGTGCTAGCTTCTTGAAACTTGACACAACAAAGTAGTTTCACGTTCTATCTCTACATTTTGTTTCCTCTTGATGTAGCCCAAAGCAGTGACTGGCGAGAAACACTTTCATGGGAAGGGGTTGCCAAGCTTCCCAAAGTTACGAATCTCCAGAAATCTCAGCAAATATTTTTTCACCGAAACTGGATGATACTTTCAGGTAATGATCAGTACACTAAGGCGACTTGGTTCCCCAAATTTTGTTCTTCTATGTTGAAGCGTTCATTTCCAGTAACAGTTTGAATTTTTAGGTTTCACTCTGTTTTCTCCTATATTGATAGATGTATTTGGAACTCTAAATCCAACACGGTTTGTGCTAGCTTCTTGAAACTTGACACAACAAAGTAGTTTCACGTTCTATCTCTACGTTTTGTTTCCTCTTGATGTAGCCCTAAGCAGTGACTGGCGAGAAACACTTTCTTGGGAAGGGGTTGCCAAGCTTCCAAAAATTACGAATCTCCAGAAATCTCAGCAAATATTTTTTCACCCAAACTGGATGATACTTTCAGGTAATGATCAGTACACTAAGGCAACTTGGTTCCCCAAATTTCGTTCTTCTATGTTGAAGCGTTCATTTCCAGTAACAGTTTGAATTTTTAGGTTTCACTCTGTATTCTCCTATATTGATAGATGTATTTGGAACTCTAAATCCAACACGGTTTGTGCTAGCTTCTTGAAACTTGACACAACAAAGTAGTTTCACGTTCTATCTCTACGTTTTGTTTCCTCTTGATGTAGCCCTAAGCAGTGACTGGCGAGAAACACTTTCATGGGAAGGGGTTGCCAAGCTTCCAAAAACTACGAATCTCCAGAAATATCAGCAAATATTTTTTCACCCAAAATGGATGACACTTTCAGGTAATGATCAGTACACTAAGGCGACTTGGTTCCCCAAATTTCGTTCTTCTATGTTTTCGCGTTCATTTCCAGTAACAGTTTGAATTTTTAGGTTTCACTCTGTTTTCTCCTATATTGATAGATGTATTTGGAACTCTAAATCCAAAACGGTTTGTGCTAGCTTCTTGAAACTTGACACAACAAAGTAGTTTCATGTTCTATCTCTACGTTTTGTTTCCTCTTGATGTAACCCTAAGCAGTGACTGGCGAGAAACACTTTCATGGGAAGGGGTTGCCAAGCTTCCAAAAATTACGAATCTCCAGAAATCTCAGCAAATATTTTTTCACCCAAACTGGATGATACTTTCAGGTAATGATCAGTACACTAAGGCGACTTGGTTCCCCAAATTTCGTTCTTCTATGTTGAAGCGTTCATTTCCAGTAACAGTTTGAATTTTTAGGTTTCACTCTGTTTTCTCCTATATTGATAGATGTATTTGGAACTCTAAATCCAACACGGTTTGTGCTAGCTTCTTGAAACTTGACACAACAAAGTAGTTTCACGTTCTATCTCTACGTTTTGTTTCCTCTTGATGTAGCCCTAAGCAGTGACTGGCGAGAAACACTTTCATGGGAAGGGGTTGCCAAGCTTCCAAAAACTACGAATCTCCAGAAATATCAGCAAATATTTTTTCACCCAAACTGGATGACACTTTCAGGTAATGATCAGTACACTAAGGCGACTTGGTTCCCCAAATTTCGTTCTTCTATGTTGAAGCGTTCATTTCCAGTAACAGTTTGAATTTTTAGGTTTCACTCTGTTTTCTCCTATATTGATAGATGTATTTGGAACTCTAAATCCAACACGGTTTGTGCTAGCTTCTTGAAACTTGACACAACAAAGTAGTTTCACGTTCTATCTCTACGTTTTGTTTCCTCTTGATGTAGCCCTAAGCAGTGACTGGCGAGAAACACTTTCATGGGAAGGGGTTGCCAAGCTTCCAAAAACTACGAATCTCCAGAAATATCAGCAAATATTTTTTCACCCAAACTTGATGACACTTTCAGGTAATGATCAGTACACTAAGGCGACTTGGTTCCCCAAATTTCGTTCTTCTATGTTGAAGCGTTCATTTCCAGTAACAGTTTGAATTTTTAGGTTTCACTCTGTTTTCTCCTATATTGATAGATGTATTTGGAACTCTAAATCCAACACGGTTTGTGCTAGCTTCTTGAAACTTGACACAACAAAGTAGTTTCACGTTCTATCTCTACGTTTTGTTTCCTCTTGATGTAGCCCTAAGCAGTGACTGGCGAGAAACACTTTCATGGGAAGGGGTTGCCAAGCTTCCAAAAACTACGAATCTCCAGAAATATCAGCAAATATTTTTTCACCCAAACTGGATGACACTTTCAGGTAATGATCAGTACACTAAGGCGACTTGGTTCCCCAAATTTCGTTCTTCTATGTTGAAGCGTTCATTTCCAGTAACAGTTTGAATTTTTAGGTTTCACTCTGTTTTCTCCTATATTGATAGATGTATTTGGAACTCTAAATCCAACACGGTTTGTGCTAGCTTCTTGAAACTTGACACAACAAAGTAGTTTCACGTTCTATCTCTACGTTTTGTTTCCTCTTGATGTAACCCTAAGCAGTGACTGGCGAGAAACCCTTTCATGGGACGGGGTTGCCAAGCTTCCAAAAATTACGAATCTCCAGAAATCTCAGCAAATATTTTTTCACCCAAACTGGATGATACTTTCAGGTAATGATCAGTACACTAAGGCGACTTGGTTCCCCAAATTTCGTTCTTCTATGTTGAAGCATTCATTTCCAGTAACAGTTTGAATTTTTAGGTTTCACTCTGTTTTCTCCTATATTAATAGATGTATTTGGAAATCTAAATCCAACACGGTTTGTGCTAGCTTCTTGAAACTTGACACAACAAAGTAGTTTCATGTTCTATCTCTACGTTTTGTATCCTCTTGATGTAGCCCTAAGCAGTGACTGGCGAGAAACACTTTCATGGGAAGGGGTTGCCAAGCTTCCAAAAATTACGAATCTCCAGAAATCTCAAAAATATTTTTTCACCCAAACTGGATGATACTTTCAGGTAATGATCAGTACACTAAGGCGACTTGGTTCCCCAAATTTCGTTCTTCTATGTTGAAGCGTTCATTTCCAGTAACAGTTTGAATTTTTAGGTTTCACTCTGTTTTCTCCTATATTGATAGATGTATTTGGAACTCTAAATCCAACACGGTTTGTGCTAGCTTCTTGAAACTTGACACAACAAAGTAGTTTCACGTTCTATCTCTACGTTTTGTTTCCTCTTGATGTAGCCCTAAGCAGTGACTGGCGAGAAACACTTTCATGGGAAGAGGGTGCCCAGTCTCCAAAAATTACGAATCTCCAAAAATCTCAGCAAATATTTTTTCACCCAAACTGGATGATACTTTCAGGTAATTATCAGTACACTAAGGCGACTTGGTTCCCCAAATATCGTTCTTCTATGTTGAAGCGTTCATTTCCAGTAACAGTTTGAATTTTTAGGTTTCACTCTGTTTTCTCCTATATTGATAGATGTATTTGGAACTCTAAATCCAACACGGTTTGTGCTAGCTTCTTGAAACTTGACACAACAAAGTAGTTTCACGTTCTATCTCTACGTTTTGTTTCCTCTTGATGTAGCCCTAAGCAGTGACTGGCGAGAAACACTTACATGGGAAGGGGTTGCCAAGCTTCCAAAAATTACGAATCTCCAGAAATCTCAGCAAATATTTTTTCACCCAAACTGGATGATACTTTCAGGTAATGATCAGTACACTAAGGCGACTTGGTTCCCCAAATTTCGTTCTTCTATGTTGAAGCGTTCATTTCCAGTAACAGTTTGAATTTTTAGGTTTCACTCTGTATTCTCCTATATTGATAGATGTATTTGGAACTCTAAATCGAACACGGTTTGTGCTAGCTTCTTGAAACTTGACACAACAAAGTAGTTTCACGTTCTATCTCTACGTTTTGTTTCCTCTTAATGCAGCCCTAAGCAGTGACTGGCGATAAAACCCTTTCATGGAACGGGTTTGCCAAGCTTCCAAAAATTACGAATCTCCAGAAATCTCAGCAAATATTTTTTCACCCAAACTGTATGATACTTTCAGGTAATGATCAGTACACTAAGGCGACTTGGTTCCCCAAATTTCCTTCTTCTATGTTGAAGCGTTCATTTCCAATAACAGTTTGAATTTTTAGGTTTCACTCTGTTTTCTCCTATATTGATAGATGTATTTGGAACTCTAAATCCAACACGGTTTGTGCTAGCTTCTTGAAACTTGACACAACAAAGTAGTTTCACGTTCTATCTCTACGTTTTGTTTCCTCTTGATGTAGCCCTAAGCAGTGACTGGCGAGAAACACTTTCATGGGAAGGGGTTGCCAAGCTTCCAAAAACTACGAATCTCCAGAAATATCAGCAAATATTTTTTCACCCAAAATGGATGACACTTTCAGGTAATGATCAGTACACTAAGGCGACTTGGTTCCCCAAATTTCGTTCTTCTATGTTTTCGCGTTCATTTCCAGTAACAGTTTGAATTTTTAGGTTTCACTCTGTTTTCTCCTATATTGATAGATGTATTTGGAACTCTAAATCCAACACGGTTTGTTCTAGCTTCTTGAAACTTGACACAACAAAGTAGTTTCATGTTCTATCTCTACGTTTTGTTTCCTCTTGATGTAACCCTAAGCAGTGACTGGCGAGAAACACTTTCATGGGAAGGGGTTGCCAAGCTTCCAAAAATTACGAATCTCCAGAAATCTCAGCAAATATTTTTTCACCCAAACTGGATGATACTTTCAGGTAATGATCAGTACACTAAGGCGACTTGGTTCCCCAAATTTCGTTCTTCTATGTTGAAGCGTTCATTTCCAGTAACAGTTTGAATTTTTAGGTTTCACTCTGTTTTCTCCTATATTGATAGATGTATTTGGAACTCTAAATCGAACACGGTTTGTGCTAGCTTCTTGAAACTTGACACAACAAAGTAGTTTCACGTTCTATCTCTACGTTTTGTTTCCTCTTGATGTAGCCCTAAGCAGTGACTGGCGAGAAACACGTTCATGGGAAGGGGTTGCAAAGCTTCCAAAAATTACGAATCTCCAGAAATCTCAGCAAATATTTTTTCACCCAAACTGGATGACACTTTCAGGTAATGATCAGTACACTAAGGCGACTTGGTTCCCCAAATTTCATTCTTCTATGTTGAAGCGTTCATTTCCAGTAACAGTTTGAATTTTTAGGTTTCACTGTGTTTTCTCCTATATTGACAGATGTATTTGGAACTCTAAATCCAACACGGTTTGTGCTAGCTTCTTGAAACTTGACACAACAAAGTAGTTTCACGTTCTATCTCTACATTTTGTTTCCTCTTGATGTAGCCCAAAGCAGTGACTGGCGAGAAACACTTTCATGGGAAGGGGTTGCCAAGCTTCCAAAAGTTACGAATCTCCAGAAATCTCAGCAAATATTTTTTCACCGAAACTGGATGATACTTTCAGGTAATGATCAGTACACTAAGGCGACTTGGTTCCCCAAATTTTGTTCTTCCATGTTGAAGCGTTCATTTCCAGTAACAGTTTGAATTTTTAGGTTTCACTCTGTTTTCTCCTATATTGATAGATGTATTTGGAACTCTAAATCCAACACGGTTTGTGCTAGCTTCTTGAAACTTGACACAACAAAGTAGTTTCACGTTCTATCTCTACGTTTTGTTTCCTCTTGATGTAGCCCTAAGCAGTGACTGGCGAGAAACACTTACATGGGAAGGGGTTGCCAAGCTTCCAAAAATTACGAATCTCCAGAAATCTCAGCAAATATTTTTTCACCCAAACTGGATTATACTTTCAGGTAATGATCAGTACACTAAGGCGACTTGGTTCCCCAAATTTCGTTCTTCTATGTTGAAGCGTTCATTTCCAGTAACAGTTTGAATTTTTAGGTTTCACTCTGTTTTCTCCTATATTGATAGATGTATTTGGAACTCTAAATCGAACACGGTTTGTGCTAGCTTCTTGAAACTTGACACAACAAAGTAGTTTCACGTTCTATCTCTACGTTTTGTTTCCTCTTAATGTAGCCCTAAGCAGTGACTGGCGATAAAACCCTTTCATGGAACGGGTTTGCCAAGCTTCCAAAAATTACGAATCTCCAGAAATCTCAGCAAATATTTTTTCACCCAAACTGGATGATACTTTCAGGTAATGATCAGTACACTAATGCGACTTGGTTCCCCAAATTTCGTTCTTCTATGTTGAAGCGTTCATTTCCAGTAACAGTTTGAATTTTTAGGTTTCATTCTGTTTTCTCCTATATTAATAGATGTATTTGGAAATCTAAATCCAACACGGTTTGTGCTAGCTTCTTGAAACTTGACACAACAAAGTAGTTTCACGTTCTATCTCTACGTTTTGTTTCCTTTTGATGTAGCCCTAAGCAGTGACTGGCGAGAAACCCTTTCATGGAACGGGGTTGCCAAGCTTCCAAAAATTACGAATCTCCAGAAATCTCAGCAAATATTTTTTCACCCAAACTGGATGATACTTTCAGGTAATGATCAGTACACTAAGACGACTTGGTTCCCCAAATTTCGTTCTTCTATGTTGAAGCGTTCATTTCCAGTAACAGTTTGAATTTTTAGGTTTCACTCTGTTTTCTCCTATATTGATAGATGTATTTGGAACTCTAAATCCAACACGGTTTGTGCTAGCTTCTTGAAACTTGACACAACAAAGTAGTTTCAGGTTCTATCTCTACGTTTTGTTTCCTCTTGATGTAGCCCTAAGCAGTGACTGGCGAGAAACACTTTCATGGGAAGGGGTTGCCAAGCTTCCAAAAACTACGAATCTCCAGAAATATCAGCAAATATTTTTTCACCCAAACTTGATGACACTTTCAGGTAATGATCAGTACACTAAGGCGACTTGGTTCCCCAAATTTCGTTATTCTATGTTGAAGCGTTCATTTCCAGTAACAGTTTGAATTTTTAGGTTTCACTCTGTTTTCTCCTATATTGATAGATGTATTTGGAACTCTAAATCCAACACGGTTTGTGCTAGCTTCTTGAAACTTGACACAACAAAGTAGTTTCACGTTCTATCTCTACGTTTTGTTTCCTCTTGATGTAGCCCTAAGCAGTGACTGGCGAGAAACACTTACATGGGAAGGGGTTGCCAAGCTTCCAAAAATTACGAATCTCCAGAAATCTCAGCAAATATTTTTTCACCCAAACTAGATGATACTTTCAGGTAATGATCAGTACACTAAGGCGACTTGGTTCCCCAAATTTCGTTCTTCTATGTTGAAGCGTTCATTTCCAGTAACAGTTTGAATTTTTAGGTTTCACTCTGTTTTCTCCTATATTGATAGATGTATTTGGAACTCTAAATCGAACACGGTTTGTGCTAGCTTCTTGAAACTTGACACAACAAAGTAGTTTCACGTTCTATCTCTACGTTTTGTTTCCTCTTAATGTAGCCCTAAGCAGTGACTGGCGATAAAACCCTTTCATGGAACGGGTTTGCCAAGCTTCCAAAAATTACGAATCTCCAGAAATCTCAGCAAATATTTTTTCACCCAAACTGTATGATACTTTCAGGTAATGATCAGTACACTAAGGCGACTTGGTTCCCCAAATTTCCTTCTTCTATGTTGAAGCGTTCATTTCCAGTAACAGTTTGAATTTTTAGGTTTCACTCTGTTTTCTCCTATATTGATAGATGTATTTGGAACTCTAAATCCAACACGGTTTGTGCTAGCTTCTTGAAACTTGACACAACAAAGTAGTTTCACGTTCTATCTCTACGTTTTGTTTCCTCTTGATGTAGCCCTAAGCAGTGACTGGCGAGAAACACTTTCATGGGAAGGGGTTGCCAAGCTTCCAAAAACTACGAATCTCCAGAAATATCAGCAAATATTTTTTCACCCAAACTGGATGACACTTTCAGGTAATGATCAGTACACTAAGGCGACTTGGTTCCCCAAATTTCGTTCTTCTATGTTGAAGCGTTCATTTCCAGTAACAGTTTGAATTTTTAGGTTTCACTCTGTTTTCTCCTATATTGATAGATGTATTTGGAACTCTAAATCGAACACGGTTTGTGCTAGCTTCTTGAAACTTGACACAACAAAGTAGTTTCACGTTCTATCTCTACGTTTTGTTTCCTCTTGATGTAGCCCTAAGCAGTGACTGGCGAGAAAAACGTTCATGGGAAGGGGTTGCAAAGCTTCCAAAAATTACGAATCTCCAGAAATCTCAGCAAATATTTTTTCACCCAAACTGGATGACACTTTCAGGTAATGATCAGTACACTAAGGCGACTTGGTTCCCCAAATTTCATTCTTCTATGTTGAAGCGTTCATTTCCAGTAACAGTTTGAATTTTTAGGTTTCACTGTGTTTTCTCCTATATTGACAGATGTATTTGGAACTCTAAATCCAACACGGTTTGTGCTAGCTTCTTGAAACTTGACACAACAAAGTAGTTTCACGTTCTATCTCTACATTTTGTTTCCTCTTGATGTAGCCCAAAGCAGTGACTGGCGAGAAACACTTTCATGGGAAGGGGTTGCCAAGCTTCCCAAAGTTACGAATCTCCAGAAATCTCAGCAAATATTTTTTCACCGAAACTGGATGATACTTTCAGGTAATGATCAGTACACTAAGGCGACTTGGTTCCCCAAATTTTGTTCTTCTATGTTGAAGCGTTCATTTCCAGTAACAGTTTGAATTTTTAGGTTTCACTCTGTTTTCTCCTATATTGATAGATGTATTTGGAACTCTAAATCCAACACGGTTTGTGCTAGCTTCTTGAAACTTGACACAACAAAGTAGTTTCACGTTCTATCTCTACGTTTTGTTTCCTCTTGATGTAGCCCTAAGCAGTGACTGGCGAGAAACACTTTCTTGGGAAGGGGTTGCCAAGCTTCCAAAAATTACGAATCTCCAGAAATCTCAGCAAATATTTTTTCACCCAAACTGGATGATACTTTCAGGTAATGATCAGTACACTAAGGCGACTTGGTTCCCCAAATTTCGTTCTTCTATGTTGAAGCGTTCATTTCCAGTAACAGTTTGAATTTTTAGGTTTCACTCTGTATTCTCCTATATTGATAGATGTATTTGGAACTCTAAATCCAACACGGTTTGTGCTAGCTTCTTGAAACTTGACACAACAAAGTAGTTTCACGTTCTATCTCTACGTTTTGTTTCCTCTTGATGTAGCCCTAAGCAGTGACTGGCGAGAAACACTTTCATGGGAAGGGGTTGCCAAGCTTCCAAAAACTACGAATCTCCAGAAATATCAGCAAATATTTTTTCACCCAAAATGGATGACACTTTCAGGTAATGATCAGTACACTAAGGCGACTTGGTTCCCCAAATTTCGTTCTTCTATGTTTTCGCGTTCATTTCCAGTAACAGTTTGAATTTTTAGGTTTCACTCTGTTTTCTCCTATATTGATAGATGTATTTGGAACTCTAAATCCAAAACGGTTTGTGCTAGCTTCTTGAAACTTGACACAACAAAGTAGTTTCATGTTCTATCTCTACGTTTTGTTTCCTCTTGATGTAACCCTAAGCAGTGACTGGCGAGAAACACTTTCATGGGAAGGGGTTGCCAAGCTTCCAAAAATTACGAATCTCCAGAAATCTCAGCAAATATTTTTTCACCCAAACTGGATGATACTTTCAGGTAATGATCAGTACACTAAGGCGACTTGGTTCCCCAAATTTCGTTCTTCTATGTTGAAGCGTTCATTTCCAGTAACAGTTTGAATTTTTAGGTTTCATTCTGTTTTCTCCTATATTGATAGATATATTTGGAACTCTAAATCCAACACGGTTTGTGCTAGCTTCTTGAAACTTGACACAACAAAGTAGTTTCACGTTCTATCTCTACGTTTTGTTTCCTCTTGATGTAGCCCTAAGCAGTGACTGGCGAGAAACACTTTCATGGGAAGGGGTTGCCAAGCTTCCAAAAACTACGAATCTCCAGAAATATCAGCAAATATTTTTTCACCCAAACTTGATGACACTTTCAGGTAATGATCAGTACACTAAGGCGACTTGGTTCCCCAAATTTCGTTCTTCTATGTTGAAGCGTTCATTTCCAGTAACAGTTTGAATTTTTAGGTTTCACTCTGTTTTCTCCTATATTGATAGATGTATTTGGAACTCTAAATCCAACACGGTTTGTGCTAGCTTCTTGAAACTTGACACAACAAAGTAGTTTCACGTTCTATCTCTACGTTTTGTTTCCTCTTGATGTAGCCCTAAGCAGTGACTGGCGAGAAACACTTTCATGGGAAGGGGTTGCCAAGCTTCCAAAAACTACGAATCTCCAGAAATATCAGCAAATATTTTTTCACCCAAACTGGATGACACTTTCAGGTAATGATCAGTACACTAAGGCGACTTGGTTCCCCAAATTTCGTTCTTCTATGTTGAAGCGTTCATTTCCAGTAACAGTTTGAATTTTTAGGTTTCACTCTGTTTTCTCCTATATTGATAGATGTATTTGGAACTCTAAATCCAACACGGTTTGTGCTAGCTTCTTGAAACTTGACACAACAAAGTAGTTTCACGTTCTATCTCTACGTTTTGTTTCCTCTTGATGTAACCCTAAGCAGTGACTGGCGAGAAACCCTTTCATGGGACGGGGTTGCCAAGCTTCCAAAAATTACGAATCTCCAGAAATCTCAGCAAATATTTTTTCACCCAAACTGGATGATACTTTCAGGTAATGATCAGTACACTAAGGCGACTTGGTTCCCCAAATTTCGTTCTTCTATGTTGAAGCATTCATTTCCAGTAACAGTTTGAATTTTTAGGTTTCACTCTGTTTTCTCCTATATTAATAGATGTATTTGGAAATCTAAATCCAACACGGTTTGTGCTAGCTTCTTGAAACTTGACACAACAAAGTAGTTTCATGTTCTATCTCTACGTTTTGTATCCTCTTGATGTAGCCCTAAGCAGTGACTGGCGAGAAACACTTTCATGGGAAGGGGTTGCCAAGCTTCCAAAAATTACGAATCTCCAGAAATCTCAAAAATATTTTTTCACCCAAACTGGATGATACTTTCAGGTAATGATCAGTACACTAAGGCGACTTGGTTCCCCAAATTTCGTTCTTCTATGTTGAAGCGTTCATTTCCAGTAACAGTTTGAATTTTTAGGTTTCACTCTGTTTTCTCCTATATTGATAGATGTATTTGGAACTCTAAATCCAACACGGTTTGTGCTAGCTTCTTGAAACTTGACACAACAAAGTAGTTTCACGTTCTATCTCTACGTTTTGTTTCCTCTTGATGTAGCCCTAAGCAGTGACTGGCGAGAAACACTTTCATGGGAAGAGGGTGCCCAGTCTCCAAAAATTACGAATCTCCAAAAATCTCAGCAAATATTTTTTCACCCAAACTGGATGATACTTTCAGGTAATTATCAGTACACTAAGGCGACTTGGTTCCCCAAATATCGTTCTTCTATGTTGAAGCGTTCATTTCCAGTAACAGTTTGAATTTTTAGGTTTCACTCTGTTTTCTCCTATATTGATAGATGTATTTGGAACTCTAAATCCAACACGGTTTGTGCTAGCTTCTTGAAACTTGACACAACAAAGTAGTTTCACGTTCTATCTCTACGTTTTGTTTCCTCTTGATGTAGCCCTAAGCAGTGACTGGCGAGAAACACTTACATGGGAAGGGGTTGCCAAGCTTCCAAAAATTACGAATCTCCAGAAATCTCAGCAAATATTTTTTCACCCAAACTGGATGATACTTTCAGGTAATGATCAGTACACTAAGGCGACTTGGTTCCCCAAATTTCGTTCTTCTATGTTGAAGCGTTCATTTCCAGTAACAGTTTGAATTTTTAGGTTTCACTCTGTATTCTCCTATATTGATAGATGTATTTGGAACTCTAAATCGAACACGGTTTGTGCTAGCTTCTTGAAACTTGACACAACAAAGTAGTTTCACGTTCTATCTCTACGTTTTGTTTCCTCTTAATGCAGCCCTAAGCAGTGACTGGCGATAAAACCCTTTCATGGAACGGGTTTGCCAAGCTTCCAAAAATTACGAATCTCCAGAAATCTCAGCAAATATTTTTTCACCCAAACTGTATGATACTTTCAGGTAATGATCAGTACACTAAGGCGACTTGGTTCCCCAAATTTCCTTCTTCTATGTTGAAGCGTTCATTTCCAGTAACAGTTTGAATTTTTAGGTTTCACTCTGTTTTCTCCTATATTGATAGATGTATTTGGAACTCTAAATCCAACACGGTTTGTGCTAGCTTCTTGAAACTTGACACAACAAAGTAGTTTCACGTTCTATCTCTACGTTTTGTTTCCTCTTGATGTAGCCCTAAGCAGTGACTGGCGAGAAACACTTTCATGGGAAGGGGTTGCCAAGCTTCCAAAAACTACGAATCTCCAGAAATATCAGCAAATATTTTTTCACCCAAAATGGATGACACTTTCAGGTAATGATCAGTACACTAAGGCGACTTGGTTCCCCAAATTTCGTTCTTCTATGTTTTCGCGTTCATTTCCAGTAACAGTTTGAATTTTTAGGTTTCACTCTGTTTTCTCCTATATTGATAGATGTATTTGGAACTCTAAATCCAACACGGTTTGTTCTAGCTTCTTGAAACTTGACACAACAAAGTAGTTTCATGTTCTATCTCTACGTTTTGTTTCCTCTTGATGTAACCCTAAGCAGTGACTGGCGAGAAACACTTTCATGGGAAGGGGTTGCCAAGCTTCCAAAAATTACGAATCTCCAGAAATCTCAGCAAATATTTTTTCACCCAAACTGGATGATACTTTCAGGTAATGATCAGTACACTAAGGCGACTTGGTTCCCCAAATTTCGTTCTTCTATGTTGAAGCGTTCATTTCCAGTAACAGTTTGAATTTTTAGGTTTCACTCTGTTTTCTCCTATATTGATAGATGTATTTGGAACTCTAAATCGAACACGGTTTGTGCTAGCTTCTTGAAACTTGACACAACAAAGTAGTTTCACGTTCTATCTCTACGTTTTGTTTCCTCTTGATGTAGCCCTAAGCAGTGACTGGCGAGAAACACGTTCATGGGAAGGGGTTGCAAAGCTTCCAAAAATTACGAATCTCCAGAAATCTCAGCAAATATTTTTTCACCCAAACTGGATGATACTTTCAGGTAATGATCAGTACACTAAGGCGACTTGGTTCCCCAAATTTCGTTCTTCTATGTTGAAGCGTTCATTTCCAGTAACAGTTTGAATTTTTAGGTTTCACTCTGTTTTCTCCTATATTGATAGATGTATTTGGAACTCTAAATCGAACACGGTTTGTGCTAGCTTCTTGAAACTTGACACAACAAAGTAGTTTCACGTTCTATCTCTACGTTTTGTTTCCTCTTGATGTAGCCCTAAGCAGTGACTGGCGAGAAACACGTTCATGGGAAGGGGTTGCAAAGCTTCCAAAAATTACGAATCTCCAGAAATCTCAGCAAATATTTTTTCACCCAAACTGGATGACACTTTCAGGTAATGATCAGTACACTAAGGCGACTTGGTTCCCCAAATTTCATTCTTCTATGTTGAAGCGTTCATTTCCAGTAACAGTTTGAATTTTTAGGTTTCACTGTGTTTTCTCCTATATTGACAGATGTATTTGGAACTCTAAATCCAACACGGTTTGTGCTAGCTTCTTGAAACTTGACACAACAAAGTAGTTTCACGTTCTATCTCTACATTTTGTTTCCTCTTGATGTAGCCCAAAGCAGTGACTGGCGAGAAACACTTTCATGGGAAGGGGTTGCCAAGCTTCCAAAAGTTACGAATCTCCAGAAATCTCAGCAAATATTTTTTCACCGAAACTGGATGATACTTTCAGGTAATGATCAGTACACTAAGGCGACTTGGTTCCCCAAATTTTGTTCTTCTATGTTGAAGCGTTCATTTCCAGTAACAGTTTGAATTTTTAGGTTTCACTCTGTTTTCTCCTATATTGATAGATGTATTTGGAACTCTAAATCCAACACGGTTTGTGCTAGCTTCTTGAAACTTGACACAACAAAGTAGTTTCACGTTCTATCTCTACGTTTTGTTTCCTCTTGATGTAGCCCTAAGCAGTGACTGGCGAGAAACACTTTCTTGGGAAGGGGTTGCCAAGCTTCCAAAAATTACGAATCTCCAGAAATCTCAGCAAATATTTTTTCACCCAAACTGGATGATACTTTCAGGTAATGATCAGTACACTAAGGCGACTTGGTTCCCCAAATTTCGTTCTTCTATGTTGAAGCGTTCATTTCCAGTAACAGTTTGAATTTTTAGGTTTCACTCTGTTTTCTCCTATATTGATAGATGTATTTGGAACTCTAAATCCAACACGGTTTGTGCTAGCTTCTTGAAACTTGACACAACAAAGTAGTTTCACGTTCTATCTCTACGTTTTGTTTCCTCTTGATGTAGCCCTAAGCAGTGACTGGCGAGAAACACTTTCATGGGAAGGGGTTGCCAAGCTTCCAAAAACTACGAATCTCCAGAAATATCAGCAAATATTTTTTCACCCAAAATGGATGACACTTTCAGGTAATGATCAGTACACTAAGGCGACTTGGTTCCCCAAATTTCGTTCTTCTATGTTTTCGCGTTCATTTCCAGTAACAGTTTGAATTTTTAGGTTTCACTCTGTTTTCTCCTATATTGATAGATGTATTTGGAACTCTAAATCCAAAACGGTTTGTGCTAGCTTCTTGAAACTTGACACAACAAAGTAGTTTCATGTTCTATCTCTACGTTTTGTTTCCTCTTGATGTAACCCTAAGCAGTGACTGGCGAGAAACACTTTCATGGGAAGGGGTTGCCAAGCTTCCAAAAATTACGAATCTCCAGAAATCTCAGCAAATATTTTTTCACCCAAACTGGATGATACTTTCAGGTAATGATCAGTACACTAAGGCGACTTGGTTCCCCAAATTTCGTTCTTCTATGTTGAAGCGTTCATTTCCAGTAACAGTTTGAATTTTTAGGTTTCACTCTGTTTTCTCCTATATTGATAGATGTATTTGGAACTCTAAATCCAACACGGTTTGTGCTAGCTTCTTGAAACTTGACACAACAAAGTAGTTTCACGTTCTATCTCTACGTTTTGTTTCCTCTTGATGTAGCCCTAAGCAGTGACTGGCGAGAAACACTTTCATGGGAAGGGGTTGCCAAGCTTCCAAAAACTACGAATCTCCAGAAATATCAGCAAATATTTTTTCACCCAAACTTGATGACACTTTCAGGTAATGATCAGTACACTAAGGCGACTTGGTTCCCCAAATTTCGTTCTTCTATGTTGAAGCGTTCATTTCCAGTAACAGTTTGAATTTTTAGGTTTCACTCTGTTTTCTCCTATATTGATAGATGTATTTGGAACTCTAAATCCAACACGGTTTGTGCTAGCTTCTTGAAACTTGACACAACAAAGTAGTTTCACGTTCTATCTCTACGTTTTGTTTCCTCTTGATGTAGCCCTAAGCAGTGACTGGCGAGAAACACTTTCATGGGAAGGGGTTGCCAAGCTTCCAAAAACTACGAATCTCCAGAAATATCAGCAAATATTTTTTCACCCAAACTGGATGACACTTTCAGGTAATGATCAGTACACTAAGGCGACTTGGTTCCCCAAATTTCGTTCTTCTATGTTGAAGCGTTCATTTCCAGTAACAGTTTGAATTTTTAGGTTTCACTCTGTTTTCTCCTATATTGATAGATGTATTTGGAACTCTAAATCCAACACGGTTTGTGCTAGCTTCTTGAAACTTGACACAACAAAGTAGTTTCACGTTCTATCTCTACGTTTTGTTTCCTCTTGATGTAACCCTAAGCAGTGACTGGCGAGAAACCCTTTCATGGGACGGGGTTGCCAAGCTTCCAAAAATTACGAATCTCCAGAAATCTCAGCAAATATTTTTTCACCCAAACTGGATGATACTTTCAGGTAATGATCAGTACACTAAGGCGACTTGGTTCCCCAAATTTCGTTCTTCTATGTTGAAGCATTCATTTCCAGTAACAGTTTGAATTTTTAGGTTTCACTCTGTTTTCTCCTATATTAATAGATGTATTTGGAAATCTAAATCCAACACGGTTTGTGCTAGCTTCTTGAAACTTGACACAACAAAGTAGTTTCATGTTCTATCTCTACGTTTTGTATCCTCTTGATGTAGCCCTAAGCAGTGACTGGCGAGAAACACTTTCATGGGAAGGGGTTGCCAAGCTTCCAAAAATTACGAATCTCCAGAAATCTCAAAAATATTTTTTCACCCAAACTGGATGATACTTTCAGGTAATGATCAGTACACTAAGGCGACTTGGTTCCCCAAATTTCGTTCTTCTATGTTGAAGCGTTCATTTCCAGTAACAGTTTGAATTTTTAGGTTTCACTCTGTTTTCTCCTATATTGATAGATGTATTTGGAACTCTAAATCCAACACGGTTTGTGCTAGCTTCTTGAAACTTGACACAACAAAGTAGTTTCACGTTCTATCTCTACGTTTTGTTTCCTCTTGATGTAGCCCTAAGCAGTGACTGGCGAGAAACACTTTCATGGGAAGAGGTTGCCCAGTCTCCAAAAATTACGAATCTCCAGAAATCTCAGCAAATATTTTTTCACCCAAACTGGATGATACTTTCAGGTAATTATCAGTACACTAAGGCGACTTGGTTCCCCAAATTTCGTTCTTCTATGTTGAAGCGTTCATTTCCAGTAACAGTTTGAATTTTTAGGTTTCACTCTGTTTTCTCCTATATTGATAGATGTATTTGGAACTCTAAATCCAACACGGTTTGTGCTAGCTTCTTGAAACTTGACACAACAAAGTAGTTTCATGTTCTATCTCTACATTGTGTTTCCTCTTGATGTAGCCCTAAGCAGTGACTGGCGAGAAACACTTTGATGGGAAGGGGTTGCCAAGCTTCCAAAAATTACGAATCTCCAGAAATCTCAGCAAATATTTTTTCACCCAAACTCGATGATACTTTCAGGTAATGATCAGTACACTAAGGCGACTTGGTTCCCCAAATTTCGTTCTTCTATGTTGAAGCGTTCATTTCCAGTAACAGTTTGAATTTTTAGGTTTCACTCTGTTTTCTCCTATATTGATAGATGTATTTGGAACTCTAAATCCAACACGGTTTGTACTAGCTTCTTGAAACTTGACACAACAAAGTAGTTTCACGTTCTATCTCTACGTTTTGTTTCCTCTTGATGTAGCCCTAAGCAGTGACTGGCGAGAAACACTTTCATGGGAAGGGGTTGCCAAGCTTCCAAAAATTACGAATCTCCAGAAATCTCAGCAAATATTTTTTCACCCAAACTGGATGATACTTTCAGGTAATGATCAGTACACTAAGGCGACTTGGTTCCCCAAATTTCATTCTTCTATGTTGAAGCGTTCATTTCCAGTAACAGTTTGAATTTTTAGGTTTCACTCTGTTTTCTCCTATATTGATAGATGTATTTGGAACTCTAAATCCAACACGGTTTGTGCTAGCTTCTTGAAACTTGACACAACAAAGTAGTTTCACGTTCTATCTCTATGTTTT
The DNA here is from genome assembly GCF_964194105.1 of Spermophilus citellus. Taxonomy (NCBI): domain Eukaryota; kingdom Metazoa; phylum Chordata; class Mammalia; order Rodentia; family Sciuridae; genus Spermophilus; species Spermophilus citellus. The sequence continues at coordinate 107,900,089 of NC_138183.1, forward strand.
GTTTCCTCTTGATGTAGCCCTAAGCAGTGACTGGCGAGAAACACTTTCATGGGAAGGGGTTGCCAAGCTTCCAAAAATTATGAATCTCCAGAAATATCAGCAAATATTTTTTCACCCAAACTGGAAGATGCTTTCAGGTAATGATCAGTACACTAAGGCGACTTGGTTCCCCAAATTTCGTTCTTCTATGTTGAAGCGTTCATTTCCAGTAACAGTTTGAATTTTTAGGTTTCACTCTGTTTTCTCCTATATTGACAGATGTATTTGGAACTCTAAATCCAACACGGTTTGTGCTAGCTTCTTGAAACTTGACACAACAAAGTAGTTTCACGTTCTATCTCTACATTTTGTTTCCTCTTGATGTAGCCCTAAGCAGTGACTGGCGAGAAACACTTTCATGTGAAGGGGTTGCCAAGCGTCCAAAAATTACGAATCTCCAGAAATCTCAGCAAATATTTTTTCACCCAAACTGGATGATACTTTCAGGTAATTATCAGTACACTAAGGCGACTTGGTTCCCCAAATTTCGTTCTTCTATGTTGAAGCGTTCATTTCCAGTAACAGTTTGAATTTTTAGGTTTCACTCTGTTTTCTCCTATATTGATAGATGTATTTGGAACTCTAAATCCAACACGGTTTGTACTAGCTTCTTGAAACTTGACACAACAAAGTAGTTTCACGTTCTATCTCTACGTTTTGTTTCCTCTTGATGTAGCCCTAAGCAGTGACTGGCGAGAAACACTTTCATGGGAAGGGGTTGCCAAGCTTCCAAAAATTACGAATCTCCAGAAATCTCAGCAAATATTTTTTCACCCAAACTGGATGATACTTTCAGGTAATGATCAGTACACTAAGGCGACTTGGTTCCCCAAATTTCATTCTTCTATGTTGAAGCGTTCATTTCCAGTAACAGTTTGAATTTTTAGGTTTCACTCTGTTTTCTCCTATATTGATAGATGTATTTGGAACTCTAAATCCAACACGGTTTGTGCTAGCTTCTTGAAACTTGACACAACAAAGTAGTTTCACGTTCTATCTCTATGTTTTGTTTCCTCCTGATGTAGCCCTAAGCAGTGACTGGCGAGAAACACTTTCATGGGAAGGGGTTGCCAAGCTTCCAAAAATTATGAATCTCCAGAAATATCAGCAAATATTTTTTCACCCAAACTGGAAGATGCTTTCAGGTAATGATCAGTACACTAAGGCGACTTGGTTCCCCAAATTTCGTTCTTCTATGTTGAAGCGTTCATTTCCAGTAACAGTTTGAATTTTTAGGTTTCACTCTGTTTTCTCCTATATTGACAGATGTATTTGGAACTCTAAATCCAACACGGTTTGTGCTAGCTTCTTGAAACTTGACACAACAAAGTAGTTTCACGTTCTATCTCTACATTTTGTTTCCTCTTGATGTAGCCCTAAGCAGTGACTGGCGAGAAACACTTTCATGTGAAGGGGTTGCCAAGCGTCCAAAAATTACGAATCTCCAGAAATCTCAGCAAATATTTTTTCACCCAAACTGGATGATACTTTCAGGTAATTATCAGTACACTAAGGCGACTTGGTTCCCCAAATTTCGTTCTTCTATGTTGAAGCGTTCATTTCCAGTAACAGTTTGAATTTTTAGGTTTCACTCTGTTTTCTCCTATATTGATAGATGTATTTGGAACTCTAAATCCAACACGGTTTGTGCTACCTTCTTGAAACTTGACACAACAAAGTAGTTTCACGTTCTATCTCTACGTTTTGTTTCCTCTTGATGTAGCCCTAAGCAGTGACTGGCGAGAAACACTTTCTTGGGAAGGGGTTGCCAAGCTTCCAAAAATTACGAATCTCCAGAAATCTCAGCAAATATTTTTTCACCCAAACTGGATGATACTTTCAGGTAATGATCAGTACACTAAGGCGACTTGGTTCCCCAAATTTCGTTCTTCTATGTTGAAGCGTTCATTTCCAGTAACAGTTTGAATTTTTAGGTTTCACTCTGTTTTCTCCTATATTGATAGATGTATTTGGAACTCTAAATCCAACACGGTTTGTGCTAGCTTCTTGAAACTTGACACAACAAAGTAGTTTCACGTTCTATCTCTACGTTTTGTTTCCTCTTGATGTAGCCCTAAGCAGTGACTGGCGAGAAACACTTTCATGGGAAGGGGTTGCCAAGCTTCCAAAAACTACGAATCTCCAGAAATATCAGCAAATATTTTTTCACCCAAAATGGATGACACTTTCAGGTAATGATCAGTACACTAAGGCGACTTGGTTCCCCAAATTTCGTTCTTCTATGTTTTCGCGTTCATTTCCAGTAACAGTTTGAATTTTTAGGTTTCACTCTGTTTTCTCCTATATTGATAGATGTATTTGGAACTCTAAATCCAAAACGGTTTGTGCTAGCTTCTTGAAACTTGACACAACAAAGTAGTTTCATGTTCTATCTCTACGTTTTGTTTCCTCTTGATGTAACCCTAAGCAGTGACTGGCGAGAAACACTTTCATGGGAAGGGGTTGCCAAGCTTCCAAAAATTACGAATCTCCAGAAATCTCAGCAAATATTTTTTCACCCAAACTGGATGATACTTTCAGGTAATGATCAGTACACTAAGGCGACTTGGTTCCCCAAATTTCGTTCTTCTATGTTGAAGCGTTCATTTCCAGTAACAGTTTGAATTTTTAGGTTTCACTCTGTTTTCTCCTATATTGATAGATGTATTTGGAACTCTAAATCCAACACGGTTTGTGCTAGCTTCTTGAAACTTGACAAAACAAAGTAGTTTCACGTTCTATCTCTACGTTTTGTTTCCTCTTGATGTAGCCCTAAGCAGTGACTGGCGAGAAACACTTTCATGGGAAGGGGTTGCCAAGCTTCCAAAAACTACGAATCTCCAGAAATATCAGCAAATATTTTTTCACCCAAACTGGATGACACTTTCAGGTAATGATCAGTACACTAAGGCGACTTGGTTCCCCAAATTTCGTTCTTCTATGTTGAAGCGTTCATTTCCAGTAACAGTTTGAATTTTTAGGTTTCACTCTGTTTTCTCCTATATTGATAGATGTATTTGGAACTCTAAATCCAACACGGTTTGTGCTAGCTTCTTGAAACTTGACACAACAAAGTAGTTTCACGTTCTATCTCTACGTTTTGTTTCCTCTTGATGTAGCCCTAAGCAGTGACTGGCGAGAAACACTTTCATGGGAAGGGGTTGCCAAGCTTCCAAAAACTACGAATCTCCAGAAATATCAGCAAATATTTTTTCACCCAAACTTGATGACACTTTCAGGTAATGATCAGTACACTAAGGCGACTTGGTTCCCCAAATTTCGTTCTTCTATGATGAAGCGTTCATTTCCAGTAACAGTTTGAATTTTTAGGTTTCACTCTGTTTTCTCCTATATTGATAGATGTATTTGGAACTCTAAATCCAACACGGTTTGTGCTAGCTTCTTGAAACTTGACACAACAAAGTAGTTTCACGTTCTATCTCTACGTTTTGTTTCCTCTTGATGTAGCCCTAAGCAGTGACTGGCGAGAAACACTTTCATGGGAAGGGGTTGCCAAGCTTCCAAAAACTACGAATCTCCAGAAATATCAGCAAATATTTTTTCACCCAAACTGGATGACACTTTCAGGTAATGATCAGTACACTAAGGCGACTTGGTTCCCCAAATTTCGTTCTTCTATGTTGAAGCGTTCATTTCCAGTAACAGTTTGAATTTTTAGGTTTCACTCTGTTTTCTCCTATATTGATAGATGTATTTGGAACTCTAAATCCAACACGGTTTGTGCTAGCTTCTTGAAACTTGACACAACAAAGTAGTTTCACGTTCTATCTCTACGTTTTGTTTCCTCTTGATGTAACCCTAAGCAGTGACTGGCGAGAAACCCTTTCATGGGACGGGGTTGCCAAGCTTCCAAAAATTACGAATCTCCAGAAATCTCAGCAAATATTTTTTCACCCAAACTGGATGATACTTTCAGGTAATGATCAGTACACTAAGGCGACTTGGTTCCCCAAATTTCGTTCTTCTATGTTGAAGCATTCATTTCCAGTAACAGTTTGAATTTTTAGGTTTCACTCTGTTTTCTCCTATATTAATAGATGTATTTGGAAATCTAAATCCAACACGGTTTGTGCTAGCTTCTTGAAACTTGACACAACAAAGTAGTTTCATGTTCTATCTCTACGTTTTGTATCCTCTTGATGTAGCCCTAAGCAGTGACTGGCGAGAAACACTTTCATGGGAAGGGGTTGCCAAGCTTCCAAAAATTACGAATCTCCAGAAATCTCAAAAATATTTTTTCACCCAAACTGGATGATACTTTCAGGTAATGATCAGTACACTAAGGCGACTTGGTTCCCCAAATTTCGTTCTTCTATGTTGAAGCGTTCATTTCCAGTAACAGTTTGAATTTTTAGGTTTCACTCTGTTTTCTCCTATATTGATAGATGTATTTGGAACTCTAAATCCAACACGGTTTGTGCTAGCTTCTTGAAACTTGACACAACAAAGTAGTTTCATGTTCTATCTCTACATTGTGTTTCCTCTTGATGTAGCCCTAAGCAGTGACTGGCGAGAAACACTTTGATGGGAAGGGGTTGCCAAGCTTCCAAAAATTACGAATCTCCAGAAATCTCAGCAAATATTTTTTCACCCAAACTCGATGATACTTTCAGGTAATGATCAGTACACTAAGGCGACTTGGTTCCCCAAATTTCGTTCTTCTATGTTGAAGCGTTCATTTCCAGTAACAGTTTGAATTTTTAGGTTTCACTCTGTTTTCTCCTATATTGATAGATGTATTTGGAACTCTAAATCCAACACGGTTTGTACTAGCTTCTTGAAACTTGACACAACAAAGTAGTTTCACGTTCTATCTCTACGTTTTGTTTCCTCTTGATGTAGCCCTAAGCAGTGACTGGCGAGAAACACTTTCATGGGAAGGGGTTGCCAAGCTTCCAAAAATTACGAATCTCCAGAAATCTCAGCAAATATTTTTTCACCCAAACTGGATGATACTTTCAGGTAATGATCAGTACACTAAGGCGACTTGGTTCCCCAAATTTCATTCTTCTATGTTGAAGCGTTCATTTCCAGTAACAGTTTGAATTTTTAGGTTTCACTCTGTTTTCTCCTATATTGATAGATGTATTTGGAACTCTAAATCCAACACGGTTTGTGCTAGCTTCTTGAAACTTGACACAACAAAGTAGTTTCACGTTCTATCTCTATGTTTTGTTTCCTCTTGATGTAGCCCTAAGCAGTGACTGGCGAGAAACACTTTCATGGGAAGGGGTTGCCAAGCTTCCAAAAATTATGAATCTCCAGAAATATCAGCAAATATTTTTTCACCCAAACTGGAAGATGCTTTCAGGTAATGATCAGTACACTAAGGCGACTTGGTTCCCCAAATTTCGTTCTTCTATGTTGAAGCGTTCATTTCCAGTAACAGTTTGAATTTTTAGGTTTCACTCTGTTTTCTCCTATATTGACAGATGTATTTGGAACTCTAAATCCAACACGGTTTGTGCTAGCTTCTTGAAACTTGACACAACAAAGTAGTTTCACGTTCTATCTCTACATTTTGTTTCCTCTTGATGTAGCCCTAAGCAGTGACTGGCGAGAAACACTTTCATGTGAAGGGGTTGCCAAGCGTCCAAAAATTACGAATCTCCAGAAATCTCAGCAAATATTTTTTCACCCAAACTGGATGATACTTTCAGGTAATTATCAGTACACTAAGGCGACTTGGTTCCCCAAATTTCGTTCTTCTATGTTGAAGCGTTCATTTCCAGTAACAGTTTGAATTTTTAGGTTTCACTCTGTTTTCTCCTATATTGATAGATGTATTTGAAACTCTAAATCCAACACGGTTTGTGCTACCTTCTTGAAACTTGACACAACAAAGTAGTTTCACGTTCTATCTCTACGTTTTGTTTCCTCTTGATGTAGCCCTAAGCAGTGACTGGCGAGAAACACTTATATGGGAAGGGGTTGCCAAGCTTCCAAAAACTACGAATCTCCAGAAATCTCAGCAAATATTTTTTCACCAAACTGGATGACACTTTCAGGTAATGATCAGTACACTAAGGCGACTTGGTTCCCCAAATTTCGTTCTTCTATGTTGAAGCGTTCATTTCCAGTAACAGTTTGAATTTTTAGGTTTCACTCTGTTTTCTCCTATATTGATAGATGTATTTGGAACTCTAAATCCAACACGGTTTGTGCTAGCTTCTTGAAACTTGACACAACAAAGTAGTTTCACGTTCTATCTCTACGTTTTGTTTCCTCTTGATGTAGCCCTAAGCAGTGACTGGCGAGAAACACTTTCATGGGAAGGGGTTGCCAAGCTTCCAAAAATTACGAATCTCCAGAAATCTCAGCAAATATTTTTTCACCCAAACTGGATGATACTTTCAGTTAATGGTCAGTACACTAGGGCGACGTGGTTCCCCAAATTTCGTTCTTCTATGTTGAAGCGTTCATTTCCAGTAACAGTTTGAATTTTTAGGTTTCACTCTGTTTTCTCCTATATTGATAGATGTATTTGGAACACTAAATCCAACACGGTTTGTGCTAGCTTCTTGAAACTTGACACAACAAAGTAGTTTCACGTTCTATCTCTTAGTTTGGTTTCCTCTGGATGTAGCCCTAAGCAGTGATTGGCGAGAAACACTTTCATGGGAAGGGTTTGCCAAGTCTCCAAAAATTACGAATCTTCAGAAATCTCAGCAAATATTTTTTCACCCAAACTGGATGATACTTTCAGGTAATGGTCAGTACACTAAGGCGACTTGGTTCCCCAAATTTCATTCTTCTATGTTGAAGCATTCATTTCCAGTAACAGTTTGAATTTTTAGGTTTCACTCTGTTTTCTCCTATATTGATAGATGTATTTGGAACTCTAAATCCAACACGGTTTGTGCTAGCTTCTTGAAACTTGACACAACAAAGTAGTTTCACGTTCTATCTCTACGTTTTGTTTCCTCTTGATGTAGCCCTAAGCAGTGACTGGCGAGAAACACTTTCATGGGAAGGGGTTGCCAAGCTTCCAAAAATTACGAATCTCCAGAAATCTCAGCAAATATTTTTTCACCCAAACTGGATGATACTTTCAGTTAATGGTCAGTACACTAGGGCGACGTGGTTCCCCAAATTTCGTTCTTCTACGTTGAAGCGTTCATTTCCAGTAACAGTTTGAATTTTTAGGTTTCACTCTGTTTTCTCCTATATTGATAGATGTATTTGGAACTCTAAATCCAACACGGTTTGTGCTAGCTTCTTGAAACTTGACACAACAAAGTAGTTTCACGTTCTATCTCTACGTTTTGTTTCCTCTTGATGTAGCCCTAAGCAGTGACTGGCGAGAAACACTTTCATGGGAAGGGGTTGCCAAGCTTCCAAAAACTACGAATCTCCAGAAATATCAGCAAATATTTTTTCACCCAAACTGGATGACACTTTCAGGTAATGATCAGTACACTAAGGCGACTTGGTTCCCCAAATTTCGTTCTTCTATGTTGAAGCGTTCATTTCCAGTAACAGTTTGAGTTTTTAGGTTTCACTCTGTTTTCTCCTATATTGATAGATGTATTTGGAACTCTAAAACCAACACGGTTTGTGCTAGCTTCTTGAAACTTGACACAACAAAGTAGTTTCACGTTCTATCTCTACGTTTTGTTTCCTCTTGATGTAGCCCTAAGCAGTGACTGGCGAGAAACACTTTCATGGGAAGGGGTTGCCAAGCTTCCAAAAACTACGAATCTCCAGAAATATCAGCAAATATTTTTTCACCCAAACTTGATGACACTTTCAGGTAATGATCAGTACACTAAGGCGACTTGGTTCCCCAAATTTCTTTCTTCTATGTTGAAGCGTTCATTTCCAGTAACAGTTTGAATTTTTAGGTTTCACTCTGTTTTCTCCTATATTGATAGATGTATTTGGAACTCTAAATCCAACACGGTTTGTGCTAGCTTCTTGAAACTTGACACAACAAAGTAGTTTCACGTTCTATCTCTACGTTTTGTTTCCTCTTGATGTAGCCCTAAGCAGTGACTGGCGAGAAACACTTTCATGGGAAGGGGTTGCCAAGCTTCCAAAAACTACGAATCTCCAGAAATATCAGCAAATATTTTTTCACCCAAACTGGATGACACTTTCAGGTAATGATCAGTACACTAAGGCGACTTGGTTCCCCAAATTTCGTTCTTCTATGTTGAAGCGTTCATTTCCAGTAACAGTTTGAATTTTTAGGTTTCACTCTGTTTTCTCCTATATTGATAGATGTATTTGGAACTCTAAATCCAACACGGTTTGTGCTAGCTTCTTGAAACTTGACACAACAAAGTAGTTTCACGTTCTATCTCTACATTTTGTTTCCTCTTGATGTAGCCCTAAGCAGTGACTGGCGAGAAACACTTTCATGGGAAGGGGTTGCCAAACTTCCAAAAATAACGAATCTCCTGAAATCTCAGCAAATATTTTTTCACCCAAACTGGATGATACTTTCAGGTAATGATCAGTACACTAAGGCGACTTGGTTCCCCAAATTTCGTTCTTCTATGTTTTCGCGTTCATTTCCAGTAACAGTTTGAATTTTTAGGTTTCACTCTGTTTTCTCCTATATTGATAGATGTATTTGGAACTCTAAATCCAACACGGTTTGTGCTAGCTTCTTGAAACTTGACACAACAAAGTAGTTTCACGTTCTATCTCTACGTTTTGTTTCCTCTTGATGTAACCCTAAGCAGTGACTGGCGAGAAACCCTTTCATGGGACGGGGTTGCCAAGCTTCCAAAAATTACGAATCTCCAGAAATCTCAGCAAATATTTTTTCACCCAAACTGGATGATACTTTCAGGTAATGATCAGTACACTAAGGCGACTTGGTTCCCCAAATTTCGTTCTTCTATGTTGAAGCATTCATTTCCAGTAACAGTTTGAATTTTTAGGTTTCACTCTGTTTTCTCCTATATTAATAGATGTATTTGGAAATCTAAATCCAACACGGTTTGTGCTAGCTTCTTGAAACTTGACACAACAAAGTAGTTTTACGTTCTATCTCTACGTTTTGTTTCCTCTTGATGTAGCCCTAAGCAGTGACTGGCGAGAAACACTTTCATGGGAAGGGGTTGCCAAGCTTCCAAAAATTACGAATCTCCAGAAATCTCAGCAAATATTTTTTCACCCAAACTGGATGATACTTTCAGGTAATGATCAGTACACTAAGGCGACTTGGTTCCCCAAATTTCGTTCTTCTATGTTGAAGCGTTCATTTCCAGTAACAGTTTGAATTTTTAGGTTTCACTCTGTTTTCTCCTATATTGATAGATGTATTTGGAACTCTAAATCCAACACGGTTTGTGCTAGCTTCTTGAAACTTGACACAACAAAGTAGTTTAACGTTCTATCTCTACGTTTTGTTTCCTCTTGATGTAGCCCTAAGCAGTGACTGGCGAGAAACACTTTCATGGGAAGAGGTTGCCCAGTCTCCAAAAATTACGAATCTCCAGAAATCTCAGCAAATATTTTTTCACCCAAACTGGATGATACTTTCAGGTAATTATCAGTACACTAAGGCGACTTGGTTCCCCAAATTTCGTTCTTCTATGTTGAAGCGTTCATTTCCAGTAACAGTTTGAATTTTTAGGTTTCACTCTGTTTTCTCCTATATTGATAGATGTATTTGGAACTCTAAATCCAACACGGTTTGTGCTAGCTTCTTGAAACTTGACACAACAAAGTAGTTTCACGTTCTATCTCTACATTGTGTTTCCTCTTGATGTAGCCCTAAGCAGTGACTGGCGAGAAACACTTTGATGGGAAGGGGTTGCCAAGCTTCCAAAAATTACGAATCTCCAGAAATCTCAGCAAATATTTTTTCACCCAAACTCGATGATACTTTCAGGTAATGATCAGTACACTAAGGCGACTTGGTTCCCCAAATTTCGTTCTTCTATGTTGAAGCGTTCATTTCCAGTAACAGTTTGAATTTTTAGGTTTCACTCTGTTTTCTCCTATATTGATAGATGTATTTGGAACTCTAAATCCAACACGGTTTGTACTAGCTTCTTGAAACTTGACACAACAAAGTAGTTTCACGTTCTATCTCTACGTTTTGTTTCCTCTTGATGTAGCCCTAAGCAGTGACTGGCGAGAAACACTTTCATGGGAAGGGGTTGCCAAGCTTCCAAAAATTACGAATCTCCAGAAATCTCAGCAAATATTTTTTCACCCAAACTGGATGATACTTTCAGGTAATGATCAGTACACTAAGGCGACTTGGTTCCCCAAATTTCATTCTTCTATGTTGAAGCGTTCATTTCCAGTAACAGTTTGAATTTTTAGGTTTCACTCTGTTTTCTCCTATATTGATAGATGTATTTGGAACTCTAAATCCAACACGGTTTGTGCTAGCTTCTTGAAACTTGACACAACAAAGTAGTTTCACGTTCTATCTCTATGTTTTGTTTCCTCTTGATGTAGCCCTAAGCAGTGACTGGCGAGAAACACTTTCATGGGAAGGGGTTGCCAAGCTTCCAAAAATTATGAATCTCCAGAAATATCAGCAAATATTTTTTCACCCAAACTGGAAGATGCTTTCAGGTAATGATCAGTACACTAAGGCGACTTGGTTCCCCAAATTTCGTTCTTCTATGTTGAAGCGTTCATTTCCAGTAACAGTTTGAATTTTTAGGTTTCACTCTGTTTTCTCCTATATTGACAGATGTATTTGGAACTCTAAATCCAACACGGTTTGTGCTAGCTTCTTGAAACTTGACACAACAAAGTAGTTTCACGTTCTATCTCTACATTTTGTTTCCTCTTGATGTAGCCCTAAGCAGTGACTGGCGAGAAACACTTTCATGTGAAGGGGTTGCCAAGCGTCCAAAAATTACGAATCTCCAGAAATCTCAGCAAATATTTTTTCACCCAAACTGGATGATACTTTCAGGTAATTATCAGTACACTAAGGCAACTTGGTTCCCCAAATTTCGTTCTTCTATGTTGCAGCGTTCATTTCCAGTAACAGTTTGAATTTTTAGGTTTCACTCTGTTTTCTCCTATATTGATAGATGTATTTGGAACTCTAAATCCAACACGGTTTGTGCTAGCTTCTTGAAACTTGACACAACAAAGTAGTTTCACGTTCTATCTCTACGTTTTGTTTCCTCTTGATGTAGCCCTAAGCAGTGACTGGCGAGAAACACTTATATGGGAAGGGGTTGCCAAGCTTCCAAAAACTACGAATCTCCAGAAATATCAGCAAATATTTTTTCACCAAACTGGATGACACTTTCAGGTAATGATCAGTACACTAAGGCGACTTGGTTCCCCAAATTTCGTTCTTCTATGTTGAAGCGTTCATTTCCAGTAACAGTTTGAATTTTTAGGTTTCACTCTGTTTTCTCCTATATTGATAGATGTATTTGGAACTCTAAATCCAACACGGTTTGTGCTAGCTTCTTGAAACTTGACACAACAAAGTAGTTTCACGTTCTATCTCTACGTTTTGTTTCCTCTTGATGTAGCCCTAAGCAGTGACTGGCGAGAAACACTTTCATGGGAAGGGGTTGCCAAGCTTCCAAAAACTACGAATCTCCAGAAATATCAGCAAATATTTTTTCACCCAAACTGGATGACACTTTCAGGTAATGATCAGTACACTAAGGCGACTTGGTTCCCCAAATTTCGTTCTTCTATGTTGAAGCGTTCATTTCCAGTAACAGTTTGAGTTTTTAGGTTTCACTCTGTTTTCTCCTATATTGATAGATGTATTTGGAACTCTAAATCCAACACGGTTTGTGCTAGCTTCTTGAAACTTGACACAACAAAGTAGTTTCACGTTCTATCTCTACGTTTTGTTTCCTCTTGATGTAGCCCTAAGCAGTGACTGGCGAGAAACACTTTCATGGGAAGGGGTTGCCAAGCTTCCAAAAACTACGAATCTCCAGAAATATCAGCAAATATTTTTTCACCCAAACTTGATGACACTTTCAGGTAATGATCAGTACACTAAGGCGACTTGGTTCCCCAAATTTCTTTCTTCTATGTTGAAGCGTTCATTTCCAGTAACAGTTTGAATTTTTAGGTTTCACTCTGTTTTCTCCTATATTGATAGATGTATTTGGAACTCTAAATCCAACACGGTTTGTGCTAGCTTCTTGAAACTTGACACAACAAAGTAGTTTCACGTTCTATCTCTACGTTTTGTTTCCTCTTGATGTAGCCCTAAGCAGTGACTGGCGAGAAACACTTTCATGGGAAGGGGTTGCCAAGCTTCCAAAAACTACTAATCTCCAGAAATATCAGCAAATATTTTTTCACCCAAACTGGATGACACTTTCAGGTAATGATCAGTACACTAAGGTGACTTGGTTCCCCAAATTTCGTTCTTCTATGTTGAAGCGTTCATTTCCAGTAACAGTTTGAATTTTTAGGTTTCACTCTGTTTTCTCCTATATTGATAGATGTATTTGGAACTCTAAATCCAACACGGTTTGTGCTAGCTTCTTGAAACTTGACACAACAAAGTAGTTTCACGTTCTATCTCTACATTTTGTTTCCTCTTGATGTAGCCCTAAGCAGTGACTGGCGAGAAACACTTTCATGGGAAGGGGTTGCCAAACTTCCAAAAATTACGAATCTCCTGAAATCTCAGCAAATATTTTTTCACCCAAACTGGATGATACTTTCAGGTAATGATCAGTACACTAAGGCGACTTGGTTCCCCAAATTTCGTTCTTCTATGTTTTCGCGTTCATTTCCAGTAACAGTTTGAATTTTTAGGTTTCACTCTGTTTTCTCCTATATTGATAGATGTATTTGGAACTCTAAATCCAACACGGTTTGTGCTAGCTTCTTGAAACTTGACACAACAAATTAGTTTCACGTTCTATCTCTACGTTTTGTTTCCTCTTGATGTAACCCTAAGCAGTGACTGGCGAGAAACCCTTTCATGGGACGGGGTTGCCAAGCTTCCAAAAATTACGAATCTCCAGAAATCTCAGCAAATATTTTTTCACCCAAACTGGATGATACTTTCAGGTAATGATCAGTACACTAAGGCGACTTGGTTCCCCAAATTTCGTTCTTCTATGTTGAAGCGTTCATTTCCAGTAACAGTTTGAATTTTTAGGTTTCACTCTGTTTTCTCCTATATTGATAGATGTATTTGGAACTCTAAATCCAACACGGTTTGTGCTAGCTTCTTGAAACTTGACACAACAAAGTAGTTTCACGTTCTATCTCTACATTGTGTTTCCTCTTGATGTAGCCCTAAGCAGTGACTGGCGAGAAACACTTTGATGGGAAGGGGTTGCCAAGCTTCCAAAAATTACGAATCTCCAGAAATCTCAGCAAATATTTTTTCACCCAAACTCGATGATACTTTCAGGTAATGATCAGTACACTAAGGCGACTTGGTTCCCCAAATTTTGTTCTTCTATGTTGAAGCGTTCATTTCCAGTAACAGTTTGAATTTTTAGGTTTCACTCTGTTTTCTCCTATATTGATAGATGTATTTGGAACTCTAAATCCAACACGGTTTGTACTAGCTTCTTGAAACTTGACACAACAAAGTAGTTTCACGTTCTATCTCTACGTTTTGTTTCCTCTTGATGTAGCCCTAAGCAGTGACTGGCGAGAAACACTTTCATGGGAAGGGGTTGCCAAGCTTCCAAAAATTACGAATCTCCAGAAATCTCAGCAAATATTTTTTCACCCAAACTGGATGATACTTTCAGGTAATGATCAGTACACTAAGGCGACTTGGTTCCCCAAATTTCATTCTTCTATGTTGAAGCGTTCATTTCCAGTAACAGTTTGAATTTTTAGGTTTCACTCTGTTTTCTCCTATATTGATAGATGTATTTGGAACACTAAATCCAACACGGTTTGTGCTAGCTTCTTGAAACTTGACACAACAAAGTAGTTTCACGTTCTATCTCTATGTTTTGTTTCCTCTTGATGTAGCCCTAAGCAGTGACTGGCGAGAAACACTTTCATGGGAAGGGGTTGCCAAGCTTCCAAAAATTATGAATCTCCAGAAATATCAGCAAATATTTTTTCACCCAAACTGGAAGATGCTTTCAGGTAATGATCAGTACACTAAGGCGACTTGGTTCCCCAAATTTCGTTCTTCTATGTTGAAGCGTTCATTTCCAGTAACAGTTTGAATTTTTAGGTTTCACTCTGTTTTCTCCTATATTGACAGATGTATTTGGAACTCTAAATCCAACACGGTTTGTGCTAGCTTCTTGAAACTTGACACAACAAAGTAGTTTCACGTTCTATCTCTACATTTTGTTTCCTCTTGATGTAGCCCTAAGCAGTGACTGGCGAGAAACACTTTCATGTGAAGGGGTTGCCAAGCGTCCAAAAATTACGAATCTCCAGAAATCTCAGCAAATATTTTTTCACCCAAACTGGATGATACTTTCAGGTAATTATCAGTACACTAAGGCGACTTGGTTCCCCAAATTTCGTTCTTCTATGTTGCAGCGTTCATTTCCAGTAACAGTTTGAATTTTTAGGTTTCACTCTGTTTTCTCCTATATTGATAGATGTATTTGGAACTCTAAATCCAACACGGTTTGTGCTAGCTTCTTGAAACTTGACACAACAAAGTAGTTTCACGTTCTATCTCTACGTTTTGTTTCCTCTTGATGTAGCCCTAAGCAGTGACTGGCGAGAAACACTTATATGGGAAGGGGTTGCCAAGCTTCCAAAAACTACGAATCTCCAGAAATATCAGCAAATATTTTTTCACCAAACTGGATGACACTTTCAGGTAATGATCAGTACACTAAGGCGACTTGGTTCCCCAAATTTCGTTCTTCTATGTTGAAGCGTTCATTTCCAGTAACAGTTTGAATTTTTAGGTTTCACTCTGTTTTCTCCTATATTGATAGATGTATTTGGAACTCTAAATCCAACACGGTTTGTGCTAGCTTCTTGAAACTTGACACAACAAAGTAGTTTCACGTTCTATCTCTACGTTTTGTTTCCTCTTGATGTAGCCCTAAGCAGTGACTGGCGAGAAACACTTTCATGGGAAGGGGTTGCCAAGCTTCCAAAAACTACGAATCTCCAGAAATATCAGCAAATATTTTTTCACCCAAACTTGATGACACTTTCAGGTAATGATCAGTACACTAAGGCGACTTGGTTCCCCAAATTTCTTTCTTCTATGTTGAAGCGTTCATTTCCAGTAACAGTTTGAATTTTTAGGTTTCACTCTGTTTTCTCCTATATTGATAGATGTATTTGGAACTCTAAATCCAACACGGTTTGTGCTAGCTTCTTGAAACTTGACACAACAAAGTAGTTTCACGTTCTATCTCTACGTTTTGTTTCCTCTTGATGTAGCCCTAAGCAGTGACTGGCGAGAAACACTTTCATGGGAAGGGGTTGCCAAGCTTCCAAAAACTACGAATCTCCAGAAATATCAGCAAATATTTTTTCACCCAAACTGGATGACACTTTCAGGTAATGATCAGTACACTAAGGCGACTTGGTTCCCCAAATTTCGTTCTTCTATGTTGAAGCGTTCATTTCCAGTAACAGTTTGAATTTTTAGGTTTCACTCTGTTTTCTCCTATATTGATAGATGTATTTGGAACTCTAAATCCAACACGGTTTGTGCTAGCTTCTTGAAACTTGACACAACAAAGTAGTTTCACGTTCTACCTCTACATTTTGTTTCCTCTTGATGTAGCCCTAAGCAGTGACTGGCGAGAAACACTTTCATGGGAAGGGGTTGCCAAACTTCCAAAAATTACGAATCTCCTGAAATCTCAGCAAATATTTTTTCACCCAAACTGGATGATACTTTCAGGTAATGATCAGTACACTAAGGCGACTTGGTTCCCCAAATTTCGTTCTTCTATGTTTTCGCGTTCATTTCCAGTAACAGTTTGAATTTTTAGGTTTCACTCTGTTTTCTCCTATATTGATAGATGTATTTGGAACTCTAAATCCAACACGGTTTGTGCTAGCTTCTTGAAACTTGACACAACAAATTAGTTTCACGTTCTATCTCTACGTTTTGTTTCCTCTTGATGTAACCCTAAGCAGTGACTGGCGAGAAACCCTTTCATGGGACGGGGTTGCCAAGCTTCCAAAAATTACGAATCTCCAGAAATCTCAGCAAATATTTTTTCACCCAAACTGGATGATACTTTCAGGTAATGATCAGTACACTAAGGCGACTTGGTTCCCCAAATTTCGTTCTTCTATGTTGAAGCATTCATTTCCAGTAACAGTTTGAATTTTTAGGTTTCACTCTGTTTTCTCCTATATTAATAGATGTATTTGGAAATCTAAATCCAACACGGTTTGTGCTAGCTTCTTGAAACTTGACACAACAAAGTAGTTTCACGTTCTATCTCTACGTTTTGTTTCCTCTTGATGTAGCCCTAAGCAGTGACTGGCGAGAAACACTTTCATGGGAAGGGGTTGCCAAGCTTCCAAAAATTACGAATCTCCAGAAATCTCAGCAAATATTTTTTCACCCAAACTGGATGATACTTTCAGGTAATGATCAGTACACTAAGGCGACTTGGTTCCCCAAATTTCGTTCTTCTATGTTGAAGCGTTCATTTCCAGTAACAGTTTGAATTTTTAGGTTTCACTCTGTTTTCTCCTATATTGATAGATGTATTTGGAACTCTAAATCCAACACGGTTTGTGCTAGCTTCTTGAAACTTGACACAACAAAGTAGTTTCACGTTCTATCTCTACGTTTTGTTTCCTCTTGATGTAGCCCTAAGCAGTGACTGGCGAGAAACACTTTCATGGGAAGGGGTTGCCAAGCTTCCAAAAACTACGAATCTCCAGAAATCTCAGCAAATATTTTTTCACCCAAACTGGATGATACTTTCAGGTAATGATCAGTACACTAAGGCGACTTGGTTCCCCAAATTTCATTCTTCTATGTTGAAGCGTTCATTTCCAGTAACAGTTTGAATTTTTAGGTTTCACTCTGTTTTCTCCTATATTGATAGATGTATTTGGAACACTAAATCCAACACGGTTTGTGCTAGCTTCTTGAAACTTGACACAACAAAGTAGTTTCACGTTCTATCTCTATGTTTTGTTTCCTCTTGATGTAGCCCTAAGCAGTGACTGGCGAGAAACACTTTCATGGGAAGGGGTTGCCAAGCTTCCAAAAATTATGAATCTCCAGAAATATCAGCAAATATTTTTTCACCCAAACTGGAAGATGCTTTCAGGTAATGATCAGTACACTAAGGCGACTTGGTTCCCCAAATTTCGTTCTTCTATGTTGAAGCGTTCATTTCCAGTAACAGTTTGAATTTTTAGGTTTCACTCTGTTTTCTCCTATATTGACAGATGTATTTGGAACTCTAAATCCAACACGGTTTGTGCTAGCTTCTTGAAACTTGACACAACAAAGTAGTTTCACGTTCTATCTCTACATTTTGTTTCCTCTTGATGTAGCCCTAAGCAGTGACTGGCGAGAAACACTTTCATGTGAAGGGGTTGCCAAGCGTCCAAAAATTACGAATCTCCAGAAATCTCAGCAAATATTTTTTCACCCAAACTGGATGATACTTTCAGGTAATTATCAGTACACTAAGGCGACTTGGTTCCCCAAATTTCGTTCTTCTATGTTGCAGCGTTCATTTCCAGTAACAGTTTGAATTTTTAGGTTTCACTCTGTTTTCTCCTATATTGATAGATGTATTTGGAACTCTAAATCCAACACGGTTTGTGCTAGCTTCTTGAAACTTGACACAACAAAGTAGTTTCACGTTCTATCTCTACGTTTTGTTTCCTCTTGATGTAGCCCTAAGCAGTGACTGGCGAGAAACACTTATATGGGAAGGGGTTGCCAAGCTTCCAAAAACTACGAATCTCCAGAAATATCAGCAAATATTTTTTCACCAAACTGGATGACACTTTCAGGTAATGATCAGTACACTAAGGCGACTTGGTTCCCCAAATTTCGTTCTTCTATGTTGAAGCGTTCATTTCCAGTAACAGTTTGAATTTTTAGGTTTCACTCTGTTTTCTCCTATATTGATAGATGTATTTGGAACTCTAAATCCAACACGGTTTGTGCTAGCTTCTTGAAACTTGACACAACAAAGTAGTTTCACGTTCTATCTCTACGTTTTGTTTCCTCTTGATGTAGCCCTAAGCAGTGACTGGCGAGAAACACTTTCATGGGAAGGGGTTGCCAAGCTTCCAAAAATTACGAATCTCCAGAAATCTCAGCAAATATTTTTTCACCCAAACTGGATGATACTTTCAGTTAATGGTCAGTACACTAGGGCGACCTGGTTCCCCAAATTTCGTTCTTCTACGTTGAAGCGTTCATTTCCAGTAACAGTTTGAATTTTTAGGTTTCCCTCTGTTTTCTCCTATATTGATAGATGTATTTGGAACTCTAAATCCAACACGGTTTGTGCTAGCTTCTTGAAACTTGACACAACAAAGTAGTTTCACGTTCTATCTCTACATTTTGTTTCCTCTTGATGTAGCCCTAAGCAGTGACTGGCGAGAAACACTTTCATGGGAAGGGGTTGCCAAGCTTCCAAAAACTACGAATCTCCAGAAATATCAGCAAATATTTTTTCACCAAACTGGATGACACTTTCAGGTAATGATCAGTACACTAAGGCAACTTGGTTCCCCAAATTTCGTTCTTCTATGTTGAAGCGTTCATTTCCAGTAACAGTTTGAATTTTTAGGTTTCACTCTGTTTTCTCCTATATTGATAGATGTATTTGGAACTCTAAATCCAACACGGTTTGTGCTAGCTTCTTGAAACTTGACACAACAAAGTAGTTTCACGTTCTATCTCTACGTTTTGTTTCCTCTTGATGTAGCCCTAAGCAGTGACTGGCGAGAAACACTTTCATGGGAAGGGGATGCCAAGCTTCCAAAAATTACGAATCTCCAGAAATCTCAGCAAATATTTTTTCACCCAAACTGGATGATACTTTCAGGTAATGATCAGTACACTAAGGCGACTTGGTTCCCCAAATTTCGTTCTTCTATGTTGAAGCGTTCATTTCCAGTAACAGTTTGAATTTTTAGGTTTCACTCTGTTTTCTCCTATATTGATAGATGTATTTGGAACTCTAAATCCAACACGGTTTGTGCTAGCTTCTTGAAACTTGACACAACAAAGTAGTTTCACGTTCTATCTCTACGTTTTGTTTCCTCTGGATGTAGCCCTAAGCAGTGATTGGCGAGAAACACTTTCATGGGAAGAGGTTGCCCAGTCTCCAAAAATTACGAATCTCCAGAAATCTTAGCAAATATTTTTTCACCCAAACTGGATGATACTTTCAGGTAATGATCAGTACACTAAGGCGACTTGGTTCCCCAAATTTCATTCTTCTATGTTGAAGCGTTCATTTCCAGTAACAGTTTGAATTTTTAGGTTTCACTCTGTTTTCTCCTATATTGATAGATGTATTTGGAACTCTAAATCCAACACGGTTTGTGCTAGCTTCTTGAAACTTGACACAACAAAGTAGTTTCACGTTCTATCTCTACGTTTTGTTTCCTCTTGATGTAGCCCTAAGCAGTGACTGGCGAGAAACACTTTCATGGGAAGGGGTTGCCAGCTTCCAAAAATTACGAATCTCCAGAAATCTCAGCAAATATTTTTTCACCCAAACTGGATGATACTTTTAGGTAACGATCAGTACACTAAGGCGACTTGGTTCCCCAAATTTCGTTCTTCTATGTTGAAGCGTTCATTTCCAGTAACAGTTTGAATTTTTAGGATTCACTCTGTTTTCTCCTATATTGATAGATGTATTTGGAACTCTAAATCCAACACGGTTTGTGCTAGCTTCTTGAAACTTGAAACTACAAAGTAGTTTCAGGTTCTATCTCTACGTTTTGTTTCCTCTTGATGTAGCCCTAAGCAGTGACTGGCGAGAAACACTTTCATTGGAAGGGGTTGCCAAGCTTCCAAAAATTACGAATCTCCAGAAATCTCAGCAAATATTTTTTCACCCAAACTGGATGACAATTTCAGGTAATGATCAGTACACTAAGGCGACTTGGTTCCCCAAATTTCATTCTTCTATGTTGAAGCGTTCATTTCCAGTAACAGTTTGAATTTTTAGGTTTCACTCTGTTTTCTCCTATATTGATAGATGTATTTGGAACTCTAAATCCAACACGGTTTGTGCTAGCTTCTTGAAACTTGACACAACAAAGTAGTTTCACGTTCTATCTCTACGTTTTGTTTCCTCTTGATGTAGCCCTAAGCAGTGACTGGCGAGAAACACTTTCATGGGAAGGGGTTGCCAAGCTTCCAAAAACTACGAATCTCCAGAAATATCAGCAAATATTTTTTCACCCAAACTGGATGACACTTTCAGGTAATGATCAGTACACTAAGGCGACTTGGTTCCCCAAATTTCGTTCTTCTATGTTGAAGCGTTCATTTCCAGTAACAGTTTGAATTTTTAGGTTTCACTCTGTTTTCTCCTATATTGATAGATGTATTTGGAACTCTAAATCCAACACGGTTTGTGCTAGCTTCTTGAAACTTGACACAACAAATTAGTTTCACGTTCTATCTCTACATTTTGTTTCCTCTTGATGTAGCCCTAAGCAGTGACTGGCGAGAAACACTTTCATGGGAAGGGG
This sequence comes from Spermophilus citellus, assembly GCF_964194105.1. Classification (NCBI taxonomy): domain Eukaryota; kingdom Metazoa; phylum Chordata; class Mammalia; order Rodentia; family Sciuridae; genus Spermophilus; species Spermophilus citellus. The sequence continues at coordinate 107,920,732 of NC_138183.1, forward strand.
TTGCCAAACTTCCAAAAATTACGAATCTCCAGAAATCTCAGCAAATATTTTTTCACCCAAACTGGATGATACTTTCAGGTAATGATCAGTACACTAAGGCGACTTGGTTCCCCAAATTTCGTTCTTCTATGTTTTCGCGTTCATTTCCAGTAACAGTTTGAATTTTTAGGTTTCACTCTGTTTTCTCCTATATTGATAGATGTATTTGGAACTCTAAATCCAACACGGTTTGTGCTAGCTTCTTGAAACTTGACACAACAAAGTAGTTTCACGTTCTATCTCTACGTTTTGCTTCCTCTCGATGTAACCCTAAGCAGTGACTGGCGAGAAACCCTTTCATGGGACGGGGTTGCCAAGCTTCCAAAAATTACGAATCTCCAGAAATCTCAGCAAATATTTTTTCACCCAAACTGGATGATACTTTCAGGTAATGATCAGTACACTAAGGCGACTTGGTTCCCCAAATTTCGTTCTTCTATGTTGAAGCATTCATTTCCAGTAACAGTTTGAATTTTTAGGTTTCACTCTGTTTTCTCCTATATTAATAGATGTATTTGGAAATCTAAATCCAACACGGTTTGTGCTAGCTTCTTGAAACTTGACACAACAAAGTAGTTTCACGTTCTATCTCTACGTTTTGTTTCCTCTTGATGTAGCCCTAAGCAGTGACTGGCGAGAAACACTTTCATGGGAAGGGGTTGCCAAGCTTCCAAAAATTACGAATCTCCAGAAATCTCAGCAAATATTTTTTCACCCAAACTGGATGATACTTTCAGGTAATGATCAGTACACTAAGGCGACTTGGTTCCCCAAATTTCGTTCTTCTATGTTGAAGCGTTCATTTCCAGTAACAGTTTGAATTTTTAGGTTTCACTCTGTTTTCTCCTATATTGACAGATGTATTTGGAACTCTAAATCCAACACGGTTTGTGCTAGCTTCTTGAAACTTGACACAACAAAGTAGTTTCACGTTCTATCTCTACATTTGTTTCCTCTTGATGTAGCCCTAAGCAGTGACTGGCGAGAAACACTTTCATGGGAAGGGGTTGCCAAGCTTCCAAAAATTACGAATCTCCAGAAATCTCAGCAAATATTTTTTCACCCAAACTCGATGATACTTTCAGGTAATGATCAGTACACTAAGGCGACTTGGTTCCCCAAATTTCGTTCTTCTATGTTGAAGCGTTCATTGCCAGTAACAGTTTGAATTTTTAGGTTTCACTCTGTTTTCTCCTATACTGATAGATGTATTTGGAACTCTAAATCCAACACGGTTTGTACTAGCTTCTTGAAACTTGAAACTACAAAGTAGTTTCAGGTTCTATCTCTACGTTTTGTTTCCTCTTGATGTAGCCCTAAGCAGTGACTGGCGAGAAACACTTTCATGGGAAGGGGTTGCCAAGCTTCCAAAAATTACGAATCTCCAGAAATCTCAGCAAATATTTTTTCACCCAAACTGGATGATACTTTCAGGTAATGATCAGTACACTAAGGCGACTTGGTTCCCCAAATTTCGTTCTTCTATGTTGAAGCATTCATTTCCAGTAACAGTTTGAATTTTTAGGTTTCACTCTGTTTTCTCCTATATTAATAGATGTATTTGGAAATCTAAATCCAACACGGTTTGTGCTAGCTTCTTGAAACTTGACACAACAAAGTAGTTTCACGTTCTATCTCTACGTTTTGTTTCCTCTTGATGTAGCCCTAAGCAGTGACTGGCGTGAAACACTTTCATGGGAAGGGGTTGCCAAGCTTCCAAAAATTACGAATCTCCAGAAATCTCAGCAAATATTTTTTCACCCAAACTGGATGATACTTTCAGGTAATGATCAGTACACTAAGGCGACTTGGTTCCCCAAATTTCGTTCTTCTATGTTGAAGCGTTCATTTCCAGTAACAGTTTGAATTTTTAGGTTTCACTCTGTTTTCTCCTATATTGATAGATGTATTTGGAACTCTAAATCCAACACGGTTTGTGCTAGCTTCTTGAAACTTGACACAACAAAGTAGTTTCACGTTCTATCTCTACATTGTGTTTCCTCTTGATGTAGCCCTAAGCAGTGACTGGCGAGAAACACTTTGATGGGAAGGGGTTGCCAAGCTTCCAAAAATTACGAATCTCCAGAAATCTCAGCAAATATTTTTTCACCCAAACTCGATGATACTTTCAGGTAATGATCAGTACACTAAGGCGACTTGGTTCCCCAAATTTCGTTCTTCTATGTTGAAGCGTTCATTTCCAGTAACAGTTTGAATTTTTAGGTTTCACTCTGTTTTCTCCTATATTGACAGATGTATTTGGAACTCTAAATCCAACACGGTTTGTGCTAGCTTCTTGAAACTTGACACAACAAAGTAGTTTCACGTTCTATCTCTACATTTGTTTCCTCTTGATGTAGCCCTAAGCAGTGACTGGCGAGAAACACTTTCATGGGAAGGGGTTGCCAAGCTTCCAAAAATTACGAATCTCCAGAAATCTCAGCAAATATTTTTTCACCCAAACTCGATGATACTTTCAGGTAATGATCAGTACACTAAGGCGACTTGGTTCCCCAAATTTCGTTCTTCTATGTTGAAGCGTTCATTGCCAGTAACAGTTTGAATTTTTAGGTTTCACTCTGTTTTCTCCTATACTGATAGATGTATTTGGAACTCTAAATCCAACACGGTTTGTGCTAGCTTCTTGAAACTTGACACAACAAAGTAGTTTCACGTTCTATCTCTACATTGTGTTTCCTCTTGATGTAGCCCTAAGCAGTGACTGGCGAGAAACACTTTCATGGGAAGGGGTTGCCAAGCTTCCAAAAATTACGAATCTCCAGAAATCTCAGCAAATATTTTTTCACCCAAACTCGATGATACTTTCAGGTAATGATCAGTACACTAAGGCGACTTGGTTCCCCAAATTTCGTTCTTCTATGTTGAAGCGTTCATTTCCAGTAACAGTTTGAATTTTTAGGTTTCACTCTGTTTTCTCCTATATTGACAGATGTATTTGGAACTCTAAATCCAACACGGTTTGTGCTAGCTTCTTGAAACTTGACACAACAAAGTAGTTTCACGTTCTATCTCTACATTTGTTTCCTCTTGATGTAGCCCTAAGCAGTGACTGGCGAGAAACACTTTCATGGGAAGGGGTTGCCAAGCTTCCAAAAATTACGAATCTCCAGAAATCTCAGCAAATATTTTTTCACCCAAACTCGATGATACTTTCAGGTAATGATCAGTACACTAAGGCGACTTGGTTCCCCAAATTTCGTTCTTCTATGTTGAAGCGTTCATTGCCAGTAACAGTTTGAATTTTTAGGTTTCACTCTGTTTTCTCCTATACTGATAGATGTATTTGGAACTCTAAATCCAACACGGTTTGTACTAGCTTCTTGAAACTTGACACAACAAAGTAGTTTCACGTTCTATCTCTACGTTTTGTTTCCTCTTGATGTAGCCCTAAGCAGTGACTGGCGAGAAACACTTTCATGGGAAGGGGTTGCCAAGCTTCCAAAAATTACGAATCTCCAGAAATCACAGCAAATATTTTTTCACCCAAACTGGATGATACTTTCAGGTAATGATCAGTACACTAAGGCGACTTGGTTCCCCAAATTTCGTTCTTCTATGTTGAAGCATTCATTTCCAGTAACAGTTTGAATTTTTAGGTTTCACTCTGTTTTCTCCTATATTAATAGATGTATTTGGAAATCTAAATCCAACACGGTTTGTGCTAGCTTCTTGAAACTTGACACAACAAAGTAGTTTCACGTTCTATCTCTACGTTTTGTTTCCTCTTGATGTAGCCCTAAGCAGTGACTGGCGAGAAACACTTTCATGGGAAGGGGTTGCCAAGCTTCCAAAAATTACGAATCTCCAGAAATCTCAGCAAATATTTTTTCACCCAAACTGGATGATACTTTCAGGTAATGATCAGTACACTAAGGCGACTTGGTTCCCCAAATTTCGTTCTTCTATGTTGAAGCGTTCATTTCCAGTAACAGTTTGAATTTTTAGGTTTCACTCTGTTTTCTCCTATATTGACAGATGTATTTGGAACTCTAAATCCAACACGGTTTGTGCTAGCTTCTTGAAACTTGACACAACAAAGTAGTTTCACGTTCTATCTCTACATTTGTTTCCTCTTGATGTAGCCCTAAGCAGTGACTGGCGAGAAACACTTTCATGGGAAGGGGTTGCCAAGCTTCCAAAAATTACGAATCTCCAGAAATCTCAGCAAATATTTTTTCACCCAAACTCGATGATACTTTCAGGTAATGATCAGTACACTAAGGCGACTTGGTTCCCCAAATTTCGTTCTTCTATGTTGAAGCGTTCATTGCCAGTAACAGTTTGAATTTTTAGGTTTCACTCTGTTTTCTCCTATACTGATAGATGTATTTGGAACTCTAAATCCAACACGGTTTGTACTAGCTTCTTGAAACTTGACACAACAAAGTAGTTTCACGTTCTATCTCTACGTTTTGTTTCCTCTTGATGTAGCCCTAAGCAGTGACTGGCGAGAAACACTTTCATGGGAAGGGGTTGCCAAGCTTCCAAAAATTACGAATCTCCAGAAATCTCAGCAAATATTTTTTCACCCAAACTGGATGATACTTTCAGGTAATGATCAGTACACTAAGGCGACTTGGTTCCCCAAATTTCGTTCTTCTATGTTGAAGCATTCATTTCCAGTAACAGTTTGAATTTTTAGGTTTCACTCTGTTTTCTCCTATATTAATAGATGTATTTGGAAATCTAAATCCAACACGGTTTGTGCTAGCTTCTTGAAACTTGACACAACAAAGTAGTTTCACGTTCTATCTCTACGTTTTGTTTCCTCTTGATGTAGCCCTAAGCAGTGACTGGCGTGAAACACTTTCATGGGAAGGGGTTGCCAAGCTTCCAAAAATTACGAATCTCCAGAAATCTCAGCAAATATTTTTTCACCCAAACTGGATGATACTTTCAGGTAATGATCAGTACACTAAGGCGACTTGGTTCCCCAAATTTCGTTCTTCTATGTTGAAGCGTTCATTTCCAGTAACAGTTTGAATTTTTAGGTTTCACTCTGTTTTCTCCTATATTGATAGATGTATTTGGAACTCTAAATCCAACACGGTTTGTGCTAGCTTCTTGAAACATGACACAACAAAGTAGTTTCACGTTCTATCTCTACATTGTGTTTCCTCTTGATGTAGCCCTAAGCAGTGACTGGCGAGAAACACTTTGATGGGAAGGGGTTGCCAAGCTTCCAAAAATTACGAATCTCCAGAAATCTCAGCAAATATTTTTTCACCCAAACTGGATGATACTTTCAGGTAATGATCAGTACACTAAGGCGACTTGGTTCCCCAAATTTCGTTCTTCTATGTTGAAGCATTCATTTCCAGTAACAGTTTGAATTTTTAGGTTTCACTCTGTTTTCTCCTATATTAATAGATGTATTTGGAAATCTAAATCCAACACGGTTTGTGCTAGCTTCTTGAAACTTGACACAACAAAGTAGTTTCACGTTCTATCTCTACGTTTTGTTTCCTCTTGATGTAGCCCTAAGCAGTGACTGGCGAGAAACACTTTCATGGGAAGGGGTTGCCAAGCTTCCAAAAATTACGAATCTCCAGAAATCTCAGCAAATATTTTTTCACCCAAACTGGATGATACTTTCAGGTAATGATCAGTACACTAAGGCGACTTGGTTCCCCAAATTTCGTTCTTCTATGTTGAAGCGTTCATTTCCAGTAACAGTTTGAATTTTTAGGTTTCACTCTGTTTTCTCCTATATTGACAGATGTATTTGGAACTCTAAATCCAACACGGTTTGTGCTAGCTTCTTGAAACTTGACACAACAAAGTAGTTTCACGTTCTATCTCTACATTTGTTTCCTCTTGATGTAGCCCTAAGCAGTGACTGGCGAGAAACACTTTCATGGGAAGGGGTTGCCAAGCTTCCAAAAATTACGAATCTCCAGAAATCTCAGCAAATATTTTTTCACCCAAACTCGATGATACTTTCAGGTAATGATCAGTACACTAAGGCGACTTGGTTTCCCAAATTTCGTTCTTCTATGTTGAAGCGTTCATTTCCAGTAACAGTTTGAATTTTTAGGTTTCACTCTGTTTTCTCCTATATTAATAGATGTATTTGGAAATCTAAATCCAACACGGTTTGTGCTAGCTTCTTGAAACTTGACACAACAAAGTAGTTTCACGTTCTATCTCTACATTTGTTTCCTCTTGATGTAGCCCTAAGCAGTGACTGGCGAGAAACACTTTCATGGGAAGGGGTTGCCAAGCTTCCAAAAATTACGAATCTCCAGAAATCTCAGCAAATATTTTTTCACCCAAACTCGATGATACTTTCAGGTAATGATCAGTACACTAAGGCGACTTGGTTCCCCAAATTTCGTTCTTCTATGTTGAAGCGTTCATTGCCAGTAACAGTTTGAATTTTTAGGTTTCACTCTGTTTTCTCCTATACTGATAGATGTATTTGGAACTCTAAATCCAACACGGTTTGTACTAGCTTCTTGAAACTTGACACAACAAAGTAGTTTCACGTTCTATCTCTACGTTTTGTTTCCTCTTGATGTAGCCCTAAGCAGTGACTGGCGAGAAACACTTTCATGGGAAGGGGTTGCCAAGCTTCCAAAAATTACGAATCTCCAGAAATCTCAGCAAATATTTTTTCACCCAAACTGGATGATACTTTCAGGTAATGATCAGTACACTAAGGCGACTTGGTTCCCCAAATTTCGTTCTTCTATGTTGAAGCATTCATTTCCAGTAACAGTTTGAATTTTTAGGTTTCACTCTGTTTTCTCCTATATTAATAGATGTATTTGGAAATCTAAATCCAACACGGTTTGTGCTAGCTTCTTGAAACTTGACACAACAAAGTAGTTTCACGTTCTATCTCTACGTTTTGTTTCCTCTTGATGTAGCCCTAAGCAGTGACTGGCGTGAAACACTTTCATGGGAAGGGGTTGCCAAGCTTCCAAAAATTACGAATCTCCAGAAATCTCAGCAAATATTTTTTCACCCAAACTGGATGATACTTTCAGGTAATGATCAGTACACTAAGGCGACTTGGTTCCCCAAATTTCGTTCTTCTATGTTGAAGCGTTCATTTCCAGTAACAGTTTGAATTTTTAGGTTTCACTCTGTTTTCTCCTATATTGATAGATGTATTTGGAACTCTAAATCCAACACGGTTTGTACTAGCTTCTTGAAACTTGACACAACAAAGTAGTTTCACGTTCTATCTCTACGTTTTGTTTCCTCTTGATGTAGCCCTAAGCAGTGACTGGCGAGAAACACTTTCATGGGAAGGGGTTGCCAAGCTTCCAAAAATTACGAATCTCCAGAAATCACAGCAAATATTTTTTCACCCAAACTGGATGATACTTTCAGGTAATGATCAGTACACTAAGGCGACTTGGTTCCCCAAATTTCATTCTTCTATGTTGAAGCGTTCATTTCCAGTAACAGTTTGAAATTTTAGGTTTCACTCTGTTTTCTCCTATATTGATAGATGTATTTGGAACTCTAAATCCAACACGGTTTGTGCTAGCTTCTTGAAACTTGACACAACAAAGTAGTTTCACGTTCTATCTCTATGTTTTGTTTCCTCTTGATGTAGCCCTAAGCAGTGACTGGCGAGAAACACTTTCATGGGAAGGGGTTGCCAAGCTTCCAAAAATTATGAATCTCCAGAAATATCAGCAAATATTTTTTCACCCAAACTGGAAGATGCTTTCAGGTAATGATCAGTACACTAAGGCGACTTGGTTCCCCAAATTTCGTTCTTCTATGTTGAAGCGTTCATTTCCAGTAACAGTTTGAATTTTTAGGTTTCACTCTGTTTTCTCCTATATTGATAGATGTATTTGGAACTCTAAATCCAACACGGTTTGTGCTAGCTTCTTGAAACTTGACACAACAAAGTAGTTTCACGTTCTATCTCTACGTTTTGTTTCCTCTGGATGTAGCCCTAAGCAGTGATTGGCGAGAAACACTTTCATGGGAAGAGGTTGCCCAGTCTCCAAAAATTACGAATCTCCAGAAATCTTAGCAAATATTTTTTCACCCAAACTGGATGATACTTTCAGGTAATGATCAGTACACTAAGGCGACTTGGTTCCCCAAATTTCATTCTTCTATGTTGAAGCGTTCATTTCCAGTAACAGTTTGAATTTTTAGGTTTCACTCTGTTTTCTCCTATATTGATAGATGTATTTGGAACTCTAAATCCAACACGGTTTGTGCTAGCTTCTTGAAACTTGACACAACAAAGTAGTTTCACGTTCTATCTCTACGTTTTGTTTCCTCTTGATGTAGCCCTAAGCAGTGACTGGCGAGAAACACTTTCATGGGAAGGGGTTGCCAAGCTTCCAAAAATTACGAATCTCCAGAAATATCAGCAAATATTTTTTCACCTAAACTGGATGATACTTTCAGGTAATGATCACTACACTAAGGCGACTTGGTTCCCCAAATTTCGTTCTTCTATGTTGAAGCGTTCATTTCCAGTAACAGTTTGAATTTTTAGGTTTCACTCTGTTTTCTCCTATATTGATAGATGTATTTGGAACTCTAAATCCAACACGGTTTGCGCTAGCTTCTTGAAACTTGACACAACAAAGTAGTTTCACGTTCTCTCTCTACGTTTTGCTTCCTCTTAATGTGGCCCTAAGCAGTGACTGGCGAGAAACCCTTTCATGGAACGGGGTTGCCAAGCTTCCAAAAATTACGAATCTCCAGAAATCTCAGCAAATAATTTTTCACCCAAACTGGATGATACTTTCAGGTAATGATCAGTACACTAAGGCGACTTGGTTCCCCAAATTTCGATCTTCTATGTTGAAGCATTCATTTCCAGTAACAGTTTGAATTTTTAGGTTTCACTCTGTTTTCTCCTATATTAATAGATGTATTTGGAAATCTAAATCCAACACGGTTTGTGCTAGCTTCTTGAAACTTGACACAACAAAGTAGTTTCACGTTCTATCTCTACGTTTTGTTTCCTCTTGATGTAGCCCTAAGCAGTGACTGGCGTGAAACACTTTCATGGGAAGGGGTTGCCAAGCTTCCAAAAATTACGAATCTCCAGAAATCTCAGCAAATATTTTTTCACCCAAACTGGATGATACTTTCAGGTAATGATCAGTACACTAAGGCGACTTGGTTCCCCAAATTTCATTCTTCTATGTTGAAGCGTTCATTTCCAGTAACAGTTTGAATTTTTAGGTTTCACTCTGTTTTCTCCTATATTGATAGATGTATTTGGAACTCTAAATCCAACACGGTTTGTGCTAGCTTCTTGAAACTTGACACAACAAAGTAGTTTCACGTTCTATCTCTACGTTTTGTTTCCTCTTGATGTAGCCCTAAGCAGTGACTGGCGAGAAACACTTTCATGGGAAGGGGTTGCCAAGCTTCCAAAAACTACGAATCTCCAGAAATATCAGCAAATATTTTTTCACCCAAACTGGATGACACTTTCAGGTAATGATCAGTACACTAAGGCGACTTGGTTCCCCAAATTTCGTTCTTCTATGTTGAAGCGTTCATTTCCAGTAACAGTTTGAATTTTTAGGTTTCACTCTGTTTTCTCCTATATTGATAGATGTATTTGGAACTCTAAATCCAACACGGTTTGTGCTAGCTTCTTGAAACTTGACACAACAAATTAGTTTCACGTTCTATCTCTACATTTTGTTTCCTCTTGATGTAGCCCTAAGCAGTGACTGGCGAGAAACACTTTCATGGGAAGGGGTTGCCAAACTTCCAAAAATTACGAATCTCCAGAAATCTCAGCAAATATTTTTTCACCCAAACTGGATGATACTTTCAGGTAATGATCAGTACACTAAGGCGACTTGGTTCCCCAAATTTCGTTCTTCTATGTTTTCGCGTTCATTTCCAGTAACAGTTTGAATTTTTAGGTTTCACTCTGTTTTCTCCTATATTGATAGATGTATTTGGAACTCTAAATCCAACACGGTTTGTGCTAGCTTCTTGAAACTTGACACAACAAAGTAGTTTCACGTTCTATCTCTACGTTTTGCTTCCTCTCGATGTAACCCTAAGCAGTGACTGGCGAGAAACCCTTTCATGGGACGGGGTTGCCAAGCTTCCAAAAATTACGAATCTCCAGAAATCTCAGCAAATATTTTTTCACCCAAACTGGATGATACTTTCAGGTAATGATCAGTACACTAAGGCGACTTGGTTCCCCAAATTTCGTTCTTCTATGTTGAAGCATTCATTTCCAGTAACAGTTTGAATTTTTAGGTTTCACTCTGTTTTCTCCTATATTAATAGATGTATTTGGAAATCTAAATCCAACACGGTTTGTGCTAGCTTCTTGAAACTTGACACAACAAAGTAGTTTCACGTTCTATCTCTACGTTTTGTTTCCTCTTGATGTAGCCCTAAGCAGTGACTGGCGAGAAACACTTTCATGGGAAGGGGTTGCCAAGCTTCCAAAAATTACGAATCTCCAGAAATCTCAGCAAATATTTTTTCACCCAAACTGGATGATACTTTCAGGTAATGATCAGTACACTAAGGCGACTTGGTTCCCCAAATTTCGTTCTTCTATGTTGAAGCGTTCATTTCCAGTAACAGTTTGAATTTTTAGGTTTCACTCTGTTTTCTCCTATATTGACAGATGTATTTGGAACTCTAAATCCAACACGGTTTGTGCTAGCTTCTTGAAACTTGACACAACAAAGTAGTTTCACGTTCTATCTCTACATTTGTTTCCTCTTGATGTAGCCCTAAGCAGTGACTGGCGAGAAACACTTTCATGGGAAGGGGTTGCCAAGCTTCCAAAAATTACGAATCTCCAGAAATCTCAGCAAATATTTTTTCACCCAAACTCGATGATACTTTCAGGTAATGATCAGTACACTAAGGCGACTTGGTTCCCCAAATTTCGTTCTTCTATGTTGAAGCGTTCATTGCCAGTAACAGTTTGAATTTTTAGGTTTCACTCTGTTTTCTCCTATACTGATAGATGTATTTGGAACTCTAAATCCAACACGGTTTGTACTAGCTTCTTGAAACTTGACACAACAAAGTAGTTTCACGTTCTATCTCTACGTTTTGTTTCCTCTTGATGTAGCCCTAAGCAGTGACTGGCGAGAAACACTTTCATGGGAAGGGGTTGCCAAGCTTCCAAAAATTACGAATCTCCAGAAATCTCAGCAAATATTTTTTCACCCAAACTGGATGATACTTTCAGGTAATGATCAGTACACTAAGGCGACTTGGTTCCCCAAATTTCGTTCTTCTATGTTGAAGCATTCATTTCCAGTAACAGTTTGAATTTTTAGGTTTCACTCTGTTTTCTCCTATATTAATAGATGTATTTGGAAATCTAAATCCAACACGGTTTGTGCTAGCTTCTTGAAACTTGACACAACAAAGTAGTTTCACGTTCTATCTCTACGTTTTGTTTCCTCTTGATGTAGCCCTAAGCAGTGACTGGCGTGAAACACTTTCATGGGAAGGGGTTGCCAAGCTTCCAAAAATTACGAATCTCCAGAAATCTCAGCAAATATTTTTTCACCCAAACTGGATGATACTTTCAGGTAATGATCAGTACACTAAGGCGACTTGGTTCCCCAAATTTCGTTCTTCTATGTTGAAGCGTTCATTTCCAGTAACAGTTTGAATTTTTAGGTTTCACTCTGTTTTCTCCTATATTGATAGATGTATTTGGAACTCTAAATCCAACACGGTTTGTACTAGCTTCTTGAAACTTGACACAACAAAGTAGTTTCACGTTCTATCTCTACGTTTTGTTTCCTCTTGATGTAGCCCTAAGCAGTGACTGGCGAGAAACACTTTCATGGGAAGGGGTTGCCAAGCTTCCAAAAATTACGAATCTCCAGAAATCACAGCAAATATTTTTTCACCCAAACTGGATGATACTTTCAGGTAATGATCAGTACACTAAGGCGACTTGGTTCCCCAAATTTCATTCTTCTATGTTGAAGCGTTCATTTCCAGTAACAGTTTGAAATTTTAGGTTTCACTCTGTTTTCTCCTATATTGATAGATGTATTTGGAACTCTAAATCCAACACGGTTTGTGCTAGCTTCTTGAAACTTGACACAACAAAGTAGTTTCACGTTCTATCTCTATGTTTTGTTTCCTCTTGATGTAGCCCTAAGCAGTGACTGGCGAGAAACACTTTCATGGGAAGGGGTTGCCAAGCTTCCAAAAATTATGAATCTCCAGAAATATCAGCAAATATTTTTTCACCCAAACTGGAAGATGCTTTCAGGTAATGATCAGTACACTAAGGCGACTTGGTTCCCCAAATTTCGTTCTTCTATGTTGAAGCGTTCATTTCCAGTAACAGTTTGAATTTTTAGGTTTCACTCTGTTTTCTCCTATATTGATAGATGTATTTGGAACTCTAAATCCAACACGGTTTGTGCTAGCTTCTTGAAACTTGACACAACAAAGTAGTTTCACGTTCTATCTCTACGTTTTGTTTCCTCTGGATGTAGCCCTAAGCAGTGATTGGCGAGAAACACTTTCATGGGAAGAGGTTGCCCAGTCTCCAAAAATTACGAATCTCCAGAAATCTTAGCAAATATTTTTTCACCCAAACTGGATGATACTTTCAGGTAATGATCAGTACACTAAGGCGACTTGGTTCCCCAAATTTCATTCTTCTATGTTGAAGCGTTCATTTCCAGTAACAGTTTGAATTTTTAGGTTTCACTCTGTTTTCTCCTATATTGATAGATGTATTTGGAACTCTAAATCCAACACGGTTTGTGCTAGCTTCTTGAAACTTGACACAACAAAGTAGTTTCACGTTCTATCTCTACGTTTTGTTTCCTCTTGATGTAGCCCTAAGCAGTGACTGGCGAGAAACACTTTCATGGGAAGGGGTTGCCAAGCTTCCAAAAATTACGAATCTCCAGAAATATCAGCAAATATTTTTTCACCTAAACTGGATGATACTTTCAGGTAATGATCACTACACTAAGGCGACTTGGTTCCCCAAATTTCGTTCTTCTATGTTGAAGCGTTCATTTCCAGTAACAGTTTGAATTTTTAGGTTTCACTCTGTTTTCTCCTATATTGATAGATGTATTTGGAACTCTAAATCCAACACGGTTTGCGCTAGCTTCTTGAAACTTGACACAACAAAGTAGTTTCACGTTCTCTCTCTACGTTTTGCTTCCTCTTAATGTGGCCCTAAGCAGTGACTGGCGAGAAACCCTTTCATGGAACGGGGTTGCCAAGCTTCCAAAAATTATGAATCTCCAGAAATATCAGCAAATATTTTTTCACCCAAACTGGAAGATGCTTTCAGGTAATGATCAGTACACTAAGGCGACTTGGTTCCCCAAATTTCGTTCTTCTATGTAGAAGCGTTCATTTCCAGTAACAGTTTGAATTTTTAGGTTTCACTCTGTTTTCTCCTATATTGACAGATGTATTTGGAACTCTAAATCCAACACGGTTAGTGCTAGCTTCTTGAAACTTGACACAACAAAGTAGTTTCACGTTCTATCTCTACATTTTGTTTCCTCTTGATGTAGCCCTAAGCAGTGACTGGCGAGAAACACTTTCATGTGAAGGGGTTGCCAAACTTCCAAAAATTACAAATCTCCAGAAATCTCAGCAAATATTTTTTCACCCAAACTGGATGATACTTTCAGGTAATGATCAGTACACTAAGGCGACTTGGTTCCCCAAATTTCGTTCTTCTATGTTGAAGCGTTCATTTCCAGTAACAGTTTGAATTTTTAGGTTTCACTCTGTTTTCTCCTATATTGATAGATGTATTTGGAACTCTAAATCCAACACGGTTTGTGCTAGCTTCTTGAAACTTGACACAACAAAGTAGTTTCACGTTCTATCTCTACGTTTTGTTTCCTCTTGATGTAGCCCTAAGAAGTGACTGGCGAGAAACACTTATATGGGAAGGGGTTGCCAAGCTTCCAAAAACTACGAATCTCTAGAAATATCAGCAAATATTTTTTCACCAAACTGGATGACACTTTCAGGTAATGATCAGTACACTATGGCGACTTGGTTCCCCAAATTTCGTTCTTCTATGTTGAAGCGTTCATTTCCAGTAACAGTTTGAATTTTTAGGTTTCACTCTGTTTTCTCCTATATTGATAGATGTATTTGGAACTCTAAATCCAACACGGTTTGTGCTAGCTTCTTGAAACTTGACACAACAAAGTAGTTTCACGTTCTATCTCTACGTTTTGTTTCCTCTTGATGTAGCCCTAAGCAGTGACTGGCGAGAAACACTTTCATGGGAAGGGGTTGCCAAGCTTCCAAAAATTACGAATCTCCAGAAATCTCAGCAAATATTTTTTCACCCAAATTGGATGATACTTTCAGTTAATGGGCAGTACACTAGGGCGACATGGTTCCCCAAATTTCGTTCTTCTACGTTGAAGCGTTCATTTCCAGTAACAGTTTGAATTTTTAGGTTTCACTCTGTTTTCTCCTATATTGATAGATGTATTTGGAACTCTAAATCCAACACGGTTTGCGCTAGCTTCTTGAAACTTGACACAACAAAGTAGTTTCACGTTCTCTCTCTACGTTTTGCTTCCTCTTAATGTGGCCCTAAGCAGTGACTGGCGAGAAACCCTTTCATGGAACGGGGTTGCCAAGCTTCCAAAAATTACGAATCTCCAGAAATCTCAGCAAATAATTTTTCACCCAAACTGGATGATACTTTCAGGTAATGATCAGTACACTAAGGCGACTTGGTTCCCCAAATTTCGATCTTCTATGTTGAAGCATTCATTTCCAGTAACAGTTTGAATTTTTAGGTTTCACTCTGTTTTCTCCTATATTAATAGATGTATTTGGAAATCTAAATCCAACACGGTTTGTGCTAGCTTCTTGAAACTTGACACAACAAAGTAGTTTCACGTTCTATCTCTACGTTTTGTTTCCTCTTGATGTAGCCCTAAGCAGTGACTGGCGAGAAACACTTTCATGGGAAGGGGTTGCCAAGCTTCCAAAAATTACGAATCTCCAGAAATCTCAGCAAATATTTTTTCACCCAAACTGGATGATACTTTCAGGTAATGATCAGTACACTAAGGCGACTTGGTTCCCCAAATTTCGTTCTTCTATGTTGAAGCGTTCATTTCCAGTAACAGTTTGAATTTTTAGGTTTCACTCTGTTTTCTCCTATATTGACAGATGTATTTGGAACTCTAAATCCAACACGGTTTGTGCTAGCTTCTTGAAACTTGACACAACAAAGTAGTTTCACGTTCTATCTCTACATTTGTTTCCTCTTGATGTAGCCCTAAGCAGTGACTGGCGAGAAACACTTTCATGGGAAGGGGTTGCCAAACTTCCAAAAATTACGAATCTCCAGAAATCTCAGCAAATATTTTTTCACCCAAACTCGATGATACTTTCAGGTAATGATCAGTACACTAAGGCGACTTGGTTCCCCAAATTTCGTTCTTCTATGTTTTCGCGTTCATTTCCAGTAACAGTTTGAATTTTTAGGTTTCACCCTGTTTTCTCCTATATTGATAGATGTATTTGGAACTCTAAATCCAACACGGTTTGTGCTAGCTTCTTGAAACTTGACACAACAAAGTAGTTTCACGTTCTATCTCTACGTTTTGTTTCCTCTTGATGTAACCCTAAGCAGTGACTGGCGAGAAACCCTTTCATGGGACGGGGTTGCCAAGCTTCCAAAAATTACGAATCTCCAGAAATCTCAGCAAATAATTTTTCACCCAAACTGGATGATACTTTCAGGTAATGATCAGTACACTAAGGCGACTTGGTTCCCCAAATTTCGATCTTCTATGTTGAAGCGTTCATTTCCAGTAACAGTTTGAATTTTTAGGTTTCACTCTGTTTTCTCCTATATTGATAGATGTATTTGGAACTCTAAATCCAACACGGTTTGTGCTAGCTTCTTGAAACTTGACACAACAAAGTAGTTTCACGTTCTATCTCTACGTTTTGTTTCCTCTTGATGTAGCCCTAAGCAGTGACTGGCGAGAAACACTTTCATGGGAAGGGGTTGCCAAGCTTCCAAAAATTACGAATCTCCAGAAATCTCAGCAAATATTTTTTCACCCGAACTGGATGATACTTTCAGTTAATGGGCAGTACACTAGGGCAACGTGGTTCCCCAAATTTCGTTCTTCTACGTTGAAGCGTTCATTTCCAGTAACAGTTTGAATTTTTAGGTTTCACTCTGTTTTCTCCTATATTGATAGATGTATTTGGAACACTAAATCCAACACGGTTTGTGCTAGCTTCTTGAAACTTGACATAACAAAGTAGTTTCACGTTCTATCTCTTCGTTTTGTTTCCTCTGGATGTAGCCCTAAGCAGTGATTGGCGAGAAACACTTTCATGGGAAGGGTTTGCCAAGTCTCCAAAAATTACGAATCTTCAGAAATCTCAGCAAATATTTTTTCACCCAAACTGGATGATACGTTCAGGTAATGGTCAGTACACTAAGGCGACTTGGTTCCCCAAATTTCATTCTTCTATGTTGAAGCATTCATTTCCAGTAACAGTTTGAATTTTTAGGTTTCACTCTGTTTTCTCCTATATTGATAGATGTATTTGGAACTCTAAATCCAACACGGTTTGTGCTAGCTTCTTGAAACTTGACACAACAAAGTAGTTTCACGTTCTATCTCTACATTTTGTTTCCTCTTGATGTAGCCCTAAGCAGTGACTGGCGAGAAACACTTTCATGGGAAGGGGTTGCCAAGCTTCCAAAAACTACGAATCTCCAGAAATATCAGCAAATATTTTTTCACCAAACTGGATGACACTTTCAGGTAATGATCAGTACACTAAGGCGACTTGGTTCCCCAAATTTCGTTCTTCTATGTTGAAGCGTTCATTTCCAGTAACAGTTTGAATTTTTAGGTTTCACTCTGTTTTCTCCTATATTGATAGATGTATTTGGAACTCTAAATCCAACACGGTTTGTGCTAGCTTCTTGAAACTTGACACAACAAAGTAGTTTCACGTTCTATCTCTACGTTTTGTTTCCTCTTGATGTAGCCCTAAGCAGTGACTGGCGAGAAACACTTTCATGGGAAGGGGTTAGCAAGCTTCCAAAAATTACGAATCTCCAGAAATCTCAGCAAATATTTTTTCACCCAAACTGGATGATACTTTCAGGTAATGATCAGTACACTAAGGCGACTTGGTTCCCCAAATTTCGTTCTTCTATGTTGAAGCGTTCATTTCCAGTAACAGTTTGAATTTTTAGGTTTCACTCTGTTTTCTCCTATATTGATAGATGTATTTGGAACTCTAAATCCAACACGGTTTGTGCTAGCTTCTTGAAACTTGACACAACAAAGTAGTTTCACGTTCTATCTCTACGTTTTGTTTCCTCTGGATGTAGCCCTAAGCAGTGATTGGCGAGAAACACTTTCATGGGAAGAGGTTGCCCAGTCTCCAAAAATTACGAATCTCCAGAAATCTTAGCAAATATTTTTTCACCCAAACTGGATGATACTTTCAGGTAATGATCAGTACACTAAGGCGACTTGGTTCCCCAAATTTCATTCTTCTATGTTGAAGCGTTCATTTCCAGTAACAGTTTGAATTTTTAGGTTTCACTCTGTTTTCTCCTATATTGATAGATGTATTTGGAACTCTAAATCCAACACGGTTTGTGCTAGCTTCTTGAAACTTGACACAACAAAGTAGTTTCACGTTCTATCTCTACGTTTTGTTTCCTCTTGATGTAGCCCTAAGCAGTGACTGGCGAGAAACACATTCATGGGAAGGGGTTGCCAAGCTTCCAAAAATTACGAATCTCCAGAAATATCAGCAAATATTTTTTCACCTAAACTGGATGATACTTTCAGGTAATGATCACTACACTAAGGCGACTTGGTTCCCCAAATTTCGTTCTTCTATGTTGAAGCGTTCATTTCCAGTAACAGTTTGAATTTTTAGGTTTCACTCTGTTTTCTCCTATATTGATAGATGTATTTGGAACTCTAAATCCAACACGGTTTGCGCTAGCTTCTTGAAACTTGACACAACAAAGTAGTTTCACGTTCTCTCTCTACGTTTTGCTTCCTCTTAATGTGGCCCTAAGCAGTGACTGGCGAGAAACCCTTTCATGGAACGGGGTTGCCAAGCTTCCAAAAATTACGAATCTCCAGAAATCTCAGCAAATAATTTTTCACCCAAACTGGATGATACTTTCAGGTAATGATCAGTACACTAAGGCGACTTGGTTCCCCAAATTTTGATCTTCTATGTTGAAGCGTTCATTTCCAGTAACAGTTTGAATTTTTAGGTTTCACTCTGTTTTCTCCTATATTGATAGATGTATTTGGAACTCTAAATCCAACACGGTTTGTGCTAGCTTCTTGAAACTTGACACAACAAAGTAGTTTCACGTTCTATCTCTACGTTTTGTTTCCTCTTGATGTAGCCCTAAGCAGTGACTGGCGAGAAACACTTTCATGGGAAGGGGTTAGCAAGCTTCCAAAAATTACGAATCTCCAGAAATCTCAGCAAATATTTTTTCACCCAAACTGGATGATACTTTCAGGTAATGATCAGTACACTAAGGCGACTTGGTTCCCCAAATTTCGTTCTTCTATGTTGAAGCGTTCATTTCCAGTAACAGTTTGAATTTTTAGGTTTCACTCTATTTTCTCCTATATTGATAGATGTATTTGGAACTCTAAATCCAACACGGTTTGTGCTAGCTTCTTGAAACTTGACACAACAAAGTAGTTTCACGTTCTATCTCTACGTTTTGTTTCCTCTGGATGTAGCCCTAAGCAGTGATTGGCGAGAAACACTTTCATGGGAAGAGGTTGCCCAGTCTCCAAAAATTACGAATCTCCAGAAATCTCAGCAAATATTTTTTCACCCAAACTGGATGATACTTTCAGGTAATGATCAGTACACTAAGGCGACTTGGTTCCCCAAATTTCATTCTTCTATGTTGAAGCGTTCATTTCCAGTAACAGTTTGAATTTTTAGGTTTCACTCTGTTTTCTCCTATATTGATAGATGTATTTGGAACTCTAAATCCAACACGGTTTGTGCTAGCTTCTTGAAACTTGACACAACAAAGTAGTTTCACGTTCTATCTAACGTTTTGTTTCTTCTTGATGTAGCCCTAAGCAGTGACTGGCGAGAAACACTTTCATGGGAAGGGGTTGCCAAGCTTCCAAAAATTACGAATCTCCAGAAATATCAGCAAATATTTTTTCACCTAAACTGGATGATACTTTCAGGTAATGATCAGTACACTAAGGCGACTTGGTTCCCCAAATTTCGTTCTTCTATGTTTTCGCGTTCATTTCCAGTAACAGTTTGAATTTTTAGGTTTCACTCTGTTTTCTCCTATATTGATAGATGTATTTGGAACTCTAAATCCAACATGGTTTGTGCTAGCTTCTTGAAACTTGACACAACAAAGTAGTTTCACGTTCTATCTCTACGTTTTGTTTCCTCTTGATGTAGCCCTAAGCAGTGACTGGCGAGAAACACTTTCATGGGAAGGGGTTGCCAAGCTTCCAAAAACTACGAATCTCCAGAAATATCAGCAAATATTTTTTCACCAAACTGGATGACTCTTTCAGGTAATGATCAGTACACTAAAGCGACTTGGTTCCCCAAATTTCGTTCTTCTATGTTGAAGCGTTCATTTCCAGTAACAGTTTGAATTTTTAGGTTTCACTCTGTTTTCTCCTATATTGATAGATGTATTTGGAACTCTAAATCCAACACGGTTTGTGCTAGCTTCTTGAAACTTGACACAACAAAGTAGTTTCACGTTCTATCTCTAAGTTTTGTTTCCTCTTGATGTAGCCCTAAGCAGTGACTGGCGAGAAACACTTTCATGGGAAGGGGTTGCCAAGCTTCCAAAAATTACGAATCTCCAGAAATCTCAGCAAATATTTTTTCACCCAAACTGGATGATACTTTCAGTTAATGGTCAGTACACTAGGGCGACGTGGTTCCCCAAATTTCGTTCTTCTACGTTGAAGCGTTCATTTCCAGTAACAGTTTGAATTTTTAGGTTTCACTCTGTTTTCTCCTATATTGATAGATGTATTTGGAACTCTAAATCCAACACGGTTAGTGCTAGCTTCTTGAAACTTGACACAACAAAGTAGTTTCACGTTCTATCTCTACATTTTGTTTCCTCTTGATGTAGCCCTAAGCAGTGACTGGCGAGAAACACTTTCATGGGAAGGGGTTGCCAAGCGTCCAAAAATTACGAATCTCCAGAAATCTCAGCAAATATTTTTTCACCCAAACTGGATGATACTTTCAGGTAATGATCAGTACACTAAGGCGACTTGGTTCCCCAAATTTCGTTCTTCTATGTTGAAGCGTTCATTTCCAGTAACAGTTTGAATTTTTAGGTTTCACTCTGTTTTCTCCTATATTGATAGATGTATTTGGAACTCTAAATCCAACACGGTTTGTGCTAGCTTCTTGAAACTTGACACAACAAAGTAGTTTCACGTTCTATCTCTACATTTTGTTTCCTCTTGATGTAGCCCTAAGCAGTGACTGGCGAGAAAAACTTTCATGGGAAGGGGTTGCCAAGCTTCCAAAAACTACGAATCTCCAGAAATATCAGCTAATATTTTTTCACCAAACTGGATGACACTTTCAGGTAATGGTCAGTACACTAAGGCGACTTGGTTCCCCAAATTTCGTTCTTCTATGTTGAAGCGTTCATTTCCAGTAACAGTTTGAATTTTTAGGTTTCACTCTGTTTTCTCCTATATTGATAGATGTATTTGGAACTCTAAATCCAACACGGTTTGTGCTAGCTTCTTGAAACTTGACACAACAAAGTAGTTTCACGTTCTATCTCTACGTTTTGTTTCCTCTTGATGTAGCCCTAAGCAGTGACTGGCGAGAAACACTTTCATGGGAAGGGGTTTCCAAGCTTCCAAAAACTACGAATCTCCAGAAATATCAGCAAATATTTTTTCACCAAACTGGATGACTCTTTCAGGTAATGATCAGGACACTAAAGCGACTTGGTTCCCCTAATTTCGTTCTTCTATGTTGAAGCGTTCATTTCCAGTAACAGTTTGAATTTTTAGGTTTCACTCTGTTTTCTCCTATATTGATAGATGTATTTGGAACACTAAATCCAACACGGTTTGTGCTAGCTTCTTGAAACTTGACACAACAAAGTAGTTTCACGTTCTATCTCTACATTTTGTTTCCTCTTGATGTAACCCTAAGCAGTGACTGGCGAGAAACACTTTCATGGGAAGGGGTTGCCAAGCTTCCAAAAATTATGAATCTCCAGAAATCTCAGCAAATATTTTTTCACCCAAACTGGATGATACTTTCAGGTAATGATCAGTACACTAAGGCGACTTGGTTCCCCAAATTTCGTTCTTCTATGTTGAAGCGTTCATTTCCAGTAACAGTTTGAATTTTTAGGTTTCACTCTGTTTTCTCCTATATTGATAGATGTATTTGGAACTCTAAATCCAACACGGTTTGTGCTAGCTTCTTGAAACTTGACACAACAAAGTAGTTTCACGTTCTATCTCTACGTTTTGTTTCCTCTTAATGTAGCGCTAAGCAGTGACTGGCGAGAAACCATTTCATGGAACGGGGTTGCCAATCTTCCAAAAATTACGAATCTCCAGAAATCTCAGCAAATAATTTTTCACCCAAACTGGATGATACTTTCAGGTAATGATCACTACACTAAGGCGACTTGGTTCCCCAAATTTCGTTCTTCTATGTTGAAGCGTTCATTTCCAGTAACAGTTTGAATTTTTAGGTTTCACTCTGTTTTCTCCTATATTAATAGACGTATTTGGAAATCTAAATCCAACACGGTTTGTGCTAGCTTCTTGAAACTTGACACAACAAAGTAGTTTCACGTTCTATCTCTACGTTTTGTTTCCTCTTGATGTAGCCCTAAGCAGTGACTGGCGAGAAACACTTTCATGGGAAGGGGTTGCCAAGCTTCCAAAAATTACGAATCTCCAGAAATCTCAGCAAATATTTTTTCACCCAAACTGGATGATACTTTCAGGTAATGATCAGTACACTAAGGCGACTTGGTTCCCCAAATTTCGTTCTTCTATGTTGAAGCGTTCATTTCCAGTAACAGTTTGAATTTTTAGGTTTCACTCTGTTTTCTCCTGTATGGATAGATGTATTTGGAACTCTAACTCCAACACGGTTTGTGCTAGCTTCTTGAAACTTGACACAACAAAGTAGTTTCACGTTCTATCTCTACGTTTTATTTCCTCTTGATGTAGCCCTAAGCAGTGACTGGCGAGAAACACTTTCATGGGAAGAAGTTGCCCAGACTCCAAAAATTACGAATCTCCAGGAATCTCAGCAAATATTTTTTCACCCAAACTGGATGATACTTTCAGGTAATGATCTGTACACTAAGGCGACTTGGTTCCCCAAATTTCATTCTTCTATGTTTAAGCGTTGATTTCCAGTAACAGTTTGAATTTTTAGGTTTCACTCTGTTTTCTCCTATATTGATAGATGTATTTGGAACACTAAATCCAACACGGTTTGTGCTAGCTTCTTGAAACTTGACACAACAAAGTAGTTTCACGTTCTATCTCTTCGTTTTGTTTCCTCTGGATGTAGCCCTAAGCAGTGATTGGCGAGAAACACTTTCATGGGAAGGGTTTGCCAAGTCTCCAAAAATTACGAATCTTCAGAAATCTCAGCAAATATTTTTTCACCCAAACTGGATGATACTTTCAGGTAATGGTCAGTACACTAAGGCGACTTGGTTCCCCAAATTTCATTCTTCTATGTTGAAGCATTCATTTCCAGTAACAGTTTGAATTTTTAGGTTTCACTCTGTTTTCTCCTGTATTGATAGATGTATTTGGAACTCTAAATCCAACACGGTTTGTGGTAGCTTCTTGAAACTTGACACAACAAAGTATTTTCACGTTCTATCTCTACGTTTTGTTTCCTCTTGATGTAGCCCTAAGCAGTGACTGGCGAGAAATACTTTCATGGGAAGGGGTTGCCAAGCTTCCAAAAATTACGAATCTCCAGAAATCTCAGCAAATATTTTTTCACCCAAACTGGATGATACTTTCAGTTAATGGTCAGTACACTAGGGCGACGTGGTTCCCCAAATTTCGTTCTTCTACGTTGAAGCATTCATTTCCAGTAACAGTTTGAGTTTTTAGGTTTCACTCTGTTTTCTCCTATATTGATAGATGTATTTGGAACTCTAAATCCAACACGGTTTGTGCTAGCTTCTTGAAACTTGACACAACAAAGTAGTTTCACGTTCTATCTCTACGTTTTGTTTCCTCTTGATGTAGCCCTAAGCAGTGACTGGCGAGAAACACTTTCATGGGAAGGGGTTAGCAAGCTTCCAAAAATTACGAATCTCCAGAAATCTCAGCAAATATTTTTTCACCCAAACTGGATGATACTTTCAGGTAATGATCAGTACACTAAGGCGACTTGGTTCCCCAAATTTCGTTCTTCTATGTTGAAGCGTTCATTTCCAGTAACAGTTTGAATTTTTAGGTTTCACTCTGTTTTCTCCTATATTGATAGATGTATTTGGAACTCTAAATCCAACACGGTTTGTGCTAGCTTCTTGAAACTTGACACAACAAAGTAGTTTCACATTCTATCTCTACGTTTTGTTTCCTCTGGATGTAGCCCTAAGCAGTGACTGGCGAGAAACACTTTCATGGGAAGGGGTTGCCAAGCTTCCAAAAACTACGAATCTCCAGAAATATCAGCAAATATTTTTTCACCAAACTGGATGACACTTTCAGGTAATGATCAGTACACTAAGGCGACTTGGTTCCCCAAATTTCGTTCTTCTATGTTGAAGCGTTCATTTCCAGTAACAGTTTGAATTTTTAGGTTTCACTCTGTTTTCTCCTATATTGATAGATGTATTTGGAACTCTAAATCCAACACGGTTTGTGCTAGCTTCTTGAAACTTGACACAACAAAGTAGTTTCACGTTCTATCTCTACGTTTTGTTTCCTCTTGATGTAGCCCTAAGCAGTGACTGGCGAGAAACACTTTCATGGGAAGGGGTTGCCAAGCTTCCAAAAATTACGAATCTCCAGAAATCTCAGCAAATATTTTTTCACCCAAACTGGATGATACTTTCAGTTAATGGTCAGTACACTAGGGCGACGTGGTTCCCCAAATTTCGTTCTTCTACGTTGAAGCGTTCATTTCCAGTAACAGTTTGAATTTTTAGGTTTCACTCTGTTTTCTCCTATATTGATAGATGTATTTAGAACACGAAATCCAACACGGTTTGTGCTAGCTTCTTGAAACTTGACACAACAAAGTAGTTTCACTTTCTATCTCTTCGTTTTGTTTCCTCTGGATGTAGCCCTAAGCAGTGATTGGCGAGAAACACTTTCATGGGAAGGGTTTGCCAAGTCTCCAAAAATTACGAATCTTCAGAAATCTCAGCAAATATTTTTTCACCCAAACTGGATGATACTTTCAGTTAATGGTCAGTACACTAGGGCGACGTGGTTCCCCAAATTTCGTTCTTCTACGTTGAAGCGTTCATTTCCAGTAACAGTTTGAATTTTTAGGTTTCACTCTGTTTTCTCCTATATTGATAGATGTATTTGGAACTCTAAATCCAACACGGTTTGTGCTAGCTTCTTGAAACTTGACACAACAAAGTAGTTTCACGTTCTATCTCTACATTTTGTTTCCTCTTGATGTAGCCCTAAGCAGTGACTGGCGAGAAACACTTTCATGGGAAGGGGTTGCCAAGCGTCCAAAAATTACGAATCTCCAGAAATCTCAGCAAATATTTTTTCACCCAAACTGGATGATACTTTCAGGTAATGATCAGTACACTAAGGCGACTTGGTTCCCCAAATTTCGTTCTTCTATGTTGAAGCGTTCATTTCCAGTAACAGTTTGAATTTTTAGGTTTCACTCTGTTTTCTCCTATATTGATAGATGTATTTGGAACTCTAAATCCAACACGGTTTGTGCTAGCTTCTTGAAACTTGACACAACAAAGTAGTTTCACGTTCTATCTCTACATTTTGTTTCCTCTTGATGTAGCCCTAAGCAGTGACTGGCGAGAAACACTTTCATGGGAAGGGGTTGCCAAGCTTCCAAAAACTACGAATCTCCAGAAATATCAGCAAATATTTTTTCACCAAACTGGATGACACTTTCAGGTAATGATCAGTACACTAAGGCGACTTGGTTCCCCAAATTTCGTTCTTCTATGTTGAAGCGTTCATTTCCAGTAACAGTTTGAATTTTTAGGTTTCACTCTGTTTTCTCCTATATTGATAGATGTATTTGGAACTCTAAATCCAACACGGTTTGTGCTAGCTTCTTGAAACTTGACACAACAAAGTAGTTTCACGTTCTATCTCTACGTTTTGTTTCCTCTTGATGTAGCCCTAAGCAGTGACTGGCGAGAAACACTTTCATGGGAAGGGGTTAGCAAGCTTCCAAAAATTACGAAACTCCAGAAATCTCAGCAAATATTTTTTCACCCAAACTGGATGATACTTTCAGGTAATGATCAGTACACTAAGGCGACTTGGTTCCCCAAATTTCGTTCTTCTATGTTGAAGCGTTCATTTCCAGTAACAGTTTGAATTTTTAGGTTTCACTCTGTTTTCTCCTATATTGATAGATGTATTTGGAACTCTAAATCCAACACGGTTTGTGCTACCTTCTTGAAACTTGACACAACAAAGTAGTTTCACGTTCTATCTCTACGTATTGTTTCCTCTGGATGTAGCCCTAAGCAGTGATTGGCGAGAAACACTTTCATGGGAAGAGGTTGCCCAGTCTCCAAAAATTACGAATCTCCAGAAATCTTAGCAAATATTTTTTCACCCAAACTGGATGATACTTTCAGGTAATGATCAGTACACTAAGGCGACTTGGTTCCCCAAATTTCATTCTTCTATGTTGAAGCGTTCATTTCCAGTAACAGTTTGAATTTTTAGGTTTCACTCTGTTTTCTCCTATATTGATAGATGTATTTGGAACTCTAAATCCAACACGGTTTGTGCTAGCTTCTTGAAACTTGACACAACAAAGTAGTTTCACGTTCTATCTCTACGTTTTGTTTCCTCTTGATGTAGCCCTAAGCAGTGACTGGCGAGAAACACTTTCATGGGAAGGGGTTGCCAAGCTTCCAAAAACTACGAATCTCCAGAAATATCAGCAAATATTTTTTCACCCAAACTGGATGACACTTTCAGGTAATGATCAGTACACTAAGGCGACTTGGTTCCCCAAATTTCGTTCTTCTATGTTGAAGCGTTCATTTCCAGTAACAGTTTGAATTTTTAGGTTTCACTCTGTTTTCTCCTATATTGATAGATGTATTTGGAACTCTAAATCCAACACGGTTTGTGCTAGCTTCTTGAAACTTGACACAACAAAGTAGTTTCACGTTCTATCTCTACATTTTGTTTCCTCTTGATGTAGCCCTAAGCAGTGACTGGCGAGAAACACTTTCATGGGAAGGGGTTGCCAAACTTCCAAAAATTACGAATCTCCAGAAATCTCAGCAAATATTTTTTCACCCAAACTGGATGATACTTTCAGGTAATGATCAGTACACTAAGGCGACTTGGTTCCCCAAATTTCGTTCTTCTATGTTTTCGCGTTCATTTCCAGTAACAGTTTGAATTTTTAGGTTTCACTCTGTTTTCTCCTATATTGATAGATGTATTTGGAACTCTAAATCCAACACGGTTTGTGCTAGCTTCTTGAAACTTGACACAACAAAGTAGTTTCACGTTCTATCTCTACGTTTTGTTTCCTCTTGATGTAACCCTAAGCAGTGACTGGCGAGAAACCCTTTCATGGGACGGGGTTGCCAAGCTTCCAAAAATTACGAATCTCCAGAAATCTCAGCAAATATTTTTTCACCCAAACTGGATGATACTTTCAGGTAATGATCAGTACACTAAGGCGACTTGGTTCCCCAAATTTCGTTCTTCTATGTTGAAGCATTCATTTCCAGTAACAGTTTGAATTTTTAGGTTTCACTCTGTTTTCTCCTATATTAATAGATGTATTTGGAAATCTAAATCCAACACGGTTTGTGCTAGCTTCTTGAAACTTGACACAACAAAGTAGTTTCACATTCTATCTCTACGTTTTGTTTCCTCTTGATGTAGCCCTAAGCAGTGACTGGCGAGAAACACTTTCATGGGAAGGGGTTGCCAAGCTTCCAAAAATTACGAATCTTCAGAAATCTCAGCAAATATTTTTTCACCCAAACTGGATGATACTTTCAGGTAATGATCAGTACACTAAGGCGACTTGGTTCCCCAAATTTCGTTCTTCTATGTTGAAGCGTTCATTTCCAGTAACAGTTTGAATTTTTAGGTTTCACTCTGTTTTCTCCTATATTGATAGATGTATTTGGAACTCTAAATCCAACACGGTTTGTGCTAGCTTCTTGAAACTTGACACAACAAAGTAGTTTCACGTTCTATCTCTACATTGTGTTTCCTCTTGATGTAGCCCTAAGCAGTGACTGGCGAGAAACACTTTGATGGGAAGGGGTTGCCAAGCTTCCAAAAATTACGAATCTCCAGAAATCTCAGCAAATATATTTTCACCCAAACTCGATGATACTTTCAGGTAATGATCAGTACACTAAGGCGACTTGGTTCCCCGAATTTCGTTCTTCTATGTTGAAGCGTTCATTTCCAGTAACAGTTTGAATTTTTAGGTTTCACTCTGTTTTCTCCTATACTGATAGATGTATTTGGAACTCTAAATCCAACACGGTTTGTACTAGCTTCTTGAAACTTGACACAACAAAGTAGTTTCACGTTCTATCTCTACGTTTTGTTTCCTCTTGATGTAGCCCTAAGCAGTGACTGGCGAGAAACACTTTCATGGGAAGGGGTTGCCAAGCTTCCAAAAATTACGAATCTCCAGAAATCTCAGCAAATATTTTTTCACCCAAACTGGATGATACTTTCAGGTAATGATCAGTACACTAAGGCGACTTGGTTCCCCAAATTTCGTTCTTCTATGTTGAAGCATTCATTTCCAGTAACAGTTTGAATTTTTAGGTTTCACTCTGTTTTCTCCTATATTAATAGATGTATTTGGAAATCTAAATCCAACACGGTTTGTG
The DNA here is from genome assembly GCF_964194105.1 of Spermophilus citellus. NCBI lineage: Eukaryota > Metazoa > Chordata > Mammalia > Rodentia > Sciuridae > Spermophilus > Spermophilus citellus. The sequence continues at coordinate 107,948,870 of NC_138183.1, forward strand.
CTAGCTTCTTGAAACTTGACACAACAAAGTAGTTTCACGTTCTATCTCTACGTTTTGTTTCCTCTTGATGTAGCCCTAAGCAGTGACTGGCGTGAAACACTTTCATGGGAAGGGGTTGCCAAGCTTCCAAAAATTACGAATCTCCAGAAATCTCAGCAAATATTTTTTCACCCAAACTGGATGATACTTTCAGGTAATGATCAGTACACTAAGGCGACTTGGTTCCCCAAATTTCGTTCTTCTATGTTGAAGCGTTCATTTCCAGTAACAGTTTGAATTTTTAGGTTTCACTCTGTTTTCTCCTATATTGACAGATGTATTTGGAACTCTAAATCCAACACGGTTAGTGCTAGCTTCTTGAAACTTGACACAACAAAGTAGTTTCACGTTCTATCTCTACATTTTGTTTCCTCTTGATGTAGCCCTAAGCAGTGACTGGCGAGAAACACTTTCATGGGAAGAAGTTGCCCAGTCTCCAAAAATTACGAATCTCCAGGAATCTCAGCAAATATTTTTTCACCCAAACTGGATGATACTTTCAGGTAATGATCAGTACACTAAGGCGACTTGGTTCCCCAAATTTCATTCTTCTATGTTGAAGCGTTCATTTCCAGTAACAGTTTGAATTTTTAGGTTTCACTCTGTTTTCTCCTATATTGATAGATGTATTTGGAACACTAAATCCAACACGGTTTGTGCTAGATTCTTGAAACTTGACACAACAAAGTAGTTTCACGTTCTATCTCTTCGTTTTGTTTCCTCTGGATGTAGCCCTAAGCAGTGATTGGCGAGAAACACTTTCATGGGAAGGGTTTGCCAAGTCTCCAAAAATTACGAATCTTCAGAAATCTCAGCAAATATTTTTTCACCCAAACTGGATGATACTTTCAGTTAATGGTCAGTACACTAAGGCGACTTGGTTCCCCAAATTTCATTCTTCTATGTTGAAGCATTCATTTCCAGTAACAGTTTGAATTTTTAGGTTTCACTCTGTTTTCTCCTATATTGATAGATGTATTTGGAACTCTAAATCCAACACGGTTTGTGCTAGCTTCTTGAAACTTGACACAACAAAGTAGTTTCACGTTCTATCTCTACGTTTTGTTTCCTCTTGATGTAGCCCTAAGCAGTGACTGGCGAGAAACACTTTCATGGGAAGGGGTTGCCAAGCTTCCAAAAATTACGAATCTCCAGAAATCTCCGCAAATATTTTTTCACCCAAACTGGATGATACTTTCAGTTAATGGTCAGTACACTAGGGCGACGTGGTTCCCCAAATTTCATTCTTCTACGTTGAAGCATTCATTTCCAGTAACAGTTTGAATTTTTAGGTTTCACTCTGTTTTCTCCTATATTGATAGATGTATTTGGAACTCTAAATCCAACACGGTTTGTGCTAGCTTCTTGAAACTTGACACAACAAAGTAGTTTCACGTTCTATCTCTACGTTTTGTTTCCTCTTGATGTAGCCCTAAGCAGTGACTGGCGAGAAACACTTTCATGGGAAGGGGTTAGCAAGCTTCCAAAAATTACGAATCTCCAGAAATCTCAGCAAATATTTTTTCACCCAAACTGGATGATACTTTCAGGTAATGATCAGTACACTAAGGCGACTTGGTTCCCCAAATTTCGTTCTTCTATGTTGAAGCGTTCATTTCCAGTAACAGTTTGAATTTTTAGGTTTCACTCTGTTTTCTCCTATATTGATAGATGTATTTGGAACTCTAAATCCAACACGGTTTGTGCTAGCTCCTTGAAACTTGACACAACAAAGTAGTTTCACATTCTATCTCTACGTTTTGTTTCCTCTGGATGTATCCCTAAGCAGTGATTGGCGAGAAACACTTTCATGAGAAGAGGTTGCCCGGTCTCCAAAAATAACGAATCTCCAGAAATCTTAGCAAATATTTTTTCACCCAAACTGGATGATACTTTCAGGTAATGATCAGTACACTAAGGCGACTTGGTTCCCCAAATTTCATTCTTCTATGTTGAAGCGTTCATTTCCAGTAACAGTTTGAATTTTTAGGTTTCACTCTGTTTTCTCCTATATTGATAGATGTATTTGGAACTCTAAATCCAACACGGTTTGTGGTAGCTTCTTGAAACTTGACACAACAAAGAGGTTTCACGTTCTATCTCTACGTTTTGTTTCCTCTTGATGTAGCCCTAAGCAGTGACTGGCGAGAAACACTTTCATGGGAAGGGGTTGCCAAGCTTCCAAAAATTACGAATCTCCAGAAATATCAGCAAATATTTTTTCACCTAAACTGGATGATACTTTCAGGTAATGATCACTACACTAAGGCGACTTGGTTCCCCAAATTTCGTTCTTCTATGTTGAAGCGTTCATTTCCAGTAACAGTTTGAATTTTTAGGTTTCACTCTGTTTTCTCCTATATTGATAGATGTATTTGGAACTCTAAATCCAACACGGTTTGCGCTAGCTTCTTGAAACTTGACACAACAAAGTAGTTTCACGTTCTATCTCTACGTTTTGTTTCCTCTTGATGTAGCCCTAAGCAGTGACTGGCGAGAAACACTTTCATGGGAAGGGGTTGCCAAGCTTCCAAAAACTACGAATCTCCAGAAATATCAGCAAATATTTTTTCACCAAACTGGATGACACTTTCAGGTAATGATCAGTACACTAAGGCGACTTAGTTCCCCAAATTTCGTTCTTCTATGTTGAAGCGTTCATTTCCAGTAACAGTTTGAATTTTTAGGTTTCACTCTGTTTTCTCCTATACTGATAGATGTATTTGGAACACTAAATCCAACACGGTTTGTGCTAGCTTCTTGAAACTTGACACAACAAAGTAGTTTCACGTTCTATCTCTACATTTTGTTTCCTCTTGATGTAACCCTAAGCAGTGACTGGCGAGAAACACTTTCATGGGAAGGGGTTGCCAAGCTTCCAAAAATAACGAATCTCCAGAAATCTCAGCAAATATTTTTTCACCCAAACTGGATGATACTTTCAGTTAATGGTCAGTACACTAGGGCGACGTGGTTCCCCAAATTTCGTTCTTCTACGTTGAAGCGTTCATTTCCAGTAACAGTTTGAGTTTTTAGGTTTCACTCTGTTTTCTCCTATATTGATAGATGTATTTGGAACTCCAAATCCAACACGGTTTGTGCTAGCTTCTTGAAACTTGACACAACAAAGTAGTTTCACGTTCTATCTCTACATTTTGTTTCCTCTTGATGTAGCCCTAAGCAGTGACTGGCGAGAAACACTTTCATGGGAAGGGGTTGCCAAGCGTCCAAAAATTACGAATCTCCAGAAATCTCAGCAAATATTTTTTCACCCAAACTGGATGATACTTTCAGGTAATGATCAGTACACTAAGGCGACTTGGTTCCCCAAATTTCGTTCTTCTATGTTGAAGCGTTCATTTCCAGTAACAGTTTGAATTTTTAGGTTTCACTCTGTTTTCTCCTATATTGATAGATGTATTTGGAACTCTAAATCCAACACGGTTTATGCTAGCTTCTTGAAACTTGACACAACAAAGTAGTTTCACGTTCTATCTCTACATTTTGTTTCCTCTTGATGTAGCCCTAAGCAGTGACTGGCGAGAAACACTTTCATGGGAAGGGGTTGCCAAGCTTCCAAAAACTACGAATCTCCAGAAATATCAGCAAATATTTTTTCACCAAACTGGATGACACTTTCAGGTAATGATCAGTACACTAAGGCGACTTGGTTCCCCAAATTTCGTTCTTCTATGTTGAAGCGTTCATTTCCAGTAACAGTTTGAATTTTTAGGTTTCACTCTGTTTTCTCCTATATTGATAGATGTATTTTGAACTCTAAATCCAACACGGTTTGTGCTAGCTTCTTGAAACTTGACACAACAAAGTAGTTTCACGTTCTATCTCTACGTTTTGTTTCCTCTTGATGTAGCCCTAAGCAGTGACTGGCGAGAAACACTTTCATGGGAAGGGGTTAGCAAGCTTCCAAAAATTACGAATCTCCAGAAATCTCAGCAAATAGTTTTTCACCCAAACTGGATGATACTTTCAGGTAATGATCAGTACACTAAGGCGACTTGGTTCCCCAAATTTCGTTCTTCTATGTTGAAGCGTTCATTTCCAGTAACAGTTTGAATTTTTAGGTTTCACTCTGTTTTCTCCTATATTGATAGATGTATTTGGAACTCTAAATCCAACACGGTTTGTGCTAGCTTCTTGAAACTTGACACAACAAAGTAGTTTCACGTTCTATCTCTACGTTTTGTTTCCTCTTGATGTAGCCCTAAGCAGTGACTGGCGAGAAACACTTTCATGGGAAGGGGTTGCCAAGCTTCCAAAAATTACGAATCTCCAGAAATATCAGCAAATATTTTTTCACCTAAACTGGATGATACTTTCAGGTAATGATCACTACACTAAGGCGACTTGGTTCCCCAAATTTCGTTCTTCTATGTTGAAGCGTTCATTTCCAGTAACAGTTTGAATTTTTAGGTTTCACTCTGTTTTCTCCTATATTGATAGATGTAGTTGGAACTCTAAATCCAACACGGTTTGCGCTAGCTTCTTGAAACTTGACACAACAAAGTAGTTTCATGTTCTATCTCTACGTTTTGTTTCCTCTTGATGTAGCCCTAAGCAGTGACTGGCGAGAAACACTTTCATGGGAAGGGGTTGCCAAGCTTCCAAAAACTACGAATCTCCAGAAATATCAGCAAATATTTTTTCACCAAACTGGATGACACTTTCAGGTAATGATCAGTACACTAAGGCGACTTGGTTCCCCAAATTTCGTTCTTCTATGTTGAAGCGTTCATTTCCAGTAACAGTTTGAATTTTTAGGTTTCACTCTGTTTTCTCCTATATTGATAGATGTATTTGGAACTCTAAATCCAACACGGTTTGTGCTAGCTTCTTGAAACTTGACACAACAAAGTAGTTTCACGTTCTATCTCTACGTTTTGTTTCCTCTTGATGTAGCCCTAAGCAGTGACTGGCGAGAAACACTTTCATGGGAAGGGGTTAGCAAGCTTCCAAAAATTACGAATCTCCAGAAATCTCAGCAAATATTTTTTCACCCAAACTGGATGATACTTTCAGGTAATGATCAGTACACTAAGGCGACTTGGTTCCCCAAATTTCGTTCTTCTATGTTGAAGCGTTCATTTCCAGTAACAGTTTGAATTTTTAGGTTTCACTCTGTTTTCTCCTATATTGATAGATGTATTTGGAACTCTAAATCCAACACGGTTTGTGCTAGCTCCTTGAAACTTGACACAACAAAGTAGTTTCACGTTCTATCTCTACATTTTGTTTCCTCTTGATGTAACCCTAAGCAGTGACAGGCGAGAAACACTTTCATGGGAAGGGGTTGCCAAGCTTCCAAAAATAACGAATCTCCAGAAATCTCAGCAAATATTTTTTCACCCAAACTGGATGATACTTTCAGTTAATGGTCAGTACACTAGGGCGACGTGGTTCCCCAAATTTCGTTCTTCTACGTTGAAGCGTTCATTTCCAGTAACAGTTTGAGTTTTTAGGTTTCACTCTGTTTTCTCCTATATTGATAGATGTATTTGGAACTCCAAATCCAACACGGTTTGTGCTAGCTTCTTGAAACTTGACACAACAAAGTAGTTTCACGTTCTATCTCTACATTTTGTTTCCTCTTGATGTAGCCCTAAGCAGTGACTGGCGAGAAACACTTTCATGGGAAGGGGTTGCCAAGCGTCCAAAAATTACGAATCTCCAGAAATCTCAGCAAATATTTTTTCACCCAAACTGGATGATACTTTCAGGTAATGATCAGTACACTAAGGCGACTTGGTTCCCTAAATTTCGTTCTTCTATGTTGAAGCGTTCATTTCCAGTAACAGTTTGAATTTTTAGGTTTCACTCTGTTTTCTCCTATATTGATAGATGTATTTGGAACTCTAAATCCAACACGGTTTATGCTAGCTTCTTGAAACTTGACACAACAAAGTAGTTTCACGTTCTATCTCTACATTTTGTTTCCTCTTGATGTAGCCCTAAGCAGTGACTGGCGAGAAACACTTTCATGGGAAGGGGTTGCCAAGCTTCCAAAAACTACGAATCTCCAGAAATATCAGCAAATATTTTTTCACCAAACTGGATGACACTTTCAGGTAATGATCAGTACACTAAGGCGACTTGGTTCCCCAAATTTCGTTCTTCTATGTTGAAGCGTTCATTTCCAGTAACAGTTTGAATTTTTAGGTTTCACTCTGTTTTCTCCTATATTGATAGATGTATTTGGAACTCTAAATCCAACACGGTTTGTGCTAGCTTCTTGAAACTTGACACAACAAAGTAGTTTCACGTTCTATCTCTACGTTTTGTTTCCTCTTGATGTAGCCCTAAGCAGTGACTGGCGAGAAACACTTTCATGGGAAGGGGTTAGCAAGCTTCCAAAAATTACGAATCTCCAGAAATCTCAGCAAATATTTTTTCACCCAAACTGGATGATACTTTCAGGTAATGATCAGTACACTAAGGCGACTTGGTTCCCCAAATTTCGTTCTTCTATGTTGAAGCGTTCATTTCCAGTAACAGTTTGAATTTTTAGGTTTCACTCTGTTTTCTCCTATATTGATAGATGTATTTGGAACTCTAAATCCAACACGGTTTGTGCTAGCTCCTTGAAACTTGACACAACAAAGTAGTTTCACATTCTATCTCTACGTTTTGTTTCCTCTGGATGTATCCCTAAGCAGTGATTGGCGAGAAACACTTTCATGGGAAGAGGTTGCCCGGTCTCCAAAAATAACGAATCTCCAGAAATCTTAGCAAATATTTTTTCACCCAAACTGGATGATACTTTCAGGTAATGATCAGTACACTAAGGCGACTTGGTTCCCCAAATTTCATTCTTCTATGTTGAAGCGTTCATTTCCAGTAACAGTTTGAATTTTTAGGTTTCACTCTGTTTTCTCCTATATTGATAGATGTATTTGGAACTCTAAATCCAACACGGTTTGTGGTAGCTTCTTGAAACTTGACACAACAAAGAGGTTTCACGTTCTATCTCTACGTTTTGTTTCCTCTTGATGTAGCCCTAAGCAGTGACTGGCGAGAAACACTTTCATGGGAAGGGGTTGCCAAGCTTCCAAAAATTACGAATCTCCAGAAATATCAGCAAATATTTTTTCACCTAAACTGGATGATACTTTCAGGTAATGATCACTACACTAAGGCGACTTGGTTCCCCAAATTTCGTTCTTCTATGTTGAAGCGTTCATTTCCAGTAACAGTTTGAATTTTTAGGTTTCACTCTGTTTTCTCCTATATTGATAGATGTATTTGGAACTCTAAATCCAACACGGTTTGCGCTAGCTTCTTGAAACTTGACACAACAAAGTAGTTTCACGTTCTATCTCTACGTTTTGTTTCCTCTTGATGTAGCCCTAAGCAGTGACTGGCGAGAAACACTTTCATGGGAAGGGGTTGCCAAGCTTCCAAAAACTACGAATCTCCAGAAATATCAGCAAATATTTTTTCACCAAACTGGATGACACTTTCAGGTAATGATCAGTACACTAAGGCGACTTAGTTCCCCAAATTTCGTTCTTCTATGTTGAAGCGTTCATTTCCAGTAACAGTTTGAATTTTTAGGTTTCACTCTGTTTTCTCCTATACTGATAGATGTATTTGGAACACTAAATCCAACACGGTTTGTGCTAGCTTCTTGAAACTTGACACAACAAAGTAGTTTCACGTTCTATCTCTACATTTTGTTTCCTCTTGATGTAACCCTAAGCAGTGACTGGCGAGAAACACTTTCATGGGAAGGGGTTGCCAAGCTTCCAAAAATAACGAATCTCCAGAAATCTCAGCAAATATTTTTTCACCCAAACTGGATGATACTTTCAGTTAATGGTCAGTACACTAGGGCGACGTGGTTCCCCAAATTTCGTTCTTCTACGTTGAAGCGTTCATTTCCAGTAACAGTTTGAGTTTTTAGGTTTCACTCTGTTTTCTCCTATATTGATAGATGTATTTGGAACTCCAAATCCAACACGGTTTGTGCTAGCTTCTTGAAACTTGACACAACAAAGTAGTTTCACGTTCTATCTCTACATTTTGTTTCCTCTTGATGTAGCCCTAAGCAGTGACTGGCGAGAAACACTTTCATGGGAAGGGGTTGCCAAGCGTCCAAAAATTACGAATCTCCAGAAATCTCAGCAAATATTTTTTCACCCAAACTGGATGATACTTTCAGGTAATGATCAGTACACTAAGGCGACTTGGTTCCCCAAATTTCGTTCTTCTATGTTGAAGCGTTCATTTCCAGTAACAGTTTGAATTTTTAGGTTTCACTCTGTTTTCTCCTATATTGATAGATGTATTTGGAACTCTAAATCCAACACGGTTTATGCTAGCTTCTTGAAAGTTGACACAACAAAGTAGTTTCACGTTCTATCTCTACATTTTGTTTCCTCTTGATGTAGCCCTAAGCAGTGACTGGCGAGAAACACTTTCATGGGAAGGGGTTGCCAAGCTTCCAAAAACTACGAATCTCCAGAAATATCAGCAAATATTTTTTCACCAAACTGGATGACACTTTCAGGTAATGATCAGTACACTAAGGCGACTTGGTTCCCCAAATTTCGTTCTTCTATGTTGAAGCGTTCATTTCCAGTAACAGTTTGAATTTTTAGGTTTCACTCTGTTTTCTCCTATATTGATAGATGTATTTTGAACTCTAAATCCAACACGGTTTGTGCTAGCTTCTTGAAACTTGACACAACAAAGTAGTTTCACGTTCTATCTCTACGTTTTGTTTCCTCTTGATGTAGCCCTAAGCAGTGACTGGCGAGAAACACTTTCATGGGAAGGGGTTAGCAAGCTTCCAAAAATTACGAATCTCCAGAAATCTCAGCAAATAGTTTTTCACCCAAACTGGATGATACTTTCAGGTAATGATCAGTACACTAAGGCGACTTGGTTCCCCAAATTTCGTTCTTCTATGTTGAAGCGTTCATTTCCAGTAACAGTTTGAATTTTTAGGTTTCACTCTGTTTTCTCCTATATTGATAGATGTAGTTGGAACTCTAAATCCAACACGGTTTGCGCTAGCTTCTTGAAACTTGACACAACAAAGTAGTTTCATGTTCTATCTCTACGTTTTGTTTCCTCTTGATGTAGCCCTAAGCAGTGACTGGCGAGAAACACTTTCATGGGAAGGGGTTGCCAAGCTTCCAAAAACTACGAATCTCCAGAAATATCAGCAAATATTTTTTCACCAAACTGGATGACACTTTCAGGTAATGATCAGTACACTAAGGCGACTTGGTTCCCCAAATTTCGTTCTTCTATGTTGAAGCGTTCATTTCCAGTAACAGTTTGAATTTTTAGGTTTCACTCTGTTTTCTCCTATATTGATAGATGTATTTGGAACTCTAAATCCAACACGGTTTGTGCTAGCTTCTTGAAACTTGACACAACAAAGTAGTTTCACGTTCTATCTCTACGTTTTGTTTCCTCTTGATGTAGCCCTAAGCAGTGACTGGCGAGAAACACTTTCATGGGAAGGGGTTAGCAAGCTTCCAAAAATTACGAATCTCCAGAAATCTCAGCAAATATTTTTTCACCCAAACTGGATGATACTTTCAGGTAATGATCAGTACACTAAGGCGACTTGGTTCCCCAAATTTCGTTCTTCTATGTTGAAGCGTTCATTTCCAGTAACAGTTTGAATTTTTAGGTTTCACTCTGTTTTCTCCTATATTGATAGATGTATTTGGAACTCTAAATCCAACACGGTTTGTGCTAGCTCCTTGAAACTTGACACAACAAAGTAGTTTCACGTTCTATCTCTACATTTTGTTTCCTCTTGATGTAACCCTAAGCAGTGACTGGCGAGAAACACTTTCATGGGAAGGGGTTGCCAAGCTTCCAAAAATAACGAATCTCCAGAAATCTCAGCAAATATTTTTTCACCCAAACTGGATGATACTTTCAGTTAATGGTCAGTACACTAGGGCGACGTGGTTCCCCAAATTTCGTTCTTCTACGTTGAAGCGTTCATTTCCAGTAACAGTTTGAGTTTTTAGGTTTCACTCTGTTTTCTCCTATATTGATAGATGTATTTGGAACTCCAAATCCAACACGGTTTGTGCTAGCTTCTTGAAACTTGACACAACAAAGTAGTTTCACGTTCTATCTCTACATTTTGTTTCCTCTTGATGTAGCCCTAAGCAGTGACTGGCGAGAAACACTTTCATGGGAAGGGGTTGCCAAGCGTCCAAAAATTACGAATCTCCAGAAATCTCAGCAAATATTTTTTCACCCAAACTGGATGATACTTTCAGGTAATGATCAGTACACTAAGGCGACTTGGTTCCCTAAATTTCGTTCTTCTATGTTGAAGCGTTCATTTCCAGTAACAGTTTGAATTTTTAGGTTTCACTCTGTTTTCTCCTATATTGATAGATGTATTTGGAACTCTAAATCCAACACGGTTTATGCTAGCTTCTTGAAACTTGACACAACAAAGTAGTTTCACGTTCTATCTCTACATTTTGTTTCCTCTTGATGTAGCCCTAAGCAGTGACTGGCGAGAAACACTTTCATGGGAAGGGGTTGCCAAGCTTCCAAAAACTACGAATCTCCAGAAATATCAGCAAATATTTTTTCACCAAACTGGATGACACTTTCAGGTAATGATCAGTACACTAAGGCGACTTGGTTCCCCAAATTTCGTTCTTCTATGTTGAAGCGTTCATTTCCAGTAACAGTTTGAATTTTTAGGTTTCACTCTGTTTTCTCCTATATTGATAGATGTATTTGGAACTCTAAATCCAACACGGTTTGTGCTAGCTTCTTGAAACTTGACACAACAAAGTAGTTTCACGTTCTATCTCTACGTTTTGTTTCCTCTTGATGTAGCCCTAAGCAGTGACTGGCGAGAAACACTTTCATGGGAAGGGGTTAGCAAGCTTCCAAAAATTACGAATCTCCAGAAATCTCAGCAAATATTTTTTCACCCAAACTGGATGATACTTTCAGGTAATGATCAGTACACTAAGGCGACTTGGTTCCCCAAATTTCGTTCTTCTATGTTGAAGCGTTCATTTCCAGTAACAGTTTGAATTTTTAGGTTTCACTCTGTTTTCTCCTATATTGATAGATGTATTTGGAACTCTAAATCCAACACGGTTTGTGCTAGCTCCTTGAAACTTGACACAACAAAGTAGTTTCACATTCTATCTCTACGTTTTGTTTCCTCTGGATGTATCCCTAAGCAGTGATTGGCGAGAAACACTTTCATGGGAAGAGGTTGCCCGGTCTCCAAAAATAACGAATCTCCAGAAATCTTAGCAAATATTTTTTCACCCAAACTGGATGATACTTTCAGGTAATGATCAGTACACTAAGGCGACTTGGTTCCCCAAATTTCATTCTTCTATGTTGAAGCGTTCATTTCCAGTAACAGTTTGAATTTTTAGGTTTCACTCTGTTTTCTCCTATATTGATAGATGTATTTGGAACTCTAAATCCAACACGGTTTGTGGTAGCTTCTTGAAACTTGACACAACAAAGAGGTTTCACGTTCTATCTCTACGTTTTGTTTCCTCTTGATGTAGCCCTAAGCAGTGACTGGCGAGAAACACTTTCATGGGAAGGGGTTGCCAAGCTTCCAAAAATTACGAATCTCCAGAAATATCAGCAAATATTTTTTCACCTAAACTGGATGATACTTTCAGGTAATGATCACTACACTAAGGCGACTTGGTTCCCCAAATTTCGTTCTTCTATGTTGAAGCGTTCATTTCCAGTAACAGTTTGAATTTTTAGGTTTCACTCTGTTTTCTCCTATATTGATAGATGTATTTGGAACTCTAAATCCAACACGGTTTGCGCTAGCTTCTTGAAACTTGACACAACAAAGTAGTTTCACGTTCTATCTCTACGTTTTGTTTCCTCTTGATGTAGCCCTAAGCAGTGACTGGCGAGAAACACTTTCATGGGAAGGGGTTGCCAAGCTTCCAAAAACTACGAATCTCCAGAAATATCAGCAAATATTTTTTCACCAAACTGGATGACACTTTCAGGTAATGATCAGTACACTAAGGCGACTTAGTTCCCCAAATTTCGTTCTTCTATGTTGAAGCGTTCATTTCCAGTAACAGTTTGAATTTTTAGGTTTCACTCTGTTTTCTCCTATACTGATAGATGTATTTGGAACACTAAATCCAACACGGTTTGTGCTAGCTTCTTGAAACTTGACACAACAAAGTAGTTTCACGTTCTATCTCTACATTTTGTTTCCTCTTGATGTAACCCTAAGCAGTGACTGGCGAGAAACACTTTCATGGGAAGGGGTTGCCAAGCTTCCAAAAATAACGAATCTCCAGAAATCTCAGCAAATATTTTTTCACCCAAACTGGATGATACTTTCAGTTAATGGTCAGTACACTAGGGCGACGTGGTTCCCCAAATTTCGTTCTTCTACGTTGAAGCGTTCATTTCCAGTAACAGTTTGAGTTTTTAGGTTTCACTCTGTTTTCTCCTATATTGATAGATGTATTTGGAACTCCAAATCCAACACGGTTTGTGCTAGCTTCTTGAAACTTGACACAACAAAGTAGTTTCACGTTCTATCTCTACATTTTGTTTCCTCTTGATGTAGCCCTAAGCAGTGACTGGCGAGAAACACTTTCATGGGAAGGGGTTGCCAAGCGTCCAAAAATTACGAATCTCCAGAAATCTCAGCAAATATTTTTTCACCCAAACTGGATGATACTTTCAGGTAATGATCAGTACACTAAGGCGACTTGGTTCCCCAAATTTCGTTCTTCTATGTTGAAGCGTTCATTTCCAGTAACAGTTTGAATTTTTAGGTTTCACTCTGTTTTCTCCTATATTGATAGATGTATTTGGAACTCTAAATCCAACACGGTTTATGCTAGCTTCTTGAAACTTGACACAACAAAGTAGTTTCACGTTCTATCTCTACATTTTGTTTCCTCTTGATGTAGCCCTAAGCAGTGACTGGCGAGAAACACTTTCATGGGAAGGGGTTGCCAAGCTTCCAAAAACTACGAATCTCCAGAAATATCAGCAAATATTTTTTCACCAAACTGGATGACACTTTCAGGTAATGATCAGTACACTAAGGCGACTTGGTTCCCCAAATTTCGTTCTTCTATGTTGAAGCGTTCATTTCCAGTAACAGTTTGAATTTTTAGGTTTCACTCTGTTTTCTCCTATATTGATAGATGTATTTTGAACTCTAAATCCAACACGGTTTGTGCTAGCTTCTTGAAACTTGACACAACAAAGTAGTTTCACGTTCTATCTCTACGTTTTGTTTCCTCTTGATGTAGCCCTAAGCAGTGACTGGCGAGAAACACTTTCATGGGAAGGGGTTAGCAAGCTTCCAAAAATTACGAATCTCCAGAAATCTCAGCAAATAGTTTTTCACCCAAACTGGATGATACTTTCAGGTAATGATCAGTACACTAAGGCGACTTGGTTCCCCAAATTTCGTTCTTCTATGTTGAAGCGTTCATTTCCAGTAACAGTTTGAATTTTTAGGTTTCACTCTGTTTTCTCCTATATTGATAGATGTATTTGGAACTCTAAATCCAACACGGTTTGTGCTAGCTTCTTGAAACTTGACACAACAAAGTAGTTTCACGTTCTATCTCTACGTTTTGTTTCCTCTTGATGTAGCCCTAAGCAGTGACTGGCGAGAAACACTTTCATGGGAAGGGGTTGCCAAGCTTCCAAAAATTACGAATCTCCAGAAATATCAGCAAATATTTTTTCACCTAAACTGGATGATACTTTCAGGTAATGATCACTACACTAAGGCGACTTGGTTCCCCAAATTTCGTTCTTCTATGTTGAAGCGTTCATTTCCAGTAACAGTTTGAATTTTTAGGTTTCACTCTGTTTTCTCCTATATTGATAGATGTAGTTGGAACTCTAAATCCAACACGGTTTGCGCTAGCTTCTTGAAACTTGACACAACAAAGTAGTTTCATGTTCTATCTCTACGTTTTGTTTCCTCTTGATGTAGCCCTAAGCAGTGACTGGCGAGAAACACTTTCATGGGAAGGGGTTGCCAAGCTTCCAAAAACTACGAATCTCCAGAAATATCAGCAAATATTTTTTCACCAAACTGGATGACACTTTCAGGTAATGATCAGTACACTAAGGCGACTTGGTTCCCCAAATTTCGTTCTTCTATGTTGAAGCGTTCATTTCCAGTAACAGTTTGAATTTTTAGGTTTCACTCTGTTTTCTCCTATATTGATAGATGTATTTGGAACTCTAAATCCAACACGGTTTGTGCTAGCTTCTTGAAACTTGACACAACAAAGTAGTTTCACGTTCTATCTCTACGTTTTGTTTCCTCTTGATGTAGCCCTAAGCAGTGACTGGCGAGAAACACTTTCATGGGAAGGGGTTAGCAAGCTTCCAAAAATTACGAATCTCCAGAAATCTCAGCAAATATTTTTTCACCCAAACTGGATGATACTTTCAGGTAATGATCAGTACACTAAGGCGACTTGGTTCCCCAAATTTCGTTCTTCTATGTTGAAGCGTTCATTTCCAGTAACAGTTTGAATTTTTAGGTTTCACTCTGTTTTCTCCTATATTGATAGATGTATTTGGAACTCTAAATCCAACACGGTTTGTGCTAGCTCCTTGAAACTTGACACAACAAAGTAGTTTCACGTTCTATCTCTACATTTTGTTTCCTCTTGATGTAACCCTAAGCAGTGACTGGCGAGAAACACTTTCATGGGAAGGGGTTGCCAAGCTTCCAAAAATAACGAATCTCCAGAAATCTCAGCAAATATTTTTTCACCCAAACTGGATGATACTTTCAGTTAATGGTCAGTACACTAGGGCGACGTGGTTCCCCAAATTTCGTTCTTCTACGTTGAAGCGTTCATTTCCAGTAACAGTTTGAGTTTTTAGGTTTCACTCTGTTTTCTCCTATATTGATAGATGTATTTGGAACTCCAAATCCAACACGGTTTGTGCTAGCTTCTTGAAACTTGACACAACAAAGTAGTTTCACGTTCTATCTCTACATTTTGTTTCCTCTTGATGTAGCCCTAAGCAGTGACTGGCGAGAAACACTTTCATGGGAAGGGGTTGCCAAGCGTCCAAAAATTACGAATCTCCAGAAATCTCAGCAAATATTTTTTCACCCAAACTGGATGATACTTTCAGGTAATGATCAGTACACTAAGGCGACTTGGTTCCCTAAATTTCGTTCTTCTATGTTGAAGCGTTCATTTCCAGTAACAGTTTGAATTTTTAGGTTTCACTCTGTTTTCTCCTATATTGATAGATGTATTTGGAACTCTAAATCCAACACGGTTTATGCTAGCTTCTTGAAACTTGACACAACAAAGTAGTTTCACGTTCTATCTCTACATTTTGTTTCCTCTTGATGTAGCCCTAAGCAGTGACTGGCGAGAAACACTTTCATGGGAAGGGGTTGCCAAGCTTCCAAAAACTACGAATCTCCAGAAATATCAGCAAATATTTTTTCACCAAACTGGATGACACTTTCAGGTAATGATCAGTACACTAAGGCGACTTGGTTCCCCAAATTTCGTTCTTCTATGTTGAAGCGTTCATTTCCAGTAACAGTTTGAATTTTTAGGTTTCACTCTGTTTTCTCCTATATTGATAGATGTATTTGGAACTCTAAATCCAACACGGTTTGTGCTAGCTTCTTGAAACTTGACACAACAAAGTAGTTTCACGTTCTATCTCTACGTTTTGTTTCCTCTTGATGTAGCCCTAAGCAGTGACTGGCGAGAAACACTTTCATGGGAAGGGGTTAGCAAGCTTCCAAAAATTACGAATCTCCAGAAATCTCAGCAAATATTTTTTCACCCAAACTGGATGATACTTTCAGGTAATGATCAGTACACTAAGGCGACTTGGTTCCCCAAATTTCGTTCTTCTATGTTGAAGCGTTCATTTCCAGTAACAGTTTGAATTTTTAGGTTTCACTCTGTTTTCTCCTATATTGATAGATGTATTTGGAACTCTAAATCCAACACGGTTTGTGCTAGCTCCTTGAAACTTGACACAACAAAGTAGTTTCACATTCTATCTCTACGTTTTGTTTCCTCTGGATGTATCCCTAAGCAGTGATTGGCGAGAAACACTTTCATGGGAAGAGGTTGCCCGGTCTCCAAAAATAACGAATCTCCAGAAATCTTAGCAAATATTTTTTCACCCAAACTGGATGATACTTTCAGGTAATGATCAGTACACTAAGGCGACTTGGTTCCCCAAATTTCATTCTTCTATGTTGAAGCGTTCATTTCCAGTAACAGTTTGAATTTTTAGGTTTCACTCTGTTTTCTCCTATATTGATAGATGTATTTGGAACTCTAAATCCAACACGGTTTGTGGTAGCTTCTTGAAACTTGACACAACAAAGAGGTTTCACGTTCTATCTCTACGTTTTGTTTCCTCTTGATGTAGCCCTAAGCAGTGACTGGCGAGAAACACTTTCATGGGAAGGGGTTGCCAAGCTTCCAAAAATTACGAATCTCCAGAAATATCAGCAAATATTTTTTCACCTAAACTGGATGATACTTTCAGGTAATGATCACTACACTAAGGCGACTTGGTTCCCCAAATTTCGTTCTTCTATGTTGAAGCGTTCATTTCCAGTAACAGTTTGAATTTTTAGGTTTCACTCTGTTTTCTCCTATATTGATAGATGTATTTGGAACTCTAAATCCAACACGGTTTGCGCTAGCTTCTTGAAACTTGACACAACAAAGTAGTTTCACGTTCTATCTCTACGTTTTGTTTCCTCTTGATGTAGCCCTAAGCAGTGACTGGCGAGAAACACTTTCATGGGAAGGGGTTGCCAAGCTTCCAAAAACTACGAATCTCCAGAAATATCAGCAAATATTTTTTCACCAAACTGGATGACACTTTCAGGTAATGATCAGTACACTAAGGCGACTTAGTTCCCCAAATTTCGTTCTTCTATGTTGAAGCGTTCATTTCCAGTAACAGTTTGAATTTTTAGGTTTCACTCTGTTTTCTCCTATACTGATAGATGTATTTGGAACACTAAATCCAACACGGTTTGTGCTAGCTTCTTGAAACTTGACACAACAAAGTAGTTTCACGTTCTATCTCTACATTTTGTTTCCTCTTGATGTAACCCTAAGCAGTGACTGGCGAGAAACACTTTCATGGGAAGGGGTTGCCAAGCTTCCAAAAATAACGAATCTCCAGAAATCTCAGCAAATATTTTTTCACCCAAACTGGATGATACTTTCAGTTAATGGTCAGTACACTAGGGCGACGTGGTTCCCCAAATTTCGTTCTTCTACGTTGAAGCGTTCATTTCCAGTAACAGTTTGAGTTTTTAGGTTTCACTCTGTTTTCTCCTATATTGATAGATGTATTTGGAACTCCAAATCCAACACGGTTTGTGCTAGCTTCTTGAAACTTGACACAACAAAGTAGTTTCACGTTCTATCTCTACATTTTGTTTCCTCTTGATGTAGCCCTAAGCAGTGACTGGCGAGAAACACTTTCATGGGAAGGGGTTGCCAAGCGTCCAAAAATTACGAATCTCCAGAAATCTCAGCAAATATTTTTTCACCCAAACTGGATGATACTTTCAGGTAATGATCAGTACACTAAGGCGACTTGGTTCCCCAAATTTCGTTCTTCTATGTTGAAGCGTTCATTTCCAGTAACAGTTTGAATTTTTAGGTTTCACTCTGTTTTCTCCTATATTGATAGATGTATTTGGAACTCTAAATCCAACACGGTTTATGCTAGCTTCTTGAAACTTGACACAACAAAGTAGTTTCACGTTCTATCTCTACATTTTGTTTCCTCTTGATGTAGCCCTAAGCAGTGACTGGCGAGAAACACTTTCATGGGAAGGGGTTGCCAAGCTTCCAAAAACTACGAATCTCCAGAAATATCAGCAAATATTTTTTCACCAAACTGGATGACACTTTCAGGTAATGATCAGTACACTAAGGCGACTTGGTTCCCCAAATTTCGTTCTTCTATGTTGAAGCGTTCATTTCCAGTAACAGTTTGAATTTTTAGGTTTCACTCTGTTTTCTCCTATATTGATAGATGTATTTTGAACTCTAAATCCAACACGGTTTGTGCTAGCTTCTTGAAACTTGACACAACAAAGTAGTTTCACGTTCTATCTCTACGTTTTGTTTCCTCTTGATGTAGCCCTAAGCAGTGACTGGCGAGAAACACTTTCATGGGAAGGGGTTAGCAAGCTTCCAAAAATTACGAATCTCCAGAAATCTCAGCAAATATTTTTTCACCCAAACTGGATGATACTTTCAGGTAATGATCAGTACACTAAGGCGACTTGGTTTCCCAAATTTCATTCTTCTATGTTGAAGCGTTCATTTCCAGTAACAGTTTGAATTTTTAGGTTTCACTCTGTTTTCTCCTATATTGATAGATGTATTTGGAACTCTAAATCCAACACGGTTTGTGGTAGCTTCTTGAAACTTGACACAACAAAGTAGTTTCACGTTCTATCTCTACGTTTTGTTTCCTCTTGATGTAGCCCTAAGCAGTGACTGGCGAGAAACACTTTCATGGGAAGGGGTTGCCAAGCTTCCAAAAATTACGAATCTCCAGAAATATCAGCAAATATTTTTTCACCTAAACTGGATGATACTTTCAGGTAATGATCAGTACACTAAGGCGACTTGGTTCCCCAAATTTCGTTCTTCTATGTTGAAGCATTCATTTCCAGTAACAGTTTGAATTTTTAGGTTTCACTCTGTTTTCTCCTATATTGATAGATGTATTTGGAACTCTAAATCCAACACGGTTTGCGCTAGCTTCTTGAAACTTGACACAACAAAGTAGTTTCACGTTCTATCTCTAGGTTTTGTTTCCTCTGGATGTAGCCCTAAGCAGTGATTGGCGAGAAACACTTTCATGGGAAGAGGTTGCCCAGTCTCCAAAAATTACGAATCTCCAGAAATCTTAGCAAATATTTTTTCACCCAAACTGGATGATACTTTCAGGTAATGATCACTACACTAAGGCGACTTGGTTCCCCAAATTTCGTTCTTCTATGTTGAAGCGTTCATTTCCAGTAACAGTGTGAATTTTTAGGTTTCACTCTGTTTTCTCCTATATTGATAGATGTATTTGGAACTCTAAATCCAACACGGTTTGCGCTAGCTTCTTGAAACTTGACACAACAAAGTAGTTTCACGTTCTATCTCTACGTTTTGTTTCCTCTTGATGTAGCCCTAAGCAGTGACTGGCGAGAAACACTTTCATGGGAAGGGGTTGCCAAGCTTCCAAAAACTACGAATCTCCAGAAATATCAGCAAATATTTTTTCACCAAACTGGATGACACTTTCAGGTAATGATCAGTACACTAAGGCGACTTGGTTCCCCAAATTTCGTTCTTCTATGTTGAAGCGTTCATTTCCAGTAACAGTTTGAATTTTTAGGTTTCACTCTGTTTTCTCCTATATTGATAGATGTATTTGGAACTCTAAATCCAACACGTTTTGTGCTAGCTTCTTGAAACTTGACACAACAAAGTAGTTTCACGTTCTATCTCTACGTTTTGTTTCCTCTGGATGTAGCCCTAAGCAGTGATTGGCGAGAAACACTTTCATGGGAAGAGGTTGCCCAGTCTCCAAAAATTACGAATCTCCAGAAATCTTAGCAAATATTTTTTCACCCAAACTGGATGATACTTTCAGGTAATGATCAGTACACTAAGGCGACTTGGTTCCCCAAATTTCATTCTTCTATGTTGAAGCGTTCATTTCCAGTAACAGTTTGAATTTTTAGGTTTCACTCTGTTTTCTCCTATATTGATAGATGTATTTGGAACTCTAAATCCAACACGGTTTGCGCTAGCTTCTTGAAACTTGACACAACAAAGTAGTTTCACGTTCTATCTCTACGTTTTGTTTCCTCTTGATGTAGCCCTAAGCAGTGACTGGCGAGAAACACTTTCATGGGAAGGGGTTGCCAAGCTTCCAAAAACTACGAATCTCCAGAAATATCAGCAAATATTTTTTCACCAAACTGGATGACACTTTCAGGTAATGATCAGTACACTAAGGCGACTTGGTTCCCCAAATTTCGTTCTTCTATGTTGAAGCGTTCATTTCCAGTAACAGTTTGAATTTTTAGGTTTCACTCTGTTTTCTCCTATATTGATAGATGTATTTGGAACACTAAATCCAACACGGTTTGTGCTAGCTTCTTGAAACTTGACACAACAAAGTAGTTTCACGTTCTATCTATACATTTTGTTTCCTCTTGATGTAACCCTAAGCAGTGACTGGCGAGAAACACTTTCATGGGAAGGGGTTGCCAAGCTTCCAAAAATAACGAATCTCCAGAAATCTCAGCAAATATTTTTTCACCCAAACTGGATGATACTTTCAGGTAATGATCAGTACACTAAGGCGACTTGGTTCCCCAAATTTCGTTCTTCTATGTTGAAGCGTTCATTGCCAGTAACAGTTTGAATTTTTAGGTTTCACTCTGTTTTCTCCTATATTGATAGATGTATTTGGAACTCTAAATCCAACACGGTTTGTGCTAGCTTCTTGAAACTTGACACAACAAAGTAGTTTCACGTTCTCTCTCTACGTTTTGTTTCCTCTTAATGTAGCCCTAAGCAGTGACTGGCGAGAAACCCTTTCATGGAACGGGGTTGCCAAGCTTCCAAAAACTACGAATCTCCAGAAATATCAGCAAATATTTTTTCACCTAAACTGGATGATACTTTCAGGTAATGATCACTACACTAAGGCGACTTGGTTCCCCAAATTTCGTTCTTCTATGTTGAAGCGTTCATTTCCAGTAACAGTTTGAATTTTTAGGTTTCACTCTGTTTTCTCCTATATTGATAGATGTATTTGGAACTCTAAATCCAACACGGTTTGCGCTAGCTTCTTGAAACTTGACACAACAAAGTAGTTTCACGTTCTATCTCTATGTTTTGTTTCCTCTTGATGTAGCCCTAAGCAGTGACTGGCGAGAAACACTTTCATGGGAAGGGGTTGCCAAGCTTCCAAAAACTACGAATCTCCAGAAATATCAGCAAATATTTTTTCACCAAACTGGATGACACTTTCAGGTAATGATCAGTACACTAAGGCGACTTGGTTCCCCAAATTTCGTTCTTCTATGTTGAAGCGTTCATTTCCAGTAACAGTTTGAATTTTTAGGTTTCACTCTGTTTTCTCCTATATTGATAGATGTATTTGGAACACTAAATCCAACACGGTTTGTGCTAGCTTCTTGAAACTTGACACAACAAAGTAGTTTCACGTTCTATCTCTACGTTTTGTTTCCTCTGGATGTAGCCCTAAGCAGTGATTGGCGAGAAACACTTTCATGGGAAGAGGTTGCCCAGTCTCCAAAAATTACGAATCTCCAGAAATCTTAGCAAATATTTTTTCACCCAAACTGGATGATACTTTCAGGTAATGATCAGTACACTAAGGCGACTTGGTTCCCCAAATTTCATTCTTCTATGTTGAAGCGTTCATTTCCAGTAACAGTTTGAATTTTTAGGTTTCACTCTGTTTTCTCCTATATTGATAGATGTATTTGGAACTCTAAATCCAACACGGTTTGCGCTAGCTTCTTGAAACTTGACACAACAAAGTAGTTTCACGTTCTATCTCTACGTTTTGTTTCCTCTTGATGTAGCCCTAAGCAGTGACTGGCGAGAAACACTTTCATGGGAAGGGGTTGCCAAGCTTCCAAAAATTAAGAATCTCCAGAAATATCAGCAAATATTTTTTCACCTAAACTGGATGATACTTTCAGGTAATGATCAGTACACTAAGGCGACTTGGTTCCCCAAATTTCGTTCTTATATGTTGAAGCATTCATTTCCAGTAACAGTTTGAATTTTTAGGTTTCACTCTGTTTTCTCCTATATTGATAGATGTATTTGGAACTCTAAATCCAACATGGTTTGCGCTAGCTTCTTGAAACTTGACACAACAAAGTAGTTTCACGTTCTATCTCTACGTTTTGTTTCCTCTTGATGTAGCCCTAAGCAGTGACTGGCGAGAAACACTTTCATGGGAAGGGGTTGCCAAGCTTCCAAAAACTACGAATCTCCAGAAATATCAGCAAATATTTTTTCACCAAACTGGATGACACTTTCAGGTAATGATCAGTACACTAAGGCGACTTGGTTCCCCAAATTTCGTTCTTCTATGTTGAAGCGTTCATTTCCAGTAACAGTTTGAATTTTTAGGTTTCACTCTGTTTTCTCCTATATTGATAGATGTATTTGGAACACTAAATCCAACACGGTTTGTGCTAGCTTCTTGAAACTTGACACAACAAAGTAGTTTCACGTTCTATCTATACATTTTGTTTCCTCTTGATGTAACCCTAAGCAGTGACTGGCGAGAAACACTTTCATGGGAAGGGGTTGCCAAGCTTCCAAAAATAACGAATCTCCAGAAATCTCAGCAAATATTTTTTCACCCAAACTGGATGATACTTTCAGGTAATGATCAGTACACTAAGGCGACTTGGTTCCCCAAATTTCGTTCTTCTATGTTGAAGCGTTCATTGCCAGTAACAGTTTGAATTTTTAGGTTTCACTCTGTTTTCTCCTATATTGATAGATGTATTTGGAACTCTAAATCCAACACGGTTTGTGCTAGCTTCTTGAAACTTGACACAACAAAGTAGTTTCACGTTCTCTCTCTACGTTTTGTTTCCTCTTAATGTAGCCCTAAGCAGTGACTGGCGAGAAACCCTTTAATGGAACGGGGTTGCCAAGCTTCCAAAAATTACGAATCTCCAGAAATCTCAGCAAATAATTTTTCACCCAAACTGGATGATACTTTCAGGTAATGATCAGTACACTAAGGCGACTTGGTTCCCCAAATTTCGATCTTCTATGTTGAAGCGTTCATTTCCAGTAACAGTTTGAATTTTTAGGTTTCACTCTGTTTTCTCCTATATTAATAGATGTATTTGGAAATCTAAATCCAACACGGTTTGTGCTAGCTTCTTGAAACTTGACACAACAAAGTAGTTTCACGTTCTATCTCTACGTTTTGTTTCCTCTTGATGTAGCCCTAAGCAGTGACTGGCGAGAAACACTTTCATGGGAAGGGCTTGCCAAGCTTCCAAAAACTACGAATCTCCAGAAATATCGGCAAATATTTTTTCACCAAACTGGATGACACTTTCAGGTAATGATCAGTACACTAAGGCGACTTGGTTCCCCAAATTTCGTTCTTCTATGTTGAAGCGTTCATTTCCAGTAACAGTTTGAATTTTTAGGTTTCACTCTGTTTTCTCCTATATTGATAGATGTATTTGGAACTCTAAATCCAACACGGTTTGTGCTAGCTTTTTGAAACCTGACACAACAAAGTAGTTTCACGTTCTATCTCTACATTTTGTTTCCTCTTGATGTAGCCCTAAGCAGTGACTGGCGAGAAACACTTTCATGGGAAGGGGTTGCCAAGCTTCCAAAAACTACGAATCTCCAGAAATATCAGCAAATATTTTTTCACCAAACTGGATGACACTTTCAGGTAATGATCAGTACACTAAGGCGACTTGGTTCCCCAAATTTCGTTCTTCTATGTTGAAGCGTTCATTTCCAGTAACAGTTTGAATTTTTAGGTTTCACTCTGTTTTCTCCTATATTGATAGATGTATTTGGAACTCTAAATCCAACACGGTTTGTGCTAGCTTCTTGAAACTTGACACAACAAAGTAGTTTCACGTTCTCTCTCTACGTTTTGTTTCCTCTTAATGTAGCCCTAAGCAGTGACTGGCGAGAAACCCTTTAATGGAACGGGGTTGCCAAGCTTCCAAAAATTACGAATCTCCAGAAATCTCAGCAAATAATTTTTCACCCAAACTGGATGATACTTTCAGGTAATGATCAGTACACTAAGGCGACTTGGTTCCCCAAATTTCGATCTTCTATGTTGAAGCGTTCATTTCCAGTAACAGTTTGAATTTTTAGGTTTCACTCTGTTTTCTCCTATATTAATAGATGTATTTGGAAATCTAAATCCAACACGGTTTGTGCTAGCTTCTTGAAACTTGACACAACAAAGTAGTTTCACGTTCTATCTCTACGTTTTGTTTCCTCTTGATGTAGCCCTAAGCAGTGACTGGCGAGAAACACTTTCATGGGAAGGGCTTGCCAAGCTTCCAAAAACTACGAATCTCCAGAAATATCGGCAAATATTTTTTCACCAAACTGGATGACACTTTCAGGTAATGATCAGTACACTAAGGCGACTTGGTTCCCCAAATTTCGTTCTTCTATGTTGAAGCGTTCATTTCCAGTAACAGTTTGAATTTTTAGGTTTCACTCTGTTTTCTCCTATATTGATAGATGTATTTGGAACTCTAAATCCAACACGGTTTGTGCTAGCTTTTTGAAACCTGACACAACAAAGTAGTTTCACGTTCTATCTCTACATTTTGTTTCCTCTTGATGTAGCCCTAAGCAGTGACTGGCGAGAAACACTTTCATGGGAAGGGGTTGCCAAGCTTCCAAAAACTACGAATCTCCAGAAATATCAGCAAATATTTTTTCACCAAACTGGATGACACTTTCAGGTAATGATCAGTACACTAAGGCGACTTGGTTCCCCAAATTTCGTTCTTCTATGTTGAAGCGTTCATTTCCAGTAACAGTTTGAATTTTTAGGTTTCACTCTGTTTTCTCCTATATTGATAGATGTATTTGGAACTCTAAATCCAACACGGTTTGTGCTAGCTTCTTGAAACTTGACACAACAAAGTAGTTTCACGTTCTATCTCTACGTTTTGTTTCCTCTTGATGTAGCCCTAAGCAGTGACTGGCGAGAAACACTTTCATGGGAATGGGTTAGCAAGCTTCCAAAAATTGCGAATCTCCAGAAATCTCAGCAAATATTTTTTCACCCAAACTGGATGATACTTTCAGGTAATGATCAGTACACTAAGGCGACTTGGTTCCCCAAATTTCGTTCTTCTATGTTGAAGCGTTCATTTCCAGTAACAGTTTGAATTTTTAGGTTTCACTCTGTTTTCTCCTATATTGATAGATGTATTTGGAACTCTAAATCCAACACGGTTTGTGCTAGCTTCTTGAAACTTGACACAACAAAGTAGTTTCACGTTCTATCTCTACGTTTTGTTTCCTCTGGATGTAGCCCTAAGCAGTGATTGGCGAGAAACACTTTCATGGGAAGAGGTTGCCCAGTCTCCAAAAATCACGAATCTCCAGAAATCTTAGCAAATATTTTTTCACCCAAACTGGATGATACTTTCAGGTAATGATCAGTACACTAAGGCGACTTGGTTCCCCAAATTTCATTCTTCTATGTTGAAGCGTTCATTTCCAGTAACAGTTTGAATTTTTAGGTTTCACTCAGTTTTCTCCTATATTGATAGATGTATTTGGAACTCTAAATCCAACACGGTTTGTGCTAGCTTCTTGAAACTTGACACAACAAAGTAGTTTCACGTTCTATCTCTACGTTTTGTTTCCTCTTGATGTAGCCCTAAGCAGTGACTGGCGAGAAACACTTTCATGGGAAGGGGTTGCCAAGCTTCCAAAAATTACGAATCTCCAGAAATATCAGCAAATATTTTTTCACCTAAACTGTATGATACTTTCAGGTAATGATCAGTACACTAAGGCGACTTGGTTCCCCAAATTTCGTTCTTCTATGTTGAAGCGTTCATTTCCAGTAACAGTTTGAATTTTTAGGTTTCACTCTGTTTTCTCCTATATTGATAGATGTATTTGGAACTCTAAATAGAACACGGTTTGCGCTAGCTTCTTGAAACTTGACACAACAAAGTAGTTTCACCTTCTATCTCTACGTTTTGTTTCCTCTTGATGTAGCCCTAAGCAGTGACTGGCGAGAAACACTTTCATGGGAAGGGGTTGCCAAGCTTCCAAAAACTACGAATCTCCAGAAATATCAGCAAATATTTTTTCACCAAACTGGATGACACTTTCAGGTAATGATCAGTACACTAAGGCGACTTGGTTCCCCAAATTTCGTTCTTCTATGTTGAAGCGTTCATTTCCAGTAACAGTTTGAATTTTTAGGTTTCACTCTGTTTTCTCCTATATTGATAGATGTATTTGGAACACTAAATCCAACACGGTTTGTGCTAGCTTCTTGAAACTTGACACAACAAAGTAGTTTCACGTTCTATCTCTACATTTTGTTTCCTCTTGATGTAACCCTAAGCAGTGACTGGCGAGAAACACTTTCATGGGAAGGGGTTGCCAAGCTTCCAAAAATAACGAATCTCCAGAAATCTCAGCAAATATTTTTTCACCCAAACTGGATGATACTTTCAGGTAATGATCAGTACACTAAGGCGACTTGGTTCCCCAAATTTCGTTCTTCTATGTTGAAGCGTTCATTGCCAGTAACAGTTTGAATTTTTAGGTTTCACTCTGTTTTCTCCTATATTGATAGATGTATTTGGAACTCTAAATCCAACACGGTTTGTGCTAGCTTCTTGAAACTTGACACAACAAAGTAGTTTCACGTTCTCTCTCTACGTTTTGTTTCCTCTTAATGTAGCCCTAAGCAGTGACTGGCGAGAAACCCTTTAATGGAACGGGGTTGCCAAGCTTCCAAAAATTACGAATCTCCAGAAATCTCAGCAAATAATTTTTCACCCAAACTGGATGATACTTTCAGGTAATGATCAGTACACTAAGGCGACTTGGTTCCCCAAATTTCGATCTTCTATGTTGAAGCGTTCATTGCCAGTAACAGTTTGAATTTTTAGGTTTCACTCTGTTTTCTCCTATATTGATAGATGTATTTGGAACTCTAAATCCAACACGGTTTGTGCTAGCTTCTTGAAACTTGACACAACAAAGTAGTTTCACGTTCTCTCTCTACGTTTTGTTTCCTCTTAATGTAGCCCTAAGCAGTGACTGGCGAGAAACCCTTTAATGGAACGGGGTTGCCAAGCTTCCAAAAATTACGAATCTCCAGAAATCTCAGCAAATAATTTTTCACCCAAACTGGATGATACTTTCAGGTAATGATCAGTACACTAAGGCGACTTGGTTCCCCAAATTTCGATCTTCTATGTTGAAGCGTTCATTTCCAGTAACAGTTTGAATTTTTAGGTTTCACTCTGTTTTCTCCTATATTAATAGATGTATTTGGAAATCTAAATCCAACACGGTTTGTGCTAGCTTCTTGAAACTTGACACAACAAAGTAGTTTCACGTTCTATCTCTACGTTTTGTTTCCTCTTGATGTAGCCCTAAGCAGTGACTGGCGAGAAACACTTTCATGGGAAGGGGTTGCCAAGCTTCCAAAAACTACGAATCTCCAGAAATATCGGCAAATATTTTTTCACCAAACTGGATGACACTTTCAGGTAATGATCAGTACACTAAGGCGACTTGGTTCCCCAAATTTCGTTCTTCTATGTTGAAGCGTTCATTTCCAGTAACAGTTTGAATTTTTAGGTTTCACTCTGTTTTCTCCTATATTGATAGATGTATTTGGAACTCTAAATAGAACACGGTTTGCGCTAGCTTCTTGAAACCTGACACAACAAAGTAGTTTCACGTTCTATCTCTACATTTTGTTTCCTCTTGATGTAGCCCTAAGCAGTGACTGGCGAGAAACACTTTCATGGGAAGGGGTTGCCAAGCTTCCAAAAACTACGAATCTCCAGAAATATCAGCAAATATTTTTTCACCAAACTGGATGACACTTTCAGGTAATGATCAGTACACTAAGGCGACTTGGTTCCCCAAATTTCGTTCTTCTATGTTGAAGCGTTCATTTCCAGTAACAGTTTGAATTTTTAGGTTTCACTCTGTTTTCTCCTATATTGATAGATGTATTTGGAACTCTAAATCCAACACGGTTTGTGCTAGCTTCTTGAAACTTGACACAACAAAGTAGTTTCACGTTCTATCTCTACGTTTTGTTTCCTCTTGATGTAGCCCTAAGCAGTGACTGGCGAGAAACACTTTCATGGGAATGGGTTAGCAAGCTTCCAAAAACTACGAATCTCCAGAAATATCAGCAAATATTTTTTCACCCAAACTGGATGATACTTTCAGGTAATGATCAGTACACTAAGGCGACTTGGTTCCCCAAATTTCGTTCTTCTATGTTGAAGCGTTCATTTCCAGTAACAGTTTGAATTTTTAGGTTTCACTCTGTTTTCTCCTATATTGATAGATGTATTTGGAACTCTAAATCCAACACGGTTTGTGCTAGCTTCTTGAAACTTGACACAACAAAGTAGTTTCACGTTCTATCTCTACGTTTTGTTTCCTCTGGATGTAGCCCTAAGCAGTGATTGGCGAGAAACACTTTCATGGGAAGAGGTTGCGCAGTCTCCAAAAATCACGAATCTCCAGAAATCTTAGCAAATATTTTTTCACCCAAACTGGATGATACTTTCAGGTAATGATCAGTACACTAAGGCGACTTGGTTCCCCAAATTTCATTCTTCTATGTTGAAGCGTTCATTTCCAGTAACAGTTTGAATTTTTAGGTTTCACTCTGTTTTCTCCTATATTGATAGATGTATTTGGAACTCTAAATCCAACACGGTTTGTGCTAGCTTCTTGAAACTTGACACAACAAAGTAGTTTCACGTTCTATCTCTACGTTTTGTTTCCTCTTGATGTAGCCCTAAGCAGTGACTGGCGAGAAACACTTTCATGGGAAGGGGTTGCGAAGCTTCCAAAAATTACGAATCTCCAGAAATATCAGCAAATATTTTTTCACCTAAACTGTATGATACTTTCAGGTAATGATCAGTACACTAAGGCGACTTGGTTCCCCAAATTTCGTTCTTCTATGTTGAAGCGTTCATTTCCAGTAACAGTTTGAATTTTTAGGTTTCACTCTGTTTTCTCCTATATTGATAGATGTATTTGGAACTCTAAATAGAACACGGTTTGCGCTAGCTTCTTGAAACTTGACACAACAAAGTAGTTTCACCTTCTATCTCTACGTTTTGTTTCCTCTTGATGTAGCCCTAAGCAGTGACTGGCGAGAAACACTTTCATGGGAAGGGGTTGCCAAGCTTCCAAAAACTACGAATCTCCAGAAATATCAGCAAATATTTTTTCACCAAACTGGATGACACTTTCAGGTAATGATCAGTACACTAAGGCGACTTGGTTCCCCAAATTTCGTTCTTCTATGTTGAAGCGTTCATTTCCAGTAACAGTTTGAATTTTTAGGTTTCACTCTGTTTTCTCCTATATTGATAGATGTATTTGGAACACTAAATCCAACACGGTTTGTGCTAGCTTCTTGAAACTTGACACAACAAAGTAGTTTCACGTTCTATCTCTACATTTTGTTTCCTCTTGATGTAACCCTAAGCAGTGACTGGCGAGAAACACTTTCATGGGAAGGGGTTGCCAAGCTTCCAAAAATAACGAATCTCCAGAAATCTCAGCAAATATTTTTTCACCCAAACTGGATGATACTTTCAGGTAATGATCAGTACACTAAGGCGACTTGGTTCCCCAAATTTCGTTCTTCTATGTTGAAGCGTTCATTTCTAGTAACAGTTTGAATTTTTAGGTTTCACTCTGTTTTCTCCTATATTGATAGATGTATTTGGAACTCTAAATCCAACACGGTTTGTGCTAGCTTCTTGAAACTTGACACAACAAAGTAGTTTCACGTTCTCTCTCTACGTTTTGTTTCCTTTTAATGTAGCCCTAAGCAGTGACTGGCGAGAAACCATTTCATGGAACGGTGTTGCCAAGCTTCAAAAAATTACGAATCTCCAGAAATCTCAGCAAATAATTTTTCACCCAAACTGGATGATACTTTCAGGTAATTATCAGTACACTAAGGCGACTTGGTTCCCCAAATTTCGATCTTCTATGTTGAAGCGTTCATTTCCAGTAACAGTTTGAATTTTTAGGTTTCACTCTGTTTTCTCCTATATTAATAGATGTATTTGGAAATCTAAATCCAACACGGTTTGTGCTAGCTTCTTGAAACTTGACACAACAAAGTAGTTTCACGTTCTATCTCTACGTTTTGTTTCCTCTTGATGTAGCCCTAAGCAGTGACTGGCGAGAAACACTTTCATGGGAAGGGGTTGCCAAGCTTCCAAAAACTACGAATCTCCAGAAATATCGGCAAATATTTTTTCACCAAACTGGATGACACTTTCAGGTAATGATCAGTACACTAAGGCGACTTGGTTCCCCAAATTTCGTTCTTCTATGTTGAAGCGTTCATTTCCAGTAACAGTTTGAATTTTTAGGTTTCACTCTGTTTTCTCCTATATTGATAGATGTATTTGGAACTCTAAATCCAACACGGTTTGTGCTAGCTTCTTGAAACCTGACACAACAAAGTAGTTTCACCTTCTATCTCTACATTTTGTTTCCTCTTGATGTAGCCCTAAGCAGTGACTGGCGAGAAACACTTTCATGGGAAGGGGTTGCCAAGCTTCCAAAAACTACGAATCTCCAGAAATATCAGCAAATATTTTTTCACCAAACTGGATGACACTTTCAGGTAATGATCAGTACACTAAGGCGACTTGGTTCCCCAAATTTCGTTCTTCTATGTTGAAGCGTTCATTTCCAGTAACAGTTTGAATTTTTAGGTTTCACTCTGTTTTCTCCTATATTGATAGATGTATTTGGAACTCTAAATCCAACACGGTTTGTGCTAGCTTCTTGAAACTTGACACAACAAAGTAGTTTCACGTTCTATCTCTACGTTTTGTTTCCTCTTGATGTAGCCCTAAGCAGTGACTGGCGAGAAACACTTTCATGGGAATGGGTTAGCAAGCTTCCAAAAATTGCGAATCTCCAGAAATCTCAGCAAATATTTTTTCACCCAAACTGGATGATACTTTCAGGTAATGATCAGTACACTAAGGCGACTTGGTTCCCCAAATTTCGTTCTTCTATGTTGAAGCGTTCATTTCCAGTAACAGTTTGAATTTTTAGGTTTCACTCTGTTTTCTCCTATATTGATAGATGTATTTGGAACTCTAAATCCAACACGGTTTGCGCTAGCTTCTTGAAACTTGACACAACAAAGTAGTTTCAGGTTCTATCTCTACGTTTTGTTTCCTCTTGATGTAGCCCTAAGCAGTGACTGGCGAGAAACACTTTCATGGGAAGGGGTTGCCAAGCTTCCAAAAACTACGAATCTCCAGAAATATCAGCAAATATTTTTTCACCAAACTGGATGACACTTTCAGGTAATGATCAGTACACTAAGGCGACTTGGTTCCCCAAATTTCGTTCTTCTATGTTGAAGCGTTCATTTCCAGTAACAGTTTGAATTTTTAGGTTTCACTCTGTTTTCTCCTATATTGATAGATGTATTTGGAACACTAAATCCAACACGGTTTGTGCTAGCTTCTTGAAACTTGACACAACAAAGTAGTTTCACGTTCTATCTCTACATTTTGTTTCCTCTTGATGTAACCCTAAGCAGTGACTGGCGAGAAACACTTTCATGGGAAGGGGTTGCCAAGCTTTCAAAAATTGCGAATCTCCAGAAATCTCAGCAAATATTTTTTCACCCAAACTGTATGATACTTTCAGGTAATGATCAGTACACTAAGGCGACTTGGTTCCCCAAATTTCGTTCTTCTATGTTGAAGCGTTCATTTCCAGTAACAGTTTGAATTTTTAGGTTTCACTCTGTTTTCTCCTATATTGATAGATGTATTTGGAACTCTAAATCCAACACGGTTTGTGCTAGCTTCTTGAAACTTGACACAACAAAGTAGTTTCACGTTCTCTCTCTACGTTTTGTTTCCTCTTAATGTAGCCCTAAGCAGTGACTGGCGAGAAACCATTTCATGGAACGGGGTTGCCAAGCTTCCAAAAATTACGAATCTCCAGAAATCTCAGCAAATAATTTTTCACCCAAACTGGATGATACTTTCAGGTAATGATCAGTACACTAAGGCGACTTGGTTCCCCAAATTTCGATCTTCTATGTTGAAGCGTTCATTTCCAGTAACAGTTTGAATTTTTAGGTTTCACTCTGTTTTCTCCTATATTAATAGATGTATTTGGAAATCTAAATCCAACACGGTTTGTGCTAGCTTCTTGAAACTTGACACAACAAAGTAGTTTCACGTTCTATCTCTACGTTTTGTTTCCTCTTGATGTAGCCCTAAGCAGTGACTGGCGAGAAACACTTTCATGGGAAGGGGTTGCCAAGCTTCCAAAAACTACGAATCTCCAGAAATCTCAGCAAATATTTTTTCACCAAACTGGATGACACTTTCAGGTAATGATCAGTACACTAAGGCGACTTGGTTCCCCAAATTTCGTTCTTCTATGTTGAAGCGTTCATTTCCAGTAACAGTTTGAATTTTTAGGTTTCACTCTGTTTTCTCCTATATTGATAGATGTATTTGGAACTCTAAATCCAACACGGTTTGTGCTAGCTTCTTGAAACCTGACACAACAACGTAGTTTCACGTTCTATCTCTACATTTTGTTTCCTCTTGATGTAGCCCTAAGCAGTGACTGGCGAGAAACACTTTCATGGGAAGGGGTTGCCAAGCTTCCAAAAACTACGAATCTCCAGAAATATCAGCAAATATTTTTTCACCAAACTGGATGACACTTTCAGGTAATGATCAGTACACTAAGGCGACTTGG
Source organism: Spermophilus citellus (assembly GCF_964194105.1). Lineage (NCBI taxonomy): Eukaryota > Metazoa > Chordata > Mammalia > Rodentia > Sciuridae > Spermophilus > Spermophilus citellus. Next base: position 107,981,518 of record NC_138183.1, read on the forward strand.
TTCCCCAAATTTCGTTCTTCTATGTTGAAGCGTGCATTTCCAGTAACAGTTTGAATTTTTAGGTTTCACTCTGTTTTCTCCTATATTGATAGATGTATTTGGAACTCTAAATCCAACACGGTTTGTGCTAGCTTCTTGAAACCTGACACAACAACGTAGTTTCACGTTCTATCTCTACATTTTGTTTCCTCTTGATGTAGCCCTAAGCAGTGACTGGCGAGAAACACTTTCATGGGAAGGGGTTGCCAAGCTTCCAAAAACTACGAATCTCCAGAAATATCAGCAAATATTTTTTCACCAAACTGGATGACACTTTCAGGTAATGATCAGTACACTAAGGCGACTTGGTTCCCCAAATTTCGTTCTTCTATGTTGAAGCGTGCATTTCCAGTAACAGTTTGAATTTTTAGGTTTCACTCTGTTTTCTCCTATATTGATAGATGTATTTGGAACTCTAAATCCAACACGGTTTGTGCTAGCTTCTTGAAACTTGACACAACAAATTAGTTTCACGTTCTATCTCTACGTTTTGTTTCCTCTTGATGTAGCCCTAAGCAGTGACTGGCGAGAAACACTTTCATGGGAAGGGGTTAGCAAGCTTCCAAAAATTACGAATCTCCAGAAATCTCAGCAAATATTTTTTCACCCAAACTGGATGATACTTTCAGGTAATGATCAGTACACTAAGGCGACTTGGTTCCCCAAATTTCGTTCTTCTATGTTGAAGCGTTCATTTCCAGTAACAGTTTGAATTTTTAGGTTTCACTCTGTTTTCTCCTATATTGATAGAAGTATTTGGAACTCTAAATCCAACACGGTTTGTGCTAGCTTCTTGAAACTTGACACAACAAAGTAGTTTCACGTTCTATCTCTACGTTTTGTTTCCTCTGGATGTAGCCCTAAGCAGTGATTGGCGAGAAACACTTTCATGGGAAGAGGTTGCCCAGTCTCCAAAAATTACGAATCTCCAGAAATCTTAGCAAATATTTTTTCACCCAAACTGGATGATACTTTCAGGTAATGATCAGTACACTAAGGCGACTTGGTTCCCCAAATTTCATTCTTCTATGTTGAAGCGTTCATTTCCAGTAACAGTTTGAATTTTTAGGTTTCACTCTGTTTTCTCCTATATTGATAGATGTATTTGGAACTCTAAATCCAACACGGTTTGTGCTAGCTTCTTGAAACTTGACACAACAAAGTAGTTTCAAGTTCTATCTCTACGTTTTGTTTCCTCTTGATGTAGCCCTAAGCAGTGACTGGCGAGAAACACTTTCATGGGAAGGGGTTGCCAAGCTTCCAAAAATTACGAATCTCCAGAAATATCAGCAAATATTTTTTCACCTAAACTGGATGATACGTTAGGTAATGATCAGTACACTAAGGCGACTTGGTTCCCCAAATTTCGTTCTTCTATGTTGAAGCGTTCATTTCCAGTAACAGTTTGAATTTTTAGGTTTCACTCTGTTTTCTCCTATATTGATAGATATATTTGGAACTCTAAATCCAACACGGTTTGCGCTAGCTTCTTGAAACTTGACACAACAAAGTAGTTTCACGTTCTATCTCTACGTTTTGTTTCCTCTTAATGTAGCCCTAAGCAGTGACTGGCGAGAAACACTTTCATGGGAAGGGGTTGCCAAGCTTCCAAAAACTACGAATCTCCAGAAATATCAGCAAATATTTTTTCACCAAACTGGATGACACTTTCAGGTAATGATCAGTACACTAAGGCGACTTGGTTCCCCAAATTTCGTTCTTCTATGTTGAAGCGTTCATTTCCAGTAACAGTTTGAATTTTTAGGTTTCACTCTGTTTTCTCCTATATTGATAGATGTATTTGGAACACTAAATCCAACACGGTTTGTGCTAGCTTCTTGAAACTTGACACAACAAAGTAGTTTCACGTTCTCTTTCTACGTTTTGTTTCCTCTTAATGTAGCCCTAAGCAGTGACTGGCGAGAAACACTTTCATGGAACGGGGTTGCCAAGCTTCCAAAAATTACGAATCTCCAGAAATCTCAGCAAATAATTTTTCACCCACACTGGATGATACTTTCAGGTAATGATCAGTACACTAAGGCGACTTGGTTCCCCAAATTTCGATCTTCAATGTTGAAGCGTTCATTTCCAGTAACAGTTTGAATTTTTAGGTTTCACTCTGTTTTCTCCTATATTAATAGATGTATTTGGAAATCTAAATCCAACACGGTTTGTGCTAGCTTCTTGAAACTTGACACAACAAAGTAGTTTCACGTTCTATCTCTACGTTTTGTTTCCTCTTGATGTAGCCCTAAGCAGTGACTGGCGAGAAACACTTTCATGGGAAGGGGTTGCCAAGCTTCCAAAAACTACGAATCTCCAGAAATATCAGCAAATATTTTTTCACCAAACTGGATGACACTTTCAGGTAATGATCAGTACACTAAGGCGACTTGGTTCCCCAAATTTCGTTCTTCTATGTTGAAGCGTTCATTTCCAGTAACAGTTTGAATTTTTAGGTTTCACTCTGTTTTCTCCTGTATTGATAGATGTATTTGGAACACTAAATCCAACACGGTTTGTGCTAGCTTCTTGAAACTTGACACAACAAAGTAGTTTCACGTTCTCTTTCTACGTTTTGTTTCCTCTTAATGTAGCCCTAAGCAGTGACTGGCGAGAAACCCTTTCATGGAACGGGGTTGCCAAGCTTCCAAAAATTACGAATCTCCAGAAATCTCAGCAAATAATTTTTCACCCAAACTGGATGATACTTTCAGGTAATGATCAGTACACTAAGGCGACTTGGTTCCCCAAATTTCGATCTTCAATGTTGAAGCGTTCATTTCCAGTAACAGTTTGAATTTTTAGGTTTCACTCTGTTTTCTCCTATATTAATAGATGTATTTGGAAATCTAAATCCAACACGGTTTGTGCTAGCTTCTTGAAACTTGACACAACAAAGTAGTTTCACGTTCTATCTCTACGTTTTGTTTCCTCTTGATGTAGCCCTAAGCAGTGACTGGCGAGAAACACTTTCATGGGAAGGGGTTGCCAAGCTTCCAAAAACTACGAATCTCCAGAAATCTCAGCAAATATTTTTTCACCAAACTGGATGACACTTTCAGGTAATGATCAGTACACTAAGGCGACTTGGTTCCCCAAATTTCGTTCTTCTATGTTGAAGCGTTCATTTCCAGTAACAGTTTGAATTTTTAGGTTTCACTCTGTTTTCTCCTATATTGATAGATGTATTTGGAACTCTAAATCCAACACGGTTTGTGCTAGCTTCTTGAAACCTGACACAACAACGTAGTTTCTCGTTCTGTCTCTACATTTTGTTTCCTCTTGATGTAGCCCTAAGCAGTGACTGGCGAGAAACACTTTCATGGGAAGGGGTTGCCAAGCTTCCAAAAATTACGAATCTCCAGAAATATCAGCAAATATTTTTTCACCTAAACTGGATGATACGTTAGGTAATGATCAGTACACTAAGGCGACTTGGTTCCCCAAATTTCGTTCTTCTATGTTGAAGCGTTCATTTCCAGTAACAGTTTGAATTTTTAGGTTTCACTCTGTTTTCTCCTATATTGATAGATGTATTTGGAACTCTAAATCCAACACGGTTTGCGCTAGCTTCTTGAAACTTGACACAACAAAGTAGTTTCACGTTCTATCTCTACGTTTTGTTTCCTCTTGATGTAGCCCTAAGCAGTGACTGGCGAGAAACACTTTCATGGGAAGGGGTTGCCAAGCTTCCAAAAACTACGAATCTCCAGAAATATCAGCAAATATTTTTTCACCAAACTGGATGACACTTTCAGGTAATGATCAGTACACTAAGGCGACTTGGTTCCCCAAATTTCGTTCTTCTATGTTGAAGCGTTCATTTCCAGTAACAGTTTGAATTTTTAGGTTTCACTCTGTTTTCTCCTATATTGATAGATGTATTTGGAACACTAAATCCAACACGGTTTGTGCTAGCTTCTTGAAACTTGACACAACAAAGTAGTTTCACGTTCTCTTTCTACGTTTTGTTTCCTCTTAATGTAGCCCTAAGCAGTGACTGGCGAGAAACCCTTTCATGGAACGGGGTTGCCAAGCTTCCAAAAATTACGAATCTCCAGAAATCTCAGCAAATAATTTTTCACCCAAACTGGATGATACTTTCAGGTAATGATCAGTACACTAAGGCGACTTGGTTCCCCAAATTTCGATCTTCAATGTTGAAGCGTTCATTTCCAGTAACAGTTTGAATTTTTAGGTTTCACTCTGTTTTCTCCTATATTAATAGATGTATTTGGAACTCTAAATCCAACACGGTTTGTGCTAGCTTCTTGAAACTTGACACAACAAAGTAGTTTCACGTTCTATCTCTACGTTTTGTTTCCTCTTGATGTAGCCCTAAGCAGTGACTGGCGAGAAACACTTTCATGGGAAGGGGTTAGCAAGCTTCCAAAAATTGCGAATCTCCAGAAATCTCAGCAAATATTTTTTCACCCAAACTGGATGATACTTTCAGGTAATGATCAGTACACTAAGGCGACTTGGTTCCCCAAATTTCGTTCTTCTATGTTGAAGCGTTCATTTCCAGTAACAGTTTGAATTTTTAGGTTTCACTCTGTTTTCTCCTATATTGATAGATGTATTTGGAACTCTAAATCCAACACGGTTTGCGCTAGCTTCTTGAAACTTGACACAACAAAGTAGTTTCAGGTTCTATCTCTACGTTTTGTTTCCTCTTGATGTAGCCCTAAGCAGTGACTGGCGAGAAACACTTTCATGGGAAGGGGTTGCCAAGCTTCCAAAAACTACGAATCTCCAGAAATATCAGCAAATATTTTTTCACCAAACTGGATGACACTTTCAGGTAATGATCAGTACACTAAGGCGACTTGGTTCCCCAAATTTCGTTCTTCTATGTTGAAGCGTTCATTTCCAGTAACAGTTTGAATTTTTAGGTTTCACTCTGTTTTCTCCTATATTGATAGATGTATTTGGAACACTAAATCCAACACGGTTTGTGCTAGCTTCTTGAAACTTGACACAACAAAGTAGTTTCACGTTCTATCTCTACATTTTGTTTCCTCTTGATGTAACCCTAAGCAGTGACTGGCGAGAAACACTTTCATGGGAAGGGGTTGCCAAGCTTTCAAAAATTGCGAATCTCCAGAAATCTCAGCAAATATTTTTTCACCCAAACTGTATGATACTTTCAGGTAATGATCAGTACACTAAGGCGACTTGGTTCCCCAAATTTCGTTCTTCTATGTTGAAGCGTTCATTTCCAGTAACAGTTTGAATTTTTAGGTTTCACTCTGTTTTCTCCTATATTGATAGATGTATTTGGAACTCTAAATCCAACACGGTTTGTGCTAGCTTCTTGAAACTTGACACAACAAAGTAGTTTCACGTTCTCTCTCTACGTTTTGTTTCCTCTTAATGTAGCCCTAAGCAGTGACTGGCGAGAAACCATTTCATGGAACGGGGTTGCCAAGCTTCCAAAAATTACGAATCTCCAGAAATCTCAGCAAATAATTTTTCACCCAAACTGGATGATACTTTCAGGTAATGATCAGTACACTAAGGCGACTTGGTTCCCCAAATTTCGATCTTCTATGTTGAAGCGTTCATTTCCAGTAACAGTTTGAATTTTTAGGTTTCACTCTGTTTTCTCCTATATTAATAGATGTATTTGGAAATCTAAATCCAACACGGTTTGTGCTAGCTTCTTGAAACTTGACACAACAAAGTAGTTTCACATTCTATCTCTACGTTTTGTTTCCTCTTGATGTAGCCCTAAGCAGTGACTGGCGAGAAACACTTTCATGGGAAGGGGTTGCCAAGCTTCCAAAAACTACGAATCTCCAGAAATCTCAGCAAATATTTTTTCACCAAACTGGATGACACTTTCAGGTAATGATCAGTACACTAAGGCGACTTGGTTCCCCAAATTTCGTTCTTCTATGTTGAAGCGTTCATTTCCAGTAACAGTTTGAATTTTTAGGTTTCACTCTGTTTTCTCCTATATTGATAGATGTATTTGGAACTCTAAATCCAACACGGTTTGTGCTAGCTTCTTGAAACCTGACACAACAACGTAGTTTCACGTTCTATCTCTACATTTTGTTTCCTCTTGATGTAGCCCTAAGCAGTGACTGGCGAGAAACACTTTCATGGGAAGGGGTTGCCAAGCTTCCAAAAACTACGAATCTCCAGAAATATCAGCAAATATTTTTTCACCAAACTGGATGACACTTTCAGGTAATGATCAGTACACTAAGGCGACTTGGTTCCCCAAATTTCGTTCTTCTATGTTGAAGCGTGCATTTCCAGTAACAGTTTGAATTTTTAGGTTTCACTCTGTTTTCTCCTATATTGATAGATGTATTTGGAACTCTAAATCCAACACGGTTTGTGCTAGCTTCTTGAAACCTGACACAACAACGTAGTTTCACGTTCTATCTCTACATTTTGTTTCCTCTTGATGTAGCCCTAAGCAGTGACTGGCGAGAAACACTTTCATGGGAAGGGGTTGCCAAGCTTCCAAAAACTACGAATCTCCAGAAATATCAGCAAATATTTTTTCACCAAACTGGATGACACTTTCAGGTAATGATCAGTACACTAAGGCGACTTGGTTCCCCAAATTTCGTTCTTCTATGTTGAAGCGTGCATTTCCAGTAACAGTTTGAATTTTTAGGTTTCACTCTGTTTTCTCCTATATTGATAGATGTATTTGGAACTCTAAATCCAACACGGTTTGTGCTAGCTTCTTGAAACTTGACACAACAAATTAGTTTCACGTTCTATCTCTACGTTTTGTTTCCTCTTGATGTAGCCCTAAGCAGTGACTGGCGAGAAACACTTTCATGGGAAGGGGTTAGCAAGCTTCCAAAAATTACGAATCTCCAGAAATCTCAGCAAATATTTTTTCACCCAAACTGGATGATACTTTCAGGTAATGATCAGTACACTAAGGCGACTTGGTTCCCCAAATTTCGTTCTTCTATGTTGAAGCGTTCATTTCCAGTAACAGTTTGAATTTTTAGGTTTCACTCTGTTTTCTCCTATATTGATAGAAGTATTTGGAACTCTAAATCCAACACGGTTTGTGCTAGCTTCTTGAAACTTGACACAACAAAGTAGTTTCACGTTCTATCTCTACGTTTTGTTTCCTCTGGATGTAGCCCTAAGCAGTGATTGGCGAGAAACACTTTCATGGGAAGAGGTTGCCCAGTCTCCAAAAATTACGAATCTCCAGAAATCTTAGCAAATATTTTTTCACCCAAACTGGATGATACTTTCAGGTAATGATCAGTACACTAAGGCGACTTGGTTCCCCAAATTTCATTCTTCTATGTTGAAGCGTTCATTTCCAGTAACAGTTTGAATTTTTAGGTTTCACTCTGTTTTCTCCTATATTGATAGATGTATTTGGAACTCTAAATCCAACACGGTTTGTGCTAGCTTCTTGAAACTTGACACAACAAAGTAGTTTCAAGTTCTATCTCTACGTTTTGTTTCCTCTTGATGTAGCCCTAAGCAGTGACTGGCGAGAAACACTTTCATGGGAAGGGGTTGCCAAGCTTCCAAAAATTACGAATCTCCAGAAATATCAGCAAATATTTTTTCACCTAAACTGGATGATACGTTAGGTAATGATCAGTACACTAAGGCGACTTGGTTCCCCAAATTTCGTTCTTCTATGTTGAAGCGTTCATTTCCAGTAACAGTTTGAATTTTTAGGTTTCACTCTGTTTTCTCCTATATTGATAGATATATTTGGAACTCTAAATCCAACACGGTTTGCGCTAGCTTCTTGAAACTTGACACAACAAAGTAGTTTCACGTTCTATCTCTACGTTTTGTTTCCTCTTAATGTAGCCCTAAGCAGTGACTGGCGAGAAACACTTTCATGGGAAGGGGTTGCCAAGCTTCCAAAAACTACGAATCTCCAGAAATATCAGCAAATATTTTTTCACCAAACTGGATGACACTTTCAGGTAATGATCAGTACACTAAGGCGACTTGGTTCCCCAAATTTCGTTCTTCTATGTTGAAGCGTTCATTTCCAGTAACAGTTTGAATTTTTAGGTTTCACTCTGTTTTCTCCTATATTGATAGATGTATTTGGAACACTAAATCCAACACGGTTTGTGCTAGCTTCTTGAAACTTGACACAACAAAGTAGTTTCACGTTCTCTTTCTACGTTTTGTTTCCTCTTAATGTAGCCCTAAGCAGTGACTGGCGAGAAACACTTTCATGGAACGGGGTTGCCAAGCTTCCAAAAATTACGAATCTCCAGAAATCTCAGCAAATAATTTTTCACCCACACTGGATGATACTTTCAGGTAATGATCAGTACACTAAGGCGACTTGGTTCCCCAAATTTCGATCTTCAATGTTGAAGCGTTCATTTCCAGTAACAGTTTGAATTTTTAGGTTTCACTCTGTTTTCTCCTATATTAATAGATGTATTTGGAAATCTAAATCCAACACGGTTTGTGCTAGCTTCTTGAAACTTGACACAACAAAGTAGTTTCACGTTCTATCTCTACGTTTTGTTTCCTCTTGATGTAGCCCTAAGCAGTGACTGGCGAGAAACACTTTCATGGGAAGGGGTTGCCAAGCTTCCAAAAACTACGAATCTCCAGAAATATCAGCAAATATTTTTTCACCAAACTGGATGACACTTTCAGGTAATGATCAGTACACTAAGGCGACTTGGTTCCCCAAATTTCGTTCTTCTATGTTGAAGCGTTCATTTCCAGTAACAGTTTGAATTTTTAGGTTTCACTCTGTTTTCTCCTGTATTGATAGATGTATTTGGAACACTAAATCCAACACGGTTTGTGCTAGCTTCTTGAAACTTGACACAACAAAGTAGTTTCACGTTCTCTTTCTACGTTTTGTTTCCTCTTAATGTAGCCCTAAGCAGTGACTGGCGAGAAACCCTTTCATGGAACGGGGTTGCCAAGCTTCCAAAAATTACGAATCTCCAGAAATCTCAGCAAATAATTTTTCACCCAAACTGGATGATACTTTCAGGTAATGATCAGTACACTAAGGCGACTTGGTTCCCCAAATTTCGATCTTCAATGTTGAAGCGTTCATTTCCAGTAACAGTTTGAATTTTTAGGTTTCACTCTGTTTTCTCCTATATTAATAGATGTATTTGGAAATCTAAATCCAACACGGTTTGTGCTAGCTTCTTGAAACTTGACACAACAAAGTAGTTTCACGTTCTATCTCTACGTTTTGTTTCCTCTTGATGTAGCCCTAAGCAGTGACTGGCGAGAAACACTTTCATGGGAAGGGGTTGCCAAGCTTCCAAAAACTACGAATCTCCAGAAATCTCAGCAAATATTTTTTCACCAAACTGGATGACACTTTCAGGTAATGATCAGTACACTAAGGCGACTTGGTTCCCCAAATTTCGTTCTTCTATGTTGAAGCGTTCATTTCCAGTAACAGTTTGAATTTTTAGGTTTCACTCTGTTTTCTCCTATATTGATAGATGTATTTGGAACTCTAAATCCAACACGGTTTGTGCTAGCTTCTTGAAACCTGACACAACAACGTAGTTTCTCGTTCTGTCTCTACATTTTGTTTCCTCTTGATGTAGCCCTAAGCAGTGACTGGCGAGAAACACTTTCATGGGAAGGGGTTGCCAAGCTTCCAAAAATTACGAATCTCCAGAAATATCAGCAAATATTTTTTCACCTAAACTGGATGATACGTTAGGTAATGATCAGTACACTAAGGCGACTTGGTTCCCCAAATTTCGTTCTTCTATGTTGAAGCGTTCATTTCCAGTAACAGTTTGAATTTTTAGGTTTCACTCTGTTTTCTCCTATATTGATAGATGTATTTGGAACTCTAAATCCAACACGGTTTGCGCTAGCTTCTTGAAACTTGACACAACAAAGTAGTTTCACGTTCTATCTCTACGTTTTGTTTCCTCTTGATGTAGCCCTAAGCAGTGACTGGCGAGAAACACTTTCATGGGAAGGGGTTGCCAAGCTTCCAAAAACTACGAATCTCCAGAAATATCAGCAAATATTTTTTCACCAAACTGGATGACACTTTCAGGTAATGATCAGTACACTAAGGCGACTTGGTTCCCCAAATTTCGTTCTTCTATGTTGAAGCGTTCATTTCCAGTAACAGTTTGAATTTTTAGGTTTCACTCTGTTTTCTCCTATATTGATAGATGTATTTGGAACACTAAATCCAACACGGTTTGTGCTAGCTTCTTGAAACTTGACACAACAAAGTAGTTTCACGTTCTCTTTCTACGTTTTGTTTCCTCTTAATGTAGCCCTAAGCAGTGACTGGCGAGAAACCCTTTCATGGAACGGGGTTGCCAAGCTTCCAAAAATTACGAATCTCCAGAAATCTCAGCAAATAATTTTTCACCCAAACTGGATGATACTTTCAGGTAATGATCAGTACACTAAGGCGACTTGGTTCCCCAAATTTCGATCTTCAATGTTGAAGCGTTCATTTCCAGTAACAGTTTGAATTTTTAGGTTTCACTCTGTTTTCTCCTATATTAATAGATGTATTTGGAAATCTAAATCCAACACGGTTTGTGCTAGCTTCTTGAAACTTGACACAACAAAGTAGTTTCACGTTCTATCTCTACGTTGTGTTTCCTCTTGATGTAGCCCTAAGCAGTGACTGGCGAGAAACACTTTCATGGGAAGGGGTTGCCAAGCTTCCAAAAATTACGAATCTCCAGAAATCTCAGCAAATATTTTTTCACCCAAACTGGATGATACTTTCAGGTAATGATCAGTACACTAAGGCGACTTGGTTCCCCAAATTTCGTTCTTCTATGTTGAAGCGTTCATTTCCAGTAACAGTTTGAATTTTTAGGTTTCACTCTGTTTTCTCCTGTATGGATAGATGTATTTGGAACTCTAACTCCAACACGGTTTGTGCTAGCTTCTTGAAACTTGACACAACAAAGTAGTTTCACGTTCTATCTCTATGTTTTGTTTCCTCTTGATGTAGCCCTAAGCAGTGACTGGCGAGAAACACTTTCATGGGAAGACGTTGCCCAGTCTCCAAAAATTACGAATCTCCAGGAATCTCAGCAAATATTTTTTCACCCAAACTGGATGATACTTTCAGGTAATGATCAGTACACTAAGGCGACTTGGTTCCCCAAATTTCGTTCTTCTATGTTGAAGCGTTCATTTCCAGTAACAGTTTGAATTTTTAGGTTTCACTCTGTTTTCTCCTATATTGATAGATGTATTTGGAACTCTAAATCCAACACGGTTTGTGCTAGCTTCTTGAAACTTGACACAACAAAGTAGTTTCACGTTCTATCTCTACATTTTGTTTCCTCTTGATGTAGCCCTAAGCAGTGACTGGCGAGAAACACTTTCATGGGAAGGGGTTGCCAAGCTTCCAAAAACTACGAATCTCCAGAAATATCAGCAAATATTTTTTCACCAAACTGGATGACACTTTCAGGTAATGATCAGTACACTAAGTCGACTTGGTTCCCCAAATTTCGTTCTTCTATGTTGAAGCGTTCATTTCCAGTAACAGTTTGAATTTTTAGGTTTCACTCTGTTTTCTCCTATATTGATAGATGTATTTGGAACTCTAAATCCAACACGGTTTGTGCTAGCTTCTTGAAACTTGACACAACAAAGTAGTTTCACGTTCTATCTCTACGTTTTGTTTCCTCTTGATGTAGCCCTAAGCAGTGACTGGCGAGAAACACTTTCATGGGAATGGGTTAGCAAGCTTCCAAAAATTGCGAATCTCCAGAAATCTCAGCAAATATTTTTTCACCCAAACTGGATGATACTTTCAGGTAATGATCAGTACACTAAGGCGACTTGGTTCCCCAAATTTCGTTCTTCTATGTTGAAGCGTTCATTTCCAGTAACAGTTTGAATTTTTAGGTTTCACTCTGTTTTCTCCTATATTGATAGATGTATTTGGAACTCTAAATCCAACACGGTTTGTGCTAGCTTCTTGATACTTGACACAACAAAGTAGTTTCACGTTCTATCTCTACGTTTTGTTTCCTCTGGATGTAGCCCTAAGCAGTGATTGGCGAGAAACACTTTCATGGGAAGAGGTTGCCCAGTCTCCAAAAATCACGAATCTCCAGAAATCTTAGCAAATATTTTTTCACCCAAACTGGATGATACTTTCAGGTAATGATCAGTACACTAAGGCGACTTGGTTCCCCAAATTTCATTCTTCTATGTTGAAGCGTTCATTTCCAGTAACAGTTTGAATTTTTAGGTTTCACTCTGTTTTCTCCTATATTGATAGATGTATTTGGAACTCTAAATCCAACACGGTTTGTGCTAGCTTCTTGAAACTTGACACAACAAAGTAGTTTCACGTTCTATCTCTACGTTTTGTTTCCTCTTGATGTAGCCCTAAGCAGTGACTGGCGAGAAACACTTTCATGGGAAGGGGTTGCCAAGCTTCCAAAAATTACGAATCTCCAGAAATATCAGCAAATATTTTTTCACCTAAACTGGATGATACTTTCAGGTAATGATCAGTACACTAAGGCGACTTGGTTCCCCAAATTTCGTTCTTCTATGTTGAAGCGTTCATTTCCAGTAACAGTTTGAATTTTTAGGTTTCACTCTGTTTTCTCCTATATTGATAGATGTATTTGGAACTCTAAATCCAACACGGTTTGCGCTAGCTTCTTGAAACTTGACACAACAAAGTAGTTTCACGTTCTATGTCTACGTTTTGTTTCCTCTTGATGTAGCCCTAAGCAGTGACTGGCGAGAAACACTTTCATGGGAATGGGTTGCCAAGCTTCCAAAAACTACGAATCTCCAGAAATATCAGCAAATATTTTTTCACCAAACTGGATGACACTTTCAGGTAATGATCAGTACACTAAGGCGACTTGGTTCCCCAAATTTCGTTCTTCTATGTTGAAGCGTTCATTTCCAGTAACAGTTTGAATTTTTAGGTTTCACTCTGTTTTCTCCTATATTGATAGATGTATTTGGAACACTAAATCCAACACGGTTTGTGCTAGCTTCTTGAAACTTGACACAACAAAGTAGTTTTACGTTCTATCTCTACATTTTGTTTCCTCTTGATGTAACCCTAAGCAGTGACTGGCGAGAAACACTTTCATGGGAAGGGGTTGCCAAGCTTTCAAAAATTACGAATCTCCAGAAATCTCAGCAAATATTTTTTCACCCAAACTGGATGATACTTTCAGGTAATGATCAGTACACTAAGGCGACTTGGTTCCCCAAATTTCCTTCTTCTATGTTGAAGCGTTCATTTCCAGTAACAGTTTGAATTTTTAGGTTTCACTCTGTTTTCTCCTATATTAATAGAGGTATTTGGAAATCTAAATCCAACACGGTTTGTGCTAGCTTCTTGAAACTTGACACAACAAAGTAGTTTCACGTTCTATCTCTACGTTTTGTTTCCTCTTGATGTAGCCCTAAGCAGTGACTGGCGAGAAACACTTTCATGGGAAGGGGTTGCCAAGCTTCCAAAAATTACGAATCTCCAGAAATCTCAGCAAATATTTTTTCACCCGAACTGGATGATACTTTCAGGTAATGATCAGTACACTAAGGTGACTTGGTTCCCCAAATTTCGTTCTTCTATGTTGAAGCATTCATTTCCAGTAACAGTTTGAATTTTTAGGTTTCACTCTGTTTTCTCCTGTATGGTTAGATGTATTTGGAACTCTAACTCCAACACGGTTTGTGCTAGCTTCTTGAAACTTGACACAACAAAGTAGTTTCAAGTTCTATCTCTACATTTTGTTTCCTCTTGATGTAGCCCTAAGCAGTGACTGGCGAGAAACACTTTCATGGGAAGAGGTTGCCCAGTCTCCAAAAATTACGAATCTCCAGGAATCTCAGCAAATATTTTTTCACCCAAACTGGATGATAATTTCAGGTAATGATCAGTACACTAAGGCGACTTGGTTCCCCAAATTTCATTCTTCTATGTTGAAGCGTTCATTTCCAGTAACAGTTTGAATTTTTAGGTTTCACTCTGTTTTCTCCTATATTGATAGATGTATTTGGAACTCTAAATCCAACACGGTTTGTGCTAGCTTCTTGAAACTTGACACAACAAAGTAGTTTCACGTTCTATCTCTTCGTTTTGTTTCCTCTGGATGTAGCCCTAAGCAGTGATTGGCGAGAAACACTTTCATGGGAAGGGTTTGCCAAGTCTCCAAAAATTACGAATCTTCAGAAATCTAAGCAAATATTTTTTCACCCAAACTGGATGATACTTTCAGGTAATGGTCAGTACACTAAGGCGACTTGGTTCCCCAAATTTCATTCTTCTATGTTGAAGCGTTCATTTCCAGTAACAGTTTGAATTTTTAGGTTTCACTCTGTTTTCTCCTATATTGATAGATGTATTTGGAACTCTAAATCCAACACGGTTTGTGCTAGCTTCTTGAAACTTGACACAACAAAGTAGTTTCACGTTCTATCTCTACGTTTTGTTTCCTCTTGATGTAGCCCTAAGCAGTGACTGGCGAGAAACACTTTCATGGGAAGGGGTTGCCAAGCTTCCAAAAATTACGAATCTCCAGAAATCTCAGCAAGTATTATTTCACCCAAACTGGATGATACTTTCAGTTAATGGTCAGTACACGAGGGCGACGTGGTTCCCCAAATTTCGTTCTTCTACGTTGAAGTGTTCATTTCCAGTAACAGTTTCAATTTTTAGGTTTCACTCTGTTTTCTCCTATATTGATAGATGTATTTGGAACTCTAAATCCAACACGGTTTGTGCTAGCTTCTTGAAACTTGACACAACAAAGTAGTTTCACGTTCTATCTCTACTTTTTGTTTCCTCTTGATGTAGCCCTAAGCAGTGACTGGCGAGAAACACTTTCATGGGAAGGGGTTGCCAAGCTTCCAAAAATTACGAATCTCCAGAAATCTCAGCAAATATTTTTTCACCCAAACTGGATGATACTTTCAGGTAATGATCAGTACACTAAGGCGACTTGGTTCCCCAAATTTCGTTCTTCTATGTTGAAGCGTTCATTTCCAGTAACAGTTTGAATTTTTAGGTTTCACTCTGTTTTCTCCTATATTGATAGATGTATTTGGAACACTAAATCCAACACGTTTGTGCTAGCTTCTTGAAACTTGACACAACAAAGTAGTTTCACGTTCTATCTCTTCGTTTTGTTTCCTCTGGATGTAGCCCTAAGCAGTGATTGGCGAGAAACACTTTCATGGGAAGGGTTTGCCAAGTCTCCAAAAATTACGAATCTTCAGAAATCTCAGCAAATATTTTTTCACCCAAACTGGATGATACTTTCAGGTAATGGTCAGTACACTAAGGCGACGTGGTTCCCCAAATTTCATTCTTCTATGTTGAAGCAGTCATTTCCAGTAACAGTTTGAATTTTTAGGTTTCACTCTGTTTTCTCCTATATTGATAGATGTATTTGGAACTCTAAATCCAACACGATTTGTGCTAGCTTCTTGAAACTTGACACAACAAAGTAGTTTCACGTTCTATCTCTACTTTTTGTTTCCTCTTGATGTAGCCCTAAGCAGTGACTGGCGAGAAACACTTTCATGGGAAGGGGTTGCCAAGCTTCCAAAAATTATGAATCTCCAGAAATCTCAGCAAATATTTTTTCACCCAAACTGGATGATACTTTCAGGTAATGATCAGTACACTAAGGCGACTTGGTTCCCCAAATTTCGTTCTTCTATGTTGAAGCGTTCATTTCCAGTAACAGTTTGAATTTTTAGGTTTCACTCTGTTTTCTCCTGTATTGATAGATGTATTTGGAACTCTAAATCCAACACGGTTTGTGCTAGCTTCTTGAAACTTGACACAACAAAGTAGTTTCACGTTCTATCTCTACTTTTTGTTTCCTCTTGATGTAGCCCTAAGCAGTGACTGGCGAGAAACACTTTCATGGGAAGGGGTTGCCAAGCGTCCAAAAATTACGAATCTCCAGAAATCTCAGCAAATATTTTTTCACCCAAACTGGATGATACTTTCAGGTAATGATCAGTACACTAAGGCGACTTGGTTCCCCAAATTTCGTTCTTCTATGTTGAAGCGTTCATTTCCAGTAACAGTTTGAATTTTTAGGTTTCACTCTGTTTTCTCCTATATTGATAGATGTATTTGGTACTCTAAATCCAACACGGTTTGTGCTAGCTTCTTGAAACTTGACACAACAAAGTAGTTTCACGTTCTATCTCTACATTTTGTTTCCTCTTGATGTAGCCCTAAGCAGTGACTGGCGAGAAACACTTTCATGGGAAGGGGTTGCCAAGCTTCCAAAAACTACGAATCTCCAGAAATATCAGCAAATATTTTTTCACCAAACTGGATGACACTTTCAGGTAATGATCAGTACACTAAGGTGACTTGGTTCCCCAAATTTCGTTCTTCTATGTTGAAGCGTTCATTTCCAGTAACAGTTTGAATTTTTAGGTTTCACTCTGTTTTCTCCTATATTGATAGATGTATTTGGAACTCTAAATCCAACACGGTTTGTGCTAGCTTCTTGAAACTTGACACAACAAAGTAGTTTCACGTTCTATCTCTACGTTTTGTTTCCTCTTGATGTAGCCCTAAGCAGTGACTGGCGAGAAACACTTTCATGGGAAGGGGTTGCCAAGCTTCCAAAAACTAAGAATCTCCAGAAATATCAGCAAATATTTTTTCACCAAACTGGATGACTATTTCAGGTAATGATCAGAACACTAAAGCAAAATGGTTCCCCAAATTTCGTTCTTCTATGTTGAAGCGTTCATTTCCAGTAACAGTTTGAATTTTTAGGTTTCACTCTGTTTTCTCCTATATTGATAGATGTATTTGGAACACTAAATCCAACACGGTTTGTGCTAGCTTCTTGAAACTTGACACAACAAAGTAGTTTCACGTTCTATCACTACATTTTGTTTCCTCTTGATGTAACCCTCAGCAGTGACTGGCGAGAAACTCTTTCATGGGAAGGGGTTGCCAAGCTTCCAAAAATTATGAATCTCCAGAAATCTCAGCAAATATTTTTTCACCCAAACTGGATGATACTTTCAGGTAATGATCAGTACACTAAGGCGACTTGGTTCCCCAAATTTCGTTCTTCTATGTTGAAGCGTTCATTTCCAGTAACAGTTTGAATTTTTAGGTTTCACTCTGTTTTCTCCTATATTGATAGATGTATTTGGAACTCTAAATCCAACACGGTTTGTGCTAGCTTCTTGAAACTTGACACAACAAAGTAGTTTCACGTTCTATCTCTACGTTTTGTTTCCTCTTAATGTAGCCCTAAGCAGTGACTGGCGAGAAACCATTTCATGGAACGGGGTTGCCAAGCTTCCAAAAATTACGAATCTCCAGAAATCTCAGCAAATAATTTTTCACCCAAACTGGATGATACTTTCAGGTAATGATCAGTACACTAAGGCGACTTGGTTCCCCAAATTTCGATCTTCTATGTTGAAGCGTTCATTTCCAGTAACAGTTTGAATTTTTAGGTTTCACTCTGTTTTCTCCTATATTAATAGATGTATTTGGAAATCTAAATCCAACACGGTTTGTGCTAGCTTCTTGAAACTTGACAAAACAAAGTAGTTTCACGTTCTATCTCTACGTTTTGTTTCCTCTTGATGTAGCCCTAAGCAGTGACTGGCGAGAAACACTTTCATGGGAAGGGGTTGCCAAGCTTCCAAAAACTACGAATCTCCAGAAATATCAGCAAATATTTTTTCACCAAACTGGATGACACTTTCAGGTAATGATCAGTACACTAAGGCGACTTGGTTCCCCAAATTTCGTTCTTCTATGTTGAAGCGTGCATTTCCAGTAACAGTTTGAATTTTTAGGTTTCACTCTGTTTTCTCCTATATTGATAGATGTATTTGGAACTCTAAATCCAACACGGTTTGTGCTAGCTTCTTGAAACCTGACACAACAACGTAGTTTCACGTTCTATCTCTACATTTTGTTTCCTCTTGATGTAGCCCTAAGCAGTGACTGGCGAGAAACACTTTCATGGGAAGGGGTTGCCAAGCTTCCAAAAACTATGAATCTCCAGAAATATCAGCAAATATTTTTTCACCAAACTGGATGACACTTTCAGGTAATGATCAGTACACTAAGGCGACTTGGTTCCCCAAATTTCGTTCTTCTATGTTGAAGCGTGCATTTCCAGTAACAGTTTGAATTTTTAGGTTTCACTCTGTTTTCTCCTATATTGATAGATGTATTTGGAACTCTAAATCCAACACGGTTTGTGCTAGCTTCTTGAAACTTGACACAACAAATTAGTTTCACGTTCTATCTCTACGTTTTGTTTCCTCTTGATGTAGCCCTAAGCAGTGACTGGCGAGAAACACTTTCATGGGAAGGGGTTAGCAAGCTTCCAAAAATTACGAATCTCCAGAAATCTCAGCAAATATTTTTTCACCCAAACTGGATGATACTTTCAGGTAATGATCAGTACACTAAGGCGACTTGGTTCCCCAAATTTCGTTCTTCTATGTTGAAGCGTTCATTTCCAGTAACAGTTTGAATTTTTAGGTTTCACTCTGTTTTCTCCTATATTGATAGAAGTATTTGGAACTCTAAATCCAACACGGTTTGTGCTAGCTTCTTGAAACTTGACACAACAAAGTAGTTTCACGTTCTATCTCTACGTTTTGTTTCCTCTGGATGTAGCCCTAAGCAGTGATTGGCGAGAAACACTTTCATGGGAAGAGGTTGCCCAGTCTCCAAAAATTACGAATCTCCAGAAATCTTAGCAAATATTTTTTCACCCAAACTGGATGATACTTTCAGGTAATGATCAGTACACTAAGGCGACTTGGTTCCCCAAATTTCATTCTTCTATGTTGAAGCGTTCATTTCCAGTAACAGTTTGAATTTTTAGGTTTCACTCTGTTTTCTCCTATATTGATAGATGTATTTGGAACTCTAAATCCAACACGGTTTGTGCTAGCTTCTTGAAACTTGACACAACAAAGTAGTTTCAAGTTCTATCTCTACGTTTTGTTTCCTCTTGATGTAGCCCTAAGCAGTGACTGGCGAGAAACACTTTCATGGGAAGGGGTTGCCAAGCTTCCAAAAATTACGAATCTCCAGAAATATCAGCAAATATTTTTTCACCTAAACTGGATGATACGTTAGGTAATGATCAGTACACTAAGGCGACTTGGTTCCGCGCTAGCTTCTTGAAACTTGACACAACAAAGTAGTTTCACGTTCTATCTCTACGTTTTGTTTCCTCTTAATGTAGCCCTAAGCAGTGACTGGCGAGAAACACTTTCATGGGAAGGGGTTGCCAAGCTTCCAAAAACTACGAATCTCCAGAAATATCAGCAAATATTTTTTCACCAAACTGGATGACACTTTCAGGTAATGATCAGTACACTAAGGCGACTTGGTTCCCCAAATTTCGTTCTTCTATGTTGAAGCGTTCATTTCCAGTAACAGTTTGAATTTTTAGGTTTCACTCTGTTTTCTCCTATATTGATAGATGTATTTGGAACACTAAATCCAACACGGTTTGTGCTAGCTTCTTGAAACTTGACACAACAAAGTAGTTTCACGTTCTCTTTCTACGTTTTGTTTCCTCTTAATGTAGCCCTAAGCAGTGACTGGCGAGAAACACTTTCATGGAACGGGGTTGCCAAGCTTCCAAAAATTACGAATCTCCAGAAATCTCAGCAAATAATTTTTCACCCACACTGGATGATACTTTCAGGTAATGATCAGTACACTAAGGCGACTTGGTTCCCCAAATTTCGTTCTTCTATGTTGAAGCGTTCATTTCCAGTAACAGTTTGAATTTTTAGGTTTCACTCTGTTTTCTCCTATATTGATAGATGTATTTGGAACTCTAAATCCAACACGGTTTGTGCTAGCTTCTTGAAACTTGACACAACAAAGTAGTTTCACGTTCTATCTCTACGTTTTGTTTCCTCTTAATGTAGCCCTAAGCAGTGACTGGCGAGAAACCATTTCATGGAACGGGGTTGCCAAGCTTCCAAAAATTACGAATCTCCAGAAATCTCAGCAAATAATTTTTCACCCAAACTGGATGATACTTTCAGGTAATGATCAGTACACTAAGGCGACTTGGTTCCCCAAATTTCGATCTTCTATGTTGAAGCGTTCATTTCCAGTAACAGTTTGAATTTTTAGGTTTCACTCTGTTTTCTCCTATATTAATAGATGTATTTGGAAATCTAAATCCAACACGGTTTGTGCTAGCTTCTTGAAACTTGACAAAACAAAGTAGTTTCACGTTCTATCTCTACGTTTTGTTTCCTCTTGATGTAGCCCTAAGCAGTGACTGGCGAGAAACACTTTCATGGGAAGGGGTTGCCAAGCTTCCAAAAACTACGAATCTCCAGAAATATCAGCAAATATTTTTTCACCAAACTGGATGACACTTTCAGGTAATGATCAGTACACTAAGGCGACTTGGTTCCCCAAATTTCGTTCTTCTATGTTGAAGCGTGCATTTCCAGTAACAGTTTGAATTTTTAGGTTTCACTCTGTTTTCTCCTATATTGATAGATGTATTTGGAACTCTAAATCCAACACGGTTTGTGCTAGCTTCTTGAAACCTGACACAACAACGTAGTTTCACGTTCTATCTCTACATTTTGTTTCCTCTTGATGTAGCCCTAAGCAGTGACTGGCGAGAAACACTTTCATGGGAAGGGGTTGCCAAGCTTCCAAAAACTATGAATCTCCAGAAATATCAGCAAATATTTTTTCACCAAACTGGATGACACTTTCAGGTAATGATCAGTACACTAAGGCGACTTGGTTCCCCAAATTTCGTTCTTCTATGTTGAAGCGTGCATTTCCAGTAACAGTTTGAATTTTTAGGTTTCACTCTGTTTTCTCCTATATTGATAGATGTATTTGGAACTCTAAATCCAACACGGTTTGTGCTAGCTTCTTGAAACTTGACACAACAAATTAGTTTCACGTTCTATCTCTACGTTTTGTTTCCTCTTGATGTAGCCCTAAGCAGTGACTGGCGAGAAACACTTTCATGGGAAGGGGTTAGCAAGCTTCCAAAAATTACGAATCTCCAGAAATCTCAGCAAATATTTTTTCACCCAAACTGGATGATACTTTCAGGTAATGATCAGTACACTAAGGCGACTTGGTTCCCCAAATTTCGTTCTTCTATGTTGAAGCGTTCATTTCCAGTAACAGTTTGAATTTTTAGGTTTCACTCTGTTTTCTCCTATATTGATAGAAGTATTTGGAACTCTAAATCCAACACGGTTTGTTCTAGCTTCTTGAAACTTGACACAACAAAGTAGTTTCACGTTCTATCTCTACGTTTTGTTTCCTCTGGATGTAGCCCTAAGCAGTGATTGGCGAGAAACACTTTCATGGGAAGAGGTTGCCCAGTCTCCAAAAATTACGAATCTCCAGAAATCTTAGCAAATATTTTTTCACCCAAACTGGATGATACTTTCAGGTAATGATCAGTACACTAAGGCGACTTGGTTCCCCAAATTTCATTCTTCTATGTTGAAGCATCATTTCCAGTAACAGTTTGAATTTTTAGGTTTCACTCTGTTTTCTCCTATATTGATAGATGTATTTGGAACTCTAAATCCAACACGGTTTGTGCTAGCTTCTTGAAACTTGACACAACAAAGTAGTTTCAAGTTCTATCTCTACGTTTTGTTTCCTCTTGATGTAGCCCTAAGCAGTGACTGGCGAGAAACACTTTCATGGGAAGGGGTTGCCAAGCTTCCAAAAATTACGAATCTCCAGAAATATCAGCAAATATTTTTTCACCTAAACTGGATGATACGTTAGGTAATGATCAGTACACTAAGGCGACTTGGTTCCCCAAATTTCGTTCTTCTATGTTGAAGCGTTCATTTCCAGTAACAGTTTGAATTTTTAGGTTTCACTCTGTTTTCTCCTATATTGATAGATATATTTGGAACTCTAAATCCAACACGGTTTGCGCTAGCTTCTTGAAACTTGACACAACAAAGTAGTTTCACGTTCTATCTCTACGTTTTGTTTCCTCTTAATGTAGCCCTAAGCAGTGACTGGCGAGAAACACTTTCATGGGAAGGGGTTGCCAAGCTTCCAAAAACTACGAATCTCCAGAAATATCAGCAAATATTTTTTCACCAAACTGGATGACACTTTCAGGTAATGATCAGTACACTAAGGCGACTTGGTTCCCCAAATTTCGTTCTTCTATGTTGAAGCGTTCATTTCCAGTAACAGTTTGAATTTTTAGGTTTCACTCTGTTTTCTCCTATATTGATAGATGTATTTGGAACACTAAATCCAACACGGTTTGTGCTAGCTTCTTGAAACTTGACACAACAAAGTAGTTTCACGTTCTCTTTCTACGTTTTGTTTCCTCTTAATGTAGCCCTAAGCAGTGACTGGCGAGAAACACTTTTATGGAACGGGGTTGCCAAGCTTCCAAAAATTACGAATCTCCAGAAATCTCAGCAAATAATTTTTCACCCACACTGGATGATACTTTCAGGTAATGATCAGTACACTAAGGCGACTTGGTTCCCCAAATTTCGATCTTCAATGTTGAAGCGTTCATTTCCAGTAACAGTTTGAATTTTTAGGTTTCACTCTGTTTTCTCCTATATTAATAGATGTATTTGGAAATCTAAATCCAACACGGTTTGTGCTAGCTTCTTGAAACTTGACACAACAAAGTAGTTTCACGTTCTATCTCTACGTTTTGTTTCCTCTTGATGTAGCCCTAAGCAGTGACTGGCGAGAAACACTTTCATGGGAAGGGGTTGCCAAGCTTCCAAAAACTACGAATCTCCAGAAATATCAGCAAATATTTTTTCACCAAACTGGATGACACTTTCAGGTAATGATCAGTACACTAAGGCGACTTGGTTCCCCAAATTTCGTTCTTCTATGTTGAAGCGTTCATTTCCAGTAACAGTTTGAATTTTTAGGTTTCACTCTGTTTTCTCCTATATTGATAGATGTATTTGGAACACTAAATCCAACACGGTTTGTGCTAGCTTCTTGAAACTTGACACAACAAAGTAGTTTCACGTTCTCTTTCTACGTTTTGTTTCCTCTTAATGTAGCCCTAAGCAGTGACTGGCGAGAAACCCTTTCATGGAACGGGGTTGCCAAGCTTCCAAAAATTACGAATCTCCAGAAATCTCAGCAAATAATTTTTCACCCAAACTGGATGATACTTTCAGGTAATGATCAGTACACTAAGGCGACTTGGTTCCCCAAATTTCGATCTTCAATGTTGAAGCGTTCATTTCCAGTAACAGTTTGAATTTTTAGGTTTCACTCTGTTTTCTCCTATATTAATAGATGTATTTGGAAATCTAAATCCAACACGGTTTGTGCTAGCTTCTTGAAACTTGACACAACAAAGTAGTTTCACGTTCTATCTCTATGTTTTGTTTCCTCTTGATGTAGCCCTAAGCAGTGACTGGCGAGAAACACTTTCATGGGAAGGGGTTGCCAAGCTTCCAAAAACTACGAATCTCCAGGAATCTCAGCAAATATTTTTTCACCAAACTGGATGACACTTTCAGGTAATGATCAGTACACTAAGGCGACTTGGTTCCCCAAATTTCGTTCTTCTATGTTGAAGCGTTCATTTCCGTAACAGTTTGAATTTTTAGGTTTCACTCTGTTTTCTCCTATATTGATAGATGTATTTGGAACTCTAAATCCAACACGGTTTGTGCTAGCTTCTTGAAACCTGACACAACAACGTAGTTTCACGTTCTGTCTCTACATTTTGTTTCCTCTTGATGTAGCCCTAAGCAGTGACTGGCGAGAAACACTTTCATGGGAAGGGGTTGCCAAGCTTCCAAAAACTACGAATCTCCAGAAATATCAGCAAATATTTTTTCACCAAACTGGATGACACTTTCAGGTAATGATCAGTACACTAAGGTGACTTGGTTCCCCAAATTTCGTTCTTCTATGTTGAAGCGTGCATTTCCAGTAACAGTTTGAATTTTTAGGTTTCACTCTGTTTTCTCCTATATTGATAGATGTATTTGGAACTCTAAATCCAACACGGTTTGTGCTAGCTTCTTGAAACTTGACACAACAAATTAGTTTCACGTTCTATCTCTACGTTTTGTTTCCTCTTGATGTAGCCCTAAGCAGTGACTGGCGAGAAACACTTTCATGGGAAGGGGTTAGCAAGCTTCCAAAAATTACGAATCTCCAGAAATCTCAGCAAATATTTTTTCACCCAAACTGGATGATACTTTCAGGTAATGATCAGTACACTAAGGCGACTTGGTTCCCCAAATTTCGTTCTTCTATGTTGAAGTGTTCATTTCCAGTAACAGTTTGAATTTTTAGGTTTCACTCTGTTTTCTCCTATATTGATAGAAGTATTTGGAACTCTAAATCCAACACGGTTTGTGCTAGCTTCTTGAAACTTGACACAACAAAGTAGTTTCAC
Organism: Spermophilus citellus; assembly: GCF_964194105.1. Taxonomy (NCBI): domain Eukaryota; kingdom Metazoa; phylum Chordata; class Mammalia; order Rodentia; family Sciuridae; genus Spermophilus; species Spermophilus citellus. The sequence continues at coordinate 108,005,958 of NC_138183.1, forward strand.
GTTCTATCTCTACGTTTTGTTTCCTCTGGATGTAGCCCTAAGCAGTGATTGGCGAGAAACACTTTCATGGGAAGAGGTTGCCCAGTCTCCAAAAATTACGAATCTCCAGAAATCTTAGCAAATATTTTTTCACCCAAACTGGATGATACTTTCAGGTAATGATCAGTACACTAAGGCGACTTGGTTCCCCAAATTTCATTCTTCTATGTTGAAGCGTTCATTTCCAGTAACAGTTTGAATTTTTAGGTTTCACTCTGTTTTCTCCTATATTGATAGATGTATTTGGAACTCTAAATCCAACACGGTTTGTGCTAGCTTCTTGAAACTTGACACAACAAAGTAGTTTCAAGTTCTATCTCTACGTTTTGTTTCCTCTTGATGTAGCCCTAAGCAGTGACTGGCGAGAAACACTTTCATGGGAAGGGGTTGCCAAGCTTCCAAAAATTACGAATCTCCAGAAATATCAGCAAATATTTTTTCACCTAAACTGGATGATACGTTAGGTAATGATCAGTACACTAAGGCGACTTGGTTCCCCAAATTTCGTTCTTCTATGTTGAAGCGTTCATTTCCAGTAACAGTTTGAATTTTTAGGTTTCACTCTGTTTTCTCCTATATTGATAGATGTATTTGGAACTCTAAATCCAACACGGTTTGCGCTAGCTTCTTGAAACTTGACACAACAAAGTAGTTTCACGTTCTATCTCTACGTTTTGTTTCCTCTTGATGTAGCCCTAAGCAGTGACTGGCGAGAAACACTTTCATGGGAAGGGGTTGCCAAGCTTCCAAAAACTACGAATCTCCAGAAATATCAGCAAATATTTTTTCACCAAACTGGATGACACTTTCAGGTAATGATCAGTACACTAAGGCGACTTGGTTCCCCAAATTTCGTTCTTCTATGTTGAAGCGTTCATTTCCAGTAACAGTTTGAATTTTTAGGTTTCACTCTGTTTTCTCCTATATTGATAGATGTATTTGGAACACTAAATCCAACACGGTTTGTGCTAGCTTCTTGAAACTTGACACAACAAAGTAGTTTCACGTTCTATCTCTACATTTTGTTTCCTCTTAATGTAGCCCTAAGCAGTGACTGGCGAGAAACCCTTTCATGGAACGGGGTTGCCAAGCTTTCAAAAATTACGAATCTCCAGAAATCTCAGCAAATATTTTTTCACCCAAACTGGATGATACTTTCAGGTAATGATCAGTACACTAAGGCGACTTGGTTCCCCAAATTTCGTTCTTCTATGTTGAAGCGTTCATTTCCAGTAACAGTTTGAATTTTTAGGTTTCACTCTGTTTTCTCCTATATTAATAGAGGTATTTGGAAATCTAAATCCAACACGGTTTGTGCTAGCTTCTTGAAACTTGACACAACAAAGTAGTTTCACGTTCTATCTCTACGTTTTGTTTCCTCTTGATGTAGCCCTAAGCAGTGACTGGCGAGAAACACTTTCATGGGAAGGGGTTGCCAAGCTTCCAAAAATTACGAATCTCCAGAAATCTCAGCAAATATTTTTTCACCCGAACTGGATGATACTTTCAGGTAATGATCAGTACACTAAGGTGACTTGGTTCCCCAAATTTCGTTCTTCTATGTTGAAGCATTCATTTCCAGTAACAGTTTGAATTTTTAGGTTTCACTCTGTTTTCTCCTGTATGGTTAGATGTATTTGGAACTCTAACTCCAACACGGTTCGTGCTAGCTTCTTGAAACTTGACACAACAAAGTAGTTTCACGTTCTATCTCTACATTTTGTTTCCTCTTGATGTAGCCCTAAGCAGTGACTGGCGAGAAACACTTTCATGGGAAGAGGTTGCCCAGTCTCCAAAAATTACGAATCTCCAGGAATCTCAGCAAATATTTTTTCACCCAAACTGGATGATAATTTCAGGTAATGATCAGTACACTAAGGCGACTTGGTTCCCCAAATTTCATTCTTCTATGTTGAAGCGTTCATTTCCAGTAACAGTTTGAATTTTTAGGTTTCACTCTGTTTTCTCCTATATTGATAGATGTATTTGGAACTCTAAATCCAACACGGTTTGTGCTAGCTTCTTGAAACTTGACACAACAAAGTAGTTTCACGTTCTATCTCTTCGTTTTGTTTCCTCTGGATGTAGCCCTAAGCAGTGATTGGCGAGAAACACTTTCATGGGAAGGGTTTGCCAAGTCTCCAAAAATTACGAATCTTCAGAAATCTAAGCAAATATTTTTTCACCCAAACTGGATGATACTTTCAGGTAATGGTCAGTACACTAAGGCGACTTGGTTCCCCAAATTTCATTCTTCTATGTTGAAGCGTTCATTTCCGGTAACAGTTTGAAATTTTAGGTTTCACTCTGTTTTCTCCTATATTGATAGATGTATTTGGAACTCTAAATCCAACACGGTTTGTGCTAGCTTCTTGAAACTTGACACAACAAAGTAGTTTCACGTTCTATCTCTACGTTTTGTTTCCTCTTGATGTAGCCCTAAGCAGTGACTGGCGAGAAACACTTTCATGGGAAGGGGTTGCCAAGCTTCCAAAAATTACGAATCTCCAGAAATCTCAGCAAGTATTTTTTCACCCAAACTGGATGATACTTTCAGTTAATGGTCAGTACACGAGGGCGACGTGGTTCCCCAAATTTCGTTCTTCTACGTTGAAGTGTTCATTTCCAGTAACAGTTTGAATTTTTAGGTTTCACTCTGTTTTCTCCTATATTGATAGATGTATTTGGAACTCTAAATCCAACACGGTTTGTGCTAGCTTCTTGAAACTTGACACAACAAAGTAGTTTCACGTTCTATCTCTACGTTTTGTTTCCTCTTGATGTAGCCCTAAGCAGTGACTGGCGAGAAACACTTTCATGGGAAGGGGTTGCCAAGCTTCCAAAAATTACGAATCTCCAGAAATCTCAGCAAATATTTTTTCACCCAAACTGGATGATACTTTCAGGTAATGATCAGTACACTAAGGCGACTTGGTTCCCCAAATTTCGTTCTTCTATGTTGAAGCGTTCATTTCCAGTAACAGTTTGAATTTTTAGGTTTCACTCTGTTTTCTCCTATATTGATAGATGTATTTGGAACACTAAATCCAACACGTTTGTGCTAGCTTCTTGAAACTTGACACAACAAAGTAGTTTCACGTTCTATCTCTTCGTTTTGTTTCCTCTGGATGTAGCCCTAAGCAGTGATTGGCGAGAAACACTTTCATGGGAAGGGTTTGCCAAGTCTCCAAAAATTACGAATCTTCAGAAATCTCAGCAAATATTTTTTCACCCAAACTGGATGATACTTTCAGGTAATGGTCAGTACACTAAGGCGACGTGGTTCCCCAAATTTCATTCTTCTATGTTGAAGCAGTCATTTCCAGTAACAGTTTGAATTTTTAGGTTTCACTCTGTTTTCTCCTATATTGATAGATGTATTTGGAACTCTAAATCCAACACGATTTGTGCTAGCTTCTTGAAACTTGACACAACAAAGTAGTTTCACGTTCTATCTCTACCTTTTGTTTCCTCTTGATGTAGCCCTAAGCAGTGACTGGCGAGAAACACTTTCATGGGAAGGGGTTGCCAAGCTTCCAAAAATTATGAATCTCCAGAAATCTCAGCAAATATTTTTTCACCCAAACTGGATGATACTTTCAGGTAATGATCAGTACACTAAGGCGACTTGGTTCCCCAAATTTCGTTCTTCTATGTTGAAGCGTTCATTTCCAGTAACAGTTTGAATTTTTAGGTTTCACTCTGTTTTCTCCTGTATTGATAGATGTATTTGGAACTCTAAATCCAACACGGTTTGTGCTAGCTTCTTGAAACTTGACACAACAAAGTAGTTTCACGTTCTATCTCTACTTTTTGTTTCCTCTTGATGTAGCCCTAAGCAGTGACTGGCGAGAAACACTTTCATGGGAAGGGGTTGCCAAGCGTCCAAAAATTACGAATCTCCAGAAATCTCAGCAAATATTTTTTCACCCAAACTGGATGATACTTTCAGGTAATGATCAGTACACTAAGGCGACTTGGTTCCCCAAATTTCGTTCTTCTATGTTGAAGCGTTCATTTCCAGTAACAGTTTGAATTTTTAGGTTTCACTCTGTTTTCTCCTATATTGATAGATGTATTTGGAACTCTAAATCCAACACGGTTTGTGCTAGCTTCTTGAAACTTGACACAACAAAGTAGTTTCACGTTCTATCTCTACGTTTTGTTTCCTCTTGATGTAGCCCTAAGCAGTGACTGGCGAGAAACACTTTCATGGGAAGGGGTTGCCAAGCTTCCAAAAACTACGAATCTCCAGAAATATCAGCAAATATTTTTTCACCAAACTGGATGACTATTTCAGGTAATGATCAGTACACTAAAGCGACTTGGTTCCCCAAATTTCGTTCTTCTATGTTGAAGCGTTCATTTCCAGTAACAGTTTGAATTTTTAGGTTTCACTCTGTTTTCTCCTATATTGATAGATGTATTTGGAACACTAAATCCAACACGGTTTGTGCTAGCTTCTTGAAACTTGACACAACAAAGTAGTTTCACGTTCTATCTCTACATTTTGTTTCCTCTTGATGTAACCCTCAGCAGTGACTGGCGAGAAACTCTTTCATGGGAAGGGGTTGCCAAGCTTCCAAAAATTATGAATCTCCAGAAATCTCAGCAAATATTTTTTCACCCAAACTGGATGATACTTTCAGGTAATGATCAGTACACTAAGGCGAATTGGTCCCCCAAATTTCGTTCTTCTATGTTGAGAGGTTCATTTCCAGTAACAGTTTGAATTTTTAGGTTTCACTCTGTTTTCTCCTATATTGATAGATGTATTTGGAACTCTAAATCCAACACGGTTTGTGCTAGCTTCTTGAAACTTGACACAACAAAGTAGTTTCACGTTCTATCTCTACGTTTTGTTTCCTCTTAATGTAGCCCTAAGCAGTGACTGGCGAGAAACCATTTCATGGAACGGGGTTGCCAAGCTTCCAAAAATTACGAATCTCCAGAAATCTCAGCAAATAATTTTTCACCCAAACTGGATGATACTTTCAGGTAATGATCAGTACACTAAGGCGACTTGGTTCCCCAAATTTCGATCTTCTATGTTGAAGCGTTCATTTCCAGTAACAGTTTGAATTTTTAGGTTTCACTCTGTTTTCTCCTATATTAATAGATGTATTTGGAAATCTAAATCCAACACGGTTTGTGCTAGCTTCTTGAAACTTGACAAAACAAAGTAGTTTCACGTTCTATCTCTACGTTTTGTTTCCTCTTGATGTAGCCCTAAGCAGTGACTGGCGAGAAACACTTTCATGGGAAGGGGTTGCCAAGCTTTCAAAAATTACGAATCTCCAGAAATCTCAGCAAATATTTTTTCACCCAAACTGGATGATACTTTCAGGTAATGATCAGTACACTAAGGCGACTTGGTTCCCCAAATTTCGTTCTTCTATGTTGAAGCGTTCATTTCCAGTAACAGTTTGAATTTTTAGGTTTCACTCTGTTTTCTCCTATATTAATAGAGGTATTTGGAAATCTAAATCCAACACGGTTTGTGCTAGCTTCTTGAAACTTGACACAACAAAGTAGTTTCACGTTCTATCTCTACGTTTTGTTTCCTCTTGATGTAGCCCTAAGCAGTGACTGGCGAGAAACACTTTCATGGGAAGGGGTTGCCAAGCTTCCAAAAATTACGAATCTCCAGAAATCTCAGCAAATATTTTTTCACCTGAACTGGATGATACTTTCAGGTAATGATCAGTACACTAAGGTGACTTGGTTCCCCAAATTTCGTTCTTCTATGTTGAAGCATTCATTTCCAGTAACAGTTTGAATTTTTAGGTTTCACTCTGTTTTCTCCTGTATGGTTAGATGTATTTGGAACTCTAACTCCAACACGGTTTGTGCTAGCTTCTTGAAACTTGACACAACAAAGTAGTTTCACGTTCTATCTCTACATTTTGTTTCCTCTTGATGTAGCCCTAAGCAGTGACTGGCGAGAAACACTTTCATGGGAAGAGGTTGCCCAGTCTCCAAAAATTACGAATCTCCAGGAATCTCAGCAAATATTTTTTCACCCAAACTGGATGATAATTTCAGGTAATGATCAGTACACTAAGGCGACTTGGTTCCCCAAATTTCATTCTTCTATGTTGAAGCGTTCATTTCCAGTAACAGTTTGAATTTTTAGGTTTCACTCTGTTTTCTCCTATATTGATAGATGTATTTGGAACTCTAAATCCAACACGGTTTGTGATAGCTTCTTGAAACTTGACACAACAAAGTAGTTTCACGTTCTATCTCTTCGTTTTGTTTCCTCTGGATGTAGCCCTAAGCAGTGATTGGCGAGAAACACTTTCATGGGAAGGGTTTGCCAAGTCTCCAAAAATTACGAATCTTCAGAAATCTAAGCAAATATTTTTTCACCCAAACTGGATGATACTTTCAGGTAATGGTCAGTACACTAAGGCGACTTGGTTCCCCAAATTTCATTCTTCTATGTTGAAGCGTTCATTTCCAGTAACAGTTTGAATTTTTAGGTTTCACTCTGTTTTCTCCTATATTGATAGATGTATTTGGAACTCTAAATCCAACACGGTTTGTGCTAGCTTCTTGAAACTTGACACAACAAAGTAGTTTCACGTTCTATCTCTACGTTTTGTTTCCTCTTGATGTAGCCCTAAGCAGTGACTGGCGAGAAACACTTTCATGGGAAGGGGTTGCCAAGCTTCCAAAAATTACGAATCTCCAGAAATCTCAGCAAGTATTTTTTCACCCAAACTGGATGATACTTTCAGTTAATGGTCAGTACACGAGGGCGACGTGGTTCCCCAAATTTCGTTCTTCTACGTTGAAGTGTTCATTTCCAGTAACAGTTTGAATTTTTAGGTTTCACTCTGTTTTCTCCTATATTGATAGATGTATTTGGAACTCTAAATCCAACACGGTTTGTGCTAGCTTCTTGAAACTTGACACAACAAAGTAGTTTCACGTTCTATCTCTACGTTTTGTTTCCTCTTGATGTAGCCCTAAGCAGTGACTGGCGAGAAACACTTTCATGGGAAGGGGTTGCCAAGCTTCCAAAAATTACGAATCTCCAGAAATCTCAGCAAATATTTTTTCACCCAAACTGGATGATACTTTCAGGTAATGATCAGTACACTAAGGCGACTTGGTTCCCCAAATTTCGTTCTTCTATGTTGAAGCGTTCATTTCCAGTAACAGTTTGAATTTTTAGGTTTCACTCTGTTTTCTCCTATATTGATAGATGTATTTGGAACACTAAATCCAACACGTTTGTGCTAGCTTCTTGAAACTTGACACAACAAAGTAGTTTCACGTTCTATCTCTTCGTTTTGTTTCCTCTGGATGTAGCCCTAAGCAGTGATTGGCGAGAAACACTTTCATGGGAAGGGTTTGCCAAGTCTCCAAAAATTACGAATCTTCAGAAATCTCAGCAAATATTTTTTCACCCAAACTGGATGATACTTTCAGGTAATGGTCAGTACACTAAGGCGACGTGGTTCCCCAAATTTCATTCTTCTATGTTGAAGCAGTCATTTCCAGTAACAGTTTGAATTTTTAGGTTTCACTCTGTTTTCTCCTATATTGATAGATGTATTTGGAACTCTAAATCCAACACGATTTGTGCTAGCTTCTTGAAACTTGACACAACAAAGTAGTTTCACGTTCTATCTCTACTTTTTGTTTCCTCTTGATGTAGCCCTAAGCAGTGACTGGCGAGAAACACTTTCATGGGAAGGGGTTGCCAAGCGTCCAAAAATTACGAATCTCCAGAAATCTCAGCAAATATTTTTTCACCCAAACTGGATGATACTTTCAGGTAATGATCAGTACACTAAGGCGACTTGGTTCCCCAAATTTCGTTCTTCTATGTTGAAGCGTTCATTTCCAGTAACAGTTTGAATTTTTAGGTTTCACTCTGTTTTCTCCTATATTGATAGATGTATTTGGAACTCTAAATCCAACACGGTTTGTGCTAGCTTCTTGAAACTTGACACAACAAAGTAGTTTCACGTTCTATCTCTACATTTTGTTTCCTCTTGATGTAGCCCTAAGCAGTGACTGGCGAGAAACACTTTCATGGGAAGGGGTTGCCAAGCTTCCAAAAACTACGAATCTCCAGAAATATCAGCAAATATTTTTTCACCAAACTGGATGACACTTTCAGGTAATGATCAGTACACTAAGGTGACTTGGTTCCCCAAATTTCGTTCTTCTATGTTGAAGCGTTCATTTCCAGTAACAGTTTGAATTTTTAGGTTTCACTCTGTTTTCTCCTATATTGATAGATGTATTTGGAACTCTAAATCCAACACGGTTTGTGCTAGCTTCTTGAAACTTGACACAACAAAGTAGTTTCACGTTCTATCTCTACGTTTTGTTTCCTCTTGATGTAGCCCTAAGCAGTGACTGGCGAGAAACACTTTCATGGGAAGGGGTTGCCAAGCTTCCAAAAACTACGAATCTCCAGAAATATCAGCAAATATTTTTTCACCAAACTGGATGACTATTTCAGGTAATGATCAGTACACTAAAGCGACTTGGTTCCCCAAATTTCGTTCTTCTATGTTGAAGCGTTCATTTCCAGTAACAGTTTGAATTTTTAGGTTTCACTCTGTTTTCTCCTATATTGATAGATGTATTTGGAACACTAAATCCAACACGGTTTGTGCTAGCTTCTTGAAACTTGACACAACAAAGTAGTTTCATGTTCTATCTCTACATTTTGTTTCCTCTTGATGTAACCCTCAGAAGTGACTGGCGAGAAACTCTTTCATGGGAAGGGGTTGCCAAGCTTCCAAAAATTATGAATCTCCAGAAATCTCAGCAAATATTTTTTCACCCAAACTGGATGATACTTTCAGGTAATGATCAGTACACTAAGGCGACTTGGTCCCCCAAATTTCGTTCTTCTATGTTGAAGCGTTCATTTCCAGTAACAGTTTGAATTTTTAGGTTTCACTCTGTTTTCTCCTATATTGATAGATGTATTTGGAACTCTAAATCCAACACGGTTTGTGCTAGCTTCTTGAAACTTGACACAACAAAGTAGTTTCACGTTCTATCTCTACGTTTTGTTTCCTCTTAATGTAGCCCTAAGCAGTGACTGGCGAGAAACCATTTCATGGAACGGGGTTGCCAAGCTTCCAAAAATTACGAATCTCCAGAAATCTCAGCAAATAATTTTTCACCCAAACTGGATGATACTTTCAGGTAATGATCAGTACACTAAGGCGACTTGGTTCCCCAAATTTCGATCTTCTATGTTGAAGCGTTCATTTCCAGTAACAGTTTGAATTTTTAGGTTTCACTCTGTTTTCTCCTATATTAATAGATGTATTTGGAAATCTAAATCCAACACGGTTTGTGCTAGCTTCTTGAAACTTGACAAAACAAAGTAGTTTCACGTTCTATCTCTACGTTTTGTTTCCTCTTGATGTAGCCCTAAGCAGTGACTGGCGAGAAACACTTTCATGGGAAGGGGTTGCCAAGCTTCCAAAAACTACGAATCTCCAGAAATCTCAGCAAATATTTTTTCACCAAACTGGATGACACTTTCAGGTAATGATCAGTACACTAAGGCGACTTGGTTCCCCAAATTTCGTTCTTCTATGTTGAAGCGTTCATTTCCAGTAACAGTTTGAATTTTTAGGTTTCACTCTGTTTTCTCCTATATTGATAGATGTATTTGGAACTCTAAATCCAACACGGTTTGTGCTAGCTTCTTGAAACTTGACACAACAAAGTAGTTTCACGTTCTATCTCTACGTTTTGTTTCCTCTTGATGTAGCCCTAAGCAGTGACTGGCGAGAAACACTTTCATGGGAAGGGGTTAGCAAGCTTCCAAAAATTACGAATCTCCAGAAATCTCAGCAAATATTTTTTCACCCAAACTGGATGATACTTTCAGGTAATGATCAGTACACTAAGGCGACTTGGTTCCCCAAAATTTTGTTCTTCTATGTTGAAGCGTTCATTTCCAGTAACAGTTTGAATTTTTATGTTTCACTCTGTTTTCTCCTATATTGATAGAAGTATTTGGAACTCTAAATCCAACACGGTTTGTGCTAGCTTCTTGAAACTTGACACAACAAAGTAGTTTCACGTTCTATCTCTACGTTTTGTTTCCTCTGGATGTAGCCCTAATCAGTGATTGGCGAGAAACACTTTCATGGGAAGAGGTTGCCCAGTCTCCAAAAATTACGAATCTCCAGAAATCTTAGCAAATATTTTTTCACCCAAACTGGATGATACTTTCAGGTAATGATCAGTACCGTAAGGCGACTTGGTTCCCCAAATTTCATTCTTCTATGTTGAAGCGTTCATTTCCAGTAACAGTTTGAATTTTTAGGTTTCACTCTGTTTTCTACTATATTGATACATGTATTTGGAACTCTAAATCCAACACGGTTTGTGCTAGCTTCTTGAAACTTGACACAACAAAGTAGTTTCAAGTTCTATCTCTACGTTTTGTTTCCTCTTGATGTAGCCCTAAGCAGTGACTGGCGAGAAACACTTTCATGGGAAGGGGTTGCCAAGCTTCCAAAAATTACGAATCTCCAGAATTATCAGCAAATATTTTTTCACCTAAACTGGATGATACTTTAGGTAATGATCAGTACACTAAGGCGACTTGGTTCCCCAAATTTCGTTCTTCTATGTTGAAGCGTTCATTTCCAGTAACAGTTTGAATTTTTAGGTTTCACTCTGTTTTCTCCTATATTGATAGATGTATTTGGAACTCTTAATCCAACACGGTTTGCGCTAGCTTCATGAAACTTGACACAACAAAGTAGTTTCACGTTCTATCTCTACGTTTTGTTTCCTCTTGATGTAGCCCTAAGCAGTGACTGGCGAGAAACACTTTCATGGGAAGGGGTTGCCAAGCTTCCAAAAACTACGACTCTCCAGAAATATCAGCAAATATTTTTTCACCAAACTGGATGACACTTTCAGGTAATGATCAGTACACTAAGGCGACCTGGTTCCCCAAATTTCGTTCTTCTATGTTGAAGCGTTCATTTCCAGTAACAGTTTGAATATTTAGGTTTCACTCTGTTTTCTCCTATATTGATAGATGTATTTGGAACACTAAATCCAACACGGTTTGTGCTAGCTTCTTGAAACTTGACACAACAAAGTAGTTTCACGTTCTCTTTCTACGTTTTGTTTCCTCTTAATGTAGCCCTAAGCAGTGACTGGCGAGAAACCCTTTCATGGAACGGGGTTGCCAAGCTTCCAAAAATTACGAATCTCCAGATATCTCAGTAAATAATTTTTCACCCAAACTGGATGATACTTTCAGGTAATGATCAGTACACTAAGGCGACTTGGTTCCCCAAATTTCGATCTTCTATGTTGAAGCGTTCATTTCCAGTAACAGTTTGAATTTTTAGGTTTCACTCTGTTTTCTCCTATATTAATAGATGTATTTGGAAATCTAAATCCAACACGGTTTGTGCTAGCTTCTTGAAACTTGACACAACAAAGTAGTTTCACGTTCTATCTCTACGTTTTGTTTCCTCTTGATGTAGCCCTAAGCAGTGACTGGCGAGAAACACTTTCATGGGAAGGGGTTGCCAAGCTTCCAAAAATTACGAATCTCCAGAAATCTCAGCAAATATTTTTTCACCCAAACTGGATGATACTTTCAGGTAATGATCAGTACACTAAGGCGACTTGGTTCCCCAAATTTCGTTCTTCTATGTTGAAGCGTTCATTTCCAGTAACAGTTTGAATTTTTAGGTTTCACTCTGTTTTCTCCTGTATGGATAGATGTATTTGGAACTCTAACTCCAACACGGTTTGTGCTAGCTTCTTGAAACTTGACACAACAAAGTAGTTTCACGTTCTGTCTCTATGTTTTGTTTCCTCTTGATGTAGCCCTAAGCAGTGACTGGCGAGAAACACTTTCATGGGAAGAGGTTGCCCAGTCTCCAAAAATTACGAATCTCCAGGAATCTCAGCAAATATTTTTTCACCCAAACTGGATGATACTTTCAGGTAATGATCAGTACACTAAGGCGACTTGGTTCCCCAAATTTCATTCTTCTATGTTGAAGCGTTCATTTCCACTAACAGTTTGAATTTTTAGGTTTCACTCTGTTTTCTCCTATATTGATAGATGTATTTGGAACTCTAAATCCAACACGGTTTGTGCTAGCTTCTTGAAACTTGACACAACAAAGTAGTTTCACGTTCTATCTCTTCGTTTTGTTTCCTCTGGATGTAACCCTAAGCAGTGATTGGCGAGAAACACTTTCATGGGAAGGGGTTGCCAAGCGTCCAAAAATTACGAATCTCCAGAAATCTCAGCAAATATTTTTTCACCCAAACTGGATGATACTTTCAGGTAATGATCAGTACACTAAGGCGACTTGGTTCCCCAAATTTCGTTCTTCTATGTTGAAGCGTTCATTTCCAGTAACAGTTTGAATTTTTAGGTTTCACTCTGTTTTCTCCTATATTGATAGATGTATTTGGAACTCTAAATCCAACACGGTTTGTGCTAGCTTCTTGAAACTTGACACAACAAAGTAGTTTCACGTTCTATCTCTACATTTTGTTTCCTCTTGATGTAGCCCTAAGCAGTGACTGGCGAGAAACACTTTCATTGGAAGGGGTTGCCAAGCTTCCAAAAACTACGAATCTCCAGAAATATCAGCAAATATTTTTTCACCAAACTGGATGACACTTTCAGGTAATGATCAGTACACTAAGGCGACTTGGTTCCCCAAATTTCGTTCTTCTATGTTGAAGCGTTCATTTCCAGTAACAGTTTGAATTTTTAGGTTTCACTCTGTTTTCTCCTATATTGATAGATGTATTTGGAACTCTAAATCCAACACGGTTTGTGCTAGCTTCTTGAAACTTGACACAACAAAGTAGTTTCACGTTCTATCTCTACGTTTTGTTTCCTCTTGATGTAGCCCTAAGCAGTGACTGGCGAGAAACACTTTCATGGGAATGGGTTAGCAAGCTTCCAAAAATTGCGAATCTCCAGAAATCTCAGCAAATATTTTTTCACCCAAACTGGATGATACTTTCAGGTAATGATCAGTACACTAAGGCGACTTGGTTCCCCAAATTTCGTTCTTCTATGTTGAAGCGTTCATTTCCAGTAACAGTTTGAATTTTTAGGTTTCACTCTGTTTTCTCCTATATTGATAGATGTATTTGGAACTCTAAATCCAACACGGTTTGTGCTAGCTTCTTGAAACTTGACACAACAAAGTAGTTTCACGTTCTATCTCTATGTTTTGTTTCCTCTGGATGTAGCCCTAAGCAGTGATTGGCGAGAAACACTTTCATGGGAAGAGGTTGCCCAGTCTCCAAAAATCACGAATCTCCAGAAATCTTAGCAAATATTTTTTCACCCAAACTGGATGATACTTTCAGGTAATGATCAGTACACTAAGGCGACCTGGTTCCCCAAATTTCATTCTTCTATGTTGAAGCGTTCATTTCCAGTAACAGTTTGAATTTTTAGGTTTCACTCTGTTTTCTCCTATATTGATAGATGTATTTGGAACTCTAAATCCAACACGGTTTGTGCTAGCTTCTTGAAACTTGACACAAAAAAGTAGTTTCACGTTCTATCTCTACGTTTTGTTTCCTCTTGATGTAGCCCTAAGCAGTGACTGGCGAGAAACACTTTCATGGGAAGGGGTTGCCAAGCTTCCAAAAATTACGAATCTCCAGAAATATCAGCAAATATTTTTTCACCTAAACTGGATGATACTTTCAGGTAATGATCAGTACACTAAGGCGACTTGGTTCCCCAAATTTCGTTCTTCTATGTTGAAGCGTTCATTTCCAGTAACAGTTTGAATTTTTAGGTTTCACTCTGTTTTCTCCTATATTGATAGATGTATTTGGAACTCTAAATCCAACACGGTTTGCGCTAGCTTCTTGAAACTTGACACAACAAAGTAGTTTCACGTTCTATGTCTACGTTTTGTTTCCTCTTGATGTAGCCCTAAGCAGTGACTGGCGAGAAACACTTTCATGGGAAGGGGTTGCCAAGCTTCCAAAAACTACGAATCTCCAGAAATATCAGCAAATATTTTTTCACCAAACTGGATGACACTTTCTGGTAATGATCAGTACACTAAGGCGACTTGGTTCCCCAAATTTCGTTCTTCTATGTTGAAGCGTTCATTTCCAGTAACAGTTTGAATTTTTAGGTTTCACTCTGTTTTCTCCTATATTGATAGATGTATTTGGAACACTAAATCCAACACGGTTTGTGCTAGCTTCTTGAAACTTGACACAACAAAGTAGTTTCACGTTCTATCTCTACATTTTGTTTCCTCTTGATGTAACCCTAAGCAGTGACTGGCGAGAAACACTTTCATTGGAAGGGGTTGCCAAGCTTTCAAAAATAACGAATCTCCAGAAATCTCAGCAAATATTTTTTCACCCAAACTGGATGATACTTTCAGGTAATGATCAGTACACTAAGGCGACTTGGTTCCCCAAATTTCGTTCTTCTATGTTGAAGCGTTCATTTCCAGTAACAGTTTGAATTTTTAGGTTTCACTCTGTTTTCTCCTATATTAATAGATGTATTTGGAAATCTAAATCCAACACGGTTTGTGCTAGCTTCTTGAAACTTGACACAACAAAGTAGTTTCACGTTCTATCTCTACGTTTTGTTTCCTCTTGATGTAGCCCTAAGCAGTGACTGGCGAGAAACACTTTCATGGGAAGGGGTTGCCAAGCTTCCAAAAATTACGAATCTCCAGAAATCTCAGCAAATATTTTTTCACCCGAACTGGATGATACTTTCAGGTAATGATCAGTACACTAAGGTGACTTGGTTCCCCAAATTTCGTTCTTCTATGTTGAAGCGTTCATTTCCAGTAACAGTTTGAATTTTTAGGTTTCACTCTGTTTTCTCCTATATTGATAGATGTATTTGGAACTCTAAATCCAACACGGTTTGTGCTAGCTTCTTGAAACTTGACACAACAAAGTAGTGTCACGTTCTATCTCTACGTTTTGTTTCCTCTTGATGTAGCCCTAAGCAGTGACTGGCGAGAAACACTTTCATGGGAATGGGTTAGCAAGCTTCCAAAAATTGCGAATCTCCAGAAATCTCAGCAAATATTTTTTCACCCAAACTGGATGATACTTTCAGGTAATGATCAGTACACTAAGGCGACTTGGTTCCCCAAATTTCGTTCTTCTATGTTGAAGCGTTCATTTCCAGTAACAGTTTGAATTTTTAGGTTTCACTCTGTTTTCTCCTATATTGATAGATGTATTTGGAACTCTAAATCCAACACGGTTTGTGCTAGCTTCTTGAAACTTGACACAACAAAGTAGTTTCACGTTCTATCTCTATGTTTTGTTTCCTCTGGATGTAGCCGTAAGCAGTGATTGGCGAGAAACACTTTCATGGGAAGAGGTTGCCCAGTCTCCAAAAATCACGAATCTCCAGAAATCTTAGCAAATATTTTTTCACCCAAACTGGATGATACTTTCAGGTAATGATCAGTACACTAAGGCGACCTGGTTCCCCAAATTTCATTCTTCTATGTTGAAGCGTTCATTTCCAGTAACAGTTTGAATTTTTAGGTTTCACTCTGTTTTCTCCTATATTGATAGATGTATTTGGAACTCTAAATCCAACACGGTTTGTGCTAGCTTCTTGAAACTTGACACAAAAAAGTAGTTTCACGTTCTATCTCTACGTTTTTTTTCCTCTTGATGTAGCCCTAAGCAGTGACTGGCGAGAAACACTTTCATGGGAAGGGGTTGCCAAGCTTCCAAAAATTACGAATCTCCAGAAATATCAGCAAATATTTTTTCACCTAAACTGGATGATACTTTCAGGTAATGATCAGTACACTAAGGCGACTTGGTTCCCCAAATTTCGTTCTTCTATGTTGAAGCGTTCATTTCCAGTAACAGTTTGAATTTTTAGGTTTCACTCTGTTTTCTCCTATATTGATAGATGTATTTGGAACTCTAAATCCAACACGGTTTGCGCTAGCTTCTTGAAACTTGACACAACAAAGTAGTTTCACGTTCTATGTCTACGTTTTGTTTCCTCTTGATGTAGCCCTAAGCAGTGACTGGCGAGAAACACTTTCATGGGAAGGGGTTGCCAAGCTTCCAAAAACTACGAATCTCCAGAAATATCAGCAAATATTTTTTCACCAAACTGGATGACACTTTCAGGTAATGATCAGTACACTAAGGCGACTTGGTTCTCCAAATTTCGTTCTTCTATGTTGAAGCGTTCATTTCCAGTAACAGTTTGAATTTTTAGGTTTCACTCTGTTTTCTCCTATATTGATAGATGTATTTGGAACACTAAATCCAACACGGTTTGTGCTAGCTTCTTGAAACTTGACACAACAAAGTAGTTTCACGTTCTATCTCTACATTTTGTTTCCTCTTGATGTAACCCTAAGCAGTGACTGGCGAGAAACACTTTCATTGGAAGGGGTTGCCAAGCTTTCAAAAATAACGAATCTCCAGAAATCTCAGCAAATATTTTTTCACCCAAACTGGATGATACTTTCAGGTAATGATCAGTACACTAAGGCGACTTGGTTCCCCAAATTTCGTTCTTCTATGTTGAAGCGTTCATTTCCAGTAACAGTTTGAATTTTTAGGTTTCACTCTGTTTTCTCCTATATTAATAGATGTATTTGGAAATCTAAATCCAACACGGTTTGTGCTAGCTTCTTGAAACTTGACACAACAATGTAGTTTCACGTTCTATCTCTACGTTTTGTTTCCTCTTGATGTAGCCCTAAGCAGTGACTGGCGAGAAACACTTTCATGGGAAGGGGTTGCCAAGCTTCCAAAAATTACGAATCTCCAGAAATCTCAGCAAATATTTTTTCACCCGAACTGGATGATACTTTCAGGTAATGATCAGTACACTAAGGTGACTTGGTTCCCCAAATTTCGTTCTTCTATGTTGAAGCGTTCATTTCCAGTAACAGTTTGAATTTTTAGGTTTCACTCTGTTTTCTCCTGTATGGATAGATGTATTTGGAACTCTAACTCCAACACAGTTTGTGCTAGCTTCTTGAAACTTGACACAACAAAGTAGTTTCACGTTCTATCTCTACGTTTTGTTTCCTCTTGATGTAGCCCTAAGCAGTGACTGGCGAGAAACACTTTCATGGGAAGAGGTTGCCCAGTCTCCAAAAATTACGAATCTCCAGGAATCTCAGCAAATATTTTTTCACCCAAACTGGATGATACATTCAGGTAATGATCAGTACACTAAGGCGACTTGGTTCCCCAAATTTCATTCTTCTATGTTGAAGCGTTCATTTCCAGTAACAGTTTGAATTTTTAGGTTTCACTCTGTTTTCTCCTATATTGATAGATGTATTTGGAACTCTAAATCCAACATGGTTTGTGCTAGCTTCTTGAAACTTGACACAACAAAGTAGTTTCACGTTCTATCTCTTCGTTTTGTTTGCTCTGGATGTAGCCCTAAGCAGTGATTGGCGAGAAACACTTTCATGGGAAGGGTTTGCCAAGTCTCCAAAAATTACGAATCTTCAGAAATCTAAGCAAATATTTTTTCACCCAAACTGGATGATACTTTCAGGTAATGGTCAGTACACTAAGGCGACTTGGTTCCCCAAATTTCATTCTTCTATGTTCAAGCGTTCATTTCCAATAACAGTTTGAATTTTTAGGTTTCAATCTGTTTTCTCCTATATTGATAGATGTATTTGGAACTCTAAATCCAACACGGTTTGTGCTAGCTTCTTGAAACTTGACACAACAAAGTAGTTTCACGTTCTATCTCTACGTTTTGTTTCCTCTTGATGTAGCCCTAAGCAGTGACTGGCGAGAAACACTTTCATGGGAAGGGGTTGCCAAGCTTCCAAAAATTACGAATCTCCAGAAATCTCAGCAAATATTTTTTCACCCAAACTGGATGATACTTTCAGTTAATGGTCAGTACACTAGGGCGACGTGGTTCCCCAAATTTCGTTCTTCTACGTTGAAGTGTTCATTTCCAGTAACAGTTTGAATTTTTAGGTTTCACTCTGTTTTCTCCCATATTGATAGATGTATTTGGAACTCTAAATCCAACACGGTTTGTGCTAGCTTCTTGAAACTTGACACAACAAAGTAGTTTCACGTTCTATCTCTACGTTTTGTTTCCTCTTGATGTAGCCCTAAGCAGTGACTGGCGAGAAACACTTTCATGGGAAGGGGTTGCCAAGCTTCCAAAAATTACGAATCTCCAGAAATCTCAGCAAATATTTTTTCACCCAAACTGGATGATACTTTCAGGTAATGATCAGTACACTAAGGCGACTTGGTTCCCCAAATTTCGTTCTTCTATGTTGAAGCGTTCATTTCCAGTAACAGTTTGAATTTTTAGGTTTCACTCTGTTTTCTCCTATATTGATAGATGTATTTGGAACACTAAATCCAACACGGTTTGTGCTAGCTTCTTGAAACTTGACACAACAAAGTAGTTTCACGTTCTATGTCTACGTTTTGTTTCCTCTTGATGTAGCCCTAAGCAGTGACTGGCGAGAAACACTTTCATGGGAAGGGGTTGCCAAGCTTCCAAAAACTACGAATCTCCAGAAATATCAGCAAATATTTTTTCACCAAACTGGATGACACTTTCAGGTAATGATCAGTACACTAAGGCGACTTGGTTCCCCAAATTTCGTTCTTCTATGTTGAAGCGTTCATTTCCAGTAACAGTTTGAATTTTTAGGTTTCACTCTGTTTTCTCCTAGATTGATAGATGTATTTGGAACACTAAATCCAACACGGTTTGTGCTAGCTTCTTGAAACTTGACACAACAAAGTAGTTTCACGTTCTATCTCTACATTTTGTTTCCTCTTGATGTAACCCTAAGCAGTGACTGGCGAGAAACACTTTCATTGGAAGGGGTTGCCAAGCTTTCAAAAATAACGAATCTCCAGAAATCTCAGCAAATATTTTTTCACCCAAACTGGATGATACTTTCAGGTAATGATCAGTACACTAAGGCGACTTGGTTCCCCAAATTTCGTTCTTCTATGTTGAAGCGTTCATTTCCAGTAACAGTTTGAATTTTTAGGTTTCACTCTGTTTTCTCCTATATTAATAGATGTATTTGGAAATCTAAATCCAACACGGTTTGTGCTAGCTTCTTGAAACTTGACACAACAAAGTAGTTTCACGTTCTATCTCTACGTTTTGTTTCCTCTTGATGTAGCCCTAAGCAGTGACTGGCGAGAAACACTTTCATGGGAAGGGGTTGCCAAGCTTCCAAAAATTACGAATCTCCAGAAATCTCAGCAAATATTTTTTCACCCGAACTGGATGATACTTTCAGGTAATGATCAGTACACTAAGGTGACTTGGTTCCCCAAATTTCGTTCTTCTATGTTGAAGCGTTCATTTCCAGTAACAGTTTGAATTTTTAGGTTTCACTCTGTTTTCTCCTGTATGGATAGATGTATTTGGAACTCTAACTCCAACACAGTTTGTGCTAGCTTCTTGAAACTTGACACAACAAAGTAGTTTCACGTTCTATCTCTTCGTTTTGTTTCCTCTGGATGTAGCCCTAAGCAGTGATTGGCGAGAAACACTTTCATGGGAAGGGTTTGCCAAGTCTCCAAAAATTACGAATCTTCAGAAATCTCAGCAAATATTTTTTCACCCAAACTGGATGATACTTTCAGGTAATGGTCAGTACACTAAGGCGACTTGGTTCCCCAAATTTCATTCTTCTATGTTGAAGCATTCATTTCCAGTAACAGTTTGAATTTTTAGGTTTCACTCTGTTTTCTCCTATATTGATAGATGTATTTGGAACTCTAAATCCAACACGGTTTGTGCTAGCTTCTTGAAACTTGACACAACAAAGTAGTTTCACGTTCTATCTCTACTTTTTGTTTCCTCTTGATGTAGCCCTAAGCAGTGACTGGCAAGAAACACTTTCATGGGAAGGGGTTGCCAAGCTTCCAAAAATTACGAATCTCCAGAAATCTCAGCAAATATTTTTTCACCCAAACTGGATGATACTTTCAGTTAATGGTCAGTACACTAGGGCGACGTGGTTCCCCAAATTTCGTTCTTCTACGTTGAAGCGTTCATTTCCAGTAACAGTTTGAATTTTTAGGTTTCACTCTGTTTTCTCCTATATTGATAGATGTATTTGGAACTCTAAATCCAACACGGTTTGTGCTAGCTTCTTGAAACTTGACACAACAAAGTAGTTTCACGTTCTATCTCTACATTTTGTTTCCTCTTGATGTAGCCCTAAGCAGTGACTGGCGAGAAACACTTTCATGGGAAGGGGTTGCCAAGCGTCCAAAAATTACGAATCTCCAGAAATCTCAGCAAATATTTTTTCACCCAAACTGGATGATACTTTCAGGTAATGATCAGTACACTAAGGCGACTTGGTTCCCCAAATTTCGTTCTTCTATGTTGAAGCGTTCATTTCCAGTAACAGTTTGAATTTTTAGGTTTCACTCTGTTTTCTCCTATATTGATAGATGTATTTGGAACTCTAAATCCAACACGGTTTGTGCTAGCTTCTTGAAACTTGACACAACAAAGTAGTTTCACGTTCAATCTCTACATTTTGTTTCCTCTTGATGTAGCCCTAAGCAGTGACTGGCGAGAAACACTTTCATGGGAAGGGGTTGCCAAGCTTCCAAAAACTACGAATCTCCAGAAATATCAGCAAATATTTTTTCACCAAACTGGATGACACTTTCAGGTAATGATCAGTACACTAAGGCGACTTGGTTCCCCAAATTTCGTTCTTCTATGTTGAAGCGTTCATTTCCAGTAACAGTTTGAATTTTTAGGTTTCACTCTGTTTTCTCCTATATTGATAGATGTATTTGGAACACTAAATCCAACACGGTTTGTGCTAGCTTCTTGAAACTTGACACAACAAAGTAGTTTCACGTTCTCTTACTACGTTTTGTTTCCTCTTAATGTAGCCCTAAGCAGTGACTGGCGAGAAACCCTTTCATGGAACGGGGTTGCCAAGCTTCCAAAAATTACGAATCTCCAGATATCTCAGCAAATAATTTTTCACCCAAACTGGATGATACTTTCAGGTAATGATCAGTACACTAAGGCGACTTGGTTCCCCAAATTTCGATCTTCTATGTTGAAGCGTTCATTTCCAGTAACAGTTTGAATTTTTAGGTTTCACTCTGTTTTCTACTATATTAATAGATGTATTTGGAAATCTAAATCCAACACGGTTTGTGCTAGCTTCTTGAAACTTGACACAACAAAGTAGTTTCACGTTCTATCTCTACGTTTTGTTTCCTCTTGATGTAGCCCTAAGCAGTGACTGGCGAGAAACACTTTCATGGGAAGGGGTTGCCAAGCTTCCAAAAATTACGAATCTCCAGAAATCTCAGCAAATATTTTTTCACCCAAACTGGATGATACTTTCAGGTAATGATCAGTACACTAAGGCGACTTGGTTCCCCAAATTTCGTTCTTCTATGTTGAAGCGTTCATTTCCAGTAACAGTTTGAATTTTTAGGTTTCACTCTGTTTTCTCCTGTATGGATAGATGTATTTGGAACTCTAACTCCAACACGGTTTGTGCTAGCTTCTTGAAACTTGACACAACAAAGTAGTTTCACGTTCTATCTCTACGTTTTGTTTCCTCTTGATGGAGCCCTAAGCAGTGACTGGCGAGAAACACTTTCATGGGAAGGGGTTGCCAAGCTTCCAAAAATTACGAATCTCCAGAAATCTC
Organism: Spermophilus citellus; assembly: GCF_964194105.1. Taxonomy (NCBI): domain Eukaryota; kingdom Metazoa; phylum Chordata; class Mammalia; order Rodentia; family Sciuridae; genus Spermophilus; species Spermophilus citellus. The sequence goes on from NC_138183.1 coordinate 108,027,698, forward strand.
AGCAAATATTTTTTCACCCAAACTGGATGATACTTTCAGTTAATGGTCAGTACACTAGGGCGACGTGGTTCCCCAAATTTCGTTCTTCTACGTTGAAGTGATCATTTCCAGTAACAGTTTGAATTTTTAGGTTTCACTCTGTTTTCTCCCATATTGATAGATGTATTTGGAACTCTAAATCCAACACGGTTTGTGCTAGCTTCTTGAAACTTGACACAACAAAGTAGTTTCACGTTCTATCTCTACGTTTTGTTTCCTCTTGATGTAGCCCTAAGCAGTGACTGGCGAGAAACACTTTCATGGGAAGGGGTTGCCAAGCTTCCAAAAATTACGAATCTCCAGAAATCTCAGCAAATATTTTTTCACCCAAACTGGATGATACTTTCAGGTAATGATCAGTACACTAAGGCGACTTGGTTCCCCAAATTTCGTTCTTCTATGTTGAAGCGTTCATTTCCAGTAACAGTTTGAATTTTTAGGTTTCACTCTGTTTTCTCCTATATTGATAGATGTATTTGGAACACTAAATCCAACACGGTTTGTGCTAGCTTCTTGAAACTTGACACAACAAAGTAGTTTCACGTTCTATCTCTTCGTTTTGTTTCCTCTGGATGTAGCCCTAAGCAGTGATTGGCGAGAAACACTTTCATGGGAAGGGTTTGCCAAGTCTCCAAAAATTACGAATCTTCAGAAATCTCAGCAAATATTTTTTCACCCAAACTGGATGATACTTTCAGGTAATGGTCAGTACACTAAGGCGACTTGGTTCCCCAAATTTCATTCTTCTATGTTGAAGCGTTCATTTCCAGTAACAGTTTGAATTTTTAGGTTTCACTCTGTTTTCTCCTATATTGATAGATGTATTTGGAACTCTAAATCCAACACGGTTTGTGCTAGCTTCTTGAAACTTGACACAACAAAGTAGTTTCACGTTCTATCTCTACTTTTTGTTTCCTCTTGATGTAGCCCTAAGCAGTGACTGGCAAGAAACACTTTCATGGGAAGGGGTTGCCAAGCTTCCAAAAATTACGAATCTCCAGAAATCTCAGCAAATATTTTTTCACCCAAACTGGATGATACTTTCAGTTAATGGTCAGTACACTAGGGCGACGTGGTTCCCCAAATTTCGTTCTTCTACGTTGAAGCGTTCATTTCCAGTAACAGTTTGAATTTTTAGGTTTCACTCTGTTTTCTCCTATATTGATAGATGTATTTGGAACTCTAAATCCAACACGGTTTGTGCTAGCTCCTTGAAACTTGACACAACAAAGTAGTTTCACATTCTATCTCTACGTTTTGTTTCCTCTGGATGTATCCCTAAGCAGTGATTGGCGAGAAACACTTTCATGGGAAGAGGTTGCCCGGTCTCCAAAAATTACGAATCTCCAGAAATCTTAGCAAATATTTTTTCACCCAAACTGGATGATACTTTCAGGTAATGATCAGTACACTAAGGCGACTTGGTTCCCCAAATTTCGTTCTTCTATGTTGAAGCGTTCATTTCCAGTAACAGTTTGAATTTTTAGGTTTCACTCTGTTTTCTCCTATATTGATAGATGTATTTGGAACTCTAAATCCAACACGGTTTGTGGTAGCTTCTTGAAACTTGACACAACAAAGTAGTTTCACGTTCTATCTCTACATTTTGTTTCCTCTTGATGTAACCCTAAGCAGTGACTTGCGAGAAACACTTTCATGGGAAGGGGTTGCCAAGCTTCCAAAAATAACGAATCTCCAGAAATCTCAGCAAATATTTTTTCACCCAAACTGGATGATACATTTAGTTAATGGTCAGTACACTAGGGTGATGTGGTTCCCCAAATTTCGTTCTTCTACGTTGAAGCGTTCATTTCCAGTAACAGTTTGAGTTTTTAGGTTTCACTCTGTTTTCTCCTATATTGATAGATGTATTTGGAACTCCAAATCCAACACGGTTTGTGCTAGCTTCTTGAAACTTGACACAACAAAGTAGTTTCACGTTCTATCTCTACATTTTGTTTCCTCTTGATGTAGCCCTAAGCAGTGACTGGCGAGAAACACTTTCATGGGAAGGGGTTGCCAAGCGTCCAAAAATTACGAATCTCCAGAAATCTCAGCAAATATTTTTTCACCCAAACTGGATGATACTTTCAGGTAATGATCAGTACACTAAGGCGACTTGGTTCCCCAAATTTCGTTCTTCTATGTTGAAGCGTTCATTTCCAGTAACAGTTTGAATTTTTAGGTTTCACTCTGTTTTCTCCTATATTGATAGATGTATTTGGAACTCTAAATCCAACACGGTTTGTGCTAGCTTCTTGAAACTTGACACAACAAAGTAGTTTCACGTTCTATCTCTACATTTTGTTTCCTCTTGATGTAGCCCTAAGCAGTGACTGGCGAGAAACACTTTCATGGGAAGGGGTTGCCAAGCTTCCAAAAACTACGAATCTCCAGAAATATCAGCAAATATTTTTTCACCAAACTGGATGACACTTTCAGGTAATGATCAGTACACTAAGGCGACTTGGTTCCCCAAATTTCGTTCTTCTATGTTGAAGCGTTCATTTCCAGTAACAGTTTGAATTTTTAGGTTTCACTCTGTTTTCTCCTATATTGATAGATGTATTTGGAACTCTAAATCCAACACGGTTTGTGCTAGCTTCTTGAAACTTGACACAACAAAGTAGTTTCACGTTCTATCTCTACGTTTTGTTTCCTCTTGATGTAGCCCTAAGCAGTGACTGGCGAGAAACACTTTCATGGGAAGGGGTTAGCAAGCTTCCAAAAATTACGAATCTCCAGAAATCTCAGCAAATATTTTTTCACCCAAACTGGATGATACTTTCAGGTAATGATCAGTACACTAAGGCGACTTGGTTCCCCAAATTTCGTTCTTCTATGTTGAAGCGTTCATTTCCAGTAACAGTTTGAATTTTTAGGTTTCACTCTGTTTTCTCCTATATTGATAGATGTATTTGGAACTCTAAATCCAACACGGTTTGTGCTAGCTTCTTGAAACTTGACACAACAAAGTAGTTTCACGTTCTATCTCTACGTTTTGTTTCCTCTTGATGTAGCCCTAAGCAGTGACTGGCGAGAAACACTTTCATGGGAAGGGGTTGCCAAGCTTCCAAAAATTACGAATCTCCAGAAATATCAGCAAATATTTTTTCACCTAAACTGGATGATACTTTCAGGTAATGATCACTACACTAAGGCGACTTGGTTCCCCAAATTTCGTTCTTCTATGTTGAAGCGTTCATTTCCAGTAACAGTTTGAATTTTTAGGTTTCACTCTGTTTTCTCCTATATTGATAGATGTATTTGGAACTCTAAATCCAACACGGTTTGCGCTAGCTTCTTGAAACTTGACACAACAAAGTAGTTTCACGTTCTATCTCTACGTTTTGTTTCCTCTTGATGTAGCCCTAAGCAGTGACTGGCGAGAAACACTTTCATGGGAAGGGGTTGCCAAGCTTCCAAAAACTACGAATCTCCAGAAATATCAGCAAATATTTTTTCACCAAACTGGATGACACTTTCAGGTAATGATCAGTACACTAAGGCGACTTGGTTCCCCAAATTTCGTTCTATGTTGAAGCGTGCATTTCCAGTAACAGTTTGAATTTTTAGGTTTCACTCTGTTTTCTCCTATATTGATAGATGTATTTGGAACTCTAAATCCAACACGGTTTGTGCTAGCTTCTTGAAACTTGACACAACAAAGTAGTTTCACGTTCTATCTCTACGTTTTGTTTCCTCTTGATGTAGCCCTAAGCAGTGACTGGCAAGAAACACTTTCATGGGAAGGGGTTAGCAAGCTTCCAAAAATTACGAATCTCCAGAAATCTCAGCAAATATTTTTTCACCCAAACTGGATGATACTTTCAGGTAATGATCAGTACACTAAGGCGACTTGGTTCCCCAAATTTCGTTCTTCTATGTTGAAGCGTTCATTTCCAGTAACAGTTTGAATTTTTAGGTTTCACTCTGTTTTCTCCTATATTGATAGATGTATTTGGAACTCTAAATCCAACACTTTTTGTGCTAGCTTCTTGAAACTTGACACAACAAAGTAGTTTCACGTTCTATCTCTACGTTTTGTTTCCTCTGGATGTAGCCCTAAGCAGTGATTGGCGAGAAACACTTTCATGGGAAGAGGTTGCCCAGTCTCCAAAAATTACGAATCTCCAGAAATCTTAGCAAATATTTTTTCACCCAAACTGGATGATACTTTCAGGTAATGATCAGTACACTAAGGCGACTTGGTTCCCCAAATTTCATTCTTCTATGTTGAAGCGTTCATTTCCAGTAACAGTTTGAATTTTTAGGTTTCACTCTGTTTTCTCCTATATTGATAGATGTATTTGGAACTCTAAATCCAACACGGTTTGTGGTAGCTTCTTGAAACTTGACACAACAAAGTAGTTTCACGTTCTATCTCTACGTTTTGTTTCCTCTTGATGTAGCCCTAAGCAGTGACTGGCGAGAAACACTTTCATGGGAAGGGGTTGCCAAGCTTCCAAAAATTACGAATCTCCAGAAATATCAGCAAATATTTTTTCACCTAAACTGGATGATACTTTCAGGTAATGATCAGTACACTAAGGCGACTTGGTTCCCCAAATTTCGTTCTTCTATGTTGAAGCGTTCATTTCCAGTAACAGTTTGAATTTTTAGGTTTCACTCTGTTTTCTCCTATATTGATAGATGTATTTGGAACTCTAAATCCAACACGGTTTGCGCTAGCTTCTTGAAACTTGACACAACAAAGTAGTTTCACGTTCTATCTCTACGTTTTGTTTCCTCTTGATGTAGCCCTAAGCAGTGACTGGCGAGAAACACTTTCATGGGAAGGGGTTGCCAAGCTTCCAAAAACTACGAATCTCCAGAAATATCAGCAAATATTTTTTCACCAAACTGGATGACACTTTCAGGTAATGATCAGTACACTAAGGCGACTTGGTTCCCCAAATTTCGTTCTTCTATGTTGAAGCGTTCATTTCCAGTAACAGTTTGAATTTTTAGGTTTCACTCTGTTTTCTCCTATATTGATAGATGTATTTGGAACACTAAATCCAACACGGTTTGTGCTAGCTTCTTGAAACTTGACACAACAAAGTAGTTTCACGTTCTATCTATACATTTTGTTTCCTCTTGATGTAACCCTAAGCAGTGACTGGCGAGAAACACTTTCATGGGAAGGGGTTGCCAAGCTTCCAAAAATAACGAATCTCCAGAAATCTCAGCAAATATTTTTTCACCCAAACTGGATGATACTTTCAGGTAATGATCAGTACACTAAGGCGACTTGGTTCCCCAAATTTCGTTCTTCTATGTTGAAGCGTTCATTGCCAGTAACAGTTTGAATTTTTAGGTTTCACTCTGTTTTCTCCTATATTAATAGATGTATTTGGAAATCTAAATCCAACACGGTTTGTGCTAGCTTCTTGAAACTTGACACAACAAAGTAGTTTCACGTTCTATCTCTACGTTTTGTTTCCTCTTGATGTAGCCCTAAGCAGTGACTGGCGAGAAACACTTTCATGGGAAGGGTTTGCCAAGCTTCCAAAAACTACGAATCTCCAGAAATATCAGCAAATATTTTTTCACCAAACTGGATGACACTTTCAGGTAATGATCAGTACACTAAGGCGACTTGGTTCCCCAAATTTCGTTCTTCTATGTTGAAGCGTTCATTTCCAGTAACAGTTTGAATTTTTAGGTTTCACTCTGTTTTCTCCTATATTGATAGATGTATTTGGAACTCTAAATCCAACACGGTTTGTGCTAGCTTCTTGAAACCTGACACAACAAAGTAGTTTCACGTTCTATCTCTACATTTTGTTTCCTCTTGATGTAGCCCTAAGCAGTGACTGGCGAGAAACACTTTCATGGGAAGGGGTTGCCAAGCTTCCAAAAACTACGAATCTCCAGAAATATCAGCAAATATTTTTTCACCAAACTGGATGACACTTTCAGGTAATGATCAGTACACTAAAGCGACTTGGTTCCTCAAATTTCGTTCTTCTATGTTGAAGCGTGCATTTCCAGTAACAGTTTGAATTTTTAGGTTTCACTCTGTTTTCTCCTATATTGATAGATGTATTTGGAACTCTAAATCCAACACGTTTTGTGCTAGCTTCTTGAAACTTGACACAACAAAGTAGTTTCACGTTCTATCTCTACGTTTTATTTCCTCTTGATGTAGCCCTAAGCAGTGACTGGCGAGAAACACTTTCATGGGAAGGGGTTAGCAAGCTTCCAAAAATTACGAATCTCCAGAAATCTCAGCAAATATTTTTTCACCCAAACTGGATGATACTTTCAGGTAATGATCAGTACACTAAGGCGACTTGGTTTCCCAAATTTCATTCTTCTATGTTGAAGCGTTCATTTCCAGTAACAGTTTGAATTTTTAGGTTTCACTCTGTTTTCTCCTATATTGATAGATGTATTTGGAACTCTAAATCCAACACGGTTTGTGCTAGCTTCTTGAAACTTGACACAACAAAGTAGTTTCACGTTCTATCTCTACATTTTGTTTCCTCTTGATGTAGCCCTAAGCAGTGACTGGCGAGAAACACTTTCATGGGAAGGGGTTGCCAAGCTTCCAAAAACTACGAATCTCCAGAAATATCAGCAAATATTTTTTCACCAAACTGGATGACACTTTCAGGTAATGATCAGTACACTAAGGCGACTTGGTTCCCCAAATTTCGTTCTTCTATGTTGAAGCGTTCATTTCCAGTAACAGTTTGAATTTTTAGGTTTCACTCTGTTTTCTCCTATATTGATAGATGTATTTGGAACTCTAAATCCAACACGGTTTGTGCTAGCTTCTTGAAACTTGACACAACAAAGTAGTTTCACGTTCTATCTCTACGTTTTGTTTCCTCTTGATGTAGCCCTAAGCAGTGACTGGCGAGAAACACTTTCATGGGAAGGGGTTAGCAAGCTTCCAAAAATTACGAATCTCCAGAAATCTCAGCAAATATTTTTTCACCCAAACTGGATGATACTTTCAGGTAATGATCAGTACACTAAGGCGACTTGGTTCCCCAAATTTCGTTCTTCTATGTTGAAGCGTTCATTTCCAGTAACAGTTTGAATTTTTAGGTTTCACTCTGTTTTCTCCTATATTGATAGATGTATTTGGAACTCTAAATCCAACACGGTTTGTGCTAGCTTCTTGAAACTTGACACAACAAAGTAGTTTCACGTTCTATCTCTACGTTTTGTTTCCTCTTGATGTAGCCCTAAGCAGTGACTGGCGAGAAACACTTTCATGGGAAGGGGTTGCCAAGCTTCCAAAAATTACGAATCTCCAGAAATATCAGCAAATATTTTTTCACCTAAACTGGATGATACTTTCAGGTAATGATCACTACACTAAGGCGACTTGGTTCCCCAAATTTCGTTCTTCTATGTTGAAGCGTTCATTTCCAGTAACAGTTTGAATTTTTAGGTTTCACTCTGTTTTCTCCTATATTGATAGATGTATTTGGAACTCTAAATCCAACACGGTTTGCGCTAGCTTCTTGAAACTTGACACAACAAAGTAGTTTCACGTTCTATCTCTACGTTTTGTTTCCTCTTGATGTAGCCCTAAGCAGTGACTGGCGAGAAACACTTTCATGGGAAGGGGTTGCCAAGCTTCCAAAAACTACGAATCTCCAGAAATATCAGCAAATATTTTTTCACCAAACTGGATGACACTTTCAGGTAATGATCAGTACACTAAGGCGACTTGGTTCCCCAAATTTCATTCTATGTTGAAGCGTGCATTTCCAGTAACAGTTTGAATTTTTAGGTTTCACTCTGTTTTCTCCTATATTGATAGATGTATTTGGAACTCTAAATCCAACACGGTTTGTGCTAGCTTCTTGAAACTTGACACAACAAAGTAGTTTCACGTTCTATCTCTACGTTTTGTTTCCTCTTGATGTAGCCCTAAGCAGTGACTGGCAAGAAACACTTTCATGGGAAGGGGTTAGCAAGCTTCCAAAAATTACGAATCTCCAGAAATCTCAGCAAATATTTTTTCACCCAAACTGGATGATACTTTCAGGTAATGATCAGTACACTAAGGCGACTTGGTTCCCCAAATTTCGTTCTTCTATGTTGAAGCGTTCATTTCCAGTAACAGTTTGAATTTTTAGGTTTCACTCTGTTTTCTCCTATATTGATAGATGTATTTGGAACTCTAAATCCAACACTTTTTGTGCTAGCTTCTTGAAACTTGACACAACAAAGTAGTTTCACGTTCTATCTCTACGTTTTGTTTCCTCTGGATGTAGCCCTAAGCAGTGATTGGCGAGAAACACTTTCATGGGAAGAGGTTGCCCAGTCTCCAAAAATTACGAATCTCCAGAAATCTTAGCAAATATTTTTTCACCCAAACTGGATGATACTTTCAGGTAATGATCAGTACACTAAGGCGACTTGGTTCCCCAAATTTCATTCTTCTATGTTGAAGCGTTCATTTCCAGTAACAGTTTGAATTTTTAGGTTTCACTCTGTTTTCTCCTATATTGATAGATGTATTTGGAACTCTAAATCCAACACGGTTTGTGGTAGCTTCTTGAAACTTGACACAACAAAGTAGTTTCACGTTCTATCTCTACGTTTTGTTTCCTCTTGATGTAGCCCTAAGCAGTGACTGGCGAGAAACACTTTCATGGGAAGGGGTTGCCAAGCTTCCAAAAATTACGAATCTCCAGAAATATCAGCAAATATTTTTTCACCTAAACTGGATGATACTTTCAGGTAATGATCAGTACACTAAGGCGACTTGGTTCCCCAAATTTCGTTCTTCTATGTTGAAGCGTTCATTTCCAGTAACAGTTTGAATTTTTAGGTTTCACTCTGTTTTCTCCTATATTGATAGATGTATTTGGAACTCTAAATCCAACACGGTTTGCGCTAGCTTCTTGAAACTTGACACAACAAAGTAGTTTCACGTTCTATCTCTACGTTTTGTTTCCTCTTGATGTAGCCCTAAGCAGTGACTGGCGAGAAACACTTTCATGGGAAGGGGTTGCCAAGCTTCCAAAAACTACGAATCTCCAGAAATATCAGCAAATATTTTTTCACCAAACTGGATGACACTTTCAGGTAATGATCAGTACACTAAGGCGACTTGGTTCCCCAAATTTCGTTCTTCTATGTTGAAGCGTTCATTTCCAGTAACAGTTTGAATTTTTAGGTTTCACTCTGTTTTCTCCTATATTGATAGATGTATTTGGAACACTAAATCCAACACGGTTTGTGCTAGCTTCTTGAAACTTGACACAACAAAGTAGTTTCACGTTCTATCTATACATTTTGTTTCCTCTTGATGTAACCCTAAGCAGTGACTGGCGAGAAACACTTACATGGGAAGGGGTTGCCAAGCTTCCAAAAATAACGAATCTCCAGAAATCTCAGCAAATATTTTTTCACCCAAACTGGATGATACTTTCAGGTAATGATCAGTACACTAAGGCGACTTGGTTCCCCAAATTTCGTTCTTCTATGTTGAAGCGTTCATTGCCAGTAACAGTTTGAATTTTTAGGTTTCACTCTGTTTTCTCCTATATTAATAGATGTATTTGGAAATCTAAATCCAACACGGTTTGTGCTAGCTTCTTGAAACTTGACACAACAAAGTAGTTTCACGTTCTATCTCTACGTTTTGTTTCCTCTTGATGTAGCCCTAAGCAGTGACTGGCGAGAAACACTTTCATGGGAAGGGTTTGCCAAGCTTCCAAAAACTACGAATCTCCAGAAATATCAGCAAATATTTTTTCACCAAACTGGATGACACTTTCAGGTAATGATCAGTACACTAAGGCGACTTGGTTCCCCAAATTTCGTTCTTCTATGTTGAAGCGTTCATTTCCAGTAACAGTTTGAATTTTTAGGTTTCACTCTGTTTTCTCCTATATTGATAGATGTATTTGGAACTCTAAATCCAACACGGTTTGTGCTAGCTTCTTGAAACCTGACACAACAAAGTAGTTTCACGTTCTATCTCTACATTTTGTTTCCTCTTGATGTAGCCCTAAGCAGTGACTGGCGAGAAACACTTTCATGGGAAGGGGTTGCCAAGCTTCCAAAAACTACGAATCTCCAGAAATATCAGCAAATATTTTTTCACCAAACTGGATGACACTTTCAGGTAATGATCAGTACACTAAAGCGACTTGGTTCCTCAAATTTCGTTCTTCTATGTTGAAGCGTGCATTTCCAGTAACAGTTTGAATTTTTAGGTTTCACTCTGTTTTCTCCTATATTGATAGATGTATTTGGAACTCTAAATCCAACACGTTTTGTGCTAGCTTCTTGAAACTTGACACAACAAAGTAGTTTCACGTTCTATCTCTACGTTTTATTTCCTCTTGATGTAGCCCTAAGCAGTGACTGGCGAGAAACACTTTCATGGGAAGGGGTTAGCAAGCTTCCAAAAATTACGAATCTCCAGAAATCTCAGCAAATATTTTTTCACCCAAACTGGATGATACTTTCAGGTAATGATCAGTACACTAAGGCGACTTGGTTTCCCAAATTTCATTCTTCTATGTTGAAGCGTTCATTTCCAGTAACAGTTTGAATTTTTAGGTTTCACTCTGTTTTCTCCTATATTGATAGATGTATTTGGAACTCTAAATCCAACACGGTTTGCGCTAGCTTCTTGAAACTTGACACAACAAAGTAGTTTCACGTTCTATCTCTACGTTTTTTTTCCTCTTGATGTAGCCCTAAGCAGTGACTGGCGAGAAACACTTTCATGGGAAGGGGTTGCCAAGCTTCCAAAAACTACGAATCTCCAGAAATATCAGCAAATATTTTTTCACCAAACTGGATGACACTTTCAGGTAATGATCAGTACACTAAGGCGACTTGGTTCCCCAAATTTCGTTCTTCTATGTTGAAGCGTTCATTTCCAGTAACAGTTTGAATTTTTAGGTTTCACTCTGTTTTCTCCTATATTGATAGATGTATTTGGAACTCTAAATCCAACACGGTTTGTGCTAGCTTCTTGAAACTTGACACAACAAAGTAGTTTCACGTTCTATCTCTACGTTTTGTTTCCTCTGGATGTAGCCCTAAGCAGTGATTGGCGAGAAACACTTTCATGGGAAGAGGTTGCCCAGTCTCCAAAAATTACGAATCTCCAGAAATCTTAGCAAATATTTTTTCACCCAAACTGGATGATACTTTCAGGTAATGATCAGTACACTAAGGCGACTTGGTTCCCCAAATTTCATTCTTCTATGTTGAAGCGTTCATTTCCAGTAACAGTTTGAATTTTTAGGTTTCACTCTGTTTTCTCCTATATTGATAGATGTATTTGGAACTCTAAATCCAACACGGTTTGTGGTAGCTTCTTGAAACTTGACACAACAAAGAGGTTTCACATTCTATCTCTACGTTTTGTTTCCTCTTGATGTAGCCCTAAGCAGTGACTGGCGAGAAACACTTTCATGGGAAGGGGTTGCCAAGCTTCCAAAAATTACGAATCTCCAGAAATATCAGCAAATATTTTTTCACCTAAACTGGATGATACTTTCAGGTAATGATCAGTACACTAAGGCGACTTGGTTCCCCAAATTTCGTTCTTCTATGTTGAAGCGTTCATTTCCAGTAACAGTTTGAATTTTTAGGTTTCACTCTGTTTTCTCCTATATTGATAGATGTATTTGGAACTCTAAATCCAACACGGTTTGCGCTAGCTTCCTGAAACTTGACACAACAAAGTAGTTTCACGTTCTATCTCTACGTTTTGTTTCCTCTTGATGTAGCCCTAAGCAGTGACTGGCGAGAAACACTTTCATGGGAAGGGGTTGCCAAGCTTCCAAAAACTACGAATCTCCAGAAATATCAGCAAATATTTTTTCACCAAACTGGATGACACTTTCAGGTAATGATCAGTACACTAAGGCGACTTGGTTCCCCAAATTTCGTTCTTCTATGTTGAAGCGTTCATTTCCAGTAACAGTTTGAATTTTTAGGTTTCACTCTGTTTTCTCCTATATTGATAGATGTATTTGGAACACTAAATCCAACACGGTTTGTGCTAGCTTCTTGAAACTTGACACAACAAAGTAGTTTCACGTTCTATCTATACATTTTGTTTCCTCTTGATGTAACCCTAAGCAGTGACTGGCGAGAAACACTTTCATGGGAAGGGGTTGCCAAGCTTCCAAAAATAACGAATCTCCAGAAATCTCAGCAAATATTTTTTCACCCAAACTGGATGATACTTTCAGGTAATGATCAGTACACTAAGGCGACTTGGTTCCCCAAATTTCGTTCTTCTATGTTGAAGCGTTCATTGCCAGTAACAGTTTGAATTTTTAGGTTTCACTCTGTTTTCTCCTATATTGATAGATGTATTTGGAACTCTAAATCCAACACGGTTTGTGCTAGCTTCTTGAAACTTGACACAACAAAGTAGTTTCACGTTCTCTCTCTACGTTTTGTTTCCTCTTAATGTAGCCCTAAGCAGTGACTGGCGAGAAACCCTTTCATGGAACGGGGTTGCCAAGCTTCCAAAAACTACGAATCTCCAGAAATATCAGCAAATATTTTTTCACCTAAACTGGATGATACTTTCAGGTAATGATCACTACACTAAGGCGACTTGGTTCCCCAAATTTCGTTCTTCTATGTTGAAGCGTTCATTTCCAGTAACAGTTTGAATTTTTAGGTTTCACTCTGTTTTCTCCTATATTGATAGATGTATTTGGAACTCTAAATCCAACACGGTTTGCGCTAGCTTCTTGAAACTTGACACAACAAAGTAGTTTCACGTTCTATCTCTACGTTTTGTTTCTTCTTGATGTAGCCCTAAGCAGTGACTGGCGAGAAACACTTTCATGGGAAGGGGTTGCCAAGCTTCCAAAAACTACGAATCTCCAGAAATATCAGCAAATATTTTTTCACCAAACTGGATGACACTTTCAGGTAATGATCAGTACACTAAGGCGACTTGGTTCCCCAAATTTCGTTCTTCTATGTTGAAGCGTTCATTTCCAGTAACAGTTTGAATTTTTAGGTTTCACTCTGTTTTCTCCTATATTGATAGAAGTATTTGGAACTCTAAATCCAACACGGTTTGTGCTAGCTTCTTGAAACTTGACACAACAAAGTAGTTTCACGTTCTATCTCTACGTTTTGTTTCCTCTGGATGTAGCCCTAAGCAGTGATTGGCGAGAAACACTTTCATGGGAAGAGGTTGCCCAGTCTCCAAAAATTACGAATCTCCAGAAATCTTAGCAAATATTTTTTCACCCAAACTGGATGATACTTTCAGGTAATGATCAGTACACTAAGGCGACTTGGTTCCCCAAATTTCATTCTTCTATGTTGAAGCGTTCATTTCCAGTAACAGTTTGAATTTTTAGGTTTCACTCTGTTTTCTCCTATATTGATAGATGTATTTGGAACTCTAAATCCAACACGGTTTGTGGTAGCTTCTTGAAACTTGACACAACAAAGTAGTTTCACGTTCTATCTCTACGTTTTGTTTCCTCTTGATGTAGCCCTAAGCAGTGACTGGCGAGAAACACTTTCATGGGAAGGGGTTGCCAAGCTTCCAAAAATTACGAATCTCCAGAAATATCAGCAAATATTTTTTCACCTAAACTGGATGATACTTTCAGGTAATGATCAGTACACTAAGGCGACTTGGTTCCCCAAATTTCGTTCTTCTATGTTGAAGCGTTCATTTCCAGTAACAGTTTGAATTTTTAGGTTTCACTCTGTTTTCTCCTATATTGATAGATGTATTTGGAACTCTAAATCCAACACGGTTTGCGCTAGCTTCTTGAAACTTGACACAACAAAGTAGTTTCACGTTCTATCTCTACGTTTTGTTTCCTCTTGATGTAGCCCTAAGCAGTGACTGGCGAGAAACACTTTCATGGGAAGGGGTTGCCAAGCTTCCAAAAACTACGAATCTCCAGAAATATCAGCAAATATTTTTTCACCAAACTGGATGACACTTTCAGGTAATGATCAGTACACTAAGGCGACTTGGTTCCCCAAATTTCGTTCTTCTATGTTGAAGCGTTCATTTCCAGTAACAGTTTGAATTTTTAGGTTTCACTCTGTTTTCTCCTATATTGATAGATGTATTTGGAACTCTAAATCCAACACGGTTTGTGCTAGCTTCTTGAAACCTGACACAACAAAGTAGTTTCACGTTCTATCTCTACATTTTGTTTCCTCTTGATGTAGCCCTAAGCAGTGACTGGCGAGAAACACTTTCATGGGAAGGGGTTGCCAAGCTTCCAAGAACTACGAATCTCCAGAAATATCAGCAAATATTTTTTCACCAAACTGGATGACACTTTCAGGTAATGATCAGTACACTAAGGCGACTTGGTTCCTCAAATTTCGTTCTTCTATGTTGAAGCGTGCAATTCCAGTAACAGTTTGAATTTTTAGGTTTCACTCTGTTTTCTCCTATATTGATAGATGTATTTGGAACTCTAAATCCAACACGTTTTGTGCTAGCTTCTTGAAACTTGACACAACAAAGTAGTTTCACGTTCTATCTCTACGTTTTATTTCCTCTTGATGTAGCCCTAAGCAGTGACTGGCGAGAAACACTTTCATGGGAAGGGGTTAGCAAGCTTCCAAAAATTACGAATCTCCAGAAATCTCAGCAAATATTTTTTCACCCAAACTGGATGATACTTTCAGGTAATGATCAGTACACTAAGGCGACTTGGTTTCCCAAATTTCATTCTTCTATGTTGAAGCGTTCATTTCCAGTAACAGTTTGAATTTTTAGGTTTCACTCTGTTTTCTCCTATATTGATAGATGTATTTGGAACTCTAAATCCAACACGGTTTGTGGTAGCTTCTTGAAACTTGACACAACAAAGTAGTTTCACGTTCTATCTCTACGTTTTGTTTCCTCTTGATGTAGCCCTAAGCAGTGACTGGCGAGAAACACTTTCATGGGAAGGGGTTGCCAAGCTTCCAAAAATTACGAATCTCCAGAAATATCAGCAAATATTTTTTCACCTAAACTGGATGATACTTTCAGGTAATGATCAGTACACTAAGGCGACTTGGTTCCCCAAATTTCGTTCTTCTATGTTGAAGCGTTCATTTCCAGTAACAGTTTGAATTTTTAGGTTTCACTCTGTTTTCTCCTATATTGATAGATGTATTTGGAACTCTAAATCCAACACGGTTTGCGCTAGCTTCTTGAAACTTGACACAACAAAGTAGTTTCACGTTCTATCTCTACGTTTTGTTTCCTCTGGATGTAGCCCTAAGCAGTGATTGGCGAGAAACACTTTCATGGGAAGAGGTTGCCCAGTCTCCAAAAATTACGAATCTCCAGAAATCTTAGCAAATATTTTTTCACCCAAACTGGATGATACTTTCAGGTAATGATCACTACACTAAGGCGACTTGGTTCCCCAAATTTCGTTCTTCTATGTTGAAGCGTTCATTTCCAGTAACAGTGTGAATTTTTAGGTTTCACTCTGTTTTCTCCTATATTGATAGATGTATTTGGAACTCTAAATCCAACACGGTTTGCGCTAGCTTCTTGAAACTTGACACAACAAAGTAGTTTCACGTTCTATCTCTACGTTTTGTTTCCTCTTGATGTAGCCCTAAGCAGTGACTGGCGAGAAACACTTTCATGGGAAGGGGTTGCCAAGCTTCCAAAAACTACGAATCTCCAGAAATATCAGCAAATATTTTTTCACCAAACTGGATGACACTTTCAGGTAATGATCAGTACACTAAGGCGACTTGGTTCCCCAAATTTCGTTCTTCTATGTTGAAGCGTTCATTTCCAGTAACAGTTTGAATTTTTAGGTTTCACTCTGTTTTCTCCTATATTGATAGATGTATTTGGAACTCTAAATCCAACACGGTTTGTGCTAGCTTCTTGAAACTTGACACAACAAAGTAGTTTCACGTTCTATCTCTACGTTTTGTTTCCTCTGGATGTAGCCCTAAGCAGTGATTGGCGAGAAACACTTTCATGGGAAGAGGTTGCCCAGTCTCCAAAAATTACGAATCTCCAGAAATCTTAGCAAATATTTTTTCACCCAAACTGGATGATACTTTCAGGTAATGATCAGTACACTAAGGCGACTTGGTTCCCCAAATTTCATTCTTCTATGTTGAAGCGTTCATTTCCAGTAACAGTTTGAATTTTTAGGTTTCACTCTGTTTTCTCCTATATTGATAGATGTATTTGGAACTCTAAATCCAACACGGTTTGTGGTAGCTTCTTGAAACTTGACACAACAAAGAGGTTTCACTTTCTATCTCTACGTTTTGTTTCCTCTTGATGTAGCCCTAAGCAGTGACTGGCGAGAAACACTTTCATGGGAAGGGGTTGCCAAGCTTCCAAAAATTACGAATCTCCAGAAATATCAGCAAATATTTTTTCACCTAAACTGGATGATACTTTCAGGTAATGATCAGTACACTAAGGCGACTTGGTTCCCCAAATTTCATTCTTCTATGTTGAAGCGTTCATTTCCAGTAACAGTTTGAATTTTTAGGTTTCACTCTGTTTTCTCCTATATTGATAGATGTATTTGGAACTCTAAATCCAACACGGTTTGCGCTAGCTTCTTGAAACTTGACACAACAAAGTAGTTTCACGTTCTATCTCTACGTTTTGTTTCCTCTTGATGTAGCCCTAAGCAGTGACTGGCGAGAAACACTTTCATGGGAAGGGGTTGCCAAGCTTCCAAAAACTACGAATCTCCAGAAATATCAGCAAATATTTTTTCACCAAACTGGATGACACTTTCAGGTAATGATCAGTACACTAAGGCGACTTGGTTCCCCAAATTTCGTTCTTCTATGTTGAAGCGTTCATTTCCAGTAACAGTTTGAATTTTTAGGTTTCACTCTGTTTTCTCCTATATTGATAGATGTATTTGGAACACTAAATCCAACACGGTTTGTGCTAGCTTCTTGAAACTTGACACAACAAAGTAGTTTCACGTTCTATCTATACATTTTGTTTCCTCTTGATGTAACCCTAAGCAGTGACTGGCGAGAAACACTTTCATGGGAAGGGGTTGCCAAGCTTCCAAAAATAACGAATCTCCAGAAATCTCAGCAAATATTTTTTCACCCAAACTGGATGATACTTTCAGGTAATGATCAGTACACTAAGGCGACTTGGTTCCCCAAATTTCGTTCTTCTATGTTGAAGCGTTCATTGCCAGTAACAGTTTGAATTTTTAGGTTTCACTCTGTTTTCTCCTATATTGATAGATGTATTTGGAACTCTAAATCCAACACGGTTTGTGCTAGCTTCTTGAAACTTGACACAACAAAGTAGTTTCACGTTCTCTCTCTACGTTTTGTTTCCTCTTGATGTAGCCCTAAGCAGTGACTGGCGAGAAACACTTTCATGGGAAGGGGTTGCCAAGCTTCCAAAAACTACGAATCTCCAGAAATATCAGCAAATATTTTTTCACCAAACTGGATGACACTTTCAGGTAATGATCAGTACACTAAGGCGACTTGGTTCCCCAAATTTCGTTCTTCTATGTTGAAGCGTTCATTTCCAGTAACAGTTTGAATTTTTAGGTTTCACTCTGTTTTCTCCTATATTGATAGATGTATTTGGAACTCTAAATCCAACACGGTTTGTGCTAGCTTCTTGAAACTTGACACAACAAAGTAGTTTCACGTTCTATCTCTACGTTTTGTTTCCTCTGGATGTAGCCCTAAGCAGTGATTGGCGAGAAACACTTTCATGGGAAGAGGTTGCCCAGTCTCCAAAAATTACGAATCTCCAGAAATCTTAGCAAATATTTTTTCACCCAAACTGGATGATACTTTCAGGTAATGATCAGTACACTAAGGCGACTTGGTTCCCCAAATTTCATTCTTCTATGTTGAAGCGTTCATTTCCAGTAACAGTTTGAATTTTTAGGTTTCACTCTGTTTTCTCCTATATTGATAGATGTATTTGGAACTCTAAATCCAACACGGTTTGTGGTAGCTTCTTGAAACTTGACACAACAAAGTAGTTTCACGTTCTATCTCTACGTTTTGTTTCCTCTTGATGTAGCCCTAAGCAGTGACTGGCGAGAAACACTTTCATGGGAAGGGGTTGCCAAGCTTCCAAAAATTACGAATCTCCAGAAATATCAGCAAATATTTTTTCACCTAAACTGGATGATACTTTCAGGTAATGATCAGTACACTAAGGCGACTTGGTTCCCCAAATTTCGTTCTTCTATGTTGAAGCATTCATTTCCAGTAACAGTTTGAATTTTTAGGTTTCACTCTGTTTTCTCCTATATTGATAGATGTATTTGGAACTCTAAATCCAACATGGTTTGCGCTAGCTTCTTGAAACTTGACACAACAAAGTAGTTTCACGTTCTATCTCTACGTTTTGTTTCCTCTTGATGTAGCCCTAAGCAGTGACTGGCGAGAAACACTTTCATGGGAAGGGGTTGCCAAGCTTCCAAAAACTACGAATCTCCAGAAATATCAGCAAATATTTTTTCACCAAACTGGATGACACTTTCAGGTAATGATCAGTACACTAAGGCGACTTGGTTCCCCAAATTTCGTTCTTCTATGTTGAAGCGTTCATTTCCAGTAACAGTTTGAATTTTTAGGTTTCACTCTGTTTTCTCCTATATTGATAGATGTATTTGGAACACTAAATCCAACACGGTTTGTGCTAGCTTCTTGAAACTTGACACAACAAAGTAGTTTCACGTTCTATCTATACATTTTGTTTCCTCTTGATGTAACCCTAAGCAGTGACTGGCGAGAAACACTTTCATGGGAAGGGGTTGCCAAGCTTCCAAAAATAACGAATCTCCAGAAATCTCAGCAAATATTTTTTCACCCAAACTGGATGATACTTTCAGGTAATGATCAGTACACTAAGGCGACTTGGTTCCCCAAATTTCGTTCTTCTATGTTGAAGCGTTCATTGCCAGTAACAGTTTGAATTTTTAGGTTTCACTCTGTTTTCTCCTATATTGATAGATGTATTTGGAACTCTAAATCCAACACGGTTTGTGCTAGTTTCTTGAAACTTGACACAACAAAGTAGTTTCACGTTCTATATCTACGTTTTGTTTCCTCTTAATGTAGCCCTAAGCAGTGACTGGCGAGAAACCCTTTAATGGAACGGGGTTGCCAAGCTTCCAAAAATTACGAATCTCCAGAAATCTCAGCAAATAATTTTTCACCCAAACTGGATGATACTTTCAGGTAATGATCAGTACACTAAGGCGACTTGGTTCCCCAAATTTCGATCTTCTATGTTGAAGCGTTCATTTCCAGTAACAGTTTGAATTTTTAGGTTTCACTCTGTTTTCTCCTATATTAATAGATGTATTTGGAAATCTAAATCCAACACGGTTTGTGCTAGCTTCTTGAAACTTGACACAACAAAGTAGTTTCACGTTCTATCTCTACGTTTTGTTTCCTCTTGATGTAGCCCTAAGCAGTGACTGGCGAGAAACACTTTCATGGGAAGGGCTTGCCAAGCTTCCAAAAACTACGAATCTCCAGAAATATCGGCAAATATTTTTTCACCAAACTGGATGACACTTTCAGGTAATGATCAGTACACTAAGGCGACTTGGTTCCCCAAATTTCGTTCTTCTATGTTGAAGCGTTCATTTCCAGTAACAGTTTGAATTTTTAGGTTTCACTCTGTTTTCTCCTATATTGATAGATGTATTTGGAACTCTAAATCCAACACGGTTTGTGCTAGCTTTTTGAAACCTGACACAACAAAGTAGTTTCACGTTCTATCTCTACATTTTGTTTCCTCTTGATGTAGCCCTAAGCAGTGACTGGCGAGAAACACTTTCATGGGAAGGGGTTGCCAAGCTTCCAAAAACTACGAATCTCCAGAAATATCAGCAAATATTTTTTCACCAAACTGGATGACACTTTCAGGTAATGATCAGTACACTAAGGCGACTTTGTTCCCCAAATTTCGTTCTTCTATGTTGAAGCGTTCATTTCCAGTAACAGTTTGAATTTTTAGGTTTCACTCTGTTTTCTCCTATATTGATAGATGTATTTGGAACTCTAAATCCAACACGGTTTGTGCTAGCTTCTTGAAACTTGACACAACAAAGTAGTTTCACGTTCTATCTCTACGTTTTGTTTCCTCTTGATGTAGCCCTAAGCAGTGACTGGCGAGAAACACTTTCATGGGAATGGGTTAGCAAGCTTCCAAAAATTGCGAATCTCCAGAAATCTCAGCAAATATTTTTTCACCCAAACTGGATGATACTTTCAGGTAATGATCAGTACACTAAGGCGACTTGGTTCCCCAAATTTCGTTCTTCTATGTTGAAGCGTTCATTTCCAGTAACAGTTTGAATTTTTAGGTTTCACTCTGTTTTCTCCTATATTGATAGATGTATTTGGAACTCTAAATCCAACACGGTTTGTGCTAGCTTCTTGAAACTTGACACAACAAAGTAGTTTCACGTTCTATCTCTACGTTTTGTTTCCTCTGGATGTAGCCCTAAGCAGTGATTGGCGAGAAACACTTTCATGGGAAGAGGTTGCCCAGTCTCCAAAAATCACGAATCTCCAGAAATCTTAGCAAATATTTTTTCACCCAAACTGGATGATACTTTCAGGTAATGATCAGTACACTAAGGCGACTTGGTTCCCCAAATTTCATTCTTCTATGTTGAAGCGTTCATTTCCAGTAACAGTTTGAATTTTTAGGTTTCACTCTGTTTTCTCCTATATTGATAGATGTATTTGGAACTCTAAATCCAACACGGTTTGTGCTAGCTTCTTGAAACTTGACACAACAAAGTAGTTTCACGTTCTATCTCTACGTTTTGTTTCCTCTTGATGTAGCCCTAAGCAGTGACTGGCGAGAAACACTTTCATGGGAAGGGGTTGCCAAGCTTCCAAAAATTACGAATCTCCTGAAATATCAGCAAATATTTTTTCACCTAAACTGTATGATACTTTCAGGTAATGATCAGTACACTAAGGCGACTTGGTTCCCCAAATTTCGTTCTTCTATGTTGAAGCGTTCATTTCCAGTAACAGTTTGAATTTTTAGGTTTCACTCTGTTTTCTCCTATATTGATAGATGTATTTGGAACTCTAAATAGAACACGGTTTGCGCTAGCTTCTTGAAACTTGACACAACAAAGTAGTTTCACCTTCTATCTCTACGTTTTGTTTCCTCTTGATGTAGCCCTAAGCAGTGACTGGCGAGAAACACTTTCATGGGAAGGGGTTGCCAAGCTTCCAAAAACTACGAATCTCCAGAAATATCAGCAAATATTTTTTCACCAAACTGGATGACACTTTCAGGTAATGATCAGTACACTAAGGCGACTTGGTTCCCCAAATTTCGTTCTTCTATGTTGAAGCGCTCATTTCCAGTAACAGTTTGAATTTTTAGGTTTCACTCTGTTTTCTCCTATATTGATAGATGTATTTGGAACACTAAATCCAACACGGTTTGTGCTAGCTTCTTGAAACTTGACACAACAAAGTAGTTTCACGTTCTATCTCTACATTTTGTTTCCTCTTGATGTAACCCTAAGCAGTGACTGGCGAGAAACACTTTCATGGGAAGGGGTTGCCAAGCTTCCAAAAATAACGAATCTCCAGAAATCTCAGCAAATATTTTTTCACCCAAACTGGATGATACTTTCAGGTAATGATCAGTACACTAAGGCGACTTGGTTCCCCAAATTTCGTTCTTCTATGTTGAAGCGTTCATTTCCAGTAACAGTTTGAATTTTTAGGTTTCACTCTGTTTTCTCCTATATTGATAGATGTATTTGGAACTCTAAATCCAACACGGTTTGTGCTAGCTTCTTGAAACTTGACACAACAAAGTAGTTTCACGTTCTCTCTCTACGTTTTGTTTCCTCTTAATGTAGCCCTAAGCAGTGACTGGCGAGAAACCATTTCATGGAACGGGGTTGCCAAGCTTCAAAAAATTACGAATCTCCAGAAATCTCAGCAAATAATTTTTCACCCAAACTGGATGATACTTTCAGGTAATGATCAGTACACTAAGGCGACTTGGTTCCCCAAATTTCGATCTTCTATGTTGAAGCGTTCATTTCCAGTAACAGTTTGAATTTTTAGGTTTCACTCTGTTTTCTCCTATATTAATAGATGTATTTGGAAATCTAAATCCAACACGGTTTGTGCTAGCTTCTTGAAACTTGACACAACAAAGTAGTTTCACGTTCTATCTCTACGTTTTGTTTCCTCTTGATGTAGCCCTAAGCAGTGACTGGCGAGAAACACTTTCATGGGAAGGGGTTGCCAAGCTTCCAAAAACTACGAATCTCCAGAAATATCGGCAAATATTTTTTCACCAAACTGGATGACACTTTCAGGTAATGATCAGTACACTAAGGCGACTTGGTTCCCCAAATTTCGTTCTTCTATGTTGAAGCGTTCATTTCCAGTAACAGTTTGAATTTTTAGGTTTCACTCTGTTTTCTCCTATATTGATAGATGTATTTGGAACTCTAAATCCAACACGGTTTGTGCTAGCTTCTTGAAACCTGACACAACAACATAGTTTCACGTTCTATCTCTACATTTTGTTTCCTCTTGATGTAGCCCTAAGCAGTGACTGGCGAGAAACACTTTCATGGGAAGGGGTTGCCAAGCTTCCAAAAACTACGAATCTCCAGAAATATCAGCAAATATTTTTTCACCAAACTGGATGACACTTTCAGGTAATGATCAGTACACTAAGGCGACTTGGTTCCCCAAATTTCGTTCTTCTATGTTGAAGCGTGCATTTCCAGTAACAGTTTGAATTTTTAGGTTTCACTCTGTTTTCTCCTATATTGATAGATGTATTTGGAACTCTAAATCCAACACGGTTTGTGCTAGCTTCTTGAAACCTGACACAACAACGTAGTTTCACGTTCTATCTCTACATTTTGTTTCCTCTTGATGTAGCCCTAACCAGTGACTGGCGAGAAACACTTTCATGGGAAGGGGTTGCCAAGCTTCCAAAAACTACGAATCTCCAGAAATATCAGCAAATATTTTTTCACCAAACTGGATGATACTTTCAGGTAATGATCAGTACACTAAGGCGACTTGGTTCCCCAAATTTCGTTCTTCTATGTTGAAGCGTGCATTTCCAGTAACAGTTTGAATTTTTAGGTTTCACTCTGTTTTCTCCTATATTGATAGATGTATTTGGAACTCTAAATCCAACACGGTTTGTGCTAGCTTCTTGAAACTTGACACAACAAATTAGTTTCACGTTCTATCTCTACGTTTTGTTTCCACTTGATGTAGCCCTAAGCAGTGACTGGCGAGAAACACTTTCATGGGAAGGGGTTAGCAAGCTTCCAAAAATTACGAATCTCCAGAAATCTCAGCAAATATTTTTTCACCCAAACTGGATGATACTTTCAGGTAATGATCAGTACACTAAGGCGACTTGGTTCCCCAAATTTCGTTCTTCTATGTTGAAGCGTTCATTTCCAGTAACAGTTTGAATTTTTAGGTTTCACTCTGTTTTCTCCTATATTGATAGAAGTATTTGGAACTCTAAATCCAACACGGTTTGTGCTAGCTTCTTGAAACTTGACACAACAAAGTAGTTTCACGTTCTATCTCTACGTTTTGTTTCCTCTGGATGTAGCCCTAAGCAGTGATTGGCGAGAAACACTTTCATGGGAAGAGGTTGCCCAGTCTCCAAAAATTACGAATCTCCAGAAATCTTAGCAAATATTTTTTCACCCAAACTGGATGATACTTTCAGGTAATGATCAGTACACTAAGGCGACTTGGTTCCCCAAATTTCATTCTTCTATGTTGAAGCGTTCATTTCCAGTAACAGTTTGAATTTTTAGGTTTCACTCTGTTTTCTCCTATATTGATAGATGTATTTGGAACTCTAAATCCAACACGGTTTGTGCTAGCTTCTTGAAACTTGACACAACAAAGTAGTTTCCAGTTCTATCTCTACGTTTTGTTTCCTCTTGATGTAGCCCTAAGCAGTGACTGGCGAGAAACACTTTCATGGGAAGGGGTTGCCAAGCTTCCAAAAATTACGAATCTCCAGAAATATCAGCAAATATTTTTTCACCTAAACTGGATGATACGTTAGGTAATGATCAGTACACTAAGGCGACTTGGTTCCCCAAATTTCGTTCTTCTATGTTGAAGCGTTCATTTCCAGTAACAGTTTGAATTTTTAGGTTTCACTCTGTTTTCTCCTATATTGATAGATATATTTGGAACTCTAAATCCAACACGGTTTGCGCTAGCTTCTTGAAACTTGACACAACAAAGTAGTTTCACGTTCTATCTCTACGTTTTGTTTCCTCTTAATGTAGCCCTAAGCAGTGACTGGCGAGAAACACTTTCATGGGAAGGGGTTGCCAAGCTTCCAAAAACTACGAATCTCCAGAAATATCAGCAAATATTTTTTCACCAAACTGGATGACACTTTCAGGTAATGATCAGTACACTAAGGCGACTTGGTTCCCCAAATTTCGTTCTTCTATGTTGAAGCGTTCATTTCCAGTAACAGTTTGAATTTTTAGGTTTCACTCTGTTTTCTCCTATATTGATAGATGTATTTGGAACACTAAATCCAACACGGTTTGTGCTAGCTTCTTGAAACTTGACACAACAAAGTAGTTTCACGTTCTCTTTCTACGTTTTGTTTCCTCTTAATGTAGCCCTAAGCAGTGACTGGCGAGAAACACTTTCATGGAACGGGGTTGCCAAGCTTCCAAAAATTACGAATCTCCAGAAATCTCAGCAAATAATTTTTCACCCACACTGGATGATACTTTCAGGTAATGATCAGTACACTAAGGCGACTTGGTTCCCCAAATTTCGATCTTCAATGTTGAAGCGTTCATTTCCAGTAACAGTTTGAATTTTTAGGTTTCACTCTGTTTTCTCCTATATTAATAGATGTATTTGGAAATCTAAATCCAACACGGTTTGTGCTAGCTTCTTGAAACTTGACACAACAAAGTAGTTTCACGTTCTATCTCTACGTTTTGTTTCCTCTTGATGTAGCCCTAAGCAGTGACTGGCGAGAAACACTTTCATGGGAAGGGGTTGCCAAGCTTCCAAAAACTACGAATCTCCAGAAATATCAGCAAATATTTTTTCACCAAACTGGATGACACTTTCAGGTAATGATCAGTACACTAAGGCGACTTGGTTCCCCAAATTTCGTTCTTCTATGTTGAAGCGTTCATTTCCAGTAACAGTTTGAATTTTTAGGTTTCACTCTGTTTTCTCCTATATTGATAGAAGTATTTGGAACTCTAAATCCAACACGGTTTGTGCTAGCTTCTTGAAACTTGACACAACAAAGTAGTTTCACGTTCTATCTCTACGTTTTGTTTCCTCTGGATGTAGCCCTAAGCAGTGATTGGCGAGAAACACTTTCATGGGAAGAGGTTGCCCAGTCTCCAAAAATTACGAATCTCCAGAAATCTTAGCAAATATTTTTTCACCCAAACTGGATGATACTTTCAGGTAATGATCAGTACACTAAGGCGACTTGGTTCCCCAAATTTCATTCTTCTATGTTGAAGCGTTCATTTCCAGTAACAGTTTGAATTTTTAGGTTTCACTCTGTTTTCTCCTATATTGATAGATGTATTTGGAACTCTAAATCCAACACGGTTTGTGCTAGCTTCTTGAAACTTGACACAACAAAGTAGTTTCCAGTTCTATCTCTACGTTTTGTTTCCTCTTGATGTAGCCCTAAGCAGTGACTGGCGAGAAACACTTTCATGGGAAGGGGTTGCCAAGCTTCCAAAAATTACGAATCTCCAGAAATATCAGCAAATATTTTTTCACCTAAACTGGATGATACGTTAGGTAATGATCAGTACACTAAGGCGACTTGGTTCCCCAAATTTCGTTCTTCTATGTTGAAGCGTTCATTTCCAGTAACAGTTTGAATTTTTAGGTTTCACTCTGTTTTCTCCTATATTGATAGATATATTTGGAACTCTAAATCCAACACGGTTTGCGCTAGCTTCTTGAAACTTGACACAACAAAGTAGTTTCACGTTCTATCTCTACGTTTTGTTTCCTCTTAATGTAGCCCTAAGCAGTGACTGGCGAGAAACACTTTCATGGGAAGGGGTTGCCAAGCTTCCAAAAACTACGAATCTCCAGAAATATCAGCAAATATTTTTTCACCAAACTGGATGACACTTTCAGGTAATGATCAGTACACTAAGGCGACTTGGTTCCCCAAATTTCGTTCTTCTATGTTGAAGCGTTCATTTCCAGTAACAGTTTGAATTTTTAGGTTTCACTCTGTTTTCTCCTATATTGATAGATGTATTTGGAACACTAAATCCAACACGGTTTGTGCTAGCTTCTTGAAACTTGACACAACAAAGTAGTTTCACGTTCTCTTTCTACGTTTTGTTTCCTCTTAATGTAGCCCTAAGCAGTGACTGGCGAGAAACACTTTCATGGAACGGGGTTGCCAAGCTTCCAAAAATTACGAATCTCCAGAAATCTCAGCAAATAATTTTTCACCCACACTGGATGATACTTTCAGGTAATGATCAGTACACTAAGGCGACTTGGTTCCCCAAATTTCGATCTTCAATGTTGAAGCGTTCATTTCCAGTAACAGTTTGAATTTTTAGGTTTCACTCTGTTTTCTCCTATATTAATAGATGTATTTGGAAATCTAAATCCAACACGGTTTGTGCTAGCTTCTTGAAACTTGACACAACAAAGTAGTTTCACGTTCTATCTCTACGTTTTGTTTCCTCTTGATGTAGCCCTAAGCAGTGACTGGCGAGAAACACTTTCATGGGAAGGGGTTGCCAAGCTTCCAAAAACTACGAATCTCCAGAAATATCAGCAAATATTTTTTCACCAAACTGGATGACACTTTCAGGTAATGATCAGTACACTAAGGCGACTTGGTTCCCCAAATTTCGTTCTTCTATGTTGAAGCGTTCATTTCCAGTAACAGTTTGAATTTTTAGGTTTCACTCTGTTTTCTCCTATATTGATAGATGTATTTGGAACACTAAATCCAACACGGTTTGTGCTAGCTTCTTGAAACTTGACACAACAAAGTAGTTTCACGTTCTCTTTCTACGTTTTGTTTCCTCTTAATGTAGCCCTAAGCAGTGACTGGCGAGAAACCCTTTCATGGAACGGGGTTGCCAAGCTTCCAAAAATTACGAATCTCCAGAAATCTCAGCAAATAATTTTTCACCCAAACTGGATGATACTTTCAGGTAATGATCAGTACACTAAGGCGACTTGGTTCCCCAAATTTCGATCTTCAATGTTGAAGCGTTCATTTCCAGTAACAGTTTGAATTTTTAGGTTTCACTCTGTTTTCTCCTATATAAATAGATGTATTTGGAAATCTAAATCCAACACGGTTTGTGCTAGCTTCTTGAAACTTGACACAACAAAGTAGTTTCACGTTCTATCTCTACGTTTTGTTTCCTCTTGATGTAGCCCTAAGCAGTGACTGGCGAGAAACACTTTCATGGGAAGGGGTTGCCAAGCTTCCAAAAACTACGAATCTCCAGAAATCTCAGCAAATATTTTTTCACCAAACTGGATGACACTTTCAGGTAATGATCAGTACACTAAGGCGACTTGGTTCCCCAAATTTCGTTCTTCTATGTTGAAGCGTTCATTTCCAGTAACAGTTTGAATTTTTAGTTTCACTCTGTTTTCTCCTATATTGATAGATGTATTTGGAACTCTAAATCCAACACGGTTTGTGCTAGCTTCTTGAAACCTGACACAACAACGTAGTTTCACGTTCTGTCTCTACATTTTGTTTCCTCTGGATGTAGCCCTAAGCAGTGACTGGCGAGAAACACTTTCATGGGAAGGGGTTGCCAAGCTTCCAAAAACTACGAATCTCCAGAAATATCAGCAAATATTTTTTCACCAAACTGGATGACACTTTCAGGTAATGATCAGTACACTAAGGCGACTTGGTTCCCCAAATTTCGTTCTTCTATGTTGAAGCGTGCATTTCCAGTAACAGTTTGAATTTTTAGGTTTCACTCTTTTTTCTCCTATATTGATAGATGTATTTGGAACTCTAAATCCAACACGGTTTGTGCTAGCTTCTTGAAACTTGACACAACAAATTAGTTTCACGTTCTATCTCTACGTTTTGTTTCCTCTTGATGTAGCCCTAAGCAGTGACTGGCGAGAAACACTTTCATGGGAAGGGGTTAGCAAGCTTCCAAAAATTACGAATCTCCAGAAATCTCAGCAAATATTTTTTCACCCAAACTGGATGATACTTTCAGGTAATGATCAGTACACTAAGGCGACTTGGTTCCCCAAATTTCGTTCTTCTATGTTGAAGTGTTCATTTCCAGTAACAGTTTGAATTTTTAGGTTTCACTCTGTTTTCTCCTATATTGATAGAAGTATTTGGAACTCTAAATCCAACACGGTTTATGCTAGCTTCTTGAAACTTGACACAACAAAGTAGTTTCACGTTCTATCTCTACGTTTTGTTTCCTCTGGATGTAGCCCTAAGCAGTGATTGGCGAGAAACACTTTCATGGGAAGAGGTTGCCCAGTCTCCTAAAATTACGAATCTCCAGAAATCTTAGCAAATATTTTTTCACCCAAACTGGATGATACTTTCAGGTAATGATCAGTACACTAAGGCGACTTGGTTCCCCAAATTTCATTCTTCTATGTTGAAGCGTTCATTTCCAGTAACAGTTTGAATTTTTAGGTTTCACTCTGTTTTCTCCTATATTAATAGATGTATTTGGAACTCTAAATCCAACACGGTTTGTGCTAGCTTCTTGAAACTTGACACAACAAAGTAGTTTCCAGTTCTATCTCTACGTTTTGTTTCCTCTTGATGTAGCCCTAAGCAGTGACTGGCGAGAAACACTTTCATGGGAAGGGGTTGCCAAGCTTCCAAAAATTACGAATCTCCAGAAATATCAGCAAATATTTTTTCACCTAAACTGGATGATACGTTAGGTAATGATCAGTACACTAAGGCGACTTGGTTCCCCAAATTTCGTTCTTCTATGTTGAAGCGTTCATTTCCAGTAACAGTTTGAATTTTTAGGTTTCACTCTGTTTTCTCCTATATTGATAGATGTATTTGGAACTCTAAATCCAACACGGTTTGCGCTAGCTTCTTGAAACTTGACACAACAAAGTAGTTTCACGTTCTATCTCTACGTTTTGTTTCCTCTTGATGTAGCCCTAAGCAGTGACTGGCGAGAAACACTTTCATGGGAAGGGGTTGCCAAGCTTCCAAAAACTACGAATCTCCAGAAATATCAGCAAATATTTTTTCACCAAACTGGATGACACTTTCAGGTAATGATCAGTACACTAAGGCGACTTGGTTCCCCAAATTTCGTTCTTCTATGTTGAAGCGTTCATTTCCAGTAACAGTTTGAATTTTTAGGTTTCACTCTGTTTTCTCCTATATTGATAGATGTATTTGGAACACTAAATCCAACACGGTTTGTGCTAGCTTCTTGAAACTTGACACAACAAAGTAGTTTCACGTTCTCTTTCTACGTTTTGTTTCCTCTTAATGTAGCCCTAAGCAGTGACTGGCGAGAAACCCTTTCATGGAACGGGGTTGCCAAGCTTCCAAAAATTACGAATCTCCAGAAATCTCAGCAAATAATTTTTCACCCAAACTGGATGATACTTTCAGGTAATGATCAGTACACTAAGGCGACTTGGTTCCCCAAATTTCGATCTTCAATGTTGAAGCATTCATTTCCAGTAACAGTTTGAATTTTTAGGTTTCACTCTGTTTTCTCCTATATTAATAGATGTATTTGGAAATCTAAATCCAACACGGTTTGTGCTAGCTTCTTGAAACTTGACACAACAAAGTAGTTTCACGTTCTATCTCTACGTTTTGTTTCCTCTTGATGTAGCCCTAAGCAGTGACTGGCGAGAAACACTTTCATGGGAAGGGGTTAGCAAGCTTCCAAAAATTACGAATCTCCAGAAATCTCAGCAAATATTTTTTCACCCAAACTGGATGATACTTTCAGGTAATGATCAGTACACTAAGGCGACTTGGTTCCCCAAATTTCGTTCTTCTATGTTGAAGCGTTCATTTCCAGTAACAGTTTGAATTTTTAGGTTTCACTCTGTTTTCTCCTATATTGATAGAAGTATTTGGAACTCTAAATCCAACACGGTTTGTGCTAGCTTCTTGAAACTTGACACAACAAAGTAGTTTCACGTTCTATCTCTACGTTTTGTTTCCTCTGGATGTAGCCCTAAGCAGTGATTGGCGAGAAACACTTTCATGGGAAGAGGTTGCCCAGTCTCCAAAAATTACGAATCTCCAGAAATCTTAGCAAATATTTTTTCACCCAAACTGGATGATACTTTCAGGTAATGATCAGTACACTAAGGCGACTTGGTTCCCCAAAT